>NC_079190.1:373796471-375178971 GCF_029499605.1 Hyla sarda | reverse complement strand
TGTGTCTTCCCTCTTTTGCTGGTTGCCTCATGGGCTTATTTAGTCTAAATTTTCACACGCCTTTTTGTCCTTGTCCATATGTGACAATAGTTTTGTCACGAATGGGCTGGGAAGGAGTTCACACTAATCTCGCACGCTCCCCTATTCCTGCCTCCTTACGTACCTTCCCTAAACGACAGGTCCGTAACCACGAAGACAGTCCCTTCCTATGACGTGAGGGTCATAATTGTCAAAATAATAAACTACAATGACACTGACTAGGTCCGGGAACAGTGGCATAACAGATAGACTAACAAAATACGACTACACACTCACACAATAGCCCAGAGTCAATTAACCATGTCAAAGCCAAGAGAAGTCAAAGTACCAAGTCGCTAATACCAGAGAGAAGTCAAGATGAAAGACAAATGTCAAAGATGCCGGGTTATACTGGAGAAACAGGGAATACACGCTAGCTACTGGAGCAAAAAGACTCTTTCACATGCGCTGACAGAGCCAACTGCCAGGTTAAATAGGCAACTCACAGGTGCTCTCATCAAGCAGTCAGCTGACCAGCTAGACAGCTAGGTGTAACCCGGTGACAAAATAAGCAAAGAACCTGTCAGAACCTTTTAACCCTATAGGTTCTGACGAGTTTAAAGGGGTACTCCCATTGGAATTTTTTTTTTTTTTAATCAACTGGTGCCAGAAAGTTAAACAGATTTGTAAATTAGGTTAGAAGAAACAGGCATGGTCGCACATCTACAATCTTGCATAATGATCTGATTGCTTCTCAGCATAATATCAAAAACTAACAGGTTGTTAGTATACATTTTTGATCAAAAAGTACAAGCCCACTCGCTACGTCAAGGCCACCTATTTAGAGTGGGTCCCTAACGTCCCTAGCATAAAATGGCGTAGCACCGGGCGGCGACCACCACCGCCGCGACACCAGTGCCCACTGCCACTCAAACCAGTCTATGGATCGCACCTCCCCACAGACACGGCGCCACGGCAGCAACGAACGCCGCACAGCACCACACCAGTGTGAACAAGGTGTAATAGCACACTTACCAAGCTCTCTCAGTCAGACTGGGAGGCTGCTAGGAAAGAAATGGCCCTTGTGTAGCTAACTACTACTTATATAGGGTTGGGCTGAGGGGGTGGGGAAGAGTGCAGACACATGTTCAAACAAAAAAAAGGAGGGGATAGAAAACAGTGTGAATTCGGTTAGAAGAAACAGGCATGGTCGCACATCTACAATCTTGTATAATGATCTGATTGCTTCTCAGCATGATATCAAAAACTAACAGGTTGTTAGTATACATTTTTTGAAATTATGCTGAGAAGCAATTGGATCATTGTGCAAGATTGTAGATGTGCACCATGTCTGTTTTCTACTTGAGTACACATTGTGTTTTCTATCCCCCCTTTTTTTTTTGTTTGAACATGTTGTCTGCACTCTTCCCCACCCCCTCAGCCCAACCCTATATAAGTAGTAGTTAGCTACAAATGGGCCTTTTCTTTCCTGGCAGCCTCCCAGTTTGACTGGGAGAGCATGGTAAGTGTGCTATAACATCCTGTTCACACTGGTGTGGTGCTGTGCGGAGTCCGTTGCTGCCGTGGCGCCGTGTCTGCGGGGAGGTGCGACCCATGGACTGGTTTGAGTGGCGTTGGGGCCGCTCTGCCAGTGGGTCGTTCCCCCTGTGGGCACTGGTGTCGCGGCGGTGGTGGTCGCCGCCCAGTGCTACGCCATTTTATGCTAGGGACATTAGGGACCCACTCTAAATAGATGGCCTTGACGTGGCGAGTGGGCTTTGTACTTTTTGATCAAAACGTACCGTATTTATCGGGGTACACCACGCACCGACCTATAACACGCACACTCATTTTACCAAGGATATTTGGGTAAAAAAAGTTTTTTACCCAAATATCCATGGTAAAATGAGGGTGCGTGTGTGTGTTTATGCGTATACCCCGATACACCCCCTGGAAAGGCAGCGGGAGAGAGGCCGTTACTGCCTTCTTCTCTCCCCCTGCCGCTTCTCTCCCTCTGGCTATCGGCGCCGCTGCCCGTTCTCTCCCCCTGACTATCGGTGCCGGCGCCCCATTGCCGGCGCCGATAGCCAGGGGGAGAGAAGCGGCGCCGGCAATGGGGCAGCGGCGCCGACAGCCAGGGGGAGAGAAGGGGCAGCTGCCCCATTGCCTCCCCCCATCCCCGGTTGCATAATTACCTGTTGCCGGGGTCGGGTCCGCGCTGCTTCAGGCCTCCGGTGTGCGTCCCATGCGTCATTGCTATGCACTGCGCGGCGCAATGACGAGTGACGTCTTTGTGCCGTGCAGCGCATAACAATTACATCGTCCACTGCGGTGTCCCAATGGCTACACATTTTTTAAAGGTCTCAGACTCTACCAGCTTGTATGGTAAAAGCTGGCGGGATAGCAGTTCCGACAAGCCAGCTGTCAGACGCCGGGCTAGGTGGTTACTTTGAGACATTGTCTTCTTGTGCTCAAACATCTCCTTGACAGACACCTGACTGTGGGCAAATGAGCAGGAACTGCTCAAGGCGAGAGACGGAGAGGCGGATGGTTGAGAGGAGGCAAGGAGGGCAGCAGTGGTTGAACTGGTTGAAGATGCTGGACCCGGAGGAGGATGGCGGCTTTGACTTTGTGTGTTGCTTGTACTGACGTGTTGATCCCATAGGCAATTTTTGATGTGACATCATGTGCCTTCGCAAAGCAGTTGTGCCTGGGTGGGTGTTGGACTTCCCACGACTCAGTTTCTTCTGGCACAGGTTGCAAATTGCCTCGCTGTTGTCAGAGGCAAACACAAATAAAAATGCCACACTGCTGAGCTCTGCGATGACGGCATTCTGGTGGTGGCAACAGCATGCGTTGATTAGCGTCCCGTCTGGCTGACCCCGGGTGCCGATGCATGCTGTCTGACTGTGCCACTAGCTCCTTGCGACGACCTCCCCCTGCTTCCAACTCGTCTCCTCCTCCTCTCTGTCTCCCCATATGAACTTTCCCCCTCTTCTTCTCTTCTAGCGGGCACCCACGTGGCATCCACGGACACATCGTCATCATCAACACCTTCACCGCTATCTGACACCTCAAGAAAGGAAGCAGCAGCGGGTACAACATCATCATCACACCGTATGTCCATGTGTGTAATGCTGCCTGACTGAGACATATCCCTGTTAACTACATCCTCTGCCAATATTGGTTGTGCATCACTCATATCTTCAAACTGATGTGTAAATAACTCCTCTGACGGATCAAGTAAAGCTGCTGTGGTGCTAGTGTTGGTGGTGGCGGCAGGTGGGCAAGTGGTAGCATAAGAGGTGCCCGAAGCAAAGCTAGAGGAGGAGAAGGATGGTGCATCAATGTTCCGGGCGGAAGCTTTAGTAGTAGATTGGGTGTCTTGTGATAGCCAGTCAAATAAGTCCTCAGAACTTTGGGGGTTCAGGGTACGTGGCCTCTGAACACTGGCCATTCTAGGGCCAAAGGGAATCCCAGCACCACGACGGCCCTGCGGGGTGGCCTTCCTCTGCCTGTCATTTTTTTTGGGTTAAATTTGCTCAAGTGTCACACCAAATGTGATTTGCACTAGGGTGACACAATTTGCCCTGCAGGCAGGAAAAATGGCAACTGTGACGTGAACTAACAGTGACGACTGATTTTATTTAACAGCCAAAGAAGGTATTTTTTTTTTAATTTGCACAACTGTCACACCTAATGTGATTTGCACTAGGGTGACATAATTTGCCCTGCAGGCAGGAAAAATGGCAACTGTGACGTGAACTAACAGTGACGACTGATTTTATTTAACAGCCAAAAAGGTATCTTTTTTTAATTTGCACAACTGTCACACCTAATGTGATTTGCACTAGGGTGACACAATTTGCCCTGCAGGCAGGAAAAATGGCAACTGTGACGTGAACTAACAGTGACGGTTGATTTTATTTAACAGCCAAAAATGTTTTTTTTTTTTTAATTTGCACAACTGTCACACCTAATGTGATTTGCACTAGTGTGAGACAATTTGCCCTGCAGGCAAGAAAAATGGACACTGTGACGTAAACAAACAGTGACGACTGATTTTATTTAACAGCCAAAAAAGGTATTTTTTTTAAAATTTGCACAACACCTAATGTGATTTGCACTAGGGTGACACAATTTACCCTGCAGGCAAGAAAAATGGCAACTGTGACGTGAACTAACAGTGACGGCTGATTTTATTTAACAGCCAAAAAAGGTAATTTTTTTTTAAATTTGCACAACTGTCACACCTAATGTGATTTGCACTAGTGTGACAATGAGCAAAAAAACTTGCCAGTGGAGTTCCCCTTTTATGCAGTGGTCCCCAACCAGGGTGCCTCCAGCTGTTGCAAGGCTAACGGACTGATATCTTTCAGCCCTTTGAATACTGTAGTAGTTAGTTGCTTTAAAGAAGAAAAGCTTGCCAGCGGAGTTCCCCTTTTAAGCAGTGGTCCCCAACCAGGGTGCCTACAGCTGTTGCAAAACACACGGACTGATATCTTTCAGCCCTTTGAATACTGTAGTAGTTAGTTGCTTGAAGGAACTTAAGTTTGATTCTGGAGTACCCCTTTTAACCAGCGGTTTCCTCCCAACCAGGGTGCCTCCAGCTGTTGCTAGACTAATGGACTGATATCTTTCAGCCCTTTGAATACTGTAGTAGATTGTTGCTTGAAGGAACTTAAGTTTGATTCTGGAGTACCCCTTTTAACCAGCGGTTCCCTCCCAACCAGGACTGGTATCTTTCAGCCCTAAAAAGGGCTTTTTTGGGTGCTGTCCTTAAAGCAGATGTTACACTAGTGCTTTAGGAGTAAACTGGACCCTTAATACACCACCTAGCAGCAACCTAGCTATCGCTTTCCCTATACAGCAGGAGCAGCTTCTCTAACCCTCCACTTCTTAAGCCTGCAGCATGCTGAATGAGGCTAAAATGGCATCTGTGCAAGGGGTAGGAGGGTCTGGAAGGGAGGGACTGATGCTGATTGGCTGTAATGTGTCTGCTAACTCTGACTCACAGGGTCAAAGTTTACTGCAATGTTAAAGTATAGGGGGCGGATCAAACTTCACATATGTTTGCCCAGCGATGTGAACGCGAACATGCGAAATTCGCCGGTGAACAATTCGCAACATCTCTACTGTTAACCGGGATGACTCGTGCTCCTGACTCGAGCCTGCGTCATACCGACCGGCCCCCAGCTGATTTTTGTAGCTGAGGGCTGGCATTAATAGCCGACATGCGGTGATCTCCGCGGCCGGCTATTAACCCTTTAGATCGCCACTGTGAAAGTTGACTGCGGCATCTAAAGGAAGCTTTGAACACTCCCTGGTGGTCCAGTGGGGTGGATCGCAAACCCCCCCCCCACCGCAGCGCGATCACGGGGGGTGTGCAATCCACTGTGGAGGTAGCCAGAGGGCTTACCTCTGCTGCTGCGCCTGTTCCGGCAGGGCCAGGCTTTATCAATGGAGCGCAGATCTAATGATTCCTCCTAAAAGTCCATATAATAAGAAGTAGTACCATATCAATGCACTTAGGGTATTTTGTGTGGCTTAACAAATGGAAGCTTACTCCATATTCAGACATGTAGAAAAATCACGCTGCACACGATTTGCATTTAAAAGCTCACTTTTTAATTGCATTAACCCTTAGGTCATATATTGGATCACCATACAAAAATAATTCACCCAAGTGCTCACTGTACTGCGCGACTGTCCATTAGGTCATCGGATTCTATTTCACCCTTTCACGGGCATTCTGGAGTCCATGTGGTTCACCTTCCTCTCACGAAGGAGAAGCCGCAAATGAGCACCGGACACTTCCGTCGTTTCGGAGGCCACACCTCCTTTTTCAATCATCCCTACCGTGCACCCATCACCCATTACATAGTCATCACATCTCGCAAGAAGTTAACTCTGAAATGAGAAGGTAAGTATTAAAACCTTATACAAAATATTCATTTAAAACCATGTATTAAAAACCGCAGCAAATATTAATGATGTTAACTTCACAGAATTACCGAAAAATTACAAGTCTCATTGAGCCCGTTAGGCATCAATGAGTTCAATGTCTCTATCCAATACACTTCTCTCTGTAATAATTTCTTCCTAATCTCAGCTTCAGTGGATCCCTCAATTCCTTCTATTACCATCCATCTTAGTTCACTTAATTGATGTCTATATTCTACAAAATGCTTTGCTACTCCAGTCTCTCCATACTTTTTAACCTGTTCCTCTCCATGCTTTTTAACCTGTTCCTCTCCTATCCCTTCTGTCATCATTTTCCGGATTAGCGACCAATGTTCATTAATACAGCATTTTACACTTCTATCGGTTTGTCCGACGTAAATACGTCCACAGGGACATTTCAGCAAATAGATCACTTGTTTTGAGTCGCAACTGTATTACCCTTTAACCGGATATTTATTACCGCTCATTTGCGGCTTCTCCTTCGGAAGGTGAACCACATGGACTCTGGAATGCCCGTGAAAGGGTGAAATAGAATCTGGAGACCTAATGGACAGTCGCGCAGTACAGTGAGCACTTGGGTGAATTCTTTTTGTATGGTGATCCAATATATGACCTAATGGTTAATGCAACTAAAAAGTAAGCTTTTAAATGTGAATTGTGTGCAGCGTGATTTTTCTACATGTCCTCCTAAAAGTCCCCTAAGGGGACTAATAAAGTGTAAAAAAAAGTTTAATAAAAGTTAAAAAAAAACACACATTGGACCCTTCCTTTAAACCACCCCCTTTTCTCAAATTCCATATTTATTAAAAAATATAAAAACATAATAAAAATAAACATATGTGGTATTGCCACGTGCGTAAATGTCCAAACTATAAAAATATATCATAAATTAAAATGGTGTAACACATGTAAAAACATGTATAAAAAGCGATCAAAAAGTCCTATCAAAACAAAAATGGTACTGATTAAAAACTACAGATCACGGTGCAAAAAATGAGCCCTCATAACACCCCGTATATGGAAATATAAAAAAGGGGTAAGAAGAGGACAATTTTAAACATACTAATTTTGTTGCATGTAGTTATAATTTTTTTAGGTAGTGAAATAAAGAAAAACCTATACAGTATATATTGGGTATCAATCTAACCGTATGGACCTACAGAATAAACATATGGTGTAATTTTTACCAAAAAGTGCACTGCGTAGAATCGGAAGACCCCAAAATTGACAAAATTACCTTTTTTTCCCCAATTTTGCCCCACAAATATTTTCTTTCTGCGTTCGCCGTAAATTTTGTGGTGAAATGATTGATGTCATTGCATAGTACAATTGGTGGCACAAAAAAATAAGCCCTCATATGTGTCTGTAGGTGCAAAATTGAAAGTGTTATGATTTTTAGAAGGTGATGAGGAAAAAACAAAAGTGCAAAAATGTATGTAGAAGTTTGGGATTTGTATTTATTTAGAGGCCCCGGAGGTCTGAAATAATTTAGGGGTCTGTAATAATTCAGGGATCTGGTCTTCAGTTTATATTTACTGGACTGGTTTTATTTTTATTTATTTAATGGTCTGGTCAGGGGTCTGTATTTTATCTATTTATTTATTTATTAATTCTAGGGTCTTTCTGGGGTCTATTTTTGTTTGGAGGGTCTACGGCCTGTATTTATTTCAGATGCTAAATCTGTAGTCTTTATTAATTAAGGGTAAGAAGGAGCAAAATGCACAACTTGAAACAAGTGGCGTTTGGGACATATAAAAATAGGAGTTATGTGATAATTTCGATTTACCACCTACTTTAGCTGAAGACAAACGATAAATGATGTAGCTTTGCCTCTCTAACAGCTTTGTTCTAGTGAACACTGGAGGTCTCAAAGTCTGCACCCCCACCAATTTAATGCTGACATGTATCTATGAGATATCAGAATTTTTCTATTATAGAAGGAACACTTTAAATTGACAGCATTTATCATGCATTTGAGCTGACACGTGTATATGGATTGTTACACTATATGTTTCTACGATATCAGTAACATTGAATGATTTATACGAGTCAGACCGATGCTCAAATACAAATGTTATAGTTATCAAATATTGTCATCTAATATGAAAGAAGAAAATTGAGCTCACTAATGTGCTCAGGTTCTGGCATTCTCTACTCTGTTGTTCTTATTGTTTATTTCTGTCTCCGGTTCATGTTAAGATAAGCCATTTGTAACTGTGGCGGTGGCATAAGGAGCCATTAGAAAGTTAAAACTGATCTAAGTTCTATTCTTAGCAACTGCCATTACCAAAGAAGAAACTATATTTAAATAAATGCTGAAAAATTTAATAAAATAAAATAAAAAAAACAAAACCAAAAAAATACTCAACACTCAGACCACTCCCAATCCAGTGCCGTCACACTCAGCACCATATGATGCAGCCTCAGAAGTTGTGTAAGTGCAGGGCTATGTTTGGCGCTGAACTGGGTGAGTATTTTTTAGGCCTTTGCCTGCCCCTAAGTAACTTTGTCAAAGGGACAAGAAAACCTCTTTAAGAAACTTGAGTTTGGATTGGAAGGAGTAGAAGCCCTTATGATGTTTGCCATTGTGACCTTTAATACTTACTTTTCAGGGGCCTTATTTACCTAATGGGGAGACATAGCTATCTATCTAATAAGAGAGACATAGTTAAAGGGGTAACATTTTATATATATGGCTTAGAGTGGCTTCCCTTGATTTTCCACATTTGCTGTGCAGAAGCTCTTGTCCAAACTCATCACTGCTACTGATGTGTAATCTCCACAGGAAATGCCCACTCAGTTTATCACTGGCCATAGCATTATCTTGCCTTTGTCAATGATTGGCTTATCATGCACTTTAGAAATGGGTGAATCAAAGCTGACAAAGTCGAATTTGTTCTGAATCAATTCTGAACGAATCCAAACTTCCTTGCTCTTTGTGGTAACTAATCACTTCATTGACTACATTTTGTGCAGCCCAGGGGGCTAAAATGGCGGCTACACTTGTGAGGCATGGGGCAAGGAAGTCTGGGAGGGCGGGTAGGCAGGATCACCCTGAATCACATGTCGACATGCATCCTATCAGCAGCCAGCCAGCCCTGTGATGTTTTTCTGAAGAAGCAGAGACTGTGTGTGCGCACTAATCACTGTTACTGACAATACCGATCTTTACAACAGCAAATCCATTCACCTCAAGCCCGCATTCCTTCTGGCTAGAGACAGAGCAGACACTGTGTGGTTACTAATCAGCATTACTGACAATACAGATCAGCTTAGGGGAAATCCATTGACCTCAAGCCCACATCACTGCAGGCAGGCAGGGAGAGTTTAGAAGTCCTTTCATAGTCTGCCAATTGAGATCATCACAGGAAGCCTGCTGCCACATCCAGACTCTGTCATTATGCCACTCTGCGGCAGTGATTCTAATAGGGACGCCTGTAATCTGCATGTCATACTGAATAACAGTATTATTTCACTACCCCAGCACACTCCCTAGGCCTGTTACGGTAAGGCAAAGTGTTCTTTACCCCCTATTGAGGCTCTCTGTAGCCCGGAAATAGCTGTTTTTAATAGCAATTCGCCACGAATAAATTCGGATCGAACCAATTTTTTGGGGAAAATTCGGCAAATCAGCCGAATCAAATTTTTTAAAAATTCGCCCATCTCTAATGCACTTATTGCAGCGATGACACATCACCAGAAACCAGGAAATAGTGTTGATAAGTGCAAACCACTACCATCAGTGCAGCAGGTGCAAGGGATTGAGGGAAATGACTATAGCTTCTTTTTATATTTTTTGCCACCCTATACTATATATAATGTTTTTTAATGCCTGGATTATCCCTTTAATGGGGAGGACCTACCTACATACTTAATGGAGGAACCTTCTTCCTACCTACTTAATAGGCGGGCAATTTACCTGTCTATAGGAGGGACCTATCTAATCCTCACCTACCTACACACTCATTGTGTGGAGTACAACATACTTTGTGGGACATCAAGGTGGGTATTATTACCATTTTGTTCTTTATGGATAGGAAATTTGCCTAGGTTGGTTAAGGGTGTGGAAGGTGCAGGAAAAGTGTAGAGCCTGAGATGTTTGTTTGGCAGATTCTATAAAGATGACTCATGGCTAGAAGAAATTGTCAGGGCAGTCTGGGTCGAATGGAGAAGAAAAGGGAAAATTAATGACTTCTATCAGAGAAGACACCACCTATAAGTCACTGAATATAACTGGATGCAGTAACTTATATGGTACATTAATCATGTGTTTAAAGGGGTACTCCAGTGGAAAAGATTTTTTTAAATCAACTGGTGCCAGAAAGTTAAACAGATTTTTAAATTACTTCTATTTAAAAGTCTTAATCTTTCCAGTACTTATACGCTGTTGTTTGCTACAGAGGAAGTTGTATTTCTTTCTGGAGTTCTTTTCAGTCTGACCACAGTGCTCCCTGCTGACACCTCTGTCCGTATCAGGAATTGTCCAGAGCAGGAGAGGTTTGCTGTGGGGATTTGCTTCTACTCTGGACAGTTCCTGACATGAACAGAGGTGTCCGCAGAGAGTACTGTGGTCAGACTGAAAAGAATTTCAGAAAGAAATACAACTTTTGTGGAGTATACAGCAGCTGATAAGTACTGGAAGGATTAAGATATTTAAATAGAAGTAATTTACGCATCTGTTCAACTTTAGGACACCGTTGATTTGATTTTCTTTTTTTCCCTTTAACTAGTATATAGAATTTTATGGTCATTGTATGGGGTCAATATTATTCTTGGGATAGTGTTTTTTTATTCAATATTTAGTCACTTTTTATTGTTAATGATAGCATTACCTGTGAGGTGTTATTATTTGGGCAATACTGTATATAATGGCATTATTGGCAGTACTATAGTATGCGACTGTGTTGTTGTCAGCATTTGGGGCCCTACTTTTAATTTTGCCCAGGGCCAAACAGTCTAAAACCATTCCTACACACAGGTAGGTATAATTGAATTAAACATGAGCTAAAGCTTGCATCCTTTTGGTATACAGCACTTCTTGAGACACGTGTCAAAGAACTGTCTTAAGCAAAACCTCCAGAGATTTTTCAGTGCATTCTTCTACCTGTTGCTCGTTGAAAATATGTGAGTAAAAAGGCCTGACATTTTAAAAGCCATTTTTCTGTTTTAATAAAAAGATTCTAAGACAACGGTGACCTTTTTACCAAGGATTTGTAAATGCCAAAAACTGTTTGCATGAAATCTCTAGCCATCTTTTTTTCCATTCTCTAGAAAATGAAATCTTTATATTTGAAAAGGCATCATGGTTGAGATGATGTCTACAACTGCATTAACCCTTCCATTTCTATATTGGGCATGTTCCTTACTGAGGAATACTTTACATAGTGGACTTCGTGTACTATTGGAGTTCAATGGAAATTTAGAAAAAACAAATTATTGGAAAATACATATTACTTTAATAATGTTTTTCATGTAATTTCCCTGTTTTTTTTAACCCTGTTCTCCATTTGCAGCTAACTTTGCAAAAAGTAGGAGTGGCCTGACATTTTTGCACAATCTGAGCAATTTAGAAAATTGTTTCAGGATTTTTCACTTATAACAGAAATTAATAAATATAAACACATTTATGCAAATAATGGAAAAATAAATAAAAATTCCTTATACAGTATATATATATATATATATATATATATATATATGAGTTGTAGCCCCTTTTGTCACAGTCTGGGTCACAGTGTTCACAGTAGCTAGATTTCCCACAGAGAATGATTCCACCAGGCCTACCTCACCTCAGGATGGCACATTACTGAGGGGGTTGTACTGGGATGATGGTGATGCCAGTCTCCCAGTGCATGCCCTGCGTGTAATGTAATAACTAGTGGTGTTTAGGTGTCCTTGATGGTGAGATTCAATAAAGCCACATCCACATTTTTAGTCTGGAAAGAAATTAGCCACAGTTTTCTCTCCTGAGAAACAGATGCTGATAACACTTCCAATATGGAGGCACAACTCTATACACAGATGCAGGCAGGCTGTTGCTTAAGCTTGAGCAGGGTTTATCCAGTTAGTATACAGTGGGGCAAAAAAGTATTTAGTCAGCCACCGATTTGCGGTGATTCCGGGTCAATCAGGTCCCCAGTGACCTGGAGAAAAAAGGTGATATGTGCCGTCCGAGATGGCACCTATCATCCTTTAGCAGAAGGAGTGAGGTGGCGCTGTTGCCACCTCACGATTGTCCTGATTTGTCAGCCGTTACCGGCCGATGAATCAAGACTCCCGCTGTGGGGGTGTCACTAACAGCACCCGCTCCGCCCCTGTTCCGGAGGGCGAGAACGTGTCACGGGGGTCATTACCTGGACCAGGGGCGGAGTCAGCAGCAGGCAGGCAGGAGGATGAGCGCAGCAGCAGGAGGTAAGGCTGGCCTCCTGCTGTTGCTTAGCAACAACTCCCAGCATGCACAAAAGGGCATGCTGGGAGTTGTTGTTATGCAACAGCAGAAGGCACAACTACAACTCCATGCATGCCCTTTTGTAGTTTGTGCATGCTGGGGGTTATAGTTATGAAACAGCTGGAGGCACATTTTTTCTATGAAAAAAGTGTGCCTCCAGCTGTTGCATAACTACAACTCCATGCATGCACGGACAGCCAAAGGGCATGCTGGAAGTTGCAGTAGTGTGCCTCCAACTATTGCATAACTACAAGTCTCAGCATGCCCTTTGGCTGCAAGTGCATGCTAAGAGTTGTAGTTTTGCAACAGCTGAAGGCACACTGGTTTGTGACACAGAGTTTGTTACCTAACTCCAGTGTTCCTCCAGCTGTGGCAAACTACAATTCCCAGCATGCACTGATAGACCGTATATGCTGGGAGTTGTAGTTTTGCAACAGCTGGAGGCACACTGGTTGCAAAACACTGAGTTAAGTAACAAACTCCCAGTGTTTATCAACCAGTATGCCTCCTGCATAACTACAACCCCCAGCATGCACGGACAGCCAAAGGGCATGCTGGGAGTTGTATTTTTGCGACAGCTGGAGGTTGCCCCCCCCCCCCCTGCATGTGAATGTACAGGGTACAATCACACGGGCAGGGGTTTATAGTGAGTTTCTCGCTGCAAGTTTGAGATGC
Source organism: Hyla sarda (assembly GCF_029499605.1). Lineage (NCBI taxonomy): Eukaryota > Metazoa > Chordata > Amphibia > Anura > Hylidae > Hyla > Hyla sarda. Next base: position 375,165,866 of record NC_079190.1, on the reverse strand, counting down.
AGTGAATTTTCCCTGTAAACCCCCGCCCGTGTGAATGTACCCTAAAAAGACTACACTACACAAAATAAAAAGTAAATCACTACATATTCCCATGCAGAGTTACCTCCCCCCCCCCCCCCTATAAAAATGAAAAATGTCTGTTACGGCACTTTCTAAAACAGAATCCAGCGGTAATGTTGGTATCGGAGGCACGTGTAATTCTTGCATCCGGGTCCATCCCTATGCAAAACACTGGGGCATTTTCGTACTTTGGAGAAATTGCCAAACAAATTTTGGTGGGCTTTTTCTCATTTTACCCCTTATGAAAAGGTAAAGTTGGGGTCTACACCAGCATGATATTGTAATTTTTTTTTTTTACACTAACATGCTGGTGTTGCCCAATACGTTTCATTTTCACAAGCGATAAAAGGAAAAAAAACCCCCCAAAATTTGTAATGCAATTTCTCCTGAGTACGAAAATAGCCCATATGTGGACATAAAATGCTCTGCGGGCGCACAACAGGGCTCAGGAGTGAAAGCGCACTATGTACATTTGAGGCCTAAATTGGGGATTTGCACAGGGGTGGCTGATTTCACAGCGGTTCTGACATAAACGCAAAAAAATAAATACCCACATGTGATCCCATTTTGGAGACTGCACCCCTCATGGAACATAACAAGGGGTATAGTGAGCCTTAACACCCCACAGGTGTTTGCCAAATTTTCGTTAAACTTGGATGTGAAAATGAAAAAAAAAAATTTCACTAAAATGCTGGTGTTACCCTACATTTTTCATTTTCACAAGAGAAAATAGGAAAAAAGCCCCCCAAAATTTGTAACCCCATTTCTTCTGAGTATGGAAATACCCCAAATGTGGATTTAAAGTGCTCTGTAAAGCACTACAATGCTCAGAAGGGAAGCAGCTCCATTGGGCTTTTGGAGAGAGAATGTGTCTGGAATTGAAAGCCACGTGTGTTTACACAGCCCCCCTGTACAAGAACAGTAGACCCCCCAACACGTGACCCCATCTCAGAAACTACACCCCTCACGGAATGTAATAAGGGGTACAATGAGCATTTATACCCCCACAGGTATCTGATAGATTTTTTGAACAGTGGACCGTGAAAATGAAAAATTACATTTTTCATTTGTACAGCCCACTGTTCCAAAGATCTGTCAAACGCCAGTGGGGTTTAAATGCTCACTGCACCCCTTATTAAATTCTGTGAGGGGTGAAATTTCAAAATTGGGGTCACATGTGGGGGGGTGGGGTCCACTGTTCTGGCATCATGGGGGCTTTGTAAACGCATATGGCCCTGACTTCCATTCCAAACAAATTCTCTCTCCAAAAGCTCAATGGCGCTCCACCTCTTCTGAGCATTGTAGTTTTTGTAATTTTTTTTCTATATATTTATATTTTTTTACTGGTCTCACAAGTGGACTTTGACAGGTGATCTCCTGATGGTATATATATGTATATATATATATATATATATATATATATATATATATATGTATATATATATTATACTACACTAGTACAGCAGCATTATGCTGAAGGGTAATGTAGTCAGCTGTTCTGCAAGTCCGGCTGAGTACTCAGACACCTATGACAGGCAAGGAGCCTTCATAAGGCCAACAGCTGCCATGAAAACCCATCGGCACCAAGACTGCCACATTCATGATTTGACTGTGGCATGTTGCCTTATTCCAGGGTGCCCATAAAAAGGCAGCAGGCTAGAATAAGGACTATTGTAAAAAGGCATATTGGTGGTCATGAAGAGGTTAAAGAGGTTGTCTGTTGCGTTAAAATGTTTTCTGCCACTAGGACCCCCTGCAATCTCCGGCCTGTCACCCCAATAATCCGCTGCACAGAGCGAACTCCGCTGCATGATGGATTACGAGCAACCACAGCTGTCATGTCCCCTCTCATAAGCATTAAAGGGGTACTCCGGTGGAATTTTTTATTTTTTTTTTATCAAATCAACTGGTGCCAGAAAGTTGAACAAATTTGTAAATTACTTCTATTAAAAAAAAATCTTAATCCTTCCAAACCTTATTAGCTGCTGAGTACTACAGAGGAAATTATTTTCTTTTTGGAACACAGAGCTCTCTGCTGACATCATGACTACAGTGCTCTCTGCTGACATCTCGGTCCATTTTAAGAACTGTCCAGAGTAGGAGAAAATTCCCAAAGCAAACATATGCTGCTCTGGACAGTTCCTAAAATGAACAGAGATATCAGCAGAGAGCAATGTGCTTGTGATGTCAGCAGAGAGCTCTGTGTTCCAAAAAGAAAATAATTTTCTCTGTAGTATTTAGCAGCTAATAAGTACTGGAAGGATTAAGATTTTTAAATAGAAGCAATTTACAAATCTGTATAACTTTCTGGCACCAGTTGATTTAAAAAAAAAAATAAAGTTTTCCACTGGAGTACCCTTTAACCCCTTAAGGACCAAGGACGTACCGGTACGTCCTTGGTCCTGCTCTTCTGATATAACGCGGGGTTACACAGTAACCCCGCGTCATATCATGGCGAGCCCAGCGTCATAGTGAAGCCGGGACCCGCCTCTAATAGCGCGCAGCGCCGATCGCGGCGCCGCGCGCTATTAACCCTTTAGCCGCGCGCTCAAAGCTGAGCCGCGCGGCTAAAAGTGAAAGTGAAAGTTCCCGGCTAGCTCAGTCGGGCTGTTCGGGATAGCCGCGGCTAATCGCGGCATCCCGAACAGCTGACAGGACAGTGGGAGGGCCCCTTCCTGCCTCCTCTCTGTCCGATCGCCGAATGACTGCTCAGTGCCTGAGATCCAGGCATGAGCAGTCATCCGGCAGAATCGTTGATCACTGGTTTCTTATGAGAAACCAGTGATCAAGATAGAAGATCAGTGTGTGCAGTGTTATAGGTCCCTATGGGACCTATAAAACTGCAAAAAAAAAGTGAAAAAAAAAAGTGAATAAAGATCATTTAACTCCTCCCCTATTAAAAGTTTGAATCACCCCCCTTTTCCAATAAAAAAAAAAACACAGTGTAAATAAAAATAAAAATAAACATATGTGGTATCACCGCGTGCGGAAATGTCCGAATTATAAAAATATATCATTAATTAAATCGCTCGGTGAATGGCGTGCGCGCAAAAAAATTCCAAAGTCCAAAATAGTGCATTTTTGGTCACTTTTTATATCATTTAAAAATGAATAAAAAGTGATCAATAAGTCCTATCAATGCAAAAATGGTACCGTTAAAAACTTCAGATCACGGCGCAAAAAATGAGCCCTCACACCGCCCCATACACGGAAAAATAAAAAAGTTATAGGGGTCAGAAGATGACAATTTTAAACGTATTAATTTTCCTGCATGTAGTTATGATTTTTTCCAGAAGTCCGACAAAATCAAACCTATATAAGTAGGGTATCATTTTAATCGTATGGACCTACAGAATACATATGAGGTGTCATTTTTACCGAAAAATGTACTACGTAGAAACGGAAGCCCCCAAAAGTTACAAAACAGCGTTTTTTTTTCAATTTTGTCGCACAATGATTTTTTTTCTCGCTTCACCATAGATTTTTGGGCAAAATGACTGACGTCATTACAAAGTAGAATTGGTGGCGCAAAAAATAAGCCATCATATGGATTTTTAGGTGTAAATTTGAAAGAGTTATGATTTTTTAAAGGCAAGGAGCAAAAAATGAAAATGCAAAAACGGAAAAACCTCCGGTCCTTAAGGGGTTAATGGAAGAGGGGCATAATGACCACTGCCAACCGCAGCCTATCAAAGCAAGGGGTGCTGGGCCGAAGATTACAAGGGGTAACAGTGGCAGGACACCCGTGATCAGATATCTTATCCTTTGGAAAGGGGATAAGATGTCTAGGGGCGGTGTACCTCTTTAAAGGGTACCTCTCATCAAAAAAACTTTTGATATATTATAGATTAATGTATGCAGAATAACTTTACAATTGCATGTTATTAAAAAATATGCTTCTTTCTATTTCATTTTCCACTTTGAAGAAATGACCACTAGGGGTCTCCCTACCAGTCCTGGCAGCAAGCATTTCAGACTCATGCTGGAGTCCTAAACACTACGAGCTGACAGTCTGCTTTGTTTACAAAGGAGAACACTCAGAGCTGCCAGCCTGCTTTGTTCACAGCCTGTTTGGCTGTGAACAAAGCAGGCTGGCAGCTCTGAGTGTTTAGGACTCCAGCATGAGTCAGAAATGCTTGCTGCCAGGACTGATCGGGAAAAATACAATAGAAAGAAGCATATTTTCAATTAACATGCTATTGGAAAGTTATTCAACATTCATTAATCTAAAATATATCAAAAGTTTATTTGATGAGAGGTACCCTTTAAAGCATTTATAGCAGAGTTGTAAAGATCCTTTGCATCAAAATTTATTATTGTGTAAATAATACAACAGATACCATTAATTTTCTGAACCAGAATACCCCTTTCAAGTATTCAGGATGACAACATTATAAATGATGATTTACCTATCCACAGCGTTACTCTTCCATTGATCCCCCACCATTTCTTAATAGGTTCCCAATTTGTCTCTGCTTGTTACATTCTGTGGGGGTACTCTTTCCCTCAGTGTTAAAAAAAAGCCTGAAAACTTTAGCAGAGCTGTCTGACTTTTATAAAGAATGACAAGTTTAATCCAGAGATGAGTGATGTGCATAGGAATTGTAGAATTCCGTAACCTTCCTCTTAAATTAGTACGTCTTTTGGAATGAAGGAAAAAAAGACATGCTGTGTGTATCTTTCTAAAGAAAAATAAACTCTTTCCAAAAGAGAAAACTGTAAGGCCTATTACTAGTAGTATCCATAGACTGTGTCCTGTGATTCCTAATTGGGTGTCCCCTACTGTTTTGTCATATAGCAGGAAAGTTCTCTGCTGTCATTGATGGATTGGACTGCAGGAGCTCTTTAAAATGATATATGCCTTGGGAAAATGCTTTTACAAGAGATGCCCTTTATGGAACTTGTGCTATGGAACTTGGATGAAACTGAACAATATCTTTGAAGATGAGTGGCTATCTATGTGGTTAGGCTGCATACCTAGTGTGTTATTCAAAGAAAGAGAAGATACAGTGGAAAGAAACATCAGATCTTTCTCGCTTGTTCGTAATAAAAGGTTGTTGAAAAAAAAAATAGATCAAACTGTTGTATAGTAATATGGATAGGAGAAAGGTAATTAAAAGTTGATATGGAGACAAAATAGCTGACATTTCAAGACGAGAAAGTTTTCAACCTTAATTTGAACTTCTTCAGATTGTTTCTACATAACCGCTTATAGGTTTGCCAAGAGCCCTGTTCTATCTAGTTTCCTACAGTGATTTTAAGAGTAGCTTATATTTGTTTCTCATGGGCATGACACAAAGCTGTTCTTTGCATTCAGAAGAGTGGTGAAATAAATCCACGGTGTGCCTTGGGCAGTGTTCAAGTAATAACTCCCATTGAATACGCTTTTCCATGCTTCAAAGCCAATGGGACAGTGTTCCTTAATATCTTTTCTAATGTAGAGATGGAGAAAAAGAAGAACTTGAGGGAACAATATACTGTAGTGTATAGTGTGGTATAGCTAGGAACGATTTAGCAACAGGAAATGATTGCAGGACCCAAATAAGAGAAGCAGTAAGATTTATTGCCTTGGTACTAAAATCACTGCTGGTGGAGAAACGCACCAAAATAAATTATTTTGTAGTAACATTTTTTGATCCAAAATAACCCTCTGTACAGATACTTCACCAACGTTGTTGGAAAGTGCAAACAATTCTTAAAAGAGTATCTCTCATGATTAAATGTTATAATCCTCCCAATTCACTGCCCCATCATGATAAACCACCCCCTGCCTTTATTTTTCTTGATGTTTCTCTGTATTTTCTGCTCAGTCAGATTCACAGACTGGGAAGGGGCATTACCCAGCAAGCGTGACATCATCTGAAGCCATACAGGGGAGAACTTCCTCCCTCACTCTTCTACACAACCCAAAGCAGTTCAGTGTGAGATCAGCTATGATTGGCTAAGGCTGCCCCCCCCCCCTTCCCCCTTCAGCATTCCAGACTTCATTACCTGATTTTGGACTTCTGGCAGGCCAGCAGGAGTCCAAAGTCTGTGCCAGAGATGGGGGGAAATGTGCTCTGGACAAGTAGGGAGACACCTAGTGTCAGCTTTTAAAAAAATAAATAAAACATAGAAGACTTTTTTTTAACAAAGTACATCAAAAATATTTTTTATTTACCATAAGAAGTGCAATAGCAAAAATTTGTTTTAATGAGAGTGCCCATTTAACTATAAGGTAAATAAGATACTGATGATCCCCCCCCCCCCCCCCCCCCCACACACACACAGCACAGTGCTGTACACTGACATGGATTATGCCAGGTTATGCCCAGTTCTGTTGTTCTCCCCCTCAACACCCTTGTGAAGTAAAATGGCCTGAGCTGTTGGTTACTCCCCAAGTTGCAGTGCTTAGGACAGCCTCTATGGTTATTGCATACTGCAGTGCAAAAATCATCATGAAAATCCAATCCAATTGAAGGGACAGTCCCCTTTGATCCTGCCTCGATCACTGTGAGCCATGGTGATCAAAGGGATAAATAGTTGAGATAAGAGATTTCTGTCCATTACAGTAGAAGCCTGGCTGTCACTAGAAAATGACCACCTGCTCCAGACTGGAATAGGACACCTGTGCAGGGCTACAGGGGTGCTGAGAATGAGACCCCATAACAGCCACTATACTAGGACTATACACCCGCTTTACTAATTAACTTTATTAGCCCAGTTGGTACGATACATACTGTGGTGTCCTGGTACAGGACCTGGTCCTGTCCCTGTCTAAAGTACCCTCAGTCAGAGTCCCTTCATTCCCATAGGGCTCTCCTGCAGGGCTTACCCCTGGTCACCTCATATGGATTGTATATTGTTTAATATATGTATACATAATGTAGATGTATAGGATATATATGTATAGGACCCGGGTAGGGTCACGTGATCTATTATAATGGCTGTATAGATATTTAGGACCTTTTGGGTCACGTGATGTACAGTTGTGATGTATAATTGCTTAAGGACCTTCCAGGGTCATATGATGTACCCAGAGTTCACTGGGTTCAGGACTTACAGCTCAATCTATCAAATCCTGTGTGACTACTAGCAGCTAAAATTTTATAGTTAGTAGCACAGTGGCCTGCTTCAAAGCTCATTGCTTCAAAGTCCCAGCAAAACCTGTGAGAAACCTGCATTCCGGTTACCTCTTAAGAGACTGTTATGTTTAAACTGTTGCATAAAGTCTTCAAGTAAAGTTCTTCAGTTTATTCATAAAGTCTGCTGTGGACATTCCGTTATTTTCCCTACCATTTCTGGGACGGTTGGCATTAGGACCATTAGCACTAAAGAAATTCACCCTGGCGTCACGACATCTAAGGGTCAATACCACCAGACCCTGCACTTACATCACCGCAACACCCCAGACACCACTACTCCCCTTGTCCACCACAATACTCTAAATGATAATGTTTTACTTCTGCTTTCACACCTGCACATTTAGCACTGGTTGTAAATTGCTGTCCATTACTCATGTCTTTTGGGTGGTATTCTTGACTTGACTTTGATGGGAAGGTCATATCCCACATTCTAATGTATGTCCACTAAACACTATGAACTTCTGCCCTTTACAGCTGTAGCCTTGGTTAGACCATCATCTAAATCCTGGTAAGGAGGCAACACTCTGCCAAGTGAACGTATTCCAGAGAGACATATCCAGACTGCTGCACTTCCTGAGAACCTCCTTTATATGGTTTGTGAAGCAAGAGCTTCTGTCAGCTATGGGGGACTTTGTGTTAAAGACGTTTCTGCTTGGAGCTCTCTCCCACCAACAGAGAGACAGAAAGTTCCCAGTAACAGTAGTATAACGTTGTGCTGCAACTGCTAACCCTTTAGCAACTGGTCCAATTTTCATTTTGTTTTATCATTTCTTCCTCCAAGCCTTCTAAGAGACAATTTTTTTTTTTTGCACCACCAATTGCACTGTACAATGGCACCTTTCATTTCAACATAAATTATGCTGCAAAACAAAACAAAAAAAAAGGGGAAAAATTGAGAAGACAGCAGCAATGTTACAAATTTTTGAGGCTTTGTTTTTACAGTAAATCTGACATGTTACCTTTATTCAGTGTGTCAGATTACATCAATAGCAAATTTATATAGGTTTTGTTTTAATGTACTACTTAAAAAAATGTAAGCTAAACTAAAATGAATGTGCTTGAAAATGCTCTATTCTGGCTCCTAAAACATTTACATCTACTGGGCTGTATTAGGGCTCCTATTTTGCCCTGTGATCTGTAGTTTGGTATTTTGGTTTTGATGAGACTTTTTCATCGTGTTTTTTTTCATAGATTTTTTTTTTCTTATATGTGATGTGAACAAAGATCAGCAATTTTGTATGGGTATTTTTTTCAAGCCATTTACCATTATGTTCAATAACATCATATTTTAATAGGTTTAGCCAATTACAAACACAGCAATACCAAATATACAATTTTCTTTATTTATTTATTTTTTTATATTTATTAGAAAAATAGGAAAAGGGGGTTATTTAAATTTAAATATATTAAAATTTTATTATGGTGATATTTCAGGTATTTAATTCATTTTTTATATTTAACCCCCTAAGGACCGGGGTTTTTTCCGTTTTTGCATTTTCGTTTTTTGCTCCTTGCCTTTAAAAAATCATAACTCTTTTAATTTTGCACCTAAAAATTCATATGATGGCTTATTTTTTGCGCCACCATTTCTACTTTGTAATGACATCAGTCATTTTGCCCAAAAACCTACGGTAAAATGGAAAAAAAAATCATTGTGCAACAAAATTGAAAAAAAAAACGCCGTTTTGTAACTTTTGGGGGCTTCCGTTTCTTCGTAGTACATTTTTCGGTAAAAATGACACCTTATCTTCATTCTGTAGGTCCATACAAATAAAATGATACCCTACTTATATAGGTTTGATTTTGTCGGACTTCTGGAAAAAATCATAACTATATGCAGGAAAATTAAAACGTTTAAAATTGTCATCTTCTGACCCCTATAACTTTTTTATTTTTCCATGTATGGGGCGGTATGGGGGCTCATTTTTTGCGCTGTGATCTGAAGTTTCTAACGGTACCATTTTTGCATTGATAGGACTTATTGATAGCTTTTTATTCATTTTTAAATGATATAAAAAGTGACCAAAAATGCACTATTTTGGACTTTGGAATTTTTTTGCGCGCACGCCATTGACCAAGCGGTTTAATTAATGATATATTTTTATAATTCGGACATTTACGCACGCGATGATACCATATATGTTTATTTTTATTTTTATTTACACTGTGTTTTTTTTTATTGGAAAAGGGGGGTGATTCAAACTTTTAATAGGGGAGGAGTTAAATGATCTTTATTCACTTTTTAAAATTTTTTTTTTTGCAGTGTTATAGGTCCCATAGGGACCTATAACACTGCACACACTGATCTTCATCATTGATCACTGGTTTCTCATAGGAAACCAGTGATCGACGATTCTGCCGCATGACTGCTCATGCCTGGAAAGCAGTGTTCGAACATTTAGTTCCACGCTGGCTAGTGGAGTACCCCATTAATGGCATAATAACATACATGTATGTGGTTGGTAGTTGACTTTAAATAACATTATATTTTAAAGTGATCCCATTTTGGAAACTACACAACCTAAAGTAGTAAGTACTTTAAAGGGGTACTCCGGGGAACTAAACCAATAGCCTATCCTTTTGCTTTAATCGATCTATTTAATTGTATTAATGTTAGTCAATATATATAGTAGCAGCTATATAGAGCAGTTTCCCCTTTTTGGTTGTCACTTACATGCATGAAGTAAGGGAATGACATCATCCAGTCATCCACTATGTCTCTGTCCAAATCCCTCTCTGAAAGCAGCCCCCACCCTCCTGAGAGATACAGACCATGTCAATTTCTGCTCTGCACTGATGAGTCATGCTCCTTTTAGTGCTGAGAACTGGGAAGTATGCGCAGCCTCGGCCAATCAGACACTGTAGGCAAGTGGAGGGGAAATGACAAAGAATATCAAGTAGCCAGAGAAGACAACAGGGACCACAGAAGCCATGCATATCAGTAAGGATGGGTTACAGGGAACATATCCAGGTAGTGTGGTGGCTTTGGAATTTTTTTTCCATAATTATACTTCCCTGGAGTACCCCTTTAAGTCCTTTTTGTGAGGTTGAAATTATAACAAAGTTAGTGGAAAAAAATTAAATTTACTTGTTTTCACAAATGCATGATTTGTGGGACATATGTTTTGTAAATAGCTTCTTAGGAAATAAAGGAAATAAACCCCAACATTTATAATGCTGTTTGTCTCATGCTAGGCAATACCCCCTAGCCTTGCTTGGGCCATATTTTGTTGCTTGGCCACATGGTGGGACCCAGAAGAGTGCATGATGGAGATATCCATCATGTTTCAGGAATAAGCACCTGCTCATGACAAATATATCCATCATTGGGAGTAAAAAAAAATAGAAAACAAAACAAAAATAACTCTAGGGGATTAGGCCTAGAGTTAAGCGAGCCTCCCGAACCTGGATTCCATCTAAACTCGGGGGGTTCGGTGCTCACAGAACTTTGGAACATTGCCAGGTACGGCTCGGCCAAATCTGTCAATGTTGGATCTGAGCAATGCCTTCAGCTAGAAAGCTTCGAGCACAGCCAATGCTTTAATCCCTTGCTCTCCTAAACCCTATACTGAATTGCCTGTCATTCAGGATCGCAGCAGGTCTCAGGAGTGACACCCGTTGCAATCAACAACTATTGACATGTCATAAGTTGTTTCTTGCTGGGCTTAGTGCTATAAGTCAGTCCAGTTATGAAAGGGTTTATTAGCGCTACTGAGTACTAATTAACCCTTTGTGTGTGGGGGGGGGTTGAATACGGTATACAGCCTTTGGTGTATACTGTACACAACAGAAGATCCACTTACCAAGCTTGTTCTTGGTCCGTCAGTCTACTTCTGTAGCCCTGCCTCTAAGGATATCATCATTAGAGGCAGGGCTACAGGAGAATATTGATGGACCAAGGACAAGGCTGGTAATATGCATGTGCAACAGCTGTCACCCAGCTTGATTTGATCAGTTGGCGTCTGAGTCAGGCCGTATGTTCTGTCTTCCTACACGTTCACACGGTGTTTTAGTCTGACATTCATCATAAACTATCCCTGTCTTCCAAATAATAGGACTGTTCTTTGTAGTTTAACAGGTTTGTGGTAAAACTATAGGAATACAAATAGACATGTATAAGTACAAAGTATAAGAACTGCATGTATAATACATTACATAACGGTGAAGCACATGGTAAAATGGCTGCCTATGCATAGGATCGCATGGCTAGCTAACAATCTAACATCTACTCAGTTAACTTCCCTGAGTAGTAAGACAAACAACTGCACAACTCTTATCAAACTTGGTAATGATGTACAGGATTTTGCATCCACTGTTTCATTTTCTGAAGTTCTGCCTGTGCATAACGTTCAACATGATAGGCAGAGGAACATTAAAGAGTTCAACTTATGACTTAGTAAATGGTGTCAAGAGCAAGGATTTGGCTTTGCGTCTCATGATAGCTCTACTTGGAATGGAAAGTAACTGTACAAAAAAGATGGTTTGCATCTTTCTCTCAAAGGAACAAAAGTACTCAGTGAACAATTTCAAGAATTTGCTAAGGAGTATTTAAACTAGGAAGGGGGGGGGGGCAAAAGAGTGAAAATCCATGAGTCCAATTGCCCCCCGAAACAATGCCAGAACATGTCAGTAGCCCAGAGGTTAAGAAATGACAAGCTCAGAGTTCTGTCTACAAATGCCCGCAGTCTAGGTAATAAAATCAATGAACTTGGGTCAATAATGGCATCTGAGAATGTAGATTTAGTGGCTGTTACTGAGACATGGTTTAATGAAAGGAATGACTGGGACATATCCATACCAGGGTACTCTTTATACAGAAGAGACAGAGAAGGCAAGAAAGGAGGAGGAGTGGCCCTATATGTGAAAGATAGCATAAAATCTAACCTAATACAAGTTAGTGAGGCAACCACAGAGTCAGTTTGGGTTACGTTGCAGTTTGGTAATCATGCAGTAATTCGTGTAGGTGTGATATACAGACCACCTGGCCAAGTTAAAGAAGTAGATGATCTACTAGTTGAAGAAATATCTAAAATGACAATGAAAGGAGAAGTTATCATTATGGGAGACTTCAATCTTCCGGATATAAACTGGAAAACCAAAATAGCTAGTTCTGCCAGGAGTACAGATATTCTAAATTCCCTACTGGGATTATCTCTACAACAAGTGGTTGAGGAGCCAACGCGGAAGGAGGCCATTTTGGATTTGGTGTTCACAAATGGGGATTTGGTTTAAGCTTGGGATCTAGTGATCACCAATCAGTGTGGTTTAATATGAGAACAGTGAAGGAGTCACACCACACAAAAACAAAAGTTTTAGATTTTAGAAAAACAGACTTTTCAAAAATGAGATTAGTCATAAATGAGTCCCTATCAGACTGGAACAAATTACATGGAGTTCAGGAAAAATGGGACTACTTAAGAAACGATTTATTGAAGGCAACAGAAAATTGCACTAGACTTGTCAGTAAAAGCAGAAAAAGGAAGAGACCACTGTGGTACTCAGCAGAAGTGGCCAAAATCATTAAAAAAAAAAACTAGCATTTAGTAATTATAAAACAAACCAGAGCAATGAAGATAGGGAAATCTACAAGACTAGGCAGAAAGAGGCCAAGCAAGTTATAAGAACTTCTAAAGCACAAGTAGAAGAAAAACTAGCTCAGTCTGTGAAAAAAGGGGATAAGACATTCTTCAGATATATAAATGTAAAAAGGAAATTAAAACAAGGAATAACTAAATTAAAAACAAAGGAAGGAAGGTATGTAGAAGAGAATAAGGGGCTAGCCGACTGCTTTAATGAATACTTCTGTTCAGTTTTTACAGAAGAAAAAGAAGGAAAAGGACCTCCATTAGAGAGGAAAACTAAGGTATCGTTTGATGCATGTGTCTTTACAGAGGAAGAGTTTCTACGTTTGCTTTCTAAAGTGAAGACAAATAAATCACAGGGGCCTGATGGGATACACCCAAAATTATTAAAAGAGTTTAGTGGTGAGCTAGCAAAACCGTTAACAGATTTATTTAACCAATCAATGGTAACAGGAGCCGTCCCGGAAGATTGGAAATTAGCAAATGTTGTGCCCATTCACAAGAAAGGTAGTAGGGTGGAATCAAGCAGCTATAGGCCAGTAAGTCTGACATCAATAGTTGGGAAATTAATGGAAACCCTACTAAAGTATAGGATTGTGGAACATCTAAAATCCCATGGATTGCAAGATGAAAAACAAGATGGGTTTACTTCAGGGAGATCATGTCAAACAAATCTTATTGATTTTTTTGACTCGGTGACTAAAATAATAGATGGCGGAAGGGCAGTAGACATCGCATATCTAGATTTTAGTAAGGCTTTTGACACTGTCCCACATAGAAGACTTATCAATAAACTACAGTCATTGAGCTTGGACTCCAAAATTGTTGAGTAGATTAGGCAGTGGCTGAGTAACAGACAACAGAGGGTTGTAGTCAATGGAGAATATTCAGAGCAAGGTCTTGTCACCAGTGGGATACTTCAGGGATCTGTACTGGGACCAATATTGTTTAATATCTTCATTAGTGATATTACAGAAGGTCTCGGTGGTAAGGTATGTCTTTTTGCTGATGACACAAAGATGTGTAACAGGGTTGATGTTCCTGGAGGAATACGCCAAATGGAAAAGGATTTAGGAAAACTAGAAAAATGGTCAGAACTCTGGCAACTGAAATTTAATGTGGATAATTGCAAGATAATGCACCTGGGGTGTAAAAACCCTCAGGCAGAATATACATTATTTGACACAGCCCTGACCTCAGTATCTGAGGAAAGGGATTTAGGAGTAATTATTTCAGAAGACTTAAAGGTAGGAAGACAATGTAACAGAGCAGCAGGAAACGCTAGCAGAATGCTTGGATGTATAGGGAGAGGTATAAGCAGTAGAAAGAGAGAAGTGCTCATGCCGCTGTACAGAACACTGGTGAGACCTCATTTGGAGTATTGTGCGCAGTACTGGAGGCAGTATCTCCAGAAGGATATAGATACTCTAGAGAGAGTTCAAAGAAGAGCTACTAAACTAGTACATGGATTGCAGGATAAAACTTACCAGGAAAGGTTAAAGGACCTTAACATGTATAGCTTGGAAGAAAGAAGAGACAGAGGGGATATGATAGAGACTTTTAAATACATAAAGGGAATCAACACGGTAAAGGAGGAGAGCATATTTAAAAGAAGAAAAACTACCACAAGAGGACATAGTTTTAAATTAGAGGGGCAAAGGTTTAAAAGTAATATCAGGAAGTATTACTTTACTGAGAGAGTAGTGGATGCATGGAATAGCCTTCCTGCAGAAGTGGTTGCTGCAAATACAGTGAAGGAGTTTAAACATGCATGGGATAAGCATAAGGCTATACTTCATATAAGATAGAGCCACAGACTATTGATAGGATTCAGATTATTGGGCAGACTAGATGGGCCAAATGGTTCTTATCTGCCGACACATTCTATGTTTCTATGTTTCTCTGGATACTTTAATGTCCAAGTAACAGAGGTAAGTGACTCACCAGATATGCTGTTACACAGATAGTGGAGTTTTAGAAGAGAGACATGTAGAAGCAGCTCTGATCTTGTGTCCCCTTCTTCTTCCCAGAATGCCTTGCAACAACCCACAATGCATAGCACCACCCACAAGGCAGAATTCTTATAACAAGAAAAGCAAGATGTAATACAACTTAACACCACTAGATGGTGCTATAACCACACTTATGAACTCTCACAAATAGTGACGGGCAGAAAGCAAATTGTAAATGGTTCTAAAACCTGCCGAGCAGAACACAGCTGTATCCTATTTGCACTGAAATAAAGAAGTATGTGGTTTCGCAATGTACTAGAGAGTGCTGCCCATTTCTTTTTGGATGTGAATTGTATATGGACACTGTATCTAGGGGTTCAAGCACCCCAAATATGAGTGATGCACAAGGCAAAGAAGGGGGAGTTGGTGGGCTTAGTGACTGCTGTGACTGTCTAGTGGTTTATTTTTATGTACTGTCTGCTATTTTTCAAGAAGAATACTAGAAAATCCATTTTTTTTAATATAAAGAAACAGCTCTGGAGTCCCTTCTTTCTCAATCTGATTATATTTACGAATATCATGTAATACATATATATATATATATATATATATATATATATATATATATATATATACACATATTTAATTTCACAGAATGCATCAATTTATAGCTATTTATGTTAATGCAAACCCCCTTTTAACGGAAATTTGACAAGGGTCTGAAAGACCATTTCTAAGGATCCACTGACCACATTATTCAGTTTACTTCTGTTTCCCAGTGACTATATTAGTAGTCAGTTTGGGTAAGGAAAACAAAATCTTATTTTTTAGTGTTAACGTTTCAACAAATTTTGCTTAAAAAGCTTGATGGAAGTGCAATGCTCGTTCAGAGAATCACATCCCCGAGTAATTATAGAGCGTAATTATTTTTCATTGAAAGAAAGACAGTTTTCACTCTGAGCAACTGAGATGTATGCTATGTCAGAAGTTTGTTCCATGCTCCCAAGTGTAATTTTTAATAGCTGACAACTCACCAAGCTTACTCCCTTGAATATTATTTTTACATTACAGTTCCTGGCTCATCAGGTATCTCTGGAATGTTTCCAGCTCAGAGACTCTTAAGAAACACACTATTATACACTGCTCAAAAAATAAAGGGAGCACTAAGATAACACATCCTAGATCTGAATGAATGAACTAATCGTATGAAATACTTTCGTCTTTACATAGTTGAATGTGCTGACAACAAAATCACACAAAAAGGATTAATGAAAATCAAATGTATCCACCCATGGAGGTCTGGATATGGAGTCACATTCAAAATCAAAGTGGAAAACCACAATACAGGCTGATCCAACTTTGATGTAATGTCCTTAAAACAAGTCAAAATGAGTCTCAGTAGAGTGTGTGGCCTCCACATGCCCGTATGACCTCCCTACAACACATGGGCATGCTCCTGATGAGGTGGCGGGTGGTCTCCTGAGGGATGTCCTCCCAGACCTGAACTAAAGCATCCCCAACTCCTGGACAGTCTGAGGTGCAACATGGTGTTGGTGGATGGAGCGACATGATGTCCCAGAGGCGCTCAGTCGGATTCAGGTCTGGGGAACGGGCGGGCCAGTTCATAGCATCAATGCCTTCCTCTGGTATAAACTGCTGACACACTCCAGCCACATGAGGTCTAGCATTGTCTTGCATTAGGAGGAACCCAGGGCCAACCGCACCAGCATATGGTCTCACAAGTGGTCTGAGGATCTCATTTCAGTACCTAATGGCAGTCAGGCTACCTCTGGCAAGCACATGGAGGGCTGTGCGGCCCCCAACGAAATGCCATCCACACCATTACTGACCCACCGCCAAACCGGTCATACTGGAGGATGTTGCAGGCAGCAGAACGTTCTCCACAGTGTCTCCAGACTTTGTCACATCTGTCACATGTGCTCAGAGTGAACCTGCTTTCATCTGTGAAGAGCACAGGGTGCCAGTGACAAATTTGCCAATCTTGGTGTTCTGTAGCAAATGCCAAACGTCCTGCACGGTGTTGGGCTGTAAGCACAACCCCCACCTGTGGACATCGGGCCCTCATACCACCCTCATGGAGTCTGCTCCTCCTGCTCCTCCTTGCACAAAGGCGGAGGTAGCAGTCCTGCTGCTGGGTTGTTGCCCTCCTACGGCCTCCTCCACGTCTCCTAATGTATTGGCCTGTCTCCTGGTAGCACCTCCATGCTCAGGACACTACGCTGACAGATACAGCAAACCCTTCTTGCCACAGCTCGCATTGATGTGCCATCCTGAATGAGCTGCACTACCTGAGCGACTTGTGTGGGTTGTAGACTCCACCTCATGCTACCACTGCTGCCAGCATTCAAAAGTGACTAAAACATCATCCAGGAAGCATAGGAAATGAGAAGTGGTCTGTGGTCATCACCTGCAAAACCACTTCTTTATTGGGGCTGACTGAAGTGTGTCTTGCTAATTGCCTATAATTTCCACCTGTTGTCTGTTCCATTTGCACAACCGCATGTGAAATTGATTGTCAATCAGTGTTATTTTTTTGAGCAGTGTAATTGTCCAGAGTCTGCCATGCTTCTCTTTCCTGCACAATTTCCATCTAATCATTTCACTTTCTTATATCTACATGCCCCAATGATTAGGGGACGTGTCTGCTTAAAGGACGTTTAACTTCTTAATCTGACAGTCCAGTATTGAGCATATTCACCCCGTCTCAATTAGCTTTCTATTCTTCTGAAAAGTGCATTAGGCTATTAACAAAGGAGATTAAGAAAAAGCTGACTGTTGCAAGGTCGCCAACCTTTATGCGTCCTTGTCACAAGTATTGACCTGCAAGGCTAAAATGGAGGAAAATTAGAAACTTTAAAACTGAAAATGTATTGTGTACTTTGGCATTGCAGTTTTCGATCAAGCTTAATGGAATTTTCCCACTTTTTAAAATTTATTTCCTAAAATGAATTTAGTTTGAATGAACTCATATCTTAGTTTTTCCAGTTGACAGTTTACACATGTGCCCAATAAATATTCTTGCAAACAATCTGTTTTTTGTGTGGATGTTTTAACTTTTTAAGGTGCGTGGGTGGTGGCAAATATTGGATCCTTCCCGAGTGCCAAATCTCTAGGTAGCCCCTGCTTTTAGCAGAGCAGTATGCTAGCTGGCAGTTGCCGGCTCCTCAGACATTCCTGTCTTAGAGGATTTCCAGAATCTGACCATAGAGGTATACGTTATGGATAAATTATATACAGAATTTACATTGCAAATATGTAAAAAAAAGTCATCAGAAACCATTGCAAAACTTCATGTAAAACTGACAGACAGCTCAGTTTTACGGTGCGTTCACATGGAGTAATTCAAGAGGAATTTACTCGAGTAATTCCTCTTGAGTTCTCCGCTCCAAATTAATGCACATCTCCTCTGCCCATTGACTTTAATGTTATTTCTGCTGGCCTGTTCACACTGTGGAAATTCTGCTAGCAGAATTCCGACGCTGAAAGAAGTGAAGGGTTTTTCAGCTATTTCCGCGCGAAAATGATGTTGGGCGGAATTTTTTTTCCCATTGACTTCAATTGATTTCTGCTAGCGGATTCCACTTGAAGAATGAACATGTTCTTTCTTCAAGCGGAATCCGCTAGCAGAAATCAATTGAAGTCAATGGAAAAAAAAATTCCGCCCGACATCATTTTCGCGCGGAAATGGCT
The DNA here is from genome assembly GCF_029499605.1 of Hyla sarda. Classification (NCBI taxonomy): domain Eukaryota; kingdom Metazoa; phylum Chordata; class Amphibia; order Anura; family Hylidae; genus Hyla; species Hyla sarda. The sequence goes on along the minus strand of NC_079190.1, from coordinate 375,147,437 downwards.
GAAAAACCCTTCACTTCTTTCTCCCCCATTTACGCGTGCAATTCTGCGTGCAATTCCGCTCAAATTTCTTGCGAAAATAAAAAAAAAATTCCGCCCGTAAAATTTTCAGCGTGAATTACTCTTCATTTACTCCGTGTGAACGCACCCTTATACTGTCAAGCATAATAGGCTTCAGTGCTGAAGTGTTCATGAAAAACACTCCATGTGAACATTTCTTTTCCGTATATGGGGCGATATAAGGGCTAATTTTTTGCACCATGATCTGTAGTTTTTATCAGTACCCCTTTTGCTTAGCTTTTACTTTTAATACATTTTTTATACATTTTTTTTTTGTGAATGAAATGTGACAAAAAAGCAGCAATTTTGGACTTTTAAAATTTTTTTACGTTTAAGCCGTTCACCGTACGGGATAATTAACAATATATTTTAATAGTTCAGATTTTTACGCACGTGGCGATACCAAATATGTGTATTAATTATTTTTTACGCTTTTTTGTGCGTAAAATGGGAAAAACGGACGTTTTACTTTTTTATTGGGGGAGGGGATTTTTCACAATTTTTTCCCATGCGATCCGATCATTCATTTAAAGTACTGCACTGCCGCAGATGCCGTGATCCGTATTGATCACGGCATTTGAGGGGTGAATGGCGGACATCCGCGTGATCGCGGATTTCCGCCATTACCGGCGGGTCCCTGGTTGCTGATAGCAGCCGGGACCTGCTGCGCATGACGCGAGCACCACGCTGGTGCTCGCGATCATGACAGCGTGTAAATGTACGTCATGGTACGTTAAGTACCACGTCACCATGACGTACATTTATGTCCATTGTCGTTAAGGGGTTAAAAGGGGGAGAGGAGTTTGATCATCACTGCTTCATTCTATAAGAAAGATTGTACTGACAGCTTTCTTGCCCAGGGGCAGACATACTGTACTGTATAACAGCGCTGAGATGGGGTGAGGATTCATAGCAGTGTGCATCTGATGTATATTCAGCTTGTAGGAAAAATCCCATACAGGGATAAAGCACTCCGGAGTGGTAGAAAATTTAAACGAATCCTTTATTATAAAGCCATAGAGATAAAAAAAAAATTGCACACAGGCAGATAGTAGATAAAAATACCGACACATTTCGTCTGTCCTTTGTCAAGGTATGGAAGTTATACACCTTAGGTAACGAATAAATAACAATTCATCCTCGCTACTGCCCCCTAATCAGACTAAAAACACGTCTGCATCATACTCCAAACTGAACTAAGCATAAACCCTAAAAAGGTCCAAAGCCAAAAGGATACCAAAAAGGAAGTAGTTATATATGCATGTGTATAAATATGTACACCTGCACATGCATATGTATATAGATATATATGTACACCACAAAGGCTATAACAACACATGGAACAATTTAACAGTAAATGAGAATAGAATTAGACACTTTTAGATATTATTAAAATTACATCTCATCTAAAGCTATGTGCATCCTTACACAATTTCAGATGTTACACAGTGGGTATGTACACATATATAAATGGATGTACAACCCTCTACTTCAAAACTGGTGTGAACATGATGTGTGAGTATTTGTACTTTCTTCACCCCGGAAGTGTTTTTCCCCTATTACAAATATTGTAGTTTTTTTTTTTTGTCTGATTAGGGGGCGGTAGATAGAATGGATTGTTATTTATTTGTTATCTAAGGTGTATAACTTTCATCCCTTGACAAAGGACAGACAAAATGCGTCAATGTTTGTATCTACTATCTGCCTGTGTGCAATTTCTTTTATCTCTATGGATTTATAATAAAGGATTTGTTTTAAATGTCTACCACTCCAAAGTGCTGGTTATGTTCCCTGTATGGGATTTTTCCTACAATTTGAATGATCATTTCTTCCACCGCACTTCAGCTGCGTGTTTCTCCCGTGCACCTGGAATTGGAGTCCGTGATCAGACACATACATAGGAGACAGTGAGCTGTATATTTTCATTTTTTGTTTATCTGATTTATATGATCGTTCTTGTGGCAGAATCCCTGTGGAATACTTTGTTGGGGATGGCAATGTCCGTGTGGTCCTTGTGCTGACTAATTTAGTTGGCACCAGACGCCCTTGGAATCCGTAGAATGTACCTAGCCTTAAGGTATAAAAGCAAACTAAATCTTTCTTGGAGATAATTTTGGTTGCCAGACATATAAAATCTATGTTTTATTTCTCATATTTTCAATAGACCCGTGACTAAAATCCTTTGGGATTAGAAATGCGTTGCCATGTGCCTGTACTCCAATAATGTGGGTTTAAAGCTTTTGTATTCCTGCTTTTAATGGAACACCGGTAAAGTTTACAGGTTTTATCTGGATGCTGAATTTACACCTTCACTTTGCAGTAAACCCATTTTGTGATACATATAAATTACTCTTGTGTTCATTTTATTTATTTATTTTACATTGTTCACTATGCAGTTTAAGAAACTTGTTCACGATTGTTGAGGAAAGGCCATACATGCTACATAGATGGCACGGGTACAAGAGTGCAGTTACATAGATACCGTATTTATCGGCGTATAACACGCACTTTTTAGGCTAAAATTTTTAGCCTAAAGTCTGTGTGCGTGTTATACGCCGATACACCCCCAGGAAAGGCAGGGGGAGAGAGGCCGTCGCTGCCTGCTTCTCTCCCCCTGCCTTTCCTGGGGTCTAGAGCGCTGCTGTCGGCCCTTTTCACCCCCTGGTTATCGGAGCCGCTGCCCGTTCTGTCCCCCTGACTATCGGTGCCGGCGCCGATAGCCAGGGAGAGAGAAGCGGCGCCGACAGCCAGGGGGAGAGAAGGGGCAGCGGCACCCATTGCCGGCGCCGCTGCCCCGTTGCCTCCCCCCATCCCCGGTGGCATAATTACCTGATTCGGGTCCGCGCTGCTCCAGGCCTCCGTCGTGCGTCCCCGGCGTCGTTGCTATGCGCTGAACGACGCGGCGCATGACGTCAGAGCGCCGCGCCGTGCATAGCAACGACGCCGGGGACGCACAACGGAGGCCTGGAGCAGCGCGGACCCGACTCAGGTAATTATGCCACCGGGGATGGGGGGAGGCAACGGGGCAGCGGCGCCGGCAATGGGTGCCGCTGCCCCTTCTCTCCCCCTGGCTGTCGGCGCCGCTTCTCTCCCCCTGGCTATCGGCGCCGGCACTGATAGTCAGGGGGACAGAACGGGCAGCGGCGCCGATAACCAGGGGGTGAGAAGGGCCGACAGCAGCGCTCTAGACCCCAGGAAAGGCAGGGGGAGAGAAGCGGGCAGCGACGGCCTCTCTCCCCCTGCCTTTCCTGGGGGTATATCGGGGTATACACGCGCACACACGCACCCTCATTTTATCATGGATATTTGGGTAAAAAACTTTTTTTACCCAAATATCCTTGGTAAAATGAGGGTGCGTGTTATAGGCCGGTGCGTGGTATACCCCGATAAATACGGTACATCACTAGTGCACGGATACTGAGATATACAGTGCATATCAAGGAAAACTGCAGTAAAATAGGGGGGGGGGGTTAATTCCTGGCCCTTTACGCTTGCTTCACTCTTTTTTTTTATTTATATCTAGTACCCTTTTTACTGGACTCGATGACATTGGCCTGTCTCCACCCAGGGCTGGCATTAGGATAACTGGAACCCTGTGTGAAAATTTTCTTTCTGATGCCATAAAATTATTACTTGTGGGTTGCCATTATGATTGCCACTATACCAAATGTATATTTATTTTAGGATTCAAGGGGTACTTCGGCAAAATCTTATCCCCTATCCAAAACATCTTATCCCCTATCCCATAGACATAAATAGAGGGGGGCATGGTGTGACGTCACGAACACGGAAGCTCCAAGCCGCTGTCGGCCTTTGGATAGGGGATAAGATGTTTTTCACCGGAGTACCCCTTTAAAGTATCCCTCTTACTTTAAAAAGCGAAGTGAAAGCTTTCATCAGTTGGATCTCAGTGCCAGGGCCCCCACCAATCATTAGATACAGCCAGTGAAAGCATGTGACTCCCTAGCTCACAGCCTTTTAGTTGCAGAAGGAGGTCTCGATTATAAGTCTATGGAGCTTATTTCTTGTAGTGAGAAGGAGATTGCAGTTAGCCAGGGAAAGAAGCCCTCAGCCAACCTAGCTGTATCTAACAAGAAGTTCAAAATTTTTGACACTTCTTTAGGCGTTATTAAAATCGGAAAACTGATTTATTTATTTATTATTTTATAAACTGGTGCCAGAAAGTTAAACAGATTTGTAATTGACTTCTATTAAAAATTCTTAATCCTTCCAGTACTTGTTAGTGGCTGTATACTACAGAGGAAATTTCTTTCTTTTGGGATTTCTTTTCTGTCATTACCACAGTTATCTCTGGTGACACCTCTGTCCATTTTAGGAACTGTCCAGAGCAGCATATGTTTTCTATGGGGATTTTCTCCTGCTCTGGACAGTTCCTGATATGGACAGAGGTGTCAGCAGAGAGCACTGTGGTCGTGACAGAAAAGAAATCCAAAAAGAAAATAATTTCCTCTGTGGTATACAGCCGCTAATAAATACTGGAAGGATTAAGATTTTTTAATAGAAGTCATTTACAAAGCTGTTTAACTTTCTGGCATCAGCTGATTTAAAAAAAAACAAAAAAAAAAACCACCAGAGTACTCCTTTAAGCCTAAAATAAATACATATCTTGCATTATATCATTTATAATGGTAACCCATCAGTTGGGGTGCAATCTATTCTAATGTCATCCCTATATGGAGACAGGCCAATGCCAACAGCGAGTCCAGCAAGGAAGGTACAAGCTATAAATCCTTAAGAGTGATTCTTGCATAAAGTGTTGGCATTCTAAATATTGCTCATGTTGAGACAGTGAGCAGAAGAATTGTTCACAGTACTCTTATAGTTAAGGAAGGCTTCTGGCTTAAATTTATGATATATTGTCTATCTTCTACAATAATCTCTTCTGTGCCTTCCCATTAAAAAAGGTCCTACACATAAGAATGAAAAGTAACTTCCAAACCTTGCTGATGTCAATATATAACAAAGTCTGTTAGCCCGAAGCATACCAAGATGTGAAGTTTATCCTACATAAAGGGTCTATTTTTTTCTGAAGCTGTTTTTACAAGATTTTGCCTCGTAAATGGTACATAAACATTCATCGCATGTGGAGAAGATGGCATCCTAAGAATCCCAAACTTCCAAAAACCTATAAAACTCTTTCGATTTTCATCCTCAACACATTGTTTATTTCTCTGTCTCCATTTTTTATTGCACAAAGTCACATTGCTTCTTTGTTTCTGTTGACAGATTGATGCAGTTTCAAGCTCAATTCTTCATGAGAGATTTATTACTCCTGGAAGACCGCCATAGAGAAAGGGCATTATTTTTCTTTTCTGTTTTTATCCCTCCCTTAATGAACAATGTAGGTAGAAGTCTATTTCTCTTCTATTCAATGGCCACAAAACACCAAAATTCCTCATAATTCAGCATTTTACATACAGTGTTTTTCTTGACCTTGGCAGCTTTCTGATAATAAGCCTTTTCAATGTCAAGCATGTCTTTCTGTGGAATTCTGAAATATATTTTGTCACCTTGTGGTCATGAATATAATGTATTCTCTTGTTCAAGATGTACGGGAATTCTAGTATTAAAAGTTTGATGGGTGATATTTTACTCTTTCTGGCAAATTGCTTTTCAATTGCCCCCGGTGGAAAGGGATATGGGAAAATACACATGGGGCTTGTTTATGAACATATTGCATCTGTAAACTGAAGCAAGATAGTCCTGAAAATTTAGACATTTGACTCAATTTACAATAAATTCAAAAAAGGATGCTCCAGCAGTCGATATTGAATAGATTGTCCAGGGATACAAATAGTTTATACAATTGGTCAGTCTGGCTTATCTAAAAAAAAAAAAAAAGCAGCACTCACTTTATTGAAGCCATTTTGATGCTCACTGGGTGCCTGGTCCTCTTCACCTCCTGGTCTCTATCTTGTCAAACAGATGCCCAATCTGCCAAAAACTGACCATTGCAGTCAGTGATTTGTTGAGCAGGTCAGCTCTTGTACAGACATGAATCGGGAAGTGGAGATTAACACTTTAGCATTTTTAGAGCTGTAGACGTGCAGGTATGCTGCCATTTTATATGATTCTGCAGGAACTTTGGAAACCACCAAGTGTTCTGACTCAGGATCCCCATTGTATCAATAGAGTCCTTGTGGTAAGATCCCAACAGACCTAATGTCAACTACCAATTCTGTAAAATAAAGGGATATAGTTAATGACTATCCATCCAGTTGTCTTTTTACGGTGGGACTAGAATAAGACAATGCTAGCTTTCTGTGGCAGCATTGAGGCAGCTTATCTGTCAGCATGACATTGGGCATCCTGCTTTAACTAATGGCAGCAAAGAAACCTGGTAGTTTAACCACTTACATGTGTCATTCACCCCATTAGGTTCAAAACAACACAATTTGTAGGCCCCTATGTCTGCCCCTAGGTGTCTGCCAACTCAAACGTGCGTACAGCAAAGCCAAGCAGCTTCCCATGAGAGCAATAAAGTGCTAGTGTAATGTAATATCAGTGATCGCCTGTCAGTGATTCCCCCAACCAAAAAACAACCATTTTCTTATTACTAATTCATTTTGGCATAAAACAAAAATATCCACATAATAAGTCCGCAACCGACTAATAACAGTTATTTCACTACTTATCCTGCACAGTGAATACTGTATAAAATGCCAGACTTGCTGTATTTTGTTAATCTGCCTTCCAAAAAATGGAAAAAAGTATACCCCAAAATTGTACCAATAAAACTTCCTCATAAGCATCTTTTGTGTCCCTACACAGTAATGTCCCTCCCTTTCAAGCCTCCCATATAGTTACAGTCTTTGTTCGTGCTCCCAAGCAACAGTAGGTAGGTAGACTCCCATTTGGTCCCCAGCAGCTAGATCATACATTTTATAGGTAGTGTAACGGACCATTTCAGCAGAAAAGGGGTTAAAATCCATTTAGGCAATATACCCCTTTCTGAGAGACAGGCACAGCTACTGCAGAACACCAAACTCCCGAACTGGATACAAAATAGCACTCCAAACTGGAACCTCACGAATAGCTGCTAGCGGACGAATGGGAAAAGCTCCCAAGCGGCTTACATTCCTGGCAGTCAGTCCCTATCAGCATACAGTGAATCCCCCCAAGAACGAGACAAGGCTCCGTGTTGAAGGTCAAGCAGTGGTCTGACTTTAATGGGGCTACCTGCCCGGTATTTATGCAGGTCTCCACCAGGTGGACACTCCCCTAGGGGGCCTGATGGAAGACTGTAGAACATAGTGGACAGTAGCCAATCGTAGTGGCTTCAACATAAGCCCTTCACACTTTACCCATACCTCCCTCCTCTCTATCCCCCAGACAACTGGGAAGAAATCCAATTATCTTCCAGGACGAAGAAATCCAATTATCTCCCAGGACAAAGAAATCAAATTATCTCCCAGGGATAGAGGCAGACTCCATTGAGCACATGGTTGCAAAAAGACATAAAACTACACAATGCCACAATTACTACATAAAACAAATACATGCAACATATCCCCAGATAGCTTAGGTCTGAGCGCACATTATCAAATGGTGCTCAGACCAAACACATATAGTTCAATTGCCATGGAGCTAAAGTCTTTCCCATAGTCTTTCATTATATGAGTGGGCTCCATGGCATAGCTATCTGGGGTATCACCGTTCACACAGGGCAAGTACAGAATGACCCCACTGTATTTAAAGGGCCAGAATGAGTGACATACACTCTGGTATGGCTGAATACTGTTTTTAAAGGGCCCAATCTCCCAGGGCCATAGTCCAAAGGCAGCAGGCGGGCAACCAGGCTTCTCAAATGCAATGTGGCGAGATTGGTCTCGTCACAGGTAGGAAGACCCAAATTAGGTAAGTGGGTATGCAAGTAATTAAACCTCAAATTATGTAGGTAGCTTACAATTTTTGGCAGGTCAGCTTCCCATATTAGCTAGGTGGTAGCCGCACTATGTTAGCTAGGTAGGCAGACCCTCCATATTATCTAGGTAGCCACTTTATAAGTAGCCACTCTGTATTAGCTATGAAGGTAGTAGGTAGCCCCCCTTAGCTACATACTGTAGGTAGTAGGTAGCCCCACATTAGTAGTTAGGTAGGTAATCCCCATAATAGTTAGGTAGGTAATAGGTAGCCCCCCATATTAGTTTCACGGGTAGGCAGTAAATAGCCCCCATATTAGCAAGATAGATCATAAATAGCCACACCCCAATATTAGCAGGATAGTTAGTAAATAGCCCCTATATTAGCTAGGCAGGTAAATAGTTGGTAGCCTAGGCCGGTAGTAATATCACTCCCAACCCCTCTTAGTTGCATAAATGCATAAATGTAAAAAAATAATTAGAGAAGACCATCTCTCCGTTCCTATGCTAAACAGCCTGCTCCAGGGTAGGCAGCGTGTGATTTAACACAAGACAGAGTAGATTAGGAAGAGTAGGAAGTTTATAAGGTCTCTGCCCCTCTACCCCAGAGAGTGTGGCAGATACAAAAACATCCTAGCTAGTTCTGTGTGTGCACTGCAGCCACTGCACACAAGGGGAGCAGAAGAGACTGAGACACAGAGGGGACTAGTCCATCTGGCCCTGTTTGACTGCTGCACTGAGTTGTGGGTGTTTTTATTTGGAGAGATTAAATGGTTCATTTTGGTTTCAGTCCAATTTTGGCCAATGTGATCATTACTTGTCAGAACCAGATTATCTTAGTGTGAAATACAACCCCATCTCTGCTTGCCTGCACAGCAATAACCCATTTACCATTGATAAAGTGGTGGTTAAATATTGGGGTGTGGTAGGGCTAGTAATGTGTTGATATAATGGTTTTAATATCTACCTACATGGTCTGGCACATATGCTTTCTTGCATGCAGTGGCATGTTGTAATGGAATATTGTTCTATAACACACCGATGAGACTAGTGGGTTGAAGTTTTGAAAGGAGAAGTTCAGTATCCAAAAACGTATCCCCTATCCGCAGGATGGGTAATATATTTAAAATTGCGGGGGTCCGACCACTGGGACCCCTTGCGATCTCCCGCCCGGTATTCCGGCTCTCTTCCTGAATGGAGTGTGTCGACCATGGCACAAAGCTTTGGCTGACACACCCCCTCTATGCATCTCTGTGGGAGAGCCATAGATACCTGAATGCTGTATGTCCACCAGCAATGCATTCAAGGAGCGTGTCGGACATAGCTTTGTGCCATGGTCGACACATTCCATTTATTAGAAGAGCCTGGGCGCCAAGGCGGGAGATAAAAAGAGGTCCCAGCGGTCGGACCCCCCCCCCTACAGTCTGACAGTTATCCCTTATCCTGCATTTATTCTACCTTTTATCAGTTCCCTACAAGCGTTTTAGCTTATCTACACTAGGGCATGGCGATGATCAATGACAATTCTAGTTTCTAATATAGTTTCCTAGTATCAGTCATCCTCCTTCTCTTGCTGAGGTTGCTGCTCATTCTTACCCCTGAGCACCATTCTTCAGAGCTGCCAGGTAGTCTACACATGGCATGGAAAGATGATTTCTATTAGAAAAATAACAATAAACTACATAATATAAAATACTAGTGAGAAAAGGATCAGGACCACGTGACCTGCTGTACGTTCCAAACTCTAAAAATGCTCTTAATATACAATATCAATAGTTTATGAAAAATAATATGTTACAAGTTTGCTGAGTTCTCTAACATTCTGGCAGTCCTTGGAGACAGAAAATCATATTGTGTCAACTTAAAACAATAAAACAAAAGCAGGAAAGGTCATCAGGATCTCCACGTAAGATCTGAACTAAGATGTGAATTCAGTTTTGCCCTTTTCCATTTCACTTGTTTCATATAATACAGTAATCTAGAACAACTTCAATGTAACCGAGGAACCTGCGGACAAATCTTGCACAGAGACGCAGCACGACGCATGGCATTTGTATAACAACTTATACCCAAAGAAAACTGAGTGCTTTATATGTACTATGGTGCATGACTTTTACCCCAAAAATTAAATAAAAAAAAAAAATATATATATATATACACATATATATATATATATATATATATAGATATATATATATATATATTTAGAATCATGGTGTTTTTTTTTTTTTTTTTTTTTTTACTAAGTTCTCATTTCTGAAAGTAATATCCTATCCACATCATAGGGGATAACAAGAGGATTAGTTGGGGTCCAACCACTGGGACCTTTACTGATAGCAAAAATGCAGGACAATTGTGCCCCCAAGTGAATGGAGTGTGGTCCATGCATGTATGCTGTCACTTCATTCAGACTGTGTCTGTCCTCCATTCTTGGAATTGGCAGGGGTCCCACTAATTTGCTAGGTATCCTCTATCCTCTAGATAGGGGATAGTTTTTCAAAATGAGAATACTCTTTTAACCCCTTCCTGACCCTTGACAAATCTGTATGCCATAAGTCAGGTGAGGGAAATATGGTGTGGGCTCAAGAGTTGGGTCCGCATCATAACCAGCAGATGTCCGCTGACAGACATTGAAGATAACCTGATGTCCATCACTTAAATGGTTAACTGCCATTATCTATAAAGATCACCATAAATATTAATATTATATGATGTATATTTTACCTGATCCTTATTCAGTAAATATCCAGCCACACTCCCTCGTACATATGTATGTAAGAAAGTGAGCTTTATGGCGTGTAGCAGCTATATGCAGCAGTCTATTGGTTGTATATTCACTGGTTACTACTCCCCTATGTGCCTGCTTTGTTTTTGAAAACCAATTGTACTTTGCAAAGACACCATACATTTTACCATAAACTGTACAGTTAAAAATATTATTTGGAGGAAAATTGAAAATACAACTGAAATTTTGATTTAGCAACTTTTTTTGGGGGGGGGGACATTCATTTTAATGCTATACACTTTACGGTAAAACTGTCGTTATCTTTATTCTGTAGGTCAATGTGAATAAAGGCATACCCATGTTTATGCCATTTCTATTATTTTTCTGCTTTTAACCCTTTAACCTCCCTGGCGGTATGATTCTGTCTGGAAATTTGTACCAAAAGCGGTACAATTTTTTGCATTGAAATTCCACATCTCCCCCGTCACATTCCCCCTCCCTTGTCACATCCCCCCCCCCCCCATATCACATTCTCCCCCTCCTTGTCACATTCCCCCCCTGTCACATTCCCCCCCCCCCTTGTCACATTCTCCCCCTCCTTGTCACATTCTCCCCCCTCTGTCACATTCATCCCCCCCTGTCACATTCTCCCCCCTTGTTACATTCTCCCCCCCCTGTCACATTCATCCCCCCTGTCACATTCCCCCCCTTGTTACATTCTCCCCCCCCTGTTACATTCTCCCCCCTCCATGTTACATTCCACTCCCCCCCCCCCTGTCACATCCCCCCTTGTCACATTCCTCCCCCTTGTCACATTCCCCCCTCTGTCACATTCCCCCCTCTGTCACATTCCCCCCCCCCTTGTCACGTCCCCCCCCCCCTTGTTACATTCCCCCCCTTCTCACCTTGTTCTGCAGCAGAATACACTAGGTTTGCCGGCAGATTTCAAACCTAGTGTATTTGCTGCAGAACAAGCCCTTTCCCCTTCAGCCAATCACAGGCTTTACACCACTGCGGCCTGTGATTGGCTGAAAAGGGAAAGGTCCTGTAAGATGCATAGTGAAGAGAGCAGGGACCAGAGCGCACGGAGGGGAACGGCATCTGCAGGGACCGGGATTAGGTGAGCAAAAGTTTTTTTTTATTTTCTTCCTTTTTACTTTTACACTTAGCTCAGTGTTTTTCTACCAGGGTGCCTCCAGCTGTTGTGAAACTATTGCTCCCAGCATGCCTGGACAGCCTTTGGCTGTCCGGGCATGCTGAGAGTTGTAGTTTTGCAACATCTGGAGGCCCCCTGGTTGAGAAACACTGACTTTTAGTATATGTCTTTACCTGCTCTGGCCGGCCCCCGCAACGGGAGCCGAGCAGATAATCACATATTTTCCCGGGGGCTGCATCACTATATCGCAAAAAGCAAAAATCGCGATTCGATTGCTTTTGCGATGTACTGTGCAGCCCGCACAGCAACTCTGCAATTCTACCCCGAGCGTGACTCGGGGTTACCGCTCCTGGCAGGGAAAATTAACCCCGAGTCATGCTCGGGAATACCGCTAGGCTGGTTAAGGACCAGGCCATTTTACACCTTAAGGACGGGAGCATTTTTTGCAATTCTGACCACTGTCACTTTAAGCATTAATAACTCTGGAATGCTTTTAGTTATCATTCTGATTCTGAGATTGTTTTTTCGTGACATATTGTACTTTAACATAGTGGTAAATTTTTGTGGTACCTTGCATCCTTTCTTGGTGAAAAATCCCCAAATTTGATGAAAAAAATTAAAATTTAGCATTTTTCTAACTTTGAAGCTCTCTGCTTGTAAGGAAAATGGATATTCAAAATATTTTTTTTTTGGTTCACATATACAATATGTCTACTAAAATGTATGAGTTTTTACTTTTGGAAGACACCAGAGGGCTTCAAAGTTCAGCAGCAATTGTTAAATTTTTCACAAAATTTTCAAACTCGCTATTTTTCAGTGACCAGTTCGGTTTTGAAGTGGATTTGAAGGGTCTTCATCTTAGAAATACCCCACAAAATTATAAAAACTGCACCCCCCAAAGTATTCAAAATGACATTCAGTAAGTGTATTAACCCTTTAGGTGTTTCACAGTAATAGCAGCAAAGTGAAGGAGAAAATTCAAAATCTTCATTTTTTACACTCGCATGTTCTTGTAGACCCAATTTTTGAATTTTTACAAGGGGTAAAAAGGAGAATATTTTTACTTGTATTTGAAACCCAAGCACATACCCCATATGTCTATTTAAAGTGTTCAGCGGGCGCAGTAGAGGGCTCAGAAGCGAAGGAGCGAGAAATGATTTTTGGGGAGCATGTCACCTTTAGGAAGCCCCTATGGTGCCCGAACAGCAAAAACAAACCCACATGGCATACCATTTTGGAAACTAGACCCCTCGGGGAACGTAACAAGGGGTAATGTGAACCTTAATACCCTATAGGTGTTTCACGACTTTTGCATATGTAAAAACATTTTTTATTGTGTGTTAGTGTAGTGTAGTGTAGTGTTTTTAGGGTACAGTCACACGGGCGGGGGTTCACAGTAGTTTCTTGCTGGCAGTTTGAGCTGCGGCAGAAAATTTGCTCAAACTTGCAGCCGGATACTTACTGTAAACCTCCGCCCATGTGAGTGTACTCCCAGCATGTACGGTCTATCAGTGCATGCTGGGAGTTGTAGTTTTGCAACAGCTGGAGGCACACTGGTTGTGAAACACCGAGTTTGGTAACAAACTCAGTATTTCACAACCAGTGTGCCTTCTGCTGTTGCAAAAGCTACAACCCCCAGCATGTACAGACAGTGGAAGGGCATGCTGGGACTTGTAGTTATGCAACAGCTGGAGGCATACTACTTTGGCTGGGGATTGTAGTTATGCAACAGCTGGAGACACACTGGTTTGCTACTTAACTCAGTGTTTTACAACCAGTGTGTCTTCAGCTGTTGCAAAACTGACAGCCGACGGGCATGCTGGGAGTTGTAGTTATGCAACCAGCAGATGCACCACTACAACTCCCAGCATGCACTTTAGCTGATTGTGCAAGCTGGGAGTTGTAGTTATACAACAGCTGAAGGTACACTTTTCCATAGAAAAAATGTGCCTCCAGCTGTTGCAAAACTATAAGTCCCAGCATGCCCATAAGGGAATGCTGGGAGTTGTGGTGGTCTGCCTCCTGCTGTTGCATAACTACAGCTCCCAACATGCCCTTTTTGCATGCTGGGAGCTGTTGCTAAGCAACAGCAGGAGGCTGTCACTCACGTCCAACTGCTGATCCACGCCGCTTCAGGTTAGTCCCTCGCCGCCGCCGCTCCTGGGGCCCCGATCCCAACAGGGACGCCGGGGATTGTGGTCCCCAGCTGCTGAGGTCCTCTTCCAGCACCCGATCCCATCCTCCGGAAGAGGGGCGGAGCGGGAGTGACACCCGCAGCAGGTGCCCTGATTGGTCGGCCGGTGATCCGGCCGACGAATCAGGGCGATCGTGAGGTGGCACCAGTGCCATCTCACCCCTGCTGGCTATGACTGTTCGGGGCCGTCAGAGACGGCCCCGATCAGCCAGTAATTCCGGGTCACCGGGTCACTGGAGACCCGATTGACCCGGAATCTGCCGTAGATCGCTGGGCTGAATTGTTCAGCCATCTGCGGCCATCGCCGACATGGGGGGTCGATATGCGATATGCCGGGATGCCTGCTGATCAATATCAGCAGGTATCGGGCACCAGCTCCGCTCCAGCTGGCTGCGGGGGTCCGGGAATGGACAGGACATACTCCTACGTCCTCGGTCCTTAAGGACTCGGAAACGGGGGCGTAGGAGTACGTCCATTGTTCTTAAGGGGTTAAAATAAGGCACAATTTAACCCCTAAGGACTGAGAGCATTTTTCAGTTTTTGTACTTTCGTTCTTTCCTCCTTACCTTTTGTCAATTTGGGGGGCTTCCTTTTCTACGCAGTACATTTGTCAGTAAAAATGACACCATCTATTTATTCTGTAGGTCCATACGGTTAAAATGATACCCTACTTATATCAGTTTGATTTTGTCGTACTTCTGGAAAAATAATAACTACATGCAGGAAAATGTATACGTTTAACCCCTTAAGGACCAGGCCATTTTATACCTTAGGACCAGAGCGTTTTTTGAACATCTGACCACTGTCACTTTAAACATTAATAACTCTGGGATGTTTTTAGTTATCATTCAGATTCTGAGATAATTTTTTAGTGACATATTCTACTTTATTTTAGTGGTAATATTTTGGCGTTACTTGCATCCTTTTTTGGTGAAAAATCCCCAAATTTCATGAAAATTTTGCATTTTTCTAACTTTGAAGCTCTCTACTTGTAAGAAAAATGGATATTCCCAATAAATGTTATTTTTATTCATAAATACAATGGGGGGCATTTATTAAGGGGTTTAGTCATTTTTTTCTGACTATTTTTGGCGCAAAATTGTCGCAATTGCGCCTACCCTATAAATTGTGCGACTTTCCCTAGCAAGAGCTAGAAAGTCAAAAAAAAATTTCCCGCTTAATTTACGCAAGTTTTCAGTTTTGACTTGCAGTGGTCAGGAATTTATTAACTGAGACAGTCGCAGTTGCGCAATAAACTGTCGCAACGGCCATAAAAATGACTAAATTTACTCCAGCTCCAACATGGAGCAGGAAAAGCTGCTGCCGCCCCGGCTCAGACATACTTTCTCCCCGCTACCCTCACTGCGCTACCGGGACACTACAGTGATTTATATCCCCCCCTCTCACCTGCCAGCGCCACACAACTCCCATCTGTCTGATGTTGCAAGACTACAAGTCCCAGCATGCCCTTACAGTGAGGACACGCTGGGAGTTGTAGTCTTGGAGCAGCGGGAGCTGAGCGGCGCGGGCGGGAGACAAGGGGAGGGGGGGGGGTAGCGGGGAGGCCGTGTGAGGAGCCCGGGCGGGAGACAAGGGGGGTAGCGGGGAGACCGTATGAGGAGCCCGGGCGGGAGACAAGGGGGGTAGCGGGGAGACCATATGAGGAGCCCGGGCGGCTGCACTGTAATGTCAGCTCCTGCCATGAGAGCCATAGGCTTTGGCTGTCAGGGCATGCTGGGTGTTGTAGTTTTGCAACAGCTGGAGGGCCACAGTTTGCAGACCACTGGTGTGTGGTCTGTAAACTGTAGTCCTCCAGCTGTTGCAAAACTAAACAGCTGAAGGGGACCGGCGAAGAAGTTCACTTACCCTTCCGAGGCTCCAGCGACGATCGCTGTCGGAGATCGTCACGCGGCACTGTCGCGCGGCAGTGTCGCGCGGCAGTGTCGTGCAGCGCTGGATCCTACGGAAGCCGGTAAGTTGCGCAAGCTTCCCAACCAGGGTGCCTCCAAATGTTGCAAGACTACAACTCCCAGCATGCCTGGACACCCTTTGGCTGTCCGGGCATGCTGGGAGTTGTAGTTTTGCAACAGCTGGAGGCACCCTTGTTGGGAAACACTGGCCTAAAACAGTGTTTCCCAACCAGGGTGCCTCCAGATGTTGCAAGACTACAACTCCCAGCATGCCTGGACAGCCATTGGCTGTCCGGGCATGCTGGGAGTTGTAGTTTTGCAACAGCTGGAGGCACCCTTGTTGGGAAACACTGGCCTAAAACAGTGTTTCCCAACCAGGGTGCCTCCAGATGTTGCAAGACTACAACTCCCAGCATGCCTGGACAGCCATTGGCTGTCCGGCCATGCTGGGAGTTGTAGTTTTGCAACAGCTGGAGGCACCCTTGTTGGGAAACACTGGCCTAAAACAGTGTTTCCCAACCAGGGTGCCTCCAGATGTTGCAAGACTACAACTCCCAGCATGCCTGGACAGCCATTGGCTGTCCAGGCATGCTGGGAGTTGTAGTTTTGCAACAGCTGGAGGGCCACAGTTTGCAGACCACTGGTTTGTGGTCTGTAAACTGTAGTCCTCCAGCTGTTGCAAAACTAAACAGCTGAAGGGGACCGGCGAAGAAGTTCACTTACCCTTCCGAGGCTCCAGCGACGATCGCTGTCGGAGATCGTCGCGCGGCAGTGTCGCGCGGCAGTGTCGTGCAGCGCTGGATCCTACGGAAGCCGGTAAGTTGCGCAGGCTTCCCAACCAGGGTGCCTCCAGTTGTTGCAAGACTACAACTCCCAGCATGCCTGGACAGCCTTTGACTGTCCAGGCATGCTGGGGCTTGTAGTTTTGCAACATCTGGAGGCATCCTGGTTGGGAAACACTGTTTTAGGCCAGTGTTTCCCAGCCAGGTTGCCTCCAGATGTTGCAAAACTACAACTCCCAGCATGCCTAGACAGCCTTTGACTGTCCAGGCATGCTGGGGCTTGTAGTTTTGCAACATCTGGAGGCACACTGGTTGGGAAACACTGGCCTAAAACAGTGTTTCCCAACCAGGGTGCCTCCAGATGTTGCAAAACTACAAGTCCCAGGTTGGGAAACACTGTGCCCGGCCTCCGCCCCACCTTACTGTAAGGGCATGCTGGGAGTTGTAGTCCTGCAGCTGGGGGCAGGGGACAAGCTTGTCACTTGGCCACACATCTCCTGCACCACACAACTACAACTCCCAGCATGTCCTTACTGTAAGGGCATGCTGGCAGTTGTAGTCGTGCGGGGCGGGAGATGTGTGAGCAGGTGATAATAAATGTACTAACCCATTTTTTTTGTTTTCTTCTCATTTCAGATCCGTTTATCCTGTGGACTCCTTCGGATTCGGTGGACTACTTCGATGACCAGCGTTTTTCTTTGTTTGATTTTAATAAAATGGTTAACGAGGGCTTGTGGGGGAGTGTTTTTTGTAATAAAAATTTTTTAAAACCTGTTGTGTTTTTTTCTTACTTTACTAGACAGGCTTAGTAGTGGAAGCTGTCTTATAGACAGAGTCCATTACTAACCTGGGCTTAGCGCTAGCCACAAAAACAGCTAGCGCTAACCCCCTATTATTACCCCGGTACCCAACGCCACAGGGGTGCCGGGAAGAGCCAGTACCAACAGGCCTGGAGCGTCCAAAATGGCGCTCCTGGGCCTAGGCGGTAACAGGCTGGCGTTATTTAGGCTGGGGAGGGCCAGTAACAATGGTCCTCGCCCACCCTGGGAACGTCAGGCTGTTACTGTTTGGTTGGTATTTGGCTGAGAATGAAAATAGGGGGGACCCTATGCGTTTTTTTTTTAAATAAATAATTAAATATATTAAAAAAACGCATAGGGTCCCCCTATTTTTATTCTCAACCAAATACCAACCAAACAGTAACAGCCTGACGTTACCAGGGTGGGCGAGGACCATTGTTACTGGCCCTCCCCAACCTAAATAACGCCAGCCTGTTACCGCCTAGGCTCAGGAGCGCCATTTTTGACGCTCCGGGCCTGTTGGTACCGGCTCTTCCCGGCACCCCTGTGGTGTTGGGTACCGGGGTAATAATTGGGGGTTAGCGCTAGCTGTTTTTGTGGCTAACGCTAAGCCCGGCTTAGTAATGGACTCAGTCTATAAGACAGCTTCCACTACTAAGCCTGTCTAGTAAAGTAAAATAAAAATAAAACACAACAGGTTTTTAAAAAATTTATTACAAAAAACACTCCCCCACAAGCCCTCGTTAACCATTTTATTAACATCAAGCAAAGAAAAACGCTGGTCATCGAAGTAGTCCACCGAATCCGAAGGAGTCCACAGGATACACAGATCTGTAGAAGAAGTAACCAAAAAAAAAAAGTGTAAGTACATTTAGGGAGAAAAAAACTGTGTTAAAAAAATGTAATAAACACACACACACACACACTAAACGCCGTTTACCACTTCTGAGCCATGACTACAATTTACAGTGATCCCTCAACTTACAATGGCCTCAACATACAATAGTTTCAACATACAATGGTCTTTTCTGGACCATCGTAAGTTGAAACCAGACTCAACATACAATGCTACAGACAGTCCAGATCTGTAAAACGTGTCAATGGCTGGAAGAACCAACCAATCAAAATGGGCATTCACTGGTAAAACCCCTGTATTACTGAAGTGTATGCACTGACTGGTGTCTGGTATTACATGTTCTGTACTCTTTACCTGTATCAGGGTTAGCTGCTCTTTTGGACACCAGGTGAGGGCGACTCCATTACTTGTTTGGGACATTGCCTGTACTGTACAGGACCCCTGAAGAAGCTCCTGTCCTCTACATAGACCAGTGTTTGCCAAGCAGGGTGGCCCCATTTTTTGCAAAACTACATCTCCCAGCATGCCCGGACAGCCTTTGGCTGTCCGGGCATGCTGGGAGTTATAGTTTTGCAACAGCTGGAGGCTCCCTGCTTGGGAAACACTGACATAGACAGTGATTTACAGCTCCCAGCAGATCTTTATTACTTTTATATGTAAGGATTTGCTTTATCTATATCAGTTATCTACTTATTTTTCTTTGTCACTTTTTCCTATTTTTGGATGACATTTTGGTGCCTTTAGAACCAATTACCCTGTTTCCATAGAGTTATGGTCTCAACATACAATGGTTTCAACTTACAATGGTTTTCCTGGAACCAATTAATATTGTAACTTGAGGGACCACTGTAGTTATTGAATTATTTAGATGTGGTGAAAAAGCTAAAAAAGGAACAGACTATTTTTTCTACTACATGAAGTAAATTTCCCACTTTTGCCTATGTGTGCCAAATTTATTAATGCCGTGCAGCAATTTAGTAAATTTGTCGCACATAGTCAAAAATGAAGTAGAAAAAAACAGGGTAAAAACCAGACTACATAGCAAAAGATTAGTAAATGCCCCCCAATATGTCCACTTTATGTTGGCATCATAAAATGGACATATTTTTGCTTTTTGAAAAAATTAGAGAGCTTCAAAGTAAAGCAGCAATTTTCAAAAATGTCATGAAAATTTCTTAATCTGAAGGGACAGATGTTACAGAACTACAACTCCCAGCATGCCTGGGCAGTCTAGGCATGCTGAGAGTTGTAGTTTGGCAACATCTGGAGGGCTACCGTTTGGGCACCACTGTAACAGTGGTCTCCAAACTGTGACCCTCCAGATGTTTTAAAACTACAACTCCCAGCATGCCCAGACAGCCTTCTGGGCATGCTGGGAGTTGCAGTTTGGCCTTACTAGTGGTTGCCACAGAAAAGATCACTTTACTTTCACTTTCAATTCCCCCCTCCCCACAGTAGTTTCCCTACCTGACCCAGGATCCAGCAGTCTCCAGCAACGATTGGGGTCTCCAGACATCTTCTCCTGCAGGTACCGACCTCCATCTTCTTCCCATGATCCCCTCGACATCCAGCAGTGGCCAGAATGGGGGGTTGCCATGGCAACCCACTGTCCTGCTCTGCCATTGGTCAGAATCAATTCTGACCAATGGCAGGGGATAGGAGGAAATCGCAGCATTGCGTCTTCACTCCTACCCTTCAGGATGATCTGGGCTGTCACTGACAGGTCAGATCATCACAATTTTCTGGGTGATCAGGTCACCAGAGACCCGATCAGCCCGGAATAGGAGAAAATCGCATGTCTGAATTGACATGCGATTTTCTGCGATCGCCGACATGGTGAGGGTCCCGGGACCCCCCTCGGCATTTGCACAGCATGCCTGCTGAAGAATTTCAGCAGGAATGCCGTTCCGATCTCTGCCCAGCACGCGGCAGAGACCGGAGAAACACCAGGACATTCTGGAACGTCCTTGGTCCTTAAAGCCCAGGGTGCGGGGATGTTCCAGAACGTCCTTGGTCCTTAACTGTTTAAAATTGTCATCTTCCGACCCCCATAACTTTTTTATTTTTCCACATATGGGGCGGTATGAGGGCTCCTTCTTTGCAACGTGATCTGAAGTTTTTGTACCATTTTTGTATTGATCAGACTTTTCGATCGCTTTTTATACATTTTTTCATGATTTAAAAAGTGACCAAAAATGCACAATTTTGACCTTTTGAATTTTTTTATTAATGATTTATTTTGATATGTCGGACATTTTTGCAAGCGGTGATACCATGTATGCTTATTTTTATTTACATAGTTTTTTGTTTTTTTAAATGGGAAAAGGGGGGTGATTCAAACTTTTATTAGGGAAGGGGTTAAATGATCTTTATTAACTTTATTTTGCAATGTTATAGCTACTGAGGAAGGGATCATTTACTTTGCTCTTAAGCACCCCGAAATGCATTTAGCCTTTGTGTAGAGTGACCGCTCTATGGAATTTTATACCAACTAGCACTAAAGATTGTTTTTATCACACAAAACCAGCTGCCACCGGTATTTCTCACCATTATCGAGGACCGCCTGCTATGGGAGAACTGCTGATCCTGTGATCTGTTTCCGTCCACTGCTGACGTCACATGCTATCACGAGATAACCCAGCAGGAACCATCCACTTTCAATACCTCCGATTTACCGCAGACGAGCACGCCATCAGAACCAGAAATGCCGGTGCATGCAAGCGCTCACAAAGCAGCCCAACAGAGCGGGACCTCCAATTATCCGGTAATACTAATTTCACTTACATTAATCCACCATCTGGAAATAGTATTCTTATTTGCTGGACCATCCCATCTTCTTATTTGCTGGACTATTCCATCTGGTTTTCCGAACTATCAGATTTTCCAAATTGCCGGACTATCGGTCACAACACAATTTTACTGTCCATTAATTTTTGTTTTATGCTCTCCACTAGAGATGAGCGAACTTACAGTAAATTCGATTCGTCACGAACTTCTCGGCTTGGCGGTTGCTGACTTTTCCTGCATGAATTAGTTCAGCTTTCAGGTGCTCCCGTGGGCTGGAAAAGGTGGATACAGTCCTAGGAGACTCTTTCCTAGGACTGTATCCACCTTTTCCAGCCCACCGGAGCACCGGAAAGCTGAACAAATCGAATTTACTGTAAGTTCGCTCATCTCTACTCTCCACACTTATTCTTATTACAACTGTTATTTTCCCCACAAGGGCCCTATGTGGGAAATATTTTATGCACTATATTTTATGCAACATAAGCTGTACTTTTAATAAAATGTGGTTCATAATTGAAGCACCGTCTCAGGCAACCAATTTATTAATGTGAATACTACCCTTGAGGTGTAGGCAATTTTTGTATCAAATATTTTATTTCGCTCTCACACCTAGGGTATAGGTGTTTTCTAGCCTACTTCACCTCGGTCAGTATATAATTGTGAGCTGCACCACCCACTTTTTTCTAATTTACAAATCTGTTTAATGTTCTGGCATCATTTGATTTAAAAAAAATAGTTTTTCAAACAGGAAATACCAGTTCACAAAAAGCTAGCCACAGTATTATGGTAATCTCACAAGATAGCCATTTAGCCCCAAAGACAAGAGCAGAGCCTTCCAAAGCAAGTCCATTACTGTCTGCCAGGCACATTCTAAAATCACCTTATGGTGGATAACCCCTTAAGGACCCTGGATTTTTCCGTTTTTGCATTTTCGTTTTTTCCTCCTTACCTTTAAAAAATCATAACTCTTTAAATTTTTCACCTAAAAATCCATATGATGGCTTATTTTTTGCGCCACCAATTCTTCTTTGTAATGACGTCAGTCATTTTACCCCAAAATTTATGGAGAGATGGAAAAAAAATCATTGTGAGACAAAATTGAAAGAAAAAAAAACGCCATTTTGTAAATTTTGGGGTCTTCCGTTTCTACACAGTACATTTTTCAGTAAAAATGACACCTTATCTTTATTCTGTAGGTCCATATGATTAAAATGATACCCTACTTATATAGGTTTGATTTTGTCGTACTTCTGGAAAAAATCATAACTACATGCAGGAAAATGTATACATTTAAAATTGTCATCTTCTGACCCTATAACTTTTTTTATTTTTCTGCGTATGGGGCGGTGTGAGGGCTAATTTTTTGCACCGTGATCTGAAGTTATAGTGGTAGCATTTTTGTATTGATTGGATGTTTTGATCACTTTTTATAAATTTTTTCATCATATAAAAAGTGCCCAAAAGTACACTTTATGGGACTTTGGAATTTTTTTGCGCCTACGCCATTGACCGTGTGGTTTAATTAATTATATATTTTTATAATTCAGACATTTCCGCACGGTGATACCACATATGTTTATTTTTATTTACACACTTTTATCAGGGAAGGTGTTAACTGATCTTTATTCACTTTTTTTTTGCACTTTTTTTTTGCAATGTTGTAACTCCCATAGGGGGCTATAACACTGCACACACTGATCTTTTACATTGATCCGTGGTTTCTCATAAGAAACCAGTGATCGATGAATCTGCCGCTTGACTGCTCATGCACTGGATCTCAGGCACTGAGCAGTTATTCTGCGATCGGACAGCGAGGAGGCAGGTAGGGATCCTCCGGCTGTCATGTAAGCTGTTCGGGATGCTGCGATTTCGCTGCGGCGATCCCGAACAGCTCCCTGAGCTAACCGGCATTGTTTTACTTTCATTTTAGATGCGGAAACTTTGAACACTGCGTCTAAAGGGTTAATAGTGTGCGGCACCGCAATCAGTGCTGCGCGCTATTAGCCACGGGTCTCGAGCTGTTGTTAGAGGACGGGCCCGACAGCTATGACGTAGCCCCGCGTTATAGAATGGGAGCGGACTCATGACGTACCAGTACGTCATGGGTCCTTAAGGGGTAAGGACCAAGGAAATTTTCATTTTTGCACTTTCGTTTTTTCCTCCTCACCTTCTAAAAATTATAACGCTTTTCAGTTTGCATCTACAGACCCAAGAAAAAAAAAAAAAAAAAAACACCTTATCTTTATTCTGTAGATTCATATGATTACAAGAATACAGAATTTATGTAGGTTTAATTTTACTTTACTACTATAAAGATATTATAACTACATGCACCAAATTTTTTTGCGCCATGATCTGTAGTTTTTATCGGTACTAAATTTGTTTTGATCGATTTTTATGGTTTTTGAAGTGACTTTGGTATTTTTTTATGTGTACACTAGAGATGAGTGAATTGAAGCTGACGAACCCAAAGTTGTTACGAATTTCATGAAAAATTCGATTTGCAACAAATGCAAATATCACTGCGATTCTATCGCGCAAATCACTTCATTAAACTCCTTTTACTGCGTTCCAGGCTCCGGGCATCTAAAACGGCGGATCCAAATGTCAGTACATGGGGCAAGGAACGCTGGGAAGGCAGGAAGGCAAGGTGGGAAGGGAAGTAAGCGGGATGACCCTGATTCACATGCAGGATGCAGCCTATCAACAGCCAGTCACCCCTGTGATGTCACAACCCTATATATTTGGCAGACATTTTGCAGCTCGTCATTTCATTAATTGCACTGCAGAGAGATAGGACAGACATCGCTGTGTGTGTGTTACACAGAAAAGCTTGTTGCAGCAGCGTTTCACCTCTTAGTCACCTCACCTCACCTTCTGTAGGACACAGAGCACAGTGTTTTTGCACAGAAATGAATTCTTACTGCAGCAATTAACCCCTCATTCACTCGAACAGCATTGTATTACAGAGAGGGGCAAAGAGCTGTGTGTTGCCTCAGCTGCAGAAATGTTTTCACAGGAGGGAAAAATAATTTTTAGGGCAAATCTGTGTCTTTGTTCCACAACAACTGGTCTGGTGGTTATACTAGTCTGTAGACGCTATAATCCATACCCAGCAGTCCATTCCTAATAGTATTTGAGAGATAGTCTTTTTGCAATTTTAGGTTTAGTACACAGTGACTGTGTTTTTCTGGTATACTATTTTGTACCTGTTAATCTGTCAAGGGCCTACATACTGTGAAAGGATAGCCAAAAGTAATCACTGGCTGGTGTTTTACTCCAATACGTTTATTAAGTGTAGTGTAATGCATTTTTCTGCCCTCATAAGTGCATAGCACATACCTACATCTAGGTGGTGTACTATTTTGTACCTGTTAATCTGTCAAGGGCCTTCATACTGTGAAAGGACAGCCAAAAGTAATCACTGGCTGGTGTTTTACTCCAATACATTTAATAAGCGAACTGTAGCACATTTTTCTGCCCTCATAAGTGCATACCACATACCTACATCTAAGTAGCATACTATTTTGTACCTGTTAATCTTTCAAGGACCTACATAATGTGAAAGGACAGCCAAAAGTAATCACCAGCTTTTTTTTACTCCAACACGTTTTCATAAGTGTACTGTAGCGCATTTTCTGCCCTCATAAGTGAATACCACATACCTACATCTAAATAGTGGACTATTTTGTACCTGTTAATTTTTCAAGGGCCTAGATACTATGAAAGTCCAGGCAAAAGTACTCACCGGCTGGTGTTGTACTCATATACTTTTTTTAAGTGTACTGTAGCGCATTTTTCTTCCCTCATAAGTGCATACCATATAACTACATCTAATTTTGTACCTGTTAATCTGTTTTGTACTATTTTGTACCTGTTAATCTGTCAAGGGCTTAGATACTGTGAAAGTCCAGGCAAAAGTAATCACTAGCTGGTGTTTTACTAAAATAAGTTTTTTTTAATCATTCTGTAGTGCATTTGTCTGCCCTCATAAGTGCATACCACAAATGTACATCTAAGTAATGTACTATTTTGTACCTGTTAATCTGTCAACGGTCTGTATACTGTGAAAGGACAGCCAATAGTACACACCTCATGCTACCAATACCTCCACGCTGTGTCATTCAGCCACTATATGGTCT
The DNA here is from genome assembly GCF_029499605.1 of Hyla sarda. Taxonomy (NCBI): domain Eukaryota; kingdom Metazoa; phylum Chordata; class Amphibia; order Anura; family Hylidae; genus Hyla; species Hyla sarda. The sequence goes on along the minus strand of NC_079190.1, from coordinate 375,122,145 downwards.
CTTCATGCTGCCAACACCTCCACGCTGTGTGATTAAGCCACTATATGGTCTACTCATGCTGCCAACACCTCCACGCTGTGTCATTCAGCCACTACATGGTCTCCTCATGCTTCAGCCTCCTCCAAGATGTGTCATTCAGCCACTATATGGTCTCTTCATGCTGCCAACACCTCCACGCTGTGTCATTCAGCCACTATATGGTCTCCTCATGTTTCAGCCTCATCCAAGCTGTGTCATTCAGCCACTATATGGTCTCCTCATGCTGCCAACACCTCCACGCTGTGTGATTCAGCCACTATATGGTCTCCTCATGCTTTCAACACCTCCACGCCGTGTCATTCAGCCACTATATGGTCTCCTCATGCTGCCAACACCTCCACGCTTTGTCATTTAGCCACTATATAGTCTCCTCATGCTTCAGTCACATCCAAGCTGTGTCATTAAGCCACTATATGGTCTCCTCATGCTGCCAACACCTCCACGCTGTGTCAGTCAGCCACTATACGGTCTCCTCATACTGATTCTAATAGCGATGCTTGTAATCTGCATGTCATACTGAATATCAATATTATTTCACTACCCCAGAACACTCCATGGCCCAGATTTCTCAAAGAATATCTACGGTAGAGCTATTTTCCCATGTTATTTGGGTGGTGGATTTGACTAGCGTGCATCTTATTTATCAAGAAGGTGCAGCAGGATGATGAATTTTGGGCAGCTCTGCTGTGGCGGGAAAATCTCTACCACATACACTTTTTCTAGACACTTGCAAGGGAGGGAAGTAGACACTTTCCTGGGTCCTGAATTTGGCAGGTTAGGTGTTTTTACTAACTTTCACAAAGCTGCCGGGACATTTTTACTTGCATTTTAGATGCTATAATCAAATTTGATTGCTGTGTCTAAGGGGTTAAATCTGTGCATCACCTTGGTCGGTGATATCTGCCATTAGAAGGGTCTAGTGGCAGATAGCCGCCAGGACCACCCAGCTACGAACTGCACTCAGCTCCTGAGCGCGTGTCATAGAAGGGGAGTGGGACACTGTCATCCACAAGAGGTTAAAGGTTGAATTGCGGAAGGTAGAAGTGATTCTCACGCCTACTGGTAGGTGGTGTAGCTTTGTGCCTAAAAAAGTAGCGACGTTTGACAAAAGTCGCAAATGATAAATACATAACCACTGCGTGGTCAAAAAGAAAAAGTTCTACGGGAACACAAAAAGAGTGAAACTGTCTGTATCAAAAGTCGCATAAAAGTCGCTAAATATGCTGCTTGCGCCTGAACTGCGCCAAAACATAGACAAAAAAATGCTCTAAAAGCAATGATAAATCTCCCCCTATATGCGTGATGCGTGTTAGAATAAAGCAATATGTTCTACACCCCTATTGAGGCTCTCTGTAGGCCAGAAATAGCCATTTTTAATATAGATTCACCACAAATAAATTTGACGAATCGGCAGAATCAAATTTTTCTAAAGTTCTCTCATCTCTAGTATACACCATCGACCGTGCATCGATAGTAGTTTGGACATTTACGCACATGGCATTACCACATATGATTATGTTTATTTTTTATTACATTATTTTATTTTTAAGAAAATGGGGTGATTCAAACTTTTATTGGTAAAGGGATTAATTCACCTTCATTTAATATTTTTTTTTTTACAATTTTTACTTAGTTTTTTAGTCTCCATAGGGGGCTTAAGATGCAATCTTTTGATACAAAAGATTGCAGCATTGATCAGTTTTATTAGTGCTCTGCTGCTCTAGCCTGCCATGGCTGGCTGGGGACATCAGAGCACTCATTGGATGGTAAGGAGTAAGGTAAAGGCCCACCTACCATCCACTCAGCTGATCGAGACCTGCAATTTCGCCGCAGATGTCCCGATCAGCTCCGCTGAGCTAACTGGTACGTTATCCCAAGCATTTAGATGCCACAATCAACTTTGATCACAGCGTCTAAAGGGTTAATGCCCGGCATTAGCCCGATCGGTGATATCTGGGATTAACCGTGAGTCCTGGCTGCTCATAGCAACCGGGAGCTCGCGAGCACACTTCGAACCCTGGTAACATGACTAGGGCGGACAGCTAAGCCCTTGGTCCCTAAGTACCAGGACACAAGGGCATACCTTTATGCCCTTCGTCCTTAAGAGGTTAACATAGCACTCATTGCGAGTAATCAAGAAAGTAATAGAGAAGAAAAAGTAGCAACAAAATCGCTTTTGCCCTCCTTCTAGTTACCACTAAGAGCTGGGTCCAAGAGCTGTTTCCAAAAAATGATTCAGACTGATGCCATTCTAAAATGACACAAAAAAGAGTACCTCTAAAACATATTGCCTTAAAACACACCTGTGTCTATTTAAGGCTTAAAAAATGTTTTTGCTTCAAAATTTGTCAAGGTTAAGAAGAGGGCAATTATAATTATGCATCACGACAGGCCAGAAATAAAATGTATTCTTATAAATAGCTTAGTGCAGATGTTATTAATATCACTCAGATGTGTATGGGTTCTGTGATTACCATCATCTCCGCTCAGAATGAAATTAATAAGACTTCACGGGGCTTATGCATAGCAAGTATCTAAAACTATAATCATAGGGACACAGAGATTACAATAAGTGAGTGTAACGTACTGATAAATAAACTATGCTCCTCGCTATATAACAGTATGGAGGTCATAACAATCCAGACTTTCACATGACCACATTGTTCATCAAGGTACAGTGGGGAGAACAAGTATTTGATACACTGCCGATTTTTACAGATTTTCCTACTTACAAAGCATGTAGAGGTCTTTAATTTTTATCATAGGAACTCTCAACTGTGAGAGACAGAATCTAAGCCGGAATTCTTACTCATTGGTAGGTGATCAAATACTTATGTCATGCAATAAAATGCAAATACAGTTTTTAAAATTTTAACAGTGTGATTTTCTGGATTTTTGTTTGAGATTCTATCACAGTTGAAGAGTAGCTATGATAAAAATTACAGACCTCTACATGCTTTTTAAGTAGGAAACCCTGCAAAATTGTCAGTGTGTCAAATACTTGTTCTCCCCACTGTATATATTCTTTATATGGTTGCAATTAGGGGTATAACTATAGGGGGGGGGGGGGGGACTATGGTAGCAGTCACATTGTGGCCCTAGTGCTTAAGGGGGCCCCAAGGCTCATCTGCCCCATAAGATGCCAGTATTATAAATGACATATGGGGTCTTGAAGACTTTGCACTGGGGCCCAGAAGCTACACGTTACACATCTGGCTGCAATGTACTCACATTTTAATGTTTAGTGTAATGATGAAGAATCTTGGGTTTATAGGGATATAATGGCCTGACCTAAAAACATTATTGATCTATGTAATTGTTGGTTCCAATCATTTCAACAACCAGGCAATTCTCTTTCTAATATGGACACTAATTACACAGCAGCAGTTCTGAATTAGGTATTGTGCCACATAAGCATAAATTATTGCACAATAGCCAAAAAGTCCAACAATATAGGGGGTGTATGTGCATGATACACTGGCCCTTATTTACTAAGCTAAAACCGAATCGTTTTTGTTGGGTTATTCCAAGTTATTTTGTTGCATAGTGTATGTGACATGTCTGCGACAGGGTGTGACATTGTGTGCCAGGAAAAGCCAAAAAAGGGATATTGTTTGTCACAAAGGGTGCTTGATCGGCCCAAAAAGAGGCAAGGTTTGACAACCCGACCTATTTACTATTGAATTCACAGAAAATCCTGTGAATTAATAGCTGGAAATTTCCATCTAGAAATAGCTGGTCAGAAAATGTTCCTGATTTCTGTGAATCCCCATAGAACATAGGGTGGAATCCTGCTAGCCTAAAACAAAATTTCACACTAGGAAAAACGCAACACTCTTAGTAAATGAAGGCCACTATGTATCCCTAGGCTAATAGTATCCCATACCAAAATTCCATGTTGCCCATAGTAACAAATAAAAAACACAAAAACCTACATAAAGCCACAATCTTATGTTTTTTAGGTCAACCCCATTATCCTTTGGTACCTGCTTATCTACGCTGGTAAAAGTGCATAAACGTTGAACATACTGTAGTACATAGACATATATAGACATGCTTCTGCTTATCTGGCACAAAGAAAAATTCCTACAAAAAATGTTACAAGGGACTTCAAATGTAATGAGTATGAATTGTAATAATTCACAAATGACTGAAAATATTGCAATACATAAAATAGGACGATCATGGCAACTGAAAAAGGGCGCTCTCATGATAATACAGGGCAGTGATAACGCCATGATCAGAAAAATAAATGAGCAAAGTAATAGTGTGCATAAGGCAAAATCAAACAACATGCAAGCTCTATAAGAAGAAAGTGTAAATGCAAATACCGTAGTTGTATATATATATATATATATAGCCATAAAGTGCAATGCATACAACAAGGAGCCACGGTTACACCCTTTTTCAGTTGCTGTGTTCCTCCTATTTTATGTATTTCAATGTTTTTAGTGTTTTTTGAATCTGTAAAATGATACTCTTACATGACATGTGAAGGCCCTTTTTTCCCCATTGTGCCAGATAAGCAGAAGCAGATGTCAATGTACTATGTACAACGGTCAGGCATGTGTAGATAAATAGGCACCAAAGGACTATAGGGTTGCCTTTAAAAATATAATAATGTCTTCAGTTCCCTTTGTCATTTGTGGGACCTAATACTGATATCCTTTCTAAGTTGTCCGTAGTTTATATGACATCACTACTAAGAAGAAATCCCCATCACATTTTTTTTACCCATGGATTTTCACCATCCCTGGTTTAACTGTGCTTTCCAAAAGTGTTAGCAGACAATGCTATAAATGTAGATAACAACCCCTGTATATCAGCCTATATATCATGCTAGCAGTACCAGATTTTTCTTGTGTTATGTCATAGTGACACATCATGATGTATTAACCCCTTAAGGACCAAGCCCATTTTCACCTTATGGACCAGGCCAATTTTATTTTTGCATTTTCGTTTTTTCCTCCTCGCTTTCTAAAATCAGTATCTCTTTAATATTTCCATCTACAGACCCATATAAGGGCTTGATTTTTGTGTGACCAATTGTACTTTGTAATGATACCTCTGATTTGACCATAAAATGTACAGCAAACCCCCCAAAAAAATTTTTTTAGGGAGGAAATTTTGGAGGGGTTCATTTTCACACTGTACAATTTACGGTAAAAATTACATGTGTTCTTTATTCTGTGGGTCAATAAGGTTAAAATGATACCCATGGCTAGATACTTTTATATTTTTGTACCACTTTAAAAAAATCTAAAACTTTTTGTACAAAATCAGTAATCTAAAATCGCCCTATTTTGACCACCTATAACTTTTTAATTTTTCCGTATATAGGGCGGTATGAGGGCTCATTTTTTGCTCCATCATCGGAACTTTTTATTGATACCACATTTGCATATATAAAACTTTTATATACATTTTGGACTTTTTTTATTTTTTACTTTACGCCGTCTCCGTACGGGATCATTAACATTATATTTTGATAGTTCGGACATTTACGCACACGATGATACCAAATATGTTTATTATCAGTATTATCGGCTATCTCCTGCTCTGGTCTGCTTGATCTCAGACCAGAGCAGGAAATTCCGGGAGACGGAGGTGAGGGGACCTCTAGCCGCCATTACAGATGATCGGATCGCCGCGGCAGCGCTGCGGGCGATCCGATCATCTATTTTATTATACGCATTGCCGCAGATGCCGTGATCTGTACAGATCACGGCATCTGAGGGGTTAATGGTAGACATCCGCGCGATTGCGGATGTCGGCCATTAACGGTGGGTCCCCGGCTTCTGATAGCAGCTGGAACTTGCCGTGTATGACACGAGCACCGCTCTGATGCACGCGGTCATACACAGGACGTAAATGTATGTCCTGGTGCAGGAAGTACCTCCAAACCTGGACGTACATTGACGTCCGTGGTCGTTAATGGGTTAAACATCCAATGATGTCATTAGTTAATCCTACCAGAAGGACATCATCAGCTATTCCATTCTGAGGAGCCTATCACAAGTTCTAAACTAGATAAGAGTACACTATACCTGCAATATTTATTGTGGTCACATATTGCTAAATCTGTTATTTCTAGAACATACAGTAAATCTTATCAAGTGTCATAAAGAATAAGTGCAGGCAAAAATAAACTATTAATCCAGGGCTCAGAGGGGGAGAAGGTGGTTTCCTATTAATTTTGTTCTCCTGGCGAATGTTGATGGGTCACACTTTAAGTTTAATTGTTGACCTCCACATATATCCGATAAGTGTACCTATTGTTTGATATAGCAGTTTACCTCTTTGGATAGTTTAGATAGCAGTGACAACTATTTTCTTCTTTTTGGTTTTGTCTTCTATTGTCATTGTTCATTTTAATATTTTTTGCTAATGAAAGAATGTTCTTGTTTGTACAGTAGCAAGTGACGGCTCTGTGCTTCCATATTACAAAGCCAATGTAGTTGTCACGATGCCGGCTGGCAGGTAGTGGATCCTCTGTGCCAGAGAGGGATTGGCGTGGACCGTGCTAGAGGATCGGTTCTAAGTCACTACTGGTTTTCACCAGAGCCCGCCGCAAAGCGGGATGGTCTTGCTGCGGCGGTAGTGACCAGGTCGTATCCCCTAGCAACGGCTCAACCTCTCTGGCTGCTGAAGATAGGCGCGGTACAAGGGAGTAGACAGAAGCAAGGTCGGACGTAGCAGAAGGTCGGGGCAGGCAGCAAGGATCGTAGTCAGGGGCAACGGCAGAAGGTCTGGAATCACAGGCAAGGAACACACAAGGAACGCTTTCACTGGCACTAGGGCAACAAGATCCGGCGAGGGAGTGAAGGGGAAGTGAGGTGATATAGGGAAGTGCACAGGTGTAAACACTAATTGGAACCACTGCACCAATCAGCGGTGCAGTGGCCCTTTAAATCGCAAAGACCCGGCGCGCGCGCGCCCTAGGGAGCGGGGCCGCGCGCGCCGGGACAGAACTGACGGGGAGCGAGTAAGGTACGGGAGCCGGGGTGCGCATCGCGAGCGGGCGCTACCCGCATCGCGAATCGCATCCCGGCCGGAGGTGGTAACGCAGCGCCCCGGGTCCGTGGAACCGACCGGGGCGCTGCAGTGAGGGAAGTGTAGCGAGCGCTCCGGGGAGGAGCGGGGACCCGGAGCGCTCGGCGTAACAGTACCCCCCCCCTTGGGTCTCCCCCTCTTCTTGGGGCCTGAGAACCTGAGGATCAGACTTTTGTCCAGGATATTGTCCTCAGGTTCCCAGGACCTCTCTTCTGGACCACAACCCTCCCAATCCACTAAAAAAAAAGTTCTTCCCCTGACCTTTTTAGAGGCCAAAATTTCTTTGACAGAGAAGATGTCCGAGGAGCCGGAAACAGGAGTGGGAGGAACAGATTTAGGAGAAAAACGGTTGAGGATGAGAGGTTTAAGAAGAGAGACGTGAAAGGCATTAGGGATACGAAGAGAAGGAGGAAGAAGAAGTTTGTAAGAGACAGGATTAATTTGACACAAAACTTTAAAAGGACCAAGATAGCGTGGTCCCAACTTATAGCTCGGGACACGGAAACGGACATATTTAGCGGAGAGCCATACCTTGTCTCCAGGGGAAAAAATGGGAGGAGCTCTTCTTTTCTTATCTGCGAATCTCTTCATGCGAGAAGAAGCCTGTAAGAGAGAATTTTGGGTCTCTTTCCATATGGTGGAAAGATCACGAGAAATTTCATCCACAGCGGGCAGACCAGAGGGCAAGGGGGTAGGGAGGGGGGGAAGAGGGTGACGGCCGTACACCACGAAAAACGGAGATTTGGAGGAAGATTCAGAGATTCTGAAATTATACGAGAATTCGGCCCAAGGTAGAAGATCTGCCCAGTCATCCTGGCGGGAGGAAACAAAATGTCGTAAATAGTCACCCAAGATCTGGTTAATTCTCTCTACTTGTCCATTGGATTGAGGATGGTATGCAGAAGAAAAATTTAATTTAATCTTGAGTTGTTTACAGAGAGCCCTCCAGAATTTAGACACAAATTGGACGCCTCTATCCGAGACGATCTGTGTAGGCAACCCGTGAAGACGAAAAATGTGTACAAAAAATTGTTTAGCCAACTGAGGCGCTGAAGGAAGACCAGGAAGAGGGATGAAATGTGCCATTTTGGAGAATCGATCAACGACCACCCAAATAACAGTGTTGCCATGGGATGGGGGTAAGTCAGTAATAAAATCCATACCAATCAGAGACCAAGGTTGTTCGGGGACAGGTAGAGGATGAAGAAAACCAGCGGGCTTCTGGCGAGGAGTCTTATCCCGGGCACAGATAGTGCAGGCTCGCACAAAGTCCACCACATCAGTCTCTAGAGTCGGCCACCAATAGAAGCGAGAGATGAGTTGCACAGATTTCTTGATGCCCGCATGACCTGCGAGATGGGAGGAGTGACCCCATTTGAGGATCCCAAGGCGTTGGCGTGGAGAAACAAAGGTCTTTCCTGGAGGAGTTTGCCTGATGGAGGCTGGAGAAGTGGAAATCAGGCAGTCAGGAGGAATGATGTGTTGAGGAGAGAGTTCAATTTCAGAGGCATCTGAGGAACGAGAGAGAGCATCGGCCCTAATGTTTTTATCAGCAGGCCGAAAGTGAATTTCAAAATTAAATCGGGCAAAGAACAGAGACCACCTGGCCTGACGAGGATTCAGCCGTTGGGCAGACTGGAGGTAGGAGAGGTTCTTGTGATCGGTGTAAATAATAACTGGAAATCTTGATCCCTCCAGCAGATGCCTCCATTCCTCAAGTGCTAATTTAATGGCTAGAAGCTCTCGATCCCCGATGGAGTAGTTCCTCTCCGCCGGAGAGAAGGTCCTGGAAAAAAAACCACAAGTAACAGCATGCCCGGAAGAGTTTTTTTGTAGAAGGACAGCTCCAGCTCCCACTGAGGAGGCATCAACCTCCAATAGGAAGGGTTTAGATGGGTCAGGTCTGGAGAGCACGGGAGCCGAAGAAAAGGCAGACTTGAGTCGTTTAAAGGCGTCTTCCGCTTGAGGAGGCCAAGACTTGGGATCGGCATTTTTTTTTGTTAAAGCCACAATAGGAGCCACAATGGTAGAAAAATGTGGAATAAATTGCCTGTAATAATTGGCGAACCCCAAAAAACGTTGGATGGCACGGAGTCCGGAGGGGCGTGGCCAATCTAAGACGGCAGAGAGTTTATCTGGGTCCATTTGTAGTCCCTGGCCAGAGACCAAGTATCCTAGAAAAGGAAGAGATTGGCATTCAAACAGACATTTCTCTATTTTGGCATAGAGTTGATTATCACGAAGTCTCTGAAGAACCATACGGACATGCTGGCGGTGTTCTTCAAGATTGGCAGAAAAAATCAGGATATCGTCCAGATATACAACAACACAGGAGTATAGTAGATCACGAAAAATTTCATTAACAAAGTCTTGGAAGACGGCAGGGGCGTTGCATAGACCAAAGGGCATGACCAGATACTCAAAGTGTCCATCTCTGGTGTTAAATGCCGTTTTCCATTCATCCCCCTCTCTGATGCGGATGAGATTATAAGCACCTCTTAAGTCCAGTTTGGTAAAAATATGGGCACCTTGGAGACGATCAAAGAGTTCAGAGATGAGGGGTAGGGGGTAGCGGTTCTTAACCGTGATTTTATTAAGACCGCGGTAGTCAATGCAAGGACGTAGAGAGCCATCTTTTTTGGACACAAAGAAAAATCCGGCTCCGGCAGGAGAGGAGGATTTACGGATAAAGCCCTTTTTTAAATTTTCTTGGACGTATTCAGACATGGCAAGAGTCTCTGGGACGGACAGAGGATAGATTCTGCCCCGGGGTGGAGTAGTGCCCGGGAGGAGGTCAATGGGACAATCATAAGGCCTGTGAGGAGGTAGAGTCTCAGCTTGTTTTTTGCAAAAAACGTCCGCAAAGTCCATATAGGCCTTAGGGAGACCGGTTACATGAGGAAGCACAGGGACACGGCAAGGTTTACTGGGAACCGGTTTTAAGCAGTCCTTGGAACAAGAGGGCCCCCAACTCTTGATCTCCCCAGTGGACCAATCCAGGATTGGGGAATGGAGTTGAAGCCAGGGAAGTCCAAGAAGGATTTCAGAAGTGCAATTGGGGAGGACCAACAGTTCAATCCTCTCGTGATGAGATCCGATGCACATTAGAAGGGGCTCCGTGCGGAAACGTATAGTACAGTCCAATCTTTCATTGTTTACACAATTGATGTAGAGGGGTCTGGCGAGACTGGTCACCGGGATGTTGAACCTGTTGACGAGAGAGGCTAAGATGAAATTTCCTGCAGATCCAGAGTCCAAGAAGGCCACAGCAGAGAAGGAGAAGGCAGAGGCAGACATCCGCACAGGCACAGTAAGACGTGGAGAAGCAGAGTAGACATCAAGGACTGTCTCACCTTTGTGCGGAGTCAGCGGACGTCTTTCCAGGCGGGGAGGACGGATAGGACAATCCTTCAGGAAGTGTTCGGTACTAGCACAGTACAGGCAGAGATTCTCCATGCGGCGTCGTGTCCTCTCTTGGGGTGTCAGGCGAGACCGGTCGACCTGCATAGCCTCCACGGCGGGAGGCACAGGAACAGATTGCAGGGGACCAGAGGAGAGAGGAGCCGGGGAGAAGAAACGCCTCGTGCGAACAGAGTCCATATCCTGGCGGAGCTCCTGACGCCGTTCGGAAAAACGCATGTCAATGCGAGTGGCAAGATGGATGAGTTCATGTAGGTTAGCAGGGATTTCTCGTGCGGCCAGAACATCTTTAATGTTGCTGGATAGGCCTTTTTTAAAGGTCGCGCAGAGTGCCTCATTATTCCAGGATAATTCTGAAGCAAGGGTACGGAACTGTACGGCATACTCGCCAACGGAAGAATTACCCTGGACCAGGTTCAACAGGGCAGTCTCAGCAGAAGAGGCTCGGGCAGGTTCCTCAAAGACACTTCGAATTTCCGAGAAGAAGGAGTGTACAGAGGCAGTGACGGGGTCATTGCGGTCCCAGAGCGGTGTGGCCCAAGCCAGGGCTTTTCCAGACAGCAGGCTGACTACGAAAGCCACCTTAGACCTTTCAGTGGGGAACTGGTCCGACATCATCTCCAAGTGTAATGAACATTGGGAAAGAAAGCCACGGCAAAACTTAGAGTCCCCATCAAATTTATCCGGCAAGGATAGTCGTATTCCAGAAGCGGCCACTCGCTGCGGAGGAGGTACAGGAGCTGGCGGAGGAGATGATTGCTGGAGCTGTGGTAGTAACTGTTGTAGCATAACAGTCAGTTGAGACAGCTGTTGGCCTTGTTGCGCAATCTGTTGTGACTGCTGGGCGACCACCGTGGTGAGGTCAGCGACAACTGGCAGAGGAACTTCAGCGGGATCCATGGCCGGATCTACTGTCACGATGCCGGCTGGCAGGTAGTGGATCCTCTGTGCCAGAGAGGGATTGGCGTGGACCGTGCTAGAGGATCGGTTCTAAGTCACTACTGGTTTTCACCAGAGCCCGCCGCAAAGCGGGATGGTCTTGCTGCGGCGGTAGTGACCAGGTCGTATCCCCTAGCAACGGCTCAACCTCTCTGGCTGCTGAAGATAGGCGCGGTACAAGGGAGTAGACAGAAGCAAGGTCGGACGTAGCAGAAGGTCGGGGCAGGCAGCAAGGATCGTAGTCAGGGGCAACGGCAGAAGGTCTGGAATCACAGGCAAGGAACACACAAGGAACGCTTTCACTGGCACTAGGGCAACAAGATCCGGCGAGGGAGTGAAGGGGAAGTGAGGTGATATAGGGAAGTGCACAGGTGTAAACACTAATTGGAACCACTGCACCAATCAGCGGTGCAGTGGCCCTTTAAATCGCAAAGACCCGGCGCGCGCGCGCCCTAGGGAGCGGGGCCGCGCGCGCCGGGACAGAACTGACGGGGAGCGAGTAAGGTACGGGAGCCGGGGTGCGCATCGCGAGCGGGCGCTACCCGCATCGCGAATCGCATCCCGGCCGGAGGTGGTAACGCAGCGCCCCGGGTCCGTGGAACCGACCGGGGCGCTGCAGTGAGGGAAGTGTAGCGAGCGCTCCGGGGAGGAGCGGGGACCCGGAGCGCTCGGCGTAACAGTAGTTATGGGGCCATGGGCCTAGGTGACATTTTCTCTCCAAGAAGCAATGATCATATGGAAGAATAAGTCTTAGCATGCATATAATTTTTATTTTAACCCCTTTTCATTTTTGCATTTTCATATTTTCCACCTCACCTTCTCTAAATCAGAACGCTTTCAATTTTGAACGGACATACCCATATGAGGGCTTGTTTTTTGCACCACAAATTGTACTTTGTAATGACATGAATCATTTTACCACAAAATCTACAGTAAAGCCAGAAAAAAAGTATTTGTGGGGCAAAATTGAAAAAAAAAAAAAAAACAATAACAACAACACACCATTTTGTCACTTTTGGGGGCTTCTACACAGTGTACTTTTTTGGTAAAAATTACACCATATCTTTATTCTGTAGGTCTATATGGTTACATGGATACCTAATTCTGACCCTTATAACTTTTTTATTTTTCCTTGTACAAGGAAGAATAATTTTTTGCACCTTGATCTGCAGTTTTTATTGTTACTATTTTTGTTTTAATGGGACTTTTTGATCGTTTTTGACAATTTTTTATAGGGTATACAAAGGGACTAAAATATGCAATTTTGGGCTTTAGAATTTTTTTTATGTGTACACCGTTTATCGTGTGGTTTAATTAATGTAATATATTTATAGTTCAGACATTTATGTGACGGTCCCACATTAGCTTATGTTTATTTTTGTTTATATATATATATATATATATATATATATATATATATATATATATATATTAAACGGGAAAAGGGAACTTTTATTAGGGAAGGGATCAAATCACATTTATAAACTTTTTTTTTTTTACTTTTTCTTTTGTCCCCATAGGGGACAATTACATGCAATCCTTAGATTGCATACACTGAACAATGCTCTACCATAGCATAGCATTTATCAGTGTTATCTGTGTTTGATTGCTTCAGCCTGCAGAGCCTGGCTGGAGCACCAAGGGACAGATCGGACAGCGAGGAGGCAGGAAAGGGCCCTCCCACCGTTCTCTCAGCTGTTCGGGATTCCCGCCATGATTTCACAGCGGCGGTCCCGAATTCCCCGCTGAGCTACATGGTTAATACCAGACATCAGCACAATCGGTGATGTCTGGTATTAGCCGCGCGTCCTGTTTGCTGATAGCAACCGGGACCCACCGGGAAAGAAGCTTGTTCAGCTCCTGAGCGCGCTTCACATAACAGGAGTCGGCAGTGGATGTAAATATACGTCCATTGTTGTTAAGGGGTTAAATTCATTGTTACGCCGAGCGCTCCGGGTCCCTGCTCCTCCCCGGAGCGCTCACGGCGTCTCTCTCTCTGCAGCGCCCCGGTCAGACCCGCTGACCGGGAGCGCTGCACTGACATTGCCGGCGGGGATGCGATTCGCATAGCGGGACGCGCCCGCTCGCGAATCGCATCCCAAGTCACTTACCCGTCCCGGTTCCCGGCTGTCATGTGCTGGCGCGCGCGGCTCCGCTCTCTAGGGCGCGCGCGCGCCAGCTCTCTGAGACTTAAAGGGCCAGTGCACCAATGATTGGTGCCTGGCCCAATTAGCCTAATTAGCTTCCTTCTGCTCCCTGGCTATAATACCTCACTTCCCCTGCACTCCCTTGCCGGATCTTGTTGCCTTGTGCCAGTGAAAGCATTTAGTGTTGTCCAAAGCCTGTGTTACCAGATCTCCTGCTATCAATATTGACTACGAACCTTGCCGCCTGCCCCGACCTTCTGCTACGTCTGACCTTGCCTCTACCTAGTCCTTCTGTCCCACGCCTTCTCAGCAGTCAGCGAGGTTGAGCCGTTGCTAGTGGATACGACCTGGTTGCTACCGCCGCAGCAAGACCATCCCGCTTTGCGGCGGGCTCTGGTGAACACCAGTAGCCTCTTAGAACCGGTCCACCGGCACGGTCCACGCCAATCCCTCGCTGACACAGTGGATCCACAACCAGCTAGCCGAATCGTGACAGTAGATCCGGCCATGGATCTCGCTGAGGTACTTCTGCCAAGTCTCGCTGACCTTACCACGGTGGTCGCTCAGCAATCGCAGCAAATTGCCCAACAAGGACAGCAGCTGTCGCAGTTGACCGCCACGTTACAGCAACTTCTGCCACTGCTACAGCAGCAACCATCTCCTCCGCCAGCTCCTGCACCTCCTCCGAGTGGTCGCTCCTAGCCTCCGCTTGTCCCTGCCGGACAAATTTGATGGGGACTCTAGACTCTGCCGTGGATTTTTGTCTCAATGTTCCCTGCATATGGAGATGTTGTCGGACCTATTTCCTACAGAACGGTCTAAGGTGGCGTTCGTAGTGAGCCTTCTTTCTGGAAAGGCCTTGTCTTGGGCCACACCGCTCTGGGACCGCAATGATCCTGCCACAGTCCAGTCCTTCTTCACTGAAGTCCGTAGTGTCTTCAAGGAACCAGCCCGAGCTTCTTCTGCTGAGACTGCCCTGCTGAACCTGGTCCAGGGTAATTCTTCAGTAGGCGAGTACGCCATCCAATTTCGTACTCTCGCTTCCGAATTATCTTGGAATAACGAGGCTCTCTGCGCGACCTTTAAAAAAGGCCTATCCAGTAACATCAAGGATGTGCTGGCCGCACGAGAGATTCCTGCCAACCTGCAAGAACTTATCCATTTGGCCACCCGCATTGACATGCGTTTTTCTGAGAGACACCAGGAGCTCCACCAGGAAAAAGACCTAGATCTCTGGGCACCTCTCCCACAGTATCCTTTGCAATCTACACCTGTGCCTCCCTCGGAGGAGGACATGCAAGTGGATCGGTCTCGCCTGACCCAGGAAGAGACGAGTCGCCGTAGGGATGAAAATCTTTGTCTGTACTGTGCCAGTACCGAACATTTCTTGGTGGATTGCCATATTCGTCCTCCACGTCTAGGAAACGCTCGCACGCACCCAGCTCAAGTGGGTGTGGCGTCTCTTGGTACGAAGTCTGCTTCTCCACGTCTCACGGTGGCTGTGCGGATTTCTCCTTCTGCCAACTCCTCCCTCTCAGCCGTGGCCTGCTTGGACTCTGGTGCCTCTGGGAATTTTATTCTGGATTCTTTGGTGAATAAGTTCTGCATCCCGGTGACCCGTCTCATCAAGCCGCTCTACATTTCCGCGGTCAACGGAGTTAGATTGGATTGCACCGTGCGTTACCGCACAAAACCCCTCTTAATGTGCATTGGACCCCATCACGAAAAGATTGAATTTTTCGTCCTTCCCAACTGCACCTCTGAAGTCCTCCTCGGTCTGCCATGGCTCCAGCTTCATTCTCCCACCCTTGACTGGACCACCGGGGAGATCAAGAATTGGGGCTCTGCTTGCCACAAGAAATGCCTCTCCTCTCCTCCCAGTCCCGTCAGGCAAGCCTCAGTGCCTCCTCCTACCCCTGGTCTCCCCAAGGCTTATCAGGACTGTGCCTTGCCTCCTCATGGCCCCCGTCCTGGTGACACCCTGCCCCGTGCCAAGCTTCACCCTCTGCCCTCCCTCCCCATTCCCACTCCTGCTGTACTGCCTGCCTTTGAGGAAACCCTACAAACACTCCCGGTGTCCTCGTCCCATGTGAAGTAGTTGCCGGACAAAAAAAGGGGGAGACCTAAGGGGGGGGTACTGTTACGCCGAGCGCTCCGGGTCCCTGCTCCTCCCCGGAGCGCTCACGGCGTCTCTCTCTCTGCAGCACCCCGGTCAGACCCGCTGACCGGGAGCGCTGCACTGACATTGCCGGCGGGGATGCGATTTGCATAGCGGGACGCGCCCGCTCGCGAATCGCATCCCAAGTCACTTACCCGTCCCGATCCCCGGCTGTCATGTGCTGGTGCGCGCGGCTCCGCTCTCTAGGGCGCGCGCGCCAGCTCTCTGAGACTTAAAGGGCCAGTGCACCAATGATTGGTGCCTGGCCCAATTAGCCTAATTAGCTTCCACCTGCTCCCTGGCTATAATACCTCACTTCCCCTGTACTCCCTTGCCGGATCTTGTTGCCTTGTGCCAGTGAAAGCGTTTAGTGTTGTCCAAAGCCTGTGTTACCAGATCTCCTGCTATCCATATTGACTACGAACCTTGCCGCCTTCCCCGACCTTCTGCTACGTCTGACCTTGCCTCTGCTTAGTCCTTCCGTCCCACGCCTTCTCAGCAGTCAGCGAGGTTGAGCCGTTGCTAGTGGATACGACCTGGTTGCTACCGCCGCAGCAAGACCATCCCGCTTTGCGGCGGGCTCTGGCGAACACCAGTAGCCTCTTAGAACCGGTCCACCGGCATGGTCCACGCCAATCCCTCGCTGACACAGTGGATCCACAACCAGCTAGCCGAATCGTGACATTCATGCTCTCTCAACGGTATCCTAGGCCCATCTACCCCTTGCCAAACCCTTTGGATTCACACAATATACATTCATATTTACAGTAAATAATTTGACAATTCTAAATATCTGCAGAAAAAAATAAATGGCTGCTGTGTGCCTATGAAAAATGTAAAGATTCATATTATAAGCACACCCCTTTATTTCCTCTCCCTTGACATCTCTGTAGATGTATTTTTGCTTTATAACTCAAGAATTTTCAGTTAGAGCCAAAAAGTAAAATATTGGTTTTCATATATTTATAAGAGATCCAGCAATAACCACAAGGAAATATTGTTGCAATAAAAGAAAAATGTTGAAGCCAGAAATTCTACATTGAGGCGGGAAATAAATAATGAGTAAGGGGAACAGTAGAATGGGATAAGCTTGTAGCAAAGCTCCTGAAGTATGTCCTGGTTATAGGATCAATCATGTCACAACTAACAGTCAAACACCTTCTGAAGAAAGATCAAGAAAGTTCTTCTGTACTTTCCTACTGTTCTAGTATTATTGTGATACTTGCTGTAATTAGGTATTCATGCTATTAATTTATGCATTTCTGTAAATCTCCTATTTACTAAATGCAAATCCTTTACAAATCAGACTTTGAAATCCCACAATTTACATAGGATTTACATTTTCAAATGTCAAGAGGTGGTTTAAATTAGTTATACAAGGAAACTACTATTACAAGAAAGCTTGCTGGTCTTTCTAGCTCTATCTTGATCTATCTATCTGGATCTTTCTGGATCTGGATCTATCTGGATCTGTCACTCTATCTATCTGGATTCATCTATCTGGATCTATCTGTCTGGATCTATCTATCTATCTGTCTGGATCTATCTATTTATTTGGATCTATATGGGTCTATCTATTTATCTATCTGGATCTATCTATCTATCTGGATCTATCAATCTATCTGGATCTATCTATCTACAGTGGGGCAAAAAAGTATTTAGTCAGATACCAATTGTGCACGTTCCCCCACTTAAAAACATGAGAGAGGCCTGTCATTTTCATCATAGGTATACCTCAACTATGAGAGACATAATGAGAAAACAAAAATCCATAAAATCAAATTGTCTGATTTTTAAAGAATGTATTTGCAAATTATGGTGGAAAATAAGTATTTGGTCACCTACTTCTTTAAGAGTCTCTACTCGTTACCTGTATTAATGGCACCTGTTTGTACTTGTTATCAGTATAAAAGACACCTGTTCACAACCTCAAACAGTCACACTCCAAACTCCACTATGGCCAAGACCAAAGAGCTGTCGAAGGACACCAAAAACTAAATTGTAGACCTGCACTAGGTTGGGAAGACTGAATCTGCAACAGGCAAGCAGCTTGGTGGAAAGAAATCAACTTTGGGAGCAATTATTAGAAAATGGAAGATATACTGATAATCTCCCTCAATCTGGGGCTCCACGATCTCCAAGATCTCACCCCCTGGTGTCAAAATGATCACAAGAACGGTGAGCAAAAATCCTAGAACCACATGGGGGGACCTAGTGAATTACCTGCAGAGAGCTGGGACCAAAAATAACAAAGGCTACCATCAGTAACACACTACGCCGCCAGGGACTCAAATCATGCAGTGCCAGACGTATCCCCCTGCTTAACCCCTTAAGGACCAAGGATGTACTCGTACGTCCTTGGTCCTGCTCCCCTCATATAACGCGGGTTTACGCGATAACCCCGCATCATATCACGGCAGGCCCGGCGTCATAGTGAAGCCGGGACCCGCCGCTCGGCCAAAGTCCAAAATAGTGCATTTTTGGTCACTTTTTATATAATTTAAAAATGAATAAAAGCGATCAATAAGTCCTATCAATGCAAAAATGGTACCGTTAAAAACTTCAGATCACGGCGCAAAAAATTAGCCCTCATACTGCCCCATACACGGAAAAATAAAAAAGTTATAGGGGTCAGAAGATAACAATTTTAAACGTATAAATTTTCCTGCATGTAGTTATGATTTTTTCCAGAAGTACGACAAAATCAAACCTATATAAGTAGGGTATCATTTTAATCGTATGGACCTATAGAATAAAGATAAGGTGTAATTTTTACCGAAAAATTTACTACGTGGAAACGGAAGCCCCCAAAAAGTTACAAAACTGGGTTTTTTTTTTCAATTTTGTCGCACAATGATTTTTTTTCCCGTTTCACTGTAGATTTTTGGGCAAAATGACTGATGTCATTACAAAGTAGAATTGGTGGCGCAAAAAATAAGCCATCATATGGATTTTTAGGTGCAAAATTGAAAGAGTTATGATTTTTTAAAGGCAAGGAGCAAAAAACGAAAATGCAAAAACATAAAAAACCCCGGTCCTTAAGGGGTTAAGCCAGTACATGTCCGGGCCTGCCTAAAGTTTGCTAGAGGATATTTGGATGATCCAGAAGAGTACTGGGAGAATGTGATATGGTCAGATGAAACCAAAGTAGAAGTTTTTGGTAAAAACTCAACTCGTCGTGTTTGGAGGAGAAAGAATGCTAAGTTTCATCCAAAGAACACAATACCTACTGTGAAGCATGGGGGTGCAAACATCATGTTTTGGGGCTATTTTTCAGCAACGGGACAAGGGCGACTGATCCGTGTAAAGGAAACAATGAATGGGGCCATGTATCGTGAGATTTTGAGTGAAAAACCTCCTTCCATCAGCAAGGGCATTGAAGATGAAACTAGCTGGGTCTTTCAGCATGACAATGATCCCAAACACACCACCCGGGCAACAAAGGAGTGGCTTTGTAAGAAGCATTTCAAGGTCCTGGAGTGGCCTAGCCAGTCTCCAGATCTCAACCCCATAGAAAACCTATGGAGGCAGTTGAAAGCCCTGTTGCCCAGCGACAGCGACAAAACATCACTACTCTAGAGGAGATCTGCATTGAGGAATGGGCCAAAATACCAGCAAAAGTGTGTGAAAACCTTGTGAAGACTTACAGAAAACATTTGACCTCTGTCATTGCCAACAAAGGGTATATAACAAAGTATTGAGATGAACTTTTGTTATTGACCAAATACTTATTTTCCACCATAATTTGCAAATAAATTCTTTAAAAATCAGACAATGTGATTTTATGTTTTTTTTTCTCATTATGTCTCTCATAGTTGAGGTATACCTATAATGAAAATTACAGGCCTCTCTCATCTTTTTAAGTGGAGACCTTGCACAGTTGGTGTCTGACTAAATACTTTTTTGCCCCACTGTATCTATCTGAAACCTTCCTGTTTTGCCATGAGTGAATAAACCATTTTTTGATTTTTGCAACTTTGGAGTGCTGTGTCAATTTTTTGGTTTTCTATCTGCGAGGACCCTGATGAGGTTCATGGGCGCTGGCACACACCACAGTCAAGTCAGATAAGTAGTGCTGGATAATTCTTTTTTTTTTTTTTTTTATCTATCTATCTATCTATATCATTTGTCTACTGTATTTATTTATCTATCTCATATCTATCTGTCTTTCAAATATCTGTCTGTATGTCTGTCTGTCTGTCTGTCTAGCTATCTAAAAAATGCAGCACTCCAATATTGGTGAAAAAACATTGACTCTCAGTTGGGGATATTTATCAAAGTTGTCTACCGTATGTCCCACGTCAATGTTGACCAAACTACAGAGGGTTAGGCTGGTCTATTGTGCCCAGAATTTATCAAAAGTCACACGGCTCTTGATAAATTCTGGGCACATACTTCGTGATCTATGGTTTAGACTGTATTTAAACCTGCTCCAAAATGGTCTGACATTTCGGCGTACTCTCAGCCGATGCGACTTGTCGCTGAAAAGTCGCTTTTGATAAATTCAGCACCAATGCATTTTCCAATGCATTTCTGTCTAAAATAGACTAGAATGCATCATGTTCTAAAAATCCTCTAGAGCAAAAGTCGCAAAAAAGTCACACATATTTAGACTGCGACTTTCTGTGCGACAAATTTACACAGGAAAAAACAGTCTAAATCCTTTGATAAATATCCTCCAGTGACTCGATAAAAAAAGTTCCTTGAGAAAGTCGAAACATCGCTGTTTACATTATTATGGAATAAAACCTTTTTTTTCACTTTTTTCACCAATATTGGAGTGTTGCATTCAACTTGATTTTTTTGTATCCTCAGGGGACTGTTTGTGGACCTTACCCTTATTTTTGCTTGCACCATATTTTTTGTCTCCTTGGAGGAACTTCACCCCTGAAAAGGTGCTGCTGAAATTATCTTTTGTATCTCTCTTTCTATTTATCTAGAACGACAAAGAAGTCCAACAGCAATCCAAAGATGTGTGAAAGCAAATGTGCTTTATTGACCCATGGTCAGAAGTGGAATCCATGGATCAATAAAGGCCTTTGTTTTGTATGGATGAGGTGGACATTCTATGGCTCTCATTCATGTGTTAAGATGATTCATGTTTGTCTGGATTGGATCATGTATCATGAGACATTAAAGCTCTTATGTATATTTGCAATAAACAACTTCCTAGGGAGTTGTATGCACTTGTTGGTATGGAAATTGTGATTTGGTTTTCTAAAGACACTATAGGTTAAGCTTTATCTGTATGTCTAGTTGTACAGAATTCTCTTTATATCCCACCCGGTTGAGTGGCTCATGACTTTCTGATCTGCAGTATGACACACTAGGCCCGGAAATACAGGGTGAGCTTCCAGTTGCGGTCGGGTAGCTCTGAGTGTCCACTCGTAGCGGCAGATTTCTAACACTGCGAGTGCACACACTGAGCTACCCGGCCGGAGCCGGGAGCTCGCTCTGCAATCACTCTTGTAACTGACGATGACGCATCTGCAGTGTGAAATATGCTGCGGATTTGCACCGTGTGACCCTGCTCTAAATGTTATGACTGATCAGTATAGTCAGTGGGTTGTTAGCTTACTTCACATAAGATATGTAATTTTAGCCCTTTCTCAAGTATGTAATACCATGAGGTAAAGAAGTGTAAATTTTTTATGTAAATTTGTTTTCCCTTAGTCCTAACAGCAGCACAAGTGGGGTGTTTCTGCCCCTGTGAAGCTGGTAGGACGGTGGAATTTTTCATTCTGCCCAAGTAATTGAATTAAATTACACCCCCTATATAAGGCCTCCTCCCAAAGGCCATGTTGCTTAAATAACAAGAAAAAAAAATAAGGGCGGGATATTTGTGTGCTGCTGTTAAGACTGAGGGAAAAAAAATTACTGAAAAAATGTACGCTTCCCTGTCGTTAATTCCGAACGTCTGGCATTAACCATGCAATGATTAATAAATGTGTTATGCGTGCTTCAGGAGGCAGCAGCACAAAATTGTTCCAAAGGAACAGACTTTCTTTCAGCAAAAGAGGTAGCAACAGCCGGGGTAGAGTGGGCAGTAACAAAAGAAGGAGGAGTTAACTCCTTGGCTACAAAAGCCTCCCGAACTGCCTCTTTGACCCATCGACTCAGAGAGGATTTAGAGGCTTTAAGACCTTTGTTCATCCCAGAAAAGACACTAGAAGGTTCTCGGATCTTCTGAATTCTCCAGTTCTTGAGATATAAGTATTGAGGACTCTTAAAATTTCCAAGGTATGATTTGCAAATTCATCGGGAGAGGATGGATTAGGACACAAAACTGGCAGAGATATGACCTGATTGATATTAGAAAAGGTTGAAACTTTGGGAACAAAGGTAGGCAAATATCTCAACTAGACTCTGTCTTGGAGAAAAAGTGTGTAAGGCTCAAAAGCTGAAAGGGCCTGAAGCTTGACACTCCTTTTGACTGAGGTTATGGGTTATGGACAATAAAAAGGTGGCTTTAAAGGATAAATACTTAAAGTTGACCTCTTCCAAAGGTTCAAAGGGGGGAGAGCATAACCACTTTAGAACAATAGACAAATCTCATTGGGGAATAATTTTGAGAACACTAGGCTTAAGTATTTCAGCTCCTTTCAGGAACCTTCTCATTAGGGGTTCTTGAGACAAAGGTCTGACTAAAGAGGCAGAAAGTGCTGAAGGAATTTAAGTAATGCAGTAATGTAATGCAGAAAGAGGAGGATCTGAGGCTACTACCTCTTTCATGGTGCACCAATTAAGGAAAATCTGATTTATCCTGGAATAAGCTTTTTGGCTTCTTCTTTGCCAGGGGAACTGGGGAACATTATAAAATCTATATTTTATTCATTATTTTTCTTTTTTCTTGCTCTGCATGTTATGTCACTTCCTGGGGGTGGGGCCTATTTTAAAATTGGCATCCTTTCCCCTATATAAGGCAGCTCTGGTCTCTGTTAGACCTCTTGCTGCTTGTCCAGCTAGACCACGCTGTATTTGTGGTACCAGCTGTGTATTGTGACTGTTTTGCAGGGCTATATCTTCTTCTACATAGTTTTCTTCTTGTTGTCCTGCAACAAAACTTTTTTTAAATTATTTTCTAATCTATTTTTCTTTCCAGAATAATGTCCACTCCGTCATCAGGCAATCCATATTCTGAGGGACACAAGACTGCCTCCAAGAGACGCCATCTTACTTATGCTGATTGCGGCACTCTGCTACCTGATGCCTATAAACAATAGGTGTCCTGGGTGTTGTCCACTTTTTAATCCTGCTCAGCCTACGGTTCAAGATATGTTCATCTGGATGAAGGAATTCATGGGGAATTCTATTAGGGGGATCAGTAGAATTCCCTTTCTACAAAAAGGCCCAGAACTTCTCCTGGTCCTGCCTGTATGGTTGAGGATTCCACCATGTCTGTTGGAGATCAGTCTGAACAGTCTGAGTCACTCAGTCTCTTTTCCTGTAGAAAAAACACACAGACTACCTAGATCCATCCGATCATGTGATCAGGATGTTGATCAGAAGGAAGCCTCAACATTCACCTCTAGAGGACCCTGGGTTTTCAAAGTGGATGACACACTTAAAAAAAATGATGGGTGCTAAGTGGAAACATCCGGACAAACCTGCGGTTCTTACCAGAAGGTTCAAGCTGATGTACCCGCTGTCTGAAACTGAGTTGAATTCCTGGGTCCCACCTCCGAAAGTTGATATGACTGCCACTAAACTATCTAAAAGAGTCTTAGTACCTGCCAACGATGGCAGCAACCTCAAGGATCCCCTGGATAGAAAAGTGGACTCTCTTTTAAGACGCAATTATTCTGCGGCTTCAGTTTCTGCCTCTGTAGCCGTGGCTTCTTCTGAGGTTGTACTTTGTTAAGGAGCATATTCTCCATATTCAGACCAACATTGAGGGTAATGTTGCTAGGCAAGATATTCTAGACATGTTTAAGACTCTTCTTCTCGGTGTGGACTTCCTATGCGAGTCAAGCCAACAACATCTTAAACTTGCTGCCAAGTTTATGGGTCTTTCCCCTACAAGTAGGCGCCCATTATGGCTACGTCCCTGGATGGCGGATAACGCCTCAAAATGTAATCTATGTGGGATGCTTTACGAGCCTAGTCTGCTCCTTGGATTTGAACTTGATTGAATCATTGAACGCTTTGCCGATAAAAAAAAGGTAAATGTTTACCAGTGCAAGCCTTTCGTGGCAAAGGTAGGGGGGGGGGGGGGGGAGTACCAGGGCCCTTCCAGATATAAAAAGCACCAGTCCAAACAGAAACATGGTGGACGGGCCAAGGCTACGACCGCAAAGCCGAGCTATGACTCTCCTCTAAATTCCACCAAAGTTTTCCCTCTCCCTTTCCTTCTAGAAAGTCAGGTAGAGAAGTTATCTACCAATCCCCCTCTGGTCGGAGGTCATTTAAGTTTGTTTCTAACAACTTGGATCCAAGGAATCCAGGACCCTTGGGTTCTAGTTGTCGTTCTGTTGGGGTACAAAATACATTTCATTTCCTCTCCTACAAGGAAATTTGTTTTAACCAAACTACTTCCTCAGCCAAAATCTATTCTAGAGGACTGTTCTCCAGTACATAGAAAAGCATGCGCTAGAAGATGTTCCTCCTGATCAGAGGGGATCGGGAGTCTATTCCGCAATCTTTCTAGTGCCGAAACCTTCGGGCGACTGGCGCATGATCATAGATCTTCGCTTCCTAAACCCTTTAATAAAGAAAAAGTGGTTCAGAATGGAAACCATTCGATCAGTCATCAGCATCCTGGATTCTCAAGATCTAATGGTCACCATCGACTTGAAGGATGCTTACCTTCATGTCCCTATTCATCCTGCTCACAGGAAGTTCTTGAGGGTTGCTGTCACCATAAAGGGTATGGTAAAGCATCTTCAGTTTGCTGTTTTGCCCTTTGGGATCACTTCCGCTCCCCACACCTTTACAAAGGTTGTGGCCCCAATTGTTGCTGCTCTTAGACTAAAAGGTCTAGAGATCATTCCCTATCTAGATGACGGGCTTCTAAAAGCTGCTACTCTACAGTCTCATCTTCATCTGGCTCTGGATTTTCTCCAGCGTTTAGGCTGGATTATAAATTGGGATAAATCTGAAATCGTCCCTTCCACCTCCAAGAAATTCCTGGGTTTTGTAATCAACTCTTCTCAGATGACCTTGTCTCTGACTCCGTAGAGAAGAGATCGGGTTATAAGAGCCGCCGAGTTTTTGATGGTTCCTTGGAGGGTTTCCATCAGAACCCTGATGAAGATGTTGGGTCACATGTCAGCGCCTGCAGAGGCAGTTCCTTGGGCCCTATGGCATCTCTGACCCCTTCATGATAAGGTCTTGAGTGTCTGGAATCACAACCCCAGAGGGTTGGACAAGAAGTGCTCTCTTTCTCCTGAAGTCCATGCATCTCTCAGATGGTGGACGAATCTGACAGATGAGAAGTCCTTGATTCAACCTTGTTGGATCACTTTGACCACGGACACCTCCCTTCTAGGCTGGGGAGCCCAACTAGACAAGAATTCTGTACAGGGTACTTGGACTCCTCAAGAGAGTCTTCTCTCTTCTAACATGAGAGAACTGAGAGCAGTCTGTCTAGCTCTCAACTAGTGTTGGTCGCGAATATTCGCAATTCGAATTTTATTCGCTAATATCGCATATTCGCAAATTCGCGAATATAGCACTATATATTCGCAATTACAAATATTCATATTTTTTTGTTTTTTTTCATAGTACACATCACAGTGATCATCGCTCTATGCTTCCAGCTTGTGTTGTGTAAAGAAGGCACTAATACTACTGTTTGAGACTGGCGTGCGAATTTTAGCATATGCAAATTTTCGCTTATGCTAATTTTTGTATATGCTAATTTTCATATATGCAAATGTTCGTATATGCAAATTTTTGCACATGCGAAAATGAAACGCGAATATTACGAATATGTGAATTAAGCGAATATATGACGAATATTCGTCCATATATTCGCAAAATATCGTGAATTTGAATATGGCCTATGCCGCTCAACACTACTCTCAACCACATTGCACCCCTTATTCTAGGGAAAGCAATAAGAGTACATTCAGACAACACGACTCTGGTGTCTTACAGCAACAGACAGGGAGGCACATAGTCTCAAGTTCTCCTCAAGGAGACCGGACTAATTCTCTCTTGGACAGAGACCAACCTAACCCACCATTCAGCAGTCCATATGAAGGGAGATCTCAACATAGTTGCAGACCGTCTAAGTCTCAGAAGTCCAGTCCAAGGAGAATGGTCCCTGAACAAAGACATCTCCAAGAAGATAACTCTACAGTGGGGTGTGCCAGAGATGGATCTCATAGCAACTCGTCTAAATGCCAAGGTGAGCAGGTTTTGCTCTCTTTACAAAGAGGACAATCCTGTGGCGATTGACATTCTGTCCATTCCATGGAGGTTCAGGCTGGCCTACATATTCCCTCCACTTTCTATGATACCGAAGGTATTGGTAAAAGTCAGGCAAGACCAGGCCTCAATGATTGCCATTATACCATTCTGGCCGAAGAGGTCCTGGTTCACCCAGCTTATGAGGTTGAGTCAAGGCTGTTATTGGAGGCTTCCCCCTGTGCAGAACCTTGTGTCTCACAACACAGGCTCCTGCCTAGATCTGAGGAAACTCAATCTGATAGCTTGGAGATTGACAGGACCCTACTAGGTAGTGGGCTTTCTTCAGGGGTCTTGAGAACTATTGCACACTCTAGAGCAGAGACAACCAACAAAGGATTGCCCAATACTGAAATTATACTAAACAAACTACCCTAGGGTAGTAAGGGGCCATATATAAACTCAATAACTAAACCCCAAGGCCGAAGCCCGGGGTATAAACCCCTATTGTTTACCCCTTAAAAATGTACTTTTATTAATTAATGTTAAAAAATAGTTCCCAACAACAAAATGATTAAAACTGACAACCAGGTGATCCCAATATAGCAGTGAGTGCGTTAAACAGGATCAATGTCCTCTCGAGTGCTAGGTAGCCCTGCAGTGGCTGCCTATTCTGAGGATCACTCTGGTGTTGCTTAAAAAAAATACACACAATTGCCGCCTCTACATGTTTTGCCACCTCCGCGGCTTTCTCAAGAGGCAATGGTGGCAATGGCAGCTGCCAAAATGGCGGAGGGGGTATATATAACCCATCCCTCAAATGTCATCAAAATGAGCCCGGTCCTACTCTCCAATGTGGACCATTATAACAAACATTGCCGCTGAAGCAACCAATAAGATGTCACTTGTAATCAGCACAATCTGTGTGCCAAACTCATTCACCAATACGGGGCTTAGAATACCTGGTCCAACGGTCCCATGTCATACTCCGTCATCAGTTGATGTCAATACTTCCTCCCGATATCATCAGGATGCGCGGCGCATGTCAAAAGCCGACTGCGGGAACTTCAAATCCCTGCCGGCCTGGTAGAATCTACTGCGCCTGCGCTGATGTCTCCACAGGTATTATCAATGCAGAGGCCACGCATGCGCTAGAACTTAGAAAAATTCTGTGACTTAGTGCTCTCTCATATTGAGCAAATGAAGAATAAATAGCTCTGACGCCCTCAGTCTTACCCTTAACCTTGTATATATGATATAGATAGCAACCAGCTCATTAAGGTAACAGTATATAACTGTAAAGGAAGAATGGGGTAAAGTAACGACGTACACCGGGGTTGGTGAATTGAGGAGTGAGGTATATGATGATTTCCCATATAGGTATATAACCTTATTATAATGTTCCAATTTAGGACATGATAGACATGGGGTAAATATGAGGTAAATGGGGTAAAATGACAACGTACACCAAGGTTAGTGAATTGAGGAGTGAGGTATATGATAATTTACCATGTAGGTATATAACCTTATTATAATGTTCCAATTTAGGACATGATAGACAGCACAATATAAGATAGCAACTGCTCATCAAAGTATAAGAACTAATATCTAAGGAGAGGAGTTCAAGACAAGGCTCCAATGAAAAATAAAAAGTAAAAAATAGATAAAACAATTATTCACCAAACGGCTGCTACCAACAAAATAGTAAATATAACTTGGGAAAAATAATAGTAAATGTCTATTAAAGAATATTTATAAGAAAGCTGCAAAAGAAAAGCCTTCATTCAGGCCCAACGGTGACTGACTACGCAGTCGCCAAATCCATCTCGCCTCTTCTTGTAGAAGGCGAGTATCTATGTTTCCTTTTCAGGGTCCTAATTTAAATTGGCAAAGTCCAGCAAATTTTAGATCCTCCAATCTCCCATTATGGATTGCGAGCACATGCCTCGCCAGAGGAGTATCCTTACCTGTTCTAATATTACTTAAATGTTGTGAGATCCTCCTCCTTAGTTCCTGAGTCGTTTTTCCCACATAGATTTTGA
Source organism: Hyla sarda (assembly GCF_029499605.1). Taxonomy (NCBI): domain Eukaryota; kingdom Metazoa; phylum Chordata; class Amphibia; order Anura; family Hylidae; genus Hyla; species Hyla sarda. The sequence goes on along the minus strand of NC_079190.1, from coordinate 375,093,997 downwards.
GACATGTACATTTTGCCACGTAGATGACATTATGTGAACTATAGTTAATGAACTGTCTACTGTCACAGACACTACTATACTAACAAGTATGGACGTGGAAAGCTTGTATAGCAATATACGGCATCAGCTAGGACTTGCAGCGGTCTCCAGATATCTAAGCACTAAGAGCACCCTCTTTCACGGGCACAACAAATTTATTTTAGCACTTTTGGAATTTATTCTTACACATAATTATTTCTTGTTTAATGGCACCTTCTATCACCAGACACAGGGCACAGCTATGGGGGCTTCATGTGCACCAAATTATGCAAACTTGTTTTTAGGGTGGTGGGAGAGCACTTTTGTTTTTTCTGATGAGTTGAGTTTATACACGGAGCACATTTTATATTTTGGACGATATATAGATGACGTCCTGATGTTGTGGGACGGACCGAGTGAGCTCTTTCAGGAGTTCACCAATAAACTGAATGCTAACAACATTGGTATGACCTTCACCTTGGAGATCGGGGGCAGAAGCATTAACTTTTTGGATTTGAGAATTTTCATTGATGATAAGAACCATATCCAGACGGATATTTACCGTAAGCCCACTTCTACTAATTCTCTCTTGCACTGGGATAGCTGGCACCCGGGGTCTCTCAAAAAGAGTATCCCGGTTGGCCAGTATCTCAGGGCAAGGAGGAATTGTTCTGAGGAAACTAGTTTCCAACAGGAGAGTTCGAACCTGTTCAATCGGTTCAGACAGAGGGGTTATCCCCGTAAGCATCTGAAGAGAACCTATTATAGAGCCTGTCACTCAGAAAGAAATCAACTACTAACAGAGACAAGGGTAGTCGATACCTCTAAAAAAGTTAGATGCATTGGCACTTACGATGGTCATACAGATCAAGTAATGGCCGTCCTTAAATGACATTGGCATTTATTGGCAAGGGACATGGATCTCTTGCCAGTTATAGGCAATGCCCCGAGCGTGACATTCCGCAAGGGTCCTAACCTCAAAGATCAGCTGGTACATAGTCATCTTAGAACCACAGCCAACAAGGAAAGTTGGCTACAAACTAGGACAGTGGGTATGTATACTTGCGGCCACTGCAACCTATGTCGTTATGTTAAAAAAACTAAAGAAATAATTAATCCGGTTGATGGCCGTACGTACCAAATTAGACAGTTCATTAACTGTTGTTCACATAATGTCATCTATGTGGCAAAATGTACATGTCCCAAAATCTATGTGGGAAAAACGACTCAGGAACTAAGGAGGAGGATCTCACAACATTTAAGTAATATTAGAACAGGTAAGGATACTCCTCTGGCGAGGCATGTGCTCGCAATCCATAATGGGAGATTGGAGGATTTAAAATTTGCTGGACTTTGCCAATTTAAATTAAGACCCCGAAAAGGAAACATAGATACTCGCCTTCTACAAGAAGAGGCGAGATGGATTTGGCGACTGCGTAGTCAGTTACCGTTGTGCCTGAATGAAAGCTTTTCTTTTGCAGCTTTCTTATAAATATTCTTTAATAGACATTTACTATTATTTTTCCCAAGTTATATTTACTATTTTGTTGGTAGCAGCTGTTTGGTGAATAATTGTTTTATCTATTTTTTACTTTTTATTTTTCATTGGAGCCTTGTCTTGAACTCCTCTCCTTAGATATTAGTTCTTATACTTTGATGAGCAGTTGCTATCTTATATTGTGCTGTCTATCATGTCCTAAATTGGAACATTATAATAAGGTTATATGTTTTATCTATTTTTTACTTTTTATTTTTCATTGGAGCCTTGTCTTGAACTCCTCTCCTTAGATATTAGTTCTTATACTTTGATGAGCAGTTGCTATCTTATATTGTGCTGTCTATCATGTCCTAAATTGGAACATTATAATAAGGTTATATACCTACATGGTAAATTATCATATACCTCACTCCTCAATTTACTAACCTTGGTGTACGTTGTCATTTTACCCCATTTACCTCATATTTACCCCATGTCTATCATGTCCTAAATTGGAACATTATAATAAAGTTATATACCTATATGGGAAATGATCATATACCTCATTCCTCAATTCACCAACCCCGGTGTACGTCGTTACTTTACCCCATTCTTCCTTTACAGTTATATACTGTTACCTTAATGAGCTGGTTGCTATCTATATCATATATACAAGGTTAAGGGTAAGACTGAGGGCGTCAGAGCTATTTATTCTTCATTTGCTCAATATGAGAGAGCACTAAGTCACAGAATTTTTCTAAGTTCTAGCGCATGCGCGGTCTCTGCATTGAGAATACCTGTGGAGACATCAGCGCAGGCGCAGTAGATTCTACCAGGCCGGCGAAGATTTGAAGTTCCCCGCAGTCGGCTTTTGACATGCGCCGCGCATCCTGATGATATCGGGAGGAAGTATTGACATCAACTGATGACGGAGTATGACGTGGGACCGTTGGACCAGGTATTCTAGGCCCCGTATTGGTGAATAAGTTTGGCACACAGATTGTGCTGATTACAAGTGACATCTTATTGGTTGCTTCAGCGGCAATGTTTGTTATAATGGTCCACATTGGAGAGTAGGACCGGGCTCATTTTGATGACATTTGAGGGATGGGTTATATATACCCCTCCGCCATTTTGGCAGCTGCCATTGCCACCATTGCCTCTTGAGAAAGCCGCGAAGGCGGCAAAACATGTAGAGGCGGCAATTGTGTGTATTTTTTTAAGCGACACCAGAGTGATCCTCAGAATAGGCAGCCACTGCAGGGCTACCTAGCATTCGAGAGGACATTGATTCTGTTTAACGCACTCACTGCTATATTGGGATCACCTGGTTGTCAGTTTTAATCATTTTGTTGTTGGGAACTATTTTTTAACATTAATTAATAAAAGTTAATTTTTAAGGGGTAAGCAATAGGGGTTTATACCACAGGCTTCGGCCTTGGGGTTTAGTTATTGAGTCAATACTGAAATTAAGCACAACTTAGGCGCAGGTAGATAACCGCAAGACCGGAAGTTGTCAAATGACGTACTTCCGGTCCTGGAATCTCCGGAACACAAAATGGACTCCAGAAGAGACGAGGAGCCAATGGGCAGAATCGCCCGCAAGAAAAGAAATAAACAAAACATAACAGCGCACTAGCGCCTAACTAATGGCACCAAAACCGGAAGTCGTGAAATTACGTACTTCCGGTATCGCGGAGCTCCGGAGCCGCGATAGCTGCAGCATGGATGCAGGAAACCCCGAGCAGATGCTGCAGAGCAGCAGAAAGGGCTGCAGAAGTAAAAAAGTAAGAAAAAAATCCCTCAGGCTAGGTTTCCACTTTTTTTGGGATATCTGCCACTGCAGTTTTTGAGCCAAAGCCAGAAGTGTATTCAAAAGGAATAGGACATAAAAAGGAAGGACTTACACTTCTCCTCCCTTATGGATCCACTTCTGACTTTGGCTCAAAGTGGCAGTTTTCCAAAAACTGCCAGAAAAAAACCCAAGTGGAAACTTAGCTTTAGAAAAGTATTCCATGCAGGCTCTTGAAAAACATAAGAGCCTGCACCATCCTGCTGTCCAGCACAGGACAGAAAAAAAGCAACATGGCCTTTGGGAGGAGGCCTTATATAGGGGGTGTAATTTAATTTAATTACTTGGGCGGAATTAAAAATCCCACCTTCCTGCCAGATTCACAGGGGCAGAAACACCCCACTTGTGCTGCTGGTTAGGACGACAGGGAATCTATATTTGACTCAATAAGGTGGCAATGTCACAAAATAAAAAAGACTTTATATAATCAGTAGGGCAAAACTTTGTTATGTAAAATCTTCATGCATGCTTAGTAGTGGACTAAGAATAGTTCCAACTTGTAAAATATATTCCAGCTTATGTAGCCTTTTATAGCTGCTATTTTGAATTTTATATGCGATAATGTTTCTTCAAAAGTGATCTTGGCTTTAAAGATGAAAAAGCAGTAACATTCCCCTTTTTAGAATTCATTAAAGGCAACTGATCTTTACTAGAAAAAAAAAATCTATAATGGTACAAAATATGTAACCGAAAGAAACTTTCCTCAGGGGCTCAAATAAGGTAGAATGATTTACAGATAAGTTTTTTTTTCCCCCACTCAAAAAGCAACTAGAACAACAACCTACAGGTGTGTGAGACCACATGACAATTTGTGAATGTACCCCAATTAAAAATAACTTGTGACAAGCGTAATCACATATACAAATAATGTTATTGAAATATATAGTAAAAAATGCATATATTGATATATATATATATATATATATATATATATATATATATAAAACCACAGAATCAATTCATAGGAGATATATATGGGAATAAAAAATACAATGATAAAATATAGAATATAAAATACAGGGTGTATACTGGGGTGAGAGAGCCTGTATACCAATGAGGGTAAAAAAAATGATAATTAAATAAAAAGGTCACAATGCTGTTAGTAGACTGTAATTCATACAGATAGATGAATAAATAAAGAAGGGGGGTTGCATGCACGGAAACAGGGTGGGGGAAGGGGGGGAACAGAATCATTGTTGGGTGTCTGTGCACAAAGTGTGCAATACGTGTAGGGATTGCACACCACACAGTGGCTAGTGATTATAAAAAAATTCATACACAAGTAATAAAATAAGAACAGGTAAAGCACAGCACTAAAGTGAATAATATAGAAAATAGTGCAAAAAATACAGTGCAACTGACAGACGAGGATGTGAACATGCAACCAAAGAAAAGAATGGATACTGCCTGGGTAACCCAGTATAGAGCTAGCAGCAAGTAATAAAAAACAAGCAGCAGGCAGGTAGCAGCAATGATGTAGATAACAGCAAGTAAGTAGCAGCAGAATTAAAGTAGCGACTAGCAGCAAACAATAGTATAGAACTTGGTATAGATTGGCACAGGACTCACCCCAGTCCATCTCCACAACTCCGACGCCTTTCGCCGGAAGCGGCCTTGTCGAGGAGTTTTTTTTACTGTATATTTCAATAGTACAAAATATGTCTAACAATACTTTACTGTATATCATCAAATGGGGTTGTCCAGTTGTCTGTAGCCAACAGTGCAGTGAAAATGCATTTCCAACTTCCCTGTTACTTCTATTTTTGCATATTTATCACACTTGTTTGTTTTAGGTCTAAAAATTGCTTTTAATATTAGATAAATGTAACCAAAGTAAATACTAAATGCTGTTTTTACACAATGATTTTATTGATTGAAGGAAATCTGCCCTACTTAGTGTAAAATAGCAAAAATAAAAAAAAATTCAAGTTTAGTATTTTGGTATAGTTGAAATCCTATTGACCTACTGAATAAAGTAAGCATTATTATATTTTTGTTTTCCGGTTTTATAACATATTAACCCCTTAGCGCATATGTACGTTTATGAACATCCATATGCGCGTCCCCATATATAATGCGCGCTCACGAGCTGAGCACACATCATACCCGGTGGGTCCCGGTTGCTATAAGCAACCGGGACCCACGCTAATGCCAGACATCGCAGATCGGGCTGATGTCTGGCATTAACTCTTTAGACGCGGCGATCAAAGTTGATCGCCACGTCTAAAAGGGAAAATAAAAGCATCCCAGCTGCACAGTCGGGCTGATCAGGACCATCACGATAAAATCGCGATGTCCCGATCATCTAGGACACAGCAGGAGGTCCCCTCACCTGTCTCCCTTGCCTCTGATCGTCGATTGATTGATTCAAGCCTGAAATCCAGGCTTGAGCAATCAACCGCCGATAACACTGATCCCTGCCATTGAATGCAATGGCAGTAATCAGTGTATTGAATCAATGTACTGCATGTTATAGCTAGTGTTGCTCACGAATATTCGCAATTCGAATATTATTCGCGAATATCGCATATTCGCGAATTCGCGAATTTCGCGAATATAGCGCTATATATTCGTAATTACGAATATTCGTTTTTTTTTTTTAGTTTTTTTTTTTTTCACAGTACACATCACAGTGATCACCCCTCTCTGCTTCCAGCTTGTGTGGTGTAAAGAAGGCTCTAACACCACTGTGTGAGACTGGCGTGCAAAAATTCGCATATGCGAAACTTCGCGTATGCGAAAATTAGCATTTTCGCATTTTCGCATATGCGAATATTTGCATGTCCTAATTTTGTATATGCTAATATTCACATATGTTAATTTTCGCATACGCGAAGTTTCGCATATGCGAAAATAAAACGAGAATATAACGAATATGCGAATATTCGCGAATATATGACGAACATTCGTCCATATATTCGCGAATATTCGCGAATTCGAATATGGCCTATGCCGCTCAACACTAGTTATAGCCCCTATGGGAGCTATAACATTGCAAAAAAAAGTAAGAATTTTTTTTTTTATAAAGATCACAACCCTTTCCCTAATAAAAGTTTGAATCATCCCCCTTTTCCCATAAAAAACTGTGTAATTAAAAATAAACATATGTGGTATCGCCGTGTGTGAAAATGTCCAAACTATAAAAATATATTGTTAATTAAACCGCATGGTCAATGGCATACGCAAAAAAAATTCTAAAGTCCAAATTAGCGTATTTTTTCACTTTCTATACCATAAAAAATTTATAAAATGCGATCAAAAAGTCAGATCGAAACAAAAATGGTACCGCCAAAAACTTCAGATCACGGTGCAAAAAAAAAAAAAGCCCTCATACTGCCCGTACGTGGAAAAAATAAAAAAGTTATAGGGGTCCGAAGAGGACAATTGTAAACGTATACATTTTGCTGCATGTAGTTATGAATTTTTTTCAGAAGTACAACCAAATCAAACCTATATAAGTAGGGTATGATTTTAATCCTATGGAACTACAGAATAAAGATAAGGTGTAGTTTTTACCGAAAGATGTACTGCATAGAAACGGAAGCCCCCAAAAGTTACAAAATGGCGTTTTTTCTTCCATATTGTCGCACAATTATTGGGTAAAATGACTGATGTCATTAAAAGTAGAATTGGTTGCACAAAAAATAAGCCATCATATGGATTTTTAGGTGCAAAATTGAAAGGGTTAACATTTTTAAAAAGTAAGGAAGAAAAAACTAATGTGCAGAAACAGAAAAACGCTTCGTCCTTAAGAGGTTAAAGGGTAAAATGAAGGATACCAGTAAAGAGTATAACTTCTTCTTCAAAACATAAGCCCTCATATGACTCTGTCAGTAGAAGGGGAAGAAGAGGAAAACATCAAAAATCTAAATTGTGGCAAGGTCGGGATGAGGTTAAAATCTGTTAACATCTAAAGTGCATATGTCAACAGTTTTGTGGTAGTAAAGCTGCTGACAACCATCAATAGCCAATAGGAAGTGTTCTTGGCCCTGTCTTTCTCCAATAATTGACAGCTCTAGTGGCTTTCTGACCAGATGCTAAAGCTGTCAATCATTGTGACAGGCAGGGCCAAAACCCTCCTATTACAGAGAGCTCAGGGAAAAAACACACCTCTCTGAATGTTTAGAAGATGTATCTGGAACATTAAAATGGCATTTCCTTGGTCATGCAAATAGAATGACTGAGAACACAGTATGTATGCACTGACCTTCCCTGTATTTAGGGCTGTCAGGAGATTTGTGGTAGTAAACACAAGGTACAAACACTTTGTCACAACACTGTATAGGGCGGCACAGGTGAGTTTCTTACAATGTCAACTTCAGAAAATCATAGGCCCAGATTAATCAAAATGCGTGAGAGAAAAAATGGAGTGATATTCCCACAGTAAACAATCACAGCTAACAAGGTAACAAGCTCTGTTAAAGTGAAAGCTGAGCTGTGATTGGTTATTATGGGAAAATCACTCCACTTTTTCTCTCACACAGTTTGATAAATCTGGGCCATAGGGTTATACAGTCACCTAGTGTCCCATCTATGGGGATAAACTAAGACTTCTCTTCTTGTTTACTACTTGGGACACAACTTAAAAGGGTTATCCAGGAATAAAAAACAGACATAATTTCTTTCAAAGACCACTCCCTGTTAATCTCCAGGTTGAGTGTTGTTCTGCAGCTCAGTTCCATTGAAGTGAATGGAGCCAAGTTGTAATACCACACCCAACCTGGAGACAGACAGGGAGCGGTCTTTGAAAGAAATTATCTCTGTTTTCCGATGCCTGGATAACCCCTTTAAAGGCCTGTCAGTGAATGATTAAAAATGCACTTTTCTGACCGTATCTGGATAAGTAAAGAATCAGCATAAGAAAAGGTTGATTTATTTCCTAATTTTTAAGGGAACCTGTTACCAGTTTTATGCTGTCCAAACCACGAGCAGCATACAACCATTGTGGGCATCATGATCCAAGAACACTATGAATTACTCTGATACATCCTGGCATTAGTTATGGGTGGGAGTTCCAAGTGGCTCCTCTGAGTGATAGATCTCCACCTATACACAGTCAGGGAGAGACACATCACTAAGGCCACTGGTACTACCCTCACATGGATAATTTCCTGGGTCCCGGAAGCATTTTCGGTGACTCTATGATTACTCTGAACTGCTCATGTGTTTCAGAGTAATTCAGAGTGTGTCAGGATCACACTGTTTGCATCGGATTTACTGTCATTAACTACGACTTTTGACATGTTGCTTAGCCATGTTAAAAGTTGTTAAATGCACCTGGAAAGTGGTCACTCCCCAGTGCGCTTGACTCCCCAGCTGGCCAGTAGAGTCAATGTAGAGAAAAAGTCTGATCTGCCAGCCGGGGAGTGGAGTGCAAAGCTCTTGCTCGACTTATGTCTCCTGACTTACATCAGCAGGTCTTGTTTACATAAAGTGGTGCCTTTTAAGAGAGCTGGTTTTGTGCCAAGACTTCTAGCAGATCATTTTGTATAGCTCAGCCTATGATTACATTCAGTACACACACACACACATTATATATATATATATATATATATATATATATATATATATATATATATATATACTGTCATCATTAAAACTCTATGCATCTGCTAAAACTAAAAGGATCTCAACCATCACGAGTGCCTATGTATTTTCCATCTTAACTGTATGGGAGGTATAGGCCGACATTGTATTTTTTCCACTGAACATGAACTGAATCTTTAATCTGTTGATCTTCAGCTTAGCTTTCATGTGCAGGCTTTTGAAGTGCCATTTTATCTGACAGTAGAAAGCTAAACTGCTGAAATAATCCAGTGTATGCATCATTCATTAGTTCACTATTTCTTTCCATTCGACATTGGAATGATTATTTAGCAGGATGTGTGGGAGCAGAATATTGTCAATGGGAAGATGTTTTATTTCTTAATGGTTTCTAGTTTGTTGAAAGGAAAAGAGCTTTTCAGCCCATCCACCCTTACCTTGTCATACTAATTGGACACATTTCTTCTTCTCTGCTTCGTTGCCAGGGCTTCCTCTCTTCTCATTAACCTCACCGAGTAGCAAATAAGATGCTGTAAATGCATGTTACTATGGAGAAGGATTCAATTCTAGTATCCGAAATAGATGCTTTTGCTATGTATTTTTTACAATTTTACCTCCTCTGTGTTTAATGAAGAATTGTATATGACTTAACAGAAGAGCAGTTTCATGCTGGTATTCTGCAGCTTATAGGGATTCCATGTTTTGCCTATGAAATTGCTGAATGGGTGCAGCTGTGTGCAGCCTGTATGCTTTTGCTTAGACAGCAAAATATTCCAACAAGCTTCTTATAATTTGTAAGTTTTTCATTTCTGTTTTATAGTGTGATGAAGGCTGTGTTACTTTTGTGCAAATCCCGCCTGTACTGTTATTAAATCCAAGATTCTTCAAGCCTGTATCGCTAAAACCAATACTTTGAGGTTTGCACATTCTTTTTGGCTTAGAAGCGGAGAGTCAGTGACTGGAATGATTTTCATTGATGTGTAACGAAACCTTTTGTTTCCAGTACTAAAGGGATTTATTTACTGTAAGCATAAAATCAACCCGGGACAGTCTAAAGGCAGCAAAGGAGATTGCAAGCAAGAATATGAAAGATCAACATCGTTGCTTGCCGGTCAAATTGAAATTAAGTCAAAAAACACATTTTGTTCAGATATATAGTGTAGAAAAATGTCAAGGGAAGGGAATATCATCTCCCCAAACACAGCTCAAAAATGATTTCCCCTTACTGGTATTACCTCCCCAAAATCCACAAGTCACTAAGCCAGCCCCTGGGAAGACCTATAGTCTCGGGGATTGGCTCAGTGACTGAGAGTTTGTCACAGTATGTGGGTTGGCTTATCAGACCTTTGCTCCCTCAGTTACCTACGTACCTTAACACCTTAAGGACCAAGGGTTTTTCCCTTTTTGCACTTTCATTTTTTCCTCTTTAACTTTAAAAATCATAACTCTTTCAAATTTGCCCTTAAAAATCCATATGATGGCTTATTTTTTGCGTCACTAATTCTACTTTGTAATGACATCAGTAATTGTACCCTAAAATCTATAACAAAACGGGGAAAAAAACATTTCTTTCTACGTAGTAAATTTTTCGGTAAAAATGACACCTTATCTTTATTCTGTAGGTCCATATGATTAAAATTATTCCCTATTTATATAGGTTTGATTTTGTCGTACTTCTGGAGAAAATCATAACTACATTCAGGAAAATGTATACGTTTAAAATTGTCATCTTCTGACCCCTATAACTTTTTTTTTCCGTGTATGGGGCGGTATGAGGGCTCATTTTTTGCGCCTTGATCTGAAGTTTTTAGTGGTAAAATTTTTGTATTGATCTGACTTTTTGATCGCTTTTTATTCATTTTTTCATGATATAAAAAGTGACCAAAAATACGCTATTTTGTACTTTGGAATTTTTCTGCGTGTACGCCATTGACCGTTTGATTAACGATATCTTTTTATAATTTGGACATTTTCGTTACCACATATGTTTATTTTTATTTACACAGTTTTTTTTTTTTTTTTATGGGAAAAGGGGGGTGATACAAACTTTTATTAGAGAAGAGGTTAAATGATCTTTATTAACTTTTTTTTCCACTTTTTTTTGCAATGTTATAGCTCTCATAGGGGGCGATAACACTGCACACACTGATCTTTTACATTGATCAATGGTTTCTCATAGGAAACCATTGATTGATGATTCTGCCGCTTGACTGCTCATTCCTGGATCTCAGGCATTGAGCAGTCATTCGGCGATCGGACACCAGGATGCAGGTAGGGGGACCCTCCTCGTGTCCTACAGCTGTTCGGGACGCCGAAATTTCACGATGGCGGTCCCGAACAACCCACTGAGATAGCCAGGGGGTAGCTTAGTTTTTCCCTTTAGACGCGACAATCAACTTTGAATGCCGCATCTAAAGGGTTAATACCGTGCAGCACAGTGATCAGTGCCGCACACTATTAGCCGTGGGTCAATGGCCGAGCCCGATGATCCTAAACAGGCCGTGATCCCAAACAGGTTAAAGGGGGTACTCCGCCCCTAGACATCTTATCCCCTATTCTTTGAATAGGGGATAAGATGTCTGATCATGGAGGTCCCACCGCTGGGGACCCCCGCAATTTCCTTGCTGCACCAGGCATTTGTTTAGAGTGTCAGGTGCTGCTACACAGGCTCGTAACGTCATGGCCACACCCCGCTCGTGATGTCACAGCTATGCCCCCCTCAATGCAAGTCTATGGGAGTGGGCCTAATGGCCGTTACGCCCCCTCCCATAGACTTGCATTGAGGGTGTGTGGCCGTGATGTCATGAGTGGGCGTGGCTGTGATGTCACAAGCCCCGCCCCACATCACCAGTCATACGGCATGGAGCAAAGTTCACTCTGTGCACCGGATGTCTGGGGTGTCGCAGCCAAGAACGCGGGGGTCCCCATCGGCGGGACCCCAACGATCAGACATCTTATCCCCTAACCTTTGGATAGGGGATAAGATGTCTAGGAGCAGAGTACCCCTTTAAGGATACAGGCAAATTTCTCAAAGCTGTGCATAATATTCCCTGGCAAGAGGGATTTCATTTAGCTTCAGTGGATGTAGAGAGCCTCTACACCTGGTTCCCTCAGGACGAAGGGGTCCGGGTTGTTGAGGAATTCCTACATGGTGTGGGTAAAACTCAAGGGTTTGTGGATTTTGTTTGTGAATCCTTACGATATGTTTTGAGTCGCAATGCATTCAAATTTCAGAACCAACAATGCATTCAAATTTCAGAACCAGTGGTTCAGGCAGGACTTCAGGACTACAATGGGGACCCTGGTCACATGTTCTTTTGAAAAAAAAATTTTTTTAGTTGCATTCGAGAAGAGGTTTATTTTTTCTTCTTTGACCTTCTTCTACCACTGTACAAATCACTAGTCAGACCACACATGGAATATTGTGTACAGTACTGTGCACCAGTGTACAAGAAAGATATAGTGGAGCTGGAGAGGGTTCAAAGACAGGCAACCAGTGTAATACAGGGAATGGGAGGAGTGCAGTTCCCAGAAAGATTAGCATAGTTATTAAGGGAGACCTAATAACTATGTATAAATATATTAGGGGACAGTACAGAGATCTTTTCCATGATCTATTTATACCCAGGACTGTAGCTATAACAAGGGAAAGAGGAAAGAAGATTTCTACACCAGCACAGATGGGGGTTCTTTACTGTAAGAGCAGTGAGACTGAGGAATTCTCTGCCTGAGGAGTTGATCATGGTGAACTCTGTAAGAGAGTTCAAAAGGGGTCTGGATGCATTTTTGGAGAGTAATAACACCGCTGGTTATGGATACTAGATTTATAGGGACAGAACGTTATCCAGGGATTTATTCTATTTTGAGTCGGGAAGGAATTTTTACCTCTAGTATGAGGGTTTTTTGCCTTTTTATGCATCAACTCAGTAGGGACTCATTAGGATTATAGGTTGAACTTCATGGACTCTGGTCTTTTTTCAACCTTATGAACTATGTTACTATGTTACTATGCTCTTTGTGGATCGCACTTGATTGTAGTGTGCTTTGTCCCCGAATGTCTCTGCATTAAAGGACCTGTTGCTGAAGCATACTGTACATGAGTGCTGCCATTTCTTTTCATTCTATTTTCTGGATTTGCACTCTATTGCTGCTTGGCTGAGCACCACGGATTGGCCCAAACAGAGACTCCTGCTGTTTTGCACAGCATTGTGGTGAGCTAGGTTTATACATTAATTACTGGTGGTTCCAGTCATTTATCTCTTTTGGTTTATAAAAATGTGTTGGTTGCCCCATCCCTTACTTCATGGCTTGTTTGTCATGGCCGAAGGAAAGCTGAAAGCAGCCAAAGCAGGGGAAATTACATAATTTGCATGACTTCTATTGACCTGAACGGGAGTTTCGCAAATGGGGTAGCCTTGCCCGCCATGCTGTTTACAAAACTGCGGGAGTTATGTAAACAGAATAGCCCCCCCAGGGCTACGCCATTTGTGCAACTCACATTAAAGTCAATGGGAGTTAGGCAAATTGCGTAACCAAAGCGCTTCTGCTGCTTTCAGCTTTTCCGACCACCTCCACCCGCTGCAAACAAGCTGGAAAAAGGAAGGAGATAGAACAACTTCTTAAGGGATTTTTTTTAAATTAAATAATATAAATAATATTGATTAAAAGTAAGTACAATTGCATATGCCGTTTTTATGATTTGGACACATAAAGAAACTGCATGGCATGCTATATATATATATATATATATATATATATATATATATATATATATATATATATATATTTATATATATATATATATTAGGAGGCAGTTTTTTTTATTTTTTATTTCATGCGTACCCACTTAAAGGCTGTTATATTCACATCAATCAGGGTTCTGTGAAACAAAAAATATTATAAGTACTTGTACTGTTATACAGCTCTATATGTAACATAGTAACATAGTTCATAAGGTTGAAAAAAGACCAGAGTCCATCAAGTTCAACCTATAACCCTAATGAGTCCCTACTAAGTTGATACAGAGGAAGGCAAAAAACCCTCATATTAGAGGTAAAAATTCCTTCCCGACTCCAAATTTGTCAGAATAAATCCCTGGATCAACGTTCTGTCCCTATAAATCTAGTATATACATAACCGGCGATGTTATTATTCTCCAAAAATGCATCCAGACCCATTTTGAACTCTTTTACAGAGTTCACCATGACCACCTCCTCTGGCAGAGAATTCCACAGTCTCACTGCTCTTACAGTAAAGAACCCCCTTCTGTGCTGGTGTAGAAACCTTCTTTCCTCTATGTAATAAACTGCATCATACAGCTTTATAACTCATAACTGTTGATCAAAGCCTTACTGCATGAGCAGAAGTGGGGTGAGACAGTACAGTACATTATTTATGTTTTGTATGTCACACGCTTGCCGTGAGCGCATGGTCCCGTTACCTGCTGCTGCCGACGGGGCTTGGACCCGCATCAGGGGACGCGCCCGCATGCAAGCCCCAGTCCGTCACTCACCGGGTGTTTCTCCTGCCCCGCCTCTGCCTCTCTGCTCCGGCGTGCGTGTCCCGTACCCCAGGGCATACGTTCATTGGAGCTTTAAGATTTAAAGAGCCAGTGCGCTCATTAGTGTTGCTCGCGAATATTCGCAATTCGAATTTTATTCGCGAATATCGCATATTCGCGAATTCGCGAATATTCGCGAATATAGCGCTATATATTCGTAATTACGAATATTCTATTTTTTTTTTTTTTTTTTTTCACAGTACACATCACAGTGATCATCCCTCTCTGCTTCCAGCTTATGTGGTGTAAAAAGGCTCTAATACTACTGTGTGAGACTGGTGTGCGAATTTGCGCATATGCGAAAATTTGCATATAATAATTTCCGCATATGCGAATTTTAGCTTATGTTAATTTTTGTATATGCAAATTTTCGCATATGTTAATTTTCGCACACGCGAATATTCGCATATGCGAAAATAAAACGAGAACATTACGAATATGCGAATATTCGCGAATATGACGAATATTCGTCCATATATTCGCGAATATTCGCGAATTCGAATATGGCCTATGCCGCTCAACACTAGTGCTCATTAGTGTAATTCACCTATGGCTCATTGATAAATTCCTCCCCTTCCCTGCCAGATCGTTGTTGCCTTGAGCCTGAGAAAAAGCATTCCTGTTATTGCCTTGCTGTGTCTGATCCTTTGCTCTGTGACCTGACCTTGCTCCTTGCCGCCTGAAAACTGACCATTTGCTATGTTCCTGACTACACTACTGTGCCGCTTGCCCTGACCTTCTGCTATCCTGAATACGAGCTACCTTATCCCTCCTGTGTCTCACATCTCCTCAGCCGCCTGTGTGGCCGAGCCGTGCCAGGGGTAGTGACCTGGGTGCCGCCTGCCGCAGCAAGTCCATCCCGCTTTGCGGCAGGCTCTGGTGAAAAACAGCAGCACCTTAGACTCCGCTCCCTGGTACGGTCTTAGTCATCTGCCACACAGGTCCAGTTCATCCACATCCACCGGCCCTGGCCTGGGCTACACCCCTTTGGGACCATGGTGATCCGGTATACTCTGATTTGTCGGCCTTCTTGGCAGAATTTTGCAGTGTCTTTCGCAGGAATCCGCACGTGCCTCTTCTGCTAAGACAGCATTGCTGAACCTCTGTCAAGGGAATTATTCCATTGGTGACTACGTGGTTCAATTCCGCACTCTTGCCCCTGAACTTCCCTGGAATGAAGAGGCCTTGTGTGCCACATTCAAAAAAGGACTGTCAAGCAGGATTAAAGATGCCCTCGCAGCACGTAATCCTCCATCTTCTTTGACTGAACTTATCCACTTGGCTACACGCAATGATGTGCGTTTTGCTGAGAGACAGGAGGAACTGCGCTTAGAGAGGGAACCTCTGGCACCTGTGTTTTAACATCCACCTCTTCAGTTTGCTGTGCCTCTTTCCGAAGAGGCTATGCAAGTGGATCGTTCTCGTATTACGCAACAGTAGGGGTCACAACGACGTAGTCTGAATTTGTGCCCAGAGCATTTCCTTAAGGACTGTACAGCTCGCCCACAGCGTCTGGGAAACGCTCGCACCTAGGGTTTGTGCGAGAGGCATCCATGGGTGTGAATACTACCTTTCAACGCTTAACTATTTCTGTACAAATCTTTGCTTCAGCCAAGTCTTCCTTCAGTGCTACAGCATTTTTGGATTCTGGGACAGCATGTGACTTTATTGATGCTTCTTTGGTCCACAAGTTTCATCTTCCTCTTACTCGGTTTGCCAAGCCCTTGTTCATCTCCTCTGTTAATGGACAAAATCTCCACTGTATGGTACACTTCCGTACAAAATCTCTTGTCAAGTAAGTGGGAGTATTGTACAAAGAAAAGATTGAATTCTAAGTTCTGCCACACTGTACTTCAGAGATTCTTCTTGGCCTTCCTTGGCTGCAACGCCATTCTCTGCAACTGGATTGGAGAACTGTGGAGATTATTCATTGGGGACAATCCTGTCAAAATCTTTGCCTCCAATCAGTTCAGTCTAAAATTGTTTCTCGTCCTCCTCCTTTACCTGGCCTGCCACCACCTTACCCAAATTTCTCTGACATTTTCTGCAAGAAACAGGCTGAGTCTCTGCCTTCACATCATCCTTATGACTGCCCTATTGATCTTCTGCATGGTACCATTCCTCCTCGTGGAAGGATATACCCTCTGTCGGTTCCTGAGACCAAAGCCATGGCTGAGTATATCAAGGAGAATCTCCAAAAGGGATTTATCTGTAAATTATCTTCTCCTGCTGGAGCAGGTTTCTTCTTTGTAGGGAAGAAGGATGGCTCACTCCGTCTATGTATTGACTACTGGGGACTTAACAAAATCACGGCCATTAACCGTTACCCTCTATCTCTTATCTCAGAACTTTTTGACCATCTAAGTGGTGCCAAGGTCTTCTCCAAGTTGGACTTACGCGGAGCATATAACCTCATTCATATCCGCAAGGGAGATGAATGGAAAATGGCCTTCAATACTGGTGACGGAAATTTTGAGTATCTCGTAATGTCTTTTGGTTTCTGCAATGCTCCAGCCGTTTGTCAATGATTTCTTCCGTGATCTTCTCTACACCTGTGTTGTTGTATGCCTAGATGATATCTTGATCTTCTCTTCCAACTTAGAGGAGCATCGTACTTATATTCATCTGGTCCTTCAGCGAAAGAATCATCTCTAAGTCAAACTGGAGAAATGCCTGTTCGAGAAATCTAGTCTTCCATTTCTTGGCTACATTGTCTCTCATCATGGCCTGCAGATGGATCCAGATAAATTGTCTGCAGTATTGGATTGGCCTCGTCCTTTGGGCCTATGTGCTATTCAAAGCTTTCTCGGATTCGCAAACTATTATCGTCAATTTATCCCACATTTTTCATCCTTGGTTGCTCCTATTGTGGCTCTCACTAAGAAGGCATCTAATCCTAAGCATTGGCCTCAAGAGGCTGAAGAGGTATTCTCCTGTTTAAAGTCTGCATTTGCCTCTGCTCCCATGCTTACAAGACCTGATCCGGAGAGGCCCTTTGCTTTGAAGGTTAATGCCTCATCTATTGGAGCGGGTGCTGTTCTCACTCAGAAAAACGCCAAGGGCAAGACTGTTACTTGTGGGTTCTTCTCAAAGACCTTCTCTCCGGCTGAGAGGAATTACTCCATTGGAGATTGTGAACGCCTCACTTTCAAGCTAGCTTTAGAGGAATGGCGACATTTATTAGAATGTTCTTCTCATACAGTAAGCATCTACTCCAACCATAAGAATCTCCTATATAATGTTCTGTTCTTTTCTAGGTTCAAGTTCTTCATTCTCTTCCGTCCAGCAGACAAGAACATCAGGGCTGATGCCCTTTCCAGGTCCTCTGACGTCATTGTAGAAGCAAAGGTTTCCTCCAACGTATCGACGGGATTCAGAGGCCCTGGACACATAAACTGTAGGGATCTCAAGTTTATTCACCCATGATGCAACGTGTTTCACAGTAAGACTGCTTCATCAGGCATACTCAGGTCCACATCTATTCTTGTTGAAAACAGTATCACACTACGGAGCACTGTCTTTTTTTACTCTGACGTCATTGATTTGGACTCCACGCCTAAGCATATTATTCCTACTGACCGTTTGATTTCTGACGCTCCTGCCGAGATTCAACAAGTTCCTCGGAGAAAATCCTTTGTGCCTGCCAGATTGAGATGCAAGGTCCTGAAATGGGGTCATTCTTCCTTGACAGCAGGACATCCTGGAATACGCAAGACTCTACTTCTTATTTCCCGGCACTACTGGTGGCCCCATCTTGAATGTGATGTTTCTGATTTTGTTCGCTCCTGTGAAACTTGTGCCCATAAGAAAACTCATCGACAGAGACCTGCAGGACTCTTTTAGCCTTTACCCATTTCAGAGACTCCCTGGTCCCATATCGTCATGGATTTCATCATCGATTTGCCACCATCTCATAATAACACTGTCATCTGGGTCTTTGTAGATCTGTTTTCTAAGATGGCTCATTTCATTCCTCTACCAGGTCTTCCTTCAGCTGGGAAAGAACTTCTTGTTGCATGTCTTTCGTTTACATGGTCTTCCTCAGCATATTGTTTTGAATCGAGGTGTGCAGTTTGTCTCTAATTTCTGGCGAACCCTTTGTAACTGTCTGGACATCAATCTGGACTTCTCCTCGGCCTACCACCCTCAGTCCAACAGTCAGGTGGAGAGGGTTAATCAAATCCTAGAGATTTATCTTCTGCATTTTGTTTAGCTCGCCAAGACGATTGGGTCGACCTTCTCCCCTGGGCTGAATTCTCATATCATAAGGAGTCCACGAGGTCGTCCTCCTTTTTTGTTGTCTACGGACTCCATCTCCATTCTCCTCTCCCAGTCTCCTCTGGTGTGCCTGCTGTTAATGAGCTGGTCCGTGACTTCTCTACCATCTGGCAACAGACCCGATAGTCGTTATCCCAGGCTTCTTCACGCATGAAGGCGCAAGTGGATAAAAGTAGAAGACCTACTCCATCCTTCTCTTCTGGTGACATGGTGTGGCTTTCATCCAAGTACATCTGCTTCAAGATCTTCTGTTACAAGCTCGGTCCTCGCTACCTTGGTCATTTCCAGATTCTACAAAAAATCAATCCTGTCTCCTACAAACTCTGTCTACTTGCTACGTTACGTATTCCCAATTCCTTCCACGTCTCTCTCCTCAAGCCTCTTGTCATAAATTGGTTTTCTCAGGAGAATCTTGTCCCCACACCTGTCTTCGGCTCTTCTTACATCTTCAAGGTTAAAGAAATTCTTGCTACAAAAACTGTGAGAGGTAAACAATTTTTTTTGGTCGACTGTGAGGTTTACGGTCCTGAGGAGAGATCTTGGGAGCCTGTGGAGAATATTCTGGACCGTGACCATCTCAGGAGTTTTCTGACTCGTAAAAGGAGGGAGAGACCAAAGGGTGTTATTTGCTCTGACTGCACACGCTGGCAGAGAGCGCATGGTCCCGTTACCTGCTGCTGCTGACGGGGCTGGGACGCCCACATGCGAGCCCTAGTCTGTCATTCACTGGGTGTTTCTCCTGCCTCCGCCTCTGCCTCTCTGTTCCGGCACGTGTCCCTGTCCCCCAGGGTGCGCTGGAGCTTTAAGATTTAAAGGGCCAGTGCGCTCATTAGTGTAATTCACTAAGGCTACTTTCACACTGCTGTTAGCACACGGCAGTGTGACAGCCATCGGGGGAGCTTGGGGGAATAGCGGGAGAAAAATTACTGCAAGAGCCGTCTTTTTCTCATGCTATTCAAGTAAAAAAATAACAGGCCCTGGCGGCCCCCATAATAGTGAATGGGAGCAGCTGGCACCCGTTGTTGCCTGTTGCTCCCTGTCCCGAGAATATCCGTTAAAGTGACAAAACAATAAATAAATAAAACATAGAATTTAACCCCTTAAAGACCAAGGACGTATATTTACATCCTCTGCCGGCTCCCGCAATATGCCGTGGGGTCAGGCAGTGACTCCGCGTCATATCGGATTGGTCCCGGCGGCTATCAATGGCCGGGACCCGCGGCTAATACAGGACATCACCAATCGCAGTGATGCCCTGTATTAACCCTTCAGACATGGCGATCAAAGCTGACCGCCGCATCTGAAGTGAAAGTGAAAGTATCCCGGCTGTTCGGGACAGCCACGGTGAAATTGCAGCGTCCCGAGCAGCTTAAAAGACACCGGGAGGGCCCTTACCTGCCTCCTCGGTGTCCGATCGACGAATGACTGCTCCTTGCCTAAGATCCAGGCAGGAGCAGGCAAGCTCCGATAACGCTGATGTCACGATGCCGGCTGGCAGGAGGTGGATCCTCTGTGCCAGAGAGGGATGGCGAGGACCGCGCTAGTGGACCGGTTCTAAGCCACTACAGGTTTTCACCAGAGCCCGCCGCAAAGCGGGATGGTCTTGCTGCGGCGGTAGTGACCAGGTCGTATCCACTAGCAACGGCTCACCTCTCTGACTGCTAAAGATAGGCGAGGTACAAGGGAGTAGGCAGAAGCAAAGTCGGACGTAGCAGAAGGTCGGGGGCAGGCGGCAAGGTTCGTAGTCAGGGGAGATAGCAGAAGTTCTGGTACACAGGCTTTAAACACACAAAACGCTTTCACTAGGCACAAGGGCAACAAGATCCGGCAAGGAAGTGCATGGGAGGAGGTTAGATATAGTCAGGGACCAGGTGGAAGCCAATTAAGCTAATTGGGCCAGGCACCAATCATTGGTGCACTGGCCCTTTAAGTCTCAGGGAGCTGGCGCGCGCGCGCCCTAGAGAGCGGAGCCGCGCGCGCCAGCACATGACAGCAGGGGACGGGAACGGGTAAGTGACCTGGGATGCGATTCGCGAGCGGGCGCGTCCCGCTGTGCGAATCGCATCCCCAACGGCCATGACAGAGCAGCGCTCCCGGTCAGCGGGACTGACCGGGGAGCTGCAGGGAGAAAGACGCCGTGAGCGCTCCGGGGAGGAGCGGGGGCCCGGAGCGCTAGGCGTAACAGTACCCCCCCCCCCCTTAGGTCTCCCCTTCTCTTTGTCCGGTAACTGCCTCCCCTGGGATGAGGACACCGGGAAAGGATGGAGGGATTCCTCAACGGCAGGCAGAACAGCAGGAGTAGGAATGGGGAGAGAGGGCAGAGGGCGAGACCCGGCACGGGGCAGTGTGACACCAGGACGAGGGCCATGAGGGGACACAGAGGCTTGCCTGATGGGACTGGGAGGGGGGGAGAGGCATTTCCTGTGGCAGGCAGAGTCCTTAATGACCTTAGGGGGACCGGATACAGGAGGAACCACAGGGTCACGGCAGGGAGTACTGGGAACCGGTTGAAGGCAGTCCTTGGAACAAGAGGGACCCCAACTCTTGATCTCCCCAGTGGACCAATCCAGGGTTGGGGAATGGTGTTGAAGCCAGGGTAGTCCAAGGAGAACTTCAGAAGTGCAATTAGGAAGGACAAAAAATACAATTTCCTCGTGATGAGGTCCGATGCACATTAGGAGGGGCTCCGTGCGGTAACGCACGGTGCAATCCAACCTGGCTCCGTTGACCGCGGAAATGTGGAGTGGCTTGACAAGACGGGTCACCGGAATGCGGAATTTATTCACTAAGGACTCCCGAATAAAATTCCCAGAAGCTCCAGAGTCCAGGCAGGCCACGGCTGAGAGGGGAGAGCTGGCTGAAGTAGAAATCCGAACAGGCACCGTGAGACGTGGAGAAGCCGACTTAGCATCAAGAGACGCCACACCCACGAGAGCTGGGTGCGAGCGTGCGTTTCCCAGACGTGGAGGACGGATTGGGCAATCCACCAAAAAATGTTCAGTACTGGCACAGTACAGACAAAGATTCTCTTCCTTACGGCGATTCCTCTCTTCCAGGGTCAGGCGAGACCGATCCACTTGCATGGCCTCCTCGGCGGGAGGCCTAGGCGCAGATTGCAGTGGAGACTGTGGGAGAGGTGTCCAGAGATCTAAGTCTTTTTCCTGGCGGAGCTCTTGATGCCTCTCAGAAAAACGCATGTCAATGCGAGTGGCTAGATGAATGAGTTCATGCAGGTTAGCAGGAGTCTCTCGTGCGGCCAGAACATCTTTAATGTTGCTGGATAGGCCTTTTTTAAAGGTCGCGCAGAGAGCCTCATTATTCCAGGATAGTTCAGAAGCAAGAGTACGGAATTGTATGGCGTACTCGCCAACGGAGGAATTACCCTGGACCAGGTTCAGCAGGGCAGTCTCAGCAGAAGAGGCTCGGGCAGGTTCCTCAAAGACACTTCGAATTTCCGAGAAGAAGGAGTGTACAGAGGCAGTGACGGGGTCATTGCGGTCCCAGAGCGGTGTGGCCCATGACAGGGCTTTTCCAGACAGAAGGCTGACTACGAAAGCCACCTTAGACCTTTCAGTAGGAAACTGGTCCGACATCATCTCCAAGTGCAGGGAACATTGCGAAAGAAAGCCACGGCAAAACTTAGAGTCCCCATTAAATTTGTCCGGCAAGGACAGGCGGAGGCTAGGAGTGGCCACTCGCTGCGGAAGGGGTGCAGGAGCTGGCGGAGGAGATGGTTGTTGCTGCTGTAGCTGTGACTGTA
Organism: Hyla sarda; assembly: GCF_029499605.1. Taxonomy (NCBI): domain Eukaryota; kingdom Metazoa; phylum Chordata; class Amphibia; order Anura; family Hylidae; genus Hyla; species Hyla sarda. Next base: position 375,071,508 of record NC_079190.1, on the reverse strand, counting down.
CTTGCTGTAGTTGTGACTGGAGTTGCTGTGTCATGGTGGTCAAGTACGACAGCTGGTGATCTTGTTGGGCGATCTGACGAGCTTGCTGGGCGACCAGCGTAGGGAGGTCAGCGACCACTGGCAGAGGAACTTCAGCGGGATCCATGGCCGGATCTACTGTCACGATGCCAGCTGGCAGGAGGTGGATCCTCTGTGCCAGAGAGGGATGGCGAGGACCGCGCTAGTGGACCGGTTCTAAGCCACTACAGGTTTTCACCAGAGCCCGCCGCAAAGCGGGATGGTCTTGCTGCGGCGGTAGTGACCAGGTCGTATCCACTAGCAACGGCTCACCTCTCTGACTGCTGAAGATAGGCGAGGTACAAGGGAGTAGGCAGAAGCAAAGTCGGACGTAGCAGAAGGTCGGGGGCAGGCGGCAAGGTTCGTAGTCAGGGGAGATAGCAGAAGTTCTGGTACACAGGCTTTAAACACACAAAACGCTTTCACTAGGCACAAGGGCAACAAGATCCGGCAAGGAAGTGCATGGGAGGAGGTTAGATATAGTCAGGGACCAGGTGGAAGCCAATTAAGCTAATTGGGCCAGGCACCAATCATTGGTGCACTGGCCCTTTAAGTCTCAGGGAGCTGGCGCGCGCGCGCCCTAGAGAGCGGAGCCGCGCGCGCCAGCACATGACAGCAGGGGACGGGAACGGGTAAGTGACCTGGGATGCGATTCGCGAGCGGGCGCGTCCCGCTGTGCGAATCGCATCCCCAACGGCCATGACAGAGCAGCGCTCCCGGTCAGCGGGACTGACCGGGGAGCTGCAGGGAGAAAGACGCCGTGAGCGCTCCGGGGAGGAGCGGGGGCCCGGAGCGCTAGGCGTAACAGCTGATCACAGGCGTGTTAATACACGCCAGTGATGTGTGTAAAAAATCAGTGTGTGCAGTGTTATAGGTCCCTATGGGAGCTATAACACTGCAAAAAAAAAGTTTAAAAAAAGTTTTAATAAAGGTCATTTAACCCCTTCCTTAATAAGTTTGTATCACACCCCTTTTCCCATAAAAAAAAATAAAACAGTGTAAATAAAAATTAAAATAAACATATGTGGTATTGCCGCGTGCATAAGTGTCCAAACTATAAAAATATATCGTTAATTAAACCGCATCGTCAATGGTGTACATGTAAAAAAATTCCAAAGTCCAAAAAACTTATTTTTGGTCACTTTTTATACCATTAAAAAATGAAAAAAAAGTGATCAAAAAGTCAGATCAAAACAAAAATGGTACCAATAAAAACTTCAGATCACGGCGCAAAACATGAGCCCCATACCACCCTGTACGTGGAAAAATAAAAAAATGATAGGGGTCAGAAGAGGACATTTTTAAACGTATACATTTTCCTGCATGTAGTTATGATTTTTTCCAGAAGTACGACAAAATGAAACCTATATAAGTAGGGTATCATTTTAACCGTATGGACCTACAGAATAATGATAAGGTGTAATTTCTACCAAAATATGCACTGCGTAGAAACGGAAGCCCCCAAAAGTTACAAAATGGCGTTTTTTCTTCGATTTTGTCGCACAATGATTTTTTTTTCCGTTTCGGGTAAAATGATTAATGTCACTGCAAATAGAATTGGTGATGCAAAAATTAAGCCATAATATGGATTTGTAGGTGGAAAATTGAAAGGGTTATGATTTTTGAAATGTAAGGAGGAAAAAACAAAAGTGCAAAAACTGAAAAACTCTGCGTCCTTAAGGTGTTAACGCCCATTCTCGTAGGGGAGCAACTGCAGTGTGAAAAGGGTCTAATGCTGTTTACATGGTCCCTGATGATATTTACAGTAAGAAAGCTTTGGACATGGAGTGTACGAGAGGAGGAAAATGAGATGCAAGTCCTGAATAAGTGAGTGGACCTTATTGCTTGCTATTGCAAATGCATAATTGTGATGTCTATGTAGATGCCGTGTAAATTTTGGCACATGCTGAGCACAATAATTGCAATTTATACTGAATGTATGAATGACAATCTATGATATAATTTAACATTATGAGTGTGGATGGTGGAATATAGGGCAAGCATAGTGCTATAACAGGGGCTACTATATGAGACTGTTTACTAACTACTAACACACTAACAACTACAACAAATGTGCCCTAAGCAGTGGAATAATCTTCAACTAAAGTGCTATATCACTGGAAGAACTAAGGAAGCAGATATATAAGTGTCGTACGACTGTAAGAATTGTGACAGCAGATGCATTTCTGGCTATGATATAGCTAACTGTGTTTGATGGCTAAAAAAAATACTGCGGCTGGGATATATGACATTTCTTTGAGGCACTAAAATGTACTAACACTGTGCTACTTTTATCTGCCTAAGAATGTTGTGGATTAAAGACATAGAATCTTACAACAAAATATAATGTTGGATTGGGTTGTTATACTATGAATGTGATGGTGCTGATTTTTTTAAGTCAGTGTATTCACATATTTCTATAAAATAATGTTTCTAAATATTTTTTTGAGGATATATATATATATATATATATATATATATATATATATATATAGTGTCCCTCCCTTGTGGTGGTGGGAGGTGATTGGTGTGTCTGCTCATGCAACCTTGTCCATGAGTCATCTCTTGTCCATTACTCATAGAAAAACCTCATGCTGCTGCAGGACTGGTTAGTGTCCCAGTAGGTATCAGGACCCCTAGTGGTGGGAGCTGTTTTCTTTAATAAACATTACATTTTTTTTTGAGAAACCATATTACAAAAGGTCTTTAATTTTCATCAGTAACAACATATAAAAGTTTTTGGATCTGACAAGAAGGCCAATAAATGAATGATAGGTGAGAAATCTAGTTCCAAACATAGAAGCTGTACCCCAAAAGAACTCACACAGATTGCAGAATAATGTACAAATAACATAATTCTTTATTGGAAAACAAAAGACAACTGTCATGTCTGCCGGCGAAGTCTCGCTCTTGTGTCATGTGATTGGCGATACTAGCACATGAGACACAAACGGCATGTTGTTTACACCAGATGCTAGTTAGGTATGGCCTTATCGACTGCCGGCATTATAGGAAGTGCTACAACAGATATGATTGGCACATACAGCAGGTCCTTTATGTAAGGATTGTATCTGATTGACACTGTATATTAATGATATTTGGCCAGGTTTTAGACATGACTTCTGAGGAAGCTCTGGTGAGCGAAAGATTGTTGGGGTCCACACACTCTCCAGGAGTGGGTCTCTCTACACGGCAGACATTGTGGATGGTACTTATTGTTTAGGCAGAGCATCTATGCAATGCTAACTTTACATGTATTGTTTACTGCACTTGCACGTTTGTAATATTTGTAAGCTGTAATTGGGTACTCATGCCATGCCCCTATAAATTGCCTGGGTGTTGACAATGTCAACCTGGATATTCACTGTTACTTCCCCTGTGAGCTCCTGTGTTTATGTGGGTGGGTGAGGGTTGTTGATGATGTTTATATGTATTTGTTTTTCAATAAATAATTATGTTATTTGTACATTATTCCACAATCTGCGCAAGTTATTTTAGGTTATATCTGACAGTGCCTATGTAAAACGAAACTGATCAGCTTTTATTAGGAGGTGTGCTCCAGACTGGACATGGGGCAATCGCTGGATGTTGTATATCTGGGTTTTTCCAAAGCATTTGATATGGTTTCACATAAAAGGTTGGTGCAAAAAATTAGAAGGATTTAGGCTGGGGGAGAATGTGTGTGAGTGGGTAAGTAACTGACTCAGTGATAGGAAACAGAGGGTGGTTATTCATGGTACCTATTCTGAATGGGTGACTGTTACTAGTGGGGTACCACAGGGGTCAGTCTTGGGTCCTGTCCTATTTGATATATTCATTAGTGACCTTGTAGAGGGGTTTAATAGTAAAGTAGCAATCTTTGCAGATGATACTACACTCTGTAAAGCGGTAAACACTATAGCTGGGAAGTGGCAGATGAGGTTTAATACTGATAAAGGTAAGATAATGCACATGGGGAAGAAAAGTCCGGGCTAAGATTATGTATTAAATGGGAGAACACTTGGGACGACACATGGAAAAGAAATTAGGAGTCTCAGTTAACAGTAAATTTAGCTGTAGTGACCAGTGTCGGGCAGCTGCTGCCAAGGCAAATAAATAAAACCGCTGTACAAATCACTAGTCAGACCACACATAGAATACTGTGTACAGAACTGGGCACCAGTGTACAAGAAAGACTTAGTGTAGCTGGAGAGGGTTCAAAGATGGGCAAAAAGGGTAATACGGGGAATGGGAAGACTACAGTACCCAGAAAGATTATTTAGTTTAGAAAAAAGACAGCTTAGGGGAGAACTAATAACTATGTATACATATATCAGGGGATCGTACAGAGATCTCTCCCATGATCTATTTATACCCAGGACTGTATCTATAACAAGGGGACATCCTCTACGTTTAGAGGAAAGAAGGTTTCTACACCAGCACAGATGGGAGTTCTTTACTGTAAGAGCAGTGAGACTGTGGAATTCTCTGCCTGAGGAGGTGGTCATGGGGAACTCTGTAAAAGAGTTCAAAAAGGGTATGGATGCATTTTTGGAGAATAATAACATCGCTAGTTATGGATACTGGATTTTTAAGGGACAGAACGTTGATCCAGGGATTTATTCTGATGCCATATTTGGAGTCAGGAAGGAATTTTTACCTCTAGTATGAGGGTATTTTCCTTCCTCTGGATCAACTCCGTAGGGACTCATTAGGGTAATAGGTTGAACTTGCTGGATTCTGGTCTTTTTTCAACCGTATGAACTATGTTACTATGTTACTATGTATTTAACTTCAGTTCTAATATTTTATTATGTCATACACTACACATCATAGCTCTACAGCATCTGTATAGCTTTAGGTAATAGCCAGCATGGGTTTACTAAGGTGTAAGGGTAGACCCAAAACAACCTCATTTGCTTTTGTGAAGATGTCAATAGAAGCCTTGACAGAGGGTGGCTGTGGATATAATGTTTTTGGATTTTGCAACGGCATTTAAAACTATCCTTCATAGACATTTGATTAAAGTCTTTGGCTTGAGGACCATACCTAGACAGGGGTGGTCAATGATTCGTACTCTCATTGGTCCCTGATTATTAGTGCTGTACCCCAAGGTTCAGTACTGGGCCCGCTTTTAACTTATTTATTAGTGACATAGCGGATGGGATTAACAGCTTCGTTTCTATCTTTGCACATAACACTAAGCTTTGTAGCTCAGTAAAGTATAGAAAAGTTGTGCATAAGATACAAGCCGACTTTTACACAATAAGGGGGACATTTATCAAAGCATTTAGTAGATTTTTTTTGCTTAAAATTGTCGCAAAAAAGTTGCACGTGCGACTACTCTCTTTTTTCTGCGACTTTTTGATTGTGCAGTGCCCTAAGCAACAAATATAAATCTTGCTTACTAAAGCAAAAAGTGATTTTTGACTTGCACTGGTCAGAGATTTATCAAGTGTGAAAGTCGCAAAAAAGTCGCATCACATGAAAAAACCTACTAAATTTACTCCAGCTCAGACATGGAGCAGAAAAAGCCACTACCAAAGCAAAAAAAGAAAACTTGCTTACCTGAAAGAAATTTATCAACAGGCTGAAAGCAGCTGATAAATAAGTCGCACATAAGCAAAAAAATTGTAAGAAAAAATTAACTAAAAAAAGGAATACCTAAGCAAACATTGATAAATGTCCCTAAGTGTTTGGGCATCCACTAGCAAATGAGGTTCAATGTGTATAAATGCAAAGTTATACATCTGGGTACAAATAACCTGCATGCAGCATATTTCCTAGAAGTGGAGGCAGGGATTAAACTCGGAGAGTCCCTGGTAGAGAAGGATCTGGGTGTACTAGTAGATCATAGACTAAAGAACAACGTGCAATGTCAAGCAGCTGCTTCTGAGGCAAGCAGGCTATAGGCATGTATTACTAGGGGCATGGACCCTAGTGACAGGGACCTAATGCAACAACTTTATGAAGCATTGGTATGGTGTCACTTGGAATATGCTGTTCAGTTAAACGGACGTTCTGAAGCTGGAAAGGGTAAACAGACCTGAAATTAAAATATTAAGATGCATAAAACATCTTAACTATGAGAAAAGATTAAAAGAATTACATTTGTTTAGTCATACAAAGAGACGTTTAAGGGGAATGTGGTAAAATAACAAGAATATAAATGTCTGTCAGGCCCAAGGCCTGATTATTAAAATCCTATATGTGTATTATAATTATAACTTTGTGATGTATTATCCAAGCCATGGGTGAGAGGTCATTCAGACTGTGGGTTTGTGTATTGCATTTTATTGGGGGGTCTGGCTGTTTGTTTACATCTCCTTTGAAGTCAAAGGCTTTTTTTAAGTTATGCACTCTGGTCCCATCATATAATCAAACAGATAAGGGGCCAGGAAGAGAGAAGACCCCCTGGTGGGATCAGAGGGGAGGGGAGAATGGAGTCTCCCTCCCAAGAAAGCAGATATGATATTGAAAAATAATGCTAGACTTAAAGGCTGTGCCCAAAGCTGACAAGACCATCCTAAGAACAGCTGGACTCTCACTCTCATGGACTGATACCATCATGCTGTAAGAACTTCATCTTTTGTTTTCTGAACTTGCGTTGCTAAACTCTTTTATATTTTTTTGTACCTGTATGTCATTTGTTTCTGTATTTTTATATACATAGCACTGTGATACTTTTTATCAGATTAAATGTTTCATTAATCAGCTCTGGTCTTTGATCTCTAAATATATGAGCTCACATTTCTGAAGGCAGCTCTGGTGGAAACACGTTTATCTAAGGGTTAATTTGGTGACTTGCTGGGACTAGTAGTGTATACCCAGAGGTCTGGTGGCCTTAACCCTTGCACCATTACACTCTCTCTAGCGTCTTAGCTGGACCGATAGGGTGTGAACGTGACAATGTCCTATACAAAAAATATGGGGAAAAACTAATCCAGGTAAAACCGCTTAAAAGACAAAGAGCACTCACTCTACCTGGCGCAAAAAAAATGTTAATCTCCAGGGATGACAAGCCTTCTTTACCGTGAGAACTGTGAATTTATGAAACAGTCTACCTGAGGTACTGGTTAAAGCAGAAATGGTGGAGGTCTTCAGAACATGCTTAGAAATATTTTTAGAAAATAAATAAACATAATGCAAATAAGAAATATAAAATCACATCCCATTGAGTACTGTTTAACTTTGTATGAAGGTTTTTTTGACTAAAGGTAATTTGATTGAAATTAAACTTCGATACCAGCAGACCCTTAATTATAGAAACTGCATAATTTTTGTTTTTAAAACTTTATATACAATCTGCTAATACCCAAAAAACACAATTAGACTGTCATGTCATGTATGACAGGAAAGAGTGAGCCCTGAGCTTCCTCAGAATCCCTTATCCTGCCTACTTGCATAGCCGTTCTAATCAACGGCTCTACAACTGTCCCTCTGCTGACTAAAGTGCAGGGGCAACAGAGTCAAAACAATAAGCAAAATGGTAGAAGTTCAGGGATATAGGTAAGGATAGGAAAGGTAAAACTATAGCAAACAGACAGGGTCCAGGATACTAAATAACAGCCGGTATGCAAAGTAGTAATAAATAGATATTAGAGAAACACAAAGAGACAGGTATATAGCACACAGACAGCAGCCTAAGAACCAAGGCAATAAACGGCAGGTAAAAGAATATGAATGAAACTGGATTACAGGAAAAATATAGCAGCAAGAGACACTAAATAGATAAGGATAGGCAGATACTGGATTACACATGACTAACATAAAAACTAAGCTCCAACCATGTAGGAATACAAAATGCACATGTCCGAAAATAGGTTTAAGATACTAAACAGATCAGGATTTATAGGTACTGTATTATACAGACTATAAAAAAACAGGTGTGAACACAACCCAAAATACAGGTTCACATAACAGATACAACATTAAGGTTCAAATAACAGATACACAATTAAGGGCAAGGCTAGAAGGCTGAGGAAGTTAGAAATAACCCAACTCAACTACTGATTGGCCCGGGCCTGTAACTCTTACTTACAGGGGTGCCTGTAACTGGTGCCAGAAAGTTAAACAGATTTGTAAATTACTTTTATTTAAAAATCTTTATCCTTCCAGTACTTATCAGCTGCTGTGTGCTGCATAGGAAGTTCTTTTCTTTTTGATTTTTCTTTCTGTCTGACCACAGTGCTCTCTGCTGCCACCTCTGTCCACTTTAGGAACTGTCCTGAGCAGGATAGGTTTGCTATGGGGATTTTCTCCTACTCTGGACAGTTTCTAAAATGGACAGAGGTGTCAGCAGAGAGCACTGTGGTAAGACAGGAAAGGAAATGTAAAAAGAAAAGAACTTCCTCTGGAACATACAGCAGCTGATAAGTACTGGAAGAATTATGATTTTTAAATAGAAGTAATTTACAAATCTAGAATAAATAACATTAACCACACACCAGATGGTACACAATGATAAATGGAGACAGATTGTATAAAACAAATGTAAAAAATGTATTACACAATCATGAAACGATTATTCATAAAAATGTGACAAGAAAATAAATAAATGAATAAAATAAAATATTGCACTATTTGACTATATAATTACCATTGGGCCTCAATGGTAAAAATAATGCACTGCTATTTGATAATTGGTGCACGTTTGGTTGATAATCCGGCAATGCTGATTCTCTGGCACTTTAGGATATTCAGATACATTTTCTAAAGTTCAGCATATGATGTTAAACGCTAGCTGAATATCAGATATCTGACAGTCTGTTATGTAGTTATGACCACCCACAATGAATTCAGTTGCTATATCTCACCGGGTCTGCCGGCCGCTGGTCCTGTGCTGCAAGGGACCGAAAGTGAGGTCCGGCAGCTAGATGGGATGGTACAGACGCCGTAGTCCTCAGGATATTATGCAGTAAAGGGCTCTGCGTGCACTAGATGGAATACCTCACAGTCTCTGGATTTGAAGCTCCGGCAGGAGACTCCAGCAGATGGGACTCGTGGCTTGATGTGCTCCCGAATGCAGACCGATGCTGTGAGGCTAACACAGACCAGTAGTCAACGTGTCTGTCAGGTGAAACGGAGACCCAGGTGTAGTAGGTGGATAGTTTTAATTGCTTAATGTCGGCTTGCAAGTAGATTGTAGACAAATGGCAGTGCATCTTTTTCAGTGCTATGTTCAGATTGCACAAGGCTCTAGACGCGTTTCAGGGTACTTAATCTGACCCCTTCCTCACTAGACAAATCTGTCATTTACAAATCTGTCTAACTTTCTGGCACCAGTTGATTTAAAAAAATATATTTTCCAGTGGAGTACCCCTTTAACCAGAGAGCAACATGCACAGCCTTGCTAGGTGCGATCATTACATAGGCTTAGTAAATGTAAACAAGTGTTGTGAGTAGCAAAAGATCCATAATGCAGTAGTAGTTGCCTAGTATGTATATATATATATATATATATATATATATATATATATATATATTTATATTATAAGTGTTTCTATTTCTAATTAAGAAATAATACATACACAAAACCTCTGTCTCTCTCTGCGGCTAACTTATTCTTCTCCTTCCCATTTATATTGACCTCTACAGTGAGCATGTAAGCTGAAAGTCCATAAAAAAGTTTAAATCCATTTAAACCTAAAATTTTAATATTTCAGTCATACACATCCCTTTCCTTCTATTGATACCCCAATTTTTTTTCTATATTTAACTTAAAACAGGATTTGTGTAAATCAAGTTCATTGCACAAGTATTTACCCACTGTAGACTTTTAATGTGAGAGCCTCAGGCTGACTGCTGCCCAAATAGAAAGGAGGAAAATGAGAAATGGAAAGTTTCCAGTAAAGAATGAGAAAAATACAGATTAACAAGTGAACAGAGTTGAAAACAATACTGAATGGGAAATTTAACAAGAGAATCACAAACTGCTGATTTTTGTTATTTGTCCAGGATTCCCTGGTGACTTTGGAGAAGGAAATGCTGAGGAGGGATATTAATAAGCAAGCAGCCTGGAGGAATGCACTTCACATTTTAGGTGTATGTCAAACACAGGTTTCTTTTACTTAGATATATTTAATTTGTTTTAACTTTTTGGGATTTCTTTACCAAAGCCCCCAAGTGTTATTTTTTTTATTATTTATTTAACTGTTTCAATTCTCATTCTCAATTGTCAATGTTTTTAAATTCTTGTTAGGAACTCTTAAATCCTTAAAGGGGTTATCCAGGAAAAAAACTTTTTTTTTATATATCAACTGGCTCCAGAAAGTTAAACAGATTTGTAAATTACTTCTGTTAAAAACTCTTAATCCTTTCAGTACTTATGAGCTTCTGAAGTTAAAGTTGTTCTTTACTGTCTAAGTGCTCTCTGATGACACGTGTCTCGGGAACCGCCCAGTTTAGAGGAGGTTTGCTCTGGGGATTTGCTTCTAAACTGGGTGGTTCCCGAGACATGTGTCATCAGAGAGCACTTAGACAGAAAAGAACAACCTTAACTTCAGAAGCTCATAAGTACTGAAAGGATTAGGATTTTTTAATAGAAGTAATTTACAAATCTAAGGAAGAACAATGCGAAAAAGGCCAGCAAGTAGAAGCATAAAACTTGACTTTTATTCAGGAATCTTCCATATTAAAAACCTTCAGGTGGCAGACAAACATGGACATGTAAAAAAATTCAAAAATATTGCACATGTAGAAAAAGAGAGAGGTCCCAAGCAATAGCTGACACTTTTCTGATCTATTGATCCTTACTCATAGCTTGCTAACACTCAAATGAGGCACCCTTTTATACCCAAGGGTGTATTCCCTGATCCAAACAGGAAAGGGAGGGACAGGTTCACATCACATGTGCAAAGTGATTAAAACCAAAACATATGGGACTAATATATCAAATATAGAGACCCCAATTTTTTTTTTTTATAGTATAATATAATGATCTTAGTAATGTAGAATAAGATCAGTTTTGCTGTTCAAACCATTTGGCTGAGTACTGTTTAAGAGATAGATCTATACTGTTTCTCTGTTGTGGAGGGATCGAATGTGATTATCTCCCCTTTTTCCTTGTTTAACTCTCTCAATGCCTGAGAAGCGGAAAGAGGTCAAGTCTGAATTGTGACATAGCAGAAAATGTTTGGACACATTAGAGATGCCCAAAATCAACGGACCAGCTGCATACCTAATGTGCTCCTGCATGCGATTTTTTAGGGATCTTTTGGTAGATCCTACATATATAAAATGACAAGTTGTGCACATCACCTTATACACAACAAAGGTGCTGTCACAATTAATAAAGTCTTGTATGATATGGTTTTTACCATCAATTGACCCTTCCACTTTGTAGCATTTTTAAGCAAAAGGGCAGACCACACAGCGTGTGTGGCCACATTTATGAAAACCCTTGGTGCTTAGCCAATGTGTATGGGTACTTGCGGTATCTACCATGCTCGGAACGAGGAGGTTAGACAGCGTAGGTGCGCGTCTTGCTGCAAATCTTACGCCCGGTTTAATAATCTCACCCACCACCGGATTGGTGGACAATAAAGGTAAGTGTTTCATGATGATACGTTTGATATCATTAAATTGTAAACTAAAAGTAGTTACAAAAGTCGGACAGTCATGTGAAGTGCGGCTTTTCTGCTTACTGTTTAAAAGATGTTTACGATCCATCTGATCCACTCGTGATCGGGCTTTTTTCAGCAGCCAGCAAGGATAGCCACGCGCTATCAAGCGTGTGCACACTTGATCAGCTTCCCTCAGGTACACCTCTGTTGAGGAGCTGTTCCGTTTTACACATATCAGCTCCTCAACCGGGATTGCAGATATTGTGTTCTTAGAGTGGCAAGAATTGGCTCTCAGGATGGTGTTACCTGTAACTTTTTTTCTGTATGGATCAATCTCTATTTTACCTGTCACATTATTACCTCTCAGGGTTATGTCCAAAAGAGGGATTTCATTCTTGGACCAAGTATGTGTGAACTTTTAGATTAAAGTGGTTAAAGTTTAAATAATCCATAAATGCATTTACAGTACAACAATCAGATGACCATACTATGATGATGTCATCCACATACCTCCCATACCATGAGAGGCAAGTGGAAAACACATTGGAAATCCACTTCACAAGACTGTCCGACTTTTGTTACTACTTTTAGTTTACAATTTAATAATATCAAACATATCATCATGAAACACTTACTTTTATTGTCCACCGATCCGGTGGTGAGTGAGATTATTAAACCGGGCATAAGATTCACAGCAAGACGCGCACCTATGCTGTCTAACCTCCTCGTTCCGAGCATGGTAGATACCACAAGTACCCATACACATTGGCTAAGCATCAAGGGTTTTCATAAATGTGGCCACACACGCTGTGTGGTCTGCCCTTTTGCTGAAAAATGCTACAAAGTGAAAGGGTCAATTGATGGTAAAAACCATATCATGCAAGACTTTATTAATTGTGACAGCACCTTTGTTGTGTATAAGGTGATGTGCACAACTTGTCATCTTATATATGTAGGATATACCAAAAGATCCATAAAAAGAACGCATGAAGGTTCACATTAGGCATGCAGCTGGTCCTTTGATTTCGGGCATCTCTAATGTGTCCAAACATTTTCTGCTATGTCACAATTCAGACTTGACCTCTTTCCGCTTCTCAGGCATTGAGAGAGTTAAACAAGGAAAAAGGGGAGGTGATCACATTCGATCCCTCCACAACAGAGAAACAGTATGGATCTATCTCTTAAACAGCACTCAGCCAAATGGTTTGAACAGCAAAACTGATCTTATTCTACATTACTAAGATCATTATAATATACTATGAAAAAAAAATTTTTGGGTCTCTATATTTGATATATTGGTCCCATATGTTTTGGTTTTAATCACTTTGCACATGTGATGTGAACCTGTCCCTCCCTTTCCTGTTTGGATCAGGGAATACACCCTTGGGTATAAAAGGGTGCCTCATCTGAGTGTTAGCAAGCTATGAGTAAGGATCAATAGATCAGAAAAGCGTCAGCTATTGCTTGGGACCTCTCTCTTTTTGTACATGTGCAATATTTTTAAATTTTTTTACATGTCCATGTTTGTCTGCCACCTGAAGGTTTTTAATAATGAAGATTCCTGAATAAAAGTCAAGTTTTATGCTTCTACTTGCTGGCCTTTTTCGCATTGTTCTTCTGCTGTCTGGAGGTAGCCGCGCAAGTCCCAGGTGAGCTAAGATTTTTTCTACATAATTTACAAATCTCTTTAACTTTCTGGAGCCAGTTGAGATATATATATATATATATATATATATATATATATATATATATATATATATATATATATAGTTTTTCCCTGGATAACTCCTCTAAGGCAGAGCCCATTTTCACCTTAAGGATCAGAGTATTTTTTGCACATCTGACCACTGTCAATTTAAGCATTAATAACTCTGGGATGCTTTTACTTATGTATGTGATTAAGCGATAGTTTTTTTTTTTTTTTTACATATTCTACTTCAACACAGTGGTACATTTTTGTCAATACTTGCATCATTTCTTGTTGAAAAATTCCCAAATTTCATGAAAATGTAAAAAATTTTGCATTTTTCTAACTTTGAAGCTCTCTGCTTGTAAGGAAAATAGACACAACCACATAAATTATATATTGGTTCACATATACAATATGTTTACTTTATGTTTGCATCATAAAATTGACATAATTTTTACTTTTGGAAGACATCAGAGGGCTTCAAAGTTCAGCAGCAATTTTCCAATTTTTCACAAAATTTTCTAAATCTGAATTTTTCAGGGACCAGTTCAGTTTTTAAGTGGATTTGAAGGGCCTTCATATTAGAAAAACCTCATAAATGACCCCATCATAAAAACTGCACCCCTCAAAGTATACAAAATGACATTCAGAAAGATTGTTAACCCTTTAGGTGTTTCACAGGAATAGCAGAGAAAATTCTAAATCTCCATTTTTTTACACTAACATGTTCTTGTAGACCCAGTTTTTGAATTTTTACAAGGGGTAAAAGGAGAAAAAAAAATTGCAACCCAATTTCTCTCGAGTAAGGAAATACCTCATATGTGAATGTTAAGTGCTCTGTGGGTGCACTAGAAGGCTCAGAAGGGAAGGAGCGACAATGGGATTTTGGAGAGTGAATTTTGCTGAAATGTTTTTTGGGGGGGAATGTCACATTTAGGAAGACCCTATGGTGCCATAACAGCAAAAAAAGAAATACCCCATATGTGGCCCTAAACTGTTGCCTTGAAATACGACAGGGCTCCGAAGTGAGAGAGCGCCATGCGCATTTGAGGCCTAGATTAGGGATTTGCATAGGGACGGCCCCGGGTGCAAGAATTACACTTGCCTCCGATACCAAAGTTACCCTACGGCAATGGTTTCTAAACAGGGTGCCTCCAGCTGTTGCAAAACTCAAAGCATGCCTGGACAGTCAATGGCTGTCCATCAATACTGGGAGTTGTTGTCTTGCAACAGCTGGAGGCTCCGTTTTGGAAACAGTGCTGTACCAGACATTTTCCTTTTTATAGGGGGGAGGGGGTGCAACTGTTTAGGTGTATATGTAGTGTTTTACTTTTTATTTTGTGTAGGTGTAGTGTACTGTAGTTTTTTTTTAGGGTACATGCCCTTTGGCTGTCTGTGCATGCTGGGGGTTGTAGTTATGCCACAGCTGGAGGCACACTGGTTGCAAAACTCTGAGAGTTTTTTTTACTTAACTCTGTGTTTCGCAACCAGTGTTCCTCCAGCTGTTGCAAAACTACAACTCTCAGAATGTATGGTCTATCAGTGCATGCTGGGAGTTGTAATTTGCAACAGCTGGATGCACACTGGTTGTGAAACACTGAGTTAGGTAACAAACTCAGTGTTTTGCAACCAGTGTGCCTCCAGCTGTCGCAAAAGCTACAACTCTCAGCATAAACTGACAGCCGAAGGGCATACTGGGACTTGTAGTTATGCAACAGCTGAAGACATACTATTAACACTCCCAGCATGCCCTTTGGCTGCCCATGCATGCTGGGGGTTGTAGTTATGCAACAGCTTGAGGCACACTGGTTTCAAAACACAGAGTTTGTTACTTAACTGAGTGTTTGGCAACCAGTGTGCCTTCAGCTGTTGCAAAACTACAACTCTCAGCATGCACTTACAGCTGAAGAGCATGCTGGGAGTTGTAGTTATGCAACAGCTGGAGGTACACTACTGCAACTCCCAGCATGCCATTTGGTAGTTTGTGCATGCTGGGGGTTGTAGTTATGCAATTGCTGAAGGCACACTTTTTCATAGAAAAAATGTGACTCCAGCTGTTGCATAACTACAACCCCCAGCATGCACAAAATACCAAAGGGCATGCTGGTAGTTGTAGTAGTGCCTTCTTCTGTTGAATAACAACAACTCCCAGCATTCCCTTTTGTGCAACAGCAGGAGGCCAACCTTACCTTCTGCTGCTGCTCTGCTGGATCCTGTCTGCCATCGCCGCTGCTGTTTTTGCTCCGTGGGCCCCGATCCTGCCTCCGATGCCAAGCATCGGGGGCCCCCACTCCAGGTACATATTCCTGGCACCCGATCTCGCCCTCCGGAGTAGGGGCGGAGCAGGTGCCGTTAGGGACACCCACACAGCAGGAGTCCCAAATCAGGATGATTGTGAGGTGGCACCAGTGTCATCTCACTCCTGCTGCTATAGGGTGATAGCTTCCGGAATCGCCAATCTGAATTGATCTCAGGACACCCCCCCCCAGTGGTTTGCACGGGGTGCCTGCAGGCATCCAGGACAGGTCCCCACCCGGAGAGTGGTGGGGACCTGAATTCCCACAGGCGTACAGGTACGCCCTTGGTCCTTAAGTACCAGGACATCGGGGCGTACCCGTACACCCATGGTCCTTAAGGGGTTAAAGAATTGATCTATTTTTGTATATAAATTCATACAATTCTGGCTCAGCTGAGCCACTGTTCATGCCCTCAGTAGATATACGCCAACAACAGAACCAATTGTGTAAAATACCCAGTTTAGTGAACACATATCAAAAGTACAAGACAGAAATTTAAAATATAAGATGACATTTTAAAACTAAGGCACTGACATGACAATACAGCAAAATGGAGGTGGTATGAGAGGCACATCAACATGGAGTACAGGGAAATAATGATCATAGATAGAGGTGAGCGGATCGAATCTGACAGATCCAAATTTGTTACAGATTGCATTAAAAATTTGATTTGCAACGAATGTGAATATAGCCATGATTCTATCGCTTCATTAAACTCCTTTTAGTGCGATCCAGGCTCCAGGGCATCTAAAATAGCGGATCCACATGTGAGGACATGGGGCAAGGAATCCTGGGAAGGAGGGATCAAGGGTAGGTGGGATGACCCTGAATCACAAGCAGAATGCAGCCTATCAGCAGCCAGTCACCCCTGTGATGTCACAGCCCTATATAATCGGCAGCCATATTCCGGCTAGTCACTTAATCCTTTCACTGCAGAAAGATAGGACAGCGCTATGTGTTACAGACAAGCTTTTCCCGCAGTGTTTCACCTCCTAGTCACATCAGCGTTTTGGTAGACAGAGAGCGGTGCATTGTTCACAGACAATACATTTTACTGTAGCCATTAACCTCCCAGTCACTTTCTACAACAGTATAATACAGAGAGGGGCAGAGAGCTGTGTGTTGCCTCCTACATTTGAACAAGCTGGCTCAGCTTGAGAAACCTTAGCAGAGGATGGAGAAATAATTTTTTTAGCGCAACTCTGTGCCTTTGTCAGCAGCCAGTCACCCCTGTGATGTCACAGCCCTATATAATCGGCAGCCATATTGCGGCCAGTCAATTTATCCTTACACTGGAGAGAGATAGGTAGGGAAAGACAGCCCTGTGTGTATTACACAGATAAGCTTTTTCGAGCAGCGATTTACCTCCTATTTAAGTCAGAATTCTGTTGGACAGAGAGCAGTTTGTTGGTCACAGAAAAGCATTCTTACTGCAGCGATCCACCTCCCAGTCACTGTCTACAGCATTCTATTATAGAGAGGATCAGAGAGCAGTGTGTTGAACAGAAAAAGTGCAGCAATTCAGCTCAAGCACAAATCCCGCCTAGAAGCACTAATAGGGAAGGGAGTGAGATTGAGAGAGTGCAATTTTGGCTGTAGTACACAGCGACTGTGTGCTGCAGCACTGGTGTCTACTGCTGGTGTTGTGCACAAAACTTTTTTTAAGCGTACTGTAGCGCATTTTTCTGCCCTCATAAGGGCATACCACATACGTACATCTAAGTGTTGTACCATTTTGTTCCTGATAAAGTCTAAAGGTCCTAGATACTGTGAAAGGACAGCCAAAAGTACTCACCGGATGGTGTTGTAAACAAAAAAATGTTTAAGTGTACTGTAGCGCATTTTTCTGCCCTCATAAGTGCTCACCACATACGGACATCTAAGTGTTGTACCATTTTGTTCCTGATAAAGTCTCAAGGGACTAGATATCGTGAAAGGACAGCCAAAAGTACTCAACAGCTGGTGTTGCACGCAAAAAACTTTTTAAGCGTATTGTAGCGCATTTTTCTGCCCTCATAAGTGCATACCACATATGTACATCTAAGTGTTGTACAATTTTGTACCTGATAAAGTCTCAAGGGCCTAGATACTGTGAAAGGACAACCAAAAGTACTCACAGGCTGGTGTTCTACACAAAAACTTTTTTGAGCGTACTGTAGCACATTTTTCTTCCCTCATAAGTGCATACCACATACGGACATCTAAGTGTTGTACCATTTTGTTCCTGATAAAGTCTCAAGGGACTAGATATCGTGAAAGGACAGCCAAAAGTACACACCGGCTGGTGTTCTACACAAAAACTTTTTTGAGCGTTCTGTAGCACATTTTTCTTCTCTCATAAGTGCATACCACATACGTACATCGAAGTGTTGTATCATTTTGTTTCTGATAAAGTCTTAGTGGTCTAAATACTATGAAAGGGCAGCCAAAAGTTCTCACCAGCTGGTGTTGTACAGAAAAACTTTTTTAAGTGTACTGTAGAGCATTTTTCTGCCCTCATAAGTGCATACCACATGCGTACATCTAAGTGTTGTATGGTATGCACTTCATCAGGCACAGCAGACTAGGGGCGAGTGGCAGCAGGAGTCGCAGTGAGAGGCCTGATCTCCCAGTTTCAACTAGCAGTCGTGTCTCAACCAGCAACTCATCTGACATCATCGAATGGTTAACACGGTCATCCACTTCATCACAAGTGACATCTGATACCCCCAGTCAACAGTCAATGGGTTCTTCAGACACAACCCTCAGTTGGCATGGCCTGGGGGCAGTCCCTGTCCTCCCATTGCCTCTGTCTTATCTGTTCCCTCCCCTACAGAAGTATCTTATGCTGTGGGTTCGGCTCCACTATTCAGTGAGGATGATCTAATAGAGGACAGTCAGCAGCTACTGCCTTGAGAAGAAGTGGAGGAGACATCCACCACTTCCTCCGTTAGGTGGGCAAGTATTGATGAGGAGAGTGATGTGGGAGGTGGTGTTGCCAGTGTTCAGAATCCTGAAGCATACACTGTTGAGGAACCTGAGGAGAACATCAGTGACATGCAGACACTTGTTGATTATGATGAAGCCGATCGCAATTGGGAGCTGGGTGCAGAAGGGGCTTCATCATCATCAGGAGAAGAGGGTTGCAGGTTGCCCGTGATGCAGCAGCTGAGCCAGCAAGGTGGTAGCATGGTTGGCAGTCAGCATGGTGGCAGAAGTGGAAATTCTGGACCCAAACGTGCCTGGGGGAGACCTTCTGCTTCGCGGCAGTCTACCTTCCCAGGAGGTAGTAGAACGGGGTACCTGAAGGCAGCAGCAGCAGAAGGCAATTGGTGCAGACTTTTGGTGGAAAAATCAGCTACTCAGCGGTGTTGCAGTTTTTCTTCAAGCATCCGGAGGAAGTTAACGTAGCCACATGAATGATGCATCACCAATGTTGGCACCATGGCCCTGCATCAACATATGCTGCGCCACCATAAAGCAGCCTGTGAGAACCGTGGTCTGATGTTGTGCTCCAGTCTGCTGCATCACCCAGTGGCATGCCTCTCCATTCAGCCAGCCAAGGCTCCACCACCTCAGCCGAAGGAGCTGTGTGTCATACCCTGCTCCTACTCCTCCTACTTTTAGTCACCCATTCCGCCAACAATCCATCAGCGAAGCCATGTCCAAGAGACAGCAGTATGCACCCACTCATCCAATGGCGCAGAAGCTGCATGTGCTCCTGTCCAAGTTGCTGGTGCTGCAGTCCCTCCCTTTTCAAGTGGGGGACTCTGCACCTTTCAGAGAACTGATGGCTTGTGCCGAGCCGAGGTGGATAGTGCCAAGCCGTCATTTCTTTGCAAAGAAGGCAGTACCAGCCCTGCACAATTTTGTCGAAGAGAAGGTGGGCCAGTCCTTGAGCCTTTCGGTGTGTACCAAAGTGCATGGCAGCTCCTACGTCTGGAGCTGTAACAATGGTCAGGGACAATACATGTAATTTACGGCCCACTGGGTGAATGTGGTACATGCACAGCCACAACAGCAACTTGGACAGGTCACGCTGCTTCCTCCTCCATGCTCTCAGACCGTTGGTCCTGTGACAGTGTGCGACTCCGCCTTCTCATCCTCCACCATGTCCTCAGCCTGCACTGCATGGACAAGTCTCAGTGGCCCTTCAGCATACCATGTGTGCAGGGCACGGTGGTATCATGCTGTTTTTCACATGGTTTGCCTTGGCGAACAGAGTCACACGGGAGGAACTGCTAAAAGTCATTTGTAATGAAATCAGAGCATGGCTTATTCCACAAAAACTGGAAATGTGAACCAAGGTGACTGACAACGGGAAGAACATCTTGTCTGCATTGCGACAAGGAAGGCTGGGCCATGGGCCATGAGATGAGCACGAGGAATTCACTAAGCACATTTTATTTTGGGGATGATATATAGATGATGTTATTTTGTTTTGGGATAGCACCATCACCTTATTCAATAAGTTTGTACATAGTCTGAACAACAATAAGATTGGAATGCACTTCACATCAGAAATTAAGTCTCACTCCCTATTCTTTCTGGATTTAGAGATCTCTTTCGAGCCTGGGGGCAGCATACAGACCAAAGTGTACAGGAAAACCACATCTACTAACAGTTTTCTCAACTGGAAAAGCTTTCATCCGAGACCTCTCAAAAATGGCATACCCATAGGCCAATATCTCAGAGCTAAACGCAATTGTTCAAATGAAGCTAACTTTTTGGAGGAGAGTAAACTCCTATACCATGGTTTTTTAGCCAGGGGCTATCCCAAAAAGACTTTACATTGTGCTTTTGCGAGGGCTAGGTACACCCCAAGGGTGGATTTACTGAGAGAGAAAAAAACTGATGAACAACCACATTTGGTGAGGTGCATAGGAACCTTTGACCAGTGCAATAAGCAGGTTCTGGAGATCTTAAAAAGGTACTGGCCGATCCTCTTGGAAGATAGTGATCTTAAAGAAGTACTTACCGAAAGACCAAGCGTGACCTATCGTAGAAGCAGAAATGTCAGAGAGTGTCTGGTGCATTGTCACTACAAAGAAGAGAAAACAGATACAATGTGGTTAAAATCAAAGGTAAAAGGATCCCATCCATGTGGAGGATGCAATTTCTGTAGATTTATGCCAAAGAAAAAAGAATTTGTCAACGTCACAGATGGACGTAAATATGAAATACGAGAATTCATAAATTGTCAGACCACCGGAGTAATCTATATTGCAGAATGCGGATGCCCAAAGATGTATGTGGGCAAGACCACACAACAGCTGAGGAGGAGAATATCCAAACACCTCAGTGTTACGCTGAGCGCGCCGGGTCCCCGCTCCTCCCCGGAGCGCTCACAGCGTTCTCCTATTCGCAGCGCCCCGGTCAGACCTGCCGACCGGGTGCGCTGCGATAATGTTCCCAGCCGGGATGCGATTTGCGATGCGGGACGCGCCCGCTCGCGATGCGCATCCCGACTCGCTTACCAGACCCGTTCCCCGTCTGTGCTGTCCCGGCGCGCGCGGCCCCGCTCCTTAGGGCGCGCGCGCGCCGGGTCTTTGCGATTTAAAGGGCCGGTGCGCCACTGATTGGCGCATAAGGTTTTAATCAGTACCTTCACCTGTGCACTTCCCTACTTATATCTCACTTCCCCTGCACTCCCTTGCCGGATCTTGTTGCCATTGTGCCAGTGAAAGCGTTTCCTTATGTGTTCCTAGCCTGTGTTCCAGACCTCCTGCCGTTGCCCCTGACTATGATCCTTGCTGCCTGCCCTTGACCTTCTGCTATGTCCGACCTTGCTCTTGTCTACTCCCTTGTACCGCGCTTATCTCAGCAGTCAGAGAGGTTGAGCCGTTGCCGGTGGATACGACCTGGTTGCTACCGCCGCTGCAAGACCATCCCGCTTTGCGGCGGGCTCTGGTGAATACCAGTAGCAACTTAGAACCGGTCCACCGACACGGTCCACGCCAATCCCTCTCTGGCACAGAGGATCCACCTCCAGCCAGCCGAATCGTGACAGTAGATCCGGCCATGGATCCCGCTGAGGTCCCGCTGCCAGTTGTCGCTGACCTCACCACGGTGTTCGCCCAGCAGTCGCAACAGATAGCACAACAAGGCCACCAGCTGTCTCAACTGACCGTGATGCTACAGCAGCTACTACCACAGCTTTAACAATCATCTCCTCCGCCAGCTCCTGCACCTCCTCCGCAGCGAGTGGCCGCATCCAGCCTCCGTTTATCTTTGCCGGACAAATTTGATGGGGACTCTAAATTTTGCCGTGGTTTTCTTTCACAATGTTCCCTGCATTTGGAGATGATGTCGGACCAGTTTCCTACTGAAAGGTCAAAGGTGGCTTTCGTAGTCAGCCTTCTGTCTGGGAAAGCCCTGTCATGGGCCACACTGCTCTGGGACCGCAATGATCCTGTCACTGCCTCTGTACACTCTTTCTTCACGGAGATTCGAAGTGTCTTCGAGGAACCTGCCCGAGCCTCTTCTGCTGAGACTGCCCTGCTGAACCTGGTCCAGGGTAATTCTTCTGTTGGCGAGTACGCCCTCCAATTCCGTACTCTCGCCTCCGAATTGTTCTGGAATAACAAGGCCCTCTGCGCGACCTTTAAAAAAGGCCTATCCAGTAACATCAAAGATGTGCTGGCCGCACGAGAAATCCCTGCTAACCTGCATGAACTTATTCATCTTGCCACCCGCATTGACATGCGTTTTTCCGAAAGGCGTCAGGAGCTCCGCCAGGATATGGACTTTGTTCGCACGATGCGGTTTCTCTCCCTGGCTCCTCTCTCCTCTGGTCCACTGCAATCCGTTCCTGTGCCTTCCGCCGTGGAGGCTATGCAAGTTGACCGGTCTCGCTTGACATCTCAAGAGAGGACACGACGCCGCATGGAGAACCTTTGCCTGTACTGTGCCAGTACCGAACATTTCTTGAAGGATTGTCCTATCCGACCTCCACATCAGGAAAGACGCACGCTGACTCCGCACAAAGGTGAGACAGCTCTTGATGTGAACTCTGCTTCTCCACGTCTTACTGTACCTGTGTGGATTTCTTCTTCTACCTTCTACTTCTCAGCGATGGCCTTCTTGGATTCCGGATCTGCAGGAAATTTTATTTTGGCCTCTTTCATCAACAGGTTCAACTTCCCGGTGACCAGTCTCGCCAGACCCCTCTACATCGCCTCTGTTAATAATGAAAGATTGGACTGTACTGTGCGTTACCGCACGGAACCCCTCTTAATGTGCATCGGACCCCATCACGAAAAAATTTAATTTCTGGTCCTCTCTAACTGCACTTCGGAAATTCTTCTTTGATTACCGTGGCTTCAACGCCATTCCCCAACCCTCGATTGGACCACCGGGGAAATCAAGAACTGGGGTACTTCTTGCCACAAGGACTGTCTTAAGCCTGCTCCCTGTACTGTCAGTCAAGACCCTGTGGTTCCTCCGATATCTGGTCTCCCCAAGGCCTATCTGGATTATGCTGATGTTTTTTGCAAAAAACAAGCAGAGACTTTGCCTCCTCACAGGCCTTATGACTGTCCTATTGACCTCCTCCCTGGTACTACTCCACCCCGGGGCAGAATCTATCCTCTGTCTGCTCCGGAAACACAAGCCATGTCGGAGTACATCCAAGAGAATTTAAAAAA
Organism: Hyla sarda; assembly: GCF_029499605.1. Lineage (NCBI taxonomy): Eukaryota > Metazoa > Chordata > Amphibia > Anura > Hylidae > Hyla > Hyla sarda. Next base: position 375,048,296 of record NC_079190.1, on the reverse strand, counting down.
GGGGTTTATCCGCAAGTCTTCCTCCCCTGCCGGAGCTGGATTTTTTTTTTCGTTTCCAAAAAAGATGGCTCCTTACGTCCTTGCGTTGATTACCGCGGACTTAATAAAATCACTGTAAAAAAACGCTATCCCCTACCTCTTATCTCGGAACTCTTTGATTGCCTACGAGGCGCTCACATCTTTACCAAGCTGGACTTAAGAGGTGCATATAATCTCATCCGCATCAGGAAGGGGGATGAGTGGAAGACCGCATTTAACACCAGAGATGGACACTTTGAGTATCTGGTCATGCCCTTTGGGCTTTGCAACGCCCCTGCCGTCTTCCAAGACTTTGTTAATTAAATTTTTCGTGATCTTCTATATACCTGTGTTGTGGTTTACCTAGACGATATTCTGATTTTTTCTGCTAACCTAGAAGAACACCGCCAGCATGTTCGCATGGTTCTTTAGAGACTTCTGGACAATCAATTATATGCCAAAATGGAAAAATGTCTATTTGAATGTCAATCTCTTCCCTTCCTAGGATACTTAGTCTCTGGTCAGGGACTACAAATGGACCCAGATAACCTATCAGCCGTATTGGATTGGCCACGCCCCTCCGGACTCCGTGCTATCCAAAGTTTTTTGGGATTTGCCAATTATTACAGACAATTTATTCCGCACTTTTCCACTATTGTGGCTCCTATCGTGGCCCTAACCAAGAAAAACGCCAACCCTAAGTCCTGGCCTCCTCAAGCGGAAGACGCATTCAATCATCTCAAGACTGCCTTTTCTTCTGCTCCCGTACTCTCCAGACCTGATCCATCTAAGCCCTTCTCGCTGGAGGTAGACGCCTCCTCGGTGGGAGCTAGAGCAGTACTCCTACAAAAAAATTCTTCCGGGCATGCTGTTACTTGTTGTTTCTTTTCTAGGACCTTCTCTCCGGCGGAGAAAAACTACTCCATTGGTGATCGAGAACTATTGGCCATAAAATTGTCGTTTGAGGAATGGAGGCACCTGCTGGAGGGATCCAAATATCCAGTTATTATATACACTGATCACAAGAATCTCTCTTAACTTCAGTCTGCCCAATGGCTGAACCCTCGCCAGGCTAGGTGGTCGTTGTTCTTTGCCCGTTTTAACTTTGAAATTAATTTTCGCCCTGCTGACAAGAACATTAGGGCTGATGCCCTCTCTCATTCATCGGATGCCTCTGAAGTGGAAGCTTCCCCGCAACACATTATTCCTCCGGACTGTCTGATCTCCACTTCTTCAGCTTCCATCAGACAAACTCCTCCAGGGAAGACCTTCGTCTCTCCACGCCAGCGCCTCAGGATTCTCAAGTGGGGACACTCCTCACACCTCGGCCATGCTGGCATAAAAAAATCCATCCAGCTCATCTCTCGATTTTATTGGTGGCCTACCCTGGAAGCTGATCTTGTTGATTTCGTGCGGGCTTGTACAGTCTGTGCCCGGGACAAGACCCCTCGCCAGAAGCCTGCTGGTCTCCTCCATCCTCTGCCTGTTCCTGAACGACCATGGTCTCAGATTAGTATGGACTTTATTACTGACTTACCTTTATCCCATGGCAACACAGTTATTTGGGTGGTCGTTGATCGATTCTCCAAGATGGTACATTTTATCCATCTTCCAGGTCTTCCTTCGGCGCCTCAGTTGGCGAAACAATTTTTTATACACATTTTTCACCTTCACGGGCTGCCCACGCATATCGTCTCGGATAGAGGCGTTCAATTTGTGTCTAAATTCTGGAGGGCCCTCTGTAATCAGCTCAAAATCAAATTAAACTTCTCGTCTTCTTATCATCCCCAATCCAATGGGCAAGTAGAAAGAATTAATCAGGTTCTGGGTGACTATTTGCGACATTTTGTTTCCTCCCGCCAGGATGACTGGGCAGATCTTCTACCATGGGCCGAATTCTCATACAACTTCAGAGTCTCCGAATCTTCTGCTAAATCCCCATTTTTCGTGGTGTACGGCCGTCACCCTCTTCCCCCCCCTTCCCACTCCCATGCCCTCTGGTTTGCCCGCTGTTGATGAGGTGACTCGGGACTTCTCCACCATATGGAAAGAGACTCAAAACTCTCTCTTACAGGCTTCATCCCGGATGAAAAAACATGCCGATAGGAAAATAAGAATTCCCCCCATTTTTTCTCCCGGAGACAAAGTATGGCTCTCCGCCAAGTATGTCCGCTTTCGTGTCCCCAGTTATAAACTGGGACCACGTTATCTTGGTCCTTTCAAAATCAAGTGCCAAATCAACCCTGTCTCTTACAAACTCCTTCTTCCTCCTTCTCTCCATATTCCCAATGCTTTCCATGTCTCTCTCCTTAAACCACTCATCCTTAACCGCTTCTCTCCCAAAGTTATTTCTCCCACTCCAGTTTCCGGGTCCTCTGACGTTTTTTCGGTGAAAGAAATTCTGGCATCCAAGACGGTCAGAGGTAAAAAAAAATTTTTGGTTGATTGGGTGAATTGCGGCCCAGAGGAGAGATCATGGGAACCTGAGGACAACATCCTGGACAAGAATCTTATCCTCAAATTCTCAGGTTCCAAAAAGAGGGGGAGACCTCTGTGTCTGTGTTACGCCGAGCGCTCTGGGTCCCCGCTCCTCCCCGGAGCGCTCACAGCGTTCTCCTATTCGCAGCACCCCGGTCAGACCTGCCGACCGGGTGCGCTGCGATAATGTTCCCAGCCGGGATGCGATTCGCGATGCGGGACGCGCCCGCTCGCGATGCGCATCCCGACTCGCTTACCAGACCCGTTCCCCGTCTGTGCTGTCCCGGCACGCGCGGCCCCGCTCCTTAGGACGCGCACGCGCGGGTCTTTGCGATTTAAAGGGCCGGTGCGCCACTGATTGGCGCATGAGGTTTTAATCAGTACCTTCACCTGTGCACTTCCCTACTTATACCTCACTTCCCCTGCACTCCCTTGCCAGATCTTGTTGCCATTGTGCCAGTGAAAGCGTTTCCTTATGTGTTCCTAGCCTGTGTTCCAGACCTCCTGCCGTTGCCCCTGACTACGATCCTTGCTGCTGCCCTTGACCTTCTGCTACGTCCGACCTTGCTCTTGTCTACTCCCTTGTACCGCGCTTATCTCAGCAGTCAGAGAGGTTGAGCCGTTGCCGGTGGATACGACCTGGTTGCTACCGCCTCTGCAAGACCATTCTGCTTTGCGGCGGGCTCTGGTGAATACCAGTAGCAACTTAGAACCGGTCCACCGACACGGTCCACGCCAATCCCTCTCTGGCACAGAGGATCCACCTCCAGCCAGCCCAATCAGAACGGGCATAGATACCCCTTTAGCAAGACACATCCGTGAAATACACAGGGGAGATATGTCGAATTTGAATTTTTTTTTTTTTTTTTAAACCCCGCCGGGGTCCAAGAGGAGGAAACCTAGATAAAAAATTGCTGAGAGAGGAGGCAATATGGATATACAGATTAAAAACTCTTAGCCCACTGGGACTGAATGAAGATTTACTTTTTCGGCCTTCCTCTAAACAAGCCTGCCTATCATTTAAGAATACATTATGATTACAAAAAACATTAATAGAAGTCACAATTATCTACACAGTGAGCATATGTCGAGTCAAAACCAAATCTACAGCTAATTAATGTAGCTATTTACATACTAACCTAATACAGGCCCTAATAGATTTAAATATCTGTTACGCCGAGCGCTCCGGGTCCCCGCTCCTCCCCGGAGCGCTCGCAGCGTTCTCTCATTCGCAGCGCCCCGGTCAGACCTGCTGACCGGGTATGCTGCGATATTACTCCCAGCCGGGATGCGATTCGCGATGCGGGACGCGCCCGCTCGCGATGCGCATCTCGGCTCCCGTACCTGACCCGTTCCCCGTCTGTGTTGTCCCGGCGCGCGCGGCCCCGCTCCTTAGGGCGCGCGCGCGCTGGGTCTCTGCCATTTAAAGGGCCGCTGCGCCACTGATTGGCGCAGCAGGCCTAATCAGTATTCTCACCTGTGCACTCCCTACTTATACCTCACTTCCCCTGCACTCCCTCGCCGGATCTTGTTGCCATTGTGCCAGTGAAAGCGTTCCCTTGTGTGTTCCTAGCCTGTGTTCCAGACCTCCTGCCGTTGCCCCTGACTACGATCCTTGCTGCCTGCCCTGACCTTCTGCTACGTCCGACCTTGCTCTTGTCTACTCCCTTGTACCGCGCCTATCTTCAGCAGTCAGAGAGGTTGAGCCGTTGCTGGTGGATACGACCTGGTTGCTACCGCCGCTGCAAGACCATCCCGCTTTGCGGCGGGCTCTGGTGAATACCAGTAGCAACTTAGAACCGGTCCACCAGCACGGTCCACGCCAATCCCTCTCTGGCACAGAGGATCCACCTCCAGCCAGCCGAATCGTGACAGTAGATCCTGCCATGGATCCCGCTGAAGTCCCACTGCCAGTTGTCGCCGACCTCACCACGGTGGTCGCCCAGCAGTCGCAACAGATAGCGCAACAAGGTCACCAGCTGTCTCAACTGACCGTAATGCTACAGCAGCTATTACCACAGCTCCAGCAACAATCTCCTCCGCCAGCTCCTGCACCTCCTCCGCAGCGAGTGGCCGCTTCCGGCTTACGATTATCCTTGCCGGATAAATTTGATGGGGACTCTAAGTTTTGCCGTGGCTTTCTTTCGCAATGTTCCCTGCACTTGGAGATGATGTCGGACCAGTTTCCAACTGAAAGGTCTAAGGTGGCTTTCGTAGTCAGCCTTCTGTCTGGGAAAGCTCTGTCATGGGCCACACCGCTCTGGGACCGCAATGACCCCGTCACTGCCTCTGTACACTCCTTCTTCACGGAGATCCGAAGTGTCTTTGAGGAACCTGCCCGAGCCTCTTCTGCTGAGACTGCCCTGCTGAACCTGGTCCAGGGTAATTCTTCTGTTGGCGAGTACCCCATCCAATTCCGTACTCTTGCCTCCGAATTATCCTGGAATAATGAGGCCCTCTGCGCGACCTTTAAAAAAGGCCTATCCAGCAACATTAAAGATGTGCTGGCCGCACGAGAAATTCCTGCTAACCTGCATGAACTTATTCATCTTGCCACCCGCATTGACATGCGTTTTTCCGAAAGGCGTCAGGAGCTCCGCCAGGATATGGACTTTGTTTGCACGAGGCGGTTTCTCTCCCCGGCTCCTCTCTCCTCTGGTCCTCTGCAATCCGTTCCTGTGCCTCCCGCCGTGGAGGCTATGCAAGTTGACCGGTCTCGCTTGACACCTCAAGAGAGGACACGACGCCGCATGGAGAACCTATGCCTGTACTGTGCCGGTACCGAACACTTCTTGAAAGATTGTCCTATCCGTCCTCCCCGCCTGGAAAGACGTATGCTGACTCCGCACAAAGATTAGACAGTTCTTGATGTCTACTCTGCTTCTCCACGCCTTACTGTGCCTGTGCGGATATCTTCCTCTACCTTCTCCTTCTCTGCTACAGCCTTCTTGGATTCCGGATCTGCAGGAAATTTTATTTTGGCCTCTCTCATCAACAGGTTCAACATCCCGGTGACCAGTCTCTACAGACCCCTCTACATCAATTCTGTTAACAATGAAAGATTGGACTGTACCGTGCGTTACCGCACGGAACCTATCCTAATGTGCATCGGACCTCATCACGAAAAAATTGAATTTTTGGTCCTCTCCAACTGCACTTCTGAAATTCTTCTTGGATTACCGTGGCTTCAACGCCATTCCCCAACCCTTGATTGGTCCACAGGAGAAATCAAGAACTGGGGTACTTCTTGTCACAAGGACTGTCTTAAATCGGTGCCCAGTACTCCTTGCCGTAACCCTGTGGTTCCCCCTGTATTCGGTCTTCCTAAGGCTTATATGGACTATTCTGACGTTTTTTGCAAAAAGCAAGCTGAGACTTTGCCTCCTCACAGGCCTAATGACTGTCCTATTGACCTCCTCCCGGGTACTACCCCACCCCGGGGCAGAATCTATCCTCTGTCTGCTCCAGAGACTCTTGCCATGTCGGAGTACATCCAGGAGAATTTAAAAAAGGGGTTTATCCGCAAGTCCTCCTCTCCTGCCGGAGCTGGATTTTTTTTTGTGTCCAAAAAAGATGGCTCCCTACGTTGTTGTATTGATTACCGCGGACTTAATAAAATCACGGTAAAAAAACGCTACCCCTTACCTCTTATCTCGGAACTCTTTGATCGCTTACAAGGTGCCCACATCTTTACCAAACTGGACTTAAGAGGTGCTTATAATCTCATCCGCATCAGGGAGGGGGACGAATGGAAGACCGCATTTAACACCAGAGATGGACACTTTGAGTATCTGGTCATGCCCTTTGGCCTATGCAACGCCCCTGCCTTCTTCAAAAACTTTGTTATTTGGGGTTCGCCAATTATTACAGACAGTTTATTCCACACTTTTCCACTATTGTGGCTCCTATCGTGGCTTTAACCAAGAAAAATGCCAATCCCAAGTCCTGGTCCCCCCAAGCGGAAGACGCATTTAAACATCTCAAGTCTGCCTTTTCTTCCGCTCCCGTGCTCTCCAGACCTGACCCATCTAAACCCTTCCTATTGGAGGTAGATGCCTCCTCAGTGGGAGCTGGAGCTGTCCTTCTACAAAAAAATTCTTCCGGGCATGCTGTGACTTGTGGTTTTTTTTCTAGGACCTTCTCCCCGGCGGAGAGAAACTATTCCATCGGGGATCGAGAACTACTGGCCATTAAATTGGCGCTTGAGGAATGGAGGCACCTGCTGGAGGGATCAAAATTTCCAGTTATCATATACACTGATCACAAGAATCTCTCCTACCTCCAGTCTGCCCAATGACTGAACCCTCGCCAGGCTAGGTGGTCGTTGTTCTTTGCCCGTTTTAACTTTGAAATCCATTTTCGCCCTGCTGACAAGAACATTAGGGCCGATGCCCTCTCTCGTTCTTCTGATGCCTCTGAAGTAGAGGTCTCTCCGCAACACATCATTCCTCCGGACTGTCTGATCTCCACTTCTCCAGCTTCCATCAGGCAAACTCCTCCAGGGAAGACCTTCGTTTCTCCACGCCAGCGTCTCGGGATTCTCAAATGGGGACACTCCTCCCACCTCGCAGTTCATGTGGGCATCAAAAAATCCTTGCAACTCATCTCTCGATTTTATTGGTGGCCGACTCTGGAGACTGATGTTATTGATTTCGTGCGGGCCTGTACTGTCTGTGCCCGGGATAAGACTCCTCGCCAGAAGCCTGCTGGTCTCCTTCATCCTCTGCCTGTTCCTGAACAGCCTTGGTCACAGATTGGTATGGACTTTATTACGGACTTGCCCTCATCCGTGGCAACTCAGTTGTTTGGGTGGTCGTTGATCGATTTTCCAAGATGGCACATTTTATCCCTCTTCCTGGTCTTCCTTCAGCGCCTCAGTTGGCAAAGCAATTTTTTGTACACATTTTTCGCCTTCACGGTTTTCCCACGCATATCATCTCAGATAGAGGCGTCCAATTCGTGTCTAAATTCTGGAGGGCCCTCTGTAAACAGCTCAAGATCAAATTAAACTTCTCTTCTTCTTATCATCCCCAATCCAATGGGCAAGTAGAAAGAGTTAATCAGGTCCTGGGTGACTATTTACGGCATTTTTCGTGGTGTACGGCCTTCACCCTCTTCCTCCCCTCCCTACTCCCTTGCCCTCTGGTTTGCCCGCTGTGGATGAAGTGACTCGTGATCTTTCCACCATATGGAAAGAGACCCAAAATTCTCTTTTACAGGCTTCATCCCGGATGAAAAGATTTGCTGATAAAAAAAGAAGAACTCCCCCCATTTTTGCTCCCGGAGACAAGGTATGGCTCTCCGCTAAATATGTCCGCTTTCGTGTCCCCAGTTACAAACTGGGACCACGCTATCTTGGTCCTTTCAAAATCAAGTGCCAGATCAACCCTGTCTCTTACAAACTCCTTCTTCCTCCTTCTCTCCGTATTCCCAATGCCTTCCATGTCTCTCTCCTTAAACCACTCATCCTTAACCGCTTCTCTCCCAAAGTTGTTTCTCCCACTCCAGTTTCCGGATCTTCTGACGTCTTTTCTGTGAAGGAGATTCTAGCATCCAAAACGGTCAGAGGTAAAAGATTCTTCTTGGTCGACTGGGAGAATTGCGGCCCTGAGGAGAGATCCTGGGAACCTGAGGACAACATCCTGGACAAAAGTCTTATCCTCAGGTTCTCAGGCTCCAAAAAGAGGGGGAGACCCAAGGGGGGGGGTACTCTTACGCCGAGCGCTCCGGGTCCCCGCTCCTCCCCGGAGTGCTCGCAGCGTTCTCTCATTCGCAGCGCCCCGGTCAGACCTGCTGACCGGGTGCGCTGCGATATTACTCCCAGCCGGGATGCGATTCGCGATGCGGGACGCGCCCGCTCGCGATGCGCATCTCGGCTCCCGTACCTGACCCGTTCCCCGTCTGTGTTGTCCCGGCGCGCGCGGCCCCGCTCCTTAGGGCGCGCGCGCGCCGGGTCTCTGCCATTTAAAGGGCCGCTGCGCCACTGATTGGCGCAGCAGGCCTGATCAGTATTCTCACCTGTGCACTCCCTACTTATACCTCACTTCCCCTGCACTCCCTCGCCGGATCTTGTTGCCATTGTGCCAGTGAAAGCGTTCCCTTGTGTGTTCCTAGCCTGTGTTCCAGACCTCCTGCCGTTGCCCCTGACTACGATCCTTGCTGCCTGCCCTGACCTTCTGCTACGTCCGACCTTGCTCTTGTCTACTCCCTTGTACCGCGCCTATCTTCAGCAGTCAGAGAGGTTGAGCCGTTGCTGGTGGATACGACCTGGTTGCTACCGCCGCTGCAAGACCATCCCGCTTTGCGGCGGGCTCTGGTGAATACCAGTAGCAACTAAGAACCGGTCCACCAGCACGGTCCACGCCAATCCCTCTCTTGCACAGAGGATCCACCTCCAGCCAGCCGAATCGTGACAATATCATCTAATCTAAGACCATACAGTGTATCCACCTTGATAGGGTAACATCAAATGCTAATGAAATATGGAAATGGTGCACTATAATACTTACCTATGGAGATGAGAGGATATGGAGAGACGATCTGTTCTGCGGATGAATGCAGAGGTACAGGAGAGAGAGGTCCATCCATCTAAAAAAGAAAAAAAATTGTAAAAAAAAGAAAAAAGAAAGAAAAAAAGAAAAAAGTAAAGAAGATGACAAAGAATAAATTAATACTCCAATACCCTCCATTCCCCTCCCCCTTATTCCTCATTGAGTTGCAGCATCAGAACTGTATCCCCCAACATAGTCTGATTTGCCACGTTGCCACACATTGGAATTCAACCATCCATATGTTGGACCAACGATACGAACAGAGAAAAGCCATCACCAATTTATTGATGATTCAAGCGGATAGGGGGAATCCCCTGTGTAACTTCAATGTCAACCAGTGGCAGCTCATACAGGACACCTGCCGTTCTCAGTAAAACAAGTATGTACGCCATTAGCTGATTACATAGGGGTGGTCTGGTGTGAGAGTTTGCATTGTGATTGGACATGTTGGTTGCCACTTTTTCAAGGGAGAAGTGTGATTGTCTGACATATGATTTATATACCCACCTGGACAGGGGTTTTAGACACGCTCCCTGATGAAGCACATTGCGAAACGCACGTTGGGGTTGGAGCTGGTATGTTGGAAGCACGCATGGCAGGATGTTTGATTGGTTTACAGCCGTTTTCTTCTTAGGTTCAACTTCTTATGTATGATCATTTCAATGTTGTACATTTTTTCTATCACTCTATGCTAGTAGCCACAGTACTGTGTTATACCTGTGATTCCTCTGAGTGATGTAATTGTTGGTCTATTTCTATGATCATTATTTCTCTGTACTCCATGTTAATGTGCCTCTCATACCACCTCCACTTTTCTGTATTGTCTTGTCAGTGCCTTAGTTTTAAAATGTCATCTTATATTTTAAATTGCTGTCTTGTACTTTTAATATATGTTCAATAAACTATGTATTTTACACAATTGGTTCTGTTGTTGAACCAATTGTGGCATTTACTTGATAGTCAGCTTTATGTATAGGTATACTGCACTCAGTAGTGTTGTGCCTATCCATATCACAACTGGAGAAGGTTAGTATCTCACTTTGGTGTTGTGATTGGGCACACATAGAATAAGTATCTATACTAGGAAGAGCCCCGTTTTTTCCTTTTTTGTCTCTCCAAATAATTCAATATGTTAGCTTCATCCTTTAGACCATCAGAATTACAGCAATACCTAATATGTATAATGTTTTACCTTGACATATTAACAACATTTCTGGGGAAAAAGAAAAAAAAATTACCTTTCTATATTGTGTCTTTTTATCTTTCAGTTGATGTACATATGTCATTTATATGAGAACTAGTTTTCTGCAGGAAGAGTTATATTTCAACATTGTATATTCATATCTATTCTTAAACATCGGATAGAGTTATATTTCCATTGGCATCATATTTGTATACCTATAATGTTTCATATTTTATAATGCTTATTCATAGAAGAGGGAACTATCCAGCATTGTTTTGTTGAACTTTTTTCGATGCTGTGGTTTATGCCAAATAAATAATATGTTAAATGTATTCAAAGAGTCCTGATGGCTACTGTTGTACCAATAATCTATTTTTTATGGTGTAGTTTAAAAAAACAAAAATATTTCTGAGCAGAAAATGTTTTATTAGAGACTTTTGTTAAAAACTATACTATTAAATTTAAAGCTGTGATTGCATTATCCCATGTATAACTTTTTAGATTACTTAAGAAGCATGGCCTAAGAGACCTATATTGTAAAAGGACAAGTTGCCTTGGTAACCCGTTAGAATCTTGTTTCTGAGCAGAGAGAAGGTGCATGGAAGTGAATTGAAGATTCTGATTATGAACTTGAAGATTGCAGAATGTTTCCTTAGGGTAGGTTTTCCCGGATGGATCCGCAGCGTATTTTCGGCTGCAGATTCGCAGGCTATGGACCCTACATTGTGCCTCCAGCCGCGCCTGCTCATAGCGGCAATCTGCAACGTGTCTGCTCTTAGCGGCGGATTGCTGCAACAAGCAGGCACAGCTAGAGGTACAATGTGGGTCCATCGTCGGCAGATCTGCAGCAGAAAATATTCAGCAGATCCGTCCATGTTAACCTATCCTTAGGGTAGGGTTACACTTAATACATCCACAGCATATTTTACACTGTGGGTAATACACTGTGCAGCAGGAAAACACTGCAGATTCTGCTACTCTGCCACAGTCCTGTGTGTGCAGTAAGGTTTGATGGCAGGCCCAGGGGCGCAGATGTGACTGTGATAAGCAGGACCACCTCCAAACCTTATTGCAAACACAGGGCTTTGGCGGGGTAGCCCTGTGTATCTGTCTTTAGCAGAATCCACAGTGGATTTTCTGCATCAGAAATATACTGCAGATGCACTATGTGTGACCCTTAAGATTCATTTCACCTTAAGAGTAATATCAGGAAATATTACTTTACTGAGAGAGTAGTGGATGCATGGAATAGCCTTCCTGTAGAAGTGGTCGCTGCAAATACAGTAAAGGAGTTTAACCCCTTAAGGACCAAGCCCATTTTGACCTTAAGGACCAGGCCAATTTTATTGTAGCATTTTTGTTTTTTCCTCCTCTTCTTCTAAAAATCATAACTCTCTTATATTTTCATCCACAGACTAGTATGAGGGCTTGTTTTTTGTGCGACCAGTTGTGCTGCATAATTACATCACTCATTTTACTATAAAATGTATGGTGCAACCAAAAAAAAATATTTGTGTGGGGAAATTAAAAAGAAAACCATAATTTTTGCAAATTTTGGAAGGTTTTGTTTTCACGCCATACAATTTACGGTAAAAATGACGTGTTCTTTGTTCTGTGGGTCAATATGACAAAAATGATACCCATGATTACATACTTTTCTATTATTGTTGCACTTAAAAAAAATCGCAAACTTTTTACATTTTGATGACCTATAACTTTTACATTTTTCCGTATAAGGTATGAGGGCTCATTTTTTGCACCATGATCTGTACTTTTTATTGATGCCACATTTGTCTATATAAAACTTCTATACATTTTTTTCATAAAATGTGACAAAAAAAGCAGGCTGTTCACCTTACATGATCAATATTATTATATTTTAATAGTTCTTTTGATATTTATGCATGCGGCGATACCAAATATGGGAAAAAGGAAATTTTACATTTTTATTGGGGGAGGGGATTTTTTTTTTTTACTTTTTATACTTACATTTTTACACTGAAATAGGGGGACTATATATAGCAATCCTTTGATTGCTAATACTGTTCAGTGCTGTGCATAGCGAATAGAACTGATTAGTGTTATCAGTGATCTTCTGCTCTGGTCTGCACGATCTCAGACCAGAGCAGAAGACCCCGGGAGATGACCAGAGCCAGGTGAGGGGACCTCTGGCCAACATGCTGGATGATCAGATCCCCGCGGCAGCGCTGCGGACGATCCGATCATCCATTTGAAGTATTGATCACGGCATCTGAGGGGTTAATGACAGACATCCGCACGATCCCGGATGTCCGCCATTACCGGCAGGTCCCTGGCGGTCATGACAGACCGTAAATGTACGCCATAGTGCGTTAAGTACCACGGCACCAAGACGTACATTTACCTCAATTGTCGTTAAGGGGTTAAACATGCATGGGATAAGCATAAGGCTATTCTTCATATAAGATAGGGCACAGCACAGCACTTTATATAATGATAAAAAAGGAGTTTTCTCTTAAGATAAATTTACTGTCCAATAATCTATACAGCTTTCGTTGAGTGGTAAATTCAATTTTTTTTTTATTACTCCAGGTTACTGATGCCAGTGAAACATTATACAATTTTTAAGTTTACTTTATGTACCAATTGTTCAATTGTTTCAACAAGAACCTTCTTCTACAGAACCTTCTACAGGATGAAACCTTTCCTGGTTTCAGGTTCCATCAGGTGTAGACTTATTTGCTGAGTCAGGTCCAGGCAGAAGACTCACAGAAAACAGGTTCAGCATCAGGGTTAGCAAAGTACACAGGTTTAGCATAGTACATAAAGATCTGACAAAGAGAACATTATATAACCAGACACAGGTCATATACATGATAGCAGTTTAGGAATAACACACCTTCATTATGGCTAAATCAATCTATTGATCAGGCACAGGTAAGTGGGTGGAGCTGCCATTAATAGGTAATGCCAGACTGGGATAGGTGGAAGACACATTAGAGGCAAGTGCCCTGGTCTTTTAAGTTGCAGCAAGAGCATGTGGGCAGCTCCTTTGGGGCAGAACAAGAACTGTAGCTGTGGAGGAGGAGGAAGCCTGAACGAGACAGATAGTGGAAAGGTGGCACAGACATCACAGCTTGACAACAGAGAGTGTCGGGACATGCCGTGCTTTCACAGGTGCTGACCATTAGACCTGCCTTGTCCTGTTTGTGAAGGTAAAGAAGGAGGCTAAGCTGCCGCATGCTCGTACTTGGGTTGATGGTACCATATACAAGGCTTACATTTGCAAGATCACTGGGTCTAGCATGCCAAAGCTTTGTAGAGCCATCGTCACTTAGGTGTCCAGTCTACCCGGGTGTAAGCCTTCTCAGCATCCATAAATAGTAAAGCCAAATAAATGTTCTCAAAATGGGCATAGTGGACCAGTCGCAGCACTCTAAGGACTTCTCCACACCTGGCAGTATTCTGCTTGAAGCAGGTGCTTCTGAAATCATCAGCGGTAGGACGGCCAAAATTATCAGTGGTAGTAAAGTATGTGGGTGAACGTCCATTCTCCAGTATGTACAGACCATTATCCAGCTAAGTCATCTGGGACATTTCACAAATTCATTGTCTTTCCTCATATTAATGTTAATATGTCCCATGTGCCTATAAATGAGTACTAAGTACTCTACCTGCAAACATTGTACACCAAAGAAATGTAGAGCTTAGACTTAATTGAGTCAAAAATGAAATCTAATTTTATCATCACATAACATTAACCCCTTAAGGACACATGACGTACTGGAACGTCATGTGTCCGCTCCCGATCTATAACGCGGGGCCGCGCGTCATAGCGGGTCGGGCCCGGGACCCGTGGCTAACAACGGTCCGTGGCTAACAATGGCCGGGACCCGTGGCTAATAGCGCGCGGCATTGATCGCTGTGCCGCGCGCTATTAACCCTTTACATGCGGCGTTCAAAGTTGAACGCCGCGTCTAAAGTGAAACTGAAACCATAACGGTTAGCTCAGTGGGCTGTTCGGGATAGCCACAGCGAAATCGGGGCATCCCGAACAGCTTACAGGACAGCAGGAGGGTCCCTACCTGCCTCCTCGCTGTCTGATCGCCGAATGACTGCTCAGTGCCTGAGATCCAGGCATGAGCAGTCAAACGGCAGAATCATCGATCACTGGTTTCCTATGAGAAACCAGTGATCAATGATAAAGATCAGTGTGTGCAGTGTTATAGGTCCCTATGGGAGCTATAACACTGCAAAAAAAAAGTGGAAAAAAAAGTGAATAAATATCATTTAACACCTTCCCTATTAAAAGTTTGAATCACCCCCTTTTCCCATAAAAAAAAACACAGTGTAAATAAAAATAAAAATAAGCATATATGGTATCGCCGCATGCGGAAATGTCCGAATTATAAAAATATATCGTTAATTAAACCGCACGGTCAATGGCGTGTGTGCAAAAAAATTCCAAAGTCCAAAATAGTGCATTTTTGGTCACTTTTTATATCATGAAAAAATGAATAAAAAGCGATCAATAAGTTCTATCAATGCAAAAATGGTACCGTTAAAAACTTCAGATCATGGTGCAAAAAATGAGCCCTCATACTGCCCCATGCACGGAAAAATAAAAAAATTATAGGGGTCAGAAATGACAATTTTAAACGTATAAATTTTCCTGCATGAAGTTATGATTTTTTCCAGAAGTACGACAAAATCAAACCTATATAAGTAGGGTATCATTTTAACCGTACCTACAGAATAAATATCAGGTGTAATTTTTACCGAAAAATGTACTACGTAGAGACGGAAGCCCCCAAAAGTTACAAAACAGCGTTTTTTTTTCAATTTTGTCGCACAATGATTTTTTTTTTCCATTTCACCGTAGATTTTTGGGCACAATGACTGACGTCATTACAAAGTAGAATTGGTGGCGCAAAAAATAAGCCATCATATGGATTTTTAGGTGCAAAATTGAAAGAGTTATGATTTTTTAAAGGCAAGGAGCAAAAAACGAAAATGCAAAAACGGAAAAACCCCCGATCCTTAAGGGGTTAAAATCCAAATGAGACTTTACAGACAGGGTTTAACAATGTACACAATTTGGAGCTTAGGGCTCGACATATATATATATATATATATATATATATATATATATCTATCAAAGAGCACTTTTCCATATATTTTTATATCGTAAAATACCCAGAGGAATATGATATTTTATGCACAACTGTAATATTTATGCATCAATATCCCACACTTTTGTGCTACCGATATAACGGAAAACACTGCTATAAGTTCGGGCAGGCTCACTGAACCAGTATCATACTACATATCCCATAAGTGCATAAAGTACCAAATTGTTCTCACCCATTATGCTAATGCCTCACTGCTCCACTACCCCAACAGCTGCTGTTTAGGCTCCTTCTTCAGGGGACTACAGTACATCTGTCATCCCTTTCCCCTTTTATATCGTGCAGCTCTAAACACTTCTTCCGGAACGCTAACTTCACTGGGCTCACCCGTCACCTGACTTGGCGCATGCGCTGCAGGATGCCGGTAAATCACCCAATGGGTATCGGTGTCACTGCGCCACTGCGCATGTCTAAGCTCTCTCCTGGCTGGACACGCGCATAGCGCTTTTATGCATCATGCTTCCGCTGTACTCTGCGAGTGTGCGTACATTGACAGGCAGTGCATGAGTGAGTGATGACTTCTATAATATATCATATTACCTATGGGGACATGCCTTACAAAGTGCAAGTGCTCAAATTATCAAAATTGTAAAAAATGCATGACAAAATATATAAAGTGACAGTGCAAAATATATAAAGTGAAAGTGCAACAATATAAAATAAAGTGCATACAGACCCTATTGTTCTTTAAACAATTTATCCAAAATTCTATAAATCAAATAAGCATCTCATATTATCATTTCACCAGTACACTCATTTGTCTCTAAACCTATTTACTAGTATTCGCGAATATAGCACTATATATTCGTAATTACGAATATTCATTTTTTTTTTTTACAGTACGCATCACAGTGATCACCCCTCTCTGCTTCCAGCTTGTGTGGTGTAAAGAAGGCTCTAATACTACTGTGTGAGACTGATGTGTGAATTTTCGCATATACGAAAATTTGCATATGCTAATTTTCGCATATGTGAATTTTCGCTTATGCAAATGTTTGAATATGCTCATTTTTACATATGTTAATTTGCGCATACACGAATTTTCGCATATGCGAAAATAAAACGAGAATATTACGGATATGCGAATATTCGCGAATATATGCCGAATATTCGTCCATATATTCGCGAATATTCGTGAATTCGAATATGGCCTATGCCGCTCAACACTACTATTTACTACAAATCCTTACCCTTATAGTCCAATATAATAAATCCACCATAAGATAGTATAATAATTCTATAACATCTCTATATAGAGATCCAGTGCTTTGGTCATAGGCATATTCCCTGTGCATCTTTTTACCTAATATATTAAAGCCTATAATATTACTAATAGTATTCAGTGTCATATTCAAAGGGGTCACAAACTATGAAAAAATTATATGTGTAACATGTCTATGTATAAGTAGAAGGACACCGATGTCCTAATACTATGACGTGACCAATAAAAAGTGCTATAGTGCTGACAAACTACTCTATGACTGCATAATTCCAAATAATAAAACCACTGCAACAACACTCCCTCCTCCCCCCACCCCACACACACCACCACTCACAATACAAATAATTTGCAAAATAGCATTTAGTATCCCCATAATTGTCAATTCACAGCTTTCACATTGCTCCGTTCCAAAATTTCCTACTAAAATGAATAAAAAGACAGACACAAATTAAAATCACAGCAGATGGAGATTGTAATTATTTACAGAAATGGAGCAAAACTCAGCTAATTTAGGCCCACAGGGGTCATCGTACCTAGAGTGACTATCCACCTGGTTTCTTTTTGTGTTAGAATCCTCTTCACATTTCCCCCCATGATGCCACAATGCACTCTCTCAATACCACAGATCTGCAAAAATTTCACATCAGAATTATGAGCTAATTTGAAATGCCTTGCAAGTGTTTTTAACAAAGTTAGATCTGATTTATCTCTTGCTGCCATGATGTCCCTCACATGCTCTCTAGTGCAAATCCTCAGCTCTCTCGATGTAAGCCCTATATACACTTTCTGGCAACTACAAGTCACATAGTAAATCATGTTTGTGCTGCTACATGAAATGTATTGTCAAATATTATATTCTCTATCCCTTTTGCTATGCAAAATGTATCTGCTCTAACAATATTTTGACAGGCACAACAATCACCACAAGGTGAACAGCCAATCCTAGGTTTTGTTGCCCAAAACGGATTTTTTACTTTTGCCACATAGTGGCTGCGCACTAGAGAGTCCTTCCAGTTCTTTCTTCTCCTTGCAATCATAGAGACATTTTTTGTTATTAAAGTAAATAGGTTTAGAGACAAATGAGTGTACTGGTGAAATGTTAATATGAGATGTCTGTTTGATTTATAGAATTTTGGATAAATTGTTTAAAAAACAATAGGGTCTGTATGGACTTTATTTTATATTGTTGGACTGTCACTTTATATATTTTGTCGTGCATTTTTTACAATGTTGATAATTTGAGCACTTTGTAAGGCATGCCCCAGAGGTACAGTGGGGATCAAAAGTTTGGGCACCCCAGGTAAAAATTTGTATTAATGTACATAAAGAAGCCAAGGAATGATGGAAAAATCTCCAAAAGGCATCAAATTGCAGATTAGACATTCTTATAATATGTCAACAAAAGTTTGATTTTATTTCCGTCATTTACATTTTCAAAATAACAGAAAACAAAACAATGGCGTCTGCAAAAGTTTGGGCACCCTAAAGAATTTATAGCATGCACTGCCGCCTTTGCAATGCTGAGACCTGCCAGTGTTAGGGATTGTTCTCAATCATCATCTGGGAAGACCAGGTGATGTCAATCTCAAAGGTTTTAAATGCCCAGATTCATCTGACCTTGCCCCAACAATCAGCACCATGGGTTCTTCTAAGCAGTGGTCTAGAAATCTGAAACTGAAAATAGTTGAACATATGTGAAGTTCGATCTGCCCCCTATACTTTAACATTGCAGTAAACTTTGACCCTGTGAGTCAGAGTCAGCAGACACATTAAAGCCAATAAGCAGCAGTCCCTCCCTTCCAGACCCTCCTACCTCTTGCACGGACGCCATTTTACCCTCATTCAGCATGCTGCAGGCTTAGGAAGTGGAGGGTCAGAGAAGCTGCTCCTGCTGTTTAGGGAAAGCGATAGCTAGGTTGCTGCTAGGTGGTCTATTCAGGGTCCAGTTTACTTTTAAAGCACTAGTGTGACATCTGCTTTAAGAACAGCACCCAAAAATGCCCTTTTTAGGACTGAAAGATATCAGTCCTGGTTGGGAGGGAACCGCTGGTTAAAAGGGGTACTCCAGAATCAAACTTAGGTTCCTTCAAGCAACTAACTACTACAGTATTCAAAGGGCTGAAATATATCAGTCCGTGTGTTTTGCAACAGCTGGAGGCACCCTGGTTGGGGACCACTGCATAAAAGGGGAACTCCGCTGGCAAGCTTTTTTTTCTTTAAAGCAACTAACTACTACAATATTCAAAGGGCTGAAATATATCAGTCCGTGTGTTTTGCAACAGCTGGAGGCACCCTGGTTGGGGACCACTGCATAAAAGGGGAACTCCGCTGGCAAGCTTTTTTTCTTTAAAGCAACTAACTACTACAGTATTCAAAGGGCTGAAATATATCAGTCCGTGTGTTTTGCAACAGCTGGAGGCACCCTCTTTGGGGACCACTGCATTAAATGGGAACTCCGCTGGCAAGCTTTTTTTCTTTAAAGCAACTAACTACTACAGTATTCAAAGGGCTGAAATATATCAGTCCATGTTTTTGGCAACAGCTGGAGGCACACTGGTTGGGGACCACTGCTTAAAAGGGGAATTCCGCTGGCAAGCTTTTTTGCTCATTGCCGCACTAGTGCAAATCACATTAGGTGTGACAGTTCTGCAAATTGAAAAAAACAACCTTTTTTGGCTGTTAAATAAAACCAGTCGTCACTGTCAGTTCACGTCACAGTTGCCATTTTTTTTGCCTGCAGGGCAAATTGTGTCACCCTAGTGCAAATTACATTAGGTGTGACAGTGGTGCAAATAAAAAAAAAAAAATTTTTTGCTGTTAAATAAAATCAGTCGTCACTGTCAGTTCACGTCACAGTTGCCAGTTTTTTTTGCCTGCAGGGCAAATTGTGTCACCCTAGTGCAAATCACATTAGGTGTGACAGTTGTGCAAATAAAAAAAAAAAAAAACCTTTTTTGACTGTTAAATAAAACCAGTCGTCACTGTCAGTTCACATCACAGTTGCCATTTTTTTTTTGCCTGCAGGGCAAATTGTGTCACCCTAGTGCAAATCACATTAGGTGTGACAGTTGTGCAAATTAAAAAAACATATCTTTTTTGCTGTTAAATAAAATCAGTCGTCACTGTCAGTTCACATCACAGTTGCCATTTTTTTTGCCTGCAGGGCAAATTGTGTCACCCTAGTGCAAATCACATTAGGTGTGACAGTTGTGCAAATAAAAAAAATAATAATAATTTTTTCCTCTGTTAAATAAAATTAGCCGTCACTGTCAGTTCACGTGCCAGTTGCCAGTTTTTTTTGCCTGCAGGGCAAATTGTGTCACCCTAGTGCAAATCACATTAGGTGTGACAGTTGTGCAAATTTAATTTAAAAAAATGACAGGCAGAGGAAGGCCACCCCGCAGGGGACGTCGTGGTGCTGGGATTCCCTTTGGCCCTAGAATGGCCAGTGTTCAGAGGCCACGTACCCTGAACCCCCAAAGTTCTGAGGACTTAGTTGACTGGCTATCACAAGACACCCAATCTACTACAGCTTCGGAACCTTGACGCACCATCCTTCTCCTTCTCTAGCTTAGGTTCGGGCACCTCTCATGCTACCACTTGCCCGCCTGCCGCCACCACCAACACTAGCACCGCAGCAGCTTTACTTGATCCGTCAGAGGAGTTATTTACACATCAGTTTGAAGACATGAGTGATGCACAACCATTATTGCCAGAGGATGTAGTTGACAGGGATATGTCTCAGTCAGGCAGCATTACACACATGGACGTACGGAGTGATGATGATGTTGTACCCGCTGCTGCTTCCTTTCTTGAGGTGTCAGATAGCGGTGAAGGTGTTGATGATGAGAAGAGAAGAAGAGGGGGAAAGTTCAGATGGGGAGACAGAGAGGAGGAGCAGACGAGTTGGAAGCAGGAGGAGGTCGTCGCAAGGAGCTAGTGGCACAGTGAGACAGTATGCATCGGCACCCGGGGTCAGCCAGACGGGATGCCAATCAACGCATGCTGTTGCCACCACCAGAATGCCGTCATCGCAGAGCTCAACAGTGTGGCATTTTTTTGTGTGTCTGCCTCTGACAACAGCAAGGCCATTTGCAACCTGTACCAGAAGAAACTGAGTCGTGGGAAGTCCAACACCCACCTAGGCACAACTGCTTTGCGAAGGCACATGATGTCACATCACAAACGCCTATGGGATCAACACGTCAGTACAAGCAGCACACAAAGTCAAAGCCGCCATCCTCCTCCTGGTCCAGTATCTTCAGCCAGGTCAACCACTTCTGCCCTCCTTGCCCCCTCTCAACCATCCGCCTCTCCGTCTCTTGCCTTGAGCAGTTCCTGCTCATCTGCCCACAGTCAGGTGTCTGTTAAGGAGATGTTTGAGCGCAAGAAGACAATGTCTCAAAGTCACCCCCTAGTCCGGCGTCTGACAGCTGGCTTGTCGGAACTGCTAGCCCACCAGCTTTTACCGTACAAGCTGGTGGAGTCTGAGGCCTTAAAAAAATTTGTAGCCATTGGGACACCGCAGTGGAAGGTACCCGGACGAAATTTTTTTGCACAAAAGGCAATCCCCAACCTTTACTCCATGGTGCAAAAGGAAATTATGGCATGTCTGGCACACAGTGTAGGGGCAAGGGTCCATCTGACCACTGATACCTGGTCTGCAAAGCATGATCAGGGCAGGTATATCACCTACACTGCGCATTGGGTAAACCTGGTGATGGCTGCCAAGCATGGAATGCGTGGCTCTGCAGAGGAGTTGGTGACACCGCCATGACTTGCAGGCAGGCCTGCTGTCACCTCCTCTACTCCTCCTACTCCATCCTCTTCCATAACATCCTCGGCCGAGTCCTCTTCCACTGCTGCGTCTTGGTCCACATCACCGGCACCCCCCCCCCCCCCCCCCCCAGCTCCCCAGGTGCTATTCCACATCCCGGATAAGGCAGTGTCACACCATCTTGGTGTTGACTTGCCTCAAAGCAGAGAGTCACACCGCACCAGCACTCCTGTCGGCCCTGAACGCACAGATGGACCAGTGGCTTACTCCGCATCAACTGGAGATCAGCAAGGTGGTTTGTGACAACGGAACAAATTTGTTGGCGGCATTGAGGTTGGGCAAGTTGACACATGGGCCGTGCATGGCACATGTGTGTAATCTGATTGTACAACGCTTTGTGCTCAAGTACCCAGGCTTACAGGATGTCCTGAAGCAGTCCAGGAAGGTGTGTGGCCATTTCAGGCGTTCCTACACGGCCATGGCGCACTTGTCAGATATCCAGCGGCGAAACAACATGCCAGTGAGGCGCTTGATTTGCCACAGCCCGACACGTTGGAATTCAACACTCCTAATGTTCGACAACAAGAAAAAGCCATCAACGAATATTTGTATGACCAAGGTGCTAGGACATCATCTGCGGAGCTGGGAATTTTTTTGCCATGTTACTGGAGGCTCATACGCAATGCCTGTAGGCTCATGCTTCCTTTTGAGGAGGTGACAAACCTGGTCAGTCGCACCGAAGGCACCATCAGCGACATCATACCGTTTGTTTTCTTCCTGGAGTGTGCCCTGCGAAGAGTGTTGGATCAGGCAGTAGATGAGCGTGAAGAGGAAGAGTTGTGGACACCATCCCCACCAGAAACAGCCTTATCAGCATCGCTTGCTGGACCTGCGGCAAGGCTGGAAGAGGATTGTGAGGAAGAGGAGTCAGAGGAGGAATGTGGCTTTGAAGAGGAGGAGGAAGACCAACCACAGCAGGCATCCCAGGGTGCTCCTTGTCACCTATCTGGTTCCCTTGGTGTTGTACGTGGCTGGTAGAAAGAAGATTATACCTTCCCTGACATCACTGAGGACGAGGAATGGGACATGAGTAGCTCGGCATCCGTCCTTGTGCAAATGGGGTCTTTCATGCTGTCGTGTCTGTTGAAGGACCTCGTATAAAAAGGATGAAGGAGAATGACCTGTACTGGGTGTCCACGCTACTAGACCCCCGGTATAAACATAAAGTTCCTGACATGTTAACGCATTACAGCAAGGCGGAAAGGATTAAGCAGGTCCAAAATAAATTAAGAAGTATGCTGTACACAGCTTATAAGGGTCATGTCACAGCACAACAGGGATCTAACAGGGGAAGAGGTGAAAGTAATTCTCCTCCTCCTCCCAAGAACACGCCGGCAAGGACAGGATGCTGTACAGACATGCTGTTGATGGAGGACATGCAGAGCTTTTTAAGTCCTACGCATCGCCACAGCCCTTCGGGGTCCACCATCAGAGAACGACTTGACCGACAGGTAGCAGACTACCTGGCCTTAACCGCAGATATCAACACTCTGAGGAGTGATGAACCCCTTGACTACTGGGTGTGCCGGCTTGACCTGTGGCCTGAGCTATCCCAATTTGCGCTCGAACTTCTGGCTTGTCCCGCTTCAAGTGTCCTGTCAGAAAGGACCTTCAGTGCAGCAGGAGGTATTGTCACTGAGAAGAGGAGTCGCCTCACCTTTCTTAAGATGAATGAGGGATGGATCCCGAAGGGACTGACACTGGGCATTTGACTGAACAAGGCCTGATCAGATGAGCTGCCTTGGGCTAAAAATGGTCCACATGCTGCTGCATTTGAACTCTGAATGCCGGATGACTTGCGTCACTTATCCGCCACCAACTAGGGTTCAAGCCGCAATGTTTTAAGGCACTTTCTGCCTGGCGAAACAAACAGAAATTTTTCTGCCCGCTGCTACAGCAGCAGCTGCGACAATACCAAATGTTCTAGCCAGGAGTACATGCCTAATTTTTCGGGACTCTGCTGCTGCACTTGTTATGGTGCTGCAATTTTCTGGCCGCTGCTACAGAAGCGGCTGCAACAATACCCAATTTTTCATCCATGTGTACATGCCTAATTATTCTGGCCTCTACTGCTGCACTTGTTATGGTGCTGCAATTTTTATGGCCACTGCTACAGCTGCGACAAAATCAAATTTTCCAGCCATGTGTACATGCCTAATTTTTCTGGCCTCTGCTGCTGCACTTGTTATGGTGCTGCAATTTTTCTGGCCGCTGCTACAGAAGCGGCTGAAACATTACCAAATTTTTCATCCATGTGTACATGCCTAATTTTTCTGGCCTCTGCTGCTGCACTTGTTATGGTGCTGCAATTTTTCTGGCCACTGCTACAGAAGCGGCTGCAACAATACAACATTTTTCAGGCATGTGTACATGCTTAATTTTTCTGGTACTCTCTGTGACATCTCTGTCCATTTTAGCAACCGTGGATATTAGATGTATGCTAAGGGTAGCATGGTGGCTCAGAGGTTAGCGCTGGGGCCTTGGGTTCAAATCCCACTATGTGCTGCCTCAAGGGGGAAATCTAACTATGTGATGCCTAAAGGGGGGCTCTATGTGCTGCTTAAAGGGGGCCAAAGCACGTTATTCCAAACCATTTAGGAATAATAGGTGATTTATGCCCTTTATGGATTAAAACCACACTCTGCATCAACTATGTAATTTTCCATGGGAGTTTTGCCATGGATCCCACTTCGGCACGCTACAGTCCAGGTGTTAGTCCCCTTGAAACTACTTTTAAATCACTATTGTGGCAAGAAAGAGTCCCTGTGGGTTTTAAAATTCGCCTGCCCATTGAAGTCAATGGCGGTTCGCCCGGTTCGCGAACTTTTGCGGAAGGTCGCATTTGCGGTTTGCGAACCGAAAATGTTATGTTTGCGACATCACTACTGTCAAGGTGCTCCATACTGTCAAAGTCCAAACAATAGTATTCACCAGCTGGTGTTTTTCTGCGTATAGTTGCGCATATTACTGCCCTCATCAGTGCATACCGCATAGGTACATCCAAGTAGTGTACCATCTTGCACCTGTTAATCTGTAAAGGGCCTACATACTGTGAAAGGACAGGCATAAGTAATCACCTGCTGCTTTTCTAGACGAATACTGTTTAAAGAGTAGTGTAGCGTTTTGTAATACCCTCATATACGCACTAAGTATGTCAGGCAGAGAAGTGCCAGGACGTGCACAGAGGAGTTGCAGAGGCCTAAATACTTCAGACAGAGTTGGCAGCAGACTAGGGGCGAGGGGCAGCAGGAGTCGCAGCGAGAGGCCTGAGCTCCCGTTATCAGCCAGCGGTCGTGTCTCGCCAGCAACCCATCTGCCGTCGTCGATTGGTTAATACGCTCATCCACATCATCACAAGTGACATATGACACCCCCAGTCAACAGTCGGTGGGTTCCTCAGACACAACCCTCAGTTGGCATGGCCCAGAAGCAGTCCCTGTCCTCCCATTGCCTTTGTCCTTTTCTATTCCCTCTCCTAGAGAAGTATCTCATGCTGTGGGATCAGCTCCACTATTTACTGAGGACGATCTAATAGAGGACAGTCAGCAGCTACTGCCCAGCCAAGAAGGTGAGGAGACATGCGCCGCTTGCTCCGCTAGGCGGGTAAGTAGTGATGCGGAGAGTGACGTGGGAGGCGGTGTTGCAAGGGTTCAGGGACCTGAAGCGGACAGTGTTGGGGAACCTGAGGAGGACATCAGTGATGTGCACACACCTGTTGATGATGATGAAGCCGATCGCAATTGGGAGCCGGGTGCAGAAGGGGCTTAATCATCATCAGTAGAAGCGAGTTGCAGGTTGCCCTTGAGACAGCAAGGCAGTAGCACGGTTGGCAGTCAGCATGGTGGTAGGAGTGGACATTCAGGAGCCAAACGTGCCCGGGGGAGACCACCTGCTTCGCGGCATTCTACCTTTCCGGGAGGTAGTGAAACAGGGGTTCCTGGAGATGGCGTCAGTAGCAGTCAATTAGTGCGGACTGCAGTTGGGAAAATCAGTTACTCGGCGGTGTGGAAGTTTTTCATAAGGCATCCGGAGGATGTTCACGTAGCCACTTGCAAGATCTGTCGGCAGAAGGTGAAGCGTGGCCAGGGTCCCAATGTCGGCACCACGGCCCTGCGTCAACACATGCTTCTCCACCATAAAGCGGCCTGGGAGAACCGTTGCTCCGATGTAATGGTCTAGCCTGCTGCATCACCCAGTGGCTATCCGCTCCCTCCTTCATCCAGCCAAGGCTCCACCACCTCAGCCGAAGTGAGCTGTGTGTCAAACCCTCCTTTTGTCGCTCCTGCTTCTTCCGCTTTTCGTCAGCCATTCCGCCCACAATCCATCGGCAAAGCCATGTCCAAGAGACAACAGTATGCGCCCAGTCATCCAACGGCACAGAAGTTGAATATGCTCCTGTCCAAGTTGCTGGTGTTGCATTCCCTCCCTTTTCAACTGGTGGATTCTGCACCTTTCAGAGAATTGATGGCTTGTGCCGAGCTGAGGTGGAGAGTCCCAAGCTGTCATTTCTTTGCGAAGAAGGCAGTACCAGCCCTGCATAAGTTTGTACAAGAGAAGGTGGGCCAGTCATTGAGCCTATCGGTGTATTCAAAAGTGCACAGCAGCACCGACATGTGGAGCTGTAACTACGGGCAGGGACAATACTTGTCTTTTACGGCCCAATGGGTAAATGTGGTTCCTGCACAGCCACAACAGCAACTTGGACAGGTCACACCGCTTCCTCCTCCACGCTCTCGCTCCCAGGCAGTTGGTCCTGTTACAGTGTGCGACGCAGCCTCCTCATCCTCCACCGTGTCCTCGGCCTCCACTGCACGTCCAAATCTCGGTGGCCCTTCATCGTACCATGTGTGTAGGGCACGGTGGTGTCAAGCTGTTCTTCACATGGTTTGCCTTGGTGAACGGAGTCACACAGGGGAGGAACTGCTAAAGTTCATTCGTAAAGAAATCCGAATATGGCTTACTCCACGAAATCTGGAAATGGGAACCATGGTGACCGACAACGGGAAGAACATTGTGTCTGCGCTGCGACAGACAAGGAAGTGTGAAACATGCGCCCTGCATGACACACGTGTTGAATCTGGTTGTCAAGCACTTCCTCAAGTCTTCACCCCATTTGCAAAACATCCTGAAAATGGCAAGGAAACTGTGCATGCACTTCAGTCACTCGTACACCGCCAAGCACACCTTCCTTGAGCTGCAGGGTCAGAAAGGTATCCCACAACATAATCTAATTTGTGACGTTGCCACACGTTGGAATTCCACCCTCCATATGTTGGACAGACTATACAAACAAAGAAAAGCCATCACCGATTTCTTCATGATCCAAGCAGATAGGAGTACTCCCCTGTGTAACTTCAATGTCAACCAGTGGCAGCTCATAAGTGACACCTGCCGTTTGCTGAGGCCCTTTGAGGAAGCCACATTATTTGTAAATCGCCTGGATTACGCCATGAACAACGTAATTCCACTCCTACATTTCCTACAACAAATGATTGAAACCATGACTGGTCACGGCAATGGAGACGTTGCGCCTACATCTCAATTCTGCATGAGCCCTGTGGGGGCTGAACTGGAGGAGGAGGATTATGAGGGGCAGAGCGGAGGTTGGATGAGATGGCCGGTGTTTCTAGCGATCGGACAGGAGAGGAGGAGCAGTAGCAGCCAGAGGAGCTGGATGGTTATGAGGAAGGCGAGACAGAGGACCCAGACACACCATGGCAGTATGCCGTGGAGATGGAGGCAGGTAGTCCCTCCAAGTCACTGGCGCAAATGGCACGATGCATGCTCAGTTGCTTGCGTAGTGACCCCCGAATTACAAAATTCATCAGCGGGATGACTTCTTGATCTCCACCTTATTAGACCCTCGCTACCGTCCAAGAATGGGGGCCTTTTTTACACCCACTGAGAGGGAGGACAAACTGACCTACTACAGAGACATTCTACATAGCCAGTTGGCCGATGCCTATCGGCCACATGGTCCATCCACTCGCAGATCTGATTCGGGGGGCCCTCTGCGCTCACCTTCCACTGCCATGGCTGCTGGGGAGGGGAGGGGTGGCAGGAGCAGTACCAAATCAATCAGCAGCAGCCTGAGTCTACAGTTGCTGATGAGTAGCTTTTTTCACCCGCATAGTGAAGAAACTCATCAGCAGCAGGTAGACATGGAGCAGGACCTGAACAAGCAGGTGGTGGCATACCTTGACAGGACCATGCAAACAACCATTGAAAATCCTCTGGACTTCTGGGCAGCCAAACTTGATTTATGGCCGCAACTAGCAAAGTTTGCCCTGGAAAAGCTGTCCTGCCCGGCCAGTAGTGTGCCATCAGTGCGGGTGTTTAGTGCGGCCGGGGCCATAGTCACCCCAAGGCGAACTCGTCTGTCCACTAAAAATGTGGAGAGACTGACGTTTGTCAAGATGAATCAGGGATGGATCAGCCAGGATTTCCAGCCACCAATGCCAGATGCCTCAGAGTAGATTGACCATGCTGCTACACCAACATTTTCCAATTATGGTTAGTTATGAAACCCTCATCAATTAGGGTTATGAAACACTCTTTGGTACTGCGTTTGCCTGCTCCTGGCTCATCCTGTGTCTTTCAGGAACTACTTGCCTCACTCATGCTTCTGGCCTTGGGCATTTGATTTTTGGAAGTTTAGCAGTAGCTAAATACATGCTTAATGCAAATTTCAACATTGATCGTTAAATGTAAGGGGTTATGGAACCCTCTTAGGTACTGCTCCTGACTGCTCCTTACTCATCCTGTGTCTTTCAGAAACTACTTGCCTCCCTGATGCCTCGGGCCTTGGGCCTTTCATTTTTGGATGTTTAGCAGTAGCTAAATACATACTTAATGCAAATTTCAACATTGATCTTTAAATGTAAGGGGTTATGAAACCCTCTTGGGTACTGCGAATGACTGCTCCTGACTCATCCTGTGTCTTTCAGGAACTACTTGCCTCCCTGATACCTCGGACCTTGGGCCTTTAGTTTTGGGATTTTTAGCAGTAGGTAAATACATAATTAATGTAAATTTCAACATTGATCTTTAATTGTAAGGGTTTATGAAACACTCTTGGGTACTGTGAATGACTGCTCCTAACTCATTCTGTGTCTTTCAGGAACTACTTGCCTCCCTGATGCCTCGGGCCTTGGGCCTTTAATTTTTGGATGTTTAGCAGTTGATAAATATATGCTTAATGCAAATGTCAACATTGATCTTTAAATGTAATGGGTTATGAAACCCTCTTGGGTACAGCGAATGCCTACTCCTGACTCATCCTGTGTCTTTCAGGAACTTCTTGCCTCACTGATACTTCTGGCCTTGGGCCTTTATTTTTTGGAAGTTTAGCAGTAGCTAATACATGCTTAATGCAAATTTCAACAATGATCTTTAAATTCTCGGCACTCTGCCAGGGCCTTTTCCTACCCCGCCGGGGCAGATCCGAGGACCTCACTAAACCATCCAATCGGTAGTAGAGACATGCGGTGTGTACAAAGGGCAGGGACTTAATGAAACCGAGCTTATGACCTGCACTTAGTTGGGATTCTTCTTTCCTGGCAAATAATTGCAATCCCTGATCCCTATCACAAACGGGGTTCAGCGGGTTACCCGCACCTGTCGGTGAAGGATAGACACATGCTGGTCCGTTCAGTGTAGCGCGCGTGCAGCCCCGGACATCTGAGGGCATAACACACCTGTTATTGCTCGATCTCACGATTGATCGTGCAATGTAAGGGGTTATGAAAGCCTCTTGGGTACTGCTGATGCCTACTCCTGACTGCTCCTGTTTCTTACAGGAACTACTTGACTTCATGATGCTTCTGGGCTTGAGCCTTTAATTTTAGGATTCTTGAAATACATACATACATGCTTAATTAAAATTTCAACATTCATGGTGCAATGTATGGGGTTATTAAACACTCTTGGGTAGTGTTTTTTTCACAGTAATAAACTTGAATTTTCCAGAATAATAACCATTACGCTTGTTGCGTGTGATTTTTTTATTAAAATAAAAAAAAATAAAAAAACGGAGAGGGGTGAACTCTGCTTCTTTATTTCATAAAAAATTATTTTAGAGAAGAATGTCTTTTGGTGGTCCACCGTCCTGCATTATAGAGTCTTCTGGACTCTTGGATATGCGCTTGTTCTTAAACAAAGGTCCAAAAACCAAAAATGGCCGGTCAGGGCTAAGGAGACGCTGCGCCTACATCTTACGGCCACATCAGCCCATGAGATTAGGTCCTTTGTACCCACACGGCGGGGTCCGGGACACAAATTTTGATTCAAATTTCAAATAACAAAATCAGACATTTCAATGGTCTCCTCATGCTGCAGCCAACTCCAGGCTGCGTAATTCAGGTAACATATAGAGAGCACCCGCTGTCCTAAATTTTCTTCAAAATTTTTCGTCAAAAATGTTTTTTTATTTTTTATTAAGGATTGTGAAGCCCTGCTGTGTACTCGTGCATCAGCCAACTCCAGGCTGTGTCATACAGGCAATATATGGTTTACTGATGCCGCTGCGGGGCCTGGGTCTGTGAATGTCAAATTTTCTCATAGGTAGCACCCGCTATCCAAAATCTTCTTCAAAAATTTCTAAAATTGTTGTGTTTTTTCGGTGGGTCTGTGAAGCCCTGCTGAAAGTTATTTTTAAATTTCAAATCAAAAAATGATGGCGCTACTGGGCCTGGGTCTGGGAAATTAAAATTTTCTCATAGGTAGCATCCGCTATCTAAAATCTTTTTCAAAAATTTCTAAAATTGTGGTGTTTTTTTTTTTTTTTTTTGGGGGGGGGGGGGGGGGTGTGAAGCCCTGCTGTGTACTCGTGCATCAGCCAACTCCAGGCTGTGTCATTCAGGCAATATAGGGTTTACTGATGCCGCTGTGTGGCCTGGGTCTGGGAATTTCAAATTTTCTCATAGGTAGCACCTGCTATCCAAAATCTTTTTAAAACATTTCTAAAATGGTGGTGTTTTTTGGGGAGGATTGTGAAGCCCTGCTGTGTACTCGTGCATCAGCCAACTCCAGGCTGTGTCATACAGGCAATATATGGTTTACTGATGCCGCTGCGGGGCCTGGGTCTGAGAATGTCAAATTTTCTCATAGGTAGCACCCGCTATCCAAAATCTTCTTCAAAAATTTCTAAAATTGTTGTGTTTTTTCTTAGGGATTGTGAAGCCCTGGTGTGTACTCATGCATCAGTCAACTCCAGCCTGTGTCATTCAGGCGATATATTGTTTACTGCTGCCGTTGCTGGGCCTGGGTCTGGGAAATTCAAATTTTCTCATAGGTATCACCCGCTATCCAAAATCTTTGGTTTAAATTTCTTAATTCATTTTTTAATCTTAGGGATTGTGAGGGCCTAGTGCCTACTCATGCAGCTGACAACTCCGGGCTGTGCCATTCATCCACTATATGGTCTCCTCATGCTGCCAACACCTCCACTCTGTGTCATTGAGCCACTATATGGTTTCCTCATGCTGCCAACATGTCCACACTGTGTCATTCAGCCACTATATGGTGTCCTCATGCTGCCAGCACCTCCACACTGTGCCATTCAGCCACTATATGGTTTCCTCATGCTGCCAACACCTACACGCTGTGTCATTCAGTCACTATATGGTCTCCTGACACTGATGCCACCACCAGGCTCTGTCATTGTGCTGCTATGCGGCAGTGATTCTAAAAGTGATGCCGGTAATCTGAATGTTATTCTGAAAAACAGTATTATTTCACTAACCCAGCACGCTCCATATGCATTTTAGAACACAGCAAAGTGTTCTATACCCCTATAGAGGCTGTATGTAGGCTAGAAATAGCCTTTTTTTAATAAAGATTTGCCGCGAAAAAATTCGGATCGAAACAAACTTTTTGGGAAAATTCCGCGAATCGGCCGAGTCGAATTTTTGAAAAGTTTGCTCATCTCTAACTGCTGCCATGGAATCGCAGCATCCCAAACAGCTTGCAGGGCACCAGAAGGGTCCCTACCTGCCTTCTGCGTGTTCGATCGCCAAATGACTGCTCCGTGCCAGAGATCCAGGCAGCAGCAGTCAAGTGCCGATAACACTGATCAATGCCATGCTATTGCATGGCAGTGAACAGTGTAACAGATCAGTGAATGCAATGTTATAGCCCCCTATGTGGGCTAAAACATTGCAAAAAAAGTGAAAAAAATGTGTTAATAAATGTGATTTAACCTTCCCTAATAAAAATCACCCCCCTTTTCCCATAAAAAAAACAAAACAATGTAAATAAAAGTAAATATAAACATATGTGGTATTTCGATGTGCACAAATGTCCAAACTATAAAAATATATAGTTGATTAAACTGCACGGTCAATGGCGTACAGGAAAAAAATTCCAAAGTCCAAAATAGCGTATTTTTGGTCACTTTTTATATCATTAAAACATGAATAAAAAGCAATTAAAAAGTTCGATCAAAACAAAAAGGGTACCGATAAAAACTTCAGATCATGGCGCAAAAAAAGCCCATACATCCCCATATGTGGAAAAAGTTATAGGGGTCAGAAGAGGAAATTTTTAAACGTATACATTTTCCTGCATGTGGTTATGATTTTTTCCAGAAATACGACATAATCCAACCTATATAAGTAGGGCATCATTTTAACCATATGGACCTACAGAATAAAGATAAGGTGTCCTTTTTACCGAAAAACTTCCAAAATGGCGTTTTCTCTTCAATTTTGTCGCACAATGATTTTTTTTCCGTTTCCCCGTGGATTTTTGGGTAAAATGACTAATGTCACTGGAAAGTAGAATATGTGGCGCAAAAAATAACCCATAATATGGATTTGTATGTGGAAAATGAAAAGGATTATGAGTTTTAAAAGGTAAGGAGGTTAAAACGAAAATGCAAAAACTGAAAAACACTGAGTCCTTAAGGGGTTAAATTAAGGGGTTAATACAGAATAAAATTATAAAAATAATCTTTAACAAAGCCTGAAAAACGATTCTAGGAAGTATACTATAGGTGAGTTAGAGAAATGTCATTGCTCTGAGAATTTCCGCTTATTTATAGAATGATTTTATAGTTTAAAGTTTTCATGTTCGATGGGATAAATAGTGTTGAACTCTGGTTTAATTTAATTTGTTCTGCCTGGTGCAATCAATAAGAATAAAAATTGTCTTAAACTTGGTTAATGCTACCAGTAAATAGAAGTAATTGAGGTAATGTTCAGGTAATAAATTAAAAGCTCCAACAAGTGGAAAACTGTAATACATAACAAATAAAATATTTGATAATGATATTTCTGACATAATTTAACATATAGTACTACAATGAATTATAAAATGGGTTGTCTAGCATTAAAAAAACAGAGCTGATATCTTCAATAAAATGCATCACATTGCGCAACAGTTCTATTGAAGTCAATGGAGTCAAGTTGCAATAGTTGTAAAATTGTTTAGTTGTAATACCACACACAACCTGCAGATAAAGTGTGGGGTTGTTTTTGAAAAAAAAGAAATAGCTCTGTTTTTCTTTTATTGATAACCCCTTTAAAGGGCTTATCCACCATAAGGTAATTTTAGTACTTACCTGCCAAACAGTAATAGACATGCTTAGGTAAAATCCATGCCTTTCTCTGGGCTAAATGGCTGTGTTGTGAGTCCCTTATAAAGCTGCTTTTTTGTAAAATGGCTATTTCCTGTTGAAGTTTCCTCCCTCCAACTACAAGTCCCAAGATCCCTTGTTTGTAAGTGTGAGGTCTCTTTTCTTCCTTCCACATATCAGCACCCCACCCATTAAAGCACACCTGAGCTGCCTTGCATGCTGAACAGTGCTGTAAATTACAATTCCCTGTAGCCTTTTTGGAGAAAAATCTCTCTCCCACCAAATGAAAGAAGCAATCTGATTGGTTGCTATGGGCAACTCAGCAACTTTTCCGCTGTACAAGATTTGATAAAGATCCCCCTAGGGTTCATGTACACAGTTTTACTAGAGCATGGAGCCATAAATGCGATCTCCTAGGGGTACATGAGGTCTATGGTGTACCTCCAGTTTCAAAGATGTTAAGATTTTTTCCCCCACAGTCTATGTGAATCTGATCAAAAAATGTTCCATCAGATTCTGTACATATTAAGCTATTTTCCCCTATTAACAATGCAATGCATTGTACTAAATATAAATAAACACACATATATATATATATATATATATATATATATATATATATATATATATCTGCTATTGTTTTTTTCATGTATCTTTGTTTTCAGTCTCCTAGTACACTCATTTCTTGTGTTTGGAGAAAGATAAGCTTTCAGAATTGAATGTGAATCATTGTTTAAAGGGATACTCCGGATGGAAAACAAATTTTCAACTGGCTCCAGAAAGTTAAACAGATGTGTAAATTAGGGAAGAAGAAAAGTGCAGAAGCCAGCAGTATAATAAACTTCACCTTATATTGTATTCCAAGATAAAACATCGACATGGGAACGTCTCAAATCCCAAATGATAAAACCTCCTGGATAAGCAACATGACGCGTTTCAGGTCATGTGACCCTTGCATCTGATGAAGGGTCACATGACCAGAAGCGCATCATGTTGCTTATCCAGGAGGTTTTATCGTTTGTGATTTGAGATGTTCCCATGTCGAAGTTTTATCTTGGAATACAATAAAAGGTGAAGTTTATTATACCTCTGGCTTCTGCACTTTTCTTCTTCTCAAGTTTGAGGCTTCTATTTGCCGTGCGGAGGATAGGGTGAGCTGACGTTCCTTGTATCTACACATGAGATGTGTACATTACTTCTATTAAAAATGTTAATCTTTCCAGTTCTTATCAGTTGCTGTATACTACAGAGGAATAGTGTTGCTCGCGAATATTTGCAAAGCGAATTTTATTCGCGAATATCGCATATTCGCGAATTCACGAATATTCGCGAATATAGCACTATATATTCGTAATTACGAATATTCGTTTTTTTTTTTTGTTGTTTTTTTTTCACAGTACACATCACAGTGATCATCCCTCTCTGCTTCCAGCTTGTGTGGTGTAAAGAAGGCTCTAATACTACTGTGTGAGACTGGCGTGCGAGTTTTCGCATATGCGAAAATTAGCATATGCTAATTTTCTCACATGCGAATATTTGTCTATGCGAATTTTCGCATACGCGAAGTTTCGTGTATGCGAAAATAAAACAAGGATATTACTAATATGCGAATATTCGCGAATATATGACGAATATTCGTCCATATATTTGCGAATATTCGCGAATTCGAATATGGCCTATGCTGCTCAACACTACAGAGGAAGTTGAGTTCTCTTATGACCACAGTGCTCTCTGCTGACACTCTTTTTTATTATAAAAGTACAAAACACAAAACAAGTTCATTTCACTGTAACAAAATTAACAAAACTGAACATAACAACAAACTATTCATCTCAAAATAACAACTTAAACCGGCCAGCCCAGATAAATCAAAAATAAATAAATAAATCATTACCTACTATAGTCCAACACACACACACACACACACATACCTAATGAACATAAATAAAGCTTTCCTCGCTGGGATCAAAAACTAAAAATATCCAAACTAGGAAACATAACCACACTGCCCCCCCCCCCCCCTAATAACAAGACAAAAAAATATGGCTAGCTGCCGTAACAAAAATAATCCAACTTGGATAACAAAATATATATTATTTTTTTATACATCTATATTTTTTTTTCCTTTTTTATATACTATATATATATATATATATATATATATATATATATATATACATACATATACATACACATATCCACATACATACACATACACACATACATACATACACACATTTTTTCTTTTTTTTTTCTTTTTTTTTTTTTTAACCCCACCCTCCGATCCCGACCTGGGCAGTCCCTGAGCGCCAGAGGCTTCTGGAAGTGGGTCAACAGAACCCGTTTGTCAAGGAACTGCCTTGACTGGGTCCTGATCTCCCACACTCCCAGACCCCACCGACGTATCGCCTTCAGAGTCGGGGTAGCGTAAGCCGGAAGATATCCATGGGGCGTACGGAGGTCCTTCACTTGCCCTCCTGTCTCCCATTCCTGGAAGAAAGGCCGAAACCATTCCCTGCAGGAGAGTACCCACGGAGAAGCCCTCTCTGACCAGAGGTTTGCGATGTTGGCTTTCAAGAAGGTGTTCGTAAAGAACACCACAGGGTTTACCATAGATAAACCCCCTAGTCTCCTCGTGCGGTATGTAACCTCCCTCTTGACTAGGTTCATCCTGTTCCCCCATAACAGTTGGAAAAACAGGCTGTAGATCCTAGTGTAGTAAGCCTCTGGCAAGATACATACACTGCCCAGATAGATAAACAAGGGGAGCAGGTACGATTTGATCAGGTGTACCCTTTCCCTGAGGGTCATAGACCAACCCTTCCACTGGTCCACCTTCTGAGCGGCATCCTGGAGCTTACCATCCCAGTTTTTGGTGGGATAATCATCCTGGCCGAATGTGATGCCTAAGACTTTTGCTGATTCTTGGGGCCCTGGAAGGGTGTCCGGGAGATCAAACATGGGATCCCCCCCTCCCAGCCAGAGACTTTCACACTTATCCCGGTTGATCTTAGACCCGGATGCCTCCGAGTAGCGGTCCACCTCCGACATCACCACACCGACCTCCTCTCTCGTGGAGACGAAAATAGTGACATCGTCAGCGTACGCCACCACTCTCTGGGTGACAGCCGGCTCCGCCAGACTCATCCCGACTCCCGCCAAAGGCCCACAATCTACCCTCCGGATGAAGGGATCGATTGCGAACACGTATAAAAGCGGGCTCAAAGGACAACCCTGACGGACTCCGGACCCCACCTCAAAAGAGCGGCCAGACCACCCATTCACCAGCGGGAAACTCTCTGCCCCTGCATACAAGATCTTAAGCCAATTAACAAAAGTAGTTGGTAAGCCATATCTCAGGAGGACGGACCATAGGTACTCGTGGTTTACCCGATCAAATGCTTTGGCCTGATCCAAGGACAGCAAGTACCCCTTCCAAAGACCTGCACTACTCCGCTCCACTGCCTCCCTGACACTAAGGACAGCACTTAAGGTGCTTCGGCCTGGAACAGAGCAGTGCTGAGCCCCCGAAAGGAGCCGGGGTGCAAACTTCACCAGCCGATTAAACAGTATCTTGGCCAGAAGCTTCCTGTCCGTATTGAGAAGAGCTATGGGCCTCCAATTCTCAATCTGGCTAGGATCTTTACCCTTTGACAGAAGAATCAGGGCTGACCTCCTCATTGACTTCAGCAGAGTACCTGAGGAGAGACACTCATTGAATACCTCAGTCAAGAGGGGAGCTAAAGACTCCTTAAAGGTCCTGTACCACTCGGATGTTAAGCCATCCGGACCTGGCGACTTCTTGGGGGCGAGCCCCTCGATCGCCAGTCTCACTTCCTCTTCCCTGATTTCTTCTGCCAAAACATCAAGAGAGGGGTCTACCCCTGGCTCAGGAATGGTTTCAGTCAGGAAAACCGACATCCTATCTCGATCTAGATCCTTCCTCCCCAAGAGGTGCGAGTAGAAGGATCTGACGACCTCCAAGATCCCTGATCTGGACCGATTCAGAGATCCTGTACTATCAATCAGTCCTGAAATGACTTTACTACTCACTGACATCTTACAGTTTCTGTAAGGGTCGGGCGAGCGGTACTTTCCGTAATCCCTCTCAAAAACCAAAGATGCGTGTCTATCGTACTGACACCTCATCAGCAAGGATTTCACTCTGGAGATATCCTCTCGGCTACCTCCAGTCGAGACGAGAAGCTCGAGTTTCCTCCTCAGACCCTGATACAAGTGATACCTGTTCAGGGACCTGAGGCTCGAGAGCTGGCGGAAGAACCCCGCAACCCGCTTCTTGAATATCTCCCACCACTCTGACTTACTACTACGTAGGTCCAGTAAAGGTACCTGACTCTGAAGAAAATCCTCAAAGGACTGTCTTATCTCCGCTTCCTCCAGGAGGGACGAATTCAGCTTCCAATAACCTTTTCCCATCCGGGGGGTCTCTGAAACATTCAGGGAAAACAAAATCATACAGTGATCGGAGAACTCCACCTCAACCACGGACACTGCAGAAGAGACGACTTCCTCCTTTAAATAAAACCTATCTATCCTAGACCTGCGACTACCTTGATGATAGGTGAAACCCGCGTGGCCCGAGGGGCTCCGGATGTGGGCGTCCTCTAGGCGAGCTTCTCTAGTTATGCTAATCAGTGCCACACTATCACAAGTCAGCGGACCATTGGAGCCTCTCCAATCTTGGGACCTCGTGACATTATTGAAGTCCCCTCCAAAGATCACTTGCCGACTCGTAAAAAGAAAGGGCTTAATCCTCATAAAGAGATCTTTACGGTCCCGCTTAGTTTGCGGGGCATAGATGTTAATGAGCCAGAGCTCTTGTCCCTTCATGAAGACATCTAAGATCAGGCACCTCCCCATTTCTAATTCAATAACCCGTCGGCATTCAACAGGAGCGGTAAAAAGGACCGCCACCCCACTATACGGCTCAGCTGCAAGAGACCAGTGGGAGGGGCCGCGCCTCCACTCTCTTCTGGCTTTTACCAGAGAGGCTAGATCTGACAACCTGGTCTCTTGTAAAAAGAAAATATCGGCTTCAACACGGCCGAGAAAATCAAAGGCTGCAAATCTAGCCGTATCCGACTTTATGCTGGCACAATTAATAGATGCCAGCGTCAATGGGGTGAGTGCCGCCATACAGGGTGATTAAATTAGACGGCCACACCCTTTACTTTTGCTTCCCTTTCTTTTTCGCCCCCTGAAGAAGACGAGAGGGCAGGACCACACTTAGACCTTTTTTTGGATTCAGATTGATCCATTTGATCCCCGTCTCCATCCGGCCCCGGTCTAGCCCTGCCCTCCGAGGAAGGTGTCCCGACAGGACAGGGCCCAGTTCCCCCCAGAGGCTCTTTCTTCCTAGGCACCCCGCCCTCACCTTCCCCCTCCAAGGAGGGGGAGGAGATGGTATCGAGGACGAGGTACCGGTTTGACAGGTCAATCAGAGGGGGGGCAGTCAGGCTTCCGTTTTGGACCTGGCCCGTAGTACAAGGAACAGATGACTTTGACCTCTTCTTTCTCCCTTTCCTTTTGCCCTTATCTTTCTTTTTAGGCCTCTCCCCACTATCCTCATCCACACTTTCATAGTGGGAGGAATCAGAAAGGTCGGCCATATTGCCATCCTCTTTGCGCAGTCTCCTGATCTCCTCATCTAGCACGTTCTCCTCCAGGGCTTCAGCAGTTACAGGGCCAGCTTCAGGAGCAGGGGCTGAAGCTACCCCCGCCACCTGGGCACTCTCCAGCTCCCTACTCCTTCTACGATTTTCCTCCCGCCTTAGTTTGGCGGGGCCCTTTTTCCTCCTCACTAGCCCTGTTGTGCCCCCCTCCCTGCTCGTACCCTCCCCAGCCGAGGCAACTTCACAGCTCTCCTCATCCGGAGCGGCCGCCGCACGGGTGAAGGCGCTAGGACAACGGCTAAAAGGGTGTCCGAGGACACCACACAGGTGGCACCGGATCTGCCGACAGGATGCGGCCAGATGACCCACCCCACCACACAAAGCGCAGACCTGCACAGTACAGGCTGCGCTAAAGTGGGTGGGGCTGCCACACCTGTGACAGACCTTAGGCTGCCCCTGGTAGAAGACCTGAATCCTATCACGTCCAAGGAAGGCGGCTGACAAAATGTGGGCAACCGTACTGCCTGAACGCTTGAGTTTGACGGAAAACGTCCAGGCCCCGGACCAGATCCCGTGCTCATCAAAGTTTTTCTTGGGCATGTCCGTCACATCCCCATACCGACCGAGCCAGGTCATGATGTCATAACAAGAAAGTGACTCGTTACGGGTCAAAACGGTCACTTTCTTGACAGAGTTCTGACGGGAAATCGCCTTTACGGTGAAATCCCGCCAGCCGGGCTCGTTCTTCGCCACTTCATAGTTTGACCAGAAGAGTTCAAGACCCTCTGGCCGAACGAAACTGACGTCAAACTCAGACGAACCGTAGGGGTGAATCAGGGCAAAGATGTCACTCGCCCTGAATTCCATCTGAAGGAGGAGCTCAAC
The DNA here is from genome assembly GCF_029499605.1 of Hyla sarda. Taxonomy (NCBI): domain Eukaryota; kingdom Metazoa; phylum Chordata; class Amphibia; order Anura; family Hylidae; genus Hyla; species Hyla sarda. Next base: position 375,008,746 of record NC_079190.1, on the reverse strand, counting down.
CACTTTAGCGCGAGGTGGACACGCATCCTCGCCCCTCCAAATCAGACGGACCACATTCCTACGGTTATTGTCCTGCCCGGGTGTCGGGAGGGACCAGACCACCTCCTCATTCCGCTCTCGGAAAGCCCCCAAACCGTGTCTCTCTATCCAGAAAGACAGGTCGACCTCACCCCTTCCCTCTACCTGGATCGACCTGTCACCCCTGCGTAGAGCCTCCAGGAGGCGCTGTTGCAAATGGCCCCCAAGGCCGGACGGAGACAGGGACCCCCTGAACCCCCGGCAGCGACATTAGCATAGCTCCTGGGAGCAGTCACTGCCGGGGGGCAGCCGGACCAGACCCAGAGCCAGAACCACTTACAACACCATTCACACCACAACTCTCAACCTCTTTATTTCCAGCCATACTATTACCACTCCCATCAACATTCACTCCACTGACACTGCCACATACACTCCTCTCACCCACAACACTACTACACCCATCAATATCACATCCTACATTCTTGTCCTGACTAACAAATTCTGGGCTGGCTGGGACTTGTAGTATGGCTGGCTTTAGTAAAGCCCTTTGTGCTGGCTTAGCCGCTGCTGGGGTCGACGCCGATGGCTTCTCCTTCATGGCTGCTATCACATCCTGATTCTGGGACTGCCCCACCGGGCGCACCCCAGCTCCTCCCACAGCGCCAGCACCTGCTTCACCCGACTTCACAGGCTCTGTGGATAATCCCGGCGCCCGGACACTCCCCCCCCTCACAGGGGAGTGCCTTGCAGTGCCGGTAATGCCCACAGTACTCGGGGAACCGCCCCCCGAGCACCCAGGGGCATAACTCGCGCTGCCCACCATGAGCCCATCCTGCCCCTCCCTACCGGCAGGATGGGTGGGCTTCACATCTATTGCGTCTACAGCTTTTACTGACGCCATGCTGTATCCCCCATGCTGGCTCCGTTCCACCACAGAAACGGAGTCTGGCAGTTTAGAGGACCCAGCAGCCTGAAACAGCTTTGCAGCTGGCCCAGACTGCTGGAAAGGACGGAACACATAATGCACAGTTTCCTGGGTCTTCTGTTTTTTTGCCTTTCTTTTTACTAATGTGTCATCACACTGGTCATCACCAAATGTAAAATTCTGGAGGTGGGCTGGGGACTCCTGCATCACTATAGCCCTCAGCAATCCCCCAGCCTCACTCTCCACATCATCATCCTCACTATCGCTTAGCGGTAGTGCCACCTGAGCCGGCTCTATGTAGCTGTCCTGAGTCTTAGTGGTCTGGGTGTCACAGGGAGTAGGGTCAGGCAATACATCATCCTCCACAACCTGTACACTTTCCTCCAACTTCTTCTCCTCCACCTCCTCCTCCTTTACACCAACACCACCATCCTCTCTTTCTTCACAGCCACTACTCTCCCCATCATCCACCTCCACCTTACCTGGGGATTTCATGGCGGCAAACCGATCCTGGTTCTCCATCTTCTCCCTGAAGAGACCGCTTCCCTCCAGGATCTCTGCTCTCCTCTCCTCCATCTTTGCAATGTCTTTCTTCAGGGCTGCAATCCTCTTTTTCAGTTCCAGTTTATTCTTTTTGGACCCAGAGCATGCCAGATTCTGGGCTCCACGCAGGTCCTCTCTCATCAACCTAAGCTCCCTACCACAGCGGTCGTATTCCGCAAACCGTGCGGTCATGCGGGAGCAGTAGGTCTCACTGGACTCTTCGGGCCCTCTCTCAGCCCACAACTCAATACTTTGCCTCCTCGCCTTCCTTCCACTGGATCTCTGGCTGGCACCCATTGCCGGAGGAGCCGAGCCTGCATTGCTGCAGACTCTGCCAGATCTTCTTCCTCCGGCCGTAAAAATGGCTGTCGCTGTTTTCTCTCCACCCCCCGCCAGCCTGGAAGAACGGGGAGTGGAGGCCAGGGGCTCCATGCAGGGAAAACTCTCCCAAGGAGCCTGCCACACCCCTGGGAAAGGTTGGTGAATCACCTGCTCTGCCTCTGGAACTCTGGAGAAACACAAAAAGGGACACACCCAAAGCTGCTTCACACACAACTGCTCCTGGCTACTGTGTTCCACAGGAAGCGCTCTCTGCTGACACCTCTGTCCATGTCAGGAACTGTCCACAGTAGGAGAGGTTTGCTATGGGGATTTGCTTCTACTTGGAACAGTTCCTGACATGGTCAGCAGAGAGAACTGTGGTAAGACAGAAAAGAACTACACACTTTTCTTTGTAGTATAAGCAGCTGATAAGTACTGGAAGGATTAAGATATTTGATATTTTAATAGAAGTTATTTATTACTAATTTATAAATTTGTCATTTTACAAAAAAATCCACAGTGAAACGAAAAAAGAAATCCATTGTGCGACAAAATTGAAGAAAAAATGCCATTTTGTAATTTTGGGGGCTTCCGTTTCTATCCAGTGCATTTTTCGGTAAAAAAAAAAGACACCTGATCTTTATTCTGTAGGTCCATATGCTTAAAATAATACCTTACTTATTTAGGTTTGATTTTGTCGTACTTCTGAAAAAAAACATAACTACATGCAGGAAAATGTATACGTTATAAATTCTCATCTTCTGACCCCTATAACTTTTTTATCGTTACCATTTGTGTATTGATCGGACTTTTTGATTGCTTTTTATTCATTTTTTCATGATATAAAAAGTGTCCAAAAATACACTATTTTGGACTTTGGAATATTTTTGCGTGTACACCATTGACCCTGCGGTTTAATTAACTATATATTTTTATAGTTTGGACATTTCAGCATGCGGTGATACCATATATGTTTATTTTTATTTACACAGTTTTTTTTATTCAAACTTTTATTAGGCAATTAGGGAAGGGGTTAAATTACCTTTATTCAATTTCCCCCCTTTTTTTTTGCAGCGTTATATGGGAGCTATAACACTGCAAAAAATAAGTGGAAAAAAAAAGTTAATAAAGGTCACTGCACACACTTATCTTTTACCCTGATCCCTGCAAAGCCTTAGCTTTGCATGGATCAGTGTTATTGGCGGTGGATTGCTCAAGCCAGTATCTCAGGATTGGAGCAATCAATCACCGATCGGACACAACAGAGCAAGATAAGGGGACCTCTGCTCGTGTGCTAGCTGATCGGGACATCGCGATATTATTGCAATAGTCCCAATCAGCCCGACTGAGCTGCCAGGAAACTTTCACTTTAATTTTAGATGCGGCGATCAAATTTGATCGCCTAGTCCAAAGGGTTAATAGCGTGCGGCACAATGATCGGTGCCGCACGCTATTAGCCCAGGGTCCCGGCTATCATTAGCTGCCAGGACCGACCCGGTATGACGGGGGGTTACGGCTTGACCCCGTTTTAAATACCAGGACCGGGCGTAGGGCGTACAGGTATGCCCTACGTCCTTACGAGGTTAAGTACACTCCATCTACCTCATACTTTATCATTGGTGCCAATATGTACCATGACTGCTGGGTCTTCTCCAGCCCCACCCAACAAGCTGCTAACCCGATCCGTGAACTCGAGCACCAGGTAGACAACACACTGTTCGGTGATCCCGGTCTTTGTGACAGATCGCACTGTCCCCCTAATAATAGAGTCCTCCACTACCAGTACCTGTCTGGCCTGCCCTGCACTCCTCCTTCCCTCTTAACTGGAGCAGACACACCCCTGGTGGTCAGAGGCAGTATCTTGCTGCAGTACTGCTAGATCTGAAATGGCATCCCCCTCATCTGCTAACCGGGCAAACTTGTTGGGGTATGCCAGATCAGTACTAGTTTTCGAAAAATCTCTTTATCAGGTATTATAAATACAATTCTTCATCTGCTTAAACAATGTTATAAGCAATTAAGACCTGCCCTCTGTTACTACCTCTTCCTGGTAACAAGACATCAAAGAGAACATGCAAAGCCTATAAGTAAATATGAGAATATGAGCAGATCATTGAGCAGAGCAGACCATCTATTATTGATCTGTTGGGTCATTCCTTGGATGCTTTCTTTTTATCAGGTTTGCCTTATTTCTTGCTCTTATATATAAATTCTTGCTATGATGACAATTCAATATGGTGTTTTGTTTGATCAGATATTTGTTTGTTAGAGGCTACTAGTTAGTTTTGCAAACATTGTATCATCGATAGTTTGACAAATTTTTCTGGCCAAAATTCACTTTCAGCAAAGACCTGCTCCTTTGTTGAATGAGCTACAAAAAAGTATCAAGCACATAATAAATGTGTGTTTTACACAAATTGCACTAACCTGCAAAAGTAGATCCTCCCCAATTCCCTTACCAATGGCACCGAAAGGTAAGGGAATTGGGGAGGATCTATTCTCTACTTTTTTAATGTAAAGACACAACAAGGAGATTCAGAGAGGTATGGTTCTGATTATATGAAATGTTTCACAATAAATTAAACTGTGTATTTGTGATCCTTGGCACTATATTGAAGGCCAGTATTATGAACCAGTAGTGTTTGTTCTTGGGACATCCTCAATAGTCTAGTATAATACAGTGCAATGTGCTTTTCCTCTCATTATCTTTTGGCCACTCGTCTTATCACAAATCATTCTAACAATTAGAAAGTTGGCGTTAAGTTGAAGCCTCACAGGGATAGAACCGTGGGAAAGCTTCAGGTCAGGAACAGGAAACATTGGCAGTTCCTACTGGGGAAGTCTGTTGAAAACATACAAAATCTGCCAGATGGCTTTGGAACAGAAGAGCAGAGACAGCACTGTACACAGTGGCTTGCAGTTAGGGAACAGAATTAATTGCAGACAGGCTTACCTGTCCCCATGAGTCTCCAGCCATCTGGTGTCCTTAACACCTGCTTGCTCTTTACACCTCTCTGGCCCAATGATTTCAGTGCAATTTGTTTACAGACATTTGTCACCCAAATAAGACCGATTCCCGTAATTAATCTAAGAGATTTCAGCAAAGATGGGTCATCTCCACAAATAAACTCGTCCAGCCCTCGGGTTCCTATGTCACGATTTTCTTTTAATATATTTAATATCCGATTTAACCCTCCAAAAGAACCATTTTCTAAACATATTTCTAGACAAACATTAATCCTGCCACAGATGGACAGCGATGCCTGCCAAATGTTTGCTAGCTTTATTATTCAGAATGTAGAACACTTGTGACTTGCTGCAGGACCAGTTGGATCAGCTGCTGCTTGGTAAATAACACTTCTACAAATGCAGAAATAATTTGGCTCCTGAAAAAAAAAAAAAAACAATATAAGAAAAAAATTATAAAAAAAATAAAAACACCCAGGCAATTGCCTTGTGTACAAACGGTTGACTGTATTTAGTTACATTAATAAATGCATATGGGAGACAAATATGTACAGATAGTATGTTTACAAGACAAATAATATTCTAAATATTTATTACACTGAGTACATACAACTGTAGCAGTGCTATCTTAAGTGCCCTAATATGAGGTGCCGGGATAACCTAATGCACCAGGGATCAAGCTAAGTCCAGTAATTTTGCGTACAATCAATAAGAAAAAGTGATATTACATACTAGATTTGCTTATTGACATACAAAAGGGCATCTGTCACTTAAGTGTCAAAAAGCTAAAGCCAAGCTACTCAAATGCTACCACAGTCTGGCACGCCTTCTTGTTTACCCTCACCTCGCAGCCCCTCGTTAAAAGATGTATAGAAGCCACCATAACAGTCTGGACTGTAATTAAGGAAAAAGGAAACAATAATAGCTACACTCAACAACTGAGTGTCAATGTATTTTGGTTTCAACTTTACCTATGGCTGCTTTAAGTAGCATCTCTATAGCTATGTTATTTTAGTACTGAATGACAACACTATTCACAAACTATATTCCTGTATAATTTTTTGTTGTTGTTGGATTTTTTAGTTTTTTTCCCTAGGGGAATTTTTTAAGCAATAATGAGATTGCTTATGCTGAGCAATGCTAGTCTATTGATGAGTCAATTCAGTGTTCTGCTAGTAGAGACTGCTTGAGGCATCACTCCATAGCCATAACAGAGACCTTTAAGAGGCCTAAGTCTGCCATGGAAACTGATTTTCACCCCACAATCACATTGCAGGGGTGCAATTAGAGAGGCTGTATTAATCCTCTTAAATGCTGTGATTGCTTGTGCGTTTGTTTCATAGACCTTCTGCACTGCCACATTTTAAATATATGCCACACACATACGGTCTCGGTATATAACGCGGGGTCACGTCTCTTAAGGACGCAGGGCATATTAACCCTTTAGACGCGGCGTTCAAAGTTGATTGCCGCGTCTAAAATGAAAGTGTAAGCTTCACGGCAGCTCAGTCAGGCTGATCGGGACCATCGCGGTGAAATCGCAATGTCCCGATCAGCTAGAACGCAAGCCGAGGCCACCTTACCTGCCTCCGTCGCATCCGAACGTCGATTGATTGCTCCAAGCCTGAAATCCAGGCTTGAGCAATCGACCGCCGATAACACTGATCTTTGCCATGTCAAAAAACGGCAATGATCTGTTTAGCAGATCAGTGTGTGCAGTGTAATAGCCACTAAGGGGGGGCAATAAAACTGCCAAAAAACAGTGTGAAAAAAAGTTAAAGGGGTTGTGCGCTGCCCTGCCTTTCGGAGCTCCGCTCACAGTGTCCGGAAGTTCATTACTCCGAACGCTGTGCGCGGGCTTCCGTGACGTCTCGCCCGCCCCCTCGTTACGTCACGCCCGCCCCCTCTACCAAAATCTATGGGAAGGGGGCGTGACAGCGGTCGCGCCCCCTTCCCATAGACTTTTGTTGGGGTCAGAAGATGACAATTTTAAACGTATACATTTTCCTGCATGTAGTTATGATTTTTTTTTTTAAGTTATACAAAATAAAACCTGTATAAGTAGGGTATCATTTTAACCATATAGACCTACAGAATAAAGATAAGGTGTCATTTTTACCAAAAAAATGCACTGCTTAGAAACAGAAGCCGTGGATATTTTGGTAAAATGACTAATGTCACTGAAAAATTGGTGGCACAAAAAATAAGCCATAATATGGAATTTTAGGTGCAAAATTGAAAGTGTTATGATTTTTAGAAAGTGATGAGGAAAAAATGAAAATGCAAAAACGGAAAAACCCTGAGTTCCTTAACGCTGTGTTCAGGCTTCCGTCATGCCCCATCCCATAGACTTGCATTGAGGGGGCGGGACGTGATATCACATGACGGGGCGTGACATCACGAGGGGGCAGGCGTAAACACGGAAGCCCGCACACAGCGTTCAGGAACTCTTTAAGGGGTAACCCTTTAAGGGGTTAAACCCCAGACAGCAGCGCTGCTTGACACTAAATATACTATTCTAAGTAAGGGCTGGTTTACATCACGTTTTCTCCCATACGGGAGCACATACGGCAGGGGGGAGCTAAAACCTCGCCCTCCCGTATGCTTTTGTATGTGCTCCCGTATATAATTCATTTCAATGAGCAGGCTGGAGTGAAACGTTTGGTCCGGTCGGCTCATTTTTGCCCCGTATGCGCTTTTACAACTGGAGCTAAAACCGTGGTTGACCACAGTTTTAGGTCTGGGGAAAAAGCGCATACAGCGCAAAAATGAGCCGACCGGACCAAACGTTTCACTCCGGCCGGCTCATTGAAATGAATTACATACGGAAGCGCATACAAAGGCATGCGGGAGCGTGAGGTTTTAGCTCCCACCTGCCGTATGCGCTCCCGTATGGGAGAAAACGTGATGTGAACCCAGCCTAAGTCACATTTGTGCCTAGGGTTACTTGACTTGTGCTTTTACACTTTTCACGGCAAACTTTATGAACAGCTAGAATGAAGAACATCTTTAAAAGCTAAACATATAGGCAATAATCAGAATTTTTGGTAACTCAATGATGCTTTCATTAAAAAACATAATTTCTTTTAAAAGTAAACAAGTGGTTTCAAACTTTTACTAAGCCGTGTTAGATTTGTTGACACAGTATTGAGAATACATACAGTTTATAAAGCTTATCTGTTTCATTTTCTTGCATACAACATAATTTTGAAAAAGAGACAACAGCATTTAGGTTTTTGCCTTCCTAGGTTTACAATTAAGGATACAAGGTCCTCAAGACACTGTGAGTAGTGGATAGTATAATTGCACATAATCACCTGCAGATGTATGCAGTTATGAGATGGCAAAGTAATTAGTTGGTTCTCATTGGCACTATTAAGAGTTCCGGTTATATATATTTTTTGGCACGGTACTAGTATAACGTGAAATGTATCCTGTATTTCTGTATCCTCACATGAACTTTTTGTGAATAGTATCTAAATATGGAGAACCAGGCGAAATTTTTAAGGTATTGTACTGTACATAGGTAAAAGGGCTTTAAGCATATATAGGTAGATTGAAAAAAATACATATACAGTACAGACCAAAAGTTTGGACACACCTTCTCATTCAAAGAGTTTTCTTTATTTTCATGACTATGAAAATTGTAGATTCACACATGTGGAATTATAGACATAACAAAAAAGTGTGAAACAACTGAAAATATGTCATATTCTAGGTTCTTCAAAGTAGCCACCCTTTGCTTTGATTACTGCTTTGCACACTCTTGGCATTCTCTTGATGAGCTTCAAGAGGTAGTCACATGAAATGGTCACCAGCACAGCACCCCCACGCCATCACACCTCCCCCTCCATGCGTCACGGTGAGAACCAGGCATATAGAGTCCATCCGTTCACCTTTTCTGCATCGCACAAAGACACGGTAGTTGGAACCAAAGATCTCAAATTTGGACTCATCAGACCAAAGCACAGATTTCCACTGATCTAATGTCCATTCCTTGTGTTCTTTAGCCCAAACAAATCTCTTCTTCTTGTTGCCTGTCCTTAGCAGTGGCTTCCTAGCAGATATTCTACCATGAAGGCCTGACTCACACAGTCTCCTCTTGACAGTTGTTCTAGAGATGTGTATGCTGCTAGAACTCTGTGTGGCATTGACCACGTCTCTAATCTGAGCTGCTGTTAACCTGCGATTTCTGAGGCTGGTGACTCGGATGAACTTATCCTCCGCAGCAGAGGTGACTCTTGGACTTCCTTTCCTGGGGCGGTCCGCATGTGAGCCAGTTTCTTTGCAGCTCTTGATGGTTTTTGTGACTGCACCTGGTGACAATTTCCACCTAGAATATGACATATTTTCAGTTGTTTCACACTTTTTTGTTATGTCTATAATTCCCCATGTGTTAATTCATAGTTTTGATGCCTTCAGTGTGAATCCATTACTGAGACAAAGTACGTCAAATTTCTCCACGACCTGCAAGATTATCATACGAACAACGTCTTCCAGTGGCCGGACAAAACCAGTAGACCATTCACACCTCGGTCCATTTTGAAAAAAAGTTATGGATGCAAACAGAAACAGAAAAAACAAGCCAAGGTCAGCTTCAACTCCACAGATGCGGAATCTGTAGCTTCTAATTTGGAGCAAGAAGATTTACTCTCACAATCTGGAATATCCGTCCCTAGTGCAGCATCCTCCCCATTACTTCAAGCTAATGACAGCAATAGATGCTCGGGACGACAGAGGAGGTAATAACGATTCCCGTCTTTAATTTATCTGCAAAAGTTTTTTCCATACACCAACTAAATGTACTGTCTAGAGGACTTTCATTTGCCCCATCAACACATTTTGACTTATACAGGACTCTACTGGACATTAATAGATTTGTTCGTAACATTAACATTGAAAAGCATTTTTTGCCTTGTACAGATCGAGATGAGGATGATGAGTATGTGTCCAACACCAGTAATGTTCCTGTCAACGTGAACGATGATGTATATTTAAATGATATGAATATTAATATTGACAATACAGATTATTTGCATATTGAGAGGCATGGTGTTGTATATGATAAAGATACACGTAATGACAAGAAAGTGAGTCTATTGTTTAATGATCTAGTACATGTTTCTGAGTTGCAGGAGTTGGCTCAAGATTCAGTCTTCAATGACAACATACATTTCCCAACTCCCAACCCAGACTTTTATCCGGTGGCCTCGCGCACCCCCGCACTTGACATATTTCAGGATGCGGTGGAGCGTGAGCTCACCGATTTAGCCAAAAATTTACCCAGTATGAAATCCAATTTAAGTTTCAAAGAGAGAATCGCCCTGGAGGAAATTTCTCGGATGGAGGATGTGGTGTTTTCCCAGGCCGACAAGGGGGGAGCCATTGTTATTTTGGATGGGGGCCTATATATAATAAATTAAATGTAATGATGTTACAAGACAGGAATACATATAGGCCCCTTCCAGAACACCCTACAAATTTGTTTAAACGCAAATTGGTTTCACTTGTGGATGCAGGGGCAGTGAATGTTTTTTTTCACTAAAAAACAAGTTGAATATCTTATCATAGACAATCTAGTGATTCTGATTTTCCATTCACTGCCAAAGGTCCACAAGGAAACCTCCCCCCCCCCCCATGAGGCCCATAGTGGCAGGAATATCATCTCTCAATGAAAGGTTGTGCTTATGGGTGGATGCGACATTACAACCACTAATAGTGTCTATGCCAGGTTATATCAAAGACACCGGTCACGTATTAAAAATGATGAATGATATAACTTGGCAGGAGGGTTTTATTTGGATGACAGCAGATGTCACATCCCTCTATTCTGTAGTCCCGCATCCACTGGCTTTGAGTGCTCTATCCTGGTTCCTTAATTGTTATTACAACTATTCAGATAGCCTGCAGGAATTTATAATTCAAGTGGTTGATTTCTTACTACACCATAACTTCTTTATGTTCAACCAACAGTTTTTTCTTCAGATTACCGGAGCATCTATGGTGGCGAAATTCTCCCCCTCTCTCGCCAACATATATATGTATTTGTGGGAGAGGGGGACACTTTTCACCCCCAACAATCCATTTATGCCATCTATTCACTGGTATGGCCGCTACATTGACGATCTCCTATTCATTTGGGGCGCGGAGGTGGCGGCCATACCAGGATTTACACAATACTTGAATGGTAATTCGTGTAATCTGAAGTTCAGAATATCTCATGAGTTTGAGACAATTACGTTCTTAGACCTGTGCTTGCAGGGAAATAAAGAAGAGGAACAAGTTACTACGTTACCCACAGGAAAGGCACGGCGATAAATTCAATTCTCCATGTTACTTCGTGCCACCCTGTGCATGTAACGAAAAATCTACCTACAGGCGAAATGATCCGTTCACGCAGAAACTGTTCTGCAAATTCAGATTTTTTGAAGGAGGCGGATCAGGTTAGACAACGTTTGTTGGTAAGAGGGTATAACCCGTGGGACATTGAGAAAGGAAAGAAAAGGGCCCTGGGTAAAGATCGGAATTTATTGATCAATGATAAGAAGAGTCGTAATTATACACATATACCCCCCAAGAAACAGCCAGCTATTGTTTTCTCTACCCAATACAGTCATGAGTTCAGCAACATCTGCAGCATATTGCATAAATATATGCCGATAATTACGAGTGACCTGGTGTATAAAAATGTGTTTTCCAGTGGTTATAAGTGTGTGTCCAGGAGGGCACAAACGATTGGACAAAAGGTGTCTCCTAGTCTGTTCATGGAAAAAGAAGGATCAAACAGGCCTACTTGGTTGAGGCATGTGGGATCTTTTAAATGTGGCCATAACAAATGCATATGCTGCAGTATTATGCTGAACTCCTCTTCTGTTAAATCTTCCTGTTATGGTGCTGTGTATCAAATCAAGCAGTATATTAATTGCAATACAGCATATGTAGTTTATGTATTTACGTGCCGTGAGTGTGAACTGCAGTATGTCGGTTGCAACTCCAATCCGTTGAAGGTTCGGGTAAGGAAACATCTATCCAACATACTGCATTTCAAGTCACTCATGATACAAGGTTTAGAAAGAATCACAGTACCAATCAGAGGAGGTAACATCAAACAAAAACTTCTGGATAGGGAGGTGTTTTGGATATTAAAGCTGGGAAGTCGGATACCGAAGGGACTGAATAAAAGATTAGATACCATCCTGCATTATTAAAGGGGTACTCCGGTAGTCAGCGTGTTTTTCCGTTTTTGACTTACCCTATTTGTTTTGTTTCATTTCTATTCTTGTTGTTTAGGTGACTCTATTTCCGTTCTTTGTTGTCTTTTTATCCCCCAATTTGTTTTCCTATGTTTGCTTCCATTTCCTGTTTCTTGCTGTGCTAAAAACTACAAATCCCAGCATGCCACATGCCTTGCTGGTTTGGGGCGGCTCATTTTTTTTTTTTTGCCCTTTACCCACCCTACTATTTTCCCGGGTCGGCCCCCTTATTCACATCACACTAATATATATCAGCCCTGGTTGGGATACACTGGCATACACACACAAAAGGGACTACAACTCCCAGCATGTGTCATTCAGGAGTCTTCAGTCTGTGGTATAACATATAACTGCTGCCTCTGTAGTCTCCTGGGGGTTGTAGTTCACCACACCTCTATAGGGCATACACCAGTGTTTCCCAACCAGGGTGCCTCCAGGTGTTGCAAAACTACTACTACCAGCATGCCAGGAAAGCCAAAAGCTGTCTGGGCATGCTGGGAGTTGTAGTTTTGATACAGCTGAAGACACCCTGGTTGGGAAACAATGTTTGTAATATACTGAATAGGCTAGGTCAGTGTTTCCCAACCAGTGTGCCTCCAGCTGTTGCAAAACTACAACTCCCAGCATGCCCAAAGTCTGTCCAGGCATGCTGGGAGTTGTAGTTTTGATACAGCTGGAGGCAAACTGGTTTGTAAACACTAGCATACACACATAACAGGGACTACAACTCCCAGCATGTGTCATTTAGTAGTCCCTCCCTTCGCACGTAGAAATCATCCACAGTCCGAGTTTTATTCCCCTGCAGTCTATACATCCCCAGCCCGTGCACCTTGTTATCCCTTCACATACATCTTCTCTGTCTTCTTTCAGTGCAGACCTGCATCCTCACAAGACAAAGCAGGGGGAGGGGAGATGAGGCGCTGTGTAGGAGCTTCTTGCTCTCATGCACACCTGTGACCACCTGGAGGGGGCGTGGCCTATCTCTGTCATGCAGTTTTGAAAGAACAGAGAAAAAAAAAAACATGACATCTTGTCCACAGCCTAATCCTAACCTGTGGACAACAGTCAGAGATCCAACACAGAACTACAGAACTTCCTGGCCCACAAACAGGTAAGAAAAAAAAGACACATGCTACACAAACATATAATACATGTCAATTGCAAAAAACATGAACGTTAAAAGAAGATGCAATATAGCCAAAAATCTTAACCACCGGAGTACCCCTTTAAATAGATATTCATTCATACTGGTATAAGTTTCTATATATATATGGGTGTCTGCAAATTTGAAGTATATATATATATATATATATATATATATATATATATATTATTATTATTATTCAGAGCAGATAACATATTAGTAGCAAGAGTTTCATCCTCAGCTATTATCTTACTTAATTTAGTCGTATTTTATAACAAATAACTGTAAGATTGGTAAAACACTTATAGCCATGCCATTCATGTGTGTATATACCACGTTAAAACTTACAGATGGATCCCAGGCACATATGTAATAATATACTGCAAGTAATAAGACTTACATAGTGAACTATTGATAAGTCGGGCTCCACTTGCCTGTCTTAGTTCTAGGTTGTAATGACCTATACACATTAGCCCTCATTTTCTAATGTCAACCCGACTTTTTTTGTCGGGTTGTGCGACCAAATTTGTGTCGCATAGCCCATGCGACACAAATTTGGTCGCACAACCCGACAAAATATATCATCACTCCGAGTGTTTTTTAAACCCGTCAAAATGGGCATGGTTATCACAAAAAGGGGCGTGTTCCCGACAAAACAGAAAAAACACTCGGAGTATGAGGAAAAACTTACAGGAAAACCTGTGAATTTTTCTTCAGTAAAACCCGACAGCTCTGGCTCAAAACTGACTAAATCCTACCCCCATCATGGAACAGGGTCTGTTCCATGTTGGGGGTAGTAGTACAGGGGCTAAGGGGTTGATCGCATCGGGTCTCACTTCTGAGACCCGCTCCGATCTAAAGTTATTAAGCAGGGGAGCGGGGGGCATGCCCCGCTCCCCAGCGATGTGCGATGTAATTTACTTTCATTTTCAAATTCCCCGCTGGGATCCTTGAATGACCGGTATTGAGGAGCCATTCAGGGATCCCTGCGAGCTGCGGTGGGGAAATATATATAGAATCGCTGGGGGGTTTGCATATGTCCCCACAGCTTCTATATATCTTGCCCCCTGCTTCACCATATGTCTTGTCCCCCGCCGCAGCGCATGTGTACATACATATATATATACCCCCCGCACAGCGCTATTATATACCCCCCGCCAGGGACGTGCACACATAGGGCTCAAAGGGGGCTTGAGCCCCTGCCTTTTCATGCACCTGCCCCTTAATGCCCTTTTTTTATTTTTATTTTTTTAAAGGTGTGAGGCACAGAGGCACAGGGGCAGAAGTGTATAGAGGCACGGCTGGTAGAGATAACAGCAGGGGACAAGAAGAAAGAGCAGATACAAGTGTTAGGAAGTGACATCTTGTCATACAGGCATTCTCTGGACACTGTCTCCCGGGGTCCTGCTGCTGCTGACGGCCCCTCCCCCTCCCTGCTCCTTTCTGGGTAAGGAAAGGAAGAGATGGAGGATAGAAGATCAGCTGGAGCTGCCATGAGGGGACAGTAAGTGTTACGCCTAGCGCTCCGGGTCCCCGCTCCTCCCCGGAGCGCTCACGGCGTCTTTCTCCCTGCAGCGCCCCGGTCAGTCCCGCTGACCGGGAGCGCTGCACTGTCTTGGCCGTTGGGGATGCGATTCGCACAGCGGGACGCGCCCGCTCGCGAATCGCATCCCAGGTCACTTACCCGTCCCGGTCCCCTGCTGTCATGTGCTGGCGCGCGCGGCTCCGCTCTCTAGGGCGCGCGCGCGCCAGCTCTCTGAGACTTAAAGGGCCAGTGCACCAATGATTGGTGCCTGGCCCAATTAGCTTAATTGGTTCCCACCTGTTCCCTGCCTATATCTAGTCTCCTCCCTTGCACTCCCTTGCCGGATCTTGTTGCCTTGTGCCAGTGAAAGCGTTTAGTGTGTCCAAAGCCTGTGTACCTGAACTTCTGCTACCCATCCTGACTACGAACCTTGCCGCCTGCCCCCGACCTTCTGCTACGTCTGACCTTGCTTCTGCCTACTCCCTTGTACCGCGCCTATCTTCAGCAGCCAGAGAGGTGAGCCGTTGCTAGTGGATACGACCTGGTCACTACCGCCGCAGCAAGACCATCCCGCTTTGCGGCGGGCTCTGGTGAAAACCAGTAGTGGCTTAGAACCGGTCCACTAGCACGGTCCACGCCAATCCCTCTCTGGCACAGAGGATCCACTACCTGGAAGCCGAATCGTGACAGTAGATCCGGCCATGGATCCCGCTGAGGTGCCGCTGCCAAGTCTCGCTGATCTTCCCACGGTGGTCGCTCAGCAATCGCAGCAGATTGCCCAACAAGGACAGCAGCTGTCGCAGTTGACCGCCATGTTACAGCAAATTCTGCCTCTGCTACAGCAGCAACCATCTCCTCCGCCAGCTCCTGCACCTCCTCCGCAGCGAGTGGCCGCTCCTAACCTCCGCTTGTCCCTGCCGGACAAATTTGATGGGGACTCCAGACTCTGCCGTGGATTTTTGTCTCAGTGTTCCCTGCATATGGAGATGTTGTCAGACTTGTTTCCTACAGAACGGTCTAAGGTGGCGTTCGTAGTAAGTCTTCTTTCAGGAAAGGCCTTGTCTTGGGCCACACCGCTCTGGGACCGCAATGATCCTGCCACAGCCACAGTCCAGTCCTTCTTTGCTGAAGTCCGAAGTGTCTTTGAGGAACCTGCCCGAGCCTCTTCTGCTGAGACTGCCTTGCTGAACCTGGTCCAGGGTAATTCTTCCGTTGGCGAGTACGCCATACAATTCCGTACTTTTGCTTCTGAACTATCCTGGAATAATGAGGCTCTCTGCGCGACCTTTAAAAAAGGCCTATCCAGTCGCATCAAGGATGTGCTGGCCGCACGAGAGATTCCTGCCAACCTCCAAGAACTCATCCATTTGGCTACCCGCATTGACATGCGTTTTTCTGAGCGACACCAAGAGCTCCGCCAGGAAAAAGACTTAGATCTCTGGGCTCCTCTCCCACAGCATCCTTTGCAGTCTTCGCCTGGGCCTCCCGCCGAGGAGGCCATGCAAGTGGATCGGTCTCGCCTGACCCAGGAAGAGAGGAATCGCCGTAGAGAAGAAAATCTCTGTCTGTATTGTGCCAGTACTGAGCATTTCTTGGTGGATTGCCCTATCCGTCCTCCACGCCTGGGAAACGCACGCACGCACCCAGCTCACGTGGGTGTGGCATCTTTTGCTTCTAAGTCTTCTTCTCCACGTCTCACGGTGCCCGTGCGGATTTCCCCTACAGCCAACTCCTCCATCTCAGCCGTGGCCTGCTTGGACTCTGGTGCCTCCGGGAATTTTATGTTGGAGTCCTTTGTTAATAGATTCAGCATCCCGGTGACCCGTCTCGTCAAACCGCTCTACATTTCCGCGGTCAACGGAGCCAGATTGGACTGCACCGTGCGTTACCGCACAGAACCCCTCCTGATGTCTATCGGACCCCACCACGAAAGGATTGAGTTCTTCATTCTCCCCAACTGTACCTCTGAGGTCCTCCTCGGTCTGCCTTGGCTCCGGCTTCATTCCCCCACCATTGATTGGACCACCGGGGAGATCAGGAACTGGGACTCTGCCTGCCACAGGAAGTGCCTCTCCCCCCCCTCCCAGTCCCATCAGGCAAGCCTCTGTGCCTCCCCATGGCCCCCGTCCTGGTGTCACACTGCCCCGTGCCAGGCCTCGCCCTCTGCCCTCCCTCCCCATTCCCACTCCTGCTGTACTGCCTGCCGTTGAGGAAACCCTCCATTCTTTCCAGGTGTCCTCATCCCAGGGGAGGCAGTTACCGGACAAAGAGAAGGGGAGACCTAAGGGGGGGGGGTACTGTTACGCCTAGCGCTCCGGGTCCCCGCTCCTCCCCGGAGCGCTCACGGCGTCTTTCTCCCTGCAGCGCCCCGGTCAGTCCCGCTGACCGGGAGCGCTGCACTGTCTTGGCCGTTGGGGATGCGATTCGCACAGCGGGACGCGCCCGCTCGCGAATCGCATCCCAGGTCACTTACCCGTCCCGGTCCCCTGCTGTCATGTGCTGGCGCGCGCGGCTCCGCTCTCTAGGGCGCGCGCGCGCCAGCTCTCTGAGACTTAAAGGGCCAGTGCACCAATGATTGGTGCCTGGCCCAATTAGCTTAATTGGTTCCCACCTGTTCCCTGCCTATATCTAGTCTCCTCCCTTGCACTCCCTTGCCGGATCTTGTTGCCTTGTGCCAGTGAAAGCGTTTAGTGTGTCCAAAGCCTGTGTACCTGAACTTCTGCTACCCATCCTGACTACGAACCTTGCCGCCTGCCCCCGACCTTCTGCTACGTCTGACCTTGCTTCTGCCTACTCCCTTGTACCGCGCCTATCTTCAGCAGCCAGAGAGGTGAGCCGTTGCTAGTGGATACGACCTGGTCACTACCGCCGCAGCAAGACCATCCCGCTTTGCGGCGGGCTCTGGTGAAAACCAGTAGTGGCTTAGAACCGGTCCACTAGCACGGTCCACGCCAATCCCTCTCTGGCACAGAGGATCCACTACCTGGAAGCCGAATCGTGACAGTAAGTGATCATCAGTCGGGTCTGTCAGGGAGGACTGTAGGGAGGGTGGACTGTGTGAGGGGACTTAGAAGAGTCCACAGTGACAGTAACTGATGATCAGCAGGGTGGTCTGTCAGGGAGGACTGGCCTCCTCTGTACAAGCAGCTTCAAGGAAATTATAGTGTGTTTTTTGTTTTTTTCCTTATTTATTCTGATATACACTATGGGGGAAATTTAACAAGACCTGTCCAGAGGAAAAGTTGCCCATAGCAACCAATCATATTGCGTATTTTACTTTTGAAAAGGCCTCTGAAAAATGAAAGAAAGGATCTGATTGGTTGCTATGGGCAATTTTTCCTCTGGACAGGTCTTGTTAAATCTCCCCCATAGTGTCCCCCACCTACAGTACCTGAAAAGCTTAGTCCAGCATAGTTGTTCTTTCCCTCCCTATAAACCAGTGTTTGCCAACCAGGGTGCCTCCAGTTGGTACAAAACTACAACTCTCAGCCAAAGGCTGTCCAGGCATGCTGGGAGTTGCAGTTTTGCAACAGCTGGAGGCACCCTGCTTGGGAAACACTGCTATAAACCAATAGCTATAAACCAATAGTGTTACCCACCTGTGCCCCATAATGCCATTCCACATCTGTATCTTCCCCACATCATCAGTCCCTACAATCTTTGTATTGTCCCACCTTTCTTGTGGACATGTCCAGAGGAAAAGTTGTCCATAGCAACCAATCAGATTGCTTCTTTCAATTTTAACAAGGCCTCTGAAAACTGAAAGCAGCGATCTGATTGGTTGCTATGGGCAACTGGACTACTTTTCCTCTGGACAGGTTTTGATAAATCTCCCCCATTTTGCTGCAGAATTTCTGCTGGTAATTCAATAACAAAATCCAGAGTATAAAATCTGCAGCAAAAAAATCTGTAGCAAAATCCCAATGGCTGGATTCACACTGTATTTGTGTTAACATTTAAAGCACAACTTCGTTGCTTATGATAAATAACTATTGTGCAGAACCAATTTGGCTTCTAAATACCTTAAAGGGGTACTTTTTTTTTTTTAAAGAACTGGTGCCAGAAAGTTAAACAGATTTCTAAATTACTGCTATTTAATAATAAAGCAGTTGTATTCTACAGAGGAAATTCTTTTCTTTTAAAAAAAATTTTTGTCCTGTCCACACTGCTCTCTGCTGACACCTCTGTCCATGACAGGAACTGTGCAGAGCAGGAGAGGTTTGCTATGGGGATTTTCTCCTGCTCTGGACAGTTCCTGATACAGGCATCAGGTGTCAGCAGAGAGCACTGTGGACAAGACAAAATAAATTAATAAAGAAAAAAAAATCCGCTGTAGTATATAGCTGCTAATAAGTACTGGAAGGCTAAAGATTTTTTTTAATAGAAGTAATTTACAAATCTGTTTAACTTTCTGGGACCAGTTGATAAAAAAAAAATAAAAAATAATGTTTTCCACCAGAGTACCCTTTTAACAGGGCTCCTTTCTCCCCACTCCTGGAACTGTCCACAGCTGATAACTGAGCATAGACCATATGCAGCTTATGTAGCACCAGACCCAGTATGACACGAGGTGTGGACAGCACCAGGACACTGCGATGAGCTTATCTCCAGCAGCAGTGATGTCCCACCTCGGTCGGTAATAGGCTGAATGCATGTCATATAAGGAGCCTTGGCCTGTTATATGACACTGCGCTCATTGTATCACTGGTCAAGGTGGGAAATCGCTGCAATAAGTTCATTGCAGTGTTTCGATCTGTGCACAGGAAGCAGAAAGAAGGCCGGAACGGAGGACAGAAAAGCTATATCAGTGCAACGGGGGAGCTGTGGATGGTATGTTAAAGGGGATAAGTGTTTGATCGCGGGGGGGGGGTCCAAACGCTGAGCCCCCCGCAATCTCGTGCACGGGGCCACAGCTCTGCCAGCCGTGGCGTGATGTCACGGCTGACACGCCTCCTCCATGTAGTTCAATGGGAGAAGCGGGGAGGCAGCATTTGTGCCTCCCCGCCTCTCCCATAGAACTGTATGGGGACAGGGCGGGGAGGGTGTGCGTAACTGTCGACCTTTCACTGAGTGCTAATGCGGGGGCCCCGTTAGGGAGAGGTCAAACACTTATCCTCTATCCTGTAGATTTCCCAAGCACGGTCCTCAAGTCCCCCTAACACAGTGCTTCTCAAATAGTGGGGTGCGCCCCCCAGGGGGGGCGCGAGGCTCCGTAAAGGGGGGTCAGACTCACTCACAAGCGGCGTCCCACACAGCGTCGGTTGTCTAGCAACTCTACGGCTGGATCTTACTTACGGCCCTGGGTTGTCAGTGTGGCTGCCTGGGAGAGGTGCTTTGAACTCCGGTGTGGCGCGCTGCTACGTTCAGACGTGAGGTCACGTCACCGGGGTGACGTGACCTCACATCTAAGCGCTGTAGCCCACCATTTCGGAGTTCACTGTGCCACCGAGCAGTGCGCCCGCCGCCCTGCTCTCTCTCGTACAGGCCCTGCTTGTCCTCAGGTACAGATCCCTGCTTGTCCTCCATGTAAAGAGCCCTGCTTGTTGTCAGTGTACAGAGCCCTGCTTGTTGTCAGTGTACAGAGCCTAGCTTGTTATCAGTGTACAGAGCCCCACTTGTTGTCAGTGTACAGAGCCCCGTTTGTTGTCAGTGTACAGAGCCCTGCTTGTTGTCAGTGTACAGAGCCCTGCTTGTTGTCAGTGTACAGAGCCCTGCTTGCTGTCAGTGTACAGAGCCCCGCTTGTTGTCAGTGTACAGAGCCCCGCTTGTTGTCAGTGTACAGAGCCACGCTTGTTGTCAGTATACAGAGCCCTGCTTGTTGTCAGTGTACAGAGCCCCGCTTGTTGTCAGTGTACAGAGCCCTGCTTGTTGTCAGTGTACAGAGCTCTGCTTGTTGTCAGTGTACAGAGCCCTGCTTGTTGTCAGTGTACAGAGCCCTGCTTGTTGTCAGTGTACAGAGCCCTGCTTGTTGTCAGTGTACAGAGCCCTGCTTGTTGTCAGTGTACAGAGCCCCGCTTGTTGCCAGTGTACAGAGCCCCGCTTGTTGTCAGTGTACAAAGCCCTGCTTGTTGTCAGTGTACAGAGCCCTGCTTGTTGTCAGTGTACAGAGCCCCGCTTGTTGTCAGTGTACAGAGCCCCGCTTGTTGTCAGTGTACAGAGCCCCGCTTGTCCTCAGTGTACAGAGCCCTGCTTGTCCTCAGTGTACAGAGCCCTGCTTGTCCTCAGTGTACAGAGCCCTGCTTGTTGTCAGTGTACAGAGCCCTGCTTGTTGTCAGTGTACAGAGCCCTGCTTGTTGCCAGTGTACAGAGCCCTGCTTGTTGTCAGTGTACAGAGCTCGCTTGTTGTCAGTGTACAGAGCCCCGCTTGTCCTCAGTGTACAAAGCCCTGCTTGTCCTCAGTGTACAGAGCACTGCTTGTCCTCAGTGTACAGAGCCCTGCTTGTCGTCATTGTACAGAGCCCTGCTTGTTGTCAGTGTACAGAGCCCTGCTTGTTGTCAGTGTACAGAGCCCTGCTTGCCGTCAGTGTACAGAGCCCTGCTTGTCGTCATTGTACAGAGCCCTGCTTGTTGTCAGTGTACAGAGCCCCGCTTGTTGTCAGTGTACAGAGCCCCGCTTGTCCTCAGTGTAGAGAGCCCTGCTTGTCCTCAGTGTACAGAGCCCCGCTTGTCCTCAGTGTACAGAGCCCTGCTTGTCCTCAGTGTAGAGAGCCCTGCTTGTTGTCAGTGTACAGAGCCCTGCTTGTCCTCAGTGTACAGAGCCCTGCTTGTCATCAGTGTACAGAGCCCTGCTTGTCGTCATTGTACAGAGCCCTGCTTGTTGTCAGTGTACAGAGCCTCTCTTGTTGTCAGTGTACAGAGCCCTGCTTGTTGTCAGTGTACAGAGCCCTGCTTGTCCTCAGTGTACAGAGCCCTTCTTGTTGTCAGTGTACAGAGCCTCATATACGTTAATAAGGATACAGTGTTATGCAGAGGTGTACTTATAACAATTTTATAGACAAATGATACTATTTACAGTGGCGCGGGGGGCGCAAAATGTTTTCTTCTTCTTCCTAGGGGGGGGGGGGGGCATGACAGAAAATAATTGAGAAGCACTGCCCTAACAGGTCATGTTTTCAAGATTCACTTAGTCTTTCACAGGTGATATAATTCTGGTCTGTGCATCATCTCTACAACTATATCACCTGATAACATGACCTGTTGGGGGTATTTAAAGGACAACTGCAGCCAAATTTAACTTATCCCCTATCCACAAGATAGGGGATAAGTGTTTGATCGCGGGGGTCTGACCGCTGGGACCCTCCGCCCCGTCCCCACACAGTTTTATGGGGGAGGCGGGGAGGCATGAACGCTGCCTCTCCCATAGAGATGTATGGAGGGGGCATGTCGGCTGTAACGTCATGCTGAGCCACGGGAGAGCCACGGTGCGGCCCCGTACAGGAGATTGCAGGGGGGCCCAGCAGTCGGACCCCCCGCGATCAAACACTTATCCCCTATCCTGTGAATAGAGGATAAGTAAAATTTTGGCTGCAGTTGTCCTTTAAGGACCGTGCTTGGGTTAACACTGGTCTAGGGAGTTGCATATGGAACGAGTGTGCCCTTTTTTTCACATTGAGCCCCTGCCCCTCAAAATTCCTGTGCACGTCCCTGTCCCCCGCAGCGCATGTGAACATATATATATATATATATATATATATATATATATATATATATATATACCAGTGTGTATATATACACAGTGACAGCGCACAGCAACAGCGACGATGCCAGAATGATCGCGGACCCTGGGAACAGGTAATTATAACACCGGGGATGGGGCAGGCGATGGGACAGCTCTGGTGTTTGCTGAGGATTATGTATTGTAGCAAAGTGGGGACCAGATAACACTATATGTCTGGTCCCCACTTCACTTCTATATACGTATGCCTCTTAAGCGATATCATTGACAAGCATTAGCCAGTGGTCTCCAACCTGAGGACCTCCAGATGTTGCAAAACTACAACTCCCAGAATGCAGGGAGTTGTAGTTTTGCAACATCTGGAGGTCCGCAAGTTGGAGACCACTGCATTAGTCATTGATAGCACTTCAGAGGCATACGTATATAGATGCCCTGTGCGGGGGGCATATATAATATATATCTACATGCGCTGCGGGGGGTATATGATAGCGCTGTGCGGGAGGTATATATATATATACACACAGGGGTATATGATAGCGCTGTGCGGGGGGTATATATATATATATATATATACACACATGCGCTGCGGGAGGTATATAATAGCGCTGTGCGGGGAGTATGTATGTATACACATGCGCTGCAGGGGGTATATGATAGCGCTGTGAGGGGGGCATATATACAATTTACCCTGCGACACAATTTTTTTTCCTGTGCGACACATAAGTAAATCAGGGAGAAAAATACACAGAGTAAATGAAGAAACACTCAGAGATAAACCCGACACTCTTAGTAAATGAGGGCCATTATGCGGTTATACATGCGATTGTGTGTGTTCCTGGATGAGAGTAATTAGGATTTCAGCCGCTACGTACCTGAAAGTTGACCCATCCACGAACAACCTACCGGTGTACATAGAAACCGTTATATATAATTATTTTAAACATTTTAAATGTGTTTTTGTGGTTTTGAATGAATCATGAAGGGCAGTGGTGCATGAATAGTTAAAGATTCCGCCTTATACTCTGATATGGTTGCACCTGGGAAGAAGGAGAGGAGACCTCGCCCATTTTTGGGGGAGGCAACCTCCTCTGGAGCCTTTAAAATGATTCATTCTACTCTTATATGTTGTATGACTAAGGCCCTTTGATGGGCTGAAACGCGTCACCTGTAACTACTGTGTCCTTTGTACCGATGGTGTATACGCTTCAATGAAGAATTTTCATTTTACACGGGAGCAGCGCTGGACATTCGTCTTTCCTTCATTGCACTTACCTTGGTACGGTCCGTACCAGTCCGTGCACAGCGGGACATGGAAGGTGAGCTGAATACCTTCTATACAGCTTCTACAAATTTCATAGTCATGAAAATAAAGAAAACTCTTTGAATTAGGTGTATCCAAACTTTTGGTCTGTACTGTGTGTATATATATATATATATATATATATATATATATATATATATATATATATACACAGTACAGTCCTGCAGGAACACACAGGAACGGCATTCCTTTACTTTTTCCAGAGGAGGAACGCCGTCCCTATTACACTAGTCCTGCAGGACCGACCTCTGAATTATTCTTACCCTCCCAGGGCCGGACTGCTAGATGCTGGAGATGTAGGACCTGTGATGATGTCACCATCGCATGTTGGGGGCGGAGCTTAGCTGTGGAGGAGAGGAAAGATCGTGATTGAAGGACCTGTGTGATGCTGTGGAGGAGGCGGGCTGAGCTGGAGGAGACAAGTCACATGTCACCACAGTAAGGTAATTACATGGAAGGAGATTTGTTACAGTGTGTCACCCCAGTAGTAAGGAGATTTTGTGAGGAGGAGGTTTGTGACAGTGTGTCACCCCAGTAGTAAGGAGATTACACGAGGAGGAGGTTTGTTACAGGCTATCACCCCAGTAGTAAAGAGATTTTATATGGAGGAGGTTTGTTACAGTGTGTCACCCCAGTAAGGTAATTACATGGAAGGAGATTTGTTACAGGGTGTCACCCCAGTAGTAAGGAGATTTTGTGAGGAGGAGGTTTGTTACAGTGTGTCACCCCAGTAGTAAGGAGATTACACGAGGAGGAGGTTTGTTACAGTGTGTCACCCCAGTAGTAAGGTGATTACATGAGGAGGAGGTTTGTTACAGTGTGTCACCCCAGTAGTAAGGAGAGTACATGAGGAGGAAGTTTGTTACAGTGTGTCACCCCAGTAGTAAGGAGATTATAGGAGGAGGAGGTTTGTTACAGTGTGTCACCCCAGTAGTAAGGAGATTACATGAGGAGAAGGTTTGTTACAGTGTGTCACCCCAGCAGTACGGAGATTACATGTGGATGAGGTTTGTTACTGTGTGTCATCTCAGTAGTAAGGAGATTACATGTGGAGTAGGTTTGTTACAGTGTGTCATCCCAGTAGTAAGGAGATTACATGAGGAGGGGTTTGTTAGTATGTCATCCCAGTAGTAAGGAGATTACATGAGGAGGGGGTTTGTTACAGTGTGTTATGTCACCCCAGTAGTAAGGAGATTACATGGGGAGAGGGTTTGTTACAGTGTGTTATGTCACCCCAGTAGTAAGGAAATTACATGAGGAGGAGGTTTGTTACAGTGTGTCATCCCAGTAGTAAGGATATTACATGAGGAGGGGGTTTGTTACAGTGTGTCACCCCAGTAGTAAGGAGATTACATGAGGAGGGGGTTTGTTACAGTGTGTCACCCCAGTAGTAAAGAGATTACATGAGAATGGGGTTTGTTACAGTGTGTCACCCCAGTAGTAAGGAGATTACAGTGTGTCACTCTTATACTCCGTAGGCAGCTGTATTCATGTGGCCTGTAAGAATCCTTGAACCGTGCAGGATGTCATGTTTTAGCTTGGACATTTTTTTTTTTTTTTTCGCAAACTGGGGGGGGGGTGTATTAGAAATCTTGGGTGAGTTCCCACACTTTTTTTTCCAGGACTTGACCCCTGCATGCATATATATATATATATATATATATATATATATATATATATATATATATATTTATATATATACTCCCTGTAAATTACTTTCTGTTTTGTACACCTTGATGTACAGGTTTAATGGGCACTGTCCCCAACCTTTTTTTTTTTTTCTTACATGCTGTAGTACTTATGTACTACAACATATCTCTAATATACTTTCATTATTATTATTATTTTTTTAATTAAAATAGTTTATTTTATATTTAAAAAACGGCCACTAGGGGTCTCCCTCCTAGTGGCCGGCTGCAGCCTGCCGTGATGTCATGACTGAATTAGGACCGATGCTGGCCGGGCAATCGGTCCAAATTCAGTCAGACAATCAGCCTGCGCTCGCTCCCTGCCTGTCAATCAGACAGGCGGGAGTGAGCGCTGAGAGCACAGAGGATGCGGCTCCCTGGCCTTGCACGCCGGCCCTGCCTCCTGGCCTCAGGACTGCCCTCCATTTCGGTAAGTGATTTTCGGGGTGGGGGGGTAGAGCGGGGTGTGCGGCGGGGTGGGGGTGGGTGGTGGGAATAGAGCGGATTGCGACCGTTACAAAGATATATTGTTTTCAACACAGGGTGCCTCCAGTTGTTTCACCACTACAACTCCCACCATGCCCTGACAGCCAATAGATGTCAGGGCAAGCTGGGAGTTGTGGTGGTGAAACAGTTGGAGGCACCCTGTATAGATGAACTAAGGGCAGAATTCGGCCCCCCAGCAGGCATCAGTGACATTATGCATGCTGGGGAAGTCTGCCTGGTAAGTGAGCACACTACCAGGCAGACAAAAAGCCATTTTTAATATAGTAAAAAAAAACAGAAACAGAAAAATAAAAAAAATTAAAGATGGTGGGAGCTATTCCTTAAGCTTTCAACACAGAGCCCTGCATGTCAATCACTAAAAGCAGGTTGGGAGGAAGAGGGAGGAGGCGTGCACCGCCTCCATGCCACCACAGCTTTACAGGAGAACAGTGGTTTTCTAACTGTACAAATGGCTGTGAGAGCAAATACAAGTATGGTTAGTTTTATATCCATATGACCTATCTGCTGATGTCTGCAGCTCTGTACCTTATACATGGAAGACAATTTGCCTATTTCCGATTATCTAATTTAAAATGTCTTATTAAGACCATACGCTATCACTTAAATAAAACCTTGAAGCCACATAAAGAAATATAGAATGTGTCAACAGCAAGTTATCAGCATTATATTATAGATCCATACAACACAGAATACTGTGGAGGCCTTACTCCAAGGACTAATAATATGAAAATGGTCTGTGGAAATCAGACAACTGCAATAAATAAATAAACGGAACAATAAAAGGGCTTATACACATGAATGTATTATTGCTCCATGTGCAAATTATATTTAGAGGTAAGAACAGGATTGATCCCATCTTTGAGTGTTCACAGCTGTAGTACAGCCATGTGCATGGGTTCAAAGGAGCACATAAAAGTCAGTTACTGAGCACTGATCATGGAGAAAAGTTGGAGAATCAATACAGACAACTTGAAACTTTACTAAACATTCTGTGCAAAACCACTAACAACACTGGAACTTAAGCACAGAATAGAATGTTACATATTTTAAGGAGATAAATAAAGAGTTGGTCACTGTCCCTTAAAGGGGTACTCCATTGTCATGCATCTTACCCCTATAAGAACTTTAATAACAGATAAACTGACAGAAACATGTCCGGTGTGCTTTCTATAAATGTGTATCTGGTATCCCGAAGTAGAGACAGTTGCAGATAAGAAACTGGAACGGACCAACTACAGTAGATGCTGTCTACTGTGAAGATCCTACACAAGTTAGTTTACTGTGGTGTAGATACTTGTACATTATTTTTGTGGCAAGATATCCTATGTGCAGGGTGTACGCTAAAGAAATTCTGTGAAAAGTTAGACAGACAGCACTCCAACTTGGGCCATAGGTCATCAAAAAGATTAGTGTACACAGATGGGTCCTTGTTCAGCTTTCTTCTCTTCTGGCTATGAGATACGACAGCTTGGAGCTGAAACTTGAAACACTATGACTGTAGACAAATACTCCAAACTATGTACAGTACTGTGATGACTGCACACGTGACTCAGATATGTCTCAGGTGAGAATTAACTTGTAACGAAAACACGACTTGTGACTTGCTTAAAGCAGGCTTGGAATTATACAGGATGTATCAGGACAGGATAGGCCTGAACTTAACTGGAACTGGAACTAGAGGAAACACTCTAGATTAGGTATATATCTGCCTAGCAAGAACAAAGCTATAAGATATATTGCTCCGGGCAGACTCAGAATAAATTTGTTTTGGGTGAGCCCTCTGGGGACATAGGGATGGGCTAGGGATTCTTCACACAGTTTTCTGTAAACCTCTGAATAGCAGTTTAGCTGGGGGGAAAATTGAAGGCCTATGTTTAAGGTTAAGTCATCAATATTAGATCAATGGTGGTCTGACTCCTGGAACCTAGCTAGTTAGCTGTGCCATGGGCTAATGTTAACATCAACTGCAAGCTTGTCTGTATTCTCAAAAGCAGTGCAAGATACTATAGTGTTGTCCTATAAGCTTTGCACCACAGCTACAAATAATGCAGTGATTGCAAATAACAAAAGGATTGCATCAAAATAAACATTGAAAAGGCTGCAGTGCTCATACAAACTGTACAGCTGTGCAGATGCTTGCAATTGGATCTCCGCCAATCTAATATGATTATCCTTATAAGGAGCATTTCCAAAATGGACAAAACAAACTATTATTTGCCCAATGCAGGACATGAGCAGTGCAGAAGAGACCAGTACTATAAATGAAGCAGTATTCAATGCTTTCAGGAAGTCTTTGAACTGATTCACCCCATCAATAAAGTCAATAAAGACCAAAGTCAAAACAGAATGTTAGAGGCATTTGCAAATTTATTGGAAAGGAAAAACAAAAATGTTACATTGATATAAGTATTCAGACCCTTACTCAGTACTTAAAGGAAATCTGTCACCAGAGTCACTTGCATTAACCTGTCATTACCGACAGGTAGTGCAGGTGACACTAATGACAACGGTTCTTACCTTGTTCTGTTCCGTGCAGGGGATCTTCGGTAATCTCCTCCGTTAGCCCCTGCTCCGGGCACCCGGCTTGGGGCACAGGTGGAGCTTAGTGACGTCACCGCTGCTGTTCCCAGGACCCGGGACCCAGCAGAGAGCAGCATCGGTGACCTCACTAAGCTTCGCCCATGCCCCAAGCCGGGTGCCGTGAGCTGAAGCTGACAGAGAAGAATACCGGAGATCCCTTGCATGGATCAGTGTCACTTGCACTACCTGTTGGTACCGATAGGTTAGTGCAGGCGACACTGGCGACAGATTTCCCTTAAATCACTTTTGGCAGAGATTACAGTCTCAGTCTTCTTGAGTGTGATGCCACAAGCTTACACATCTAAATTTGGGGATTTTCTGGCTATTCTTCTCTGTAGATCCTCTTCAGGTCTGTCAGAGATGTCCAATTGGGTTAATTTCAGGGACATATACAAAGTTGTCCCTAAGCTACTTCTTTGTTGTCTTGGCTGTGTTATTAGGGTAATTTTCATGTTGGAATGTGAACCTTCAGTCCAGTCTAAGACTTAGAGCACTCTAGATCATGATTTCATCTCTGTATTTTGCTTCATTAAAGGGGTACTCCACTGCCCCAGTGTTCGGAACATTTTGTTCCGTACGCTGGGTGCTGGCTGTGGGGGGGTCACACCATGCCCCCTCATGCAAGTCTATGGGTAGGGGTGTGGCAGCTGCCTTACCCTCAAATGTGACCATTCTCCCAGTTTTAGATGCTGAAAAACACTGCTACATCACTATGCAGCCACCACCATGCTTCACTGTAGGGATGGTATTGGGTAGGTGATGAGCAGTGATTGGTTCCCAAGTGCACAGTGGCCACCATCATTCTTAAATGTAAGAAGTTTGGAACAACCAGGCTCTTTCTAGAGCAGACCTTCCCTCCACACCGAGAAATTGGAGGAGAAGGGCCTTGGTATAAGAGGTAAACAAAAACCGAATGGCAAAATATTGAGCTCCAAAGTTCATGTGTGAAGATGGTAGAAACATCCAGCAGACACCACTGCAGTATTCTGGGATTCATGGCAGAGTTGCCAGTAAAGGGCTTCTGCTCAGTATAAGACACATGAAAACCCATTTGAAGTTTGCAAAATAAAAGCTAAGGGCTCTCTGACTGTGAGAAACAAGATGCTTTTGTCTGATGAGACCAAGATTAAAATTGTTTGCTTCAATTCTAACCATCACGTCTGTAGGAAACCAGGCACTGCTCATCATCTTCCCAAACAGTGAAGCATGGTGGTGGACGTGTCATGCTGTGGCTATAAATATATGTATATATATATATATATATATATATATATATATATATATATATATATATTTATATATTGATACATCAGTGACTGGGACAGGAAGACTTGTCAAGGTTGAGGGAAAGCTTAATGAAGCAAAGTACAGAGATATTCTTAATTAAAACCTGATCCAATAAGACAATAACCATAGGTACACATAGACAACATAGGAGTGTCTTGGGGACAACTCTGTGATGGTCCTTGAGTGGCCCAGCCAGAGCCCTAACCTGCACCCTAGATGGAACATCTCTTGAGAGACCTGAAAATAGCGGTCTTCTAATGGACTCTATCCAACCTAACAGAGCTTGAAAGAATTTGTAAAAAAAAAAATAATAATAATCCCCAAATACAGATGTTATAACCTTTTGGCATCATTCCAAGAAGACTGAAAGCTGTGATCTCTGCCAAAGGTGCGTTAACTAAGTCCTGAGTAAAGGGCTAGGATACTTATGTCAATGCAAGATTTTTTTTTTGCCTTTTCAATAAATTAGCAAAGATTTCTTACATAAATTTTTTACACCATCATTATCGAAATGCTGGGGGGAAAAAAATTTCTTTTTCTTTGGCACAAGGCTGGAAAACATGAAAGGGCTTGGAGACTTTCTAAATATGTATATACTCCCAAAACACATTTGTTGCTTATATGAAAGTACAACTGAGAGTAAGTTTAACCCCTTGACGTCCTGTTAGTTAAGGACTCAGGGCGTACCTCTACGCCAGTGGGAATATCGGTCCCCGCTGCGTGCCGGGCGTGGACTGGACCGGAATGCTTGCTTAAATCATTCAGCAGGCATCCCATGACAACGCCTGGGTTGGTCCTGAGATCCCCCCCATGTCGGTGATCGCCGCAGATCGCCAGTGAATTCACACCGGTGATCTGTAGCGATTCCAACATACGGGTCACTTGTGACCTGATGACCTGGAATGAGAAGGTGATTGGCAGTGGACTATACACCGCCAATCACCTCCTCTTGCTAGGGGGAAGTGGTGATCCCGTCACCTCCCCAGATGAGCTGCTACTTGTTGGACGATCGATCAGTTCAACCAATAGCTGCTGTCAGGGCTCTTCTAGCCCACCAAGTTCAGTAAGCGGGCAGAGCTGAGAGAAGGAGCCAGGGACCCCCCTCTGACCTGATCTGTGCCCCTCAGGGCTGAAAAAGTGGCCTGCTGCCACTGTTAGTGCAGGGTGAGTTTTCTGTGGAGGGACAGGTAGGAGTGAGGACAGGTAGGAGTATAAAAAAAAAAAAAGGGAAAAAAATCCTCAAGGGTCCACCTCACACTTTGCAGCATGACCTGGGCCCTATTAGGGCTTCAGGGTGCTGCATTTGGCCACCTTTTTTTTTTATTTTTTTTAATCACACACTGTTATATGAAGTTCACACCAAGCACACACACTTCCCCACCCAACCCACACACACCCCCTCCCATCCCCTGCCAACGCTCCCCTGCCACCATAGAAACAAAAGGCGATGGCCCGTCGGCCATTTTCGGTGGAGGAGGCATATGCTTTACTCGCCTCCGACTCAGAATCTGCCAGAGAGGATGAGGAAGATCCTACTTTCCTGTGTTCTTCCTCATCCTCCTCATCATCTAGCACTGATGATGAGCCCACCAGAAGGCGGTGGAGATGCCACCAGGTGAGGCCACACCCCCACATGATAGTGACCCAGTGGCCGACACTAAAGCATCCATGCCACTCGTAATAGGAGTTCAACTCCCCAGACAAGCGTATCGGGGCTCTCTTCCGGTGAACCTGTCTGGAGACCCCCAGAGGGATATCAGCCACGGATTCATGAGTTTGTTGGCAACTCATTTTAGACTATTTTAGTTATTATTTCAGTGACGACTTTCTCAATCATATGGTGGAGCAAACAAACTTGTATGCCCAATAGTTCATTGCCCACCATCCAGATTAATTTTTGGCTAGGCCCAATGGATGGTACCCCATCAGTGCAGCCGAAATTAGGACATTTTGGGGCCTCGTGCTGCATATGGGCCTAGTCAAAAAACTAAGTTTCAGGCAGTACCAAACCATACTCTATGGTATGGCCATGGCACAGGGACGTTCAAGGCCCTTCGGAAATGCCTGCATTGCGCTGATAATGCGGCATGTCCCCCCGAAGTAATCCTGCCTAGGACCGGCTTTACAAAGTGAGGCTGGTCATAGATCACTTTGGGGCCAAATTATAGGAGGCCTACGTACCCCTCAGGGAGCTCTCTGTAGATGAGTCTCTTATCAGTTTTAAGGGGAGACTCCTCGTCCACCAGTATATTCCCTCGAAGCGGGCGCAGTATGGCGTGAAACTCTACAAACTTTGCGAGAGTACCCCTTGGACCTTGTGCACCCATTGCTGGATAAGGGTTACCACAATTTTTATACCAGTATCCCTCTGTTCACATCCCTTGCCGCTAGATCCACGTCCGCTTGTGGGACTGTGCGGAAGAACCAGAGAAGCCTCCCTCTAAATTTTGTTTAGACACCTATGCCCAAGGGTGAGTCTTGTTCCCTTACCCATGAAAACTAGGTATAGGGATAAGAGGGAATTCCTTATGCTGTCCACAATTCATGGTAATGGCAGCTCGCCTGTCCCTGTGCGAGGTACCACAACAATGGTCTTCAAGCCTGATTGTATTCTGGACTACAATCAGTATATGGGGGGGAGTTGATCTCTCTGATCAAGTCCTCAAGCCATACATCGCCATGCGGAAAACACGGATATGATACAAAAAAGTTGCGGTCTACTTGGTACAGGTTGCCATGTACAACTCTTTTGTACTGTCCCTGTATGCTGACAACACAGGGACATTCCTCCAGTTCCAAGAAGAAGTCCTAAAGGCCCAGATTTTTGGTGACCAGGAAAGAGCAGGCCAGAGTTCCCGAGGAACTGGAATCATAGGTGCCAGGATCGTCCAAGGCCGGCACTTTCCAGGTGAGGTCCCTCACACTGGAAAGAAGGGACAATCCCAGAAAAAATGCTGAGTTTGTCACAAGAGTGGGATATGGAAGGACACCACCTCTCAATGTGACACTTGCCCCGATTATCCGGGTCTCTGCATTAAAAACTGCTTCAGGGAGTATCACACTTCCATGCAATACTAAATTTTCCCTTTTCATTTTAATTTTCCATAATTTGACCCTAATGTAGTCCAGAGTACATTCCAAATTTTAACCCCATAAACCACTTTTTCATTAAAAAAATAAATAAATAAAAAAAAAACAACCTGATGAGACCTCTGGGGTATTATTATTTTTTTTTCCAAAAATGTGTCATGGGTCACTGAGTCACTAGCATCTGGGCCTTTTTTATGTTGCCTTAAATGCGCAGCGCTCTCTCTCCACCTGAGCGGTGTGCACATTTGAGGCAACAGGTCAAGGACGGCCACACACATCACATTCCCAGAATGATGATTCAAAGCATTGAGTTTGGGGTGGGCATATTTTTTTACTTTTGGCTATGCTCTGGGTCATTATTCAGGGAACATAATTGAGATAACAGTAGTAAAATTATAAATTTCACCCACTCCCCCCATAGTACACTTCATCCATTCCTGCAAAATAAATTTACGGAACACCTGTCCGTTCCAAATGTCCAGTTACCCCCAATACACCTTCCCCAGGGGGTGTACTGTGTGGAATGGAGCTGGGGTTGGGGTTGAGCACAGTAGTGCACCTACATTTCTGTATTGTATTCTAATTGTTACACATCCACACCGTTTATCTGGTGTAGGATTCTATTGTGGCACTTGTAGTCCGCTGCAGGCATCCTCCATTGTATGCATTTTTATGCTGGGGATCGCCCCTAGCAACGGACTACAAGGGCAGGATCTGCTCCCCCAGTATATATGCACAACTGCATTTGGGGTTGAGCACCTCCAGCCATTTGAGGCCACGTTTTTTGTTGTTGTTTGTAAATTTATACGTGGAGGTGTGTAAACTCCATATGTTAATGCGCCTTGAACATTTTCCAGGCAGCATTAGGGTTGCACCTGTGAGGCCATGCACCTATATCAGCCAACTTGGGTGGGGCCTGTAGCCTCTCTCCCCCCTTCCATTGTATGTGTACTTAGTCACGCTGGAGGGAACTGGGAGCAGGCTACATGTCGACCTAGTGCTGCTGTAATTGCCCACTGGCCCCTGGTTTTTGCTTATTACGCACAGGTAGGTTAGCGTTAGGTCCCGTGCCATCTGAGAAACCTTGGCGTTGGTGTTCGGGCTCTGGTGTGTCCTTAATATAAGGATACACTGGTGAATGTCTCAA
This sequence comes from Hyla sarda, assembly GCF_029499605.1. NCBI lineage: Eukaryota > Metazoa > Chordata > Amphibia > Anura > Hylidae > Hyla > Hyla sarda. The sequence goes on along the minus strand of NC_079190.1, from coordinate 374,974,752 downwards.
TTTTAATATCAGTGTTGAGGGATTAGCCAATGTCATTGTATACATCTACCACAGTAGTGCACCTACATTTCTGTATTGTACTGGGTGGAATGGAGTCACATGTGGTTGTTCCTTTTTTTTATTTTCCGCTGAATGTATGCAGTCATCAGCTACTGATATGACATGGGCTTCAAATGTAATCATAGCTCTATGACTCTTGAGCCCTGTAGTGTGCCCGCACAGCATCTTATGTCCACATATGGGGTATTTCCATAGCAGAAGCAATGGGGTTTAGAAATTTAGTGGGCCTTTTCTCCTATTACTCCTAGTGCAAATGAAAAACTTGGGGTAACGCCGGAATTTTTGTGAAAAAAAATCTATTTTGTCATTTTACAGCCCAATGTTCCAAACACCTGTGAGGTGTAAATACTCACTGTACCCCTTGTTATGTTCCCTGATGGATGTAGTTTTCAAAATGATGGCACTTAAGGGGAGGTCCCGCTGTTCTGGCTCCATGGGAGCCCCTGCAAACACTCAAGGCCCCTGACAAAATTCTCCAAAAGCTGAATGGTGCTCCTGTTCTTCTGAAACCTGGTGTGCACCTGCACAACAGTTTACGTCAAATATGAATTATGGCCCAGATTTATCAAAAAATGTCTACGATAGAGCTATTTTCCCACATTTATTTGGGTGGTGGGTTTGACTAGCGTGCATCTTATTTATTAAGAAGGTGCAGCAGGATGATGAATTTTGCGCAGCTCTGCTGTGGTGGGAAAAGCTCTATCACATACAATTTTTCTAGACACTTGTGAGGGAGGGAAGTAGACACTTTCCCAGGTCCTGAATTTGGCAGGTTAGGTGTTTTTACTTACTTTCACAGAGCTGCCTGGACATTTTTACTTGCATTTTAGACACTACAATCAAATTTGATTGCTGTGTCTAAGGGGTTAAAGCTGGGCATCACCGTGATCAGTGATGTCTGGCATTAGAGATGGGTCCTGGTGGCAGAGAGCCGCCAGGACCACCCAGCTATGACCCGCACTTAGCTCCTGAACACGTGTCAGAGAAGGGGAGTGGGACGCTGTCTTTCACAAGAAGTTCAAGGTTGAATTGTGGAAGGTAGAAGTGATTCTCATGCCTACTGGTAGGTGGTGTAGCTTTGTGCCTAAAAAAGTACCTTTGTGCAAAAAATTTCGACTTTTGACAAAAGTTGCAAATGATAAATTCGTGACCACTATGGCAAAAAGAGTAAACTGTCTATATCAAAAGATTCATAAAAGTCCCTAAATATGCTGCTTGCGCCTGAACTGCGCCAAAACATAGACAAAAAAAATGCTCTAAAAGCCATGAAAAATCTCCCCCTATGTCCTTACTCCAAAGAAATGTATTTACAAATTTACAGTGACCATTTCTCCTATTAACACTTGTGAAAATGAAAAATTTGGGGTAACCCCAGTATTTTAGTGCAAAAAATTTAATTTTTCCTTTTCACATCCCACTTTAATGAACATTTATCAAACACCTTTGGGGTGTTAAGGCTCAAAGTACTGCTTGTTCAGTTCCTGGAGGGGTGCAGTTCCCAAATTAGTATGCCTTGTGGTTTTTTTTTTTTTTTTTTTTGCTTTTCTGGCACCATGGGGGCTTCCTAAATGCGACATGCCCACCAAAAATCATTTCAGCAAAATTTTCTTTCCAAAAGCCAAATGTGACTCCTTCTCTTCTGAGCATTGCAGTTCGCCAGCAGTGCACTTGACGTCCACACAAATTTTGGGGGCCATTTTCTCCTATTACCCCTTGTAAAAATGTAAAATTTTGGGAAAAACCAGCATTTTAGTGAAAAAAAATCATCAAACACCTGTGGGGTTTATGTTACGCCTAGCGCTCCGGGTCCCCGCTCCTCCCCGGAGCGCTCACAGCGTCTCTCTCCCTGCAGCGCCCCGGTCAGTCCCGCTGTCCGGGAGCGCTGCACTGTCATGGCCGTCGGGGATGCGATTCGCACAGCGGGACGCGCCCGCTCGCGAATCGCATCCCAGGTCACTTACCCGTCTCGGTCCCCTGCTGTCATGTGCTGGCGCGCGCGGCTCCGCTCTCTAGGGCGCGCGCGCGCCAGCTCTCTGAGACTTAAAGGGCCAGTGCACCAATGATTGGTGCCTGGCCCAATTAGCTTAATTGGCTTCCACCTGCTCCCTGGCTATATCTGCTCACTGCCCCTGCACTCCCTTGCCGGATCTTGTTGCCTTGTGCCAGTGAAAGCGTTTAGTGTGTCCAAAGCCTGTGTTACCTGAACTTCTGCTATCCATCTTGACTACGAACCTTGCCGCCTGCCCCGACCTTCTGCTACGTCTGACCTTGCCTCTGCCTAGTCCTTCTGTCCCACGCCTTCTCAGCAGTCAGCGAGGTTGAGCCGTTGCTAGTGGATACGACCTGGTTGCTACTGCCACAGCAAGACCATCCCGCTTTGCGGCGGGCTCTGGTGAACACCAGTAGCCTCTTAGAACCGGTCCACTAGCACGGTCCACGCCAATCCCTCGCTGACACAGAGGATCCACTACCTGTGAGCCGAATCGTGACAGTAGATCCGGCCATGGATCCCGCTGAGGTGCCGCTGCCAAGTCTCGCTGACCTTCCCTCGGTGGTCGCTCAGCAATCGCAGCAGATTGCCCAACAAGGACAGCAGCTGTCGTAGTTGACCGCCATGTTACAGCAACTTCTGCCTCTGCTACAGCAGCAACCATCTCCTCCGCCAGCTCCTGCACCTCCTCCGCAGCGAGTGGCCGCTCCTAGCCTCCGCTTGTCCCTGCCGGACAAATTTGATGGGGACTCTAGACTCTGCCGTGGATTTCTGTCTCAGTGTTCCCTGCATATGGAGATGTTGTCGGACTTGTTTCCTACAGAACGGTCTAAGGTGGCGTTCGTAGTGAGCCTTCTTTCAGGAAAGGCCTTGTCTTGGGCCACACCGCTCTGGGACCGCAATGATCCTGCCACAGCCACAGTCCAGTCCTTCTTCGCTGAGGTCCGTAGTGTCTTCGAGGAGCCAGCCCGAGCTTCTTCTGCCGAGACTGCCCTGCTGAACCTGGTCCAGGGTAATTCTTCAGTGGGCGAGTACGCCATCCAATTTCGTACTCTTGCTTCCGAATTATCATGGAATAACGAGGCTCTCTGCGTGACCTTTAAAAAAGGCCTATCCAGTCGCATCAAGGATGTGCTGGCCGCACGAGAGATTCCTGCCAACCTGCAAGAACTTATCCATTTGGCCACCCGCATTGACATGCGTTTTTCTGAGAGACATCAGGAGCTCCGCCAGGAAAAGGACTTAGATCTCTGGGCACCTCTCCCACAGCATCCTTTGCAGTCTACACCTGGGCCTCCCGCCGAGGAGGCCATGCAAGTGGATCGGTCTCGCCTGACCCAGGAAGAGAGGAATCGCCGTAGGGAAGAAAATCTTTGTCTGTACTGTGCCAGTACCGAGCATTTCTTGGTGGATTGCCCTATCCGTCCTCCACGTCTGGGAAACGCACGCACGCACCCAGCTCACGTGGGTGTGGCGTCTCTTGGTTCTAAGTCTGCTTCTCCACGTCTCACGGTGCCCGTGCAGATTTCTCCTTCAGCCAACTCCTCCCTCTCAGCCGTGGCCTGCTTGGACTCTGGTGCCTCTGGGAATTTTATTTTGGAGTCTTTTGTGAATAAATCCCGCATCCCGGTGACCCGTCTCGTCAAGCCGCTCTACATTTCCGCGGTCAACGGAGTCAGATTGGATTGCACCGTGCGTTACCGCACAGAACCCCTCCTGATGTGTATTGGACCCCACCACGAAAGGATTGAGTTATTCGTCCTTCCCAACTGTACCTCTGAGGTCCTCCTCGGTCTGCCATGGCTCCGGCTTCATTCTCCCACCCTTGATTGGACCACCGGGGAGATCAAGAACTGGGACTCTGCCTGCCATAGGAAGTGCCTCTCCCCCCCTCCCAGTCCCGTCAGGCAAGCCTCAGTGCCTCCTCATGGCCCCCGTCCTGGTGACACACTGCCCCGTGCCAGGCTTCGCCCTCTGCCCTCCCTCCCCATTCCCACTCCTGCTGTACTGCCTGCCGTTGAGGAAACCCTCCATTCTTTCCCGGTGTCCTCATCCCAGGGGAGGCAGTTACCGGACAAAGAAAAGGGGAGACCTAAGGGGGGGGTACTTTTACGCCTAGCGCTCCGGGTCCCTGCTCCTCCCCGGAGCGCTCACGGCGTCTCTCTCCCTGCAGCGCCCCGGTCAGTCCCGCTGTCCGGGAGCGCTGCACTGTCATGGCCGTCGGGGATGCGATTCGCACAGCGGGACGCGCCCGCTCGCGAATCGCATCCCAGGTCACTTACCCGTCTCGGTCCCCTGCTGTCATGTGCTGGCGCGCGCGGCTCCGCTCTCTAGGGCGCGCGCGCGCCAGCTCTCTGAGACTTAAAGGGCCAGTGCACCAATGATTGGTGCCTGGCCCAATTAGCTTAATTGGCTTCCACCTGCTCCCTGGCTATATCTGCTCACTGCCCCTGCACTCCCTTGCCGGATCTTGTTGCCTTGTGCCAGTGAAAGCGTTTAGTGTGTCCAAAGCCTGTGTTACCTGAACTTCTGCTATCCATCTTGACTACGAACCTTGCCGCCTGCCCCGACCTTCTGCTACGTCTGACCTTGCCTCTGCCTAGTCCTTCTGTCCCACGCCTTCTCAGCAGTCAGCGAGGTTGAGCCGTTGCTAGTGGATACGACCTGGTTGCTACTGCCGCAGCAAGACCATCCCGCTTTGCGGCGGGCTCTGGTGAACACCAGTAGCCTCTTAGAACCGGTCCACTAGCACGGTCCACGCCAATCCCTCGCTGACACAGAGGATCCACTACCTGTGAGCCGAATCGTGACAGTTTAAAGGCTCACTGTACCCCTTGTTACGTTCTTTGAGGGGTGTAGTTTCCAATACTGGCACCATAGGGGCTTCCTAAATGTGGCATGCCCCCCAAAAACCATTTCAGAAAAACTCACTCTCCAAGTCCCATTGTCGCTCCTTGCCTTCTGAGCCCTCTACTGCGCCCGCAGAACACTTTACATACACATATGAGGTATTTCCTTACTCGAGAGAAATTGGGTTACACATTTTGGGGGGACTTATCTCCTTTTAGCCTTGTAAAAATGCAAAGACTGGGTCTACAAGAACATGGGAGTGTAAAATATGAAGATTTTTAATTTTCCTTTTACTTTGCTGCTTTTCCTGTGAAACACCTAAAGGGTTAACACATTTTCTGAATATCATTTTGTATACTTTAAGGGGTACAGTTTTTATAATGTGGTCATTTATGGGGTATTTCTAATATGAAGGCCCTTCAAATCCACTTCAAAACTGAACTGGTCATTGAAAAATTCAGATTTTGAAAATTTTGTGAAAAATTAGAAAATCACTGCTGAACTTTGAAGCCCTCTGATGTCTTCCAAAAGAAAAAACATGTCAACTTTATGATGAAAATATAAAATAGACATATTGTATATGTGAATCAATATATAATGTATTTGATATGTCTATTATCTTTACAAGCAGAGAGCTTCAAATAAAAAAATAAAAAAATTACATTTTGGAATTTTTCACCAAGAAATGATGCACGTATCAACGGAAATTTACCACTATGTTAAAGTAGAATATGTCACGAAAGAACTATCTCGGAATCAAATTCATAAGTAAAAGCATCCCAGAGTTATTAATGCTTAAAGTGACAGTGGTCAGATGTGCAAAAAATGCTCTGGTCCTTAACTTGAAAATGGGCTTGAGTCTGCTCCCGTTCTGCAACATGGGGCCACGGCACGGCCCCGCATCATAGCGGGTAGGGCCCGGCCTCTAATAACGGCCGGGACCCGTGGCTAATAGCATGTGGCACTGATCGCGGTGTCGGGTGCTAATTACCCTTTAGACGTGCATTCAAAGTTGATTGCCGCGTCTAAAGTGAAACTAAACTAATGCCGGTTAGCTCAGGGGGCTGTTCGGGATTGCCGCGGTGAAATCGCGGAGTCCCGAACAGCTGTAGGACATGTGAAGGTTTTCCTTACCTGCCCTCTGGTATCCGATCACCGAATGACTGCTCAGTGCCGGAGATCAAGGCATGAGCAGTCAAGCGGCAGATTCATCGATATATGGTTTCCTATGGGAGCTATAACATTGCAAAAAAAAAAAAGGGAAAAAAAAGTAAATTAAGATCATTTAACCCCTTCCCTAATAAAAGTTTGAATCACCCCCTTTTCCCATTAAAAAAAATAAATAAAAAATAAACATATGTGGTATTGCCGCGTGTGGAAATGTCCGAATAATAAAAAATATATAATTAATTAAACTGCACAGTTAATGGTGGACGCGCAAAAAAATTCCAAAGTCCAAAATAGCTTATTTTTGGTCAGTTTTTATATCATGAAAAAAATGAATAAAAAGTGATCAATAAGTTTGATCAATATAAAAATGGTACCAATGAAAACTACAGATCACATCGCAAAAAATGAGCCCTCATACTGCCCCATACGCAGAAAAATGTAAAAGTTATAGGAGCCAGAAGATGACAATTTTAAACGTATAAATTTTCCTGCATGTTGTTATATAAGTAGGGTATCATTTTAATCCTATGGACCTACAGAATAAAGATAATATGTCATTTTTACCGAAAAAATGTACTGTGTAGAAATGGAAGCCCCCAAAAGTTACAAAATGGCGCTTTTTTTTCAAATTTGTCGCACAATGATTTTTTCCTTTTTGCCGTAGATTTTTGGGTAAAATGACAGATGTCATTACAAAATATAATTGGTGGCACAAAAAATTATCCATCATATGGATTTTTAGGTGCAAAATTGAAAGAATTATGATTTTTTAAAAGTAAGGAGGAAAAAAAACGAAAGTGCAAAAACGGAAAAACCCATGGTCATTAACGGGTTAAGAGGTTAAGGCTGGGTTCACTTATGTCAGGCATCCGGCTTAGGTGAACTCAGCCTATATTTCAAAGCAACTGATGCCATAACTGTTGACAACGTGCATCAGTTGTCATCAGTTGTTTGGCATCCGGCTTCCATTGTTTCTGCATTCCCATCTAATGCCCTCCCGCATGTCCAACCATCCGGCATCAAAATTGAGACACTGGATGATTGTAAACTGTCCCTTTAAAATAAATGGGATCAGTTCTAGCATCACTTTCCCTCCGTAGCACGCTGGAGGAAAACTATGCCGGACGCGTGAATCTAGCCTAACACAACCCAGTGGTGAAACATCAGTTTTTGGATAACTCTTTGTTAATTAAAGAGGCACTGTCATTGTTGAAAACTTTTCATATATTGCAGGACTCATTATAATATGCCATTTCACAATATATTCAAAAGAGCTAGAAAATGGATCTTAATAGGCACTCTGGTATCTGAAGTGGAAGATATCACAACCAAAGTGATATAGATGACAAATCTTGTTTATTGTTTAAATAAAACAAGGTAAAAACAAAACAATACATTAACGCGTTTCAGGCAATGGCAACCCCTTCTTCAGACTGAAAGGTGCTTTGGTTGTTTCCTGGGACTTTGGGCCAGCACAGGATCATTGCACCTCTATTTGAAGCTATATGCATATTTACTATACTCTTAAGGTGAGCGGCCATCTTACAGACCCTCCGTCTCCCCATACCCATCCATCTATCCAGGGGTAATGCACAAGGCACTGTATCTGGGCCTTCTTTTTTCCATTCTCTTTATATAGATTTCCCATTATACAACTGTTAAATTTTTTTTTATTTTCACCTGAAATTAAAGCTCAACATAGGGGTCGCCTGTCTTTTAGCCAGACAGACTAGTCTAGATTTTGCAACATTCTGGATACCGGCCGTAAAGCATGCCTGTATCCAATATAGGAGATCCCAGCAGTATCATGTAGAGTGTATGCGCAGGCATGCACTGCCTGTGAATGAGCACAGGGAGCGCGCAGGCAGTGCGGAAAACACTCACGGACCCTACTGGAGTTTTTGTCTAAGCCTCCCCCGCTGCCTCCGGGACACGCACCAGGGTTAGTTTCATAGTAATTCAGCCCCTGTAGAGCAGCGAGCGAGGCCTTATCTTTCATGTTGTTAGGCGTGGAGAAGTCTACAGCCGAGCTCTGTGCTGCCTGTCCCTTGTGCTGTAGCAGAATAGAGCTCTGTACTAGAGGGCTGCATTGGGATTATGCCCCTCCTATGTCTCCTCACCCTGCCATCACTGCCCCCCCCCCCCCATTGCCATTTTGTGGAGCCCGGGTAGCCTGCCCTGGAGGTTGGTGACTGTACCTGTACTGCTCGTGCTGCAGCCCCTGGCCTGGCTGGGTCTGTGTCTGTATCTCAGCAATCCTCCCAGCCAGGGCCTCTGCACATGGGGCTGAGTCCACTGCAGAGCATTGCACCCTTGTGTCTTTCACAGACCCTAGGGTGCAATGCTCTGCAGTCTTCTCATACCCCCACCTGTATAAGAATTTACATACACACATGGGGGGGGGGGATGTGCAGACTGCAAAACATTGCACCCTAGGGTCTTCTACAGACACTGGGGTGCAATGCTCTGCAGTCAGCACATACCCCCATGTGTATAGCAGTGTGTGTGTATAGACATTCCTATACAGGTGGGGGTATGTGCAGAGCATTGCACCCTAGTCTGTACTACTGACAAGGGTGCAATACTCTGTACATTTCAATACAGGTATGGGTATGTGCATACACCCAGAAAGGAAAGGGTTACAGAGTAGAGAGAAGTGATTGGCTGACTGCCCAGGCTCAGAGCAGATGAGTCCTCACTGTGAGAGAGACAGATAGACACGCCCCCTCCAGCCAGCAAGATGAAAAAGTAACTCAGCAGCAGATAAATGCTCTTTTCTCTGGATATATACTTCCTAGACACATAAAAATATGCACACGATCAAGATTAGGTACAGAGTAACATATCACTCTTTTTTTTCTTTTGCACTATGACAGGTACGCTTTAAGGGTGCAATAAATTCCCTATTGTCATTGGTGTGTGTGTGTGTGTGTGTATATATATATATATATATATATATATATATATATATATAGATGGACACACTGGATTTATTGAACAGCTGCTTAGAAGTTTCCCTATAATAGACTTGATTAAGTAACAAGATGCACTTAATGTTTTTACAGTATATGTAGATCAATTAGAGAATTATTTTTTGTTCACCACCATCATGGTAATCCTTCAGAAGACAAGAGAGACTATCTGTATATGATGAACAAAACTGTTATTTGTGGATTTTATTTTGCCCACATGACACATTTCTATTTTCTGTTAGTGGAAACCACTTTGTTTCCACACTATTATTCCTTAAATTGCTTTGTCACTAACAATTTGTCAGTAATACTTTGTCAGCAGAGTTTCATTTCAGTTTATGATTATTAAAGATGTTAGAACATTCTCAAACACTGCTTGCTATATAGCATCATGTTAGTGGTGATGGAAAGTGATGGATAGAAATTGAAGTCTCTGTTTCACCAGTAAAGAGATGGTTGTCTTTGTTGATTATTTTTAGCATTTTGACCTCATGGCAAATGCAGAAAATAGGAAAACATAGTAAACTATCCTATTAGAGTTTTTCAGGAATGTAATAGATGTTCAGTTTTTATGAAATTTATGAATAGACATATTGCTCCATGATACAGTAGTTTGCACATATTTATTATAAATCAACACTGTTTAAAAGAGCATTAAAGGGGTATTCTGCTGGAAAACATTTTTCTTATCAATTGGTGCCAGAAAGTTAAACAGATTAGCAAAATGACTTCTATTTAAAAATCTTGAATTTACTTTTTTGGCTGACCACAGTGCTCTCTGCTGACACCTCTGTCCATGTCAGGAACTCTCCAGAGTAGAAGCTAATCCCCATAGCAAACCTATCCTGCTCTGGACAGTTCCTAAAATGGACAGAGGTGTCAGCAGAGAGCACTGTGGTCAGGCAAAAATGAAGTTCAAAAAGAAAATAATTTCCTGTGGAGCATACAACTACTGGAAGGATTAAGATTTTTAAATTGAAGTAATTTACAAATCTGGCACCATTTGATTTGAAAAAAAAATGTTTTCCAGTGGAGTACCCCTTTTAACCCTTAAGGACACAACCCCTTAACCTATTTTGGCCTCGAGGACACTGCCAAATGTTATTATTGCATTTTAGATCTCACCAGTTAAGAGGCATCTTTTATTTTTCCATCCACAGACGCATATGAGGGCTTGCTTTTTTGCACAACCAAATGTACTTTGCAATGGCCCCTTTCATTTTATGATAATATTTATAAAACAACAAAAAAATTATTTGTGGAAGAAAAAAAGGAAACAACATTTTAAAACATTTGGAGGCTTTTATTTTCATACAGTGCCCTTTGCACTTTACATCTATTCTGTGGGTCAGTACAATTAAAATGATACTCATGTCCATACTGTACCATTTTTTTTTTAAAGTCTAACTTTTTTAACCCCTAGAGGATGTAGAGTGTACACATGCACTACGTAGAAACGGACACCCCCAAAAGTTTCAAAATGAGGTTTCTTTCTAAATTAGCTCCAGATATTATTTTGTTTTGTTTCACTGTATTTTGTAGTAAAAAGAGCGATGTCATTACAAAGTACAATTGGTGGCACAAAAAACAAGCCTTCATATGGGTCTGTAGGTGGAAAATTGAAAGCAATATGGCTATTAAAAGGCGAGAAGGAAAAAAACTAAAGTGTAAACAGTAAAATCCCAGCGTCCTTTAGGTGTTAACAAAATAAGTAGGCTTAAAATTATTTTCTAATTTTTTATCTGTAGCATTTTTGCATTTATAGCATGTGAATTTTGATCACTTTTTATTCAATTTTTCCTGTGGTGTGATGTTACCAAAAATGAGCAAATTTGGCCTGTGATTTTTTTTTTTAAAGTTAACAGCATTCACCATACAGGATCATAAACATTTATATTTTATCAGTCTGGACATTTCAGCATATGGCAATACCAAATACCGTATATACTTGAGTATAAGCAGAGTTTTTCAGCACGTTTTTCGTGCTGAAAACGCCCCCCTCGGCTTACACTAGAGTGAACTCTCCACCTGTCAATCACTTCTCAGTGATCTTCAACCTGCAGACCTCCAGATGTTGCAAAATTACAACTCCCAGGATGCCCAGACAGCCATCAGCTGTCTGGGCATGCTGGGAGCTATAGTTTTGAAACATCTGGAGGTCTGCAGGTTGAAGACCACTGCCGCATTCGTCATCATTCAGACCCCCCTTTTGTTTTCTATTCTTCAGAGGGCCTCCCGGTGAAGATGGACAGCCCAGAACGACTAACCCTCCCCACCGGACGGTCCCTGCAGCATAGATGGCCTGGACCAGCTCACCCTTCCTTCCCACCGAGGGGAGGTGAATAGAAAACTAAAGGGTCTGGATGATGACGAAGGCCGAGTATAAGCCGACCCGAATATAAGCCGAGGCCCCTAATTTCACCCCAAAAACCCAGGAAAAGTTATTGACTCGACTATAAGCCTAGGGTGGGAAATATGTCATCCCCCATGTCATCATCCCCCTGTCATCATTCAGACCCCTGTCATTAACACCCCCATCATCATCACCCTGTCATTATCCCCCTCGTCATCATCCCCCCCTTCATCATCACCGCCTGTCAATTCCTTCATCAGTGGTCTTCAACCTGCAGACCTCCAGATGATTCAAAACTACAACTCCCAGTATGCCCGGACAGCCGATGCCTCGGCTTATATTCGGGTCGGCTTATGCTCGAGTATATACGGTATGTTGTGTTTTTTTTTATTTTTTTATTTATTTTTTCCTAAAATGGGAAAAGGAGGGTGATTTAAATTTTTTTTGAGGGAGGGGCTTATTCACATTAATAATTTATTAATAAACATTTATTAATAGATATTGTTTGATTATTCTCCATCAGATTTAGGATTTTGGATTCACCCTTAGTTAAATGGCTTTTATCTAGTAGGGTTGTAACGAGATAACACTGGCAACAAGACAACCCCTTTCACAATGACTGCCTTTTATCTATTGCCTCGAGGTGATTTTATTGCAGAAATCACTATTCCTATCTCAGTCTACGTGGTGAACCAACATAGTGTCCAAGAACAGGCTCTAATAGCCAAATACAGATGAAAGGATTGGTAAGAATAAGAAAGGGGTGAATATTCTATGCCTCTTTGTAAAAAATAGATAAAAAAGGGTAATAAAAATGTGTAGCGGATCAGAGTATTAACTGAAAACTGCACTGTATGCAAAACATGTCTTTTGTTGCCTTAGCTGCCTAAATGACATGTAAAAGTGAATTGAAATCTCATTTTTTCCTCGACTAAGTCAGTGTTCCAATTACTTGGAAATAGCTAGCACTTGAAAGAAGGCTGCATATTAATTTAAGGGTGGCGAGCGCTTATCGAATTACCAAGAACAGTCTGTCGCTCTTCCCTCTGCATGTAAATCATTTTACGTGCAAGTTGAAGGCAAAGAGTCATTTTTATTCATTCGCTAGGAGGAATGGTGGAGGACATTCAAATGCTGGTATTACTGCTGTGACTAGATAATTCCTCCTGTAAAATACAACTGGATTTTACACTTAGTGAATGGCACCTTGTTTTGTCTGCAAATTCTAGTGGGGTCAACAGACTATTGAAATGAGCCTCTACTAGCCCTTGCAGTGTACCGTTTGTATTTTGTAGCTTTTGCTGAACGTATTTAAAAAAGATCACACAGTGTCTTCCCATTAAAGGGGTACTTCGGTGGAAAATATATATTTTTTAAATCAACTGGTGCCAGAAAGTTAAGAGAGCACTGTGGTTAGACAGAAAAGAAATTCAAAAAGAAAATAACTTCCTGTGTAGCATACAGCTGCAAATGTGTTTAATGGGTATGCCCCTGGAAAACATTTTTTTTTAATCAACTGGTGCCAGAAAGTTAAACAGATTTGTAAAATACTCATATTAAAAAATCTTAACCATTCTTGTAGTTATCATCTGCTGTATGTTCCAGAGGAAGTTCTTATCTTTTTGAATTTCCTTTCTGTCTGACCACACTGCTCTCTGCTGACACCTCTGTCCATATCATGAACTGTTCAGAGTAGGAGCAAATCCCCATAGCAAACCTATCCTGCTATGGACAGTTCCTAAAATGGACAGGGGTGTCAGCAGAGAGCACTGTGGTCAGACAGAAAGGAAATTCAAAAAGAAAAGAACTTCCTGTGGAAAATACAGCAGCTTATACATACTGGAAGGATTAAGATTTTTAAATAAAAGTCATTTACAAATCATTTTAACTTTCTGGTACCAGTTGATTAAAGGGTAGCTCCCACCATCCTATATTTTTTTTCTGTCCCTGCCTATTGCCAATATATCCCTAACCCCCTCCCTGCTTTTAATTTTTCTTTTTATTATATTAAAAATAACTTTTTGTCTGCCTGATAGTGTGCTCACTACCAGGCAGACTTCCCCAGCAGGCACCACGTCACTGATGCCTGCTGGGGACAACACTTTCGCCCTTAGTTTATCTTCACAGGGTGCCTCCAGCTGTTTCACCACTACAACTCCCAGCTTGCCCTAACATCTATTGGCTGTCAGGGTATGCTGGGAGTTGTAGTAGTGAAACAGCTGGAGGCACCCTGTGTAGATAAACTATAAGTTAGTGCCATACGGCGCTACGTCGCTAGCCCGTTCCCTCCGTCAAACCCCCATACCCCGTTCCCTCCATCACCCCGTTCATTCCATCACAAACCCCCCGCCCCGCATACCCCGTTACCTCTGTTCTGATACCTGCAGAGCCCGACAGCGGGCGTGCATGGACAGCGGCGGCGACGACATGTGCGGGAGGAGTGGCCTCCCAGCCAGTACATAAGTACTACAACATATCAAAAAATAAAGTTGGTGACAGTGCCCATTTAAAAAAAATAATGTTTTCCAGGGGAGTACCCCTTTAACTTTCAGGCACCAGTTGATTTAAAATTTTTTTTCCACCAGAGTACCCCTTTAAATTAATGTATACAAAGGTAAACGTATACATTTGTTTTGTGTGTACACAGGTACATTGGAATACTTTTGGCTCAATTGTATTGTAACAATGTTACCACTGCACCTTAGTCCTTTTTACAAAAGTTAATAGGTGTAGCAGTCAGGTACAAGGTTCTATCAACAACCTTTCAGACAAACTTAAAAGAGTGTACCTCGGCTAAACTTTGTGTAGGCAAGTGAGATACAGACATATGTAGGATAGTCTATAATATATATATATATATATATATATATATATATATATACAGTCATGGCCCACTACTGACACAGAGACATAATAAAGCTATTTTTGCTCAAATTAATTTGAGTAAGTCAAAATCCTTCTGTGAAAACGTCTTGTGGACAGATGAGGCCAAGATAGAGCTTTTTGGTAAAGCACATCATTCTACTGTTTATTGAAAATGGAATGAGGCCTACAAAGAAAAGAATACAGTACCTACAGTGAAATATGGTGGAGGTTCAATGATGTTTTGGGGTTGTTTTGCTGGCTCGGGTACTGGGAGCCTTGAATGTGTGCAAGGCATTATGAAATCTGAGGATTACCAATGGATTTTGGGTCGCACTGTACAGCCCAGTGTCAGAAAGCTGGGATTTCATCTGAGATCTTCGGTCTTCTAGCAGGACAATGACCCCAAACATACGTCAAAAAGCAACCAGAAATGGATGGCAACAAAGCGCTTCAGAGTTCTGAAGTGGCCAGAAATTATTCCAGATCTAAATCCCATTGAATACCTGTGGAGAGATCTTAAAATTGCTGTTGGGTAAAGGCGCCCTTCCAATAAGAGAGACCTGGAGCAGTTTGCAAAGGAAGAATGGTGCAACATTCCAGCTGAGAGGTGTAAGAAGCTTATTGATGGTTATAGGAAGCAACTGATTTCAGTTATTTTTTCCAAAGGGTGTGCAGCCAAATATTAAGTTAAGGGTGTCAATAATTTTGTCCAGACCCATTTTGGAGTTTGGTGTTACATTAAGTCCAATTAGTTTTTTTTCCTCCCTTTTTTGGTTCAGTTCCAATACACACAAAGGGAATAAACATGTGTATAGCAAAACATGTGTTACTGCAATTCTTTTCTGTGAGAAATACTTCATTTCATTTTCTAGAAAAATATCAGGGGTGCCAACATTTATAGCCATGACTATATATATATATATATATATATATATATATATATATATATATATATATACATATCCCCTTCCCGGCCCATGACATACATGTACGTCATGGGTCGGCTCCCATTCTACAGTCTGGGCCTTTTATATGGATACACCTTAATAAAATGGGAATGGTTGGTGATATTAACTTCTTGTTTGTGGCACATTAGTATATGTGAGGGGGAAACTTTTCAAGATGAGTGGTGACCATGGTGACCATTTTGAAGTCGGCCATTTTGAATCCAACTTTTGTTTTTTCAATAGGAAGAGGGTCATGTAACACATCAAACTTATTGGGAATTTCACAAGAAAAACAATCATGTGCTTGATTTTAACGTAACTTTATTCTTTCATGAGTTATTTACAAATTTCGGACTTGTAAAATGTGTTCAGTGTGCTGCCTATTGTGTTGGATTGTCAATGCAACCCTCTTCTCCCACTCTTCACACACTGATAGCAACACCACAGGAGAAATGCTAGCACAGGCTTCCAGTATCCATAGTTTACGGTGCTGCAGAATGGGAAAAACTAAAATTGGAACAGGACCCTCAGTTTATGCAGAAGATTTTGTTCAGTGATGAGGCAAACTTTATTTGCCGTATAACAAACAAAACCACCGCTATTGGTCTGGCACTAACCCACATTGGATAGATCCCTCCAAGACTGTTGGAACACAAAAATTGATGGTATGGTGTGGTATATGGGGTACAAAGATAGTGGGGCCATTCTTCATCAATGAAAACCTCAAGGCCACTGGATATGCGAAATTTCTACATGATGATGTGTTTCCCTCTTTATGCACTGAAGCTGGCACGTTCCTTGAGTTTTTCCAGCAAGATGGTGCCCCACCACATTATGGGTGTCAGGTCCGAGCATTCCTAGATGAACAGTTTCCTGGAAAGTGGATTGGTCGTTGTGGGCCAGATGAATGGCCTCCAAGGTCTCCCTATCTAACCCCCTTAGACTTTTATCTTTGGGGTCATCTGAAGGCAATTGTCTATGCTGTGAAGATACGAGATGTGCAGCACCTGAAACTATAGATACTGGAAGCCTGTGCTAGCATTTCTCCTGCGGTGTTGCTATCAGTGTGTGAAGAGTGGGACAAGAGGGTTGCATTGACAATCCTACACAATGGGCAGCACATTGATCACATTTTATAAGTGGTCATAATCTTGTAAATAACTCATGAAAGAATAAAGTTACATTAAAACCAAGCACATGATTGTTTTTCTTGTGAAAATCCCAATAAGTTTGATGTGTCACATGACCTTTTTCCTATTGAAAAAACAAAAGTTGGATTCAAAATGGCCAACTTCAAAATGGCCGCCATGGTCACCACCCATCTTGAAAAGTTCCCCCCCTCACATATACTAATGTGCCACAAATTGGAAGTTAATATCAGCAACCATTCCCATTTTATTAAGGTGTATCCATATAAATGGCCCACCCTGTATAACGCGGGGTCATGGCGGGTCTGGCCTGGCACTTAGCTACAGCCAGGAACCGTGGCTAATAGCGTGCGGCACAGCACTATTAGCCCTTTAGTTGCAGCGTTCAAAGTTGATCGCCACGTCTAAAGTGAAAGTTAATAAGTGCCAGTTAGCTCAGGGGGCTGTTCGTGATCGCCGCGGTGAAATTGCAGCATCCCGAACAGCTGCAGGACACGAGGAGGGTCCCCTTACCTGCCTCCTGGTGTCCGATCGACGAATGACTGCTCAGTGCCTGCGATCCAGGCATGAGCAGTCAAGCGGCGGAATCATTGTGCAATGTCATCCTATGGTATAACAATGCTCAATGTAAAAGATCAGTGTGTGCAGTGTTATAGCCCCCTATGGGAGCTATAACATTGCAAAAATTTTTTATAAAGTTAATAAAGATCATTTAACCTCTTCCCTATTAAAAGTAAGAATCATCCCCCTTTTCCCATTAAAAAATAAGAGTAAATAAAAATAAACATATGTGGTATCGCCACGTGTGGAAATGCCCGAATTATAAAAATATTGTTAATTAAACCGCACGGTCAATGGTGTATGCGTAAAAAAATTCAAAAGTCCAAAATAGCATATTTTTGGTCACTTTTTATTTCATGAAAAAATGAATAAAAAGCAAGCAAAAAGTCTGATCAATAGAAAAATAGTACCGCTAAAAACTTCATATCACGGCGCAAAAAAAATGAGTCCTCATACTGAGCCATACGCTGAAAAATAAAAAAGTAACAGGGGTCAGAAAATTACAATTTTAAATATATAAATTTTCTTGCATGTAGTTATGATTATTTCCAGAAGTACGACAAAATCAATCCTATATAATTAGGGTATCATTTTAACCGTATGGACCTACAGAATAAAGGAAAGTTGTTATTTTTACCGAAAGATGTACTGAGTAGAAACGGAAGTCCCCAAAAGTTACAAATTTGTGTTTTTTCTTCAATTTTGTCGCACAATGATTTTTTTTCCGTTTCGCCGTAGACTTTTGGGTAAAATGACTGATGTCATTACAAAGTAGAATTGGTGGCGCAAAAATAAGCCATCATATGGATTTTTAAATGCAAAATTGAAAGAGTTATGGTTTTTTAAAGGTAAGGAGGAAAAAACAAAAGTGCAAAAATGGAAAAACCACGGGTCATATATATATATATATATATATATATATATATATATATTTTGTGCCGTACATTTTATGTAAAAATAAAATGTCTTTACAAAATACAATTGGTCGCACAAAAATAACAAGCCCACATATGGGTTTGTAGAAAAATACGAGAGTTGTGGCTTTTAAAAGGCGAGGAGGTAAAACGAAAATGCAAAAATTTAAATTTAAGTCCAAAATGTACTGTGTCCTTCAGGGGATAAAAGGCTGAGCTCTAGTTGTAGGGTTGCTATTGGAACATGACCTATATGACTCCCAACATCAGATTGGCACTATAATTTAGGAGAAACCTGACCCTTTAGTCAATTGTGGTGGCTAATATCTGTGTAGGGATGTAGCATTGGATTACTGGCCAGTTCTATAGGCAGAGGTTATATTCTAATGGCTTTATTGTGGGCCATTTTATCATCCTAATTTCTATTATTTATGGTTTTAGTTATCTTTGTTTTGTTGAAAAGCTTTTGGGACATCAGGTTACAAAAACTTTTTGGGATACATGGAGTATTGTTTGGCAGAGGGGTCTTATCCACCTCCTTATTTTCAATTCTTCCTTTGATCTCTTTTTTCTGTTGCTAGTTGGTGACATCTTTTTTGTTTTTTGAAATCCATTTGTTTTGATTTACCCTATTTTGTAACTTGTTTTAAAATGTATATGATACTTTGACTGCTTTTGACCTAAGTTTAAAATCTATTGATTTTCTAATTTTAAGAATTAATTAAGTCATTTTATTGACTTACTATGGTACTGAGATGTGGTACTTACTATGTTGTAGAATTTGGCATTAGCATTTTATGAGGAACTAGAAAGTTTTACCTGTCTATAAGTAACTACGCACTAATATTAATTATATAAATTGTTTCATCAAGACAACTTTGGTTTAAGAGACAGCCACTCTAGATATTAGCAGATAACTGCACGGCCAGCACATGACATTGCCTAGTAACATTGTGTCATATTTAAAATGGTGCTCCAGTGTGATTAAATTACACCTAAAAAATAAGAACCATAACCAGAGTTATTTGATCATGTAACACCCTTGTATCTAAAAATCCTTTCTGTGATCCTAGTGTACTTACCCACCCTGGAATCTGTGTACTTGGGGGAGTGTCGTCCCCGGCAGCTTTCTTACTCTACTTGCTCTGCATCCCTTTCTGGGCTCAACATGGTGGCGAGTAAGTACCAATTGTTTTAACTTTTTCCTCCATCATGTCAACCTTGTCACTAGGTTTCAGCTGCTATAAACTAGAGTCAAAGATACTGATAAAGATCATGTCTCTTCGTTGATATCGAGTTCAACAAGTTCAGGGAAGAACTCCTTCATGTTATGTGAATGTACTCAGAAGTCCTCAGTATTCATGAAAACCCATTCCCTCCACCCATTGGCTGCTGATTGAAGATACTGTGCATAGGCAGACAGAGTTGTCAATCAGCATCAGCTGGGCAGGGAAAGTGGCATGGTACAGCACTAGTTTTCTTGTATAATACAGGAGGCAAGTAACACAACACTGTAATTAATGTCTATGTCACTAGTTTATAATGATCTTTGATAGAGTAGCATAAAACAATTCCCTCATGTTCTACCTCCAACTGTGCCATGCCCACAGTGTGTAAGGAGAAAAGTGGCAAAGCAACACCACTTAATTCCGTGAACCACACAGTAAAAAACAGTGCACACTGCTTTTCACTATACAGGAGCCCAGGCTCTTTTCAAAATGATGGAAGTCCCTGCTCTGTACAGGGTTCCCCTCTTAAGAGCAGTAGGGGCTCAGAACTTTTAGGGGAAAAGTGTCTAGCTGAACTTTAGAACTTTGGCAGGCTTGACTTGGGTGAGCCTGGCAACGACACTATAATAGAAGAAGTGATGAGGAACACATGGTATTCTGATGCCATTTCAGCTTAGGATAAGGAAGTAAAAACACTGAGATGATGTCAGGGTAGCCCAGCACACTTTGCAACTAATAGCAAGATGACCACAGGTTAGCAAATCATTGCTTTCATACAGCTCCCAAGCCAATCGGGAGACAAAATAGGGTGAAGTTTAACCCCTTAAGGTTTTTCCCATTTGTTTTTTCCTACTCACCTTCTAAAAGTAATAAGCTTCGAATTTTTCAACTAAAGACCAATATGAGGGCTTGTTTTTTGTGCCACCAATTTAACTTTGAAATTACACCAATCATTTCACCACAAAATCTACAGCAAAACAAAAAATATGTACCGTATTTATCGGCGTATAACACGCACTTTTTAGGCTAAAATTTTTAGCCTAAAGTCTGTGTGCGTGTTATACGCGGATACACCCCCAGAAAGGCAGGGGGAGAGAGGCCGCCGCTGCCCGCTTCTCTCCCCATGCCTTTCCTGGGGTCTAGAGCGCTGCTGTCGGCCCTTCTCACCCCCTGGTTATCGGCGCCGCTGCCCGTTCTGTCCCCCTGACTATCGGTGCCGGCGCCGATAGCCAGGGGGAGAGAAGCGGCGCCGACAGCCAGGGGGAGAGAAGGGGCAGCGGCACCCATTGCCGGCGCCGCTGCCCCGCTGCCTCCCCCCATCCCCGGTGGCATAATTACCTGAGTCGGGTCTGCGCTGCTGCAGGCCTCTGGCGTGCGTCCCCGGCGTCGTTGTTATGCGCTGAACGGCGCGGCGCATGACATCAGTGCGCCGCGCCGTGCATAGCAACGACGCTGGGGACGCACGCCGGAGGCCTGCAGCAGCGCGGACCCGACTCAGGTAATTATGCCACCGGGGATGGGGGGAGGCAACGGGGCAGCGGCGCCGGCAATGGGTGCCGCTGCCCCTTCTCTCCCCCTGGCTGTCGGCGCCGCTTCTCTCCCCCTGGCTATCGGCCCCGGCACCGATAGTCAGGGGGACAAAACGGGCAGCGGCGCCGATAACCAGGGGGAGAGAAGGGCCGGCAGCAGGGCTCTAGACCCCAGGAAAGGCAGGGGGAGAGAAGCGGGCAGCGACGGCCTCTCTCCCCCTGCCTTTCCTGGGGGTATACACGCGCACACACGCACCCTCATTTTACCATGGATATTTTTACCCAAATATCCTTGGTAAAATGAGGGTGCGTGTTATAGGCCGGTGCGTGGTATACCACGATGAATACGGTATATTTGTTGGGAAAAACGGAGAAAAAAAAAACAATTTTTTTTTTTACTTTTGGGGGCTTCTGCTTTTACAAAGTGCAATTTTCAGTAAAAATGACACCTCATCTTCATTCAGTAGGTCCATACAATTACAATGATGTCATTTTTATTTTGTTTTACTTCTTTTAAAAAATTATAATTTTTTGTACAGCAATTAGGATTTAAATAATTTTCATCTTCTGACCCCTATAACTTTTTTATTTTTCCGTATACGGGTGGGGCTCATTTTTTGTGCCGTAATCTGTTGTTTTTATTGGTACCATTTTTGTTTTGATGGGACCATGATCACTTTTTATACATTTTTATAGGGTTTACAACATGACCAAAAATATACAATTATGGAATTTGATATTTTTTATCATTATATTTTTTATAGTTTGGATATTTTTGCACGCGGTGATGCCACACATGTTTGTGTTTATTTTTTTTAATTTTTTTTTTAAATGGTAAAAAGGAGGGTAATTCACATTTATAAATATTTTTTTAAACATTTTTAAAGACAATGTTTTAGTCTCCATAGGGGACTATTACATTCAATCATTAGATTTCACACACTGAACAATGCTATGACATAGCAAAGCATCAGTGTTATCGGTGCTCCATCGCTCTAGCCTCCCATGGCTGACTGGAGCATAGAAGCACCGATCAGACGGCAAGCAGGTAAAGGCCCTCCCGCCATCCTCTCATTTAATCAGGAAACCAAGTTTTCACTGCGTTGGTCCTGATCAGTTAAGCTGAGCAGCCAGGATTTTATATCAGACAGGAGGCCTTCGCATTATATTGCATAACTTTCTTTACTGCAAATATATAGCAGCCATATTAAACATGTTTCAACAAGTAATCAAGAAAAAACTTTAGGTACACAGGTGTAGCATTACAGGTACATACAACCAAGCATGCTAGATATAGTAACAACCAATGAGCATGTAGCCCAGGTGATATAAGGTCTCCACTGACAGGATTAATCTTCTTTCTTTGCTGCTGCTTCACAGTTACAGATGAGTATTCCTTGCTCTGTCACTGTATAATCATTTGCATCTCTATTGTACTTCAAGTTAATCACTATCACATTTTTCTATACTTATTTTCTTTCATACATCATTTCCCTTTCTCAATTGTCCTACTAGTCCCTGTTACAATACTTTATCATTGTCTCCATTTATCACAGGCTCCGGTTTCCTCCCGGGGGATATACTACCCCCGTACTATAAATTCACTTTCCATATACATTCCGACTGTCATTTTCTCTTAGTACCTGGTTCTCACATCGCTACCGCCCCCATTTCACATTCTTTATCTTTTCCAACGCTCGTGCCGCTGCCTCTGTCTGTCTCTGACGTAGCTCTATTTTCCCCTCCTCCCTCCGGTCACGTGACTTAGCTGGTACTCAGCTAAACCGTTCCCGCCCTGTTCTCCTCACTCGCTCACATCTCCGTCACTCAGCACCTCAGGGAAGTAATTTGTCAGACATTTCTGACTAAAAAATATTTCAAAAGTTGCCTAATACTGCCCTCTGTGTCCTTTTTAGGACATTGCAGTCCTCCCTTATCATTTACTCCTGATATATTTTTCTTGACAAAAATTTTTACCTCATAGCTTGATTTATACCTGAGAGACTCCTTCATAATCCCTACTGTACCTAACCTCTATTAGACTGATATATATATATATAAAAATATATAACTATTTATTTAATTTCAGATTTTATTTTACAACACTTATATATATTATTATCGGATTATAATATGTCCACTGAAAAAGCTATGTCTGCCATGTCTAATTTTGTAACTGGCGATCAAATCAATGAACTGGTAGATCAATCTGTTGCCAGATCAGTCAAATCAGCAGTATCCTCTGCTATGATATCTATACAAGAGACTCTTGCTAAATCTGTTGCCCAAACTTTAACACAGTTTTCGGCTCAACAGGCGCAAACTGCGCATAGGTCTAAGAGTCGTGCAAAAAAGAGGCTATACCATAATGACGACCCTGTTCATGAACATACTTCTGTGGGTCAAGACATATCTGATGACATGCACCCCTCATGCAGTCATCACACAGATGCCCATGCGTCGCATCTTCAACCCTCTACCCGAGAGGCAGAGTTAAATATTCGGGGTCCTAAAGCCTCAAAACGCAACAAACCAAATTCTTTTTCTGAACATATTTCTGACGACTCTGATGACCAATCTGATGATTCAGAATCAAATGACCCTTCCTATAACCCTATAGATACGGAAGGCAGTGACACAAACCCTGAGGATCATAATACCTCAGATTCAGCCGTCATTGACGGACTGGGATTACCCTTTTTTGATCCATCACAGATTTCTCATCCCAGATCAAGTGAATGGACTCCGAATGCGGAGGTGGAGAATTTCATATCTCATTGGATAAGGAAGGGATTAGACAGAAAAGCTAGAAATAAGCTTCGGGCAGAATGCCCAAGACCCTCATTATCCCTTAATACGGCTCAAACGCCAGAGTTAGACCCAATCTTAATAAAATATTTACAGAAATCGGGAAAGAACCCCAAAAAAGGCATCGACCGTAGTTTAAAGGCATGCCAAGATAAATTCCTGGACGTACTTGGTCCTCTGTCTAAATTATTGGACATTATTGAACAAGCATATGTTAACAAAACTACTCTTGATGTCCCCACTGTGAGGGGATGGGCTCACAGAGCCATGTGCCTATTCGGTAATGCGAATCAGGCTTTTAATACGGAAAGACGTCGCTCCATTCTCATGAAGCTGGATCCCCAGCTCACACATTTAGCGACCTCTGAACCTACCACCCCAACCGAAGGGTTTCTATTCGGTGATAATTTCATTAAAGAAATTTCTAAATATGTTGGCCTATTTTCAAGCCTTGACAAGGCTCAGTCTTCGTTGAAAAAAGTTTTTTCTAGTAAAATTTTTGGACGGGCTGGGAAAAGTAGGGGCCGTTTTCCCAGCCGAGCCTCTCACAGCAGAACTCAATACAGAGGCCCCCAACAGCCACAAGACAGAACTGTCTACATCCCCCCTCCTCCTCAACCACCACCCTTCTTTCCCTATCGGGGACGCCCTTGGAGGGCAAGAGGTCAGAGAGGCGCTTCAAGATCAAGGCCAACAGGTGAGTCAACCTCATTTTTCCCACCCTCCAGTAGGAGGAAGACTCCTTTATTTTTCCCTAAATTGGGAGATAATTTCTTCAGATCACTGGATTCTTTCTACAGTGAAGGGTTTTCAAATAGAATTTATGACCAATCCAATTCAATCTCATCTTCCACACCCGATACAATTCTCAAAGGAAGACCAAACACTAGTCAACTCAGAAGTGACAGACCTATACACAAAAAATGCCATCATACAGGTTCCACTACAATCACCAGGTTTTATCAGCAACCTCTTTTTAGTAAAAAAGAAGGATGGCGGTCACAGACCAGTTATAAATCTAAAAATCTTGAACAATTTCGTTCAATACCGTCATTTCAAAATGGAGGGAATCCATCTCCTCAGAGACCTCCTTCAACAAGGGGATTGGTTGATCAAAATCGACCTCAAGGATGCTTACCTCACGGTTCCCATCCATCCACTTTCTCAACCCTTTCTCCAATTTTATTGGAACAACAAGAAATGGCAATTCACTTGCCTTCCCTTTGGGCTTTCATCAGCCCCTTGGTGTTTCACAAAATTGATGAAACCTGTGGTGGCTCTCCTCCGTTCACGTGGAGTTCGTCTAATAATTTATCTGGACGACATACTCATTATGGCGTCATCAGTCCATCTAGCATATCTTCATATGGAATGGACGTTATCCCTTCTAATCGATCTCGGTTTCCTCATCAATTACGACAAATCTATACTTCTTCCATCCCAAGAATTATAATTCTTGGGTTTCCTTATAAATACTCGTTCGACTCTCCTAAGTCTTCCTCCAAAAAAGTTGAAGACTATTCGAAGAGAGATCCGATCCCTTCTCAACAAGGATCGGATGTCTCTTCGATCCATCGCCAGAGTTGTGGGTCTCCTTTCAGCCTCTATTCAGGCTATATTTCCAGCCCCTCTACATTACAGGGCTCTCCAACGCCTGAAGATTCAACATCTTCAAGAAGGTCTGGCATATTCGGACGAAATCAATCTGTCTCCAGAAGCCAAAGAAGAACTTCTTTGGTGGCTTCAAAATATACAACAATGGAATGGGAAAACAATATTTTCCTTCCGTCCAGACATTATTCTGGAATCAGATGCCAGTCTCTCCGGATGGGGAGCTCGCTTCGGTTCTCTATCCACAGGAGGCAAATGGTCCCCCTCAGAATCAATTCTACATATCAATTGTCTCGAACTCCTTGCGGGATTCTTCGCCCTAAAAAGCTTTGCGAAAGATATGTCGCATTGCTGCATTCTATTACGTATGGACAACATATCAGCTGTCCAACATATAAATCGCCTAGGTGGAACCAAATCGGAAATCCTCGCCAATCTTACGAAAGATCTTTGGCACTTCTGCCTAGACAGAGACATTATTCTGAAGGCGGAATATCTCCCCGGGCTATCCAACATTGTAGCAGACTGGAATTCTCGTTATCTTGTGGATTCCAGCGACTGGAAGTTAGATCCTCAAAATTTTTCAACAAATCAAACTCCTTTGGGGTCCCATTCATCTGGACTTATTCGCTTCTCGTCTCAACCGTCAGCTTCCACTATTTTACAGCTGGCGCCCAGACCCAGAAGCTCTGGGGGTAGACGCGCTTCTTCAGACTTGGCCTTCCCAAACGCTCTATGCGTTCCCTCCTTTCAACCTTATTCCCAGGGTCCTGTTTCAGACTCTCCTGCAGAAATCGACCATTGTTCTCATCACTCCTTGGTGGCCAACCCAATCCTGGTTCCCCCAATTACTCAGCATGGTTATAGATTTTCCGAGAATCATTCCGCATTCTCCTTACCTTCTTCTGGACCCACAGAACAATCCTCATCCTCTTATTGTCTACCTTCAACTTCATCTGGTTGCATGGCTAATTTCGGGTCAATCTCATTTGACTCGCAATTTTCTTCATCAACTAGAGCAATCCTCTCTGAGGCCTGGGCTCCAGGCACCAGGACTGCTTACCGATCAGCCTGGAAACTTTGGGTTGATTGGTGCACACAACGGAACCTGGATCCCGTTCTTGCATCTATCCCACACATCTTAAATTACCTCTCTTTCTCTTTTGATTCTGGTAAAGCTTACCGTACTTTAAACCTATATCGTTCAGCTATCTCCTTTTATCATGACCCTATTAATTCTATCCCTATCGGCAAACATCCATTGGTTTGCAAACTCCTTAAAGGAATTCGCTTTAAACGACCACCTATGCCTAAATATCATTCCACTTGGGATGTCAATCTTATCCTTAATCTGTTTATTTCTTGGGACGATAACGATTTACTATCACTTAAATTACTCTCTTTTAAACTCACTACTCTCCTTTGTCTAATTTCCATCAAAAGAGTCTCTGATGTCAGATCTTTAGACATATCCTGTAGAACTTTCACACCTCAAGGTGTCTTATTTTCCATTCATAGACGTACAAAAACCAACTTACACGAAGTTTTTTACCCCGCTTTTCCACATCATGATAAATTGTGTGTAGTACGTTGCCTTAAATCCTATGAAACTAAAACTGAGTCACTTAGATCTACATCTTCTTCTCAATTACTTATCTCCTACTGTAAGCCTCACTTACCTGTTTCTTCTGCCACCCTGGCCAGATGGATCAGACAGGTTATGGCCCTAGCCAATATTGACACATCTGCTTTTGGCGCACACTCTACTAGAGGTGCAGTTTCTACAAAACTCATTCAAACAGGAGGATCCCTTTCAGATCTTCTCAAAGCTGCTGATTGGTCTTCAGATTCAACATTTAAGACCTTTTACTTTAGACCTGAATCTCATATTTCTATGAGTCTTTTATAGTTGTACTATTTTGTTGTTTAATCGTATAGTTAATTTTATTTTATTTTCTATAACATTATTAGCTTTAAAATTGCAATATAATGCGAAGGCCTCCTGTCTGATATAAAATTGGAGATTTTCCTATCCTTGGTGACGGAAAATATAGATTTTATGAAAGACAGGAGGCGAGCATTATCCCTCCCTTAACCCATCCCACTAATAATTTTTTATTCTATTTTCAGCTTATTAACCATCCTGACATCGGGAGTTATTTGTTCTATTTCTCATCGTTTTGGATCATCTTCACGTTCCTTTCTCAAGTTTTTCTTCAGATTCATCGATGAACAATCTTCTTCATCTTCTAGAGATCTTCCTGCCGGAGAATTCATTCTCAATATGAGTACATTTCCTGTTATGGTTTTTGTTAATTATTCTCTTCTTGGACACCTACGTAATGGACTATTCATCAAAGAAAGAAGATTAATCCTGTCAGTGGAGACCTTATATCACCTGGGCTACATGCTCATTGGTTGTTACTATATCTAGCATGCTTGGTTGTATGTACCTGTAATGCTACACCTGTGTACCTAAAGTTTTTTCTTGATTACTTGTTGAAACATGTTTAATATGGCTGCTATATATTTGCAGTAAAGAAAGTTATGCAATATAATGCTCGCCTCCTGTCTTTCATAAAATCTATATTTTCCGTCACCAAGGATACGAAAATCTCCAATTTCTTATTTTACATTTTAGATGCCACAATCAACTTTGATCGCGGCATCTAAGGGGTTAATGCCGGCATTACTGTATCGGTAAAAATGTAAACAATGAACACAGTTTGAAATTCTCTACACTTACAAGTGTTTTAAAGCCCTAACAAAAAATGTATGTGTGAGGAAGGAGTTGTAAGTCTGTTTTTCTTTTTTTTTTTTTTTTTGCAGTCGTTTTCTGCAAATCTTTTTAGAACTGTCTAAATTAGTCTCAGACCAATTCCCTTTAATGTAACAGCTGCTTGCAAGTTTAACTCCGGGATTCATACAATTTGAGTTAAATTATCAAGACAAGATGCAAATGCGTACTTTGTTTAAAGGCTATAGATTAAATTTAGTGTTCATTTGCATAATTTATGCAGTATTGACCTTCTTGTAATATGAAAATGATTAAAGTAACTAAATGAAACAAAAAGCTCTTTGCCAAGGATATCTGGTTTAATTCATTAATGGCAGTCTCAACCAAGGCCTTTACTTGGCAGCCCTCTAATTTACTGTTATGTAAAAACAATCAACATACAATCATGCTATCAAAGGACGACATTAGACCTTCATAATTTGAGTCTATTGTCAAAAGGCCACACACAACTTAGATGTGCATAAACTACAGCAATGTTCGGTGTGTGTCTTGCCCAGTGTTTGTCATCTTCAAAATTCCAGCAGGGCTGCATTCAGATGGCTATATCACATGAATACATGCAGGAGAGCACATATTACATGTGTGCATGTTATTGAATGATTCAGAGGAGATTAACTTAAGCTCTTCCAAGATACTTTCTAGTCCTTGATAGTATATATGCACAAAATACCTCAATTTTTCTACCAATAACACTCCTTACTTCAACATATTCACTATATTTCAACCATACTAACTATATTTCTGAAAAGCTTGTTTATTGTCTACTTCCCCTACATTTTATGGGTTCCCTGATAAAATTATTCTAGTATCTCCAAGTTTTTTCGAATAGTTACAGTTTGGTTACTAAGTAAACAAATGCCAACAAATAGGTAAATCTGGGCCCCACTAACTGAGATCTCATTAGATAAAGCTGACAGGTGTCGATAGGGGGGTATGAGTCCTTACAGACCAGGAGAATAGGGGGTGCTTCACGTGCATAGATGTACAAATGCAATAGCAACAAAGTGAAGAAAGGAATGGAGCACACGCCTAGAGTTCCTGCTGCAACGATTTATTCAGAGTTCAGTCAGAACATGGAAAAGACATCTTCCCCAAGACACGAGCAGAACTGAAAGGCAGAAGCGTGCACTCGGACGACAGCCACTGTTTCACGCCATTTGGTATTTCATCAGGCCCCGGTGACAGCTTCCTGTTACTCGTTTACCTATTTCAGTAGTGCACACCCACTTAAAGGGGTACTCTGGCGCTAAGACATCTTATCCCCTATCCAAAGGATAGGGGATAAGATGCCTGATCGCAAGGGTCCCGCCACTGTCACGCCTCCTCCCATAGGCTTGCATTGAGAGGACGGAGCATGACGTCACACAGGGGCGGAGCTGTGACGTCACAATACTCTGGCCCCGTGATCGGCAGTCATCAGACCCGGAGCGAACATGCTCCTGGGGCTAATGGTAACGGGGTGCTGCGTGAAAGATCACGGAAGTCTTAGCGCCGGAGTACCCCCTTAACGTGAGGCATACAAATATACAGAAACATATAAAAAACATGTAAAAATGCTAATGAGAATACTCAAAAAACCTGTAGAACTAACAACAAACTATGTGAGTAACAGAAAGGAACCTAATTCATTGCGATCATTTAGCCCCAATGGGCTGAGCGCATCGGCTCGTATTATCCATCGTGCTTCTGCACATGCGAGGAGATCTAAGTTCTTTTATTCGTAAGTAAAGCTTCCTTTTGGTTCTCCCCATGTAATTGGCATTGTAATGCCTGCATTGAAAGGGTGAACTGCCCAGAGAGAGGTGGTAACAGGTTAGATCTCCTCGCACGTGCAGAAGCATGATGGATAATACGAGCCGATGTGCTCGGCCCATTGGGGCTAAATGATCGCAATGAATGAGGTTCATTTCTGTAACTCACATAGTTTGTTGTTAGTTTTATTGTTTTTTTTTTACTATTCTCATTAGCATTTTTACATATTTTTTATATGTTTCTGTATGTCTCACGTTAAGTAAGTGTGCACTACTGAAATAGGTAAACGAGCAACAGGAAGCTGTCACCGGAACCTGATGAAACGCCGAATGGTGTGAAACAGTGGCTGTCGTCCGAGTGCACGCTCCTGCCTTTCAGCTCTGCTCGTGCCTTGGGGAAGATGTCTTATCCATGTTCTGAATGAACTCTGAATAAATTGTTGCAGCAGGAACTCCAGGTGTGTGCTCTGTTCCTTTCTTCGTTGTGTTGCTACAGTTTGGTTACTATTGCTGGCTATACAAATCAGACAGCTATCTCCCCATTCTATGGCACCCCATAAAAAAAGTTTTTACTCCTCTGGATACTCCAGTGACTCCAAGATTCATTTACAGAACCCTTCTATGATCGGGTCCGGGTTGGAGGATGCACCGGTTTCATCTATTTCTATATGCGCACAAAAATGTTGAGCTCTTAGCCACACATCATCAAGTACGTGTAACTTCTTATATGACTTGTTGCGATTGGTAACGACACTAGGCAGCGCCACCTGTGTTTGTTTTTTTCTCTTTCTGCATATATACTATCTCCATATTCTACACATACATGCTCAGCTTGGCTGAGCCTACATGTGTTCTTAGTAGGGAAAGGGGACAAAGCTAATGAGAGATTTCTCTGATAGCGACTTATCTTCCAGAGAACAAAAGGATCAAGCAGTTGAATTCCAACTTGCCTGATTTTTCTCTCCCCTGACAACTATTGTGGAAGGCCACCATACATATTAGATTGTTGGTCCTGCCAATATCAGCAGGATAAGCTTACAGATGTAGCCAGAACCAAGTTCACAGTTACCTTACTAGCATTATGTACTTTGCAAGGAGCCAGAATATCTGCCTTTGACAGGAATTCCTGTTTACTTCTGTCTCTTCATGGTGCTTTATGAGCATAGGGTGCCATGAAAGGAATTGCAAGGAAAAAAAGGCTAGGTATGCTTCATGTTAATAGATTCTCTGGGCGCAGTGCACTGTGCTTAAGCCAGGGTACCTATACTGCCACACAAGGTAAGCAAGCACTTGTTTACCCAGCGCTAACTTACTTACTGTACTTCTGTACTTCTGCTGAATGCCATGTGGTTTCCTGGGAAAAAAGCAGAAGAAACACCAGATTTTGGCACACAGCCCAGATCATAGCAGCTAGCACACAGAATGCCACATCGAGGAGAGGTGAATATTCTTTTGTTTACATTTCTTACAGTTTTTTTTTTAATAGAGGTGGAAAAAGGAAGACCAGGCCTATGTGGATTTATTTTTTATTTTTTATTATTTAATAAAAGGGTCAATGAGAGGTAGTACTAGGTTGCTGCTGCTTGGGATGTATATGGAGAAGATAAACCCCAACACACAAAAAAAAAATAATCCCCCCATCCCCTGCTCCCCCACATTTTCAAAACCAACCAGGTATAAATCAAGCAGCAAAAGCCTAGTACTACCGAAGTACAAAGGGAAATTTATTTTCAAAGCGAAAACCGTACACATATCAGTTTAAAAAAAATCTATTGGTTTGGGTGCAACATCTGCTCCACGGGAGGTTTCTGTCCTCCCTGAGCTCGCCTTAGTACACCTGCATTACGGTTTGACAGATACATCATGGCATTTAGCCGAAGTACAGTAGGTAGATCAGTGCTGGCTTACCTTTTCTGGCAGTATAGATGCCCTGGTAAGACGTAGTACACAGCACTATGTGAGCTGTGTAAATCTGTGTACTCTAGTCAGGATAAAAATGTCATACTGGTGAGCTGCAACATTGAAATGATGCACTGGTTCAATATCTCTAGCACTGGCTACGTCTGACGTGTATGGCCAACTTATGATAGAATTATGTTTGGGTAATAAGAAATCTATTTCTTATTATTATCAACATTGTTTAAGTTATCCATAGTGCCTGTAGAATGTTCACATCTACTTTACCTGTGTATTGAGACAGGACTGTACCCTGATCTGTGTAAATGTTGACGTGCTATGTGAGTACAAGTCCTGCCCTAAGGCTTCCTCAAGGCAGTGTACTATGCTTACTCAATTCTAAGCAAAAAAAAAAAAAAAAGACAGGTTTTTACTATAACACACGTTATTATTTCACTTTCTTACCTAACATTGCTCATGCTGCATGTGTAAATCATATATTGACATACATACTAAAAGGGACAAATAGGCACATATAATGAATAAACTCCACACATACAGCATATTCTAGACAAAAGAATAAGGGATTTTTTTTATACCAATAGATTACATTACCTAAATTATTTTCAGTATGTATGTATTTGTAGTCATGCTGTATCAATAGTGTTATTTAGTTTATTTAGTGAATTGAAAATGATACTTGCCCTGAGAAGTCTATACATAGATATAAAGTGAAGTTTTTGTTCTACGATCCTGATGCATCATTTTGATCCCTGATGCTTTAAGATATATTTACTGCACTCGTGAAGTTAAGATACATTATTTTAACCTTACTCCTCAATTATTGGTACCAAGTGCGTAATAAAAATAAAATTAATAAATAATAAAAATCTCTGGTTTATTAGGATTTCCCACTGTGGTAAAGGTAACACGCTGTGTTTACACATCAAGATAACCATGGATACATCTGTATACTATAATAATGGCAAAGGTATTGTTCCACCTGCCTAGGGTTAAGGGATTTATTTTAGGATTTATTTTAGTACCCTCTTTCCCGGAATTTGATTCCTATAACGTGACCTACATCTTTGTACAACCAATGCTACAATCTGCACTCATCTATTCAGGATTTTTATAGATAAATAACATGGTATCGTTATGATTAGTGCCTGATTAGTGGAGTTATGTCTATTGGTGCCTTTACCAATTAAAGAGTGACCCTTGTCTCCTCGTGTGAATG
Organism: Hyla sarda; assembly: GCF_029499605.1. Lineage (NCBI taxonomy): Eukaryota > Metazoa > Chordata > Amphibia > Anura > Hylidae > Hyla > Hyla sarda. Next base: position 374,942,061 of record NC_079190.1, on the reverse strand, counting down.
TAGCAAACAAAATGCCATTTTTGTTACTTTCGATGGGACTGACAAAGAAAAACGCAATACAGCGCTTTGATATCTTTGGCGGTTCAATAATGAATAGATCGGAAGCATGCATTCACATGGTGGCTGACTCAGTCCCACATCTCTCAGAGCAGGTCTTCTCATGAGGCACCCTACTGTGGATATGTACACATCCACACCTAGAGGGTGCCTACCTCTGCTCTGTGTGCTGCACCATTGTTCACTATTATATCAGCACAAGACTCCAAGTCAAATTCCAACTTTTTTTATTTCTACATTGTGATCTATTATGAGGCACTTTGGCAAAAGCTTGCATGCTGCAATTTACTAATGGGTAGGTGGAGGATCCTTGTACATCTGTTTCAAATGGAACATTTGTAGATACAGTCATGGCTGTAAATGTTGGCACCCCTGAATTTTTTCTAGAAAATTAAGTATTTCTTACAGAAAAGGATTGCAGTAACACATGTTTTGCTATACACATGTTTATTGCCTCTGTGTGTTTTGGAACTAAATTAAAAAAGGGAGGAAAAAAAGCAAATTGGACATAATGTCACACCAAACTCCAAAAACTGGCTGGACAAAATTATTGGCACCATTAACTTAATATTTGGTTGCACACCCTTTAGAAAAAATTACTGAAATCAGTTGCTTCCTATTACATCAATAAACTTCTTATACCTCTCAGCCGGAATGTTGGACCACTCTTCCTTTGCAAACTGCTCCAGGTCTCTCTTATTGGAAGGGTGCCTTTTCCCAACAGCAATTTTAAAATCTCTCCACAGGTGTTCAATGGGATTTAGATCTGGACTCTGACACTGATGCTCCCTGAGCATGCAGGACAGCTTGAATATCTTTGGAACTTGTTTGGGGCTGCTTATCCACCATCCGGACTATCCTGCGTTGACACCTTTCATCAATTTTTCTCTTCTATCCACGCCCAGGGAGATTAGCTACAGTGCCATGGGTTGCAAACTTCTTGATAATGTTGCGCACTGTGGACAAAGACTAATCTAGATCTCTAGAGATGGACTTCTTGAGATTGTTGATATTTTTCCCATAATTTTGGTTCTCAAGTACTCAGACAGTTCTCTTTTCCTCTTTCTGTTGTCCATGTTTAGTGTGGCACACACAGACACACAATGCAAATACTAAGTGAACTTCTCTCCTTTTTATTTGCTTTCAGGTGTGATTTTTATATTGCCCACACCTGTTACTTGCCCCAGGTGAATGGCAAGGAGCATCACATGCTTGTAACAATCTTATTTTTCCACAATGTTAAAAGGGTGTCAGTAATTTTGTCCAGTCCATTTTTGGAGTTTGGTGTGACATTATGTCCAATTTGCTTTTTTACCTCCCTTTTTTAATTTAGTTCCAATACACACAAATGGAATAAACATGTGTGTAGCAAAACATGTGTTACTGCAATTCTTTTCTGTGAGAAATACAAAATTTTCTAGAAAAATTTTAGGGGGGCCAACAGTTACGGCCATGATTGTATGTTTTAAAAATAAGCTGAGTTACAAGCGGAGCTAAATTGAAAGCTTTCTTTGATTACATATTCTGTTTAAAGTGCTACAAATATGCTGCACTGAATAGGAAATATCTTTAAAATTGATTCATTTTACACAAATCAATATGACATTTTAGTGTTCAGTGAGAGAAATAAATCTTTTTGAAACATTCTTTGCATGCTGAATTAAGATATCTCATTTAGGTCATTTTGCTGGAAGTGTTGAATATGCATTAAACTGTATCTATATTTGCCGCTACCTAGGGGTGAATGTGAGCAAATATGCCACATATAATGAATCTTCTCATGTTACTCATAACTTTAATCTTTTGTTTGTTTATTAAAGGGGTATTCCAGGATTTTTTATTTTTTATTTGACTATGCTACAGGGGCTGTAAAGTTAGTGTAGTTCATAATATAGTGTCTTTACCTTTGTTTGAGTTTTCTCTCCAATATAATGATTTTCACTCCAATATTTATTTTTACCAGCATACAAAATGACTGTTGTCTCAGATTTTTCCCAGGTTGCAATGCGGCCGACACCTACCTCACTAGTCAGCTGATGACAGGGAGCCTGTCTGTTTCAATGGGTGGAGCGATTGTTTGGTGGGAGAGGGATCAATCTGCAACAGCTGTAGGCACCCTGATTGAAAACCACACTGATTTGAATGGATGCAGCTCATTTATGTTTCAATGGGTTGGGTGGCTGATGTGCGGGAGTGAGGAAGATGGAATTGTGGGATTTGTAGTCAGAAAAATAAAAGTCGAACAGGAAATACCAGTTCACAAACAGCCAGCCACAGTGTTATGGTAATCTCACAACAAAGCCATTTAGCTCCAAGACAAGCGCAGATCCTTCCTAAGCATATCCATTACTGTCTGCCACGTACGTACTAAAATCACCTTATGGTGGATAACCCCTTTAATGATTGGACCTTTAAAAGGCCATAAATGCCATGTTGTAAACAGAACACAACAACAAGTGAAACATCACCAGATGCAATTGTTACATGATGCAGATGGATGATGAGAAGGAGCGACATCTTGTTTCTCACAGGATTGACCCACAAAATGGATCTAGGTAGTCAGTAAACCTTATGCATTTGAGTCACACAATTGGCATTGGTGGATTGGAGCCCAGGCAGAATGTTCTATTAGTGGTTATTTAAATCTTAGAAGCTACAGAGTGTCTATTTATTTTGCAGACAATTTATGTAACATAAACCAAAGGCAGCATCAAATCCCAACCGGCTTCTTCATCATCCCTTCATGCAAATTGTGGACCAAAATCTGGCATACCTTCTACTTTTTCCCAGGAAATCCTGTATTAGTATGGACCTTGGAAACCTGTACTTTTTACAGGTGCCCAAGACCCTTTGGACTATGGCAGAATCCATAAAATACATTGGATCCACATAAAAAAAAAAATTGGGAATAAAATGGTCAGCAGGGACTTACTGTTACCCAGCAAAATGGCTAGCACTCACTCCCACCATTATTACACTGGGAGCCACCACCACTAGGAGTACCAAGAGTAATTGGATATCATAAATGATAATTTAAAAAATGTAGACAAAATAAATGTCATACTTACCTCTCCTAGGTCCATTGTTGTGTCTGCTGTAGGGTTTCCTGGGCAAAAGAACAAGGTCAGCCAAATCCCCTCCTATTAGGTTGTAGGCCAAAGTCTAAATCCTCTTCTGCTTTTTTTCCAGGGAACCCTGTGGTGTTACCGTTCAGACGGTAAGTCAAGTGGTATGACCCTGGGAACTAACAGTAATCTAGGTATCCATAAAGCATTCACAGCTTACGTCTTTGTAAATGGAGCAGGGGGCCCCTGACAAAGTTTCAATGACATGCTATACTGGCAGCATAGGGTACAACACAAACTTTTGTGACTGGCAATGTTTATGCATAGCCAGCAACAAACAGTACTACACAGAGTTGTAGCCATGGCAGTAATACGCTTTGGTGTGCTTGGCCCCATTTTTCTAAAATTGATATTGTAATCCCTAGCATGAACCAAAATGTCCAGACCATGGCTTAGTTGCTTTAAGGTGTATTCACACGTACAGTTTCTTGCGCATATTTAAAGCTGAAGATTTGACGTGTTTAGTAATTTAGTTTACATTAAAATCTGCAGCTTCAAATCCTGCGCATCAAATATGTACTGTGAATAGATCCTTAGTGGGCTGGGGGACCCTTGTTTTTCACAGTGCTGTTGTTACGCCGAGCGCTCCGGGTCCCCGCTCCTCCCCGGAGCGCTCGCTACACTCTCCCCGCTGCAGCGCTCCGGTCAGATCCACTGACCCGGGGCGCTGCGATTCCGCTTCCAGCCGGGATGCGATTCGCGATGCGGGTAGCGCCCGCTCGCGATGCGCACCCCGGCTCCCGTACCTGACTCGCTCTCCCTCGGTCCTGTCCCGGCGCGCGCGGCCCCGCTCCCTAGGGCGCGCGCGCGCCGGGTCTTTGCGATTTAAAGGGCCACTGCGCCGCTGATTGGCGCAGTGATTCCAATTAGTGTCTTCACCTGTGCACTTCCCTATATCACCTCACTTCCCCTGCACTTCCTTGCCGGATCTTGTTGCCATTGTGCCAGTGAAAGCGTTTCCTTGTGTGTTCCTAGCCTGTGTTCCAGACCTCCTGCCGTTGCCCCTGACTACGATCCTTGCTGCCTGCCCCGACCTTCTGCTACGTCCGACCTTGCTTCTGTCTACTCCCTTGTACCGCGCCTATCTTCAGCAGCCTGAGAGGTGAGCCGTTGCTAGTGGATACGACCTGGTCACTACCGCCGCAGCAAGACCATCCCGCTTTGCGGCGGGCTCTGGTGAAAACCAGTAGTGACTTAGAACCGGTCCACTAGCACGGTCCACGCCAATCCCTCTCTGGCACAGAGGATCCACTACCTGCCAGCCGGCATCGTGACAGTAGATCCGGCCATGGATCCCGCTGAAGTTCCTCTGCCAGTTGTCGCTGACCTCACCACGGTGGTCGCCCAGCAGTCACAACAGATAGCGCAACAAGGCCAACAGCTGTCTCAACTGACCGTTATGCTACAGCAGTTACTACCACAGCTTCAGCAGTCATCTCCTCCGCCAGCTCCTGCACCTCCTCCGCAGCGAGTGGCCGCTCCTGGTCTACGCCTATCCTTGCCGGATAAATTTGATGGGGACTCTAAGTTTTGCCGTGGCTTTCTTTCCCAATGTTCCCTGCATCTGGAGATGATGTCGGACCTGTTTCCCACTGAAAGGTCTAAGGTGGCTTTCGTAGTCAGCCTTCTGTCTGGAAAAGCCCTGTCTTGGGCCACACCGCTCTGGGACCGCAATGACCCCGTCACTGCCTCCGTACACTCCTTCTTCTCGGAAATCCGAAGTGTCTTTGAGGAACCTGCCCGAGCCTCTTCTGCTGAGACTGCCCTGTTGAACCTGGTCCAGGGTAATTCTTCCGTTGGCGAGTATGCCGTACAATTCCGTACTCTTGCTTCAGAATTATCCTGGAACAATGAGGCCCTCTGCGCGACCTTTAAAAAAGGCCTATCCAGCAACATTAAAGATGTTCTGGCCGCACGAGAAATGCCTGCTAATCTTCATGAACTTATTCACCTAGCCACTCGCATTGACATGCGTTTTTCCGAAAGGCGTCAGGAGCTCCGCCAAGATATGGACTCTGTTCGCACGAGGCGTTTCTTCTCCTCGGCTCCTCTCTCCTCTGGTCCCCTGCAATCTGTTCCTGTGCCTCCCGCCGTGGAGGCTATGCAGGTCGACCGGTCTCGCCTGACACCTCAAGAGAGGACACGACGCCGCATGGAGAACCTCTGCCTGTACTGTGCTAGTACCGAACACTTCCTGAGGGATTGTCCTATCCGTCCTCCCCGCCTGGAAAGACGTACGCTGACTCCGCACAAAGGTGAGACAATCCTTGATGTCTACTCTGCTTCTCCACGTCTTACTGTGCCTGTGCGGATGTCTGCCTCTGCCTTCTCCTTCTCTACTGTGGCCTTCTTGGACTCTGGATCTGCAGGAAATTTTATTTTGGCCTCTCTCGTCAACAGGTTCAACATCCCAGTGACCAGTCTCGCCAGACCCCTTTACATCAATTGTGTAAACAATGAAAGATTGGACTGTACCATACGTTTCCGCACGGAGCCCCTTCTAATGAGCATCGGATCTCATCACGAGAGGATTGAACTTTTGGTCCTCCCCAATTGCACCTCGGAAATTCTCCTTGGACTTCCCTGGCTTCAACTTCATTCCCCAACCCTGGATTGGTCCACTGGGGAGATCAAGAGTTGGGGGCCCTCTTGTTCCAAGGACTGTCTAAAACCGGTTCCCAGTAACCCTTGCCATGACTCTGTGGTTCCTCCAGTAACCGGTCTCCCTAAGGCCTATATGGACTTCGCGGATGTTTTCTGCAAAAAACAAGCGGAGACTCTACCTCCTCACAGGCCTTATGATTGTCCTATCGACCTCCTCCCGGGCACTACTCCACCCCGGGGCAGAATTTATCCTCTCTCTGCCCCAGAGACTCTTGCCATGTCTGAATACGTCCAGGAAAATTTAAAAAAGGGCTTTATCCGTAAATCCTCCTCTCCTGCCGGAGCCGGATTTTTCTTTGTGTCCAAAAAAGATGGCTCCCTACGTCCTTGCATTGACTACCGCGGTCTTAATAAAATCACGGTTAAGAACCGCTACCCCCTACCCCTCATCTCTGAACTCTTTGATCGCCTCCAAGGTGCCCACATCTTTACTAAATTGGACTTAAGAGGCGCCTATAACCTCATCCGCATCAGAGAGGGGGATGAGTGGAAAACAGCATTTAACACCAGAGATGGACACTTTGAGTATCTGGTCATGCCCTTTGGCCTGTGCAACGCCCCTGCTGTCTTCCAAGACTTTGTTAATGAAATTTTTCGTGATCTGTTATACTCCTGTGTTGTTGTATATCTGGATGATATCCTAATTTTTTCGGCCAATCTAGAAGAACACCGCCAGCATGTCCGTATGGTTCTTCAGAGACTTCGTGACAATCAACTCTATGCTAAAATTGAGAAATGTCTGTTTGAATGCCAATCTCTTCCTTTTCTAGGATATTTGGTCTCTGGCCAGGGACTACAAATGGATCCAGACAAACTCTCTGCCGTCTTAGATTGGCCACGCCCCTCCGGACTCCGTGCTATCCAACGCTTTTTGGGGTTCGCCAATTATTACAGGCAATTTATTCCACATTTTTCTACCCTTGTGGCTCCTATCGTGGCTTTAACCAAAAAAAATGCCGATCCCAAGTCCTGGCCTCCTCAAGCGGAAGACGCCTTTAAACGACTCAAGTCTGCCTTTTCTTCGGCTCCCGTGCTCTCCAGACCTGACCCTTCCAAACCCTTCCTACTGGAGGTTGATGCCTCCTCAGTGGGAGCTGGAGCTGTTCTTCTACAGAAAAATTCTTCCGGGCATGCCGTCACTTGTGGTTTTTTTTCTAGGACCTTCTCTCCGGCGGAGAGGAACTACTCCATCGGGGATCGAAAGCTTCTAGCCATTAAATTAGCACTTGAGGAATGGAGGCATCTGCTGGAGGGATCAAGATTTCCAGTTATTATTTACACCGACCACAAGAACCTCTCCTACCTCCAGTCTGCCCAACGGCTGAATCCTCGCCAGGCCCGGTGGTCTCTGTTCTTTGCCCGGTTTAATTTTGAGATTCACTTTCGTCCTGCCGATAAGAACATTAGGGCCGATGCTCTCTCTCGTTCCTCGGATGCCTCAGAAGTTGAACTCTCTCCGCAACACATCATTCCACCTGACTGCCTGATCTCCACTTCTCCTGCCTTCATCAGGCAAACTCCTCCAGGAAAGACCTTTGTTTCTCCACGCCAACGCCTCGGAATCCTCAAATGGGTTCACTCCTCCCATCTCGCAGGTCATGTGGGCATCAAGAAATCTCTGCAACTCATCTCCCGCTTCTATTGGTGGCCGACTCTGGAGACGGATGTTGTGGACTTTGTGCGAGCCTGCACTATCTGTGCCCGGGATAAGACTCCTCGCCAGAAGCCCGCTGGTTTTCTTCATCCCCTGCCTGTCCCCGAACAGCCTTGGTCTCTGATTGGTATGGATTTTATTACTGATTTACCCCCTTCCCGTGGCAACACTGTTATTTGGGTGGTCGTTGATCGATTCTCCAAAATGGCACATTTCATCCCTCTTCCTGGTCTTCCTTCAGCGCCTCAGTTGGCTAAACAATTTTTTGTACACATTTTTCGTCTTCACGGGTTGCCTACGCAGATCGTCTCGGATAGAGGTGTCCAATTCGTGTCTAAATTCTGGAGGGCTCTCTGTAAACAACTCAAGATTAAATTAAATTTTTCTTCTGCATATCATCCCCAGTCCAATGGACAAGTAGAAAGAATTAACCAGGTCTTGGGTGATTATTTGCGACATTTTGTTTCCTCCCGCCAGGATGACTGGGCAGATCTCCTTCCATGGGCCGAATTCTCGTATAACTTCAGAGTCTCTGAATCTTCCTCCAAATCCCCATTTTTCGTGGTGTACGGCCGTCACCCTCTTCCCCCCCTCCCTACCCCCTTGCCCTCTGGTCTACCCGCTGTGGATGAAATTTCTCGTGACCTTTCCATCATATGGAGAGAGACCCAAAATTCTCTCTTACAGGCTTCATCACGCATGAAGAAGTTCGCAGATAAGAAAAGAAGAGCTCCTCCCGTTTTTTCCCCTGGAGACAAGGTATGGCTCTCCGCTAAATATGTCCGCTTCCGTGTCCCTAGCTACAAGTTGGGACCACGCTATCTTGGTCCTTTCAAAGTTTTGTGTCAAATTAATCCTGTCTCTTACAAACTTCTTCTTCCTCCTTCTCTTCGTATCCCTAATGCCTTTCACGTCTCTCTTCTTAAACCACTCATCCTCAACCGTTTTTCTCCCAAATCTGTTCCTCCCACTCCTGTTTCCGGCTCCTCGGACATCTTCTCTGTCAAAGAGATCTTAGCCTCTAAAAAGGTCAGAGGGAAAACTTTTTTTTTAGTGGACTGGGAGGGTTGTGGTCCTGAAGAGAGATCCTGGGAACCTGAGGACAACATCCTAGACAAAAGTCTGCTCCTCAGGTTCTCAGGCTCTAAGAAGAGGGGGAGACCCAAGGGGGGGGGTACTGTTACGCCGAGCGCTCCGGGTCCCCGCTCCTCCCCGGAGCGCTCGCTACACTCTCCCCGCTGCAGCGCTCCGGTCAGATCCACTGACCCGGGGCGCTGCGATTCCGCTTCCAGCCGGGATGCGATTCGCGATGCGGGTAGCGCCCGCTCGCGATGCGCACCCCGGCTCCCGTACCTGACTCGCTCTCCCTCGGTCCTGTCCCGGCGCGCGCGGCCCCGCTCCCTAGGGCGCGCGCGCGCCGGGTCTTTGCGATTTAAAGGGCCACTGCGCCGCTGATTGGCGCAGTGATTCCAATTAGTGTCTTCACCTGTGCACTTCCCTATATCACCTCACTTCCCCTGCACTTCCTTGCCGGATCTTGTTGCCATTGTGCCAGTGAAAGCGTTTCCTTGTGTGTTCCTAGCCTGTGTTCCAGACCTCCTGCCGTTGCCCCTGACTACGATCCTTGCTGCCTGCCCCGACCTTCTGCTACGTCCGACCTTGCTTCTGTCTACTCCCTTGTACCGCGCCTATCTTCAGCAGCCTGAGAGGTGAGCCGTTGCTAGTGGATACGACCTGGTCACTACCGCCGCAGCAAGACCATCCCGCTTTGCGGCGGGCTCTGGTGAAAACCAGTAGTGACTTAGAACCGGTCCACTAGCACGGTCCACGCCAATCCCTCTCTGGCACAGAGGATCCACTACCTGCCAGCCGGCATCGTGACAGCTGTGGGTCCAATGGCACCTATGTTGATCAGGTATTTATGGCGTATCCTTTAAATTTCTAAATATATATATATATATTTTTTTTTTTTGGCACTAAATATTATCCTAGTAACCTCATATTGTAGAAGAACTCTAAAAATTAACTGAAAACTAACTTATAATGATCAGCTACTTATCCCCTTGCCTATGAATAGAGGATAAGTTAGTTTTGGCTGGAGTTCTCCTTTAACCACTTAAGGACGCAGGGTGCATGGTTATGCCCCCGTTCCTGAGTCCTTAAGGACTCAGGGCGTACCTGTACACCCTGAGTATTTCCGGTCCCCGCCGCTCGCCGGGTGGGGACCAGACCGGGATGCCTGCTGAAATCATTCAACAGGCATACCGTGACAATGCCTGGGAGGGGGGCCTGTGACCCCCCCCATGTAGGCAATCGCCGCAAATCGCCGATCAACACAGATTGGTGATTTGTGGGGATTCCAGGCTGATAACCTGATAGCCCGAAAAATAGGGATGATTGGAGCTGTCAGAGACAGCTCCGACCATCCTGAAGGATAGGAGCGAGATGGAAGGGGTGCCATTGGTCGGTTAGGACTGACCGACCAATGGCAGTTGGGTGCGGGGGGGGGGGGGTTAAAGTTGAAATCCCCCTCTGCCCTGGATGTCCAGGCAGAGCGGGGGGAAGATGGTGGGGGGTGCCGGAGCTGCGGGACCAGTGACAGGCAGCGGCGGGATCAGCTGCAGTAAGGAAGCGGAGGCAGAGGCAGCGGTGGAGGCAGCAGTGAAGAGCAGTGGTAAGTGATCTTCACTGCTGCCTTCTGGGAGTTGCCAAAGGCTGTCTGGGCATGCTGGGAGTCGTAGTTTTGCAACTCCTAGAAGGCAGCAGTGAAGATCACTTACCACTGATCTTCATTGCTGCCTCCGCTGCCACTGCCACTTGCCTACACTTGCCAAATGTGACTCCTTCTCTTCTGAGCATTGTAGTGCGCCCGCAGTGAACTTGACATCCACACATGGGCTATTTCCATACTCAGAAGAGATGGGGTTATAAATTTGGGGTGGGGGGCATTTTCTCCTATTACCCCTTGTAAAAATGTCAAATTTGGGGGGAAAACTGCATTTTAGTGAAAAAAAATTCATTTACACATCCAACTTTAAGTCTTCAAACACCTGTGGGGTGTTAAGGCTCACTGTGCCCCTTGTTATGTTCCTTTTTTTTTGCATTTTTTGCTTTTTTTTTTTGCTGTTCTGGTACGATAGGGGCTTTTTAAATGTGGCATGCCACCCAAAAATTATTTCAGAAAAACTCAATCTCCAAAATTCCATTCTCGCTCCTTCCCTTCTGAGCCCTCTAGTGCACCCACAGAGCACTTAACATCCACATATTAGGTATTTCCTTACTCGAGAGAAATTGGGTTACAAATTTTAGGGTGATCTCTCTCCTTTTACCCTTTGTAAAAATCCAAAAACTGGGTCTACAAGAACATGCAAGTGTAAAAAAATGAAGATTTTCCTGCTATTTCTGTGAAACACCTAAAGGGTTAACACACTTTCTTAATGTCATTTTGAATACTTTGAGGGGTTCTGTTTTTATAATGGGGTAATTTATGGGGTGTTTCTAATATAAAGGCCCTTCAAATCTACTGAACTGAACTGGTCCCTGAAAAATTCCGATTTTGAAATTTTGTGAAAAATTGGAAAATTGCTGCTGAACTTTGAAGCCCTCTTCCAAAAGTAAAAACATGTCAACTTTATGATGCAAACATAAAGTAGACATATTGTATATGTGAATCAATATATCATTTATTTGGGATGTTCATTTTCCTTATTAGCAGAGAGTTTCAAAGTAAAAAAAATGCAGCATTTTCTAATTTTTTTACCAAGAACTTATGCAAGCATCAATGAAAATGAACCACTAACATAAAGTAGAATATGTCACGAAAAACAATCTTGGAATCAGAATGAAAAGTAAAAGCATCCCAGAGTTATAAATGCTTAAAGTGACAGTGGTCAGATGTGCAAAAAAAATGCTCTGGTCCAGAAAGGTGTACTCCACCTCTAGACATCTTATCCGCTATCCAAAGGATAAGGGATAAGATGTCTGATCCTGGGGGATCCCCGGGATCCCCGGGATCTCGGCTGCAGCAACCTGCTATCATGACTGCACAGAGCAAACTCGCTCTGCGCGCAATGAAGGACGATACAGGGGCCAAAGCATCGTGACATCACGGCTCTGCCCCTCATGATATCACGGTCCGCCCCCTTAATGTAAGTCTATGGGAGGGGGCGTAACCACCACCACACCCCCTCCCATAGACTTGTATTGAGGGGGGCGGGCCACAACGTCACGAGGGGTGGAGCCATGCCATCACGATGCTCCAGATCCCGTATTGCCCCTCATAACACATAGACCTACTTTACTCTGTGCAGTAATGACAGCGGGCTGCTGGAGCCGAGATCCCAGGGGTCCCCAGCCACGGGCCCCGCGATCAGACATCTTATCCCCTATCCTTTGGCTAGGGGATAAGATGTCTAGGGGCAGAGTACCCCTTTAAGGTGAAAATGGGCTGAGTCCTTAAGGGGTTAACCAATCCAATATTGTACTAGAAAAATCTGTATTTTAAATGATTAGTATGAGGTCACAAATCACAAAGATACCAGCAAGTTTCTGAAATAGCTTCTGTAGAGGGAGTGATGTCAACTACTTACAAGATATCTACATTTTGATCCGTTTGCACCATACAATACAGGGATTTTAGATCTATTCTCTGGCTTTAAACATTAACTTATCAGTTGTGGGCCGAATGCAGAGCAACATTCCTGATAATATCCATTGTTTTACCTGGCTTTTTAGCACTTGCACCTCCCATGTACTTCTTCACACAGAAGCTAATGTGCAATTATTGTTTAAAGTGGCTGAGCAGATGGACCATTAAAAGGCACTTTTAGAAGTAAATGTATTTACATATGATGTGAGCTGTACATAGTCTAAAAATAAATCCACTAATTGCGCAAGTGCAAAGGCCAAAAGTTTTGTCTGTTATAACTTTTCCAAAAAATATAAACAAAAAAATAAATTAATAGAAAACACACAGGAAAAAAAGACCTGAAAATATTACCCATTAATTGAAATGGCGCATGTCCCTTTTTCTACGACCATTGCACTGAGCATCTGTGTACAGAAGACAATTTGATGCAGCAATAAATTCAATAGTTAGAGGTTACTAATGATTTTTTATAGTCCTGCCACCCGGGAAATTAGCATTTTAAAAATGGCGCATGATTTTTGAGAGAGCAACCTTTGTAAACAGATTAGACCATTTCTCTACACTGATGTCAAGGGAGGGAGTGTGTTCTATAAAACGCTGGATGACTTTGCTGCAATATTCTGTAATAAACGCTTTTGATTCACAGAACATTACAATAAATAGAACAGATTCAATACTTACTTTTCCTGTTGGTTTGTCTTAGTGTTTTCTGAAAGGTAAAAACAAAAAGAAGAGAAAAGATAAATATCTTATTCAGAGCTAAGTGAAGCGGAATTGGGAAATAATTCTTTCAAATTGCAGGTGCGGAAGGTAGTTTATATTAGTTCATGTAATTGCAAAGCATCAACCTGGTTTGCATAATGGCTTGAGATAAACACAAACCCATTAGAAAAAAAAAAAGCAACAGAAATCTCCTCTAATAGAGCAATGTGTCTTTAGAATGCGTTGCATAATAACCATTGAATTCACATTTAAAGGAAAATTAACTATTTTTGGTAAATGTAATAGCTTTGTTTCACCATGACTTTTCTTTGCCTAGAATTAAATAATACAGTCATGGCCATAAATGTTGGCACCCCTGAAATTTTTCAAGAGAATAAAATAATTCTCACAGAAAAGGATTGCAGTAGCACATGTTTTTCTATACACATGTTGTGTGTATTGGAACTAAACCAAAAAATTTAGGAAAAAAGGCAAATTGGACAAAATGTCACACCAAAGTCCAAAATTGGGCTGGACGATATTATTGGCACCCTTAACTTAATATTTGGTTGCACACCCTTTGAAAAAAATAACTGAAATCAGTCACTTCCTATAACCATCAATAAGCTTCTTACACCTCTCAGCTGGAATGTTGGACCACTCTTCTTTTGCAAACTGCTCCAGGTCTCTCTTATTGGAAGGACGCCTTTCCCCAACAGCAATTTTAAGATCTCTCCACAGGTGTTCAATGGGATTTAGATCTGGACTCATTTCTGGCCAATTCAGAACTCTCCAGCGCTTTGTTGCCATCCATTTCTGGGTGTTTTTTGACATATGTTTGGAGTCATTGTCCTGCTGGAAAACCCAAGATCTCAGATGCAAACCCAGCTTTCTGACACTGGGCTGTACAGGGCGACCCAAAATCTGTTTGTAATCCTCAGATTTACTGATGCCTTGCACACATTCAAAGCACTTAGTGCCAGAGGCAGCAAAACAACCCCAAACCATCAATGAACCTTCACCATATTTTACTGTAGGTACTGTGTTCTTCTCTTTGTAGGCCTCATTCCATTTTCGGTAATCAGTAGAATGATGTGCTTTACCAAAAAGCTCTATCTTGGTCTCATCTGTCCACAAAATGTTTTCCCTGAAGGATTTTGGCTTACTCAAGTTCATTTTGGCAAAATGTAGTCTTGCTTTTTAATGTCTCTGTGTCAGCAGTGGGGCCATCCTGGGTCTCCTGCCATAGCGTTTAATTTCATTTAATATTCAAGGACAGCTTGAATATCTTTGGAACTTGTTTGGGGCTGCTTAGCCACCATCCGGACTATCCTACGTTGACACCTTTTATAAATTTTTCTCTTCTGTCCACACCCAGGGAGATTAGCTACAGTGCCATGGGTTGCACACTTCTTGATAATGTTGCTCACTGTGGACAAAGGCAAATCTAGATCTCTGGAGATGGACTTGTAACCTTGAGATTGTTGATATTTTTCCACAATTTTGGTTCTTAAGTCCTCAGACAGTTCTCTTCTTCTCTTTCTGTTGTCCATGCTTAGTGTGGCACACACAGATACATAATGCAAAGACTAAATGAACTTCTCTCCTTTTTATCTGCTTTCAGGTGTGATTTTTATATCGCCCACACTTGTTACTTGCCCCAGGTGAGTTCAAAGGAGCATCACATGCTTGAAACAATCAGATTTTTCCATAATTTTGAAAGGGTGCCAATAATTTTGTCCAGCCCATTTTTGGAGTTTGGTGTGACATCATGTCCAATTAGCTTTTTTTTCTCCCTTTTTTGGTTTAGTTCCAATACACACAAAGGGAATATACATTGTATAGCAAAACTTGTTACTGCAATCCTTTTCTGTGAGAAATACTTAACTTTCTTGAAAAATTTCAGGGGTGCCAACATTTACGGCCATGACTGTAACAATTTCCAACAATTTCCCTCCATGGGATTTTTAACATATTAGTATATGACTTAATTTACCAAAAAATTACTCCTTACCCCTCCAAAAATCTGGGCCACTATGAGGGGCATTTACTAATCTTTTACTATGTGGTCTGGTTTTTACCCCGTTTTTTTCTACTTCATTTTTGACTATGTGCAACAAATTTACTAAATTGTTGCACAGCGTTAATAAATTTGGCACACATAGGCAAAAGTGGGAAATTTACTTCATGTAGTAGAAAAAATAGTCTGTTCCTTTTTCCTGCTGTCTGAATAGGTTTGGCTGCTAGGTTTCCTTCTGGATCTTTTGTTTTTGAGTTTTTTTTTTTTTTTAGCTTTTTCCCCACATCTAAATAATTCAATAACTAAATTGTAGTCATGGCTCAGAATAGTGGTAAATGGCGTTTAGTGTGTGTGTGTGTGTGTGTGTGTTTATTACATTTTTTTAACACTGTTAAAAGGCATGCTGGGAGTTGTAGTCTTGCAACATCTGGAGGCCCCCTAGTTGGGAAACACTGTTTTAGGCCAGTGTTTCCCAACCAGGGTGCCTCCAGATGTTGCAAAACTACAACTCCCAGCATGCCTGGACAGCCAAAGGCTGTACAGGCATGCTGGGAGTTGTAGTCTTGCATTATCTGGAGGCACCCTGGTGGGGAAACACTGTTTTAGGGCTTGGGCAACTTACCGGCTTCCGTAGGATCCAGCGCCGCACGACATTGCTGCAAGACACTGCCGTGCAACAGTGCCGCCCGACGATCTCCGTCACCGATTGTCGCTGGGGCCTCGGAAGGGTAAGTGAACGTCTTCGCCGGTCCCCTTCAGTTGTTTAGTTTTGGAACAGCTGGAGGACTACAGTTTACAGACCACAAACCAGTGGTCTGCAAACTGTGGCCCTCCAGCTGTTGCAAAACTACAACACCCAGCATGCCCTGACAGCCAAAGCCTTTGGCTGTCAGGGCAGGAGCCCGGGCTGACATTACAGTGCAGTTGCCCGGGCTCCTCATACGGCCTCCCCGCTACCTTCACTTATGGGGACACTGATATACATCCCCCCCTTGTCTCCCGCCCGCGCCGCTCAGCTCCCACTGCTACAAAACTACAACTCCCAGTGTGTCCTCACTGTAAGGGAATGCTGGGACTTGTAGTCTTGCAACAGTTAGCAGACAAATGGGAGTTGTGTGGCGCTGGCAGGTGAGAGGGGGGGGGGGGATGTAAATCATTGCAGTGTCCCTGTAGTGAAGTGAGGGTAGCGGGGAGAAAGTATGTTGGAGCCCGGGCGGCAGTAGCTTTTCCTGCTCCATGTTGGAGCTGGAGTAAATTTAGTAAATTTTTATGGCCGTTGCGACTGTTTATTGCGCAGCTGCGACTGTCGCAGTTAATAAATATCTGACCACTGCAAGTCAAAAATGCAAACTAGCGTAAATCAAGCGGGAAAACATTTTTTGACTTTCTAGCTCTTGCTAGAGAAAGTCGCACTAAAAATAGGGTAGGCGCAATTGCGACAATTTAGCGCCAAAAATAGTCAGAAAAAAATGACTAAACCCCTTAGTAAATGCCCCTCTATGTGTCTCACTTATCCACAATTTGCTGCTCATTGTTTGTTGTTAGGTTCAGTTTAGAAATAGAAAGACCAGGACGGAACACAGGTAGAGGGGGTGGATATAAGCTACTGCTATATGCAGGAGGAAGTAGATTAAGCTTGGGCTGTATACTTGCAATCTGTGAGTCTGTCCTCATCCTCCAGAAGATGCACATTGTCCCTGAAAGGTAAATCAAGGCTGTAGCTGTCACCACTAGCCCTTTCACTACAGTATACCACCAATAATGTTATCATAAATTACTTCAGCACCCAAGACTATCAAAGATGCTTCCTCTACCCCTTCATTGAAAAGTAAACAATTAAGAATATTTCCATTAACCCTTTAGAAACATGTTTATTAAAGTTTAAAGGGATACTCCCCTGGAAAACATTTTTTTAAATCAACTGGTGCCAGAGCATTAAACAGATTTGTAAAATACTTCTATAAAAAATCTTAATCCTTCCAGTACTTATCAGCTGCTGTATGATCCACAGGAAGTTATTTTCTTTTTGAATTTTCTTTCTTTCTGACCACAGTGCTCTTTGCTGACACCTCTGTCCATATCAGGAACTGTCCAGAGTAGGAGAGGTTAGCTATGGGGATTTGCTTCTACTCTGGACAGTTCCTAAAATGGACGGAGGTGTCAGCAGAGAGCACTGTGGTCAGACAGAAAAGGAAATTCAAAAAGAAAAGAACTCCCTGTGGAGCATATAACAGCTGATAAGTACTGGAAGGATTAAGACTTTTAAATAGAAGTAATTTACAAATCTGTTTAACTTTCTGGCACCAGTTGATTTAGATTTTTTTTTCCAGTGGAGTACCCCCTCACTACATCTTCTAATAACTCTAAGAATTGGAAACTGATCCTAGCAGGTTTGACATCTGATCTTAGAGTTTTTTTTGTCTATGGTAGAGAACAACATTTGTATAAGGCTGCTTTTTATACTAGAAAATGAATCCCTTTTAAAGATCCGTTTGATGTTCTGTTATGAAAACCCTGAAAATGGGCCATTAAACGTCCGTTAGAAAATCCCATACGTCCATTAGAAAATCCCATTATAGTCTATGGAATTTTTACATAATCCGTTTTAATCTGTTATAGTCCGTTATTAATAACGGACGTTATTTTGTGACAGGAGAATGAATGGAAGAAATAGTACATGCACTATTTCTCCCGTTACTATCTTCCGTCACAAAATAATGTCCTGGCTACATAACTACCTAGCTAGTTACCTACCTACATATCTGTTTACCTAATTTCCTACCAGGATACCTACCTATCCTTTTACTGTGCAGGACACCAAGGAGGGTATTATTACAGTTTTGGGGCCTATAGATGGGGAGATTGTGTAGAGGAGGTGAGGGCACTGGAAAAATTGCAGAATTTAACATGTTTGTCCAGCAGATGTTAAGAGACAAGTTTTGGCATCACAGTCTGATCGAGAAAAAAAGGAAATAGAACACCGCCGATGTAACTGTAATCACTTATATGTTTTGCAGATCATGTATACAGCTGGTATCTACCACTATATGGTCCTTACAGTTACCTTACACATAACTTTTACTTTATGTGTTATATCTGATACTTTATATATATATATATATATATATATATATATATATATATATATATATATCTATCACATTAGCATAAGTAAGATCATTTTACATGAAAAATAATACCAGTATACAAGGGGGAAATATAAATCTACACCCAATAACTGCATAATATCAACATACAGTACTGAATAAAACCATCATACACAGGTCAGTATTCCCCCATCCAGTGACCTTATAAAGGTAGATATCAACTGTACACCAATAAGTATACCATATAAGTGATTATGTACAGGACCATATAGAAGTAGATACCAGCTGTACACAGGATCTATACACCATATGAGTAATTATTTACAGGACCATATGGTATACAGATCCTGTGTACAGCTGATATCTAATGCCATATGATACTGTATATAATCACTTATCTGTGCACAGCTTATATCTACCTTTATACTGGCCTGTGTATAGTGGTTTTGTTCAGTACTGTATGTTGATATTATTCAGTTATTGGGTGGTGGTACATATTTCCTTCTTGAATACTAGTATTATTGGTCATCTAAATTATCTTACCTACATTAACATGTTAAATATATATATATATATATATATATATATATATATATATTAGTGTGTGTGTAGAGGTGGTGAATGACGAGGAATTTGGGTAGAATTATGGTGGGGAAGAGATGTGGCCATGGACAGAATCTGGGCCCTTGCTTTACTTGATGCTGGGGCCCCAAGTATTTTCAGTCCGCCCCTGAATGTGTACCAATTCTTTAGGATATATTTTATTTAGCATAGATCTGTATTATAAAGCTTCCATCAGATATAACACATAGAGTTAAAGTTATGTGTTGGGTAACTGTCAGTATTTTCAATTACTGGAATTTCAAATGGCCGATTTTTGTCTCTGACATATAGGAATAAATCACAGTTTATCTTTTTTTTTATCAGAGCAATGAAAGATAAGCTGTGATTGGTTGCTATCTATCTAAGACTTCTGGACACCCCCTTCCCCCTATGACCTCTTCACAAGCCCCGGCTCTAACTTCTGCATGCTTGTGTCGGTCCTTGGTGTGTTAATACGGCAGGTTTTAGTGTTAATATTGGCGTGCAGCAAACAGACAGACAATCACTCGTAATGCCAGGATAGCATAAACCCCTACGCTCCAAGGTAAAGCAGTTCTCCTAGGCAAGATACTGGGAAAAGAAGACAACAGATTCCAGGTTATGAAAAACCACTGAAGAGTTTACTGAGGAAAATTGCAGGCAGATGTTATAACCATAGCAATACAGTCTTTGGACAGCAGGGTAGGACATAGCCTCAGAGGTAGTTAGCAGTTGCAATTGCTGGGCACACTGGGACTTGTCTAGACTTTACTTTTATGTAACTGGACTTGACTGGACTTTAATTACTGGAGACTTTAGACTTTTGATGTAAGACTTTAGACTTGAGACAACGGACACTGACTGGAGACTCACTACAGTCCACCCACTAAATAAACTTACTACCAGGATAATATTTTAGACTTTTTGGATAGAGCTGCCTGAGGCTTTCTACTCTGATTCCTGACTTGTGCTTTGGAGCCCCTGACGGCAATTTTGCTTCTTCTCCTCTCAACTTAGGACTTGGACTTTAACTGGACGACGGAACGCCTGTAGATAGTGTTGCTGCTCACTTGCAGAACTTTGACTTGACTCCACAACTTCTCTCCTCACTGTGTACAGCACTCCACTAACTGACCTCTCTCCACACTGACTTCTCTCCTCACACTCTCTCCTCTACACTGCTGAACTCCTTGCTGCCTAGGCAGGTCACTAAACTCGGGTTAAGTTGTTGTTACTCTGAGGTAAGCACAATATTTAGACTTAGGCTGGGTTCACACTACGTTTTTGCCATACTGTTTTCACTCCGTTTTTCTAAAGAAAACCGTATGGCAAAAAAACCGGATGGAACAGTATGGAAAAAAGTAAACCGTATGCGTTTTTAAACAGTATACTGTTTTTAAAAGTGCATACAGTTCCGTCAGTTTTTATAGAAAAAAAACCCATACGTTTTTGAAAATGTTGTCCATTTTTTATGGGAGGGGTCTTGGGTGGGGACTTTAGGATTCAAATGCGCATGTGCAAAGTAAAAACGGATACGTTTTTCCCGTATGGAACCGTATACATGTGCGTTTCTCATTGACGTCCATGTAAAAAAAACGTATGCGGTTGCAGTACGGTTTTTAAACCGGAGTCAAAACCGTGGTTGACCACGATTTTGTCTCCGGTTTAAAAACCGTACTGCAACCGCATAAGTTTTTTTTTTAACATGGACGTCAGTGGGAAACGCACATGTATACGGTTCCATACGGGAAAAACGTATATGTTTTTACTTTGCACATGCGCATTTGAATCCTAAAGTCCCCACCCAAGACCCCTCCCATTAAAAATTGACAAAATTTTCAAAAACGTATGGGTTTTTTTTCTATAAAAACTGACGGAACTGTATGCACTTTTAAAAACAGTATACTGTTTAAAAACGCATACGGTTTACTTTTTTCCATACTGTTCCATCCGTTTTTTGCCATACGGTTTTCTTTAGAAAAACGGATTGAAAACAGTATGGCAAAAACGTAGTGTGAACCCAGCCTTACAAATATTTATTCATTTTTGTTAGTTGCTAATAGTATTCCTGATACATGTCTTAAAACTGACATGTTTGCCTACACATATTTTATGCTTTACACTACAATATTGTACTCAATTCTCAAGGAAACTATATCAATCTGCATTTATGTTTATTTCCTCTCTAAAGTATTATACTTCAGTGCCCCATTAGCTCTTCCTTCCATTGCTCTTGTTTTGGGATTATTTTAGCACTGAAGCATGTTAGGTAATATGATGGAAGAATAAGACAAATAGCTGTACATTTTTCATCTCAGTGCTTGAGGATTTCTCCTGGAACATTTCAATGTACTCTATCTTTCATAGCAAGTTGACTTTCAGTTTGTGAAGCTTTTCTTTCACCATAATGAATAAGATACATGCAGCTTGTGAGGGTTGTATGTTCTTATGTGCTTTTAAACACAACAGAACACAAATATAAATGGGGATGATTTAAAACTCTATGGCTGGTTCTGAATCTCTTACTGGAATTGTGTCGGGAGATTACGAGGGTTAGCAGCCAATGTTAGGATGGCACAGACGGCATAGATAACATAGATAACAATGCATTTCTGAGCAGATTCGCAAAATAATGTTAATTCTATCAATGATTCTGCTCACAAATGCATGGCTGTCTATGGGGATGGCAATGCAGTCCACTTGATCGTAATACCGATTTCTGTTGGCACTTGTTGCCCTCGGGATCTGAAACTACAATTTTGTCTTGGGATTCTGATCGTGTGACCCAAGCCTAATGGTGTCATAGGAGTAAAACATTAACAGCTTACCGCTTGACAGACAATGAAGGGCACTTGAGTATGGTCCACTGCATGATGAGTCCAGAAATCCAGAATGTTTGATAAAACGTGACCTTTATTCACTCCTTTATTATGTTGTCATATTGAATTTTTTTTTACTTGTCCTTTCTTCACACAGTAAAGGCACAACATGCTTAATAATGACAAATCTCATAGGTACCAAAGATTGATTGACTCAGACTCGTTTTCACTTCACACAAACCTATGAACAATGTTGACTTGACTTCTGCTTATCAGAACTTCCAAAGTTAATCCATAAGTACAATTAAACGCTATAAGGCAACTTCATGTATGCACCAAGAAAGAAAGTCACTACTGCTCTGATCCTAAAGGCACAATCACACTACCAAGAACTATGGCCATTCCATGCAAAGCAGGCGCTGACTGATTCAGTCAGGCTATGTCCCCATGGACATTGATGGCAATGCGGATTCCACCCAAAAGAATTAAAATATTTATCAACTCCTCCCACACTGAGGTATCCCACAACCCCTTTTCGTTTATCTAGCCACCCCAGAATAGCACCAACCAAACTGACTCAGCAGTAAAGGTCAGATATTAACCACTTAAGGACATAGGACGTTCTCTAACGTCCCCACTACCTGGGCTTTAATGCCCAAGGACGTTAGAGAACGTCCTGTTGTATTTCCGGTCCCTGCCGCTCGCCGGGCAGAGATCGGAACTGGATGCCTGCTGAAATCCTTCAGCAGGCATCCAGGGCAAACGCCGAGGGGGGCCATGTAGGCCCCCCATGTCGGCGATCGCCGCAAATCGCAAGGGAAATCGCCCTTGCGATCTGCGGCGATACCGGGCTGATCGGGTCTCTGGGACCCGACCGCCCGGTAATTTCGCATGATCCCGGCTGTCACAGACAGCCAGGACCATGCTAACGTATAGGAGCGAGGTGGCAAGCCTGCCACCTCCTCCGATCCCCTGCGATCCGTCGGTTAACTTACCGACCAATCGCAGGAGGGGGGGCGGTTACTTCCTCCCGTCCTGCCCGGCCCCTTGAAGTCCGGAGAGGACGGGAGGAAGACCGGAGGACGCGGCGGGGGACGGGGGAGTGCTGGGGACCGGCCCCGGTACTTACCTCGTCCCTGAAGACCCGGATCCCGGCGAGGAAGATGGCGGCGGCGGCGACAGGTGAGTAGATCTTCAGCCGCGGTCGGGCCCTTTACAGCAATGCACGTCGCCGTAAAGCGACATGCATTGCTGTATTGGGACCCTGTAAACTACAACTCCCAGCATGCCCAGACAGCCCTTGGCGTCTGGGCATGCTGGGAGTTGCAGTTTTGCAACATCTGGAGGTCCACAGTTTGGAGACCACTGTGCCCTTCCAGATGTTGCAAAACTACACATCCTCAGCATGTCCTTACTGTC
Source organism: Hyla sarda (assembly GCF_029499605.1). Lineage (NCBI taxonomy): Eukaryota > Metazoa > Chordata > Amphibia > Anura > Hylidae > Hyla > Hyla sarda. The sequence continues at coordinate 374,919,264 of NC_079190.1, read as the reverse complement.
CAGGCATGCTGGGAGTTGTAGTTCTGTAACATCTGGCCCTTCAGATGTTGCAGAACTACAACTCCCAGCATGCCTGGACAGTTTTGGCATACTGGGAGTTGTAGTTTTGCAACATCTGGAAGGGCACAGATTGGGAACCACTGTATTAGTGGTCTGCAAACTGTAGTCCTCCAGATGTTGCAAAACTACAACTCCCAGCATGCTGGGAGTTGTAGTTCGGCAACATCTGGCTCTAAAGATGTTGCCGAACTACTACTCCCAGCATGTCTGAGAATGCTGGGAGTTGTGGTTTTGCAACAACTGGAGGCATACTGGTTGGGAAACATTGTCTGTTTCCTAACTCAGTGTTTCCCAACCGTGTGCCTCCAGCTGTTGCAAAACTATAACTACCAGCATGCACTGATAAACTGTGCATGCTGGGAGTTGTAGTTTTGTAACAGCTGGAGGTCCCCCTCCTGTGAATGTACAGGGCACATTCACATGGGCAGGGGGCTTACAGTGAGTATCAGGCTGCAAGTGTGCGATGCAGCAAATTTTGCGCGGCAGCTCAAACTCGCAGCGGGAACTCGCTGTAATCCCCCGCCCGTGTGACTGTACCCTAAAAACACTACACTACACTACACTAACACAAAATAAAATAAAAAGTAAAAAACACTACATATACACATACCCCTACACAGCCCCCCTCTCCTCCCAATAAAAATGAAAAACATCCGGTACGCCACTGTTTCCAAAATGGAGCCTCCAGCTGTTGCAAAACAACAACTCCCAGTATTGCTGGACAGCCGTTGACTGTCCAAGCATGCTGGGAGTTTTGCAACAGCTGGAGGCACCCTGTTTGGGAATCACTGGCGTAGAATACCCCTATGTCCACCCCTATGCAAATCCCTAATTCAGGCCTCAAATGCGAATGGCGCTCTCACTTTGGAGCCCTGTCGTATTTCAAGGCAACAGTTTAGGGCCACATATGGGGTATCGCCGTACTCGGGAGAAATTGTGTTACAAATTTTGGGGGGATTTTTCTCCTTTAACCCCTTATGAAAAGGTGAAGTTGGGGTCTACAACAGCGTGTTAGTGTAAAAAAATAAATTTTTTACACTAACACGCTGGTGTTGCCCTTTACTTTTCATTTTGACAAGAGGTAAAAGGGAAAAACGCCCCCCAAAATTTGTAATGCAATTTCTCCCGAGTACGGAGATACCCCATAAGTGGGCGCAAACTTCTCTGGGGGCGCACAACAAGGCCCAGAAGGGAGAGTGCACCATGTACATTTGAGGTGATTTGCACAGGGGTGGCTGATTGTTACAGCGGTTTTGACAAACGCAAAAAAAAAAAAAACCCACATGTGACCCCATTTCGGAAACTACACCCCTCACGGAATAAAATGAGGGGTGAAGTGAGAATTTACACCCCACAGGTGTCTGACAGATCTTTGGAAGAGTGGGCTGTGCAAATAAAAAATTTTGTACAGCCCACTGTTTCAAAGTTCTGACAGACACCAGTGGGGGGTAAATGCTCACTGTACACCTTGTTACGTTCCTCAAGGGGTCTAGTTTCCAAAATGGTATGGCATGTGGGGGTTATTTTGCTGTCCTGGCACCATAGGGGCTTCCTAAATGCGACATGCCCCCCGAGCAAAATTTGCTCTCCAAAAGCCAAATATGACTCCTTCTCTTCTGAGCATTGTAGTTCGCCCGTAGTGCACTTCAGGTCCACTTATGGGGTACCTTCATACTCAGAAGAGATGGGGTTACAAATTTTGGGGGGTATTTTCTGCTATTAACCCTTGCAAAAATGTGAAATTTGGGGGGAAACACACATTTTTGTGAAAAAAAATATATTTTTTTTACATATGCAAAAGTCGTGAAACCCCTGTAGGGTATTAAGGCTCACTTTATTCCTTGTTACGTTCCTCAAGGGGTCTAGTTTCCAAAATGGTATGCCATGTGAGGGTTTTTTGCTGTTGTGGCACCATAGGGGCTTCCTAAATGCGACATGCCCCCCGACCAAAATTTGCTCTCCAAAAGCCAAATATGACTCCTTCTCTTCTGAGCATTGTAGTTCGCCCGTAGTGCACTTCAGGTCCACTTATGGGGTACCTCCATACTCAGAAGAGATGGGGTTACAAATTTTGGGGGGTATTTTCTGCTATTAACCCTTGCAAAAATGTGAAATTTGGGGGGAAACACACATTTTAGTGAAATATTTTTTTTTTTTTTTTACATATGCAAAAGTCGTGAAACACCTGTGGGGTATTAAGGTTCACTTTACCCCTTGTTACGTTTCCCAAGGGGTCTAGTTTCCAAAATGGTATGCCATGTGGGGATTTTTTGCTGTTCTGGTACCATAGGGGCTTCCTAAATGCAACATGCCCCCCAAAAACCATTTCAGAAAAACGTACTCTCCAAAATTCCCTCGTCGCTCCTTCGCTTCTGAGCCCTCTACTGCGCCCGCCGAACACTTTACATAGACATATGAGGTATGTGCTTACTCGAGAGAAATCGGGCTACAAATATAAGTATAAATTTTCTCTTTTTACCCCTTGTAAAAATTCAAAAATTGGGTCTACAAGAACATGCGAGTGTAAAAAATGAAGATGGTGAATTTTCTCCTTCACTTTGCTGCTATTCCTGTGAAACACCTTAAGGGTTAAAACGCTGACTGAATGTCATTTTGAATACTTTGGGGGGTGCAGTTTTTATAATGGGGTCATTTGTGGGGTATTTCTAATATGAAGACCCTTCAAATCCACTTCAAACCTGAACTGGTCCCTGAAAAATAGTGAGTTTGAAAATTTTGTGAAAAATTGGAAAATTGCTGCTGAACTTTGAAGCCCTCTGGTGTCTTCCAAAAGTAAAAACTCATTAATTTTATGATGCAAACATAAAGTAGACATATTGTATTTGTGAAAATTTTTTTTTTATTTGGAATATCCATTTTCCTTACAAGCAGAGAGCTTCAAAGTACGAAAAATGCAAAATTTTCAATTTTTTCAGCAAATTTTGAAATTTTTCACTATGATACGATGCAAGTATCGACAAAATTTTACCAATAACATAAAGTAGAATATGTCACGAAAAAACAATCTCGGAATCAGAATGATAGGTAAAAGCATTCCAGAGTTATTAATGTTTAAAGTGACAGTGGTCAGATGTTCAAAAAACGCTCCGGTCCTAAGGTGTAAAATGGCCTGGTCCTTAAGGGGTTAAAGGATAGATTTTATTTAATTTTACAATTGTTCAGTACCAGTGTGCAATAATTTTGTTGTTAAAGGGATGCTGTCACATGTTCTGTGATGTTCAAACCCTTTATATGCCGACACAAATGCAAGATGCCGACACAAGAGCTTGGGCATTTCAGAGAAATCTTAGTTTCAAAAGGCCACCAGAAACTTGGTAAGTAGACATGGCAGATGGTTCTTGCGACCCTGCTGGCCCTGAGATAAGCATCTCTATATAGAGAGATATGTTACTCAGGCCAAAGGTGCGGGAAGAAACCACAAGGACTACTTCAGTGACTACTTACCTAGGTCTTGGATAAGTGTTTCCTCCTCCTTAATAAGGCTTAAAGCATTAGTGGATGTACTGTAATAGTACATCATATCAACCTAAGGAAAACCAAGCCTGAGGTGTGCCCGACAGGCCGACTAGGGTAACCTATAATAAAGAAGGGGCTACCCACAAGAATAAGCTAAGATAAGGGAAGGCGGGTGGGTGAATGAAAACCCACGGCAGTGACCTATCCACCCCCGGGTCACTGCTGTTATAGCACCCAGACTCCTCCCACAAATTAGGTTAAATGTTTCAGGTAACCTTTACTTGTGGTCAGGTTATCTTGCATGTACTGTAATAGTACATCATATCAACCTATGGAAAACCAAGCCTGAGGTGTGCCTGGCTGGCCGACTAGGGTAACCTATAATAAAGAAGGGGGCAAAACACCAGTCAGATAGAAATATAGTTTATTAAAACAACAGCACAAAATATTAAACATTAGCCAACTGACTGAAGGCTCTTGCCATCTCAGCTTGGGGGTGAGGAATGTACCTATGAGAAAAGGATGAATTCCAGTGGCCTAATCTCTTAATGAAATGTGCATGCTTAGAGGCCGATGATGCTGCCCCCATCCTGAATGAGTGGCCTGAAATGGAAGCCAGGTCCATGCCTATGTTACATGCCAAGGTTCGGACATGTTTCACGGAATCCCTAGAAGTCAGAGGGGTTACCAGGAAAGGAATCAAAGGGGAATCAGAAGGTTTCGAGAAAGTGACTTCCACTTGTTTTGTTTGTTGTGTTTTTGTGCATTCTAATAGTAGCTTGAACCCAGATCCCAAAGGCAGTAAATGTTTAAATAACAATATCTGGGAGTTGTACGAAGTCTTTTTAAATTCATCCGGCCTGAGAAACCCATTGTAACCCATATAGATGGCTGCTTTAATCACAACACTGGCAGAAAAACCAAAAGGGTTACAGTCTAGAAGTTGACTAAATTGCTGGAAGTTGGCTGCGGACACTGGAACCCTCGTGGGGGGCCTAGGTTTCTCAGTTTTTTTGGATCCCCTTAAGGGCTGCTTTCACCGGGTGAGAACTAAGAATAAAAGGGATACTAGGGTGACTAAGGGAACAGTAGTGTTGTATGCCTGCTACAAACAGATAGTACTGTGGAATAGTTTAAGAGATGAGTGTCAAAAGGAGGCCAAGGCTGGGATATACTGGATGTCCAGAGGGCAAGGAGACAGGTAGGTTTGTTGGAACTTGAGAAAAGCATTCCATGATAATTTGCACGATCTGGCCGTGTTGTTTGCTAGCGTGTGATTTAAGAAAAGCTAGGGCTCCTGAAAAATGGCCACTTAATCCAGCATCAGAGATTTGAAAAGAGGTGCAGGCGTGGCCAGCCTGTCTGCCTCCAGCATTAATTGGTGGAAAACCTGAAAATTAAAATGAGAGAGTGAGTCAGCGGCAACATTCTTTTTCCCTTCAATGTGTACACATTCTAAGAGGAATGCAACAGAGCTGTGTGAGTAAACCTGCAGAGAAAAGACATGATTATTCATGATTTTGACCTGCCTTTACAAATCATGGCACGAGTGGCCATGTTGTCAGTAGGGAAAACCCCAGTCTGCCCTTGCCAAAGATGACCCCAGGTCTGAGTTGCTTCCATGATCGGTATAATTTCAAATAATGCCGAGGTGGTTAAAAACTCAGGCAATGCTAACAGTTTAGGAGGCCAAGTATCTGTTAGCCAATGAGGGGCAAAAATAGCAGAATAACCTGCTGAAGTAGCAGCGTCAGTGACAACAACCGGTGAGAACTGGTTAGGTCTAGGAATAAACATGGAGATTCCATTCCACCCAGCCAGGTCAAGCACCACAGGAGAATCAGGGGCTGCTGGTAGAAGGCCCAGTAGTCTAGAAACAAAGGCCCTACCCTGAGGAATAATCCTCATGGCAAAATTTAGCATGCCTAGAAGACTCTGAAGCTGCTGTCTGTTTGTCACTTGAGACAGTACCATGCCATCTATAACTCCCCGAATGCGATCCAGTTTCTCCTGTGGAATACTGGCCACCATGTCAATGGTATCCAAAATGATCCCTAAAAAGGTTATGGAAGTGGAAGGACCTTCGACCTTTTTATCTGCCACAGGAACGTTCAGACTACGAAAAACTGACAGACGTGTTTCTAGATCCCAAGGCAGACAAGCCGAACATTCAAGCAACAAAAAATCATCAATATAGTAAAGTACATTTGAACTTGAAACGCCATTGAGCAGAATTCATTCCGACGCAGAAGCAAAGGGGTCAAATAACCATGGGCTACTTTTAGACCCAAAGGTAAGGTGGGTCACAAATTAGTTAAAGCAGGTGGTAGTGGATCCTCTAGACCTGTGTGGAAGATGATGTGAGCCGTACCAGAGAGTGGAGTCTAAGGTGCCGCTGGTTTTCACCAGAGCCCGCCAAAAAGCGGGATGGTCTTGCTGCGGCAGGCGGCACCCAGGTCGCTACCCCTGTCATGACTCGTCCACACAGGCTGCTAGAAATATTTTTACTCAGGAGAGATTACACACAGAGAGGCTGGCAGGAAGGCAGGACAGGCAGTACAGAAGCGCAGTCAGGACGTAACAAGGTCAGTAGGTTGGTGGCATAGGAGCGTAGTCAGGTCACAAGCAGAGTAGTCAGGAACACAGAAAGACAAACACAATGACTGCTTTCTCTGAGGCACTAGGCGCAAAGATCCAGCAAGGGTGTGTAGCAGGTGATCACACTTATAGACAAGGCACAGGTGAAAGCAACAATCAAGGCCGCACTGGCCCTTTAAATCTTAAAGCACAGACGTGCGCGTGCCCTAGGAGGCGGGGACATGCATGCCGGCGATGCAAGCCTACAGAAGGAACAGCAGAGAGGGAAGGTGAGTGACAGCCCGAAATTTGCATGCAGGCACATCCCGCGATATCCCGGACCCGTCAGCAGAATCAGATGGAGCAGGGGAGCGATTGTTTGGCCAGAGAGCTAGGTGAAACAGTAGTATTGCCCACATCATTTGATTCCATGCCATTGCCACAGATCTGGCCGAATTGGCAGTAGCTTAAAGCGTACCTTTATGTTGCTTAGTATCTCATCCTGATCATGTACATATCATTTTTATGTGTCTGTGACCTAAATTTGTCTCAGAAATTAATGTTTTTGACCAAAAGCAGGGGGGCAGGTCCCTTTCTTATCCTCAGGTGATAACCACTCCCTCTCCCTCACTCTCCTCAGTCAATGGTCTCGGCAGTGAGCATCTGTAACCTTTCCTTTCTGGTTTTATGCTATACACACACTGTGTGTGATTACAGCTTTTGCAAAACTACAGCTCCCAGCATGCCCACACATCTTTGAGTTGTAGTTTTGCAACAGCTGGAGGCATATGATTGGTAAAACTCATATTTACAGCAGTGTTGCTGCAGGTTGTGTTCCTCCTACTCCCACACATCATTTGGTTGTGCAGGCATGCTGGAAGTGGTAGTTTTGCAACAGCTGGAGGCATAGGATTGTAGTCTCCCTGTATTAGATACACACACACATACTCACACACACACACACACACACACACACACACATTGGCCCTCATTTACTAAGTTAAAACCCACTAGTTTTTGTCTGTTTTTTTCCAAGTTATTTTGGTGCATAGTGTCTGAGACATGTCTGAGACTGTCTGAAACAGCGTGAGACAGTGTGCACCAGGAAATCTGACTAACCCGACATTGCATTGTGAAAAGCCGAAAAAGGGGCATGGTCTGCCGCAAAGGGGACGTGACCAGCCCAGAAAGGTTTCACAACCCGACCTATTTACTATTGAATTCACAGAAAATCCTGTGAATAAATGGCTGGAAATTTCCACCTAGAAAATGCTGATCAGAAAATTCCTCATTGTAAATAGAGGGGAATCCTACAAGTCTGAAACAACATTTCACACTAGTAAAAACCTGACACTCATAGTAAATGAGGCTCAATTGATATTTATTCATACACATGCACATTACCTGGACAACACAGATTTACACACATACATATATATTCACACACACACACACACAAATATACATGCAGGGACACTTACTTTTTAACCCCTTGCAGCAGAATGCCGGGTTTATACGGCGCTGCAGCATAGGAGGGTTATGAAACGAGCTCAGAAGCTGAGCTCGCATCATACCCGCACAGTCCCGGCTGCTATCAGCAGCCAGGACCCGTGGCTATTGCCGGACATTGCCGTTCCGGCAGATGTCCGGCATTAACTCTTTAGACGTGGCGATCAAAGTTGATTGCCGCGTCTAAAAGTGAAAGTAAAAGCATCCCGGCAGCTCAGTCGGGGTGATCGGGACATCACGATGTCCCGATCAGCTAGGACGTAGCAGAAGGGTGCCTTACCTGCCTCCTGTGCGTCCGAATGGTGATTGATTGCTGCAAGCCTGAAATCCAGGCTTGAGCAATCAACCGCCGATAACACCGATCAATGCAAAGCTATGGCTTTGCAGTGATCTGTGTAAAAGATCAGTGTGTGCAGTGTTATAGCCCCCTATGGGAGCTATAACACTGCAAAAAAGAAAGTGAACAAAAAAAGTTAATAAAGATCATTTAAGCCCTTCCCTAATAAAAGTTTGAATCACCCCCTTTTTCCCATTAAAAAAAAACTTATGTGGTATCGCCACGTGTGTCAATGTTCGAACTATAAAAATACATTGTTAATTACACCATTAATTAAACTGCACAGTGAATGGCGTACACGCAAAAAAAATTCCAAAGTCCAAAATAGCGTATTTTTGGTCACTATTTATAACATAAAAAAAAATGACTAAAAAGCGATAAAAAAGTCTGATCAAAACAAAAATGGTACCGATAAAAACTTTAGATCACGTCGCAAAAAATTAGCCCTCATACCACCCCATACATGGAACAATAAAAAAAAGTTATAGGGGTCAGAAGAGGACCATTTTAAACGTATAAATTTTCCTGCATGCAGTTATGATTTTTTTTTCAAAGTAATAAAAAAATCTAACCTATATAAGTAGGGTATAATTTTAATCGTATGGACCTACAGAATAAAGATAAGGTGTAATTTTTTATGAAAAATTTACTGCGTAGAAACGGAAGCCCTCAAAATTTTAAAAATGATTTTTTTTCCCGTTTCGCTGTAGATTTTTGGGTAAAATGACTGTCATTACAAAGTAGAATTGGTGGCACAAAAAATAAGCCATCATATGGATTTTTAGGTGCAAAATTGAAAGGGTTATGATTAATAAAAGGTAACGAGGAAAAACAAAAATGCAAAAACAGAAAAATGCTATGTCCTTAAGGGGTTAAACAAAAAAAATCCTCCATTCAATCCCCATCTTCAGTCAAAAGCTTCTTTCATCATCTACTCACAGGCAGCAGTGTAATCCCATCCCCACCCCCTTCTCCTCACACATGAAGTAAACACAAACAGTGAGGGAGCCGATCACAGCAGCTTTAGATCTACAGACCTGTCAATCATGAAGTGGGTCCATGATGTAGGTGATGACGAGTGGACACAGCCAAGTGGAAGCAGGGAGGCAGTTTTTTGACTGGCTTTTTCAGTATGAAAGCAATTTCAAAAGCTATTGGTTTTGCATGCTTTACAACATATCAAAAGTTTTTATATCTGACAGTGCCCATTTAAAGGCGTCAGAAATGTGGGTCTTTGATAACCAAGTGCCAGAGCCAAGACTCAAGATCTGATGAATAGCTTTGTCAAATGATGTATATGTAACAATTCTGTCACAATGTCAGGGTTACCAGCCGCTGACTGGAGATTCATGCACTCGAAAGTATCATGAGGTAAGCTGATCAGACCAGTGTTAAAACCCTTTGTGAAACCTTCACACAAAAATTCTACCAAACCAGGGGTTTTTCCATTTTTGCACTTTCATTTTTTCCTCCCTACCTTTAAAAAATCATAACTCTTTTAATTTTGCACCTAAACATCCATATGATGCCTTATTTTTTGCGCCACCAATTCTACTTTGTAATGACATTAGTCATTTTACCCAAAAAATCTACAATGAAATGGAAAAAAAATCATTGTGCGACAAAATTGAAGAATAAACACCATTTTGTAACTTTTGGGGGCTTCCGTTTCTATGCAGTAAATTTTTCGGTAAAAATGACACCTTATCTTTATTCTATAGGTCCATAAGATTAAAATGATACCCTACTTATATAGGTTTAATTTTGTCCTACTTCTGGAAAAAATCATAACTACATGCAGGAAAATGTATACGTTTAAAATTGTCATCTTCTCACCCCTATAATTAAATTTTTTTGTGTACAGGGTGGTATGAGGGCTCATATTTTGCGCCGTGATCTGAAGTTTTTATCGGTACCCTTTTTGTATTGATCAGACTTTTTGATCGGTTTTTATTCATTTTTTCATGATATAAAAAGTGCCCAAAAATACACTATTTTGGACTTTGGAATTTTTTTGCGCATACGGCATTGACCGTGCAGTTTAAGTAACAATATATTTTTATAATTTGGACATTTCTACACGCAGCGATACCACATATTTTTTATTATTATTTTCATTTACACTGGGTTTTTTAAATGGGAAAAGGGGGTGATTCAAACTTTTATTAGGAAAGGGGTCTTTATTCACTTTCTTTTTCACTTTTTTTTTTTTGCAATATTATAGCTCCCATAGGGGGCTATAACACTGCACACACTGATCTTTTACATTGATCAATGGTTTCTCATAGGAAACCATTGATCAATGATTCTGCCGCTTGACTGCTCATGCCTGGATCTCAGGCACTGAGCAGTCATTCAGCGATCGGACAACAGGAGGCAGGTTAAGGGGACCCTCCTGCTGTCCTACAGCTGTTGGGGATATGGCGATTTCACTGCGGTGATCCCGAACAGCTCCCTGAGCTAACCGACATTGGTTTACTTTCACTTTAGACGTGGCGTTCAACTTTTTTTTCCTTTGGATGATTTTTGTGTCAAAACTGCACCTGCACCAACAGAAGAAGCATCCACTTCCAAAATAAATGGCTTGCCTGGATCTGGTCTTGACAACACAGGAGCAGAAGCGAAAGCGAATTTTAACAGCTTGAATGTTTCTTCGGCCTTAGGAGTTCAGTCCTTCCGATTAGCAGTTTTCTTGGTAAGAGAGACGATGGGGGAAACCAAGGTGGAATAGTGTGGAATAAATTGCCGATAACAATTGGCAAAGCCGAAAAGCCGAGGAAGCACTGAATCACTTTCAAGCCAGAAGGTCGATTCCAATCCAGTACAGCGGACAACTTGTTAGGATCCATTTGTAGACCTTCACTGGTAACAATGTACCCCAGAAATGGAAGGCTCATCTTTTCAAAAGTACACTTTTCAAGTTTTGCTTAGAGATGATTGTCTCGGAGGCGCTGTAAAACTTGGAGGAGGTGAGAATGATCAGTGTAGAGATTGGGTGAGTAGATGAGAATGTCATCCAAATAGTCAACAACACAGGAGTATATGAGGTTGCGAAAAATGTCATTGACAAACTCCTTAAAGACTCCTGGAGCATTACAGAGTCCAAATGGCATCACCAGATACTCGAAATGTCTGTCACGAGTATTAAACACAGTCTTCCACTCGTCTCCTTCACGTATACGAATCAAATTATAGGCCCCACGAAGATATAGTTTAGAGAAGATCCTGGCACTCCGCAGACGATCAAATAATTCAGAGATTAAAGGAAGTGGGTAGCGGTTCTTTATCGAAATTTTATTCAAGCCTCGGTAGTCGATGCAAGGTCGCAGAGATCTGTCTTTTTTTTCTACGAAGAAGACTTCCTGATAAATTCCTTCTGAAGATTCTCCTGGATGTAATAAGACCTAGCCTGAGTTTCATGGGTATATAAGGGGTAGATTCTGCCCCGGGGAGGTGTGGAACAGGGCAGTAAGTCAATAGGACAATCATATGGACGATGAGGTGGTAATACTTCAGCTTGTTTTTCACTAAAGACATCAGCAAAGTCCTGTAGGAATGAAGGCAAACCGGGCAGAGGACAAGAAGATGATTTCAACTTAATCAAACGCTTTTGAATACAATGGTTCTTGTAATGCGGACCCCAACGAAGAACTTCTCCCATTTTCCAATCCAGCTGCGGGGCATGGAGTTGCAACCATGGAAGGCCTATCAGGAGAGGAGAAGTACAATGAGGTAGTACATAGAAAGACAAGTTCTCCTTATGCGAGGCTCCAACCTGCATAGACAACTGTTCAGTGCGGTACAGCAAAGTACAGTACAGTCTTTCTCCATTGACATTAGAGATGTACAAGGGCTTCAACAAGCGAGATACAGAAAGATGATACCTATGTTCTAGGGAGGCATCAATAAAATTTCCTGTGGAACCATAGTCCAAGAAGGCAAGAACAGAGACAATCTCTTTGGAGAGCAGAAAAAGCTGGACCGTCAAATTTAAGCGTGGAGAGGTGGTATTCACACCTAGGGAGGCCTCTCCCACAAACCCTAGGTACGAGCATTTCCCTGTGACTGTGGATGTAGAGGACAATCTTTTAGGAAATGATCCGCACTGGCGCAGTAGAGGCAAAGATACTCAGTTTGTCGGCGAGTTCTTTCCTGCAGGGTCAGGCGAGACCGATCCACTTGCATAGCCTCCATTGCGGGAGTCAACGTAGAAGGTTGCAGTGGTTGCTGGAAGACAGGTGCCAGATGAGGAAAGCGCTGAGGTCGTGCAGACTCCTTTTTTTGTCAAAGTTCCTCATGTCATTCAGAGAAACGGATATCAATCTGGGATGCCAATTGTATAAGATCTTTTAAGGTAGAAGGCAATTCCTGGGCAGCAAGGGCATCCTTGATATGACTGGATAATCCTTTCTTGAAGGTGGCGCAAAGAGCTTCATTGTTCTAGGATAACTCTGATGCCAGGGTACGAAACTGAATGGCATACTCTCCCACAAAGGAGTTTCCCTGTGAAAGATTCAGTAACGCCATCTCAGCGGAGGAGGCTCGGGCAGGTTCTTCAAAGACACGCCGAAATTTCATCAGGAAAACCTGGAGATTAGTTGTGAGAGTTTCACTGCGATCCCAAAGTGGAGTTGCCCAGGCCAAAGCTGTTCCAGTTAGGAGACTGATGACGAATGCCACCTTTGCTCGTTCCGTGGGGAACTGTTCCGCCATGAGTTTGATGTGCATGGTGCACTGAGTCACAAAACACCGACAAGACTTGGAATCCCCCTCATATTTCTCTGGAAGAGACAAGCAGAGTTATGTTCCAGAGGAGACAGCAGCAACGGGAGGCAGCCTTGGAGCAGGAAGAGGCTGTGGTTCTGATGGTTGCTGCTGAGTAGTTAGCAACTGCTGCATCATGGCGGATAACTTGCTCAACTACTGTGCCTGCTGTGCCAACTGCTGTGACTGGAGCGCCACGAAAGAAGCGAGATCCAGACTATCTGGCACAGGAACCCCAGCGGGATCCATGGCCGGATCTTGCTGTAATGGAGCTGGATGTGGATCCTCTAACCTGTGTGGCTGAAGACATGGACCGTATCATGGAGCATAGTCTAAGGTGCCGCTGGTCTTCACCAGAGCCCGCCATAAGGCAGGAAGAGCTTGCTGCGGCAGGCGACACCCAGGTTGTTACCCCCGACACAGCTCGACCACACAGGTAGCTGGGCAAGGTACCAGAGGATAAGGCAGTAGCGTAGTCACACGTAGCAGAAGGTGAAGGCAGGCGGCAAAGGTGCGGAGGAGGCTCGGGCAGGTTCTTCAAAGACACGCCGAAATTCCATCAGGAAAACCTGGAGATTAGTTGTGAGAGCTTCACTGCGATCCCAAAGTGGAGTTGCTCAGGCCAAAGCCCTTCCAGTTAGGAGACTGATGATGAAGGCCACCTTTGCTCGTTCCGTGGGGAACTGTTCCGCCATGAGTTCGATGTGCATGGAGGACTAAGTCACAAAACTCCGACAGGACTTGGGATCCCCCTCATATTTCTCTGGAAGAGACAAGCGGAGTTTCGTTCCAGAGGAGACAGCCGCAATGGGAGGCAGCATTGGAGCAGGAAGAGGATGTGGTTCTGAGGGTTGCTGCTGAGCAGTTCGCAACTGTTGCATCATGGCGGATAACTTGCTCAACTGCTGTGCCAACTGCTGTGACTGGAGCGCCACGAAAGAAGCGAGATCCGAATTATCTGGCCGGATCTTGCTGTAACGGAGCTGGATGTGGATCCTCTAACCTGTGTGGCTGAAGACATGGACCATATCAGGGAGCGTAGTCTAAGGTGCCGCTGGTCTTCACCAGAGCCCACCATAAGGCAGGATGGGCTTGCTGCGACAGGCGACACCCAGGTTGTTACCCCCCGACACAGCTCGACCACACAGGTAGCTGGGCAAGGTACCAGAGGATAAGGCAGTAGTGTAGTCAAACGTAGCAGAAGGTCAAGGCAGGCGGCAAAGGTGCTGAGTCAAATAACGTAGTGGGAAGGTCTGCATACACGGGTAAGGCAACACGCAAAATGGAATGCTTAATCTCAGGCTAGGGGCACTAGGGGCAGGGAAGTGTGGGAGGTGCAGGGACTTATAATGTGGGGTCAGGTGCAAACACAAATTATGGGCGCACTGGCCCTTTAAATTTCAGAGTTCCGGCGAACGCGCATCCTAGGAGACGGGGGCGCACGCGCCAGAGCTGAGACACAGAGGCAGCGGAGCGAGGGGAGTGACTGGCTGAGAGTTGCATGCGGGCGTGTCCCGCAATGCGAATCCCAGCCCAACCGGCAGACGGGGACACCGGGACACTGCATGAATGAAAGGTTATAGGTTATGAAAGATTAAAGTTTGAAAGGTTAAAGTTTTTACAAATTTGTGCATTGCCCAAGTAATGGACTGGTCTGCCAAGCTTGTCAACGGTTGGGCCTGGTTGCGACTTGGGCACAACTCCACTGTTTGCAGCTGAGGTGCTAGCAGCTGCGGCATTTGGACACCAGTTTGTGGCATTGGTGGAGGACTGGCAAACTGCACAAAGAGGTGCCCTGAGGCTGGCAAAGTGCCTACAGTATAGTTCGGTAATGAGGTTTGCCCAGTTCGTGACCTGCTGGAATTAGGAGAGGGGGCTGCTGCTTTAGCCGAAAAGGAACAATGATAATCATAAAAAGAGTAACCCCCGTATTTGTATCCCAAATCCACTAATTTAAGTAAATATTGATCAAACTCGACCCTTCTACTGGGATTAACAGAACAGACTATGTATCGATAGAGCCCGAAGGCCAGTACAAATTCTGGGATGTTCAGCTTTCTGTTTAGATGAGGATCCATAGCCTTCACTTTGGCTGACACTTCGCCACATGCGAAGGTCTTATTGTCCAGAACATCCTGTGAGGCCACCAGGAGAGACGCTAAATTAACATCCTTCCCGTCGAGGATATCTTTCCTGATGACCTTACGGATGAAATGAGTGGGAATAATGCTTACAGTGGGAGAGGACGTACTTGGAGAGGATAACCCAGGTAAGGGTGTAACAGTTGATACTGTGGAAGTGACTGGCCCGGAAGAAACAACAGCTCCAGAGGAGACAACAGGTACTGGGGTAGCAACTGGCATAGGGGTGGTGACAGACCCTGATGAGACAACAGCCTCAGAGGAGACACCTGACACAGGATGAACAACCGACTCAGGGGAGACTACTGGGACCGCCGGACTAGCACGAGACTCTAGAGCAACTAGCCTATCTTGCATATCCTGCATAGCCAGAATACAAGGCGTGAGGATTGGCGAAGGCAATCAACCTCTACTGGCATTCCCCTTTTGTTTTGTTTTTTTAACCCCGATCCATGATTATCCTACACATGAGGCCTCGTGAACTGACACAGCAATCGACCTCAGAGAAAGATGTACAAGAAAGAAACAAACAGCACAGCTAGCAACACAAGAAAAGGAACTTAACATAGCTCGTAGCTACTTCATCAGCCCACTGATAAAGTGGCCTGATGAAGTAGCTACGAGCTACGAAACAGCTGTCGCACCTTTCTGGGAGAGGTCCCGGAGTCACTGCCCGCTGAGGATCTAGCTGCACCATGCACTTTGTTAAGATGTTCGAATACAGGAACAATTTCTTCAGCCTAAACGTGGTGAGTGCCATCCTTACAGTTCTTACCAGGAATACAATACAAAAATGGTACTGCTAAAAACTTAAGATTGCGGCGCAAAAAATGAGCCCTCAAACCGTCACATACAAAGAAAAATTATAAATATATAGACATCAGAAGATGACAATTTTAAACGTATTAATTTTCCTGCATGTAGTTTTTTCCAGAAGTAAGACAAAATCAAACCTATATAAGTAGGGTATCATTTTAATTGTATGGACCTACAGAATAAAGAGAAGATATCATTTTTACCGAAAAATGTATTGCGTAGAAACGGAAGCCCCAAGAGTTACGAAATTGTGTTTTTTCTTCAATTTTGTAGCACAATGATTTTTTTTTGTTTTGCCGTATATTTTTGAGTAAAATGACTAATGTCATTGCAAAGTAGAATTGATGGCACAAAACATAAGCCATCATATGGATTTTTAGGTGCAAAATTGAAAGGGTTATGATTTTTAAAAGGTAAGGAGGAAAAAACTAAAGTGCAAAAACGGAAAAATGCTTGGTCCTTAAGGGGTAAAAATAATAATAATCTCTGGGGCATTAGAATATCCCACATGCTGTGTTGTGTTAACACATTCAACTAAGGTTACATCTACATAACATTCATTGTAAACCTTGTGTATCTTGTTTATCGTGCATACAAAATGCAATTTTTGCATTCAGTTGTTCAGAGGATGAAGATTTATTTTCTACCTTTTTTATGGTGGAAACATACGATCAGGTTGCGTCGCGGTGGCAT
This sequence comes from Hyla sarda, assembly GCF_029499605.1. Taxonomy (NCBI): domain Eukaryota; kingdom Metazoa; phylum Chordata; class Amphibia; order Anura; family Hylidae; genus Hyla; species Hyla sarda. Next base: position 374,902,890 of record NC_079190.1, on the reverse strand, counting down.
CATGCCAGTTTCCCACAGTAAGTAATGGAAAAATTTTATTGTTGTTATAATGGTGCCTTGCTGTTAAATTTGAGGTGGTCTGCACATTTTTTGTCTACATCCAGATCTTGGCTGCATCATCATTGTTTCTGCTGTACTGTGTGCGATCAAGGCTCTACTCAAGCAGATACAGGAACAGCATATTAAACTATTGAGAAAGTTCTATGTAAATTAATCTAAATACACCTTACAGCAACAGCTACTACTGGCAAGTACTAAAACAACAAAGGTTAACACCAGTTACTTTATGCGGCCAACTGCATCATAACACAGCACAATTTGATTGTTTAGCTCCTACCTAAAAGGGTTTTGCCCCTATTTATAGACTGGGAAGAATATATCTGAATGAGGGGGTCTATCCCCTATCACCCGCTGTGATCTATGGAAAACCTAACTTATCAAATAGATGACAGAAAACCAAATTACCGAAAACATGATCAGCCAGCTTGGCACACCTCCTCACTTGCCCTTTCCTCCCAGCCCCTCCTAGACTGATGTAGAAAGGCCTATACATTAGTCAAGGACGAGCTAGGAGGTGAGATCAAGCGGGAAGACATCCCATGCAGTGGCACTTAAGATGCTCAGCCCCACCTCCTTACAATTTTGCAGAAAAATGTAAAAGCTATTTTATCCGTTTGACTCCTCAGTGTCAGCTATATTCTGATATGTATCTTGTATTTCTTTTTAAAGAAATATCTATTTTAGTGACACTTCTTGTTTAGTAGGTTTAGCCTTCTCATGTTTTGGAGTGCATGGGCACAGACACCCTCCTTTTCTGAATGGTGAGTTTGAGGAGTTGCTGCAGAGGAAGGCAGACCAGCCCAGTCTGAGTGCTACTCAGATGAAGAGGGTATGTCTCAGGGTGGTTAAGGTACTTACCACTGCAGTATAAAGCATTCATTATTTGTTCCTCCCATTCAAAGTGCTTGATTGTTCAAAAAATGTAACTTGACAGGTTGCTCTTGCCATTGTGTGATACTGAAAGGAGAAGTCTTGTGGTGAAAAGCTTATATGATAAGTTTTAGATCGCGGGGGGTCTGACCACTGGGATCCCCCATGATCTCTTGTACAGAGCCCGAGCTCTCTCCCAGAGTGGCGCGTTATGATCCCTGCCCGAAGCGGGGGCCACCAGGCCCCCTTCATATAGTTCTATGGGAGAGTCAAAGTAAACGGCTGTCCCATAGAGATATATGGAGGGGGCGTGGTGGCTCCCAACTTCATGCGGATTCATGACATGTCACTCACAGGAAGAGCCGGGGCTCCGTATACAAGATCGTGGGAGGCCCCATCGGTTAGACCCCCGCAATCTAAAACTCATCCGCTATCCTATGGATAGGGGTAAGTTTTTCACCACGAGACTTCTCCTTTAATTGTTTAGCAGTATGAAATTTGTATCCATTCAAATAAGTCATATGAAAGTAGATACAGTATTCTCGTCTTTGTCCACTGCCCAAGTAGGATCCCAATCCTTATTCACTCATAATGAAAACTTGGCACTCAAGTTTTTGTTATCAGTCAAATGAGACAGTCAGCCATGAGCTTGTCTCTCTGAAGCTGTTCTCATGAGCTTGGCCTCCTGATCACTAATCACTGTTGTCCTCCATAAACATCCTCCATTCACATCACAATGACATGGGGCTGCTGCTTTGTAAGGGGTGATGGGGGCAGGGAGTAGATATCTTACCTAGAGCACTGGGGAAGGGTTTGTAAGTAAATGGCATGGTGCAGCAAGCCACAGTGTGCCCATAATAACTGCTATGAGGTAGTTCCTGAAGCTATTGCCTGCCGGTCGTGATGGCCCAGGAACTTTTCCTTAGATCAATGGGGGAAATTTATCAAAACCTGTGCAAAGGAAAAGTTGCCCCTAGCAACCAATCAGATTGCTTCTTTCATTTTGCAGAGGCCTTGTTAAAAATGAAAGAAGCGATCTGATTGGTTACTATGGGCAATTAAGCAACTTTTCCTCTGTACAGGTTTTGATAAATCTCCCCCAATGTCTTTATTATACAATATAGTAAATGCACCTTGCGTACATAGAATAAGGATGTAAACAGAGAGAGTTTCACATCTGATTTTAGAATGCTATATACTGTATATATATATATATATATATATATATATATATATATATATAGCAACAGAAGTCTATATCCATTGTATATATATATATATATATATATATCATGTACTACATTTTGTAACAGAGGGAAATCACACATGAATTCCTAAAAAACTAAATAGAAGTACAATATTTTCCTTATATTTTCCCAACAAGTAAATATGCTAAAATGTAAGAAAAGAACTGCACTTATCACACCAAGCTTGAGGCAGACTTCATAAATTACTTCCCACCTATATAACTTAAAGACAAAAAAAAAAGTTTGAAATCACTCAATGCTCATAATAAGTAATGCTGTCTCTTAAAAGGCACCATAAATCGTAGTATTATTAATGGTGTAATGTCTAGAGTGCAAATTGAATTTAAAACTTAAATCACTCCTTTATCAGCTCGCCTTTTAAAGTAAAACTTCTTTGTTCAGAGTATTCTCTGTAGATTTTCATGTAACACTAAGAAATGGAAATTTTATTGCACCACTCAACATAATGGTACAGAAACATTTGAGGGGAAGATTTTCAACACAAAGGAAATTAACATCAACCACAATTAAGATCTGCACAATTATTAGCATTCTTTAGACATTAATCCTTTTATTTTACAACACTCTTTGCTTTTATCCATTTAGGGGGTATCTAGGACTAACGAACGTGACTGCATGCTCTCAGAAACAGTGCTACACCTGTCCTAGAATTGAGCAATAACTATAAAACAACACATTGCACAACCTATGGCTAGGTGGGGGATTGTTTTTTGGAAAATTTGCCCATGCTACTGCCCATATCTTTTATCTTTTTTAGTGCAAGGATGGGTTCTATACAGCCAAAAGAAAACCTAACTTCACTCCAGGGGTCTGCAATCACAAGCCTTGGCCTAGTTAACTAGGGAAACTATTTGTGTTCATAAAATATCTCACATCTGCCAATATAACCAAAGTTAATTAGGATCAATGTCAGCATTGGGGAAACCCAGGCTAGTGCTGGGCTCCCTGCTACTAGTGGAAGGACTATTCGGCTGCTGGGTGCTGCACTCAGCCGTTTTAACTGTTACCGCGTCCTAATGACATGCTTACAGTTAAATGTGGCACGCAAATTGACAAAGCAAAGGATCATTGTCTCCTTGCTTTGTCAATCATCCTTGTGGTAATAAGAGACCACTCTCTTCCTCTGCACTTATGTGTAAGAGTGACTGTGCACCAGCAAGTTGGGGAGGAAGAGGCCTACCTGTAAAAGGATACTACCTACAGGTAGGACGGGGGATACTATCTACTAAGGAAACCTATTGTTATGGCTGAGGTTAAGTGGATCCGCTGTACCTGTGTGGATGATGACGTGGCCGTACCAGCGAGCGGAGTCTAAGGTGCTGCTAAAAAGCTCACCGCAAAGCGGGATGGACTTGCTGCGGCAGGTGGCACCCAGGTCGCTACCCCTGATACGACTCATCCACACAGGTGGCCGAGGTGAAACGTGGTACTGGAAGGATAAGGCAAGGCATAGTCAGGACAGGCAGGTGGTAAGGGCAGGCAGCACAGTAGCAAGGTCAGGTCACGTAGCAAGAGGTCAGAGGGCAGGCAGCAAGTCAATAAGTAGCAATAGGGTTAGATACATGGCAAGGCAAGACACAAACTGAACACTTTTTCTTAGGCTGATAAGGCACAAAAATCCGGCAAGGGTCAAAAGGAAGAGCTTGCAAGAACCAATTAATTACATACTATCCCTTTAAAATTCCACAGAGCCGGTGAGCACGTGCCTTAGGAGGGGAGGGGGGGAGGGCGCGCACCGGCATGCAGGAAGCATTCGGGGATGAAGAGGAAGGTGAGGAGTGGAGGGCTGGATGCAATCACATTGCGTGATGCGGGGTACGGCATGCTCCGCTTCCAGTCGTGCAGGAGATAGCGGGGGGCCCAATGCTCGGACACCCGCTATCTATAGCTTATCCCCTATCCTTGGATAGGGGATAAGTTATTTTTTACCAGACAACTCCTTTAATAGCACAGTATTATTAAACACCACACTCTACTCAAATCTAATTAGAAATATATAATTAGAAAATAAAATAATATTGAGGGCAGGCCAAGTGGAGGTGGGCGGGGCCCAGGCATTGAGCTGAGTGTGGGGGCCCCGAAATTTCTGATGGCAGCCCTGGAAGGAAGTCCAGGTAGAGGTACAAAATGAGCCATTTTAAAGAAATAATCAGCTACCACCCAAATGACCATGCAACTGGAAGAGGACGGCAAATCAGTGAGGAAATCCATGGCAATGTGGGTCCACAGAGACTCAGGAACAGGTAAAGGTTGTAAGAGACCTGCAGGTTTGCTAAGAGGCATCTTGTCATGAGCACAAATTGCTCAGGAATGGACAAAGTCAGCAACATCGCGCTCCAGGTTCGTCCAGCAGTAATGACGGGTAACGAGCAAAGTAGACTTCCAATTTCCTGGGTGACTGATAAAATAAGGAAGAATGTCCTTATTCCTAAGGTGAGTTGGCACAAAAGTCTTTCCAGGGGGAACTTGCTGAAGAATAACTGATGCTGCTGAAACCAAACGAACTGGAGGCACAATATGAAAAGTTAAAAGTTCCTGTCCCACCACATCGGATGCTCGAGAGAGGGCATCGGCTCTGACGATCTTGTGTGCAGGTCGAAAATGAATGAGAACATTAAACCGGGAGAAGAAAAGTGACCACCTAGCCTGCCAAGGGTTAAGACGTTGAGCGGACTGTAGGTAAAGAAAATGTTTATGGTCCGTATAGATATTGATAGGATGAGATGCTCTCTCTAACAAGTGACACCATTCTTTCAGAGCGAGCTTAGTGGCCAAGAGTTCCCCATCACCGATGGTGTAATTCCTCTCAGCAGGAGAAAATGTTTTAGAGAAGAAGCCGCAAGTCACTGTTTTACCCTTGGAAGATTTTTGAGTCAAGGCTGCTCCGGCTCCTACAGAAGAGGCATCCACTTCGAGGCAGAACGGCTTATCCAGGTCTAGTCTCGTCAGAACAAGTGAAACGAGAAAAAGCTTATTCCGCAGTTGACAGCCAGGACTTGGGATTGGCACCTTTCTTAGTAGAAACACAAGCGGAGCTACCAGGGTGGAGAAATGCGGAATGAACTGCTGATAATAGTTGGCAAAGCCTAGGAAGCGTTGAATAGCCCACAGACCAGTAGGTTGCAGACATGGTAGGACCGAAGACAATTTATCAAGAACTATTTGAAGGCTTGGTAAGAGACAATGTAGCCGAGGAACAGCAGATATGACTTCTCGAAGAGACATTTCTCGAGCTTGGCATAGAGGCGGTTGCTCCGGAGGCATCTCAGGACCAGACACCATGAATGCGATGAGCTTCCAAGTTGGGCGAGAAGATCAAGATGTCATCCAGATAAACCACAACACAAGTGCAAAGGAGATCACGGAAAATGTCATTAACAAATTCTTGAAAAACGTCCGGGATGTTACAGAGACCAAACGGCATAACTAGGTACTCATAATGCCCATTAAAATCCATCTTCCACTCGTCTCCTTCCCGGATTATAAGAAGGTTATACTCCCCTCGCAAGTCCAACTTGGTGAAAATCTTGGCTCCCCGTAGGCGATCAAATAGTTCAAAGATCAGTGGAAGGGGGTACCGGTTCTTGATGGTGATCTTATTTAGTCCCCGATATTCAATGCAGGGACGGAAAGAACCGGTCTTTTTCTCTCCAAAGAAAAAATGGCTCTGGCTGGAAAGGTAGACTTCCGAATGAAGCCCTTCTGTAGATTCTCACTGATGTATTCTGGCATGGTCTGTGTCTCAGGAGCTGACAAAGGATAGATTCTTTCCTGAGGGGGCGAATAACCAGGCAGAATATCAATTGGACAATCATAGGGTCGATGAGGAGGAAGACTTTCTGCTTGCTTCTCGCAAAACACATCAGCAAAGTCTTGATACAGGGTAGGCAGACCCGGCAAAGAGGGACAAGAAATAGGATGCTTCAGTTGAATTTTCACCAGACAGCGGTTCCGGCAGTCCTGACCCCAACGGGAGACTTCTCCAGAGAGCCTATCAAGTACCAGGGGCGTGGTGTTGCAGCCACGGCAGACCGCTGGGAACTGAGGAAGAACAGTGAGGAAGCACATAGAACTTGATCCACTTCTTGTGCATAGCGCCCACTTGCATCTTCAGAGGTTCAGTGATAAACTTCACCACGGAATTCAGGCACTCTCTCTGTTAATAGTATAATAGTAGAGATGTACAGAGGCCTTGCGAGCTGTGTGACTGGAAGATGATATTTATGGACCAGAGAGGCATCCACAAAGTTCCCTGCTTAACCAGAGTCCACAAAAGCAGAAACAGGGAACGAGGAACCAGACAAGGAAAAGAGCTGGACTGGCACTGGAGAAGAGCTTGACTGGACAGAGCTGAAAGACTGTCAGCCAAGGACTCTGGAGCCAGCCATTATTTATTAACTTTTTTCACTTTCAGATGGTATAATATATTTATTTCAATAACAGACTATGATCAGACTTGAATTAGACTTAAGTAAGCGCAGCCCTTAATCTATAGCATTGTAGGTAACATCCTTTAAATTCTAATGTAGGAAGAAGATATTTGCAGCCTAGATGCATTAAAAAAAAATTGTACTTTAAGAAAGACAAAATAGATTTAGCGCAGGGTCAGATAGGTTGTTAATCCAGTTGTTTATTCTGATTGCCAGAAGGGTTTCTTTCCACAAAAAATGGTGTAACTGCCATAGATTTTAATGGGAGTTGTGCAAATAAAGTAGCTCTCTGGATTACAATGTTTGCCAAACTCCCATTACAATGAGAGTTATGTAAATTGTGGCCGGTGGGGGCCAGGAAGCCCAAAATGCCAAACTATTAGTTTGGAGGGACACTTGGGATGCCCACATTGTAATGCCGAGTGCTCCGGGTCCCGCTGCTTCCCAGGAGCGCTCGCGTCGTTACTCTGCTTGCAGCGCTCCGGTCGGCGCTGCTGATCGAGAGCGCTGCTACCCTGTCACCGGAGGGAATGCGATCCGTGGGACGGGACGTGCCCGTTCACGGATCGCATCCCATGTCCCTTCTCAACCGCTCCATCCCTCCTCTGTCCCTGCCCGGCGCGCGCGGCCCCGCTCTCTGAAATTTAAAGGGCCAGTGCACCACTAATTGGTGCCTGGCCCAATCTAGTCTAATCACTGTTTCCCCTATAAAACATCACTTCCCCTTCCTGTCCCTGCCGGATCTTGTTGCCTAGTGCCTAGTGAAAGCGTTCCAGTGAGTCCTTGCCTTTGTTTCCAGAATCTCTGCTGTTGCCCCTGACTACGAACCTTACCGCCTGCCCTGACCTTTCTGCTACATCTGACCTTGCCTTGCCTTGTCCTTTTGTACCGCGCCATCTCAGCCGCCAGTGAGGTTGAGTCGCTACTGGGAGGAACGACCTGGGGGTTACCTGCCGCAGCAAGTCCATCCCGCTTTGCGGCGGGCTCTGGTGAATACCAGTAACCCCTTAGACTCCGTTCCCCTGGTACGGCCCACGCCATCACCTCTTTGGTTCAGAGGATCCACTTCCAATGTCCTCACCTTCCGCCAACCCGGATCCTGACAGTAGATCCGGCCATGGATTCTGCTGAGGTGCCGCTACCTAGCCTTGGAGACCTTTCCTCCGTTGTGGCCCAACAGTCTCAACAAGTAGTCCAACAAGGACATCAGTTGTCACAACTGACTGCAATGGTTCAGCAACTTCTGCCTCTACAGCCATCTTCTCCGCCAGTTTCTCAATTGCAAGCTGCCACTTCCAGCACCAGAGTCCGTCTTTCTCTTCCGGATAAGTTTGATGGGGACTCTAAGTTGTGCTGTGGCTTCCTGACCCAATGTTCTCTGCACTTGGAGCTATTGGCTGACCAGTTTCCCACGGAACGGTCTAAGGTAGCATTCGTGGTCAGCTTATTCTCTGGAAAGGCGTTGTCTTGGGCCACTCTGCTTTGGGACCGCAACGATCCTGCCACCGCTTCAGTCCAAACCTTCTTCTCAGAAATACGCTCTGTTTTTGAGGAACCAGCCCGGGTTTCTTCTGCCGAGACGGCCTTGTTGAATCTTGTTCAAGGAAACTCTTCAGTGGGCGATTACGCCATTCAGTTCCGGGCTCTTGCCTCAGAATTAGCCTGGAATAATGAGGCTCTCTGCGCTACCTTCAAGAAGGGTTTATCCAGCCACATCAAAGATGTTCTGGCCGCACGAGAGATACCCTCAACCCTGTCTGAACTAATCCATTTGGCCACCCGCATTGATATGCGTTTTTCAGAAAGGCGACAGGAGCTACGCCAAGAAAAGGATCTCGTTCACACCAGGCGGTTTCCCCGCCCAACACCTCTCTTCCAGCATCCGCTGCAACCTGTGACTGTGCCTTCCGCCGAGGAGGCAATGCAAGTGGATCGGTCTCGCCTGACCCAATTTGAGAGGACTTGCCGCAGGAATGAGAACCTTTGCCTTTACTGTGCGAGCTCCGAACATTTCCTGAAGGACTGTCCTATTCGTCCTCCGCGTCTGGGAAGACGCATGCACCTAGTAAATGTGGGAGAGGCGTTACTGGGTGTGGATTCTACTTCTCCACGCTTAACTATTCCTGTACGGATTTATTTGCCTGCTAAATCTGCCTTTTATGCCGTGGCCTTTCTGGACTCAGGTTCAACAGGTAACTTCATTGAGGCCTCATTAGTCAACAGATTCAACATCCCTGTAACCCGTCTCGACAAGCCTCTCTTCATTTCTTCTGTCAGTGGACAGAATCTGGACTGTACCGTGTGCTATCGCACTGTGCCCTTGCGCATGAACGTAGGTGTCCTCCATCATGAGGAGATTGAATTTTTTGTGCTTCCCAACTGTACTTCTCAAGTTTTACTAGGCTTGCCTTGGCTCCAGCTCCACTCTCCTACTCTCGACTGGTCTTCTGGGGACATTAGAAGTTGGGGTCCTACCTGTCACCTGCGATGTCTTAAGACCTTACCCATCAGTCAAGTAACCATCGCTTCTTCTCTGCCAGGCCTGCCTAAGGCCTACCAGGACTTTTCCGATGTTTTTTGTAAAAAGCAAGCAGAGGTCTTACCTCCACACAGACCCTTTGACTGCCCTATTGACTTGCTTCCTGGTACTTCTCCACTGCGTGGCAGGATTTTTCCGCTCTCTGCCCCAGAGACCCAAGCCATGTCCGAGTATATTCAAGAAAATCTAAAAAAAGGATTTATCAGAAAATCTTCGTCTCCTGCTGGAGCAGGATTCTTCTTCGTTGCTAAGAAAGATGGAACCCTATGCCCATGCATCGATTACCGCGGTTTAAATAAAAGCGGGGAGCGAAAATTTTTACCAAACTTGATCTAAGAGGGGCTTATAATCTTATCCGTATACGTGAAGGAGACGAGTGGAAAACTGCATTCAACACCCGTGACGGACATTTTGAGTATCTTGTCATGCCTTTCGGCCTTTGCATCGCCCCAGCAGTTTTCCAGGACTTTGTCAATAAGATCTTTCGTGACTTGCTATATACTTGTGTAGTGGTCTATCTGGATGATACAGTGGTCTATCTGGATGAACATCGCCTCCATGTCCGTCAGGTGTTACAGCGCCTACGCAAAAATCACCTTTACGCTAAGATAGAAAAGTGTCTCTTTGAACGCAGTAGTCTACATTTCTTGGGTTACATTGTGTCCAGCCAAGGCCTTCAAATGGATCCTGTCAAACTCTCTGCAGTTCTGGATTGGCCACGCCCCTCTGGATTGCGAGCTATCCAACGCTTCCTCGGGTTCGCTAATTACTATCGTCAATTTATTCCCCACTTTTCCACCATCGTTGCTCCTATTGTAGCGTTGACCAAAAAGGACGCGAACCCGAGGTCCTGGCCATCTATGGCGGAGGAGTCCTTTAATCTGCTCAAGGCTGCCTTCGCTTCTGCACCTGTCCTGTCCAGGCCTGACCCCTCAAAGCCTTTTATCCTTGAAATAGATGCTTCTTCTGTTGGTGCCGGTGCTGTTTTAACTCAAAAGACCACTACTGGGAAAAATCGCACGTGTGGCTTTTTCTCCAAGACCTTCTCTCCTGCAGAAAAAAATTATTCGATTGGAGATCGTGAGCTTTTAGCTATTAAATTGGCACTCGAGGAGTGGAGACATCTTTTAGAAGGCTCCCTGCATCCCATCATCATTTACACGGACCATAAAAATTTATCGTATCTCCAGACTGCCCAGCGATTAAATCCTCGCCAAGCTAGATGGACATTGTTTTTTGCCCGCTTCAATTTTGAAATTCATTTTCGTCCAGCTGACAAGAACGTTCCACCGATGTTTCCAAATCTGAGTGTCTCATCTCCTCCGCTCCTACCACTCTTGTGCAAGTTCCTCCAGGGAAGACCTTTGTACCTTCACGCCTTCGCCACAAAATTCTTAAATGGGGTCATTCTTCTCTTTTGGCCGGACATGCTGGTGTCAAGAAGTCGGAGCAGTTGATTTCCAGACACTATTGGTGGCCCACCTTGCAGAAGGATGTGACTGATTTTGTTCGGGCTTGTACTACCTGTGCCCGTGACAAGACTCCACGCCAGAAGCCGGCAGATCTCCTCCTTCCTTTACCTGTACCTGAACAGCCATGGTCCCATATTGGTATGGACTTCATCACCGATCTGCCACCTTCCCGCAATAATATAGTCATCTGGGTGGTCGTTGATCGTTTTTCTAAAATGGCTCATTTTGTTCCTCTGCCGGGTCTTCCTTTGCGCCTCAATTGGCGAAACAATTTTTTCTTCATATTTTTCGATTCCACGGGCTTCCCACTCACATCGTTTCAGACAGAGACGTCCAGTTTGTTTCTAAATTTTGGAGGGCACTCTGCAGTCAATTAAAAATCAAACTAAATTTTTCTTCTGCTTACCACCCTCAATCCAACGGTCAAGTGGAAAGAGTAAATCAGATACTTGGTGACTACCTGCGACATTTTGTCTCCTCTCGCCAAGACGATTGGGTGGACCTCTTGCCCTGGGCTGAATTTTCGTACAATTTTAAAAACTCTGAGTCTTCTTCCAAATCCCCATTTTTTGCGGTGTACGGCCGTCACCCGCTTCCCCCCCTCCCTATCCCCACTTCCTCTGGGGTTCCTGCCGTTGATGAATTGACGCAAGATTTTTCTTCCATTTGGCGTGAGACTCAAAAATCGCTTCTACTGGCCTTATCTCGAATGAAGGTGCATGCTGATAAAAAGAGAAGGGTTCCTCCGGTATTTTCCCCTGGTGACAAGGTATGGCTTTCTGCTAAGTATATTCGATTCCGTGTACCCAGTTACAAGTTGGGCCCCCGATTTTTAGGGCCTTTCAAAGTCAAAAAACAAATCAACCCTGTCTCTCACCAACTTCATCTGCCCCCCTCTCTCCGTATTCCTAACTCCTTCCATGTATCTCTACTCAAACCTGTTGTTCTTAACCGCTATTCTCCCAAAGTCATTCTTCCTGCTCCTGTCTCTGGATCCTCTGATATCTTCTCTGTGAAAGAGATCCTCGCCTCCAGGGTTGTCCGAGGTAAAAGATTTTTTCTTGTTGATTGGGAGAATTGTGGCCCCGAAGAGAGGTCCTGGGAACCCGAGATCAATATCCTTGATAAGGAACTCATTCTTAGATTTCTGGGTTCCAAAAAGAAGGGGAGACCCAAGGGGGGGGGGAGGGGGTACTGTAATGCCGAGCGCTCCGGGTCCCGCTGCTTCCCCGGAGCGCTCCCGGCGTTACTCTGCTTGCAGCGCTCCGGTCAGCGCTGCTGACCGAGAGCGCTGCTACCCTGTCACCGGAGGGGATGCGATCCGTGGGACGGGACGTGCCCGTTCACGGATCGCATCCCATGTCCCTTCTCACCCGCTCCGTCCTTCCTCTGTCCCTGCCCGGCGCGCGCGGCCCCGCTCTCTAGGGCCCCGCGCCGGCTCTCTGAAATTTAAAGGGCCAGTGCACCACTAATTGGTGCCTGGCCCAATCTAGTCTAATCACTATTTCCCCTATAAAACATCACTTCCCCTTCCTGTCCCTGCCGGATCTTGTTGCCTAGTGCCTAGTGAAAGCATTCCAGTGAGTCCTTGCCTGTGTTTCCAGAATCTCTGCTGTTGCCCCTGACTACGAACCTTGCCGCCTGCCCTGACCTTTCTGCTACGTCTGACCTTTGCTTTGCCTTGTCCTTTTGTACCGCGCCATCTCAGCCGCCAAAGAGGTTGAGTCGCTACTGGGAGGAACGACCTGGGGGTTACCTGCCGCAGCAAGTCCATCCCGCTTTGCGGCCGGCTCTGGTGAATACCAGTAACCCCTTAGACTCCGTTCCCCTGGTACGGCCCACGCCATCACCTCTCTGGTTCAGAGGATCCACTTCCAGTGTCCTCACCTTCCGCCAACCCGGATCCTGACACACATACACATTAACGCAACCAATTTCTTTGACCAACTTTGAAGAGAGTATAGAGTATAATAAACCAAACCCCAAGCTGGAGTACCATTGGCTGTTCTAGAGAAAGCAAGAGAAGACAAGATATCATAAAACAAAAGAATGACAAGAAAACAAAGTAAAATGGCCGCCACACCTCCTTTCATAGACATGATCGGAGGTGGCATGACATCACTTCTTCAGTCCTGGAAACACAGAGGTTTCCGAAACTGGAGCAGCAGCCCAGCAGAGAATGTATTCTGATCATGGGGGGTCCGCCCCTGGGACCCCTCGCGATCAGACATCTTATCCCCTATCCTTTGGATAGGGGTAAGATGTCTATGGCTAGAATATACCTTCAAGACAGATGTAGAAACAAAATCTAAAATATTGTCAGGTCCACATAAAAACTGAAAATCTGCAGTTCGTATTATTGCTCAGGCAGTTTTGTCTTCCGGTCAAGCTTACAATCTAATGGCTTGCTTAAGGTCACCAGAAACTAATAAGGAAATTCAAAGTGTACATGTCAGAAAAATGAAGAGTCAGCAATCTTAGCTGCTGAGGTAGTATGTCTCCTGTTAGCCTGTGAATACTATAATGTTAAAACAAAAATGAACTTCAGCACCTTATGTCTTTTGTCCTTGTCACAAAATGGTCAGTCCTGGTATCCTTTAAAAATGTAATCCTTAAGGACATTTTTTGAAACAACGTACAAAATCTGCCCCATAACCAAAAGATTGACATGAGGAGACTTGACTTTATCATGATACTTTTAGCAAATATGATTTAATGAACAGACATAAACCTAAAAATCGAATTATACTTACAGTATTCTGGCACAAGAATTGTTAATGCTGCTGGTGTTACTAACCCTTTAGGTGCCCATTCCTAAACAATATCCAACACCATTTACCTTAAAGTTATTTTGTCAGTATTCTAGTTTATACAATTATTAATAACACTATTAATCTCCATAGCTCATAAACTATATATTATGGCAATGTTCATGCAATAGAAAAAAAATAAAAAATAAATAATAAATAAAATGAAAATAAATTTCAGTTTTTCTGTCCATCAGCCATAAAAAAAAAAAAAACAGCATGTCAAATTATTTTACAGTGGTTTTTCTATTTCAAAGGATGAGTTTTGCCCATCGCCATGTAAAAAATGTGCAAAAATACATATTGTGATCATAGGCCAAAACTATGTTCACCCCAAATCTTAGATTGAGCAATTCTATGATTTAGTAGAAAAGATAGTTGAAGGGAGATCAGACAAATGCTTTAACAGGAAATCTGATGGTGCATTTTCATTTCAATAGATTTTTATTGAAAGTTTTTTTTATTTTTAAATGTAAACATTATTCAAGGGCCTTAGTAATGGACAAGGCTATTTAGACATAACAACAATCAGCAGTCAGCGTGCCATCATACTGTTAGTCAAGGTCTACAGGCATTGCCACACCTTATTAATAGAAAAGATCAACGACAGTCCATAATGAAGCCCACAAGAAAAGAAACATAAATGAACCCAAAAATTGTTCCGAAAAAGAGGGAGTAAGGGAGGTAAGGTAAAGATCCGCCATGTATTGTCCATGCATTTTGGTGTAAAACATTACTAATCAATCCTGTCAAATTGTCAGGTCTCTGCCAGTGTCCTTGACAAATGCCCAAGGACCACTCCAACACATATGTCTAAAAGATGTTATGCCTCAAGGAATAAATATTGGGGTGCTCACTGGTTTTCCAGTTGCCATTCCTCAATCCCCAATCTCAAGATACCAAATTCTGAATGTCACTTTATTGCAGCATTGGGGGGTGTCTGCAGGAGAGAGAAAACCTCTTTCCAGGACTGTGCTAGTTTAGGACAATCCTAAAATCTATGGGACAGTGATCCTTTTTGTCCACCATTTCTCCAGGATTTGTCAGAACTTAGAGTCACAGTTGTACCAATTAGAGATGAGCGAACTTACAGTAAATTCGATTCGTCACAAACTTCTCGGCTCGGCAGTTGATGTCTTTTCCTGCATAAATTAGTTCAGCTTTCAGGTGCTCCGGTGGGCTGGAAAAGGTGGATACAGTCCTAGGAGACTCTTTCTAGGAATATATCCACCTTTTCCAGCCCACCGGAGCACCTGAAGGCTGAACTAATTTACGCAGGATAAGTCATCAACTGCCGAGCCGAGAAGTTTGTGACGAATCAAATTTACTGTAAGTTTGCTCATCTCTAGTACCAATGTATATCATCAAAGGGACAGCTTATGGAAAGTTACCCAATGATGAGTGCAATGGGTCGAAGGAATGTGTATCCTAGATGTATTTCCTGATTAGAGACATATACTGAAAAATGTTCTATTTTTTCTAATCTGTTTCTATTTTCTGATTAAAATATGTATTTATTTTTGCATAATAATGAGGGCTGCCATAGTTGTTTTTAACAGCATTTAGTACTATGCTTTGCAATGGAACCCATGAACCACAAACAACAAAAGTCAGGACATTTCCCATTCAGATGACTTGGAAACACTACTGGGCATTTTCTGTAAACTTTTTAAAGGTCATTCTATAAGGAGGGGGGATGCTGAGCTCTGCTGTGAATGGTGGCAGAATGGTGACAGAGTGTTATCTAAATACTGGTGTAACATTTCACTCTACTCCTGAGAAAAATATCACAAAAAAATCTTAAAAAATAAGGTTAACATAAACATTTGATTTAACCACTTAATGACCAAGGATGTAAATGTACGTCAAGGTGCAGCGGTACTTCGCGCACCAGGACATACATTTACGTCCTGTACATGACTGCGAGCATCGGAGCACTGCTCAGGTCATGTGCAGCAAGTCCCGGCTTCAAAAAGCAGCCAGGGACCCGCTGGTAATGGCCGACATCCGTGATCGCGCGGATGTCAGCCATTAACCACTCAGTTGCCGTGATCAATACAGATCATGGCATCTGCAGCAGCACGGCTACATTTTATGCTGATCTGAACCCCCATGGAGATCAGATCAGTTAACATGGTGGCCGGAAGTCCCCTCACCTGCCTCGCCTTCCTGGCTTCTTCTGCTCTGGTCTGAGATCGAGCAGACAAGGGTAGAAGATAGCCGATAACACTGATCAGTGTTATGCCCTATGCATAGCACTGAACAGTATTAGCAATCAACTGATTACTATAAATAGTTCCCTATGGGGACTATTAAGGAGTAAAAAAATGTGAAAAATCCCCTCCCCCAATAAAAATGTAAAATGTCCCTTTTTCCCATTTTACCCCCAAAAAGTGTAAAAAAAAGTAATAAACATAGTTGGTATCGCAGTATGTGTAAATGTCCAAACTATTAAAATATAATGTTAATTAACCCACATGGTGGACGGCATGAATGTACAAAAAAAAAGTCAAAAATTTCAGCTTTTTTGTCACATTTAATTTTAAAAAAAGATATAAAACAAATGTTTATATACACAAATGTGGTTTCAATAAAAATTACAGATCATGGTGCAAAAAATGAGCCAACATACCACTGCTTACACAGAAAAATGAAAGCATTAAAGGTCATCAAAATAGAGGGATTTTAAACATAATAATTTGGTTAAAAAGTTTGCGATTTTTTTTTAAGCGCAACAACAATTGAAAAGTATGTAATCAGGGGTATCATTTTAATTGTATTGACCAACAGAATAAAACACATATGTTATTTTTACCGTAAAGTGTACGGCGTAAAAACTAAACCTTCCAAAATTAGCAAAATTGCGGTTTTCTTTTTAATTTTCCCACACAAAATAGTATTTTTTTGGGTTGTTCCATACATTTTATGGTAAAATGAGTGATGTCATTACAAAGGACAACTGGTTGTGCAAAAAACAAGCCCTCATACTAGCCTGTGGATGAAAATATAAAAGAGTTACAATTTTTAGGAGAGGAGGAAAAAACGAAAATGCAAAAATAAAATTCCCCTGGTCCTTAACCCCTTAACACCTTAAGGACCAGGTTTTTTTTTCCGTTTTTGCATTTTCGTTTTTTCCTGCTTACCTTTTAAAAATCATAACCGTTTCAATTTTGCACCTAAAAATCCATATGATGGCTTATTTTTTGCGCCACCAATTCTACTTTGCAGTGACATCAGTCATTTTACCCCAAAATCTACAGCGAAAAGGAAAAAAAATAATTGTGGGCCGAAATTGAAGAAAAAACGCCATTTTGTAAATTTTGGGGGCTTCCATTTCTACGCAGTGCATTTTTCAGTAAAAATGACACCTGATCTTTATTCTCTAGGTCCATACGATTAAAATGAAACCCTCCTTATATCGGTTTGATTTTGTCGTACTTCTGGAATAAATCCTAACTACATGCATGGAAATTTATACGTTTAAAATTGTCATCTTCTGACCCCTATAACTTTTTTATTTTTCTGCGTATGGGGCGGTGTGAGGGCTAATTTTTTTGCGCCGTGATCTGATGTTTTTAGCGGTACAATTTTTGTATTGATCTGACTTTTTGATCGCTTTTTATTCATTTTTTCATGTTATAAAAAGCGACCAAAAATGCGTTATTTTGGACTTTGGAATTTTTTTGCGCTTGTATGCCATTGACCGTGCGGTTTAATTAATGATCTATTTTTATAGTTCGGACATTTATGGACGCGCCAATACCACATATGTTTATATTTATTTTTATTTACATGGTGTTTTTTTTATGGGAAAAGGGGGGTGATTTGAACTTTTATTAAGGAAAGGGTTAAATCACATTTATTCACTTTTTTTTACACTTTTTTTTGCAGTGTTATAGCTCCCATAGGGACCTATAACACTGCACACATTGATTGCCAGCACTGTTCACTGCAAAGGCATAGCTTTGCAGTGATCAGTGTTATCGTGTTATCGGACTGCATCGTGTTATCGGACTGCATCTCAGGCTTGGAGCAATCAATCGCCGAAGGGTAAGGTAAGAGGACCTCCGCTCGTGTCCCAGCTGATCGGGACACCGCATTTTCACTGCGGTGGTCCTGATCAGCCCCACTGAGCAGCCGGGCAGCTTTCACTTTCGTTTTAGATGCGGCGTTCAACTTTGAATGCCGCGTCTAAAGGGTTAATAGCGCGTGGCACCGTGATTGCTGCCGCGCGCTATTAGCCGGGACAAACCCGATATGCCGGGGGGTCACCGCGTGACCCCACGCTATATCGTGGGAGCCGGCCAAGGACGTAAATATCCCTTCTTGGTCGTTAAGGGGTTAAGGACTCAGCCCATTTGGGCCTTAAGGACATTTTATTTTTACGTTTTCATTTTTTCCTCCTCGCCTTCAAAAAATAACTCTTTTATATTTTTATCCACAGACTAGTATGAGGGCTTGTTTTTTGTGCGACCAGTTGTCCGTTGTAATGCCATCACTCACTTTACCATAAAATGTATGGTGCAACGAAAAAATACTATTTGTGTGGGGAAATTAAAAGAAAACTGCAATTTTGCTAATTTCGTAAGGTTTCGTTTCCACGCCGTACAATTTACGGTTAAAATGACGTGATCTTTATTTTTTGGGTCAATATGATTAAAATGATACCCATGATAACATACTTTTCTATTACTGTTGCGCTTAAAAAAAATTGCAAACTTTTTAACCCCTTAAGGACCAGGCCAATTTTCACTGTAGGACCAGAGCGTTTTTTGCACATCTGACCACTTTCACTTTAAGCATTAATAACTCTGGGATGCTTTTACCTATCATTCGGATTCCGAGATTGTTTTTTCGTGACATATTCTACTTTATGTAATTGGTAACATTTTATTGCATCATTTCTTGGTGAAAAATTCCAAAATTTGATGAAAAAATAGAAAATTTTGCATTTTTCTAACTTTGAAGCTCTCTGCTTGTAAGGAAAATAAACATTCTAAATAAATAATATTTTGATTCACATATACAATATGTCTACTTTATGTTTGCATCATAACATTGACATGTTTTTACTTTTGGAAGACATCAGAGGGCTTCAAAGTTCAGCAGCAATTTTCCAATTTTTCACCAAATTTTCAAAATCGGAATTTTTCATGGACCAGTTCAGGTTTGAAGTGGATTTGAAGGGCCTTCATATTAGAAATTCCACACAAATGACCCCATTATAAAAACGGCACCCCTCAAAGTATTCAAAATGACATTCAGTAAGTGTGTTAACCCTTTAGGTGTTTCACAGGAATAGCAGCAAAGTGAAGGAGAAAATTCAAAATCTTCATTTTTTACACTCGAATGTTCATGTAGACCCAGTTTTTGAATTTTTACAAGAGGTAAAAGGAAAAAAATCCTCTCAAAATTTGTAACCCAATTTCTCTCGAGTAAGAAAATACCTCATATGTGTATGTCAAGTGTTCGGCAGGCGCAGTAGAGGGCTCAGAAGGGAAGAAGAAACAGTGGGATTTTGGAGAGTGAGTTTTTCAGAAATGGTTTTTGGGGGGCATGTCACATTTAGTAAGCCCCTATGGTGCCAGAACAGCAAATAAAAACACATGGCATACCATTTTTGAAACTACACCCCTCAAGGAATGTAATGAGGGGTACAGGGAGCCTTAACACCTCACAGGTATTTCACGACTTTTTGTTAAAGTCAGAAGTGTAAATGAAAAAAAAACTTTTTTTTCACTAAAATGCTGGTTTTTCCCCAAATTTTACATTTTTACAATGGGTAATGGGAGAAAATTACCTCCAAAATGTGTAACCCCATCTCTTCTGAGTATGGAAATACCCCATGTGTGGACGTCAAGTGCTCAGCTGGTGCACTACAATGCTCAGAAGAGAAGGAGCGCCATTGAGCTTTTGAAAAGGGAATTTGTTTGGAATGGAAGTCAGGGGCCATGTGCGTTTACAAAGCCCCCCGTGGTGCCAGAACAGTGCCCCCCCCCCACACATGTGACCCCATTTTGGAAACTACACCCCTCACAGTGAGTATTTACACCCCACTGGTGTTTGACAGATCTTTGGTACAGTGGGCTGTGCAAATGAAAAATAAAAATTTTCATTTTCACGGACTGTGGGGCGTAAATGCTCACTGTACCCCTTATTACATTACGTGAGGGGTGTTGTTTCCAAAATGGGGTCACATGTGGGTATTTATTTTTTTGCATTTATTTCAGAACCGCTGTAAAAACAGCCACCCCTGTGCTAATCACCAATGTAGGCCTCAAATGTACATGGTGCGCTCTCACTCCTGAGCCTTATTGTGCATCCGCAGATCATTTTACGCCCACATCTGGGGTATTTCCGTACTCAGGAGAAATAGCGTTTTTCCTTTTACCTCTTGTGAAAATAAAAAGTAAAGGACAACACCAGCATGTTAGTGTAATTTTATTTTTTATTTTTACACTAACAGGCTGGTGTAGACCACAACTTTTCTTTTTCATAAGGGGTAAAAGGAGAAAAAGCCCCCCAAAAATTGTAGTGCAATTTCTCCCGAGTACGGAAATACCCCATATGGGGCCCTAAACTGTTTCCTTGAAATACAACAGGGCTCCGAAGTGAGAGAGCGCCATGCGCATTTGAGGACTAGATTGGGGATTGCATAGGGGTGGACATAGGGGTATTCTACGCCAGTGATTCCCAAACAGGGTGCCTCCAGCTGTTGCTAAACTCCCAGCATGCCTAGACAGTCAGTGGCTGTCCGGAAATGCTGGGAGTTGTTGTTTTGCAACAGCTGGAGGCTCAGTTTTGGAAACACTGCTGTACAATACGTTTTTCATTTTTATTGGGGGGACAGTGTAAGGGGGTATATGTGTAGTGTTTTACCCTTTATTTTGTGTTAGTGTAGTGTAGTGTTTTTAGGGTACATTCACACTGGCGGCGGTTTACAGTGAGCTTACCGCTAGGAGTATGCGCTGCGGCGAAAAATTCATACTCATACTTGAAGCGGGAAACTTACTGTAAACCTGCCTGTGTGAATGTACCCTGTAGATTCACATGGGGGGGGGGGGGGCAAACCTCCAGCTGTTTCAAAACTACAACTCCCAGCATGCACTGACAGACAGTGCATGCTGGGAGTTGTACTTTTGCAACAGCTGGAGGCACACTGGTTGGAAAACTTTCAGTTAGGTTTTGTTACCTAACTCAGTATTTACCAACCAGTGTGCCTCCAGCTGTTGAAAAACTACAACTCCCAGCATGTACTGATCGCCGAAGGGCATGCTGAGAGATGTAGTTATGCAACAGCTGGAGGTACCCAACTACAACTCCCAGCATGCCAAGACAGGGCTACAATTTAGAGATCTCCAAACTGTGGACCTCCAGCTGTTGCAAAACTACAAATCCCAGCATGCCCTGACAGCAAACTGCTGTTTGGGAATGCCTGGAGTTGCAGTTTTGCAACATCTGGAGGGCCACAGTTAGAGATCACTGCCAGTGATCTCCAAACTGGGGCCCTCCAGCTGTTGCAAAACTACAAATCCCTGCATGCCCTAACAGCTGTCTGGGCATGCTGGGAGTTGTAGTTTTGCAACATCTGGAGGGTTACAGTTTAGAGACCACTGTACTAGGCAACTTACCGGCTTCCGTCGGATCTAGGGAGCCTGCCGCACGACATCGCCGGACTCCGATCTCCTCCACCGATGGATGCCCGCAGCCTCGCCTGCGCGGTAAGTGGACTCCGGGCGCCGTTCCTCAGTCGGTTCCCCGTTCTGCCCCGCCTATTGTGGGTGGGCAGAACGGGGAAACCGAAAGTAAAGCCCCCCGCCCCGATCTGCTATTGGTGGTCGCGTTTAGACCACCAATAGCAGGGATAGGAGGGGTGGCACCCATGCCACCTCACTCCCATGCCTTCAGGGGGATTGTGGGTGTCTTGGACAACCGCGATCCCCGTTATATTCCGGGTCACTGCGTCACCGTAGACCCGTATGACCCGGAATAGCCGCAAATCGCAAGTGTGAATTCACTTGCGATTTGCGGCGATTGCCGACATGGGGGGGGTCTGATGACCCCCCTGGGCATTTGCGCGGGGTGCTTGCTGATAGATATCAGCAGTCACCCCCATCCGGTCTCTGCCCGGCGTGCGGCAGGGACCGAAATTCCCACGGGCGTACAGGTACGCCCTTGGTCCTTAAGCACCAGGGAGCAAAGGCGTACCTGTACGCCCTTGGTCCTTAAGGGGTTAACCAAATTAGTACGTTTAAAATCCCCCAATTTTGAAGACCTATAACTTTTTTATTTTTCCGTATAAGCGGCAGTATGAGGGCTCATATTTTGCGCCGTGAACTGTACTTTTTATCGATACCATATTTGCTTATGTAAAACTTTGAATACATTTTTATAAAAGATTTTTGCAATAATATGTTTTTTCCATAGGGGACTACTTATAGCAACCAATCGATTGCTAATACTGTTCAGTGCTATGCATAGGACATAGCACTGATCAGTGTTTTCGGCTATCTTCTGCTCTGGTCTGCTCGATCGCAGACCAGAGCAGAAGACCCGTGCATGGCAGCGGAGGCAGGTGAGGGGACCTCCGTCTGCTATTCTGTGGCTATTCTGCCACTGTGGGCGATCCGATCATCCATTTTAGTGACCGTGATGCTGCAGATGCCGTGATCTGTATTGATCACAGCATCTGAGGTATTAATGGCGGACATGATCGCAGATGTCCACCATTACCGGCAGGTCCCTGGCTGCTATCAGCAGCCGGGACCTGCCGCGCATGACCCGAGCATCGCTCCTATGCTCGTGGTTATGCATAGGACGTAAATGTACATCCTGGTGCGCTAAGTACCAGCTCCCCAGGACGTACATTTACGTCCGGTGTCGTTAAGGTGAAAACGGGCTTTGTCCTTAAGGAGTTAAACAATAAAGCACTCATCTTTTGTGTTTTTCTGTGATTTGGGGCTCAGTTGCAGGTTTCCAAAATCGCAACATGTTGAAACTGTTTTTTTTTTTTTTTAACAAAATCTTGCTGTTTATCTCCCATAAAAGTCTACACTTGAGTGCTATGCAAGTGCACAGCAATGAAAAAGTTGAAGGATAACTTCGGGATGTAACAACTTATCCCCTATCCTAAGGATAGGGGATAAATGTTAGATCACGGGGAGTACGACTGCTGGGGCCCCCGTGATCTCCCGAACGGCACCCCGGTTCTCAGCATGAATGGGGCGTGTCGAATAAGCTCTATGGGAGAGCTGTAGCGCTAATTTCAGCAATCTCCAGCTCTACCATAGAACTGCATGGTGCGGGCATATCAGCTGCAACTTCGTGTTGTGGACCAAAATGCTTGTTTCATGCAGGGATCTGGTGCACCGTTTTGGGAGATCGCGGGGGGGGGGGCCCTACGGTAGGATCCCCCTCGATCTAACACTAATCCCCTATCCTTAGGATAGGAGATAAGTTGTTACATCCCAGAGTTATCCTTTAACTAGTGCTGCCTTCCTAGTCCTGTGTAGCCCCGGCTTTAGTGATGACATTACTAGAGCCAGAGCTACACAGGAAGATGATAGACAGGAAATGGGGTGGTAAGCCAGGCTCTGTCCTCCTGTGTGTCTTTAGCGTGCTTTTTTGTTTAAAAAAAAAAATGTATATTGTGAACAGACTCTTTATGGGAATGTTTCCCAAAAAGAGAACCTTCAGCTGTTGCAAAACAAATTACATTAAAGGGGTACTCTGCCGGAAAACATCTCATCCCCTAAAGATGTCTGGGAAAAGAAGTCTGATCACGGGGGTCCCGCCGCTGGGGACTCCCATGATCTCTGGGCTGGCAGTAGCAGCGCCTGGAACACAGAAGCTTGGAGCCTCCATGTTTTTTATGTCATGCCACGCCCCCTCCATTCATGTTTATGGGAGGGGAAGTGACAGCTAGTACATAGCCATCACACCTCCTCCCATAGACATGAATGGAGAGGGCGTGGTGGCTGTAGTCTCCAGTCATCTGGCACAAAGTGTTTGCAGGCATTGTGGGGGTTCCCATGATTAGACATCTTATCCCCTATCCTTTGGATAGGGGATAATATGTTTTCCACCAGAGTACCACTTTAAACAAACAAAAACATGCTATTAATGTACAATGTGAACAGAGCCTGACTTACCACCCCCGTTCCTGTCTGTCATCTCCCTGTCCCTGTCTTCCTAGTGATGTCATCTCCAGAGGCGGGGATACACAGGACCAGGTAAGGAGATGGGTGATCTATATAGATGACTGCATATTGTATATCCCTCCATGGAATTACCTAGCGCTGCTCATTTGGCCACTGTGTTTTTGCCATGAAAAAGTTGTTGAATTTTTTGGGGTGTTTTTTTTTTGTGTGTCTAAAATACCATATCTCCGATACCATGCTCTGTTGTCACTCAAATTTGATGATCGACAAGAAAAGCTTCAGGTTTTACAGCATATATTTTCTTTTGCCCCACAATTATTTGTTGTACTTGATAACAACTGGCATAAACAATTTATAACTATGGGCCTTTGTCTTTTGCAACCTGCATAAGGCTATGTTCACATAGTGGAATATCCGCATGAAAAATTTCCATATGGACGTTCTGCAGACAGTGGGAGCCAGCAGAATATGCCGGTGTTGCTGTCTATCCTGACGGCAATGCACTTACGATCAGATTCTGCTGAAAGAATTGGGATTTTAGCACTGGATTTGGCATGAAAATTCTGCAGTGTGAACATAGCCACAATTGCATATGCACATTTAAATAGAGCCAATATGCAGGTGTGTCTGGATCCAAGGACTCCCAGACAGCAGCACTACTTTTTAATTAAAGTCAAAATACAAATCATAATTAAAACTCACACAAATATACCAAAGTGTTAGAAAAACAATAAAAAATTTCGAGAAGATACATTAACAAATAGAAGCATGTTTATGGTTAACGGGTACTGATTAAATTTTCATTGTTCAAATCAAATTTGGTTACATGCAGGTTTTATCAGACATCAGGAAGATTGTGTGAGTCTCTTATGTGTTTTTAAGGGTATGTGCGAAAATAGTGATTAAAAAAAGATGAAGCCCCAGACGTCTCAGTTTAGAAGTCTTTGATGAATGTTTTAATTAACCTCTTGCATAAAGCAGTGGCGTGCTTGCAGCTCCCAGATGATGCTATCTCAGTGCTGCTACCGAAATACTTTGAAGCCACGTGGCAAAGCAATGTGTGACCATGATTTATTCTCTTTGATTTTTTTTCCGTAAGCAAGAAGAGCTCGGATGAGGGTCCCACTGAACTAAAGCGATCCAAAATTATTCAGTCTTCCGATTTGTTAGTAAGGGAAGTAATCCGTTCTGAAACCTCCTGTGTGGCATTTAAATAAGAAGATAGTGCTTCCTTATGTATTTATATATTTCACAGGTTTTTTTGCTAATGAACTTTTTATAATTAATTTGTTTAGTTTTAGATACTGTAAAATAACAAATATAAGATAAATGTAGAAAGTATTTTGCAGATTTTAAATTTTGAGATAAGATATCCGAACATATGAGTTTTAGATATCTAGAGGAAACCAATGACGTGTTATGAAACTGTTTGGCCCCAGTGGAATAGAGGGATGGCGGGTAGAAAAGTATAGGTAATTGACTATTTATTTATTTATTTTCGCTCCTTTTCTATCCAGGGGTGGGTGGATGTTTTTTTTTTGGTGCGGAATGAATCCAAACAGAAGCTATATGTCATTATTCTCCCAATGTTAAGTGTTTTTTTTTTTTATTCAATATGCACTAGTAATCTAGAAATAAACTAGTTGATCAGAGTAGGCAACTTTTCCACCACTTAAGCATTTTCTACTTCAGATGTTGTGGCCACAAATTGTATGCAGATTTTATGGTGTGCTGCACTATTTGCATAGTGTGCGTCACACAATGGAAAGCCATTAGGCAGGCAGCATTCTACTTAGGCTAAGTTTCTGCTTTTTTTTTTTTTGGGGGGGGGGGGGGGGGGAAACTGCAAGAAAAACGCCAATTCTTCCACATGGCGTTTTTTTGGCCAAAAAATGCTGCGGCCAGATGTTAACTCAATGAGAAATCTCAATGAGAAATCGCGAAATTCTTATTCCACTTGGTGTTTTTCACTTTGACATATTTTCTTTATCCTTTTGGTGTTTTTTCACTCTTTTTTGTCATTTTTCAGCTCCTTGGCGGTTTTCCAAAATCGCAGCATGTTGAGCCACTGGCGATTTTTTTTTGTCAAAATTGTGGCATTTTTCTCCCATAGAAGTCCATGGGAGTGAAAAAAACGATAAGAAAAACGATATGTGGGTTTTAACTTTGGCGTTTTTTCAGGTGGTTGTTATTCTTTTTTGGACTTTAGCGATCAAAAAAAGTGATGGAGATGCCTTTTTTAATAAAATTTTGTAGGGTACCATTAAAATAAATAAATAAAAAAGATGCAGTAGTGAAGGAAAAAATTGTATCTAACGAAATTTTCTTTTTTATTACAAAATGTTTATTAATTTTTAAACATGGATCAATTAATGGGGGCGGGCGGGGAGCTAAAAATGTAGCCGGAAATAATAAAAATGTAGTGTGTGTGTGTGTTTTTCACTTTTTTTTAAATATATTTTTTCTATGGTCCCCTGCACTGCTGTATATATACACATATTCATATTTCCCACAGAGAGCTGTTATTGGCCAGATGGTTCCAGCCAATCACAGCTCTCTGTGGGAAATAGGAATATGTGTATATATACGTCAGTGCAGGGGACCATAGAAGAGCGACCGCCCACATCTTTATACAGGAGGATCACAGCGGGTGTCAGGAGTGACATCCACTGTGATCTTTCCTTATCTGCAGGTACTACTACTCCCAACATGGAGCACACTCTGCTCAATGCTGGGAGATGTAGTACCTGCATTAATAGACAGATCGCAGCGAGTGTCAGAAGTTACACTCACTGTGATTTGTCTATTAATGCAGGTATTACAGCTCCCAGCATGGAGCAGAGTGTGCTCCATGTTGGAAGTAGTAGTACTTGAAGTTAAGGACACATCACAGCAGATGTCACTACTGACACCCGCTGCGATCGTCCTGTCTATAGCAGAGATGCAGAGTGACTTTCTCCTGCACTCCGCATCTCTGCTCTGTACTCCGGCCACTCATTCATTCCTATTTCCCTCAGAGAGCTGTGATTGGCTACAACCATCCGGCCAATCCCCACTCTGGACAGAAAATATGAATGAGTGATGTTCTATTCACATCACTGGCCAGAGTACAGAGCAGAGATGCGAGTGCTGTATAGAGCCAAAGGTGCCAAAAATGCAATTTCCACACAAATGAAAAAATGCCTGAAAAAACGCCAGACGCAGGACATTGCACTGGCGTTTTTTCAGGCGTTTTTTTCAACCAAAAAAACGTAGGACAAAAAAACAAGTAGAAACTTAGCCTTAGGCTGCACAATATCAGGATATATTCTTTCTATATCATAAATAAGAATGTGAGAATTGCGAATAAGAATTATAAACAAGTCAAAGAAGATCTACATTTCGTCTCTATCTGTGCTTCTTCATCATGGACAATAAGCTGCTCTAGTATGTGTACATACTGTATGTGGACATATGTACTGACAGCCATCTTACTCACATAGACACAGAGTGGAAAGAGTGAAGTGCAGCTGTTCTAGTGATCTGTCAGAATCTGAACACTCAGACCTTTTGACAGGTCCCTAGGACATGTCAAAAGTTAATTATAATGACAGGTACACCTTAAGCATATTTTTAGAGAACCTTTTCCAGTACTGTATATGTGTATCTCTAGTAATAATAGGCTGTGTTTTTTTATTACAACTTAACAACTCAATGTTGATGGATTGCAGTTACTGATACTTTACTATAGCCTGTAAACCCATGATTTACTGATTTGTTGCCATCTGCCCTAGTTACAGCACAGGGTTCTGTTCAAAGAAACAAGGTTATGGTACACTAACTTTGATACAACACTATGATCGAAAAATACCTGGCAGAGAACAAATGGCAATAAATTCAAACTTGTTTACACCGTAAAAATTAATGTGACATACTAGTATTAATGATATGGAAAACAAAAGGCAAAAACTAAAAACTTGTATGAAATGTATGAATGTATGAGAATCCAATTATGCAAATATCACCGCTTTATCAGATAGAGAATACAAACATAGCTGGAGCATATATATATATATATATATATATATATATAAACCTTTCAGAAAATGTCTGCTATACTTTAACTGAGCAACATAAAACAATTTTTAAAGAATCGTAGATATTTAAGCTTTGCTGTAATGATTCTTTACTTTTTAAAGGAGTTTTCTAACCAACCCCCATTGAGAAAATTGCCCAAGGGCAAGCAAGGGTAGGACAATTAAAAAAAAAAAACATGCTTAGGGTTAGGGTGCCCTCAATCTCATGGTAAGTGCAGGTCCTAGAGGTGATGCCCATGATAAGTCCAAGAGGTGATTCCTACATCTAGCCGTCATGTATGGCATATTCTGTGAATATGTAACAAATGTCCTATATGGAAATACCCTTTTAGAGTATTACTTTCATAATATCAAATATTGGTACTCAACGTTTCAGTTCTACCTGATCTTTCTTTAAGTCTGACCTCTTGTGGAGCAGGGTGATTGGCCAAAAAAAACTAACTCCGGAGATAAGAGGAGGATTCAAAGCAACATGGATTCAAAAGGACATGGCTGTGTAACCATAGGGCATGTCACTATTTCCAGTGAATCCTTACTTTGTAGAGATGTAGATACAAGCACATGCTGGGTCTCCTGGGGTGTGTGTATTCAATAGAGGCACAGATGCAGTTGCCAAGAAGAGGGGTGATTAAATACATGCATAAATTGCTGATATGCATCTTGTGTTAAAAGTCGAAGGTAACAAAGTAGAGTAAGGTTATTTAAAAGGGATACTCCAGTGGAAAACATTTAATTTTAAATCAACTGGTGCTAGAAAGTTGAACATATTTGTA
The DNA here is from genome assembly GCF_029499605.1 of Hyla sarda. Lineage (NCBI taxonomy): Eukaryota > Metazoa > Chordata > Amphibia > Anura > Hylidae > Hyla > Hyla sarda. Next base: position 374,874,435 of record NC_079190.1, on the reverse strand, counting down.
AACTTCTACTTCTATTTAAAAATATTAATTCTTCCAGTACTTTTTAGATGCTGTATGCTCCAGAGGAAGTTCTTTTCTTTTTTTAATTTCTTTTCTGTCTGACCAAAGTGCTATTTGCTGACACCTCTGTCCACGTCAGGAACTGTCCAGAGCAGAAGCAAATCCCCATAGCAAACATCTTCTGCTCTGGACAGTTCCTGAAACAGGCAGAGGTATCAGCAGAGAACAATGTGGTCAGACAGAAAGGAAATTTAAAAAGAAAAGAACTTCCTCTTGAGTATACAGGAGCTGATAAGTACTGGAAGGAGTAAGATTTTAAAATAGAAATTTAACTTTCTGGCACCAGTTGATTTAAAAAAAAAATGTTTTCCACTGGAGTACCCCTTTAAATGCCTACTGTGCAACTGATGAACCTTGAAGATCAAAGATAGGGAAATGTGTTGGGACCATGTCAAAGAGAGGAGAGATGTAAATAGAGAAAGCATCTGTAGGGTAGAGGCCAACTTTTTGATGTCTTACCTCTGCCAGTTGGGCAGAAAATAAGAGGGACCATAAAATATGGTCATACAATGTCCCTTAAAAGGGATTAATAAGAAAGATTAGTGCAATGCTAGCAGTCTCCTCCTGTTAGTGTACTGTGCTTCTTAGAGCCTACCACAATCAAAAATTAAAGATATTACAGGGGCTATTTGGGTATATATATATATATATATATATATATATATATATATATATATATATATATATATATATAAAAAATGCAGGCAGCACACCACGACTGAAATCCAAAAAGGTGAAGATAAATCCATGATGTGATAGAGACTATGTTTCTCCATCCTCACGCTGGCTTTCTCAAGAGAAAGTGTGAGGCTGGAGAAACGTAGTCTCTGTCACATCATGGATTAAACTTCACCTTATTGGATTTCAGTCATGGCGTGCTGCCTGCATTTTTTCTGTTGATTGAGGAACCAGTGGGCCTCAAGTCATGCGTGCACCCCATTTCCTTATTTTCTATTTTATTCTGGATGTGCTGTTTTTATTGGATATATATATATATATATATATATATATATATATATATATATATATATATATATATATATAAAAGAGGATTGCAGCAGCACACATTGGTCAAAAAATGTAGGTTCTTAGCGCACTTTCTGATCAAATCGTGTCCCCCATCCACCACGGGGAGGTGGCCTCATTTAGGATGGGACCCTAGCACAAATTCTGAGCCTAACGCTCAACTATCCAGTCACCTCTGCTGGGCATATAGCCTCTGACTGGGTGACATGCTGGATCTATTTAAAACTCCACCTGTGAAAAAGGGGGAGGGGTGCACAGCTAAAGATGGTGCCATTTCCCTCTGAATTGTACATACAAGAAAAAAGAAAGATAGCCAGCACAACAGCCTAATACATGGGTGCACACTGCCATGGCAGATACAAAAAAAAGAGGATTGCTGTAGCACACATTGGTCAAAAAATTTGAGGCTCTTAGCGCACTTTTTGATCAAAATGTGTCCCCCATCCACCACGGGGAGGTGGCCTCATTTAGGATGGGACCCTAGCAGTACAGACCAAAAGTTTGGACACACCTTCTCATTCAAAGTTTTCTTTATTTTCATGACTATGAAAATTGTAGATTCACATTGAAGGCATTAAAACTATAAAACATGCGGAATTATATACATAACAAAAATGTGTGAAACAATTGAAAAAAATGTCATATTCTAGGTTCTAGCCACCTTTTGCTTTGATTACTGCTTTGCTCACTCATTCTTTTGATGAGCTTCAAGAGGTAGTCACCTGAAATGGTCTTCCAACAGTGTTGAAGGAGTTCCCAGAGATGCTTAGCACTTGTTGGTCCTTTTGCCTTCACTCTGCGGTCCAGCTTACCCCAAACCATCTCGATTGGGTTCAGGTCCGGTGACTGTGGAGGCCAAGTCATCTGGCGCAGCACCCCATCACTCTCCTTCTTGGTCAAATAGCCCTTACACAGCCTTGAGGTGTGTTTGGGGTCACTGTCCTGTTGAAAAATAAATGATGGTCCAACTAAACGCAAACCAGATGGAATAGCATGCCGCTGCAAGATGCTGTGGTAGACATGCTGGTTCAGTTTGCCTTCAATTTTGAATAAACCCCCAACAGTGTCACCAGCAAAGCACCCCCACACCATTGCACCTCCTCCTCCACACCAGCACACCTGTGAAGTGAAAACCATTTCAGGTGACTACTGTTACGCCTAGCGCTCCGGGTCCCCGCTCCTCCCCGGAGCGCTCACGGCGTCTCTTTCCCTGCAGCTCCCCGGTCAGTCCCGCTGACCGGGAGCGCTGCTCTCTCATGGCCGTTGGGGATGCGATTCGCACAGCGGGACGCGCCCGCTCGCGAATCGCATCCCAGGTCACTTACCCGTTCCCGTCTCCTGCGGTCATGTGCTGGCGCGCGCGGCTCCGCTCTCTAGGGCGCGCGCGCGCCAGCTCCCTGAGACTTAAAGGGCCAGTGCACCAATGATTGGTGCCTGGCCCAATTAGCTTAATTGGTTCCCACCTGTTCCCTGCTTATATCTAGTCTCCTCCCTTGCACTCCCTTGCCGGATCTTGTTGCCTTGAGCCTAGTGAAAGCGTTTTTGTGTGTTTATACCCTGTGTACCAGACCTTCTGTTATCTCCCCTGACTACGAACCTTGCCGCCTGCCCCCGACCTTCTGCTACGTCCGACTTTGCTTCTGCCTACTCCCTTGTACCTCGCCTATCTTCAGCAGCCAGAGAGGTGAGCCGTTGCTAGTGGATACGACCTGGTCACTACCGCCGCAGCAAGACCATCCCGCTTTGCGGCGGGCTCTGGTGAAAACCTGTAGTGTCTTAGAACCGGTCCACTAGCACGGTCCTCGCTATCCCTCTCTGGCACAGAGGATCCACCTCCTGCCAGCCGGCATCGTGACAACTACCTCTTGAATCTCAACAAGAGAATGTCAAGAGTGTGCAAAGCAGTAATCAAAGCAAAAGGTGGCTACTTTGAAGAACCTAGAATATGACATATTTTCAGTTGTTTCACACTTTTTTGTCATGTATATCATTCCACATGTGTTAATTCATAGTTTTGAGGGCTTCAGTGTGAATCTACAATTTTCATAGTCATGAAAATAAAGAAAACTTTGAATGAGAAGGTGTGTCACACTTTTGGTCTGTACTGTACATATATGTATATATATATACACACATATTTTTTCTTTGACCACTAGAGATTAGCGTTTTTTTTATTTTTTTTATTTGATTTGCCTGATTTGTCGAATTTTCAGAAAAAATTTGGTTTGATCTGAATTTATTTGCGGCAAATTGCTATTAAAAACGGCTATTTCCGGGCTACAGAGAGACTCAATAGGGGTGTAGAACACTTTGCCTTGCCGTAACACGCATAGGGAGTGTTCTGAGTTAGTAAAATAATACTGTTATTCAGTATTCAAAATATAGCAGCAATTTTCCAATTTTTCACAAAATTTTCTAAATCGGAATTTTTCAGGGACCACTTGAGTTTTGAAGTGGATTTGAAGGGCTTTCTTATCAAAAATACCCCATTATAAAAACTGCACCCCTCAATGTATTCAAAATGACATTCAGAAAGTTTGTTAACCCTTTAGGTGTTTCACAGGAATGGCAGCAAAGTGAAGGAGAAAATTCAAAATCTTCATTTTTTACACTTGCATGTTCTTGTAGACCAAGTTTTTGAATTTTTATAAGGGGTAATAGATGAAAAATCCCCTCAAAATGTGTAACCCAATTTCTCTCGAGTAAGGAAATACCTCATGTGTATGTCAAGTGTTCGGCGGGTGCACTAGAGGGCTCAGAAGGGAAGGAGCGACGATGGGATTTTGGAGAGGGAATTTTGCTGAAATGGTTTTTGGGGGGCATGTCACATTTAGGAAGCCCCTATGGTGCCAGAACAGCAGAAAACCCCCACATGGCATACCATTTTGGAAACTACACCCCTCAAGGCACGTAACAAGGGGTCCAGTGAGTCTTAACCCCCACAGGTGTTTGACGACTTTTCGTTAAAGTCGGATGTGTAAATGAAAAAAAAAATGTTTTCACTAAAGTGCAGTTTTTCCCCAAATGTATCATTTTTACAAAGGGTAATGGGAGGAAATGCCCCCCAAAATTTGTAACCCCATCTCTTCTGAGTGTATAAATACCTCATGTTAGGACGTAAAATCCTCTGTGAGCGAACTACAATGCTCAGAAGAGAAGGAGTTACATTTAGCTTTTGGAAAGCAAATTTTGCTGAAATGTTGTTTGGGGGGCATGTCGCATTTAGGAAGCACCTAGGGTGCCAGAACAGCAAAAAAAAAAACACATGGCATACTATTTTGGAAACTACACCCCTCAAGGAACGTAACAAGGGGTACGGTGAGCCTTAACACCTCACAGGTATTTCACGACTTTTTGTGAAAGTTGGATGTGTAAATGAAAAATTTTTGTGTTTTCCCCAAATTTTACATTTTTACAAGGGGTAATAGGAGAAAATGACCACCAAAATTTGTAACCCCATTTCTTATGGAAATACCCCATGTGTGGACGTCAAGGGCTCTGCTGGCGCACTACAATGCTCAGAGGAGGAGGAGCTCCATTGAGCTTTTTGAAAGAGAATTTGTTTGGAATGGAAGTCGGGGGGCATGTGCGTTTACAAAGCCCCCCGTGGTGCCAGAACAGTCAACCCCCCCCACATGTGACCCCATTTTGGAAACTACGGGGACGCATTGTAGTGCGCCCGCAGAGCACTTTATATCCACATATAGGGTATGTTCTTACTCAGAAGAAATGGGGTTAAAAATTTTGGGGGACTTCTTTCCTATTTTCCCCTGTGAAAATGAAAAATTTAGGGTAACACCAGCATTTTAGCGAAAATTTTTTTTTCTCATTTTCCCATCCAACAATTTTGTCAAACACCTGTGGGGTGTTAAGGCGCACTATACCCCTTGTTACATTCCGTGAGGGGTGTAGTTTCCAAAATGGGGTCACATGTGGGTATTTATTTTTTTGTGTTTATGGCAGAACCGCTGTAAAATCAGCCACCCCTGTGCAAATCACCAATTTAGGCCTCAAATGTACATAGTGCGCTCTTACTCCTGAGCCTTGTTGTGCGTCCGCAGAACATTTTACGCCCACATATGGGGTATTTCCGTACTCAGGAGAAATTGTGTTACAAATTTTGGGGGTCTTTTTTTGCTTTTACCGCTTGTGAAAATAAAAAGTATGGGGCAACACCAGCATGTTAGTTTAAAAAAAAAAAAATTACAGGCTGGTGTAGACCCCAACTTTTCCTTTTCATAAGGGGTACAAGGAAAAAAAGCCCTCCAAATTTGTAGTGCAATTTCTCCCGAGTACGGAGATAACCCATATGTGGCCCTAAACTGTTTCCTTGAAATACGACAGGGCTCTGAAGTGAGAGAGCGCCATGCGCATTTGAGGACTTCATAGGGATTGCATAGGTGTGGACATAGGGGTATTCTATGCCAGTGACTCCCAAACAGGGTGCCTCCAGCTGTTGCTAAACTCCCAGCATGCCTGGACAGTCAGTGGCTGTCCGGAAATGCTGGGAGTTGGTGATTTGCAACAGCTGGAGGCTCCGTTTTGGAAACACTGCCGTACGATACGTTTTTCATTTTTATTGGGGAGGACGGTGTAAGGGGGTGTATATGTAGTGTTTTACTCTTTATGTTATGTTAGTGTAGTGTAGTGTTTTTAGGGTACATTCACACTGGCGGGCGTTTACAGTGAGTTTACCGCTAGGAGTTTGTGCTGCAGCCCAAACTTAAAGCAGAAAACTAACTGTAAATCTGCTTGTGTGAATGTACCCTGTACATTTACATGGGGGGACAAACGTCCAGCTGTTTCAAAACTACAACTCCCAGCATGTACTGACAGACCGTGCATGCTGGGAGTTGTACTTTTGCAACAGCTGAAGGCACACTGGTTGGAAAACCTTCAGTTACCTAACTCAGTATTTTCCAACCAGTGTGCCTCCAGCTTTTGCAAAACTACAACTCCCAGCATGTACTGATCGCCGAAGGGCATGCTGGGAGATGTAGTTATGCAACAGCTGGAGGTACACAACTACAACTCCCAGCATGCTGAGACAGCTGTTTGCTGTTTCGGCATGCTGGGATTTGCAATTTTGCAACATCTGGAGAGCTATAGTTTAGAGACCACTGCACAGTGATCTCCAAACTGTGGACCTCCAGATGTTGCAAAACTAGAAATCCCAGCATGCTCAGACAGCAAACTGCTATGTGGGCATGCTGGGAGTTGTAGTTTTGCAAGATCTGGAGAGCGACAGTATAGAGATCATTGTGCAGTGGTCTCAAACTGTAGCTATCCAGCTGTTGCAAAACTACAAATTCCAGCATGCCTTAATAGCTCTCTGGGCATGCTGGGAGTTGTAGTTTTGCAACATCTGGAGGGCTACAGTTTAGAGACCACTCTATAGTGATCTCAGACTGTAGCCCTCCAGATGCTGCAAAGCAACTCACCCACTTCCGTAGGATCCACGGAGCTGCATCGCAGTCCTCTTCTTCCGTTGATCGTCGCCCGCTGCCGCCGTCGATCGTCGCCGCTGCCGTCACCGATGGGTGAGTGGACTTCGGCGCCGGTCCTGTGTCGTTTCCCCGTTCTGCCCCGCCTATTGTGGGTGGGCAGGACGAGGAAACCGAAAGTAAAGCCCCCCCGCCCCCGATCTGCTATTGGTCATCGTGACTTGATGACCAATAGCAGGGATAGGAGGGGTGGCACCCCTGCCACCTCACTCCTATCGCTTCAGGGGGATCTTGGGTGTCTTGGACACCCGCGATCCCCCTTCTATTCCGGGTGATCGGGTCACCATAGACCCGAATCGGCGCAAATCGCAAGTGTGAATTCACTTGCGATTTGCGCCGATCGCCTACATGGGGGGGTCTGATGACACCCCTGGGCATTTGCGCGGTGTGCCTGCTGATCGATATATGTATTATTTTGTGGCTTTGCACATCCTGCTATTCCTGCTATTTTAGCTTACTATTTCCTGGGATTGTGCATAAGCAACATTATTTACCCTATACTGCAGCACTTCAAATGAATTTGATACCACCACCTAGTTATCTGTAGTTGTTTTCTTGCTGTGCGTAGAATGATCTAACTAAGTGTTTTAAATTTATATGTAGTTATTTATAATACAATTTAGTCATGTTTGAGAGATATATATCTATATATATATATATATAATATATTACACAAGTACCTTATTTTTAGGTTAAAATTTGTTAGTGTGGTCCAGTACACGGCATATCCAGTGTATGCATAGCTGTTTCAAGGGTGTTGAAAGGCCAGAACACCACAACATTTCCTAATTGTGGACCCAGGTCTCTTTATTCACAGGGTATGTTGGAAATGGTAAGAGCCCGTGGGCCACATGCATCTGCAGTGCAGCTGTCTGGAAGAGACAAGGGCCTACACTCTGTCAAGTCCAGATCTCACATCAAACTCCTTTAAGATGACCAGTGCCATCATTTTTCTTCCTGTCTCTTTTTTTTTTATTGACACTGAACCTGTAAATGAGTTTGTTGCTTTAAGAGTGTTCCACTAATAAACCATCACACAAGTATCCCTTAGTATAGTTGTGTAATTCCTTCCTCATGACTTAACATTCAATAGAAATCTGTTACCAGTGTCAACAGCATTAAACTGTCAGTATCGACAGGGAGTGGTGGTGTCCCTGATGATAATGGTACTTACCATGTCCAGTTCTGTGCTAGGATCTCCCCTAATCTCCACTGTTAGCTTCTGATATGGTCCAGGCTTGGTGCACATGTGGAGCTTAGTGATGTCACTGCTGCTGGTCGCTGATGTGTCCCGCTGCTAGAGGACAGCAGTGGTGATGTCACCAAGCACAGCTCATGACTCAATCTGGGCCCATAGCTGAAGCTTACAGAGGATAATGGCAGAGATACAAGGCACAGAATGGAAGAAGGTAACTACCATTGCTATCAGTGCCACCTGCACTACCTGTCAGTACACATAGGTTAGTACAGGTGACAATGGTGATAGATTTCCTTAACCAGAATTCACAGCAAACATCCAACAATGCTTTCAAATACAGTATGTTCTATGAATTGTGGCCAAGCTTATTTACAGACAAACTTTAATAGCCATTCTCCTTGAGAAAAACATTATTGCCTTTTTTTTCACAATATTTGGGCCAAAGTATAAACTATGAGCAGACAATTTACTGTAAAATAAAATTTTTATCCATCAGGCCAAAACTAAAGGATTATTTTGCAACCATTTTGGCTAATATTTGTTCCATTTTGACATGAATGGAATTTACTTTCACACTTAAACTTAACATTTCTTGGCAAATTCCTACTAAGTCTTCAATAAGATGCTGACTTGATTTTGGACTTGCTGGCTTTTGTTGTTGCAAAATCAGAATTTCTTTGAGAGTTAATGTGACAGTGTCCACATTGTTGCCTGCTGTGTTATCCTAGTTAAGGCATCCAAGAAGAAAAAAATAATAATAAATTATAATTAAATTAAAATGGATTTCACAGAGGAAAGATAATTGATAAAGTACATAGAGTTGTAACACTTACTTGACATGCTAGTGTTGGACCTGGGAACATCCAAAGAAGAATATTGTTGTGTTGCTTTCTCCATCAAACTCCACATGACAGCTACATCATCATAAACATGCAGTACTGCTTATTCTGTAATCTCAAAATGATGGAAACAGCCTTATTTGCTAAGTCAATTGCAAAAAAGCACATTAGACCTAATTTTATTAATCAGACAGGAAATTGTACCAAAATAAATTTTAAAAAAGTAATTAAATTGTCCAGAAACAATTTGGAGGAAATACATAGAGCCATCCACAGGTCAAACCGCAGTTTACAAAATGCACCAACAATATATAACCCCTGCTCACATTTTGACCTCAACAGGTTGTGCAAACATTACCAAAAGTCACCTTTTTTCTACGAAATTCCAAGTCAGATATTCTCCAATAGGCAAGGCTGCCTTGACTTCAAATCTGAATAACACTTTTGTATTTGTCATGCAGTATGAATAGTTCCAAATTTTCTTTTGATTTTCCAGAATCCTAAATTTGCGCATGTACGTTTGCTGGGATAATGGACTATCATATTGCTTGCGATCCAAATAACTGACAATCTCCTCTAATTCACAACATAAAAATTGTTAGGTATGAGAATTTACTTAATTATCTGGAACATAAATTTAAAATAAAAATAATTATGCAACATAAAGGCATAAACTAGAATGTTTAATATTATTTACATTTCCAAGTACTAGCAAAATATGACAAAACCTGAGGCAAAGAACGGCAAAACTAATGTCAAAGAAAACCACTACCATGACAGTGATTAATAAAGTTTGAAAAGGGTACAGGGGGCTGATAATGTATTCAGAGACTGATTTAGATATCCCTATTGACCATATGTATGAAAAAGCTGTGAGAGGAGAAATCCATAGATTTTCAATCACCAACCAATCACTGCTCCTGTTAAAATTTCCAAGAACTGGATAGCTGTGCTTGTTTGCTTAGAGAAAAGCTCTCTATTTTTGAGCAAACAAGGTTCAACAAATCTGAAAACAAAAAAATCACAGGTGGTCCTCAAACAAACAATCCTAATTTTCATAATAAATTATCATAGTTAAAATAAATTTAGAATAGCCATTGAAATTACTATATAATTTAATTAGAATAGGGAAAAAAAATATTGTCCAATAATTAAGTCAAAAACTCACCTGGGATGCCTGATTCCATAGTAAAGGTGGGAAAAAAAATTCTCAAAGTAGTTCTTGATTTATCTTTAGTTGGTCAAACTTGCACTCTATATAATGATACAAAAAAATTTACTTAAAAAAGAAAAATAACATATCACTTAATTTAGGCACATAGTACAATTAATATAAATATGATCTGTATGAACAATCAAATATTGAAATGAAAAATGACCTTGTATCTAACTTATCCAATATACTAAGGATAGTGGCTAAGTTAAACATCGCATTATTCTGAATGCTGTGACCCCCGTGATCTCCAGTTTTGTGTCCCGGTCGTCATCATGAAGGAATAATTTTATCACTATCACCGTATGACGCACTTCTGTCACACCCCCTCCATGTATTCGAGTGGCTATATGGGTGTGTTGTGGGGATTCACACTAAGGGTTTTTGACAGAATCTACGCTCAGTGAATTCCGCAGGTGGAGATTTCATCCTGCCGACTGCCGCCAAAATACTTCTGCGCTAGGGCCGAGTGGCACTGCTCCGTCATGACTGATGGCCGTGCAGTGCTCACTTTCTTCCACGCAAAGAAAAAACATGGGGGAGATTTATACAAACCTGTCCATAGGAAAAGTTGCTGAGTTGCCCATAGCAACCAATCAGATATCTTATTAAATTTTTTACAAGGCCTCTGCAAAATGAAAGAAGCAATCTGATTGGATGCTATGGGGAACTTAGCAACTGTTCCTCTTGACATGTTTTGACAAATCATCACCGTTATAAAAAAAGTGGGATGCAGTAATTTTTTCGCCACGATGTCCCGTCACTATATAACGTCCGTAATGAATTCCGGGCATATACGGATGCAAACGGGCAGTTACAAAACCCCATAGGCTGCAATGCGATTTAGTCGCGGCCGTCGGGGGTTTTGTAACAGCCGGTTTTCCCCAATATAGTGACAGAACTTCTGACGGAAGTTCCTAAACGGAACAATAATATAGTGTGAAAGGAGCCTAACCTGCCATATGTAAGAATTTTAGTGTGGCTCTGTCCTTTCATGCTTTGATTGTAATTGTTGTTAGGACCCAAAATATGGCAACAATGGCGAAACCTGCGTCTCAAAGTTAAAACACAAAGAGCCCACTTTTTATGAAAAAAACATTCCTTTTAAACCAAAATATCAGTCCACATTTCACTTACGAAAGCCTTAAAAAGTCTCTTATGCTCCCCAATGCAGACACAACTCCAGTTACCAGAAAGCTCACAGAGGAAGTGTTGTGTGGCGCGAACATAAAATGCCTGGCGCATGCGTACTAGTTACTCTGGTGTTTGTGAATTAACACACCAGAGTCTCTCTACTCCTGCGATCTTTAAAACATTTCATAAGTGAAAGTACGAAAGCAAAGTATACTTTTGCCTGGGCATATTGACAAAAACAAGCCAATTTGCAGTAAGTTTAAATTAGCCAAATTGTAGTTATAAAAAACTAAGCAAATGGGAAAATATAGCCCTAGGGGCATATTTCATTAATTCATCACACTTCCATCAAAGAAACTTCATAAACATTTAGAATCTTGATGGGCAATACAATTCCTTTACATAAATGTTAATGACATGATGCCAGGTTCGTGCATATTTTAAACTAGATTACCAAACCTAAAAGAAAGAATTTAACAAATATATGCCAAGCCTATACTAGCCCATAGAAAAACCTTACACAATTTTATGGAAAAAAAAAAAAAAAAGAAAGGAAACTATATTAAGCTGAAAACTTCAATTTTTTTTCCCAGTTCTTGCCATTTGGGGACACATGGATCTGCTACCAAACTTGCTGGCTGCAGATGCGTTCGCAACCAAGTTGTAAAGCAAAGACAAGCCTGAGTTTATAAAGAACGTCTGCATTCAATTTTCTTCTTGAGGAGGAAATCCATTGCTCATTTAGATTAAATAAGGAAGCAATAATGGGATTATATGCAAAGTTGGAAAGGCGACTACCAAACAAATCCAAATGCTCCAAAGCTCCTAATGGATTAACAAAAATACTCTCAGTCATGTATTTCATGGCAACGGGAGTTTTCCAACACTACACTGCTGCAAGGTTTGGCATCAGCCAACCAACTTTCTGTAGGGTACTACGCAAGGTCCTTGGAGCCATGTTGAAGGTAGAAAAGGACTACTTTTATTTTCCAAACAACTGCACAGGAACAACAAATCTTCAAGGAACAGTTCTTCAAAATAGCTGAAATGACAAATGTTATATGCTTAACCCCTTAACGACCAAGGATGTATATTTACGTCCTTGGCCAGCTCCCGCGATATAACACGGGGTCACTCGTGACCCCGTGTCATATCGGGTCGGTCCCGGCATGTAACTGAAGCCGGGACCCGGGGCTAATAGTGCGATGCAGTGATTGCCGTGCTGCATGCTATTAACCCTTTAGATGCGGCGTTCAAAGTTGAACGCTGCATCTAAAACTAAAGTAAAAGCTGTTTAGTGGAGCTGATCGGAGCCTGAGATGCAGGCTTGAGCAATCGACCACCGATAACACTGATCAGTGCAAGGCTATGGCTTTGCAGTGATCAGTGTAATAGATCAGTGTGTGCAGTATTATAACCCCCTATGAGAGCTATAACACTGCAAAAAAAAGTGAAAAAAATGTTAATAAATGTGATTTAACCCCTTAAGGACTCCGTTTTTCCGTTTTTGCATTTTCATTTTTTACTCATCACCTTCTAAAAATCATAACGCTTTCAATTTTGCACATAAAATTCCATATGATGGCCTATTTTTTGCGCCACCGATTTTACTTTGTAGTGACATTAAGTAATTTTACCCAAAAATCCACGGCGAAACAGAAAAAAATTAATTGTGCGACAAAATGTAAGAAAAAATGCCATTATGTAACTTTTGGGAGCTTCCGTCTCTATGCAGTGCATTTTTTGGTAAAAATAACGACTTATCTTTATTCTGTAGGTCCATACGGTTAAAATGGTACCCAACTTATATAGGTTGGATATTGTCGTACTTCGGAAAAAAATCATAACTACATGCAGGAAAATTTATATGTTAAAAATTATTATTTTCTAACCCCTATAACTTTTTTATTTTTCCGCGTATGGGCCGGTATGAGGACTAATTTTTTGCGCCGTGTTCTGAAGTTTTTATCGATACCATTTTTGTATTAATTGGACTTTTTGATCGTTTTTTATAAATTTTTTCATGATCCAAAAATACGCTGTTTTGGAATTTGGAATTTTTTTGCACGCACGCCATTGACTGTGCGATTTAATTAACAATATATTTTTATAGTTCGGACATTTCCACATGCGGCGATACACATATGTTTATGTAAATTTTGTTTTACACAGTTTTTTTTGTGGTAAAAGGGGGGTGATTCAAACTTTTCTTAGGGAAGGGGTTAAATGACCTTTTGTTAACTTTTTTTTCACTTTTCCATAGGGACCTATAGCACTGCACACACTGATCTCTTATGCTGATCTCTGCAAAGCCATAGCTTTGCATACATCAGCGAGATAGGGGCTCGATTGCTCAAGCCTGTAGCTTAGGCTTGGAGCAATCAAACCCAGATCGGACGCAACAGAGCAAGGTAAGGGGGTCTCCACTCGCGTCCTAGCTGATCGGGACATTGCAATTTTATCGCGATATCCCGATCAGCTCGACTGAGCTGCCTGGAAGCGTTTTCTTTCACTTTCAGACGCGGTGGTCAACTTTGACCCGTGTCTGAAGGGTTAATAGCGCGCAGCACAACGATTGGTGCCGCGCGCTGTTAGCCCAGGGTCCCGGCTATGAATAGCAGCCGGGACCGACACGGCGTGACCCCGTTTTAAACACCGGGACCGGGCTCAGGGCATACAGGTAACCCTTTCCCTAATAAAAGTCCAAATCACCCCCCTTTTCCCATTTAAAAAAAACATGTAAATAAAAATAAATATAAACATATGTGGTATTGCAACGTGCGTTAATGTCCGAACTATAAAAATATATTATTAAAGGAGTACTCCAGAATTGGAAAATTGTACTCCATACTGCCAGCAGTTCAAAAATAGATAAAGAGGTACATACCTTCCTTTGCTCCCCCTGTGCCTCCGGTAACCCACTCCGGTCTCAGCCGCGATCCTCTTCCTGGTTGCCGGTGGTCTGTGAGTCATACCGCACTCTCCCAGCCGCAGCGAAGTCCTGACTTGGCCGGTGATAGGCTGAGCATCAGTGTGACGTTTTCCTCCCCCGCCACCTGCTGCCAGGGCCAAAATAGCGTATTTTTGGTCACTTTTTATATCATGAAAAAATGAGTAAAAAGCGATAAAAAAAAGTCTGATCAATACAAAAATGGTACCACCAAAAACAGATCACGTTGCAAAAAATGAACCCTCATACCACCCCGTACGCAAAAAAATAAAAAAGTTAGAGGGGTCAGATTATGACAATTTTAAACGCATAGATTTTCGTGCATGTAGTTCTAATTTTTTCCAGAAATACGACAAAATCAAACCTATATAATTAGGGTATCATTTTAATTCTATCGACCTACAGAATAAAGAGAAGGTGTCATTTTTACCAAAAAACATACTGCATAGAGGCATTTTTCTTCAATTTTGTCGCACAATGATTTTTATTCTGTTTCGCCGTAAATTTTTGGGTAAAATGACTGATGTTATTACAAAGTAGAATTGGTGGTGCAAAATATAAGCCATCATGTGGATTTTTTTTTTTGGGTGTAAAATTTAAAGAACTATGATTTTTTAAAGGTAAGGAGGAAAAAACGAAAGTGCAAAAACGGAAAAACCCTTAATCCTTTAGGAGTTAAAAAGACCAAATGTGTAAAATGATTTATATATGATGTATTTGTTCACAGGAGAACCTTTCCCTATGTACCTTTCCCTATGTACTCCTGCTGAACAACGTTACAATGCAGCACATAAGAAAGCACGATGATCGAGCGGACATTTGGTATCTGGAAAAGTCGATTCCGATGTCAGTGAAGGGGCATTAATGTATATGCCAACAATTGTGTGTGAAATAAATACAGGATGTGCAATACTTCATAATATCGCCAACAGCCACAACCTGGAAATGCCTTTAGCAGATGATTTGAGGGAGGAAATGAAATCAATCTTGCGCACAATGTTCAAAATGATCAAGTGGGCTAGCTAGTTAGACAGCATGTGACCAAAAGCCACTTTGGGTAATGTTACCCTTAATGTTGACAATATGTTGACAATAATAGTCGAACCACGCGAGATAACCATATTTGAAAATGTAAATAACAAACAACATTAAATTTATAAGGATTGTATGAGTATATTGACAGGACCAATGAGAATGTGGTCTTATTTTCTTTCTCTTTTTTAAAGTTACACAAGTGTGCATTACAAGGAAACTAGTGTAATTATGCTTGCATATTGTACTGGACAATTAACATAAAAGAGGTAACCATAACACTGCTGTGTACATTGAGCCATTTCAAGTATGCAATTTCATCATCCAAACCGTATCCCCACCAACACAATTATCAAGTTAATCCTACACTACTGGTTATTGACCCCTTAAGGACTCAGCCCATTTTCAGCTTAATGGTCTATTCACATGTACAGTATTCTGCGCAGATTTGATGCGCAGGATTTGATGCGCAGGATTTTCTGCTGCAGGTTTCAATGGAAACTGAATGACTCGTGTGAATAGTCTGAATAGACGCTAAGGACTCAAAACAATCTTCTTTTTGCATTTTGATTTTTCCTTCTCATCTTCAAAAAATCATAATGCGTTCAATTTTGCACCTAGATACCCATATAAGGTCTTGTTTTTTACGCCTCCAATTGTACTTTGTAATGACATTACATATATTATAACATAATCTGTGGCGAAACAAAACAAATATTATTTGTGGGGTGAAATTAAGAAAAAAACACAATTTTGCAACTTTTTAGGGATTCCGCTTCTACGCAGTGCACTTTTCGGTTAAAATGACACCTTATCTTTATTCTGTAAGTCCATACAGTTACAGGGATACCCAATTTATGTAGGTTTTATTTATTTTACTACTTTTAAAAAAAATTATAACTACATGCAACAAAATTAGAATGTTTAAAATTGTCATCTTCTGACCCCTGTACCTTTTTTATTTTTGCGCGTATGGTCTGTAGTTTTTATCGGTACATTTTTGTTTTGATGGGACTTTTTGATCGCTTTTATTAATATTTTTATGGAATATAAAGTGACTAGAGATGAGCGAACTTAAAGTAATTTGATTCGTCACGAACTTTAGCCTGCATAAATGAGTTCAGCTTTCAGGTGCTCGGGTGAGCTGGAGACTCTCTCCTAGGACTATATCCACCTTTTCCAGCCCACCGGAGCACCTGAAAGCTGAACTCATTTATGCAGGCCATCAACTGCCAAGCCAAGAAGTTTGTGACAAATTGAATTACTGGAAGTTCGCTCATTTCTAAAAGTGACCAAAAATTCACTATTTTGGATTTTGGTATTTTTTTACGTGTACGCCATTGACCATGCGGTTTAGCTAACCATATATTTTAACAGTTCGGACATTTACGCATGCGGTGGTACCACATATGACTTTTTTATTATTTTATTTAAAAAGTAGGAAAAGGGGGTGATTTAAACAGGGTGGGGGGGGGGGGGGGGTCTGGTCCGGAAACATATGTGGACAGTAATTGATGTTCTCTGACCCGCTATATGTAGATCACATGTTTTTCTGACGCACAGCGCATGATGACGTCAACATCACGTGAGTAATGTTCTTAGACATGAAAATTGAACGTACAGTAATGAGTGCTTGAGGAAAATAACAAGTCCAGCAGAAGGTGCCGCACCGTCTCTCATAAGTTTTTTTGTCCTTTATAGTGTGAGATGAATTGCGCCTAGTTGCCATGTAGGTTAGGTTTGCACAACTGCAACATGTACATTGGCCATTGGTCAGTCATATCTACAAATAGGGAGCCGTAGTAGGAAAATGAAGAGCCAATTGAACAATACAACCTGACAGAACCGAAGAAACTGACCAGGTCTGACATGGTGGAAAGTTTGGCCGAGTAATTTTGGTCAGGGAAATTAGTAAATCTTCTGGGTTTCGGGAAAATAATGAAGTCACGCCTCTTTTTGGGAAAAGTAATTTAGGTTGGAAAATGGAGGCGCAACGAGGCGCAAGAGGACGCATTTTGTCTGCGCCATGGCGCAGACATCTTGCGTCTTCGAACCCTACCGAAAACCCTACCGAAAACAGTCAGATTAACAATAGTAAATGAGGCACATGGTGTTTTTTGCACACCTTTCCTTTTTGTTGATTTAAAAAAAAATTGGGCTCCATATATTTATCCTAAGAAAACTTATGTTTTAGCTAATGCATATCCTCAATGCTTACTTGTGGTCTGATGCGGAGGAATTTCTGTAACTGGGGAGCAGCACAAATATTTTTTGCTGTATCCATATTTGTGAAGTGTTGGTGTGGCACCATGGTTAATCTACTCTGATGCATCAGGCATTGGTGGGTAGAAATCCTGGCTGATCCATGCCTGATTCATCTTGACAAAGGTCAGTCTCTCCATATTTTTGGTGGACAAGCGAGTTCTCCTTGGGGTTACTATGGCCCTGACTGACTATGTAGGATGTCTCTGTAGTATGTCAGTTTGTCCTCCCTCTCAGAGGGTCTAAAAAAGGCCCCCATTTTGTGCAGGTAGCAAGGGTCCAACAAGGGTGACAATTCAGTGGTCGCTACGCAAGCAAGTGAGCATGCATCATGCTATTTTTGCAAGTGACTTGGAGGAACTCCCTGCCTCCATCTCCATTGCATACTGCCACGGTGTGTCTGGGTCCTCTGTCTCGTTTCTCGTCTCTCGGCTCCTCTGGCTGCTCTTGCTCCTCCTCTCCTGTCATATGACTATAAAAACCACCCATTTTGCTACATATTGCCTGTGCTCCACTGTTCCCCTCACCCTCCTCCTCTTCCAGTTCAGCCCCCACAGGGCTCATGTGGCCGTGAGATGTAGGCGCCACATCTCCAGTGCCTGACAAGCCATTGTTTCCCCCATCTGTTGTAGGAAATTAAGCAGTGGAATGACGTCATTCATCCCACAATTCTGATGACTGACTAATAATGTGGCTTCCTCAAAGGGCCTGAGGAAACGGCAGGTGTCACGTATGAGTTGCCACTGGTTGACATCTAAGTTAAACAGGTGAGTTCCCATATCCACTTGGATCATCAGGAAATAATTGATAACCTTTCTCTGTTCGTATAGTTGGTCCAACATATGGAGGGCAGATTTCCAACGGGTGGAAACGTTGCATATCAGACTATGTTGGGGGATGCCATTCTGACGCTGCAGCTCAAGAAGAGTGTGCTTTGTAGTGTACGAGTGGCTAAAGTGCATGCAAAGTTTCTTTCCCATTGTTAGGATATCTTGCTGATGAGGGTAACACTTCTGGAACTGCTTGACAACCAAATTGACAACCACGTGTTCCATACAGGGTGCATGGCTCAGCCTTCCCAGCTACATCCAACAAGATGTTCTTCCCGTTGTCGGTCACCATGGTTCCCATTTCCAGTTTTCGTGGAGAAAGCCATGATTTGACTTCTTGACAAATCACTTTCAGCAGTTCCTCCCCTGTGTGACTCCGTTGGCCAAGGCAAACCATGTGAAGAACAGCATGACACTGCTGTGCCCTGTACACAAGGTATGCTGGAGGGGCACTGAGACTTGTCCATGCAGTGGAGGCTGAGGACACAGTGGAGGATGAGGAAGCAGAGTCAAACACTGTTGCAAGACCAAGTTGCTGTTGTGGCTATACAGGAACCCCATTCACCCAGTGGGCCATAAAGGACATATATTGTCCCTGACCGTAGTTACAGCTCCACACATCAGCGCTGCCATGCACTTTGGTACACACCGACAGGCTCAAGGACTGTCCCACCTTCTGTTCCACATATTTGTGCAGGACTGGTACTGCCTTATTCACAAAGAAATGATGACCTGGGAATCTCCACCTCGGCTCAGCACAAGCCATAAGTTCTCTGAAAGAAGCAGAGTCCACCATTTGAAAAGGGATGGATTGCAACACCAGCAACTTGGACAGGAGCACTGTGCCGTTGGATGAGTGGGCGCATTCTTCTGTCTCTTGGACATCGCTTCACTGATGGATTGCTGCCGGAATGACTGACAAGGAGTAGGAGGAGCAGGAGCATCTGGACCGACAGAAAATGTGTATGACAGACAGCTCCCTTTGGCTGAGGTGGTGGAGCCTTGGATGGCTGAAACAGGGAGCGGCGTGCCACTGGGTGATGCTGCAGGCTGGACCACCGCATCGCAGCCACTGTTCACCCAGGCCACTTTATGGTGAAGCTGCATATGTTGATGCAGGACTGTGTTGCCAACCCCGGTCACGCTTCACTTTCTGCCAACACAGCTTGCATGTGGCCATGTTAACATCCTCTGGATGCTTGATGAAAAACTGCCTCACCGCCAAGTAGCTGATTTTCCTCCCAACAGTCTGCACTGACTGACTGCTACTGCTGCCGACTCCAGGAACCCCTGTTCCACTACATCCCAGGCAGGTAGGCTGCTGCGAAGCAGGTGGTCTACCCCGGGCACGTTTGGCTCGAGACTTCCCACTGCTGCCACCATGCTGACTCCCAGCCATGCTACCACCTTGCTGGCTCAACTGCTGCCTCACGGGCAACCTGTCACCCTATTCTCCTGATGATGATGAAGCACCTTCTGCACCCAGCTCCCAAGTGCGATCGGCTTCATCATTATCGAGTTGTGTACATCACTGATGTCCTCCTCAGGTTCCTCAACGGTGTCTGTTTAAGAAGCATGAATGCTCACAACAACACCTCCCACGCCACTCTCCTAATCACTACTTGCCGGCCTAGCGGAGGAAGCAGCGCATGTCTCCTCCAATTCTTGGCTGGGCAGTAGCTGCTGACTGTCCTCCAGTAGACTGTCCTCACTAAATAGTGGAGCTGAACCCAAAGCATACAATACTTCTGTGGAGGAAGGAACAGCATAGAACAGAGGCCTGCTCCCGGGCCATGCCAACTGAGGGTTGTGTCTGAGGAACCCACCGACTGTTGACTGGGGGTATCAGATGTCACTTGGGATAAAGTGGATGACTGAGTTAACCAATCAATCACGGCAGATGGGTTGAAGGTCGAGACACGACCGCTAGCTGATACCAGGAGCTCAGGCCTCTCGCTGCGACTCCTGCTACCACACGCCCCTAGTCTTCTGTGATCTTTGCCTGTGCCTGATGAATATAGGGCTCTGACACTCCTGTGTTTACGTCCTGGCACTTCTCTGCCTGACATACTTATACACCAGCATAGTGCGTATATGTTACACTTCTGAGAGGACAATAAGCTCCACTACGCTTACAACTGAATTAGTCTACAAAAGCAGGTGTGTAGGTTTGGCTGGCCTTTCAGATAAACTAGGCCCTTATGACTTTAACAGGAACAAAATCGTACACCATTTAGGTGTACGTACAGGTTACATTTATGAGAGGCGGACAATACGCTCCACTATGCTTAAAACTGTATTGGGCTACAAAAGCAGGTGCGTAGGTTTGGCAGGCCTTTCAGAGTAACTGGCCCAAATGAGTTTAACAGGAAAAAAAATTGTACACCACCTAGGTGTACATACAGGTTACACTTATGAGAGGACATTACGCTCCACTACACTTACAACCTGTATTATGCACTAAAAGCAGGTGACTATGGCTTTTAGTGCTCATCATAACTGGCTCCTATTAGCTTTAGAGTTGTAGTACACCCCAGTGCAGCAGTACAGAGTCGCTGTGTAGCATACCCAAAAGTGTACTTTCTCTCTTTCTTTCTTTCTTTTTCTCTCTCTCTCCCCTGTCACTGCTTGTCTGCAGTGATTTGGGCTTGTGGTGAATCGCTGCTGTAAAGCTTTTTTTTCTCTGGAACACACACACTGTCTGCTCTCTCTCTGCAAAAAAAAATGCTGCCGATTTTATAGGGTTGTGACATCATAGGGGCTGACTGGCTGCTGATAGGCTGAATACCACCATGTGATTCAGGGTCATCCCTCCATAACACCTTCCCAGAATTCCTTGCCCCATGTCCTCACATGTGGATCTGCCATTTTAGCCCCCCAGCCTGCAGAAAATGGAGTCCATGAAGCAAAAAATGAATTGCGGCGATATTGATTCATTATGAATACATTTTTTCATGAAACTCCCTCTTTGATGTCACCCAGTCCTCCGCTTGTCATTTTACTACTTCTGAGGTAGACTTGTCTCGGCAGTGATGGCCCACTCACTGGCCACACCCATGCCCTGCTCAGTCAGTGATTGGGTGAATGGGCCATCACTGTTTGCCTCAAAAGTAGGAATAAACATCAGAGAAAAAGAAATGAACCATACAGACCAATAGTGCAAGGAAGTAAAGTCCCTGCTTTACTTCTGTATTTGCACTTTAGGTCTGTATGTTTTTTTTTTTTTTTTTTACTAATGCACATCATGCTTTAAATTTACACTGTATGATACAAAAACTCTTGATATGTTGTAAAGCATGCAAAACCAATAGGTGTCGCAATTGCTTTTATTAGAAAATTTTCAGTATTTCATACCGAAAAAGCCAGTCAAACAACTGCCACCCCACGCCTGCTTGGACACATCACCTACGTCATGGACACACTTCCTTGATTAACAGCTGTGAGTGCAGGGCTCACAGCTGGAGGAAAAATCCTCCCACTGTCAGCTTGTGTCCCGCTACTGTCAGTGAGGACAAGCTTGGAGTTGTAGTTTTGCAAATGCTAGGGGAGATGTGAGCAGACAGCATACTGAGAGAGGGGGTGGATACCTGCACAGTGAGACCACGCCCCCTTCCATAGACGTGTATAGCGGGGGCGGGGTGATGTCACATGGGGGTGGAGTCGTGACGTCATGAGACTCCGGCCCCGTGGTCGCCACCCGGCTGTTTGTGAGCGGGCACCACGGCATGCAGCTCAAACAGGAGGGTGGCGAATACAAGATTGTGGGGGTCCCCGGCAGCAGAACCCCCGCGGTGAGACATCTTATCCCCTATCCTTTGATTAGGGGACAAGATGTCTCAGGGCCAGAGTACCCCTTTAAAGAGATTACCACATATTTGCTAGTTTACTTGCAGGGGGCTACTATAGTGGTACACTATTGGTGCGGTGTATGTGCACATGCATGCATTCCTCCTTTGGTGTGTCTTTTTTTGGTAACCTCGAAATTAGGAAGCAGAGCAAAAAGTGGAGGACCAGATTACACTTGATTGCGAGCTGCAGAGGACCTAGTTGAGTGAGCATGTTTTTTGTTTTTTTATGGTGTCCAAAGTAAAATATCAAACATTTCATATGCCTGGATTACCCCTTTAATATGCAACAGAAAAGTAATCAACAATCTACTTGCTCCTTATAATTATTGATTATTATACTTATCTTTGCTGTTATGTGGAAATAGTTATTTAAAATTATGTAAAGTAAATGCTATTCAGCCATAGTTTGAACAATATTATTTTTTTGGATGTTTTGTCTATATATAGTAAACTGGTGTAGGCAAGTGATGTGTTTTTCCTTACACAGTGGCACCTTTAGCCAACTGTAAGCGCAAAGAACTGAAGACAGTTCCATTGACTAAAGGGGTGTACTAGCTTGTAGAAAATATATAGTTCACACACCATGAATCCTATTAATCCCAGGATCAGCTGAACAAAGCTGATCAAAGTCAAATGGGCACCTCCCTCATTCAACCCATTGATGGGGTGCCAGCACCCAGACACCATCAAAACTTCTGAGATGTCAATAATACATGCCAGATGTTTACTGAAATAAAGTGACATTGAAAACTTTGCCCCAAAGTTTGAGACACTTGTTGTAAGGATGGGTTTTTAGATGTATATTTTGAGGGAAATATCAACTAATACCACATATTTATTATTATTTACACAATAAAGCCTGATGTTGTCAGGTTGGGGGAGTATGGGGTACTAATATTTTATGTGAACCACACTATAGAAGTTAGATAACCCATCATTAATAATAGTATAGACATCGCTAATAGGTTATAAGCCAGCATTCTACACTGCACATAACTGTGCAATGGGCACCCTATAGAAGTGTCAGCTTTATGCAATTATAGTACTAAGCAACTGCTCCCCTCATAAACAGTGGGGGCATGAATCCACCTTTGCCAGCTATATAGACTCAAGCAACTTATTTCTTCTGGCAGTATAGGTGTGGTTGCCCAGATGTGGTGTAATAAATTCTGGAGACGCTTATTGTAAAGGTGAAAAAATTCTTACAAGCAACTACTCTTTAGCACATCCAAGAAGGAAAAAACGGAGCACATACCAGTAGTGTTGATTGCTGTTGTGACTTTTATTTCATGTCTTCAATTCGGGGTATGCGGTAGAGGGAGAGGGAGGGTGGACAATAGTAGGTAGGGGAACGTCAGGCGACGGTCAGTGTCACGCTGGAATTCTCTTCATCAGGCTTGGCGTATTCGCATGTGGAACTGTGTCACGTGACTTTCGCTTTAAAATGTGCATGGGAGGTTTGCATTCAAAAAAACTTATTTTTTTTCACATGCGAAAACTAAATGAACATGCCACCCAATACTTTTCCAGAGGAGGAGGAAGAAATATTAATCTTTGTAAGTAATTTCACATATCACACCAGTGTATTTGATTACAGTTTACATGCATGTTTGACCAATTTCTGCAGATAGAGTGTTAAAATATTTTCACAAATTGCTGCAAATATTTTCACTAGGTAAAACTTCGCTGTTTTTCAGTTATATGACAGTAGCAGGTCCCCCCTTTAGATGAAAGTGCAGGTCCCCCCTTTAGATGACAGTAGCAGCCCCCCCTTTAGATTTAAGTAGCAGGTCCCCTCTTTAGATGACCGTAGCAGGTCCCCCCTTTAGATCAGGGGTTCTCAACCGGTGGTACCCGTAGCCCTAGGGATATGCCACCAGTTGTGCAGAGGTACATTGGCCAGTATTTGTCAGTGCACAGCGGAGAATGGCTGCGGCAGCTCCCCGGCCGCGGCTACTGTACAGGAGCTGTGTAGTTGCTGGGGAGACGTGTGACCTCTCCTGATGTTGTGCGGAGGTGCCGCACAGCGTAGGAGGACATCATACGTCAGTGCAGCCCTGCCGAACTGTACTCTGGGACGCGATGTATACTTGGACAGGCCACACGGGACGCGCTGTATACCCAAACAGGCCAGGTAAAAAAATATATATCTGTAGATATAGATATATTACCCCAGGGGGATCGGAGGGGGGAGTGTAAATTACCCCCCTCCATCTTAATCCCCCTGTGCCATTATCCCTCTACCTCCCCCCTCCATCTTAATGCCCTGTGCCATTATTCCCCCCTCCCTCTGATCCCCTTGTGTCATTATTCCCCCTCCCTCGGATCCCCTTGTGTCATTATTCCCCCTCCCTCTGATCCCCTTTTGCCATTATTCCCCCTTCCCTCTAATCCCCATTTGCCATTATTCTCTCCTCCCTCTGATTCCCTTTTGCCATATCTGTTAATAATGGCACAAGGGGATTAAGATGAAGGAGGGGGGGGGTATAAATGGAAAAAGGCGAACCGAGGGAGTTGGGAATAATGGCACAAGGGGATTAAGTATTGCATTAGTATAAAGATAAGCACACACCATTATTAAAATAAGTAATTTTATTACTTATTTTGTCCGCGGGTAAGTTCCCGCTAATTTACGCGCGAGGGGTACCTATGGACATACTTTCACCCTTTGTGGGTACAGTCGCAAAAAAGGTTGAGAACCACTGCTTTAGATGACACTCACAGCAGGGCCCCCTTCAAAGACTTAAATACTTTTAGATGTTTTTGTTGAGGAAATTATTTTCAATACCTTTATTAAACAAAATTGCGATTATATACTTTTTGCAGCATGGGTATGATAGTACCCGGGTCCAGGCTGAAAAATATTGCATTCTGCACGATGTCATTCGGGAGATTTCCCACAAATTCAAGGTCTGGCACGAGAGTCTGATCATCTTAAAAAAATGGTCAGACGTCAAAAGGCGGAATATGGACCTAATAAGAAAGATCTGGGACAAACATTGCCCAGGTACAAGGCTTACATTGCTTTTGTTTCTCTCGCCAACACTGAAATGTATATATATATATATATATATATATATATATATATACATATATATATATATATATATATATATATATATATATATATATATATATATTAGCTGAGTACCCGGCGTTGCCCGGTTTTTCCTTCCTAATCCTTGTTGGGGAGGAAAATCAACAAAGGAGGAAGCTTTTGAATTCATATCCCATCCTCATATATTGTTGTCATATCCCAATCCCATATCCCGTCCTCACATCTCAGCCTCATATCCCGTCCTTATATCCCGTCTTCACATCACAACCTCGTATCCCATCCTTATAGGCATTTTTTTGTGTTGTAAGAAAAGTTTGTCCTCTTTTTATTCTAGCAGGGACTTCTACATGCACAAGTTTGTCTTTTAGATTTGCTGATCTCCTAAATGACATAAGGGGATTATAACTAAACTCTTTTATGCCCTAAGTTGTTTGTCTACATTCTGAACATTGTTTGATTACAGGGGCTCCACTTCTTGCTTTGCGGCAGAAGAGGAGAGTAGAGGAGATGGAGAAGGAGAGCAGCCAGGACCCTCCAATCAGGAACCTGCTCCAGCCACACAACCTGATGTGGTGGAAACTGTGGAGGTGGAGGAACAAGAGGAGCCGCATCCCCCACCCCAGCTCCTGGTGAAGATGATAACTCGAAGGAAGAGGAGGAGGAAGTTGTCCTGTCCCCCCGACCGGAATGGCAAATATGTGCACACAGCATTATGATTTTGTATCCATAAGATGTACCGGAAAAAACATGGCCAACATTGAAGGAAAAACCACACAATACAGTAATATAATACAAGAGCACTAGACACTAACTGTTTAATCTACATAAAAACCATTAAATAACCAACTAAAATCCCATTATACTCTACATAGCTATCACAAACTAGCCAACTAAACATCTTAATCTGATTTGAAAGTAATTTTCCTTTTTTTTTTTTTTTAAATCCTAACAGTTCTCAAGAAATAAAAATAAGGAGCTGCAGCGGGATCCCAAAGCCGCAATGATGGCAATTATGAAGCAGCAGCGGCTTCTACAAAGGAAGATCGATCAGCTGGGGGAGCGTCACCAGAAGGGGATGCAGGACATGCTTGTTTGTTATTTTTTTGTTTATATACTTTTGTTATAAAATTTCATATTTGTTCAGACGTGTGCTTTCTTTTTTTTAAATTGTTATGTTTTTCACCAATACATAGAACCGGTCTGGGTGTCTTGGGGAAAACATATGTGGGCATTTATCAAACGATATAGATGTTTTTTTGCTGTATTTTTTTACTCTTTTTAGTAGTTACACTTTTTATTTGCCCTTTTTTTCAAATTTTCAATGTACATTTTATGAGCGTTTTTGTCTAATTTTACTTTTTTTTTTTACTTTTTTTTTAACCATGCTGTAGACAGGTATTTACTCAGAAATTAGGCACCTATTAGGCGCAAAGTAGGCGCAGATTAGGCACAAACAGCAAAAAAAGGTGTAAATCTACACCAACTAAAAGGTGGTGTGAGAAAAACCTCTATGCTAGAGAAAAGCGTAAAACAGCTGCTAACACATGCATTTATCATTGTCCATGTATGGTTTTTATAAATAAGTATATAGATAGATAGATAGATAAAGATATATAGATATGTATTGAATTTACCTACTGTATGCCAGTGTTTCCCAGCGAGGGCACCTCCAGCTGCTGCAAAACTAGAACTCCCAGCATGTCCATACAGTTGGCTGTATGGGCATCCTGGAGTTGTAGTTATGCAACAGCTGGAGGCGCCCTGGTTGGGAAACACTGACATTTTAAACTAAAGATGTCATTTCACAATGATTAATCATCTCAGCACTTCATTTGACCAATTCTGAGGATATAACTTCTGCAAAATCTTGTAGAGTTCATTCAATTCTGCAACATGTAATAAATGAAGTTCTGTCGCCTCTGACTAAATTCTAGTGCTGTACCTCTGACCAATTCAGTCCTACTATAGAGGACAAGCTTAAACCTACAACATCTGCCATACTCCGCTCTGGGTGGATGGATAGATAGATAGGTATAGACTATAACTATCTACCTACCTATCTATATTATCTATCCATCGACCCATCTGTCTCCTAATATTCATGGTCTATACAGAAGTGATAATGGGCAGGGCTGTTTGAAGGAATTTGGGGGCCCCAAGCAAAATAGACATGGAGGCCCCCTCCACCCCCTCCCCACCTTACCTATACAGGACCATATAGAGGTTTATAGCCCCCTCCCCCCCAGTAGGCAGGTAGTATCCCCAGATTAGACCCCCCCCCCAGTAGACAGGTAGTACCCCCAGATTAACCCACTCCCCCCCCAGTAGGCAGGTTGTACCCCCAGATTAACACCCCCTCCCCCCAGTAGGCATGTTATGTAGTACCCCCAGATTAATCCCCCTCCCCCAGTAGGCAAGTAGTACCCCCAGATTAACCCTTCCCCCAGTAGGCAGGTAGTACCCTCAGATTAACCCCCCCCACACCCAGTAGGAAGGTAGTACCCTCAGTACCCCAGGAGGGGGTTAATCAGGGGGTATTACCTGCCTACTGTGGGGGGGAGTGGACTAATCTGGGGGTACTACCTTCCTACTGGGGGAGGGGGTTAATCTGGGGGTATTACCTGCCTACTGGGGGAGGGGGTTAATCTGGGAGAACTATCTGCCTATTGGGGGGGAGGGGGTTAATCTGGGGGCCCCAGATTAACCCTCTCCCCCCAGTAGGCAGGTAGTACCCCCAGATTAACCCCCCCCCCAGTAGGAAGGGAGTACCCTCAGATTAACCCCCTCCCCCAGTAGGCAGGTAGTACCCCTTGATTAGACCCCCCCGGCTGGTACCACTGCTGCTGCAGTTGCCGGGAATTCAGGGCAGAACCTTCCCCAGTCCCCTGATAAGGGCTTGCACAGCTACGTGTAGCGCGCGATAATGATGTTCGCGCACATCACACTCTTAGTATACCTAGGGCTGGCGTCAGGACGTAGTAACGCTGGCCCTTGAATTCTGGGAGCGTGACATGAGCGAACGTCAATACGAGGCCAACGCACGTACTGTACGGCACTTAACTGGGGGCGGGGACATCCTGAGTTCCTGGCAACTACAGGTGAGCCGGGCACAAAAATAGGAGTGGGAGGGAAGTGGCTTTAGTCTCTGCCTCCCGCTCCAGGCTCTCACACTGCTGGCCTGTCCGGCCGACAGGGCGAGCTGCCGAACCGGGATAGGGGCAGGATGACGGCCTGGCACAACAAGCACCAGCTCTGCTCGGGGCCCCTTTCAAATGTATGTTATCTAGGCTAAAGTTAAGCAAACCAAATCACCAGGTCTTTTGCAGGTTAACAAAGACCATTTGCACGGTTTGGTGGATCATTTTTTCTGTTCTGCCTACGTAAAATAGCAGAAACCTTTCACAAATGATGGCTGCTGGAGTGAGGGGAATTTTTTGTTGCTTTTAAACATAAATTGTTTGTTTAATTTATTTTTTTATATTTACTAAAGAAAACAGCTTCTGAAAATCCCACCACTAGAGGTCCCCAACTAACCAGTCCTGCAGTAGCATCAGGCTTGTCCATGAGTCATGGACAATAGATGACTTATGGACAAGGGAGCATGAGCAGACACACCAATTACCTCCCACGACCACAAGAGAGGGACACGTCCCCTTCCCCTGAGAGGATGTCTAACACTGTGAGCTAATGAAAAAAGGGATTTTTTTTTAGGGGGAACTTAAAGGTACGCATTAGCCTGTTAAAAACCAAGGAAATGTATACACGTCCTTGTGCCGTTAACAATGTATGGCGTGGGTTTGTGTTGGGATCCTGCGGCATACACTGTTAATGGCACAAGGATGTGCTGTCGTGCCCCCACTGGAACATACCGACCAGTCCCCAACTGATTCTTGTAGCTAGGGGCTGCGATTAACAGCCGACATGTGGCGATTGCTGCGGCCGGCTATTAACCCTTTCGATCGCTGCTGTCAAACACTCCCTGGTAGTCCAATGGGGTGGATCGCCTCCCCACAGCGCAAATGCTTCTGAGGTTGGCGGTAGGCTTCTACTTCTGAGGTAGCTGTGAACTTACCTCTCATCCTCTGCTGGTCCTGGCTCTGAGATTCATAAAGGCTGGCTGAACCAGGCTTTATCAATCAAGCGCAAAGCACACAGATCAATGTAGTTCTATGGAACTACATTGATCTGTATGAGGAATCTAATGATTCCTCTTAAAAGTCCCCTAAGGGGACTAATAAAGTGTAAAAAAAAAGTTTAATGAAAGTTTAAAAAAAACACCCATTAACCCCTTCCATATTAAAAGTTTAAATCACCCCATTTTCCCAAATTCCATATAAAAATATATAAACAGAATAAAAATAAACATATGTGGTATTGCCGCATGTGTAAATGTCCAAACTATAAATATATAATGTTAATTAAACCACATGGTCAATGGCGCATTCATAAAAAAAATTCCAAAGTTCAAAATTGCGTATTATTGGTCACTTTGTATACCCTAGAAAAATGTATAAAAAGCGATCAAAAAGCCCCATCAAAACAAATGCAACTAATAAAAACTTCAGATCATGGCGCAAAAAATTTGTCCTCATACATCCCTGTATATGGAAAAATAGGGGTCAGAAGATGACAATTTGAAACATACTAATTTTGGTGCATGTAGTCATTTTTTTAAAGTAGTAAAATAAAATAAAACCTATAAAAATTAGGTATCTTTGTAACATATGGACCTAGAGAATAAAGATATGGTGTTATTTTTACCAAAAAGTGCACTGTGTAGAATCGGAAGCCCCAAAAAGTTACAAAATGGCTTTTTTTTTTTTTGCCTCACAAATATTTTTTTATCTGGTTTTGCCGTAACATTTATGATCAAATGATTGATGTCATTACAAAGTATAATTCATGGCACAAAAAATAAGCCCTTGCATGGTTCTGTTGGTTCAAAATTGAAAGCGTTCTGATTTTTAGAAAATATGAAAGAGCAAAAATAAAACAAAAACTGTGGACCTTAAGGGGTTAATGGTTAAAGGTGTAATTTTTGCCTTATACTATACCTGCTGCCTGTATTGCATCTGGGCCCTTGAACCCACGGCCAATTTCTGCTTAGTAAACTGGAAAAATTACTGCTTACAGTTTATATTTGCTGTACTTAATGTTCAAATAGAACACGGTGTTATCATAGTGTAAATCAGCTTGAAAAACAAGCATTAAATTTCATCTTGTCTGAGAACATTGTGTTATACACTTCCTAACATTCTTGACACCTTGACTTTGGTTCTCCAGTTAATTCATTCCATTCATACAAGTTTTATTCATCTCAATTATCAATATCAATATGCATACTATTAATATTATTATTTCTAAACTGTAATTTAAATTTATTAAAAATGCTATGAATTAGCTATGTTAAAATAAATCCCTATAGGTCCTGCACTGGACATAACATTAAGTACTTTATAGGTTTTGCTCAAGGCATTTCTTTGGTTTTAGCACCATTAACTTCATTCCTAGGCAACTAAGTATGTTAATGTGCTCACCTTAGAAACTAATGGTGCTTAAAGGGGTATTCCAGTTAAAAACAAGTTATTTATTTATTTTTTATTTCAACTGGCTCCAGCAAGTTAAACAGATTTGTAAATTACTTCTATTAAAAAATATTAATCCTACCAGTACTTATCAGCTGCTGAAGTTGAGTTGTTCTTTTCTGTCTGACAACAGTGCTCTCTGCTGACACCTCTGTCTGTCTCAGGAACTGTCCAGAGTAGGAGCAAATCCCCATAGTAAACCTCTCCTGCTCTGGACAGGTCCTGAGACAGACAGAGGTGCCAGCAGAGAGCACTGTGGTCAGACAGAAAAGAACAACTCAACTTCAGAAGCTGATAAGTACTGGTAGGATAAAGAATTTTTTAATAGAAGTAATTTACAAATCTTTTTAACTTTCTGAAACTAGTTGATGTGAAAAAAAAAATTTCCACTGGAATACCCGTATAAGTGAGGATGCACAGTATTGCCACTTACTTCATTGGGCCAGAAATGATAATGCATGGCTGTTTATTATGAAAGAGCTCTAGTGAGTTTATGTGTCACTCTACACTGTTGGCATAGGGTACCATTTACAGGACCAAGTATTAGTTCCATCTCATTGTCCCTGCACTGCCCGATGCCTCAGGATCGGCGATTTTCACACAATTTGATAACAAAAAATTGGGAATGAATCCAAATTGTTCCAAATTGATTTCCTCATCCTTATTGTAGCTTATAACATTGCATTTCTTCGCAAGTGCTATCATTACAAAATAATCTGATAATATTTTATTATTTTTTTAATATTAAGTTAAAGTCTGACCACAAAGTCTAACCACAGTGCCCTCACCTTTGTCGATGTCTGGAGTTGTCCAGTGCAGGAGAGTTTTTCAATGTAAATTTGCTTCAGCTCAGGACAGTTCCTGACACAGACAGAGGTGTCAGCAGAGAGTACTGGGGTCAGACTGGAAAGAACTACAAAACTTTCTGTTGAGCATACAGCAGCTGATAAGTA
Organism: Hyla sarda; assembly: GCF_029499605.1. NCBI lineage: Eukaryota > Metazoa > Chordata > Amphibia > Anura > Hylidae > Hyla > Hyla sarda. Next base: position 374,842,943 of record NC_079190.1, on the reverse strand, counting down.
CTGGAAGGATTAAGATTTCTAAATAGAAGTCATTTACAAATCTGTTTAACTTTCTGGCACCAGTTGATTTGAAAACATATATTTAAATTGACTTTAAAGCTGTATAAATCTAACAAAATGTTTACCATATAGGCCTTACACAGTAAAATATAACAATACAATTCTGGAAGTTCAGTTTTTCTTTATTAAAACTTATTTTTTATTTAAAGCATTTTAAAATGTTTTGATTTTTAATTTTTTAAGTATTGAGAGTTTTCAAGGAGAAGCCACCCTTAACAGTGATGTCCTGTGACAGCTATTCAATGAAGGGAAAAAATCAGTCGCCTAGGTCTTTTCCCTCTCACTAAATTATAGAATTAATAGGCTTTTAGAGTAGACTGGCAGATAGTTACTGCGAATAAGACAATTAAATATGGCAAGCCGCTTTTCTCAACACATTTCATTTTAACGAGAGGCTTTGAGACTCAATAAATCTTTTATTTTTTTCCTCCTATTGCTTCATTCTCTAATTTTCTGCAGGACAAAATGTCTTTATAGGAATAACCTAGAAAAAAAAAATACAAATTAAAGGATGCTTCAGTATTTTCCCTTTCTCCTATTCATAAAAATGAATCTTGTTTTCTGTCTTTGTGGGAGTCTATAAAGCAAAGCAACAGTCATATAAAATATGTACTGCACAACAAAACATAATTTATCCTTTATTTATGTTTTCTATTGCTGTTAATTCATTATAAAAAAAAATACATGTAGATGAGTAGATCGAAACTCGAAGTAATATTTAAGACCAGGAAATGTACTGTTTGAGAATAGCTAAAAATATATCATGCCCACTAAAGCTTATGAAGGACAAAATCAGCACTGTGTTATATATTCCCATTGAAAATAAAAGGATTTTAATTCCCCACAGTTTTTACTCAGATTCAGACATGGAATCGTCATTGGTTTCCACAAATCCTTAGCAATACCCAAGTACACATAATGGTTACTCAATAGAAATCAAAGGGGTTTTCCAGTGAAAACTTATCATTTGCCTATGCTGAGGATAGACTATCAATATCTGACCAGCAGGGTGCTGACTCAAGGGACCACCAATTGATAAGCTGCAGTATCGGCACTCCATGGTGAACATAGCCAGAAGCAAAAGCTTCCATTCATGGTGTAGTGGCCATGTTGGCTTACTGCAGCTCAGCTCCAATCGAAGTGAATAGAAACTAAGCTTCAGTAACCGGTCGCAGCTACTACACAACAAAAAGAGCCTACCACTTTTAGCTCTGTTCAAAGAGCAAGACTGGTGTCACAGCTCCACCGAACAGTTTATTGGAGGGGTGCTAGGTGTCGATACCCCCACAGATCAGATATTGATGTCATATCTTGAAGATAGGCCATCAATAACTTTTCACTGGAAAACCTCTGTAACTGTCACTCAAAACTGGAACACATAACGTAGATTTATTGATTTTATACCATAGATGTAATGTTTACTATGAGTGACCATGGTACTCACAATTCATCACTGTTTTCAAGATTTTTTGCCTTAAATGAACACTGGCAGATACAAAAACTTTTTATATATTGTACATCTTGGCAAAACATTAACCTTTCTTATATGCTTCATAAGAAAATTTTATTGCTTTTTATTATCATGGCTTATAAAATCATGGCTTTGTCCAAACTGAAGCACAGGCATGGACAAAGTCCAGTAAGTGAGGGTGGGCTAGCACTCCTCGGTGTCTAATAGGACAGGAGAGAGCACAGAGGAGTACTATCAGACAGGTGAGAGTACAGAGGAGTACTATCAAACAGGAGAGAGCACAGAAAGTATTATCAGACAGGAGAGAGCACAGAGGAGTACTATCAGACAGGAGAGAGCCCTGAGGAGTACTATCAGACAGGAGAGAGCACAGAGAAATCCTATCAGACAGAAGTGAGCACAGAGGAGTCCTGTAACACAGGAGAGAGCACAGAGGAGTCCTATCAAACAGGAGAGAGCATAGAGGAGTCCTATCAGACAGGAGAGAGCACAGAGGAGTACTATCAGACAGGAGAGAGCACAGAGGAGTACTATCAGAAAGGAGAGAGCATAGAGAAGTGCTCTCAGACAGGAGAGAGCACAGAGGAGTACTATCAGACAGGAGAGAACACAGAGGAGTACTATCAGACAGGAGGGCACAGAGGAGTACTATCAGACAGGAGAGAGCACAGATGAGTGCTATCAGACAGGAGAGTACAGAGTAGTACTATAAGACAGGAGAGAACACAGAGGAGTACCATCAGACAGGAGTGAGCACAGAGGAGTCCTATCAGACAGGAGAGAGCACAGAGGAGTGCTATCAGACAGGAGAGAGCACAGAGTAGTACTATAAGACAGGGGAGAACACAGAGGAGTACTATCAGATGGGAGTGAGCACAGAGGAGTCCTATCAGACGGGAGATAGCACAGAGGAGTGCTATCAGACAGGAGAGAGCACAGAGGAGTGCTATCAGATAGGAGAGAGCACAGAGGAGTCCTATTAGACTGGAGAGAGTACAGAGGAGTCCTATCAGGAAGGAGAGAGCACAGAGGAGTGCTATCAGACAGGAGAGAGCACAGAGGAGTGCTATCAGACAGGAGAGAGCACAGAGGACTGCTATCAGATAGGAGAGAGCACAGAGGAGTCCTATTAGACTGGAGAGAGTACAGAGGAGTCCTATCAGAAAGGAGAGAGCACAGAGGAGTGCTATCAGACAGGAGAGAGCACAGAGGAGTGCTATCAGACTGGAGAGAACAGAGAGGAGTCCTATCAGACAGGAGAGAGCACAGAGGAGTCCTATCAGACAGAAGAGAGCACAGAGGAGTCCTATCAGACAGGAGAGAGCACAAAGGAGTCCTATCAGACAGGAGAGAGCACAGAGTAGTCCTGTCAGACAGGAGAGAGCACAGAGGATTCTTACTTACTGGACTTTGTCCATGCCTGTGCTTCAGCTTGGACAAAGTCATGATTTTATTTTTATTTTTAATGAAGTATATGTTTTGCCAAGTTGTACAACATATAAAAAGTTTTTGAATCTGACAGTGTCCATTTAATCTATAACCAAGTCTCAATGAACGAATCAGAGGATTTCTGCTTTCAGACATTTACAATGATAAAAAATTTCCTATTATAGAGCTGTATTTTCTATTTTTAAGACTAAAGTATTCCAGTCTGCTTGCCTCATATGGTTGGAATATGACTCGGTAATAGGAAATTTGCCAGTTGACAAAACAGCGGTGATTTGCTCCTTTCCTATAAAAGAGGTAATAATAAAGACCATAATCAGGTTGTTTGGCTGCTGATCCATAACATTTAAAATGGGAATGTAGAATTTATGGTTCAAGAGACTATAGTAGGTAAGTTTGTTAAACTAAAAATGTAAAGGGATCTATTGTACATCATCATCATCTAAAGGACCAGTGGATACATTCAATCTGTCAGCCCCAAATCTAATTGGTTTTGGACTGAAGTACCTTGATACCTGCAGAGAACAATATTTTGTGGACCCTCTGTCCACTTATGCAGAACTAACTCATATGTGTAATTGAACTAACTGCTGCTTTTATTATTGCACATAGAAATAAAATGAATAATGGACTCAGCTCATTGCTGGCTTCAGATGGAACTCTCTATTCTCTGATCTCATAGTGGCTAGGAAGCTCATATGTCCACTGGAGCATAACCTGGTCATCTAGTAACCCAGTCATTATATATTAATTCTTGAGGGTGCTGATGGATTGTGACAGAGGGGAGCCCCTGCCTCTTTAATCACTTAGATGCTGAGGTTCCTATTAGCTCTGGTTATTAGTGGTTAAGCTGCCCTGGATTGGTGATATCGCCAATACTGGCTTATGCAGCAGAGTGTCATCTGTAAGGATAGCACAGCCAAAGGTGCGTTACTGCTTTAAAGGGGTACTCCACTGGAAAACATTTTTTTTTTAAATCAACTGGTGCCAGAAAGTTAAACAGATTTGTAAATTACTTCTTTTTAAAAATCTTAAGCCTTCCAGTACTTATCAGCTGCTGTATGTTCCAGAGAAAGTTCTTTTCTTTTTGAATTTCCTTTCTGTCTGCCCACAGTGCTCTCTGCTGACACCTCTGCTCATTTTAGGAACTGTCCAGAGTAGGAGAAAATCCCCATAGCAAACCTATCCTGCTCTGGACAGTTCCTTAAATGGACAGAGGTGTCAGCAGAGAGCACAGTGGTCAGACAGAAAGAAAATTCAAAAAGAAAAGAACTTCCTCTGTAGTATACAGAAGCTGATAAGTACTGGAAAAAGATTTTATAATAGAAGTCATTTAGAAATCTGTTTAACTTTCTGGCACCAGTTGATTAAAAAAAAAATGTTTTCCAGGGGAGTACCCCTTTTACCCCATGGCATAAATTTACAGTGCTTTGTGTTAGCTACTTAGCTTTAGTGCTGTAAATGTATGCTAAGAGGTTAAGGATTTTGGTGAGGCAATATTATAATGCAGTGCATGCTGAAGAAATATTAACTTGCTAGCATTTATAATCTTGCATTATCATCGTTAACGTAATGCAGAAGAAGAATTAAAATAATTTAAAGGGGTACTCAGGTCCTAGACATCCTTTCCAAAAGATAGGGGATAAGATGTCTGATCATGGGGGTCCTGCCGCTGGATACCCCCACGATCTCCGTGCTGCACCCGGTGTTCGTTTAGAGCATAGGGTTTAGCACCGGAGGTTCGTGATGTCACAGCCGCCCTCTGCTCATGATGTCATGGCCATGCCCCCTCAATGCAAGTCTATGGGAAGTGGCCTGACGGCCGTCACACACCCACCCATAGATTTGCATTGAGCGTCATGGAGCAAAGTTCACTCCGTGCACTGGATGTCTGGGGTGACGCAGCAGAGATCACGGGGGATCAGACATCTTATCCATTATCCTTTGGATAGGGGATAAGATGTCTAGGGGTGGACATCTTATCCCCTATCCCCTAAGGGGAATCTGTCAGTATGACCTGCACTGACCTATTTCTACAGTCCTGTAGTGCTGATGACACAGATGGCAATAGACTTTACTACTACCTGAATGGTGCCTCTGTTTCTTTGTTATTGCTGTTTTCCTATTTATTCAAATGAACTGCCTTAGTGCATTTGGGGCATTGCCAAGCCTCCTTATGCATATGGATATCCCATCCCTTGTGAAATATCTCTTGCAAGCAGAGAGATTTCACTTACGGTCTGCCTTCAGCAACTAATGCGCATGCGCCACTTCTAGGGTGCCACCGTAAGTGAAATCTCCCTGCTTGCGGGATTGATTTTGCAGGGAAAGGGCAATCGATATGCATAAAGAGTGCATTGGGAACGAACCAGAGAGCACCAACCCAGTTCATTTTTCATAAACAGAAAACTGTCAATAACGATAAAAAAAAAAAAAAACGAGCCACCTATCGGGAAACAGTAAAGACCATTCTCATCTGTGTCACCAGCACTATGAGTCTTTATCAATAATTTGGTGTGAGTGATGCTGATGACAGATTTTCTTATACTGTATAATAATATGATAATAATCTAGGCCAAAATTGACAAGACTTATGAAGAAGGTACTGTAGGGAATATAAAATGAAACTGGACACAATAGTTCTAAAAATGTATCAAGATAATCCTCCAAATGAGTTCCACATAAAATGCTGGAGTTTCATCCCCATCTCAGATTCGTGAAGTATATTTATTGCCCCATCTTCCCCTTCATTCCTTTGTTTTTAATTTATTGTGTTCTTGGACTAAGGAGGAAGGACTCAATGAGAAGTGAGTGTTGCTTAGCTGGAAAAACAAAACAAAACTACGGTAAATCTAAGTCAGTTCATCGCAATGTACAGGAAGGTCCGTAGGGGAACATGGGGCATTTGCAGGAAGCACAGTAGGCCAATAGATCACCAATCCTATTAGAGGAAAAGCAGGTTTTTGAATGTGATGTCATATGCTTTGGTGCACATTTTTTTTGGTGTAAAAATAAGCCAACTTTTAGACAGTCTAAAGATGTACTATTTTACCCCCTGGTATGGGGCAATTGGCAGCAGCCTTATAAGGTTTTTTTTCCTTCCTCTGTATCAACACAGTAGGTATACACTAGGTATATAGGTTGAACTTGATAGACTCTTGTCTTTTTTCAACCTAATCAATATGTAATTAGATTGTCAAACAGTCAGTGTTACACATCCTTATTAGATTGTTTAGTTTAAAGGGGTACTTTGCCCACAGACATATTATCCGCTATCCAAAGGATAGGGGATAAGATGTCTGATCGTGGGGTCCTGCCTCTGGGCCCCCTCATTATCTCTGTGCAGCACTCAGCATTCTAAACAGTAAGGCGAGACGTCACACCACTCCCCCTCCATTCATATCTATAGACAAAAATGGAGGTGGCGTGGCGTGACTTCACAAGGGGACATGGTGTGATGTCACATCTCAGGCCGCGGGAAACTCAGCGTCCTAAACTTACTGTTTAGAATGCTGAGTGCGGGCCCCCCGTGATCAGACATCTTATCTCCTATCTTTTGGATAGGGGATAAGATGTCTTTGGGTGGAGTACCCCTTTAAGTTATCATTCATCAGTCTTTATTCATCTGCTCCACTATTTATTGATGGTCTTCTGGACAATCAAGGGAAAATCTGAACCAGGGACTCTGTTTGATATTTCCTTCTACACAGTGGTGTCTACAGCTTTCATGTTCTGAGGGGGCACACTGGAGGCCAGGGCAAAAGTTGGGGGGGGGAGCAGTTAAAACATTATTGGGATAAGTAGTGTGTATGGAGATTCAAAAAAGGCCATTAGCACTCCACAGGATTTCTGGGAAAGGGAATATGCAAAGCAGCTCATCACATTGCCTGGACATCAGCTTTAGCTCCATTTATAGAATCTCAGAAACTGATCGGGATTAAATGCCAAGCCAGATTTCTCCTCAGAAGGGAAGAGAACCCATCTGCAGACAACGCTGTTTCTGAGTACAGTCTGGGCACATTACCGTATATACTCGAGTATAAGCCGACCCGAGTATAAGCCGAGGCCCCTAATTTCAACCCAAAATCCCAGGAAAAGTTATTGACTCGAGTATAAGCCTAGGGTGGGAAATACATTATCCCCCCTGTCATCATCCAGACCCCCGTCATTAACATCCTCATCATCATCACCGCCTGTCATCATCCAGACCCTCATCATCATCACCTGTTATCATCCCCTTGTCATCATCCCACACCCCCCCTTCATCATCCCCTTGTCATCATCCCCACCCCTTCATCATCCCCTTGTAATCATCCCACACCCCCCCCCTTCATCATCCCCTTGTCATCATCCCCACCCCCCTTCATCATCCCCACCCCCCTTCATCATCCCACACCCCCCCTTCATCATCCTCTTGTCATCATCCCACACCCCCCCTTCATCATCCTCTTGTCATCATCCGCCCTCAGTGGTCTTCAACCTGCGGACCTCCAGAGGTTTCAAAACTACAACTCCCAGCAAGCCCGGGCAGCCATCGGCTGTCCGGGCTTGCTGGGAGTTGTAGTTTTGAAACCTCCGGAGGTCCGCAGGTTGAAGACCACTGCGGCCTTCGACATCATCCAGCCCCCTCTCACCCCCTTTAGTTCTGTACAGTACTCGCCTCCGCTCGCTGGTTCGGTGCTGCAGGGCTGTCCAGTGAGTAGGTCGTCCGGTGAGATAGTGGTTCCGGGCTGCTATCTTCACTGGGGGCGCCTCTTCTCCGCGCTTCGGGCCCAGAATAGAGGCGTTGCCTTGACGATGACGCAGAAGTACGTTGGTAATGAACGTACCTCTGCGTCGTCGTCAAGGCAACGTGACTATTCTGGGGCCGGGCCCGAAGCGCTTAGAAGAGGCCTCCCCGGTGAAGATAGCAGCCCGGAACCACTATCCCACCGGACGACCTCCTCTCCGGACAGTCCTGCAGCACCGGACCAGCGCCGAGCGGAGGCGAGTACTGTACAGAACTAAAGGGGGTGAGAGGGGGCTGGATGATGTCGAAGGCCGCAGTGGTCTTCAACCTGCGGACCTCCAGAGGTTTCAAAACTACAACTCCCAGCAAGCCCGGACAGCCGATGGCTGCCCGGGCTTGCTGGGAGTTGTAGTTTTGAAACCTCTGGAGGTCCACAGGTTGAAGACCACTGCGGGTGGAGAGTTCACTCGAGTATAAGCCGAGGGGGTGTTTTCAGCACGAAAAATCGTGCTGAAAAACTCAGCTTATACTCGAGTATATGCGGTACCTTAAAAAAAATTGGCTTGATAGCCCTTTAAGGTACATTCACACGTACAGATCTGCTACATATTTTGCTGCATATTTTATGCAGCTGATTTTGCTACCCTTAACAATATGTAGGAAAATATTCAGCAGTAAATACGCAGCAAATACGGCACGTGTGACCCATACATGTACGTCATGACTGGGAAGGTTTTCCCAACCTATGAAATACATGTACATCATGCAGATACTGGCCGCTACTCGCAGCATCCCGCCGCGCCCGGTAAGATGGTAGCTATCACTGATAGCCAGCCATCTTGCCTCGGGACCTGGGGGGGTTTCGTCCCTCCCCTCACAGCGATCTCTCCTATCAGCTAGTCAAATCTGACTAGCTGATGGCAGCGCTACGCACAGAAAAATCCTGAGCAGCGCAGTGTGTGTGCTCCGATCACATGGATCTGGACACACACACTGCTCTGCTAGGAGACCCCAGTGTCCCTTAGCTGTCCTCCCTTGCCCCAGGTGTCCCTTATCCATCCCGAGCTGCCGATGCTGTGCCCCTTGGCATGCTTTAGTTTCACTTTCATTCTATTTTATTTTTTGTAAAGGTGGTGTTTTGTTGTACAACAGCTCCCCCGAGTGTCCTAAACCTGTTACTGCATGTTTTGTGTAGTAGACACAGGGGAGCTGTTGTACAGAAGTACAAAAATAAATAATATATATATATATATATATATATATATATACACACATATGTGTGTATATATATGTATATATATATATATATATATATATATATATATATATACACATGTTTATATATATATATATATATATATATACACACGTATATATATATATATATATATATATATATATATACACACACACGTATATTATATATATATATACACATGTATATATACATGTATATGTATATATATATATATATATATATATATATATATATATATATATATATATATAGATATATATATAGTCAGAGAAAAGAAGGGCGATTGCAGCACACCAGGAGTTTCAAGTGAAAAAATGTTTTATTCCAAGTGAACAAGCTACGTTTCTGTGGTCTCACACCACCTTTGTCAAGCTACAACTGAGTGATCCTTGAGCCATTTTATACACACTTTGATAGAGGATCATTAATTATACAATAGATATAAAAAGTGAAATATTTAAAAAATAATATCATACATAGTGTTTAAGGGACATACATATAGACAATTTTTACATTGTGAAAAATTTGAAAAATGTTAATTTCTCTATGTTTGAAACTCTCTACTTGTAAGAGAAATAGTCATGCCAAATAAATTTAGTTATTAATTCACATCCACAACATGTCTACTTTATGATGGCATCATTTGTTAAACATTCTTTTACTTTTTTACGACATTAGAAGGCTTATATTATTATGAGCATTTTAGCATGTTTTTAATCAAATTTTTGGGGGTAACAATAACATTTTGAATATATATGTGTGTAGATATAAATATATATATATATTTGTGGTCGGTGCTATAGAATAGCGAGCCTACCTAACTAAAACTAACTCAGCTAAGACTAGGCAGTCTGAATTGTGCCATATACTGCCGCGTAAGGGTACACCTTGAAAATAAGAGGGCATACCCTAAAAGGAGTAGAAAAAAGAGAGGGGAGGGCAGGGTGGGACAACGCGAGAGCCGTGGCGTACTGACCAAGGGGAGCCGCGGCTTTTAAGAGTGAGTACCGCCCCTCCCACAAACACAGGTTAAATGAGTAAATCAATTAACCTTCGCACTTGTGGTCGGTGCTATAGAATAGCGAGCCTACCTAACTAAAACTAACTCAGCTAAGACTAGGCAGTCTGAATTGTGCCATATACTGCCGCGTAAGGGTACACCTTGAAAATAAGAGGGCAAAACTCAGATATCAACACACAAATCTTTATTAGGCATTACATTACAAGTGATTCAAAAGCATATTGCATCTCCACCTTCGGGTTTGGAACATAACGCATATACGCGCTGGACTTCCAGCGACCTAATTTCCTAATGACATGAGCAGGAAAGCCATGACGAGAGGCCGATGCTGCTGCCCCTATCCGAAGCGAATGGCCGGATATAACTGAAGCATCGTGACCTAAGGATTTAACTAAAACACGTAAATAACGTACAAAAACTGAGGAAGTAAGAGCAGCATTATCAAACAATAACAGCGGGCTCCCTAGACTGTCGTGAACACGGAGAGCAAGTAACGCATTGAAGACCAACACCGGACACCACTTGTGAGAGGTTTTAAAATATTTAACGTGCATCTCCTAACCGGGAAGTGATGTCTTTGTGTCGCGCAACACGAGAGTGAAATGATCCGTGGCACGCTGCAATTGCCCAAACTTGAGAAACGGTGCGGTGCTAGTTTTGCACGTGAACTCGCCCGGTCTCAGAAAGCCGTAATAACCTAAGAAGAGGGCTGCTTTTAGTGTCAAACTATTACGTAAACCAAACGGGGAGTGATCCAAGGCATCTGCCAGCTGCCTAAATAGAGACCCTGAAATGGGCTGCCTACCTGGAGGCTTTGGTACTCTGCTCTTAGCAACCCCTTTAAGGGCAGCCTTGACTGCATGTGATGTAAACAACGACACCCTATCCGGGAACTTCAAGGTAACAAAGTGTTGTATGCCTGCCAAATAGATTTTTATGGTGTTATATGCTAGCCGTAAGGAGGAGTGGCAAAACCCTATAAAGGCTAAAAGAAAAGACACAGACAGGAAATCGTCATGCGGGTGAGACTGACAGAATTTGGTAAACAGATTAAAGGCCGTACGATAAACTTTCAGAGTGTTACGGGAAAGTGAACTATTAATCAAATCCTGACCAACAGACATATAGGCATTTAATTCAAAATCAAATCGTGGAACGCTGGAACCGTGCATCCTGACGGATCGGCCTCTGGCATCACCTGGAAGAAGAGTGCAAAATTGAACCTGGATAGTGCATCGGCAGCCGTATTTCTAACACCATCTATATGAGCACTAGAGAAGTGAAAATTATGCGACAATGACAACCATACTAGTTTACGCATCAAAGACATAACCTGTGGGGATGTGGATCTACCTTTGAGTAAAATATTCACCGTAGCTTCATTGTCAGAATGAACAGAACTGACTTCCTAAACCATAGATGACCCCACACCCCGGCAGCTGCAACTATAGGGTACAGCTCGAACAATGCTGATGACCTGCTAAAACCTGGAGATAGGGATACTTCGGTTGGCCAAGCACTAGCCAACCAATGGTTTTCCCAAATAGCTGCAAAACCCACTGAGGGGGAGGCATCAGAGAAAACCAGAGGAGAGGCATTGTCGATACCAGGGGTGAAAAAGGATACCCCATTCCAGTCAGCATAGAACGTATGCCACATGGCGAAATCAGCAAGCACGTGTTTGTCAAACTTGACTACATCGTTTTGGCCAGGTACAGAATTCATAGCGTCTAACAACCTGGACACAAAACTCCTGCCCTGTGGAATTACACGCATGGCAAAGTTCAGCATGCCGAGAATGGACTGGAGTTGTACCTTAGTCACCCTGGGTGAATTGGCAAGAACATGCATGGTCTGTCTAATACGTAAGAGCTTGTCAAACGGCAATCTGGCTTCCATGGCCTGTGTGTCTAGAACAATACCTAAAAAGGTCAGTGACTTGCAAGGGCCCTCAACTTTTTTATCTGACACCGGAACTGCCAGTTGCTGAAATACTGCTAACGAGGTCTTCAAATCTCTGGGGCACTCATTACCCGGTTCAATAAACAAGAAGTCGTCCAAGTAGTGGATAACATGGGAACAGTCGAACCTGTTTTCCAAGAGCCAGTGTAGGGCCTGTGCAAATTTATCAAACAACCAAGGACTGCTTCTAGCGCCAAAAGTTAATTTCACAGCAAAATAATACTTATTACGCCACCTAATACCGTGCCACTTCCATAACTGAGGCAAAATGGGCAGGAGCTTAAAGGCATCAGATATGTCGATCTCGGACAGCCACGTGTTACCGCCCATGCTCAGGATGACCGCTATTGCCTCATCTATGGAAGCATATTTCAAGGAAAATTCTCCTGCGGGGATAAGAGAATTTAAACTAGGTGTGTGTGCAGAGTAAGGGGCGGACAAATCATAAATTAAACGTAGTTTATTGCTGAATTTCCCAGCCACCAACCCTAGTGGACTTACTCTCCAAACGTCAAAGGGGGGCTGATCAAACGGACCAATGACAAAACCCTTGTCTACTTCTGCTTCTAACAGGGTATCTACAACCATAGGGTCCCTTAGAGCAGAACGTAAATTGTCACACTCATACGTAGCAGAGGGTAAAGTAACAAAACCTGTATGGAAACCTGACCGGAAACCATTAAGCAAAAATTGAACAAAATTCTTATCTGGGTGATCAGCGAGAAAATATTCTAAACAGAAGACATTTATCACAGCTAGTCATGCTTTCGACTTTTGTGAACAACTGGACTTAGGATGGGCTCTGAAACAGACTGCGCAAACATGTAAAAGTCTACACTGGTTATAATTGCAAGACCCGAAATGGTAATTATTGCAGATTTGCGATTTACCAAGATATTTAATGGGTCTACCTAGTTTGTCAATCAAGACGGTCTGTTTCTGATTCCTAGGCTGAAATGTGGGTGAGGACGTGCCGGGAGTCACTTCAGCTGGGGAATTAACGGTATTGCACCACTCGGTGGTATGGGTGATGGATTGACACCGAGAGCAAACTGGGGCTTTAAGACCTGCAAAATGATTGCAAAAAATCTCGGTGTCGACCAACGCCCAATTGACTGTGTAGCTATACTGTACTAGAGCAGCCGCAGCCTTAGCTGAAAACGATTTATGATAATCATAAAACGTGGACCCACCGTATTTATGAGCCAATTCTGTGACTTTGTACAGATACATATCAAGCTCTTCGCGTCTCTCTGGCCTAACTGAGCACAAGACGTCACGATAAATGGCGAACGCCATACTGAATTCAGCTAGTGTAAGCTTGCGACTTAACCCAACGTCCTTAGCTTTCAGGATCACTGACACCTCACCACAAGCAATAGTCTTGTTCTCAGAAACATTGTGAGATGCAATAAGCAAGGAAGCGAGGTTAACGTCCTTACCATCGAGAATGTCCTTCTTCAGATTAGACGGAATGAAATGAGCTGGTGCGATATTAGGCACGAGCATGTTAAGTCCAACCGGTAACACTGAAACCTGCGGAGTAGCAGAAACCTGAGCGGGAACGGACGTCTGCGGAACGGCAGGAACCGAACCAACTACTGGGGCAGAAGCGGGAACTTCTGAATTCTTGCACTCCAAAGTGTCAACTCTAGAACACAGCGAGTTAATTAAAGTATGCAACTGCAGGATGGACGTATTAAGTGTCTGCATGGACACTTCTCCGCTGCTAGTGCCTGCTTGATCACAAAGTCCTGACTGCTCCGAGACCAATAAACGATAAAGTTCCGCCTTGCGGGCAGTGGCCGGGAACGATATGCCTTTGCGGACGAGTTCAGCCGTCAGCTTGGGAATAGTCCAGTTGCGAAGTGAGGGGACGCTACCCAGATCCGACGTCCTAGCGACGATGTCCAGAACAGAGGCTGCATCTTCAATGTCTGAAGCGTGAGACATTTCTGAAAAAATTAGACACATAACAATCAAACCCTGACACCGGAACGCAGCAGCCCACCACAGTGAAATTCACCAATCAGCGCAAAACCAACTTGGAACCAAAGCCACGGATGCCACACAACAGTAGCGAAGGAACTAAGTCTAAAACGTAATTAGACTAGTAAGTGAAGGGTGACGTGTAGTGAAGAAAATATGCTAATTGCGTGCTACGTGAGAGTCATTCGTGACAAACGAAGCCCTGGCCCAGAGACGTGGTGGGTAGGGGGTAAAGGCATACCCAAGGACGTGATGGGTAACAACTAAAACATGAATACCTGTGCTACTCAGAGTTCCAAACCGACTGTGCCTAAAAGAAAAGCAATAAGAACCGCGATCTTACTTAAGACAGCGCCTGGAGGAACAGTTTACCAACCTTGATTACTGAGCGACGTAGGTCAACCTTGCCACGAACAGAGCGCTGGACCAACGTAGAGGCTAAAGCGAGAAGAGACCACCGGAGTGAAAACTGTGGGCTCAAAGGAAAGCCGTACAAAGAGAATGTTTATCATAACTCACCAACAGCGTAGACTGCACATACCTGTACAATGATGGATATGCTAACACGACGTAGATGACGGCAGACGTCAAGCCACTAGAACGAGCGTGGACAACTGCTGGATAAAACACACAGGCATATAACTAAACAACAGCTAACACGGACCCACACGAAGACCCAAGGACGAGTTGAGTCAGTGGGAAGAAAATGTACCGAGCCCCAAAGGCGAGATGGGGAGAACAGACCAAGCTGCACATTAACTAATACCTTTATTATTAACACCCCCATTTTTTTTTTTCTTTTTTTTAATACCTTTAAAGCGACCGAGCCAGGGACAAGGGAGAAACGGACTCACGAAAAGCCGAACTTCGAGCTTAGACAGATACACAACCAATGCTGAATGAAAAGATGACGCTCTAAAGTAGGAGGTAGACTTCTGACAAATATGCTGAAACAGAAAACATGCGTAAACTCACAGCTTGACCTCGACAAGATTGTAATGGACAACTGCATGTAGGCAACCACGAGTACCACGGATACTTGCGACTGGGGTACTGAACACGACGACGATTAGGAACACAGTGAGGAAAGCGAAAAATAGACTAGTGAGGAAAGTGGCAGGAGCAACAAGACAAGTACCCGGTACACAGAGGGCGCCTAATTAGACAGCGAATAAGGCTAGAAAGGGAAGAAGCTAAATAAATGAACAGAAACAAGACAAAGTAAACAAACCACATGACTAAACAAGAGCCGGCGAGGACCGTCACCCAACAGAGCATACCGGGAGACCATGACAGAGCTTTTTTTTTTTTTTTGCCAGCAGACATAACAAACATACTTAACCAGTTAACAGCGAATATCATTGCAGTACAGACACGGCCCACCTTGGCGACAAGGCTACTAGCCGACTTGGCAGAAGAACGAATATGGTAACTACTATGACTAGCAATAAACACCATAAGGAGACCAGACCATGACAATGTAGTAAAGCAGCAAAGGAAAACCAACAATGTGAGACCGAGTTATAACATCATACTAGCAGTGGAGTAGTAGTAGTGAATCAGCAACGTATGAGGTGGGAACGTAACCTGGGAAGCTAAGCACCCGGTGATTTAATAGTGAGAACTAACCGTGAACTAAGAAAAGCAGCAGGGAAATGAAACCACGATATACAATTAAACTGTATAGACCAACAAAACTAGACGTCCACTATTCCACATCCTTCTTTTTTTTTTTTTTTTTTTAAGCAGAAGCCCCTCCCCCCCCCCCCCCACAGGGAACCAAACATCATTAACAACCCATACTCTTTACTCTCCCCCTTTTTTTTTTTTTTTTTTTTTTTACCAAACTGCAGGCACAGACTAACAATGCTGTAAAGAGCAAGTAGCATAGTAACAACCGCAGGAAGACTCATGAGCTATAACTAAACGATTAAAAGTTAGTAGCAAGCAGCAAGAGAAAATACATGAAATGGGAAATGGCATGGGATTTGAGAAGCGACTGGGAAATGAATGGTAGAATATACAGGAACGAGGCAGAGTTAATTTATAAGGCAAAACACAAACATGTGGTAGCAACTAGCATTAGCAATAACGAGCACTGTCATCGCAACATGACTGAGAAAACCTACTGAGGCTAGAAGCAACAAGCAGCGTAGACCAACAGAGACGGGAGGTAACTGCGGAACCTCATAAAACCTGAGCTCCAAAGACACCTCCATCTGAAACCCCAACCCCCCCCCACCCCCCCGACGTGCAGAGCCGAGCAGCAGGAAGCGTGCGACATCTGACATCAGCCCGACGTGGCCATTAAATAATAAAACAACGCAGGCATGCGACAGGCAGGGTACCCGGCAAACAGTAAAGACATGCCCCTGGAGTGCAGAGCTATGCAGCCGGAAGCGAGTGCACATAACAGCACGGGGGGTCACCACGGAGCCCAGCGAAACATGAGTACCAGCGGTGACCCTCCGTCAACACCCCCTAACCCAGCGCCTATTACTAACCTGCGACAAAGCTTCGACAGGGGAACTTCCTCTGGCGTCTGACGTCACGGACCCAAACAACGCGAGAGCCGTGGCGTACTGACCAAGGGGAGCCGCGGCTTTTAAGAATGAGTACCGCCCCTCCCACAAACACAGGTTAAATGAGTAAATCAATTAACCTTCGCACATATATATATATATATATATATATATATATATATACACACACACACACACACACAGATATATATATATATATATATATATATATATATATATATATATATATATGTATATATATATCGGGTGTGGAAGAGCAGCACTTCCAAATTGCAATAAATAGGTGGGTGCCAGCAATCTCTGGGACCCCGGTCCTGGGTCCAAATCCAGTCAGAGAAAAGAAGGGCGATTGCAGCACACCAGGAGTTTCAAGTGAAAAAAGGTTTTATTCCAAGTGAACAAGCTACGTTTCTGTGGTCTCACACCACCTTTGTCAAGCTACAACTGAGTGATCCTTGAGCCATTTTATACACACCTTGATAGAGGCTCATTAATTATACAATAGATATAAAAAGTGAAATACATAAAAAATAATATCATACACAGTGTTTAAGGGACATACATATAGGTCCGAAAATACATGTGTCTAAGTCACATAATTTATACAACAGTACATATAGTGAAAAAGTGTTTACAAAAACATGATGATTAAAATCGATGTAATAAACCGACAGGTGATGTATATATATCAATAACAATTATTAAGAACAGGGGGCAGGGCTTACTTACATGAGGAGACCCGGCATGCACGTGGGACACCATGTATATAGTACATAATACAGGTGAATAAAAAACTTCCGGGATGACGTTCCGTGGGCCAATCAGGAATCGCCCCGGAGGATTGACAGTATACAGGCGCCTATCAGATGTCCGCCCCATGGGCATGCGCACAGGTCCAGCGACAACCCTCACTGACGAGGGCAATCACGTGATTCGGCTCAAGTCCTGGGGAGGCATACTGAGGGCGCATGCGCATCTGATATCATCGCACCGAACCCGGCCATCTTGCAAGTGGGCAAGTTAAGGGATAAAGTACTTATGAAGGCGCATGGATGTAAAAATACCAGCTGAACATAATCAACCGTTTGACCACAAAACTATATGTAAAGGAGAATGACTGTAATTCTACCCTCCATTTTTCCAGTTGCCACCCGCATCCGATGGTGCGTTCTCTCCCTGGCAGTCAAATGGTACGGGAGAGATGCATCGTTGACGCGGATGGCAAACTGGAACCTACACTTAATAAGATGGTTAAAAACTTTTAACAAAGAGGCTACCCCCCCCCCCCCAGTTTACTCGAGGAGAGTAGAGCCAGAGTATTAACCCTAGATAGACAAAAATTACTACATGAACCAAAGAAAAAAATGGTTTCTTCACGAATTCCACTTGTGTCTACCTATGGTCCCGATTCCAAAGCAATTGCCAGTGTTTTGAATAAACACTGGCACATATTGCTTCAGAGTTTCCCTGAAATTACGGAGTTTGTTAATCGACCACTCTTGTCTTACAGAAGAGGGACTAATCTGAGAGACAAATTAGTCAAATAGGATGTATCCTTAAAAACCAGTTCACAAAAATATTTAAGTGTTGTTAACAAAGGATCATACCCCTGCCGCCAGTGTGTCAACTGCAAATACATGCTGAAAGGCTCTAAGTTTATTCACCCTGGGACAGGGAAGGAGTATCGGTTGAAACATTATCTATCGTGCACTTCAGACCATGTGGTCTATGTCTTGATCTGCCCATGTGGTCTCCTCTATGTTAGGGAGAACACATGGGATTTCAAGACTAGACTATACCAACACCGATATAGTATTAGGAAAGCACGCAATGACCTACCAGTGGCCAAATATTTTAGCAAGGCTAATCACACAGACAGAGACCCAAAATGCGTTATTATTGACCATATTCCCCCCCCCTAAACGAGGAGGGGGCCATACTAACATGCTTAAACGCAGAGAATTACAGTGAATACAGGAACTACAGTCCCTTCGTCCAAAGGGCCTTAACGTCGAGTTCGTGGTGACTCCGCAGATTTATAGGGTGTCATTTTGTAGACTGATGCTTTGGCTATACCCCCCCTTAGTTTGGATTTTATGATGTGATTCTATTCACCTATACATTTATATCTGTTTTTTCTATATATTCATTTGTCTTTATTTTGTTTTGCTTTTTAGTTTAATCACCGGACACAGGACAGGGGCTGAACTACAGAGGAAAACCATAGAGGAAAATTTCTACCCACACATCTGTTGTTTAAGAACATTACCCTTCCGAGGTTGCCGACCCTTGGGCTTTCCCCCCTCCCCTTCTTTTCTTTTTTTCAATCAATGAATATGTGGTATCTGTAGTATCGCACTGAAACCATGTCCTGTCATCTATAATAAATATCTCTCTTAATATTACTTTGGCGCAGTTCATTATTGAGACTTGGCGATTTTTTTTATGTCCGCACTTGATGCATGAACTGCATGGATGGCACCCCAGACACACAGTGTGTGGACCCCGAATACCAAGCCACTAAGCCAGTGATAGCGGAGTGACACAGAACTGTGTGCTCCAAAATCTTGGTTACACATGCATATCCCAGTTCTGGGATGTGCAGTGAAAATGTGACGAGGTGGGGTGGTGATTTTGTGCCCAGGTACGTGTGATACTGAATGGCGGAGGGTGACATAATTCATGCCAGTCTCATTTTATAATTATATATTTATATTATCACCATAGGTGTGCTGCTAACACTACCTGTATGATAGTTACATATTACTGTGCCCAGAGTGCTGATTATATTCAGCTGGTATTTTTACATCCATGCGCCTTCATAAGTACTTTATCCCTTAACTTGCCCACTTGCAAGATGGCCGGGTTCAGTGCGATGATATCAGATGCGCATGCGCCCTCAGTATGCCTCCCCAGGACTTGAGCCAAGTCACGTGATTGCCCTTGTCAGTGAGGGTTGTCGCTGGACCCGTGCGCATGCCCGTGGGGGGACATCTGATAGGCACCTGTATACTGTCAATCCTGCGGGGCGATTCCTGATTGGCCCACGGAACGGCATCCCGGAAATTTTTGATTCACCGGTATTATGTACTATATACTTTGTATACATGGCGTCCCACGTGCATGCCGGGTATCCTCATGTAAGTAAGCCCTGCCCCCTGTTCTTAATAATTGTTATTGATATATATATACATCACCTGTCGGTTTATTACATCAATTTAAATCATCATGTTTTTATAAACACTTTTTCACTATATGTACTGTTGATTAATGAGCCTCTATCAAGGTGTGTATAAAATGGCTCAAGGATCACTCAGTTGTAGCTTGACAAAGGTGGTGTGAGACCACAGAAGCGTAGCTTGTTCACTTGGAATAAAACCTTTTTTCACTTGAAACTCCTGGTGTGCTGCAATTGCCCTTCTTTTCTCTGACTGGATTTGGACCCAGGACCGGGGTCACAGAGATTGCTGGCACCCACCTATTTATTGCAATTTGGATATGCTGCTCTTCCACACCCGAAATATATATATATATATATATATATATATATATATATATATATATATATGTATATATGTATATATATATATATATATATATATATAAAAATATATATATATATATCTGTGTGTGTATATATATATTATATATATATATATATATATATATATCTACACACATATATATTCAAAATGTTATTGTTCCCCCCAAAAATTTGATTTTAAACATTTGTCGAAAATGTTATAAAATGCTCATAATAATATAAGCCTTCTAATGTCGTAAAAAAGTAAAAGAATGTTTAACAAATGATGCCAACATAAAGTAGACATGTTGTGGATGTGAATTAATAACTACATTTATTTGGCATGACTATTTCTCTTACAAATAGAGAGTTTCAAACATAGAGAAATGAAAATTTTTCACATTTTTCACAATATTTTAGAGTTTTTCACAAAATCGCTTGATGTATCAACAAAAATGTACTGCTATTAAAAAGTACAATATGTCTCGAAAAAACTATCTCTGAATCACTTTGAGAGGTAAAAGCAGTTCAAAGTTATTACCACTTAAAGAGACACATGTCAGATTTGAAAAACGGATTGGGTCATGAACACCAAAACTAGCTGGGTCATGAAGGGGTTAACCTGTCAAGGACCAAGGGCGTACAGGTACGTCCTCGAGCCCTGGTACTTAAAGACCAAGGGCGTACAAAGTACACCCTGGTCCCATTTACTGGGTTTAAACCATTCTCACAAGTGGAGAACGGGTTAAACCAGGTGGGTCCCAGTTGCTATGGGCAGCCAGGACCCACAGCTAATGCCAGGCACCACCGATCAAGCCAATGCATTTACCCTATAGATCATGCTATCAAGGTAGGTTGATAGTCTAAAATTAAAGTGAAACTATCCCGGGAGCTCAGTGGAGCTGATCTGGGCTATCACGACAAAATTGTCCCGATCAGCTTACTGGACGACGGGAGGGTCCCCACCTGCCTCCTCGTTGCTTCGTTCGCCGATCCGCTGCTCAAAGCCTGCTCAGCAGGCAAAAGCAGCAGGGTGCCATGAACACTGATCAACGCTTTGCTATGGCATAGCATTGATCAGTGTAAGCAATCAAAAGATTGCATGTTGTAGCCCCTGTGGGGGCTTAAAAGAAAAAAAGAAAAGAAAAGAAAAGAAAAAAAAGTTAATATAAGTGAATAAACCCCTTCCCCATTAAAAATTTCAATCACCCCCCTTTTCCCATTTTTTCAAATAAAATAATGTAATTAAAAATAATCATATGTAGTACCGCCGCGTGCATAAATGTTCGAACTATTAAACTGCACAGTCTATGGCGTACACATAAAAAAAATACCAAAGTCCAAAATTGTGCATTTTTGATCAATTGATATACCATAAAAAAAACTAATAAAAAGCAATCAAAAAGAACCATCAAAACAAAAATGGTTCAGATAAAAACTATAGACCACTGCAAGAAAAATGAGCCCTCGCACATTCTCGTATACGGAAAAATAAAAAAGTTATGAAAATTTAAAACATACAAATTTTTGTGCATGTAGTTATAATTTTTTAAAAGTAGTTAAATAAAACAAAACCTACATAAATTGGGTATCATTGTAACCATATGCACATACAGAATAATTTACCAAAAATTGCACTGTATAGTAACGGAAGCCCCCAAAAGTTACAAAATGGCTTTTTTTTTTATTTCACCACACAAATATATAACTTTTGGTTTTGCAGTAGATTTTGTTATTAAGTGATTGATGTCATTACAAAGTATAATTGGTGGCACAAAAAACAAGCCCTTATATGGGTCTGTAGTTGCAAAATTGAAAGTGTTATGATTTTTAGAAGGGGAGGAGGAAAAAAAAAATTGAAAAAACAAAAATTGGCCTGATCCTTAAGGTCAAAATGGGCTTGGTCCTTGAGGGGTTAAGGTGTATTCACATGAACAGTATTCTGCGCATATTTCATGTGCAGAATTTGAAGCTGCAAATTTTATGCTGCACATTTTAATGTAATCTAAATGACTGAACACAGTTTCAAATTTGCAGCTTCCTATCTTGTGAATCAAACATGCCCATAAAGAGCCTCATGTATGTATTAGCCAGATATACAGTAGATTGTGACAGTTCTGACCATAGCCGTAACAAGCATGGTACAAACACATTTAACTGAACCCCTGCCTCCCCCACCAAAAAAAAATAAAAAATAAAGTTTTAAAGACCTTGAATATGCAACCTTTAACATATTCCTGCCCTGCATTGTAAAGACCAGGTTCACACCGCCGAAAACATGTGGAATGCACATCTGAATAATCTGGCAGGAGCTAGGACTGCTCGGAAATGCACTGTCTCCGAGTGGAATCCATAAAAAGAATAGACATCGGATGCCGGAATGATGATTTCTGTGGTGGTACTATCTGCCTAAGCTGGGTTCACATCACGTTTTTGCCATAATGTTTTCAATCCATTTTTCTAAAGAAAACCGTATGGCAAAAAAATGGATGGAACAGTATGGGGAAAAAGTAGACCGTATGCGTTTTAAACCGTATATTGTTTTTAACCCCTTAAGGACTCAGGGTTTTTCTGTTTTTGCACTTTCGTTTTTTCCTCCTTACCTTTAAAAAATCATAACCCTTTCAATTTTCCACCTAAAAATCAATATTATTGCTTATTTTTTGCGTCGCCAATTCTAATTTGCAGTGAAATTAGTCATTTTACCCAAAAATGCACGGCGAAACGGAAAAAAAAATCATTGTGCGACAAAATTGAAAAAAAAACGCCATTTTGTAACTTTTGGGGGCTTCCGTTTCTACGCAGTGCATATTTCGGTAAAAATTACACCTTATCATTATTCTGTAGGTCCATACGGTTAAAATGATACCCTACTTATATAGGTTTGATTTTGTCGCACTTCTGGAAAAAATCATAACTACATGCAGGAAAATTTATACGTTTAAAAATGTCATCTTCTGACCCCTATAACTTTTTTTATTTTTCCACGTACGGGGCGGTATGAGGACTAATTTTTTGCGCCGTGATCTGAAGTTTTTATTGGTATGATTTTTGTTTTGATCTAACTTTTTGATCACTTTTTATTCATTTTTTAATGTTATAAAAAGTTACCAAAATACGCTTTTTTGGACTTTGGAATTTTTTTGCGCGTACGCCATTGACCGTACGGCTTAATTAATTATATATTTTTATAGTTCGGACATTTACGCACGCGGCGATACCACATATGTTTATTTATTTTTTTTTTTACACTGTTTTATTTTTCTTATGGGAAAAGGGGGGTGATTCAAACTTTTATTAGGGAAGGGGTTAAATGACCTTTATTAACACTTTTTTTTTACTTTTTTTTTGCAGTGTTATAGGTCCCATAGGGACCTATAACACTGCACACACTGATCTCTCATCCTGATCACAGGCGTGTATTAACACGCCTGTGATCAGCATTATCGACGCTTGACTGCTCCTGCCTGGATCTCAGGCATGGAGCAGTCATTCGTCGATCGGACACCGAGGAGGCAGGTAAGAGCCCTCCCGGTGTCCGATCAGCTGTTCGGGACGCCGCGATTTCACCGCGGCGGTCCTGAACAGCCCGACTGAGCAGCCGGGATACTTTCAGTTTCACTTTAGAAGCGGCGGTCAGCTTTGACCGCCGCTTCTAAAGGGTTAATACCGCACATCGCCGCCATCGGCGATGTGTGGTATTAGCCGCGGGTCCCGGCCGTTGATTAGCGCCGGGACCCACGCGATATGATGCAGGATCGCGGCACGATCCCGCTTCATATCGCGGGAGCCGGCGCAGGACGTAAATATACGTCCTGCGTCGTTAAGGGGTTAAAAGTGCATTGAGTTCCATCCGTTTTTATAGAAAAAAAACCCATATGTTTTTGAAAATGTTGTCCATTTTCAATGGGAGGGGTCTTGGGTGGGGACTTTAGGATGCAAATGCGCATGTGCAAGGTAAAAACCGTATACGGTTTCCCGTATGGAACCGTATACATGTGCGTTTCCCATTGACGTCCATGTTAAAAAATCGTATGTGGTTGCAGTATTATTTGTCTATGTATACGGTTCCATACGTTTTCAATACATTTTCAATAATGAAAACGTATACGGGAAACATACTTAAAAACGTGATGTGAACCCACCCTAACTCTTCTCCCCTGCACCCCATTTCCCACACACACTGCACACTGCATGAGCTTACCGGAGCTCCCCGACTCACAGTATAGAGCTGCCGGCTAACAAACTTTCACCCCCTGCAGTCAGAGAGTGTTACAAGTGACCAGCACCATTGTTTTAGTCTAATTTGTACAAGTTTCAATTGGGGAGCACATGGTGGGAGGGCACAACAAGTCAGCTAAAGGAATATCACATAAGTAGACGAGTAAGGTAAAGTATACTAGTACTTTACAGTCCAATTTACTTACATCTTTTTTTGTCTTAGATAAAATAATGTTATCCTTTTTTAAAAAAAAGTACACCTTGCTTTATCAGGAAAATAGGTTACTAAATCACATATTAAAAATTTATGCTATAGGTCAATATAGGAATGTTTAATTGAGCCAAAACAGTTTTTACTACTAACAACAACTATAAATGCAACTCTGAGAATTATTTTCAAAGTTAAATCAATTCCTTTAGTTGAAGTGTAATTTGATGAATTGTGGCTATAATAATTTATTTCATTTAGTTGCTCAGGTTGATTTGTATGACTTTGGGTTTAAAAACCATCTAAAATTATATATTGCTTGATAGAAAAGCTGATAACATAGGAAGTGTATTAGCAAAATATATTGTCTCATAAAGCAACAGGATTAACAGAATTCTGTGTTTTCCCTGCTTTAATATGCCTTTATGGACTTTATGTATATCATTAGATATGAGTGGGAACATATTGTATAAAACAGTGTGTGCCAGGAAATGCATTCTAAATGGTGGCAGGTACGTGCTTAATTTAGAAATCCTATGCCAAGAGTTACACAATCTGCCAACTTAGATAAAAAATTGCATCACAAGCATAAATAAATACTGTACATGCTAAGGAAAATGTGGACAAAAGTGGGTAAAGTTGACAGTGTAACGTGAACACTTTAGTAATACAGTACTTGTGTTTTTTTTTAGGTAATTATTTCTTGTAGGTGCTGTAGCCTAAATATCCAGTCTATATACAATTATTGATATCAATTAAAATCAATTAATAAGCAATGATTTTTTAAGACTTGTTTTTCATTTTAGTAGATAGGTCTGTTTTGACAGTAGTGATAGCTAGCCATTTTAAAATTAATAAGATTCATTTAAAATTTTACAAAAAGCTATTCTTTAATTCAAACCTTATTTTATTTTTTTATTTGCTTTGGGTGGTCAGGCATACATATTGGTCTGCATTATTGTTTACTGTATGGCATATGAAGGTAAGTGACAATGTAAGTTTGCTCTCTGCACCTGTCTGTCACATAGGGCAGGGGTAAGTGCAGCCCTATTCTATTCCAAAACCCCTGACCCTGCCTAATTGATGATCCGCCCTATACAGTGAGCCCCCAACGTGACAACAGTCCCTTGTCAAGTTAGCGTTAGAGTACAGGATGTAGCAATGTTCTAAAAAATAAAACAAACAGTGCAGAAGGGAGCAAGTCTAGCCACCATGGCCCTGATTTACTAAGATTGGAGTGTAGTTTTCTTGTAGGGTTTAAATCCCCTACAATTTTTTTCCACACAGTATTTACTAAGGTTTCCCTACATTTTGCACTTTTCCCTACAGTTTGCTTTTTTTTACACATGCTCTGATGTGTCTGGTTTTCCTCAAAAATCCATGATATTTTCTGTGGAAACCTTTAGTAAATATGTTGGGTTTTTGTCAGGACCATGCCCCCTTTTGGTGACCTCGCCCACTTTTTGCGTTTTCTCAGTAAAATGGAGAATTGGTTGTTTTTTTCTTATTTCTAGCGCAATGAGACAGAATGTGGCGCACAACACGACAAAACATGGCTTACAATAGGAAATCAGGGCCAATGGGTTAGGCCCCTTTTACACTACAGGTATCATCCTGCTTTTTTACTGCCTTTTTTTACAATAATGGATGAAAAATAAAGACGCAATAACTGGTAATAATGGATGATAACTGGTGACCATCATCCATTATTTTTAATGTTTTTTTTCTTGATGTTGTTCATCCGTTCTCATCTGTTATTACCAGTTACATGTGTTTATTAAATCAGGTTTTTAACCCTTTTTTTGTAAAGCTGTACTGAGCATGCTCAGTAAAAAAAACTGATGCTAAAAAACCTGACAAGAACTGATGATAATTTTTTTTTTTGAACATCCAGTTCCCATAGACTTTAATGTTAAATTTTAACATCCGGTTTTTCACTATTTTTTTTGTTGGACCAAAAATTAGTGCATGCACAGTCTTTTGTGCCAGCAAAAATAATTGACATTAGTAACAACAGACATGCCTGATGCAAAAGGATGTTGAAAAAATCCCATTGACATGAATGGGTTTTTTTGATGGCCGTTTTCAGGACTTTTTGCCGGAAGTAATAACAGAGGTTTTTTTTACAGGATGATACCTGTAGTGTCAAAGGGGCCTTAAACAGACACAGATCAATGAGTAATCACAAAACACTGGAAATTAACAAATAAACAAATAAAGTGATGTCAGTCAGCCCAAGTCAAAATCAATCAGCAGTATGGTAAAGAATCAAAAAGCAAGAGAGTAGTCAAGTCACAAAACAAAGTACTAATGCAGCTACACATGAATACAGCAGCCAGTAACTATGAGGAACCTCTATCACAGGCAATGTTTAAAGAACAGAGTAAAGTTTAAATAGCTCAGCTCAGAAGGGTGTGTGCCTGGAGGCCAGATACCATTGGCTTGTTTTCCATGCCTTCGGATTAGCCTGGGCATCATCATGGCAATGAACGATGCCTTAGCTAAACACAGAAGGTTGGAACTGCTGCCAGAACCAGAGGCAGACATACTCGTTACATTGGTCCAGCAAGTTTAGGGCCAAACCGACATTCAATTCAAAATGGCCTAATTCAAGGGAAATATAATCAGTGTATGTGTTCAAACACTTTGGGACTCATTTTGTGGCATAAAGTGTCAAAAAAAAACCATCCATTTTACTCTTCAAAAAACAACCAAACAGCTGTTTTGTCCCCCATTGAATTGCATTCAATATACAATATAAAAAAAATCAGTAAGTTAGAATATAGTTTAACTTCAGGATTGGGAAATTGTTCATCCTTGCCATTTTTTAGCCATTACTATTTTATTATCACTTTAATGTATTTTATTTTATTTATTTATTTATTTACTTTTTTTTTTTGGGGGGGGGGGGGGGGGCTTTTGTTATACACAGTTCATCAGTCCATCAAACTGACATGTTATTTTAATTATTTTGTGTACAATTAAAACAATACCCAATAATACCCACTATGATTACAACAATACACAATATAGTTTCCATAATTTGTTTACTGCTTTTAATAAAGGGAATTTTTTTTCTGACAGGTTCTGACACCTATAGCTTTTTTGTTTGATGTATACCGGGCTGTTTGAATGGTTGCTTTTTGTGCCATGATCTGTAGTTTTTATTGATTTCATTTTGGAGTTGATTGGACTTTTTATTCCATTTTTCTGGGATTTGATAAAAAAAATTCAGCAATTCTGGTTTTTGGTATGTTTTTACATGTATGTACAACCAAACTCACGGGCAAAAGCCCAGGGTAAAAAATCCATATTAAATCCCACCCTTACAACTTCTCTTTTGTTGGTGTTGATTAAGATCCAGATAAACTTAAAATCACGGTCAGATACTGGTGTTAAACTGTAATACTGTAAGCTTGCTAGTCAATAATAATATGGGTGAATCTGCAGTATTCACCACTAGTTACCAAAGTATCTAGACCAGTGGTTCTTAACCTTGTTGGAGGTACTGAACCCCACCAGTTTCATATGCGCATTCACCGAACCCCTCTTAATTGGAAAAATAAAATATGATTTTTTGTAATTTAAAACATAGGAGGTATATAATTAAGTATTTATTTATACATAGGTGCACAAAATGAACAAAACCATTAAAGGATAAAACCATTAAGAACAAAGAACAAAACCATGAAAACATGATTTTCACACAAAAACTTTGTATAGTATAGTCAAATCCAACAAGATTTTTTAAAAATATATCACTCAGTACCTAATCCTGACCATGTGCATGTAATTTTTATGTGTTTAGCACCTTTATGTTTTTTTATTACACTATTAATTTAGCTCACTAGTCTGAATTACTCTCAAAGGGAGGGGGCGTGGCCTCACTGTGCAGGTATCCGCCCCCTCCCTCAGTATGCTGTCTGCTCACATCTCCCCTAGCATTAGCAAAACTATTACTTCAGCTTGTCCTCACTGGCAGTAGCAGAGCACAAGCTGACAGTGGGAGGATTTTTCCTCCAGCTGTGAGCCCTGCGCTCACAGCTGTCAATCAAGGAAGTGTGTCCATGATGTAGGTGATGATGCATGGACACAGCAGGACTAGTATGTGTCCAAGCAGGCAGGGGAGGCAGTTGTTTGACTGGCTTTTTCAGTATAAAATATTGAAAATCTTCTAATGAAAGCTATCCTATTGGTTATACATGCTTTACAACATATCAAAAGTGTTTGTATTTGACAGTGCCCATTTAATATTTTTTGCTTTTGCCTGTTGGTTGTACATATATTGTTCCCTTACTCACCCTGGGGTAAAACGTTTTGTTTTTATGTGTATGCCATTCCCTGGGTGGTGTATTATTTTAATAGTTTGGTTATTTCAGCACTTGATAATACTAAAAAGTTTTTTTTAGAAGAAAAAAAATAGGAAAAGGGGAGGGACGTTGATTTCCAATTTTATTATGGAAGGGGTTAATTTGTATAGAGGGTTAACACTATATATTTTTTTCACTCATACAAATCAATGCAGTACCTTGATCCGTGAAATGGTAGAGCATGCTACAAATTAGAAGCAGATTGGCAGCCACAGAGGCTCAGGTAAGTGCTCAGGCTGCTGGTAAAATGGATCTCTTGGCCACAAAAGCAGAGGGGCAAGGAGATTTAACGCACTGCACCACCAACTACTTTAATGTGCATTCAAATGCTATCGTCAACTTTGACAGTGGCATTTAAAGTGTTACTGTCTGTCTGGCCCCCA
The DNA here is from genome assembly GCF_029499605.1 of Hyla sarda. NCBI lineage: Eukaryota > Metazoa > Chordata > Amphibia > Anura > Hylidae > Hyla > Hyla sarda. The sequence continues at coordinate 374,813,759 of NC_079190.1, read as the reverse complement.
GCTACTGAAATCAGTATACCCTTAGCAGCACCATGGCACATTAGAACCCTCATGGGTCACAAATGGGTTGTGTAATGGGATGTAAAATTAAGTACAATAAACTTTTTTTTTACCATTTTCATAATAAAAGTCTGTCTGTTTTTTGGATGTTTTTTTTTTTCTTTACTACATGTTTTTGGCATACAGTACTAGTCCAAAAAAAAAAAAAACTGACAAAAAGTACCTATTAAATCCGTTATAAAAAAAAAACAGCTACAAAAACAAATTTGAAAAGTGAAAAAGTGGCTGAAAAAAGTTTTCAAATAGTGAAAGACTCATTTTGCCTGAAAGATGACCATTTTTGAAGGCGCAAAATAGGTATCAAAACAATGTGTGTGCGGGGGGCAGAGCCGCAGACTGAGATGGACGTGTGAGCTTGCTGCTCTCCTCCACACACGCTCCCAGCACCTTTTATTCCCCCCTCATCAGCACAAAAATGGGCAAAATAGGTCGTGGATACTACATTGATCCAAGAGATCCACCTGGTCCAACTATAAGTCAGGCGGACATGGCCACATTTCTTAAAAAGAAGGCTGCGGGATCCCGGCCAGAGCGGCCAAGATGGCGTCTTCACTACAAGCGTACAAAGATGCGGAAGACTCGGGAAATGATGATGACGGGGCTGCCCCAGCTGCAGTCACACAACGCTTCCTAAAGACCTTTCTGCGCAGTACTTTGACTGATGCCCTTAAGCCGGTAATCGCAGACTTGGCTGACATACAATCTGAAGTCCACTCCATCGGCTACAGAACAGAGGCCCTGGAAGCGGTGTGTACAGGGGTAGCGGCACACTCGGGGGTGCTTGCGACCAGACAACACAGCCTGGTGACCCATGTTAATAACGCACTCTTCCTGATTGAAGACCAGGTGAACAGGAGCCGAAGGAAGAATGTTAGGTTTAAAGGCTTTCCTGAAACATGGGCTCCGGAGGCACTACAGAAGGTCACCATGGATGTCTTTCAGACTCTCCTGGGCTCGGAGAGGGCTGCGCAGATAACCATTGAGTGCATCCACCGTGCGCTGAGGCCCAAACCTAAGCAGTCTGAACCACCCTGAGACGTGATCTGCGGGCATTTTACAAGCGGCCAGAGAGCACAGACCGCTATTGTATGGAGAAGTGGAGATTGCCTTATACCAGGACATTTCCCCAACTACCTTGGCCAAGCGCAGACTCCTCAGGCCGCTGATTGAAAAACTCCGGGATCGGAACATCAATTATGCTTGGCTATTTCCATTCGGGGTCTCTATCAACATGAACGGTGGAAGAATAATAGGACTTACCGGAGGACTTACTTGCTGTGTGGGCTTCCCTGGATATTCAGCTGCTAGAGATCCCCACTTGGTTGCCTGTTGCCGATATGCCTTTACTGCCAAATCCCAAAATTACTGACTAGACACTTTGATCGTTGGTTCCATTCCAGTCATCCTTCCTGCGCATCTAAGGGTGTCACAATTGTACTACACAAAGCGCTCCCTTTGAAGGTGATTGCAACTCATAGTGATGATGATGGCAGGTTTGTTTTCCTAAAAGTGCAGGGTCAGGGCACTAAATACACAATAGCGAATGTTTTCGCACCGAACCAGGGCCAGATAGCCTGGTTGCTTAAAACGCTGGATACTCTCTCACTATTTGCAGAAGGACCCATCATAATGGGTGGGGACTTCAATGTCATGCTTAATCCAATTCTGGACTCCACAACAGGGAAATTGCATATATCATTGAGAGCGATCGCTAAGTTAATGTCTAAATTGTCTGATCTTTCTCCCCTAGATGCGCCACCTCCATCCTGCCGGCAAGGATTTCACGTACTTCTCCACGGTCCATAATTCCTACCAAAGGCTGGACTATTTCTTCATCATTGATCACTCCCCGATTTTCATCTCTCTCTCTCTCGCTTCCTCTCCCAATACCCCAATGCGCTGGAGGCTTAATGAGTGCTACATGGAGGATGTTAGAGCTAGAGAGGATGTCTCCTCACATTTAAAAATGTATTTTGAACTTAATGATGCTTGCTACCCAAACTCACAGATCTTTGCACTGCACTTCTTAGAGGAGAAAAACGTCCCACGCAAACGCTGGAAGCTCATGTCACTCTCTTGATGAAGGAGGGGAAAGATCCAGAGGAAGGTGGCAGGAATATAGGCCGATCTCCCTGCTGAACCTTGATCTCAAGATATGGGCTAAATTATTATCCCTACATATAAAAAAATTGATTGGCATTGAGCAATCTGGTTTTGTACCGGGTAGAGAGGGCCGTACCAACACTTGGAAATTACTCACCTGCATACATGAAGCCCACTCTAAGAATTACCCATTGGCCCTTCTCGGTGTAGATGCCGAGAAGGCATTTCACAGGGTCAGTTGGATGTTTATGGAGGAGACTCTGATGAAATTACAATTCCCACAGGAATTTATAACAGCCCTATTCTCCCTGTACTCTCATCCGACAGCTTCTATACTAGTGAATGAGGTTGTTTCTCCTCCGTTCTCCATTGGCAATAGAACCAGGCAGGGCTGCCCCCTGTCGGCAACCCTATTCGTACTGGTAATGGAGACCTTATTACAAATGGTACGCCAGACAGAGGAAATTAAGGGCTTTTGTACCTCTGGAAGGAAGATAAGGTTCTAGCGTTTGCTGACAATTTGCTCTTTACGCTTAGCAATCCCACAGATGACTTGCCCTGCCTGGTTCAGTTGTTTTAGGAGTTTGGACTAATATCCAACTTTAAGGTTAATGTTTCCAAGTCGGAACTTTTGAACATTACTCTCTCAGATAAGGTAGTGCATGGGCTGAGGAACTGACTGATTTCTCCTGGAACAGTTCTGCTCTCAAATACTTGGGAGTGTTGGTCCCTAGAAATATCACGAGCATTTTTGCGCTGAATTATAAACCACTCCTGAAGGAGATCACACTTCTTCTCCATGAATATGATCACCTTGTTGTCTCCTGGCTAGGTAGGAAAAATTTTATTAAATGTTATGTCATGCCCAAGATACTGTACCTTATGAGAATGCTGCCTATAGCTCTACCTGCGGCATTCTTCCATCAGATTTAAACAATTTTTTCGAGATACGTCTGGCGGATGAAAAAGCCGCGATTAGCCCACTCTCTCTTAATTAGACCGCGCTCAGAAGGGGGGATAGGTTTGCCTGATGTCAAACTATTATATAAAGCAGTTCATCTGCAAAAATGGATGGACCTGGTGGCCCCCTTATCCCCACTCAATGAACACCTATATAATGAGGCTCAGAATTTGTCCTAAATGAGGCCACCTCCCCTTGGTAGATGGGGGACACGTTTTGATCAAAAAGTGCGCTAAGAGCCTCAATTTTTTGACCAATGTGTGCTGCTGCAATCCTCTTTTTTTGTATACTCTGTATCTGCCATAGCAGAGATCACCCATGTATTAGGTTGTTAAGCTGGCTATTTTTCTCTTTGCTTGTTTGTACAACTCAGGGGGAATGGCAACCTCTTTAGCTGTGCACCCCTCCCCCTTTTTCACAGGTGGTGTTTTAAATTGTTTATGGATCCAGCATGTCACCCAGTCAAAGGCTATATGCCCAGCAGAGGTGAGTGGTTATTTGAGTGTTAGGCTCAGAATTTGTGCTATGGTCCCATCCTAAATGAGGCCACCTCCCCGTGGTGGATGGGGGGACACGTTTTGATCAAAAAGTGCGCTAAGAGCCTCAATTGTTTGACCAATGTGTGCTGCTGCAATCCTAGCAGCATGCACCCGTGTGTTAGGTTGTTGTGCTGGCTATTTTTCTTTTTTCCTTTTTTTGTATACTATATAATGAGGCGGGTATTGCTTCACACTCTCTGTTACAAGATTTCTGGTTACCCCCCAAGGTTAGATATAGGACTGACTCTAAATACCTGCTATACCAGGACGCTATATCTATATGGGCAGAACTAGCTCCACTACTTCTTTCTCCTCATTTACCCCTTTCACCTCTGCTTCCCTCCAGTCTGATACCTGCGGCCGTGGCCAGGATCTCACCCACCTTCTTGTCAATGTGGGACAGACTCCGGGATGGAGGTGTGCCAACGGTGGACAAGCTGAGTACTTTGGTACCCCAGAGGAGGTCCTCTTTCTTACATGTTGATCACTTTGTCTCTTGTTGTAGGGACTTCTTGAGTAAATGTGACCCGAGGAGGTCTCTCACCAACTTTGAGGAACTACTCCTCCAGACACACCCATATAGACATAAATGATCTGTCTGTATTGCTATAATACGATCTACACATGGCACTACACCCCCTCACTTTGTAGAATTTTGGGCAAGGGAGTTGGATTTAAACCTCTCGGCAGAAGATATAAAATTAGTACTACGCAACTCTCATGGGTTCTCCATGTGTCTGAGATTACAGGAAACAAACTATAAGGTGGTATCTCGTTGGTACAAAACCCCAGAATTCTTATTTAACCACAAACTATCTGACACTAACTTGTGCTAGAGATGCTACTCTTAGATAGGGACTCATGCACATATCTGGTGGACCTACCCGAAAATAGACAACTATTGGAAAGAGATCTCCAAAACTATAAACGCTATTTTACAAACAAGGACCCCACTGTCCCCGGAGACGGTATTTATGAGTATGCCCTCTTTAGAACACATCCCGAGCAGGCACTCATTGATCTCATACTTATTACTGGCTGTCAAGTCTCTGATTCCATTTCTCTGGCTTAGTGCGGATCCACCATCACTGAAGGATTGGATTGATAAGGTCCACCAGATATGCAGGTTTGAAGAAATGTGTCATAGAGCGTCAAGGACTTATGAAAAGTTCCAGATACTGTGGAAACCATGGTTAGAGTCTGAATTTGGAAAGGCAGGATAAACTACAAGCTCTGATTGTTTACTGATTTACCTCTTGTGATCAATTGCATTTACAGCTGACTACATGGAGCGATCTAAAATAACTTTATATACCCCCTTCTCACTCCCCCCCCCTATTTCCCTTCCCTCTCTCCCCCACCCCCATCTAATCTCTCTCTTTGCCTTTTACCTTTACGTTCTCTTCTTTGCTGTATCTCAATGTTTATTTAGTTTGCTTCGTTCATTTTTCTTACATTGTGTTATGCCAGAACCTTGTATACTCTAGCACTTTACAAACTTGTTATGATTACCAGTTGTTTGTATGATTGGTAGCTGTGTCTACCGCTGTTTTTCTCTTTTTCTTATGAGAAAAATAAACACAAATTTGATTTAAAAAAAAACAATGTGTGTACACATGGTAGAACCCACAGCTCAACAAGTAAAAATATTTTAAAACAATATCTATAACATTTGGTTAAAGGGCAAAGTAACCCTATCACTTATGAAGTAGTAGTGTATCGTGGTAGTGTGTGTCTTGTACAGGTGAAACTCATCAAGGGAAAATTTATTCTTACTATAAACTCTGACACGTTAAAGCCGGGTTCACACTTAAGAAGCTCCATGCATAAAATGTCCACCTAGAGCTTCCGAGTGCGGCTAGTCGGTGCTAGTATCGCGCAGACATTGTGGTCCCCATAGCTGGCAATGTATTTGCAGTGGAAATCTGCCAGATCATCGAACATTGTTCATTGTTCTAGTGGAATTTTTTGAGCGGATTTTCCATGTACTATCCAGCGGAATCCTATTGGCAGCAATGAGACTCTGCTGTACTGTAATTTCTCTGCAGAATTTTAAAACAGAATTCTGCTCAGAAATTCCATAGTGTGAACCCAGCCTAATGCTACACCATAGCAACACAGAATGTGTTGGCAGATGAGAACTATTCGGGCCATCTAGTCTGTTCAATAAATATAAGCAGCATATTGGACCAATTTTTTTCATAGTGGTGCACACTGATAAATTTGTCTAATCTTGATAGATTTAGACTGTTTTTTACATGACCTCTTAGTTTGAATACTTTAGGCAAATTTTTGGCACAACTGTGCACAATCTGGTGCAGGTAAGCTGCTCAAATTGCTGTAAGCCATATCCCTTTGCTAAACCAAATTGTTAGTTAGGTGCAAAAAAAAACTCCTAGGCAACATCAACATTACACAAGGCTTATATGCTTGTTTTTGGTGTAAATAGAGCTGGAATTCTGGTATATTTAGATCTGTATATGTTCACCACAGTTACACCACAGTTACAACTGGAAACAATGTGCAAACGTGTGTGGTATTGTCCAGGGTTCTTGGAACATTACAACTAGTTTTGTGTGCACCCTTTGTCTGCTTCAGGCTGTATACATTAAAGGGGTATTCCAACTTATAACAATTATGCCCTATCCACAGGATCTCAAGAACCATTTATCAAGTCTCATCGTGGCTATTTCCAGAAGCTTTATAGACATGCGATTTACCACTCCCTTCTCAGGTGAGACACAGGTACCTGAGATTGCGGAGGGTCCCAGAGGATTCCCAGTGATGAGACACTTATCTCCATTATATTGATAGTGAATAAGTGTCATTAGATGCAATACCCCTTTTAACGCTTTGCATAGGGCAAGAGTTATCGAGATCTGTGGAGCAATAAGTTCTCTCTGTAGAAACCAAGAACAGTCAATTTAAATAAATAATCTGCCCAATGATAATAGTTCAGCCGTGCAGTTCTGGCTGTGCTAAAATATATAAAATATAATGTAAACCAATAGAAGGCTTCCAATACCATACAGGGTCATTGTTGGTTAAACATGTTGGCACATCTGAAAGAAACTGTAAATTAAAAATGTATTTATTTATGTTTTCAAACTTTTTAAAGTGAAATTGAAAAAACATAAAACAAAACCATAAATAAATAAATAACTGAACAATACTATGAAATAATTCCCTATAATATAACAAACAAATGCTCTCCAAACAAACTGGTTTTACTTGAACGTGCTTATCTGATTCCACCTCACATTTTCATAGTAGCATAAAATGTCAGCAAAACTAGTAAATCAGTGAGAGATTGAATCAATTTCACAACATGATGTTTGCTATTTCAGGAGAGGAGCATATACAAAAGGTTATTCCACATAAATTGATGCATGGGCACCATTTCAGCAGCATGCTTTTAAAATCATATTTCTATAGGTATGGCTGAAAGGTTTATTTGAGCCTTTGGGAATTTTCTTGTAAATGTCCTCATAATAGCGAGAAGGTTTCCATGCAGCAACTAATAATATATTGCAATGTCATCTGATATCCCATTTGCCCATTACCCATTCCTGCTTTACTCGACAGGTTGCCCTCAAAGCAATATGGATAAATCAGATTGGCTTTTGAAACGAATGGAGATGTCTCATGTAATTTTCACTGAGATACGATTTCTAAGGATAAGGCAACCTTAAAGGCCAAGGTTCTTTATATCTGATATTTATATTCTGAACTCAGGAATAAACAAATCTGAGGCAAGTAAATTTTACGATATTTAAAGTGTTAAAATGTACACTTAAGTAAAATTGTTAGTATCAAACATATCTAACCAACCATAGGGAATATATAAAAATAAGCAGTAAAACACAATTGTTTTAGTACACAGGAAATAAAAATTCTATATTACTAATATAGTTTGTTAAATAGGTACTGTCGTGTCAAGCAGCCTTAATAAATAGAAAATGTTGTGTCAAACAAATTTCATAAATATAGAGAGAATTGAAAAAGACAAGGTGATGTGCACCTGGTGAAGATCATCAGGTAAATGGACAATGTGGTATGGGGAAAAATTTGCCTCTCACCAGATGGTGTTATGCTAATGAGCACAATACCTAAGTTCGCGATATAGAAAAATGGTCAGCTGCAAACAGGTCCCACCAGTATAGTAGATCTGGTACCAGAGATAAGTAATATAGTAAGCTTGAACCCCAGGGGTACGGAGCACAGGACCATCAAATATGCAGAGTTGGTAGCAAAACTGTAGGTGGTTTTATTGTTTAAAAGGTATAAAAACAAAGCTTCACATAAGGCGTTTGGAGATCGGACTGGCCTCTTCCTCAGGCATATACAAACTGGTACAAGGAATATATTACATGGTAAAGAAGTGGTTCCGGGTCATGACATTGGATTACGTGCATAACTGGTACCAACCTAAAACAAACAATCACAGAATTGCAAGTATTAAATCATGAAGCAATATTAAATAACATAAAATAATTTAAAAAGCAATAAGAATAGTGTGAAGTAATGTAGATGATGAAACATTACCAATGTCATAGAAGGTCTCCCCCTATATGTTCACCTTAACAGGTATTATTTCTGGACACCTATAGGTGCACCTACTAGGCCCAATGCTGTTAGTAAAATATGCTCAGCAATGCAATGTTGAGGTTGACAAGGCCAGGACAAAAAGGAACCTCCTACTTGGTGTTATTTGTAGTGTTATTTTTGCTGTCAAAAATAGTGGCCCCTGAGAAAAATCTGACACCTGCAAAATTAATGAGATCTAACTAGATTTGTTATTTCTCATGCAGAGCTATCATGGCTCCATTAATTGAAGCCATGAAACTAATCTAAACAGTCTTAGCAATGTCAAACCAATATCTATGAGTTTTGTCAAAATATACTGTAAGGGCACCTGTTATTTCAAACGATTTTTTAGAAACCTGAATGTTTTTTTAGATTAACCCTTCAGATTGGGGACAAGATATTAAAAGTGCTCTTACTACTGTTACTGAGCCCATGAGAGTCCCTACCATGATGCAATGCTTTCTCTCACTCTCTCCATTTCAGGGTCAGGACCAACTAGGCGGTTTTCCAGTAGTACATACACAAAACTTCCTTTCCCTTACTTCTCTGGCCCATAAAAGCACAACACATACTAATTTCTGCTATACCATGATGGAGAAAACTCTGAAGAGGCTGGCACAGTCCTAGGAAATGAGTTACACTGTACAGTACTATAGATGACATGTATGTGGAGAAGGGGTTATTATTAATTAAAGGGGTACTACAGGCCTAAGACATCACGCCCCGCTCCCTCAATGCAAGTGTATGGGAGGGGGTGTGATGGCCGTGGGACCCCCGGGATCAGACATCTTATCCCCTATCCTTCCCATAGGCTTGCATTGAGGGGGCGGGGCATGATATCACAAGGGGGTGGAGTTGTGATGTCATGATACTTCGGCCCCAGATCGTGAGTCTTCAGGCTTTGTGCAGCTGAGACAGGTGTGTGCTGCATGAGAGATTGCGGGGGTCCCCAGTGGCTGGACCCCCGCAATCAGACATCTTATCGCCAATCCTGAGCATTGAACTGCTACTTTTTGTTTTACTGAAAAGCTGGGTTGGGTGATAGATTACAGTGCAGCATTGTGGACATACAGAGATATCTTTGAGAAATAGTTTGGATAATTTTTAGAAGGCTGACCGCCTTAGCTTGCAGCTACACAGCCCACGCTTTCTCATGGTCTTTTTTATATTCCCTCCTGTATATTGCACATAGTAAACCTCACACACTTCCTGCAATTTGTCCTGATATAGCAGTAAAGCAGATTGCAGAGTAGGGCAACATCTTGTAGACAAGTCTTTAGAGCTGTTTCTTTTCTGAATTCATGAAATAGGCACGGTTTGAAATGACTATGCCTATTAATAAAAGTTGTTTGACACGTCTATGCCTATTTAAAAAAGTTGTTTGACACAGCAGTGCCTATTTATGAAAGTTGTTTGACACAGCAGTGCCTATTTATGAAGGTTGTTTGACACAGCAGTGTCTATTTATGAAGGTTGAACAGCAGTGCCTATTTATGAAAGTTGTTTGACGTGGCGGTGCCTAGTCATGAAAAATGTTTGGCACAGTAGTGTCTATTTAGAAAAGTTGTAACAAAAAATGGTATGGATCTCAAGGAACAACTGCTAACTTGACTTTACTTACCAATTGGAAATGTTCTAATGACATTATGATTTGTGGCCATATCTGGACAATATTCCATAACAAGACTACTAGTCACAGCATGCCCACACAACTAATACAGGCAATATAGAGCTATTCTAAGATGCATTAGCAACAGGACTATCTATAGTGGTGTTTCATGTTTTAAGCATATTTTATTGATGTTGGTTTACATTATCGCACTAGATTAATAACCCAAAGTGAGCCACAAGGGCCCTGTGATCTCACAGAGGGTATTTGTATAATTTATTTTTTCTCTATGCATTTATTAAGACCAATAAATATAATTTTTTAAGACTATATATCCAGTTGCTCCTTGAGCTCCAAACCATTTTTTGTTACATTGCATTATTTTCCAACACTGTGGGTATCAGTGTTAAACGGACTGCTCGGTACTAGGTGTTCCAGGTTGCAGTGAGCCATCTCCAGTTTGACACAATAGTACTTATTTATGAAAGTTGTTTTACACTACAGTGCCTATTTATAAAGGTTGTTTGACATGATAGTGCCTATTTATGAAAGTTCAAACCCCAGGGGTCATCAAAATTGGGAGTCAGTAGCATGGCTGCAGGTGGTTTTATTGTTTAAAAGGTATAAAAACAACGCTTCACATAAGGTGTTTCGAGACCAGACCGGTCTCTTCGTCAGGCATATACAAACTGGTACAAGGAATGAAAATCTATTACATGGTATAGAAGTGGTTTCGGGTCATGACACCACATTACATGCATAACTGGTACCAACTTAAAACAAACAATGACAGAATTGCAAGTATTAAATCATGAAGCAATATTAAATAATTAAAAATAATATAAAAAAACAATAAGAATATATTAAGTGTGATGTAATGTAGATAATAAAACATTACCAATGTCATAAATTGTCAGTGTGAACAGTGCCCTCTACTTATCGGATAGACAAGGTAAGTCTGCTGTAAACAGTGACAGTATTTGTATAATTAACAGGGTGCGTCAGTCCATTTGACCTTAGCAGAGGCATAAAGATTGACAGTGTAAGTAATGTATACGTCACATTGACACGAAAAAGTAGATGGAGACTCCGACTCAAGGTAAAAGAGCTGGAATTTACGGTACAGGAATTGTTTAGCGGAAAAAACAAAAGAACAATGAAAGTAATAGTAAGTGATGTATAATCAGTCTCATGTAGCTTAAAAAGTATCGGATGGTATGAATAAAAATAATATTTGCAAATCACAGCTGGATTTTGCGGAAGAAATCAATAAAAAAAATGTTTGTAAAGCTAGTATGGAGATTGGGGATTGGGACTCCGGATTGTTTAAATTTATCTACTTTCAAATCCCAATCACAAATACTACGTGGCCGCTTCAGGCAAAAACACTATCCGGAGTACATTTTGAGTAATGCCTACAACCGTGCCAAAGTGCAAACCCAAACTACCTTCAAAAGAAAATAAAAACTATCACCACTGATTTCTCTGCTAAATTTGTTTCAGAATACAGTACCTGTTCTCACAATGTAAGAAAAATCATTGAGCAGCACTGGCACATTCTCAAGAAGGACATTTTTCTCAAAAACACTCTCCCTGGACGTCCAAGACTTATTTACCATAGAGCCCCATCAATAAAAATGTTACTTGCACCCAAGTCAAGTAAAAAACAGAAACATACGAATAAGGCTCAATTAGATGCTTTCGGTAAACTCTTCCCAAAGGAAGTTTCAAATGCTTCAAACCACGCTGTCTCTGCTGCAACCAAATCACACATGGATCCACAGAATTCTTCTCCCAGACCATGGGAGAACACTTGTAGATTAAACAGCAGTTAACATGTCAAAATAATTATGTAATATACATGATTCAATGCAATGCATGCTCGTGACAGTATACAGGCCATGCAACTTAACCGCTACATCTGAGGTTGAGCCAACATCGGCCAAATATTAGGAAAAAGTATCTTCTACAAGGCCTGTCAAAACACTGTGCCCTGCATTATCTTGAACATCCCGATCTGATTCACATCACACCCATTGACTCTGTACCAACAGGTTTGAGCAGCTGAAACATCTGGAAACCTACTGGATATACAAAATGTCCACTATAGCTCTGAAAGGACTTAATGAGACGAGTGAGGTTATTATCTAAACCCCCTAATCTCAATACTAGCTTTACAAATTTTTTTTATTGATTTCTTCCGCAATATCCAGCTATGATTTGCAAATAATATTTTTATTGATACCACCCAATACTTTTTAAACTATATGAGACTGATTATACATCACTTACCGTTACTTTTGTTGTTCTTTTGTTTTTTCCGCTAAGCGATTCCTGTACCGTAAATTCCAGCTCTTGAGTCGGAGTCTCCACCTACTTTTTTGCGTCAATGTGACGTATACATTACGTACACTGTCAATCTTTATGTCAAACGAACCTACACTCCCTGTCAATTATACATATACTGTCACTGTTTACGGCAAACTTATCTTGTCTATCCGACCAGTAGAGGACACTGTTCAAACTCTCCCCCACTGTATTTTACATGTACAGTTGAAAATGTTGTATCATATACAATAATAAATCATGGCAGCTTAAAGGCAATATATCATGTACAATAACTTATCCCCTATCTGCAGGATAGGGGATAAGTTTTGGATCACGAGGGGGTACAACCGCTGAGACTCCTCCGACCCCCGAGGAGCGCAATGTGTCAACCTCCACACGAGGCAGCTGCCAACACACCCCTCAATATATCTCTGTGGGAGAGATGTTCGGCTATCTTCATTTGTTCCATAGATATATATGGAGGGGACGAGTCGGCCGCCACTTCGTGCTGGGGGGCGACATGCTCTGTTCCTGGGGAGAGCCAGGGCCACGTATAGAAGATTGCTGTCGGATCTAAAACTTATCCCCTATCCTTTAGATAAGGAGAAAAGTTTTTGTATGTAATACATCTCCTTTAAAACATAAACAAATTTGCTCTCCTGTTAACTAAAATTGTGCTCATAAAATAATGTGCTGAATGACTGAAGTCTGCTGCATTTCCAAATGTGCACTCTCTTTTAGGTGAGGATTGATAGGCTACTCATTGTTAGGGTGGGTTCACACTACGCTTTCTCCCATACGGGAGCGCATACGGCAGGGGGGAGCTAAAACCTTGCGCTCCCGTATGCCTTCGTATGCGCTCACGTATGTCATTCATTTCAATGAGCCGGCCGGAGTGAAACGTTCGGTCCGGTCGGCTCATTTTTGCGCCATATGCGCTTTTCCCCCGGACCTAAAACTGTGGTCAACCACGGTTTGAGATCCGGTCGTAAAAGCGCATACGGCGCAAAAATTAGCTGACCGGACCGAACGTTTCACTCCGGCCGGCTCATTGAAATGAATGACATACGGGAGCGCATACGAAGGCATACGGGAGCGCGAGGTTTTAGCTCCCCCCTGCCGTATGCGCTCCCGTATGGGAGAAAACGTAGTGTGAACCCAGCCTTACACAGGAGCCTGTAAATCACCTCTGAGAAGGAAGGGGAGGGATGAGGGGGAACGCCCTCCTTATAAATATAATGGACTATGAGTTTGCTTTGTACATGATTGTGCCTATTAGGCAAACAGTACAATATTGCATTGTACTTTTTGGTCTTATTGTGGACTCATGTAATACAGCATGCTGTGATTGCTTTATCTTGGTGGGAATAAAAGATTTTTTTCTTAAATTTATTATAAGAAATGTAACCTAAACAAATAAGATTGTTGCTTATACATTCAGCTAATGTAAAATTTTCAATTAACACATACCATAAATGCACCAAAAGATAATTCCTAAATAATATACGTATGACGTCGCTTCCTGTGGCTGAATGCGGAAGGTGACGGGCGGGTCCCGATGGCGTGTCCCGGAGCGGCGTGGTCCCGGTCCCGTGGCACCACCTGAAACGGTTAGTGATTGGCCTGATGGTACTATATATACCCTATTGTGTCCCCCACCTCACTACTCCTAGAGGAAGCATAGCGAAACGCGTTGGAGTGTGAGGTGGGGGAACATCCTGGAGCAACCTCTACTGCCCTACTGCTATACATTGGTCTGTATGATGAGCTGCTTATTGTGATTATAGCACCTTATTGTTATGGCACCTGTGTATTCTATGTGCTATGTTTATTATTCACTGCCTGTATGTAACTCTGCAGTAGCCACTTTATTATATATTGCACTTTATTGAGTGCTTATCTTATGAGTTTACATGTGTAGCACATAGTACTTTACATTCACCTTATAGTGGTACTTTATTACTATTGGGCAGTGTGCAATACATAGGTGATCCACTGGTAGTGGCTTTTTACCATACCTTAGTTTGATTATATCAACTCTATGGGAGCATATGTATGGATTCAGGATGTTCCCCCATTTTTTGTTTTAATCTGTCTCATGTGTATTTGTTTTTATTGGGGAGGGTGGGATTTCCAATTATATGTTTATGAAAATTAGTTTCAATAAAGTTTATTTTGATCATCATATTTTGTGATATATCTTTCTATTGATACAGGGCAAGTATTTTGTAGGTTTATACAATATACAGCTAGTTCAGTCAGAAACAAGGTTTCAATAACAAAATTCAGTGGCTGTCAGAATAACAGGAGATGAAACTTAATATTTTCCTAGGTCCCTGAGGCTAATGTCTTGTTCTTTAAGGAATTACAAATGTATGATTTTATATTTATTTCACTGTTATATTCACAGCCCTATGACTGTGCCGAAAAACCATGTTAACCACATCCTCTATCTATCTGTCTATCTATTAGTGTTGCTCGCGAATATTCGCAATATGAATTTTATTTGCGAATATCGCATATTCGCGAATTTGCGAATTCGCGAATATTCGCGAATATAGCGCTATATATTTGTTATTACGAATATTCGTTTTTTTTGGGGTTTTTTTTCACAGTACACATCACAGTGATCATCCCTCTCTGCTTCCAACTTGTGTGGTGTAAAGAAGACTCTAATACTACTGTGTGAGACTGGTGTGCGGATTTTCGCATATGCGAATTTTTGCTTATGTTAATTTTTGTATATGCTAATTTTCGCATATGTTTTCGCATACGCGAATTGTCGCATATGCGAAAATAAAACAAGAATATAACGAATATGCGAATATTTGCGAATATATGACGAATATTCGTCCATATATTCGCGAATATTCGTGAATTCGAATATGGCCTATGCCGCCCAACACTACTATCTATCTAAACAAAGAAAAGCAATACAATCAATTAGGTATATTGGTACAAGCATATATATATATATATATATATATATATATATATAAGCTCGGGGTCCAACCATCCATTTGATTATTAGTCAATAACATACATAAAACTACTAAAAGGGGCCAGCAGTCTATTGAGATTAATAATATATAATAAAGAGCAGGTATTGTGCTTATGAGGAATTTCAGCATAATAAAAAATGGTCTAGGATGGCAGCTTCTATTCAAGTATAACACATATAGCCATGTTACAGAGTTATGTTCTGTCCAGTAAAATACTTCATTTTGTACATCAATAGACTTTTATAGATATTTGACAGTATAATGGTGGCCATAGGAATCCCATATAACTAATAAACCTCAAATATATTTTGTGCTCAATTATCAAAAGAGAATAAAAATCCTAGCAAGAGACTTTGCAAAAGATTTATCCACATAATCGCAGCTGGGACCTAGCTGGGAACTCTAGATCTTTAACATTTAAAAAAGGACTGGATAATACCAACATACGGATACTAAATACATACCACTGTACACAGACCAATATCCTCAATACAGTACCCATATAGTGGAAAATATCAGCTTTGCACAGATGTTGCAGACCGTTCAAATGATTACAGTGCAGTTAGATCCAGTGATCCACAAGTGGTGTCTTCTTTGAGCTGCTCTCTTTCCTTTTCTTCTCTGTCTGGCTCAAACCACTATAAAGACTTCTTGCAACTATGGCTCAACTCTATGGTAGAACCTGCCAGATGAAAAACATCTTTTGCTACACCCCCAAAAAAATTTTTTTTTTTAGCAAATGCCCTAACTTTTCCTTTCCTCTGTAACCCAAATAATGCCTCCTTTAGTGACCTGCATGTTATGAGCAGGTAAGTGTGTTTGGGGGAAGGGTTGAAGCCCCCAAAAGGATGGTAATATCACCCCTATTGGGTAGAAGCTCCCAGTAGGTAAGTAGGAAATCTCCCCTCCTCTATCTTATACAGGAAACCCTGTATAAGATAGAAGCCCTCAGTAGATAGGTAGGCAATTCTCCTTCACTCCAATTAGGCAGAAGCCCATTTTAGGTATGTCACTCCTGACCCCCTCAGTAGGTAACTTCCTCCAACAGGTCATCTCCAAAAAATATAATAAAAACCCCACTTGCTTTCGCTGAATGTGGGCCTCTTTATCCCCCACTCTATCATCCAAAACAGCACACGACTTCACTTGCAGGCCACAAAATGAAATTACACCATTATGCAGCCTGCAACATCAGACTATGCCACCGTACAGTACAGATACATACGTACATTATATAGCTCAATAAGCTATAGACATAATGCACTGTTTAGGACTTCATAGTCTCTTGCATTGAGAGCTCAGACTATATTGTGTTGTAACCAGGGCTCAAGTCCTGCAGGAACATGTGGGAACTGAATTCCTGCACTTTTTCCACAGCAGGAACACCATTGGCATTAGCAGGACCAGCCTTTGAGTGGAAATCTTGGGTGAGTTCCCACACTTATTTTTCCCAGGACTTGACCACTGGTTGTAACCTGTCTGAAAAGTACCTTGTTTCTGATTCTGTTATACATACAGAGTTAATTGCCAAATGGTGTCAGGTAATCTTCAGTCTTCACTGTGCAAACATAGAAGAGTTAACTAGCAAAAGTTAACTAAGTAATAAGGCACACAATATATGCCTCCCCTCAGCGTGCCAGAAAAAGTACTCCTGTTTATTGACATGAGTCCCTGCCCCTGTACAAATCCATATTGGCTGCATGACTTAATTGAATTTGATGGTTGATTCAAGTGAATCATCCCAAAACAAAGAGGCTTGCTTATATCTAGTGAAGACCAAATCTGTATTTGTCTAGATACATTTTTGTCATAACCTGCAACTTCTTCTAGTTGTATAAGAAAGTTTGAGGTCATGAAAGAATTTGTAGTGCCCTAGTGCCAGAGTGTGTTAGAAGGCCAGTCAACTATATACAAAATGCCTTGGATTATTGATTGAGGCTCCTACTGTTCTAATATTATAAGGCACTTTTAACTGCATTTTTATTTGCTAAAATGAATATAACTGTATGTCAGGGGAACACATCTACTGCAAAAGCAGCATTTCAGATGAGAAAAAAAGTATCTGAGAATAAACTATTGGACATAGGGTTTTAGGCATCTGCAGACAATAACTAATCACAATGCAGTTATGTTCGGCTCTGCATTGAAAGCCTCCTGGCAGACAGATTACACAATCTGTAATCTCTGTGCGTGACAGGGATGCTGTCATGTTACGTTCAGATACAGATTTGTACAGGTGATGGATTTAGCCTATAAAAAAAAAAGAAAAAAAAAAGAAGACAATCTATCTGGCGCACAAAGGAATCGTAAAAAACATCCTTTAAGAGATTATTGCACTCTTCGAATTTGGAAGTTCTCAAAACATATATAAAATGGGTAGATTGTATACTTGTAGAGTTGTGTGACAGCAGTGGGGTGTAGTGAATGGTTATCTATTATTAGCTATTAAAGCTCATCACAATTGTTACCTGGAATATTGGCTATTTCTTGATTAATAAACAGATAACACTTAAAGGTTTTGTCCACTGAAACACAACTTATCCCCTATCCATTGGGTAGGGGATAAGTGTCTGATCATGGCAATGGGTGGGGGGTTGTTCATTGTGATCCCCTGTGATCTCCTCAATGGGGCATTGGCTTTCAGAAAGAGTGCGTTCTAAATAAAATCCACTATACACAGACCGATATTCCTCCCAGACACTGACCCATATAGAGATAGCTAACAGGCACTGCAGAGTGATCACAGAGTTACATCTAGTGACTCACAGGTGGCGTCTTCTCTTCTTTGTCTCTTCTCCATCTAGCTTGGGCCACCTTGACAACGTCTCCTGGCCACTACTTTGCCGTAGTTAGGTCCCGCTCTGCAATTAGGACTCTAATATTGTATCCCCATCTGTAGTTAGGACCACAAAACTGCATGCCCATCTATAGTTAGAATCCCAAATGCTGTGTGCCCATCAGTAGCTAGGATCCCAATACTGTGTCCCCATCTGTAGCTAGGAACCACATAGTGCATGCCCCCCTCTTCTTTACTCACTCGCCCCAGCCTTCTCCGTGGCCCGTGCCTGTTGAATGGCAAAATGGGGTAAGAGAGAAATAGTAAGCCTGGCACTGGTTGGCTGATATTTAAGGTTGGGCAAAGGTTGATTTTAGCACAACTTTCCATTCTCTGAATTCACAGGGAGACAAGTCACATGTGCCGCCTGTCATCCAAAGTTGGAGGGTGGGACTTTGCTTCTGTACATTCATTCACTGATGACATCATAATACTTTTTATATAAATAAAATAAAAATCATGCTATACTGAATGAATGAAATGGGAACAGTTTTAGTGCAAATATCCAGTTTTAGTGTCACAGCCTCAAAACACGATATTGCTCTAATTTACTTTTTAAAAAAATATAAAATATAGATTTTAATGCACATATTACTTAAACAGGTTAATAAAAAAAATATACAACATGTAATGCAAACAGAATACTTACATCACTATTCAAATGACATTATAGTCATTAATATATCTCATACTTCTGTAGGGTACAGGCAGAGACTAAGATGAATAGTAATATGCAAAACATTAGTTTTAAATCATGTAAAATAAGATAATATCTGTACATTTTTAGAAAATTTCTAATAACAAGGAAAAAGGGATATAATTCATTGGAAAGCATTAAGCAGAAGGCACACAGACTGCGGATATCTCAGGCAGCGCACAATTCAGGCAATTAAAAAGGTAAAAATAGCTCTAATTCCTCTCACATAATATTGGCAAGGAAGTGATAAAATAAAAAAAAAATAAAAAAGAGTATTAATGGATGTATGTCAGATTATCCGCTCCAGTAACCTCTCATCCTCCTTTCACAGCATTATCGCCAACCCTGCTGACTGGAATCACATTGAATTGAATAAGGCTCTTCTGGGTGAATCTATGACGTGCTTCTGGATAAATGAGTTGTGTGCAGCCCGAGGCTTCCTGTTAGTATATCAATATCTATTTAGCGCAAGGATCTGTGAACCCAACATATGTACACGAAGGTATAGGAATCCAACTGTACAGTAGGTGCATTAAAAACATTATTTAGTATCAATTGCTTCATATTTACACCAGACATAAAGTGCTTGATGCTCACTCACTACTGCTTAGCATCCGCTTTACATCACCCAAATGGGGCAATAAAGTCTGCATGTCGCCTGTTTTTTTATGTTAGTTTATTTTTCTTCTAAGGAAAGATCATCATATAGTTAGTTACCTGATACTGACAAGACTTTGTATGATTTAATATTCGTTTTCAAATGTTCTAAATGTTTGTAAACATTTGAATATAGACATTTTACACTAATTTGGTTAAGAATTATTACTTTTTTGTTCTTCATACACATCTACACTTGACTAACTAAGCAAGCATATGTTTTTAAAGGGGTACTCTGCCCCTAGACATCTTAGCCCCTCTCCAAAGGATAGGGGATAAGATGTCTGATTGCAGGGGTCCCACCGCTGGAGACCCCTGCGATCTCCCTGCTGCACCCAACGTTCAGTTCATTTAGAGCGTCGGGTGCAGCACCAGAGGCTCTTGATGTCCCGGTCATGCCCCGCTCATGATATCATGGCCACGCCCCCTCAATGCAAGTCTATGGGAGGGGGGGGGGGTGATGGCCCTATCCTTTGGATAGGGGATAAGATGTCAGGCACAGTACAAAGGATTAGGCCTGCTGAAATTCAAAATACTTTCCAGGACATTGCGATAAATATTAGACAATTGGCCAGTTCTACTAAAACCAACTGGTTCTGCCAATGTCTGACTAATGTGTTTAGATACCTTTAGATGACTAAAATAAGCCATGCCCATGTATGTGTACATATTGATGTAGAGCGAGTGTCACAGGGGACTTAGTGGGATAGGTAGGCACAGTGAAACCACAGTAGGTCATTGTTAAAGTTGGTTGAACACAAAGGCTTCCACTGGATTCTTCCATGTTTTGGGGATTGACACACTGACTGGAGGTGCAAAAGAAGTATAAGTATAGGTGTTTTAAATTTCAATAATGATTACATATGTCCATCAAAATCAACCAAGGAGGTGAAGGAAAAGGGTATTGGTGGATGAAGGGGAGGGGATGCTATATTTCTGCATATGCATTAATGTTATTTTGTTCTACGAATATATCTAACCCTGTTTTGAAGCTTTCAACTGTTCCTGCTGTGACCAGTTCCTGAGGCAGACTGTTCCATAAATTTACAGTTCTTATGGTAAAAAAGGATTGTTGCCCCTGAAGACTAGATCTTTCTTTTTCCAGATGGAGAGAGTTCCCCCTTGTCTTTTGGGTTTTTTCAATTTTTTTTTCTTTTTATTGCTATTACTGTCTTTTCATTTTTTTTTATTCCTAGTGGAGCCCTAGAGTGAAACCCTAGAGCACCAAGGGTGCTAGGATACTGGAAGGATATGGGTGCCATCATTCAGGTGTAAGGCAGTGGCAGGCTGGTATTATTACACAGGAAAGAGACAGATTCCATGGCCCTTCCCACCCTGGTGAGGGCATATTTACACTTTGTTTTGCACATCCAGCAGCCAGATATGCAGTAGAATTTCAAAAACCAACTCCTGCTGTAGCACTGCTGGATCTGTTCTGTACCACATTCATTTAAATTGGCCAGATAGAGTTATCTAGTGACTCAGGTCAGCTTATTTTCTGACTGTATCTGTTTTTGTTATTTGTTTTTTAACCAAATTGACAACAACAGCAGACCACAGTTTTCAGTCTGGTTCAAAAACTGGACATGGTCAGAAAATGAGCCGACCAAAGTCACTAGCTAACTCTGGTGGGATCATTGAAAGGAATGGCGGCTTTGATATTCTCCTGCAGTATCCAGCTACGGGATGTGCAAATTGAGGTGTAAATGCACCCTAATAATAAGCAATAAGCAGCTTGGTTTGTATCTAAAGCTTTGTGGGGCACATGTTGTTCCTTCATTCATTCCTGCATATGTCTAATCCCCCATCTTGTATTCTGCACTCGTCTGCATGTCTTACTTTTACATTCATTGTTATACTTATGCTCTGTAGGATAGCAAGTTAAAGGGGGACTCTGGCTCTAAGACATCTTATCTCCTATCCAAAGGATAAGATGCCTGATCGCGAGGGTCCCGCTGATGGGGACCCCGCAATCTTTCATGCAGAACCCCACTATAATCAGCCTCCGGAGCGAACATCGCTCCGGGTCTGATGAATCACGATCACAGGGCAGGTGTATCAAGATGTGACGGCTCTGCCCTGTGTGATGTCATGCTCCGCCCCATCAATGCAAGCCTGTGAGAGGGGGCGGAGCTGTGATACACCGACCCCGTGATCGTGATTCATCAGACCCGAAGCAATGTTCGCTCCGGAGGCTGATGATAGCGGGGTGCTGCATGAAAGATTGTGGGGTTCCCCAGCTGTGGGCATCAGGCATCTTATCCCTTTGGATAGGGGATAAGATATCTTAGGGCTGGAGTACCCCTTTAATTCTGTGTATAAATTATAGGGCAACATTACTTTGCCTTGATGTTATACTGTGCAATTTGATTCTGTACACTAAGATTTGTTTTTTTCTGCCACATATATGGTTTACACAGGAGGTTGGGGTTTTGGATGGACTGAGCAGTATTATCTGCCTACTATTTATGTACATGTGCCCTCTTGAGTGTGGTTATATCCGCCCCTCATGTTTTTATAGGAGCATTTGGTTAGAGCAATTTTAATTGTTTTTAATTGTACTGTGTGTTTTTTGTATCCATGTATTTTTGTACATCATTTGCTAATAAAGATTAATATTTTATACAAAATATTGTTGTTATTGATAAGTGTGCACTGCACTTCAGTATATCTGCTTTTTTCTCTTTTGTTTTGTATATGGCTATCGGGATAGACTGGTTTGCACTCTGATATGTACTCTGATATAGAGGTTGAGCCCCCATGTTTTTGTTTGATGTGATTTTTTTGAGACTGTTGGTGCTTTAACAAGTCACTGTAATTGCAATTATCAATTGTATCAGTATATTTAACTATAGACACATATACCTTCCAATCATTATGTTTTATTATGGTTTTCCAAATTGCACAAAAATAAAAGTAAAAATATTAGCTGTTTGGGCTTATTTTTTTTTTTTTTTAATAAGGAGCAGGAAAAAAGAAGGATACCGGCTGGCAGCACTAGCTTACAAAAATGACCAGTATAGAATCCATGGGAACCTACTTATGTACAGTACATAGCTCTTGGCGTAGGACTGTGTACAGTAGCCAGCACTCAAGATGTCATGTGCTGGTATGCTGTGGCACTGAGGTGTGGCATCAGTGTGGATATCTTCAGTGCTGGCTTCATTTAAATAAAGTATGCCATGCCTTATAATTGTATCTGATTAAGATATAGGTTGTTTCAAGCAACATGTCTTGTTTATAAAATAGTATAAGATTATCTAACAAATTTTCTGGGTCATACTAGACTGTTACCGGCTGTACATAGTTATTAATATTCAGAAACTCAGGCGTTTGTGTGTAAAGTGATTCATTCAGGGTCATGGTAATCTGATGCTTCTCCTGAGTGTGCTGCCATTTCACAGGCCAGTGGGTCGAAAAACTCCCTTTTGTTCTTCATTTTCTGTATTCTTTACTTTTTTTTTATTATTGCCCTTTTTTTTAGAGTCTCGCTGGATTCAGGGACACATTTCTCTCTCACGTCAGTTCCAGTGCCTTTGAGACTTCTGAAATTACATGCTGACTTGGTAAGAAAAGATTGCAATGTTCCTGATCTCTGGCAGAGCTTGAAGATGTTATATAGAAGTTGAAGTCCAAATGAAGTTCATTATCTTTTAGGCTGAAGTCACACATGAAATTTCCAAAAGGCTTTTTTGTTCAGTTTGTTTTCCCAAATCCAGAAGTAGAGCCAAGTGAAAAGAAAAGGATGAGCCAGAAGTGAAGCCAAGAGAAAGGAACAATATAACACATACCCCCCCCCCCCCCCATGTCTTTTTGGATCTTCGGTTCAAAACTAGCAACAAAAAAGGAATAGGTGATTCCAGTCTTTAGGCAGTTTATAAATTTTAAAGATTTGTTAAGAGTTTAAACAGTTTTGGTTGTTGATAAAAATTAATATCCAATATGCATGTGGCAGGCAACAGTCGAAAGGAAGCAAAGCGAAGGATAAAGTCTCTGGGATTGCGGCGATAGTTAAAGAGCTGGTCACAATTGCCGGCAAATGGACAATGCAACTGTCATGATACGGGGGGGGGGGGGGGGGGAGGGCAGGTAGAAGTGAGCCCTAAGATGTCCCTAAGAACCACTCTCCCATCCTACTTGTCCATCCACCCTAATTGATGGATCACCAACTTGGAGCCGGTCCCTTCCTTGTGATAAAGTGCATGGGCATCGAAGTCAACAAAACAAACAGAACTGTACAAAGTTGGGGAACAGGTCAGGAACATAACTGAAATACAATAACCAAGAAACAGATATATCAGGACGGATACAGCACACTCACAAACAGTTCAGGAACTGGGATCAAAATAACAGTAGATATGATAATATGAACAAGACTAGATATGAGGATAAATACACAGCAGACAAAACCAAGAGATGCAGGGGATGAACAGGTTTACTGAATGTCACAACAGGAAATCAAGAGCACTGTTCACATGGGACTCAGAACAAGGAACACATTAGACACCCCACTCCAATCATGGAGGGACATCAATAGCAAATCCTAGTGGGCACACTCCACAGTGAAGGATACAGGTCTAGGAGGAAACAAAAATCCTAAATACAAACAAACACAGGTACAGGCACAAGACTCACTCACTCCTAGATAGAGGGATAGCAAAAGGCTCAGGGATTCTATCCTAGGAGATCCAGGATCAAACAAGGTCAAAACAGAACTGATAAAGCAGGCTAAAATCGAGATATCAAATAGGATAGATAACCATGGTTAAAATTCAGGAAAAGTGCTCAGACAGACAAAAACTAAACTGCATCACAAACAAGACATGGCTAATAATCAGCCAAGAACAGCACCTGAAGAGACCTAAACAAGACATGGCTAATAATCAGCCAAGAACAGCACCTGAAGAGACCTTTTATATCCTCCCAGGGAAAATTAACACATGTAAAATTAACACAGAAACTGTTCAGACACAAACCTTATGTCTAATCAGGACCAAAAGCAGAAAATACAAAATACAGAAAAACGGAAAATACTTCGACAAGGTTATCTCATGCTCTGTGGGCTGATGCAGTGAAGGGGGGTTGCACAGCTAGTGTAAATAGTAATGGTTCCCCCTGGGCACACCACAAATAGTGTGAAGCCCAATGATAGATAAGGTGCATGTACCAGCAAGTTACAGTAATAATCCAAAACATAGGTGGAGGTAAACTATAACGCAGACTTTTTTTCCATTTTTTTTTGCACTTCAGTACAATGGAAGCAACATCTCTTTAAATACAACAATCCCACAAATTGGCAGGAGCAGAAGATTATTTTAGGAAAAGTAAGGTAGTGCGTGGGGTCTGAGATACTGTCTGTGCTCCATTATAGCCAATTAGGTAACAAGTTAATCCACTAATTCTCCTCTGAGGTGTGCACACTGGTTGGCCTTCAATAGACCCCTGAAATAACAGCAGTACTCACTGAGTCGAGCTGCAGAATAAAAAACATTTTTATTAAATGTGATTAAAAAGTCCCATCTTAACAAAAATGGAAACAATAAAAAACACAGATCCCAATGCACAAATTAAGTCTCCACAATGTTCTGTCTATGAAAAAATAAAAAGTAATAGGAGTCAAAATAGGGCTGGAACTCCTTGTCTTAGGAGAGATGGAGGGGACAGGGAGCTGGGGACAATACTATATTGAAAATGAAAGAACTACACAACTTCCTGTCAGGGACTTAATCAAGCAAAAGCATACTAAAGCCATTAGTATTTGTGGTAATAATTTATTAACGCACCTAGGACCAAGGGCGTACTGGTACGCCCTCGAGTCCTGGAACTTAAGAACCGGGGCGTACCTGTACGCCCTGAACATTTCTGTTCAATGCCGTTAACTGGCGGTGAATGGAACGGGATGCCTGCTGAAATCGTTCAGCAGATATCCCATGCCAACGCCTGGGGGGGGGGGGGGGTCCTGAAAAAATTCAGACCGGGGATTTGCATCAATTCCGGGTCATACGGGTCTCCGCTGACCCAGAAAATAAGGGTGATTGGTGCTGTCCAAGACAGCTCCGATCACCCTGAAGGGATAGGAGTGAGGTGGCAGGGGTACCACCCCTCCTATCCCTGTGATTGATCGGTCAGAAGCAACCGACCAGACACAGATCGGGGGCGGGGTTAAAATTCAGTTCCCTCGCTCTGCCCACCAATGGGTGTCTCGGCAGAGATGGGGAACTAATGGGTGTTACCAGGTCCAGGCAGTGGAGGCAGCGGTGATCCAGGTGGGCGACAGCTTGTGACATCAGCAGAGTGCAGCGGCAGAGAAATACGGCAGCTGGTGAGTGGCCTCAAAGAGACTGGAGGACCACAGTTTGGAGACCACTGTACAGTGGTGCAGAAAGGTGTACATGGGTGACAGGTGTGTAGAGGGGTGTACATGGGTAACAGAAGGGTGTAGAGGGTTGTACATGGGTGACAGATGGGTGTACATGGGGGACAGAGGGGTGTTCATGGATGACAGATGGGTGTACGTGGGTGACAGAGGGGTGTACATGGGTGACAGATGGGTCTTGGGGTGTAAAGGAGGGTACATGGGTGACTGAGGGGTGTACATGGGTGACAAGGGTGTTGGGGTGTAGAGGAGTGTACATGGGTGACTGAGGGGTGTACATGGTTAAACGAGGGGTGTACATGGTTGACCGAGGGGTGTACATGGGTAACAGAAGGGTGTTGAGGGTGTACATGGGTAACAGAAGGGTGTTGGGGGTGTAGAGGAGTGTACATGGGTGACGAGGGGTGTTGGGGGTGTACATGGGTGACAGAGGGGTGTAGAAGAGTGTACATGGGTGACAGGGGGCGTAGGGGTTAAAGAAGGGTGGACAGAAGTGACAAGTAGTGTTGTGGGCGAATATTTAAAAATCTAATTTTTATCGCAAATATCGGCAACTCGTGATTTTGCAAAGATTTTTTTAATGCAAATTTTTATGCAAATGTATGTAAATATTTATGCAAATATTGGCACTTCCAGACAGGACACTGATCCCTCTCTTCTTTTAGGTGAAAGATATAATTGAACATGCGCACTATGCAAATTTCATTACGAATTTTTGCATGGAAAAAAGAAAAGAGAACGAACATAGCGAATATATGAATTTCGCAAACATATATTCGTTCATATATTAGCGAAATAAAGCAAATTCGAATATGGCCCCTACAGGGAATATGGTAAGGCGGGAAGGCGGGTAGGCGGGATGACCCTAAATCACATGCAGCATGCAGCCTATCAGCAGCCAGCCACCCCTGTGATGTCACAGCCCTATATAATCGACAGACATGTTGCGGCCAGGCATTCAAGCATTTTATTTCAGAGAGCACATTTCATTGCAGGGAGAGATAGAGCAGAGTGTGCCTTGCACAGAAAAACTGCTTTACAGCAGTGATTCAGCGCAAGCTAAAATCACTGCAGAAAAGCACTGGAAGGGAGAGAGAGGAAGTACACTATTGGGTGCAATACACAGCGACTCTACTGTTGCAGTTGGGTGTACAGCAACTCTAAAGCTTAGAGGGGCCAGTTAGGGTGCATTCACAGCACGTTTTTGCAATACAGTTCCCGTATCAGGTTTTTGATGAAAAACGGATTCCTCAAAACCTGACTAAACTGTATCGTAACTTGTGTACAAATTTCAACCTGTATACAATTAAATACAGTATACGGTTTGCAAAATGATGTCCGGTTGCATCCGTTTTGTAAGAAAAAAAAGTATACGTTTTTAACTTTATCCTCCATTTTGAATAAAGGTTCACTTGTTTGATTGAAATTCCAAGAAAAAAAACTGTGCAAAGTCAAAAACTGTATGGTGAAAACCGGATGGAACCGTATGCAGATACAGTTCTGTACGGTTCCCATTGACTCCCATGTTAAAAAAAAGTATACGTTTGAATACAGTTTTTCACCCGAACCAAAAAACGTGGTAGACTGCGGTTTTGGGTACGGGAAAAAAAACTGACAAAACCGTACAGTATGCAAAACAGACACAACCTGATGCATCTTTTGGCATATGGTTTTCAATGGAGAGTCAAGGCATATGGTTTTCAATATGGTTCCATACAGTTTTCCCATTGAAAACGTATACGGGAACTGTATTGCAAAAACATGGTGTGAATGCACCCTTAGGCTGAGCACTAAAAGCCACTGTCACCTGCTTTTAATAATGCATAATAATACTGTACTGGGCTCTACTACACAGCGATTCTGTACTGCTGCAGTAGTGTACATCAACTATAAAGCTTATAGAGGCCAGTTAGGCTGAGCACTAAAAGCCATTGTTACTTGTTACGGCCACATGAGCCAGCAGGTTCGTGTTAGGATTAGCATAGGTAATCTCCGTGAGTTGGTCATTTGTATGTGGTTGGTAGAAGGAATTCACCTCATGAACCCATCACGCAATTGGGTTGTGACTCTGTTCTAGTCACTCGATCAGTCACGGTTAATGTCACGTACCGTGTAAAAGGTACTCAGGTGATTTTGGGTCGGGTATATCCATCACATTTGTTTCACATGGTCACTTCAGAACCTGTCACGGCTTCAGGTTCATTTGTTCTGCTTCAAGCTGACACGTCCTCGGTCTGCTGTATTTGTTGTTTTATTTTAGGTGGTTAGGTAAGTATACAAGGGGAGTTAAGTTTGGTGTAGTTTAGCTTGTTTTGCTGGTAGGCTCAGTCAGACAACTGAGGTTTGTGTCATTTCAGATATTTTTCAGAAATGTCTCACGCTTCGGACATAGAAGACTCGGCCTCAGTCCTGGTGGAAACCACCTGGACATCAGATCCCGTAAGTATTCCGTCCCTGAGAAACTGAACAATACCCAAACTGACCGCAGAATTAGTTAGTAGAGGAATCCCTTTCCACAGCTAGAAAAGCGGAATTATATTAACATTAGAAACTGCTGGGCCTAGTAATGATGAGGTGTCAAATTGCACCTTACACACCTCTCTCATGCAACTACACGCGTTAGTTAATAATCTATCCTCTTCTCTCTCGGATATGCAGTCTAGAGTTGAGGCCATAGAGAACAGAAACACGGTTCCGCCCACACCTGTGATACCAGTTCCGTCTCTGGCTCACGCCTCCATGTCAGGTACTCATTCAACAGTTCCTACGATAGCACCAGCTCATTTTATACTAGCCCACATTAAAAAAGATATTCTTGATGGGAAAGATGTCAATCTGGCGTCTCTCCTGAGAAGCCACACATGAGCTGATGGAAAATAAAACCATTGCTTGGGGAGATGTCTCTGTGGTTTTGAAGTCAAAAGATGTTTGCCTTAGTAGGAAGTTATCTTTGTCTGATTTTACAATGGAGTTCTGCATATTTGGCAACATCATTTGTTCTGCAGAACCAGAGAGAAGGGAAGAATTGGACCACTATCTATACAAGGTGACTGAACTCTCACATAAGTATGGGGGTAGCACATTTTACGAATATCATCGATCCTTTTCGGCCAAAGCAGCTGCGGCGTTATGCCAGTTTGGTTATTCCATCAATTGGGCCACAATTGATACAGAGATTTTCTGTACTCATTTTGCTGGGTTAAAGACACCGGTATGTGCCAAATGTCAGTCCAGCAGGCATACTGCAGAATGGTCCAGTTCCAGAGATTAGCAGTGGTCTGCACATCAACTTCAACGCAGCCAAGAGTTCAGAAAACATCAGGCCTGTTAGATACATTGGGAAGACCCATAAAGTATTTAGGTAAGTCGCAGATATGCAACAATTTTAATTACATGGTTTATCAGTGCAGATTGTTGCATGTCTGTGCCATTTGCTTCAGACCCCATCCTAAAGTGGCTTGTCCACAAAAAAAGAAAAGTCCTGACTAACCATCATAGATGTGGCTTCCTTAGAAATGTTTCTGGCTGATCACTCTGATTTAGGCTTTGTCAATCTTTCATGTAGGCATAGTA
Organism: Hyla sarda; assembly: GCF_029499605.1. Classification (NCBI taxonomy): domain Eukaryota; kingdom Metazoa; phylum Chordata; class Amphibia; order Anura; family Hylidae; genus Hyla; species Hyla sarda. The sequence goes on along the minus strand of NC_079190.1, from coordinate 374,784,431 downwards.
ACTAGAGATGAGCGAACTTTCCAAAAATTCGATTCAGCCGATTCGCCGAATTTTCCCGAAAAGTTTGTTTCGATCCAAATTTGTTTGCGGCGAATCAATATTAAAAAAGGCTATTTCTAGCCTACATACAGCCTCTATAGGGGTATAGAACACTTTGCTGTGTCCTAAAACGCATATGGAGTGTGCTGGGGTAGTGAAATAATACTGTTATTCAGAATAGCATGCAGATTACCGGCATCGCTCTTAGAATCACTGCCGCACAGCAGCACAATGATAGAGCCTGGTGGTGGCATCAGTGTCAGGAGACCCTATAGTGACTGAATGACATAGCGTTGAGGTGTTGACAGCATGAGGACACCATATAGTGGCTGAATGGCACAGCGTGGAGGTGTTGGCAGCATGAGGACACCATATAGTGGCTGAATGACACAGCGTGGACATGTTGGCAGCAAGAGGAGACCATTTAGTGGCTGAATGGCACAGCGTGGAGTTGACTGATGCACTAGTACACTACACACCAGGGCTTCACAATTCCCCCCCAAAAAAATAACACAAGATATGACATTTTTGACAAAGATTTCTCATAGGTAGCACCCGCTATCCAAAAATTAGAAATTTCCAGACCCAGGCCCCACCTCTGCGGCATCAGGAACCCATATATTGCCTGAAGGACACAGCCTGGAGTTGGCTGATGCACCAGTACACACCCGGGCTGCACAATCCCCTCCAAAAAACAACAACATTTTAGAAATTTTTAAAAGAAATACCTTTGTGTAAGAACAAGCACATATCCAACAGTTCACAAGACTCTATAATGCAGGACGGTGAACCACCCAAAGACATTCTTCTCAAAAATAATAAACCACACAATGTTTGACATTTTTTTACAAAAACTAATTCAATATGTGTGTAAGCGCATCTGTCTCCAAAAGATCAGATCACCAAAGGACTTTTTTCGCCCAAAATCATGAAGCAGAGTTAATCCCTGTCCGTATTAATTTTTTTTTTTAATTTTCATAAAAAAATCACACGCAACAAGCGTTCCGTTGTGTAACGATTAGCATTCTGGAAAATTCAATTTTATTAACGATAAAATTATCAGTAAATAAAAAAAAAAAACACTACCCAAGAGTGTTTAATTACCCCATACATTACACCAGGAACAGTCAGGAGTAGGCCTCAGCAGTACCCAAGAGGCTTTAATAACCTCCTACCTTTGCACGATCAATTGCGAGATCGAGCAATACCAGGTGTGTTATGCCCTCAGATATCCGGGGCCGCAGGCGCGCTCCACTGAACGGATTAGTGTGTCTCTATCTTTCATCGACTGGTGCTGGTAACCCCCTAACTCCCAGAAAGGTAAGCTGCCGCGAAGCAGGTGGTCTCCCCCGGGCACGTTTGGCTCCAGAATTTCCATTACTGCCACACCCCGCTGACTGCCAACCGTGCTACCGCCTTGCTGACTCAAGGGCAACCTGCAACTCTCTTCTCCCGATGATGAACCCCCTTCTCCTGAGAACGAGCAATAACAGGTGTGTTATGCCCTCAGATGTCCGGGGCCGCAGGCGCGCTCCACTGAACGGATTAGGGTGTGTCCATCTTTTTTGGTAGCACCCGCAATCCAAAAATTTTAAATTCCCAGACACAGGCCCCACCTCTGCGGCATCAGGAACCCATTGATTGCCTGAAAGACACAGCCTGGAGTTGGCTGATGCACGAGTACACACCCGGGCTTCACAATCCACCCCAAAAAAACACAAAATTTTATTGAAATTGTCTGACAAAATACCTGTTTTTTTAAAACAAGCGCATGTACAGCAGTTCAGAAGACTCTATTATGCAGGATGAAGAACCACAAAAAATACATTCTTCTCAAAAATAATAAACCACACAATGTTTGAAATTTGGTTAAAAAAAATTATTACATGTGTGTAAGCGCATCTGTCTCCAAAAGATCAGATCACAAAAGGATTCTAATCGCCAAAAATGATTAAGCAGAGTTAATCCCTCTCCATATATATATATATATATTTTTTTTTCTTTCATTAAAAAATCACACGCAACAAGCATTCCGTTGTGTAACGGTTAGCATTCTGCAAAATTCGATTTTATTACTGATAAAATTATCAGTAAATTTAACAATAACACTACCCAAAAGTGTTTAATTACCCCATACATTGCACCAGGAGCAGTCAGGAGTAGGCCTCAGCAGTACCCAAGAGGCTTTAATAACCCCTTACCTTGCCCGATCAATTGCGAGATCGAGCAATAACAGGTGTGTTATGGCCTCAGATGTCCTGGGCCGCACTAGCGCTCCACTGAACGGATTAGCGTCTCTATCTTTCAAGGACAGGTGCGTGTTGCACGCTGAAACCAGTACGTGATAGGGATCTGGGATTGCAATTATTTAACCTTAAAACGAGGAATTAAAAGTAAGTGAGAGTCATAAACTGGCGTTGATTAAGTCCCTGCCCTTTTTACACACCGCCCGTCGCTATAAGCGATTGGATTAGTTAGTGAGTTGGTTAGTGAGGTCCTCGGAACGGCCCAGGCGGGGTAGGAGAAGGCCATGGCAGAGAGCCGAGAATTTAACGATCATTGTTAAAATTTGCATTAAGCATGTATTTAGCTATTGCTAAACATCCAAAAATTTAAGGCCCAAGGCCAGAGGCACCAAGGAGGCAAGTAGTTCCTGAAAGACACAGAATGAGTCTGGAGCATGCATTTGCAGTACCCAAGAGGTTTTCATAACCCCTTACATTTAAAGATCAATTTTTACATTTGCATTTAGCATGTATTTAGCTACTGCTAAACTTAAAAAAATTATAGGCCCAAGGCCTGAGGCACCAGGGAGGCAAGTAGTTTGTGAAAGACACAGAATGAGTCTGGAGCAGTCATTCACAGTACCCAAGAGGGTTTCATAACCCCTTACATTTAAAGATCAATGTTTACATTTGCATTAAGCATGTATTTAGCTACTGCTAAACTTAAAAAAATTATAGGCCCAAGGCCAGAAGCATCAGCTTTCCCCATATTAGGAGCGTAGTTATCCCCCAGATTAGGCAGCATAGATGTCACCCAGATTAGGCAGCATACATGTCCCCCAGATTAGGAGCATAGTTGTCCCCCAGATAAGGAGCATAGTTGTCCCCCAGATTAGGAGCATACTTGTTCCCCAGAGTAGGCAGCATAGATGTCCCCCGAATTAGGAGCATACTTGTCCCCCAGATTAGGCAGCATAGATGTCCCCCAGATTAGGCAGCATAGATGTCCCCCAGATTAGGAGAATAGTTGTCCCCCAGATTAGGCAGCATAGTTGTCCCCCAATCAGCGCGGGCCAGTCAGATCCAATCAAAGGGCCGTATGTGGCAAGCGAGCCATACAATGCCCAGGTCTGCAACAGAGGGTTTTATAACCAACCACAATAGAGAAAATTTGGTTGTAGGAGCATGGTCAATCTACTCAGACCCATCAGTCATTGGTGGTTGGAAATCCAGGCTGATCCATCCCTGATTCATCTTGACAAACGTCAGTCTCTCCACATTTTTAGTGGACTGACAAGTTTGCCTTGGGGTGACTATGGCCCCGGCCGCACTAAACACCCGCTCTGATGGCACACTACTGGCCGGGCAGGACAGCTTTTCCAAGGCAAGTTCCGGCCATAAATCGAGTTTGGTTGCCCAGAAGTCCAGCGGATCTTCAACGGTTGTTGGCAGGGTCATGTCGAGGTAAGCCACCACCTGCTGGTTCAGGTCCTGCTCCATGTCCACCTGCTGCTGATGAGTAGCTTCACTATGCGGTTGAAGGAAGCTACTCATCAGCGACTGTAGACTCAAGCTGCTGCTGATTGAGCCGGTACTGCTCCTGCCACCCCTCTCCTCCCCAGCAGCCGTGGCAGTGGAAGGTGAGCGCAGAGGGCCCCCCGAGTCAGACCTGCGAGTGGATGGACCATGTGGCCGATGTGGCATCGGCCAACCGACTACGTAGAAGCTCCCTGAAGTAGGTCAGTTTGTCCTCCCTCTCAGTGGGCGTAAAAAAGGCCCCCATTCTAGGCCGGTAGCGAGGGTCTAATAAGGTGGAGATCCAGAAGTCATCGCGCTGACGAATTTTGACAATTCGGGGGTCACTACGCAAGCAACTCAGCATTCATCGTGCCATTTGTGACAGTGACTCGCTGGGACTACCTGCCTCCATCTCCACTGCATACTGCCACGGTGTGTCTGGGTCCTCTGTCTCGCCTCCCTCGTAATAACCCTCCAGCTCCTCTGGCTGCTCCTGCTCCTCCTATCCTGTCCAATGACCAGAAACACCGGCCATCTCATCCACCATAAACTGTGCTCCGCTCTGCCCCTCATCATCCTCCTGCAGTTCATCCCCCACAGGACTCATGTAGCCTTCTGATGTAGGCGCAACGTCTCCATTGCCGTGACCAGCCATGTTTTCAATTATTTTTTGGAGTAAATGTAGGAGTGGAATTACGTCGTTCATGGCGTAATTCGAGCCACTAACAAAAAATGTGGCTTCCTCAAAGGGCCTCAGCAAACGGCAGGTGTCACGTATGAGCTGCCACTCGTTCACATTGAAGTTACACAGGGGAGTACTCTTATCTGCTTGTATCATCAAAAATCTGTGATGGCTTTTCTTTGTTCGTATAGTCTGTCCAACATATGGAGGGTGGAATTCCAACGTGTGGCAACGTCGCAAATGAGACTATGTTGTGGGATACCATTCTGACGCTGCAGCTCAAGCAAAGTGTGCTTGGCGGTGTACGAGTGGCTGAAGTGCATGCACAATTTCCTTGCCATTGTCAGGACGTCTTGCAAATGGGGTGAAGACTTGATGAACTTCTTGACAACCAGATTCAACACGTGTGCCATGCAGGGCAAATGGTTCACACTTCCTTGTCGCAGCGTGGCCACAATGTTCTTCCCATTGTCAGTCACCATGGTTCCCATTTCCAGATTTCGTGGAGTAAGCCATACTCGGATTTCTTCCCTAATGAACTTTAGCAGTTCCTCCCCTGTGTGACTCCGTTCGCCAAGGCAAACCATGTGAAGGACGGCTTGACACCGCTGTGCCCTACACACGTGGTACGATGTAGGGCCACCGAGATTTGGACGTGCAGTGGAGGCCGAGGACACGGGGGAGGAGGAGGCGCACACTGTAAAAGGACCAACTGCCTGGGAGCCAGAGTGTTGAGGAGGAAGCGGTGTGACCTGTCCAAGTTGCTGCTGCGGCTGTGCAGGAACAACATTTACCCAGTGGGCCGTAAAAGACATGTATTGTCCCTGCCCGTAGTTACAGCTTCACACGTCGGCAGGAGCACAAGAAGGAGGGTTTGACACAATGCTCCCTTTGGCTGAGGTGAGGGAGCCTCGGCTAGATGACGGAGGGAGCGGATGGCCACTGGGTGATGCGGCAGGCTGGACCACTACATCGGAGCCACCGTTATCCCAGGCCGCTTTATGGTGGCGAATCATGTGTTGACGCAGGGCCGTGGTGCTGAGATTGGGACCCTGGCCACGCTTCACTTCCTGCCGACAGATTTTGCATGTGACTACGCTAAGGTCCTCCGGATTCTTTATGAAGAACAACCACACCGCAGAGTAGCTGATTTTCCCACCCGCAGTCCACACTATTTCACTGCTATTGGTGCCGTCTCCAGGAACCCCTGTTCCCCTACCTCCCTGAATGGTAGCTTGCCGCGAAGCAGGTGGTCTCCCCCTGGCACGTTTGGCTCCTGAATTTCAACTACTGCCACCACCACGCTGATTGCCAACCGTGCTACCGCCTTGCTGCCTCATAGACAAAGAGCAAATCTCTTCTCCTGATGATGATCATCAAAAGATGTGTGCACGTCACTGATGTCCTCCTTGTGTTCCACAACAGTGTCTGCCTCAGGACCCTGAACAATTGAAACACCGCCTCCCACGTCACTCTCCGCATCACTACTTGGCCGCCTTGCGGAGAAAGCAACGCATGTCTACTCACATTCTTGGCTGCCCATTATCTGGTGACTGTCTTCTATTACATCGTCCTCACTAAATAGTGGAGCTGAACCCAAAGCATGAGATATTTCTTTGGGAGAGGGAACAGCATAGGACATAGGCAATGGGATTACGGGGACTGCTCCCGGGCCATGCCAACTGAGGGTTGTGTCTGAGGAACCCACCGACTCTTGACTGGGCTTGTCAGATGTCGCTTGTGATGATGGGGATGAGTGTCCAAACCAATTGACGAGCAGAGATGGGTCGACGACACGACCGCTGGGTGTTAACGGAAGCTCAGGTCTATTGCTGTGACTCCTGCTGCCACTCGCCCCAAGTCTGCTGCCAACTCTGCCTGACGTATGTAGGCCTCTGCCCGTTCTCTGTGCACGTCCTGGCACTTGCCTGACATACTTAGTGTGTTTATGAGGGTATAGAACAGCAGCAGGCGATTATTTACGGCTGTCCTTTCAAAGTATATAGGCCATAGACAGAATAACAGTTACTAAATAGTACACTCCTTTGTTGTATGTATGCCCTTTGCAATGATGAGCGCACTGGTATGTGTATTTCTACGCAGAAAAAACACTTTTTTTTTTAAATACACCAGCAGGTGTATACTAATGTGTGGAATAGCACTGAATTTAGCACAGCGACAGAATAACAGGTAGTAAACAGTACACTATTTGGTTCTATGTGTGCTGTTTGCAATGATGAGCGCACTGTTAAGCGTATTTATACACAGAAAAAAACTCTTTTTTTTGTTGTATACACCAGCCGGTGTATACTACTGTGTGGAATAGCACTGAATTTAGCACAGAGACAGAAATACAGGTACTAAATAGTTCACTACTTAGTTGTATGTATGCCCTTTGCAATGATGAGTGCACTGTTAAGCGTATTTGTACGCAGGAAAAACTTTTTTTTTCTTTAATACACCGGCAGGTGTATAACGTGTGGTATAACACTGAATTTAGCACAGAGACAGAAAAAAAGGTAGTATATGGTACACTACTTGCTTGTATTTAGGCCCTTTGCAATGATAAGGCCACTATTAAACGTATTTGTACGCAGGAAAAACTTTTTTTTTTTTTCATACACCGGCAGGTGTATAACGTGTGGAATAACACTTAATTTAGCACAGAGACAGAAAATAAAGTGGTATATGGTACGCTATTTGCTTGTATGTAGGCCCTTTGCAATGATAAGGCCACTGAAAAAGCGTATTTGTATGCAGGAAAAACTTTTTTTTTCTTTAATACACCGGCAGGTGTATAACGTGTGGTATAACACTGAATTTAGCACAGAGACAAATTAACAGGTGAAAAATGGTAAAAAGGCACTAAAGTCCACACTAATATGACTTATTTCTGAACAGCAGCAGGATCCAACTGGACAGCACCACAGACATTTTTTTTTACAGTGATTAAACCCTAAATTGCACTCTGTCACACAATTGTGAGAATCAGATTTGTGGAGCCACAGAAAAAACTCAATTGGGCTGAAAAAAGAGGAGATTAGATGCTCCATACAGGTAAAACAGCTGTGAGATCTATGACGCAGATGACTGCTATGCAGCACCTCTATGCCTGCTATATGGAGTAAGGAGAATACAAAGTTTTGCTAGAATCATTCTTGGTCAGAACTGCAGCAACACTGTGCCCTGTATCTTTCCCTAATGCTGATGTCACCGCTACTCGTAGCGGTCGGATGCTGTATAACGCCGTTGTATGCAATCAGCACACAGACGTGCAGTCACTTCCTTTTCCTATCTCGTGTGGAGAAGATATGACCAGAGGGAAGATGGCCGCTGATTATATAGGACTGTGACATCACAGGGGTCAGTGAACACTGATAGGCTGCATCTGACATGTGATTCAGGGTCAGCCCGCCTACCTTGATTCCAGCGCCAGCTTCCCGCCCTCCCATGGTGCCTTGCCCCATGTACTGACATGTGGAGCCACCATCTTAGGTCTAAAACAGCCTAGAACGCAGGAAAATGGAGTTTAATAAAGCGATTCGTGTGATCGAATCGCGACGTAGTTCGTATTCGATCAGAATCAAATTTTTCCTGAAATTCGTAACGAATTCGGGTTCGTCAGATTCGATTCGCTCATCTCTAATAGTTACCATACACGATGTCACCCATGAATGCAATAATCTCCTGTCAGCCCAATCCGATCCTGACGCAGTGGAACTTCTCATCAAAACAGAGGTTGACAAGGGTTTTGTGATAGGCCCATTCAGGGAGTCACCTTATGAAACCTGCAGAGTTAGTCCCATTGGTCTAGCAGTTGGGAAGTTTAATAATTATAAAAAAAGATTGCTGTATGATTTGTCTGCTCCCCATTCTTCCTCCGTGCCAAACATTAATGCATTGATTCCAGCAGACGAGTTTGGTTTGAAATACTCATCCATTGACGAGGCAATCGCCATCATTTTGAGCCTGGCTATCTAAGGCAGATATAACAGATGCCTTCAAATTGCTCCCAATCAGGCCTCAATTGTGGAGGTGGCACAGCATCAAATGGAGGAATAGTTATTACTTGGCCACAAAACTAACATTCGGAGCTAGAAGCAGCCCCTGGTTGTTCAACAAATTTGCTTCAGCCCTCCATTGGATGCTGAAAAACAGGTTTTCATGCAATCACGTCATTCACTACCTAGATGATTTCTTGTTCATCGAACCTGCCATGATAGTCCCCAGAGACCTCGACATATTGCTTGCCTTTTTTTCTCAGCTAATAGTTCCAGTTTCCTCAAAAAATGTTGAGGGTCCAGCTAAACAGCTCACATTTTTTAGAGTCGTTCTGGACACTGAGGAAATTCAAGCTTAACTTGTAAAAATTAGGACAGCCATACATAGACTGATTAATGTCCCTCACTTTACCAAGGTGGAGTTACAGTCAGTACTCGAGATGCTCAATTTCGCAATGCGAATTATTCCCATGGGTAAGACATTTACATCCCCTTTGTTAGAGCTCTTATCCCCGGCCCCGGCCCAGAACAGGATAATACGGTTAGGACAGTCAGCAATGGCAGACCTGTTAATGTGAGATACCTTTTTGAGTTCATGGAATGGGATTTAATTTTTTATCCCAAGAGTCAATAATCAGTCACCTCGTATTTTTTTGGATGCCTCCTTCATATCTGGGTTTGCAGCTATTTGGGAAAACCATTGGTTGGCAGCTCCATGGCTCCCTAAGATTCATTGCCTGCCTGATTACACTCAGAACTCAGCACTTTTTGAATTATATCCTATCATAGCTGCAGCCCAGGTGTGGGGAGAGTCATGGTACAAATCCACAGTGCTGTTCGTTTCGGATAACGCTGCTACCGTGGAAATTTTGCAAAAAGGCAGATCTAAGAGTCCACAGGTCATGTCCCTGGCCAGGAAATTAGTCTGGTTGTCCTTACATCATGGATTTAATTTCACTTGTGCTCAAATTAGTGGCATATTGCTGCATCCGGCTTTCAACGGTCAATTGCACAGCCTCCTATTTACTGTCTTGCTGTTACTGTATCTAACTGGATGGCAAAGTTATATTATTGTTGATACAGTGATGCCTGTAGTGGAATTGATGATAAACTGTATCTAGATAATTGTTTGGTGCTCTGCACCTCTTACCGCATCGCTGTATGGGGAAGGGTTCCGGGATGATGGTCCTGCTGAGTGGCGGACTTCTTGCTGCAGACTGGTACGGCTATGCAGCCTACCAGATAGTGATGTCCGCTCGGCGTTTGGAGTCCTGATATTCTCCCAAGTGGCACAGAGTTGCATATGGCCATCTGATGGTAAAGTGCAGTACAGAAGCGGTGAGTATGGATGCAGGCAAGTGATGATGCTGAAAGGTGATGTCCTTGTGGCTGAACGTGCGTGCCTGGACAGTGGTCCCAAATTCAGGGGGTTCCAGCTGTTGCAAGTATAAACGTAGATAAAAGTCTTTCTTTAAAGGTGGTCTGTGTGGCTAGGGTATAGCAGCTAAACGCGTTTCATGGTGACCCCTTTTTTAGTAGCACTATAGCACTACCAACCACACAGAAACAGCCTGACATCACCAGGGTGGGCGAGGACCATTGTTACTGGCCCTCCCCAGCCTAAATAACTCCAGCCTGTTACCGCCTGCGCTCCAGGCCTGTTGGTACTGGCTCTTCCCGGCACCCTGGGGTGGTGGGTACCGAGGTAATAATTGGGCGTTAACGCTATCTGGTTTTGGGGCTAACGCTAAGCCCGGCTTAGTAATGGACTCTGTCTATAAGACAGCTTCCACTACTAAGCCTGTAAAGTAAATCTAAAAAAACACAACACCACATGGAAGAAAATATTTTATCACAAAAAACACTCCCCCACAACCAGCGCTCATTAACAATTTGACAACGACATAGTCCACAGGATACACGTATCTGAAACTAAAAAAATAAAGCACAGAAAATGGTACAATACAAAATTTTTGGCGCTCTCCACTGGGGAGAGCACCAATAAAGCAGTGTTACCAAACAGCCTATGGCTGTGTGGGAATGATGGGAGTTGTAGTTTAGCAACAGCTGGAGGCTCCTTCTTTGGGAAGACACTGTCAGAAAGGGTCTGTTCACATTATACATTTTTAACATGTCATTGTTGTAACCCCTTAAGGACGCAGCCCTTTTTTACCTTAAGGACTGAGCCCTTTTTCGCAATTCTGACCACCATCGCTTTACGAATTACTAACTCGAAAACGCTTTTACCGAATATTCTGATTCTGAGATTATTTTTTTGTGACATATTCTACTTTATTTTGGTGGTAAATTTTCGGCGTTACTTGCATCCTTTTTTGGTGAAAAATCCCCAAATTTCATGAAAATTTTGAAATTTTTGCAATTTTCTAACTTTGAAGCTCTCTACTTGTAAGGAAAATGAATATTCCCAATAAATTTTATTTTTATGCACAAATACAATATGTCCACTTTATGTTGGCATCATAAAATGGACATATTTTTGTTTTTTGAAAAAATTAGAGGGCAAAGTAGAGCATCCATTTTCAAAAATTTCAAGAAAATTGCAAACTCTGAAAGGACAGATGTTACAGAACTACAACTTCCAGCATGCCTGGGCAGTCTAGGCATGCTGAGAGTTGTAGTATTGCAACATCTGGAGGGCTACTGTTTGGGCATCACTGTAACAGTGGTCTCCAAACTGTGACCCTCCAGATGTTGCAAAATTACAACTCCCAGCATGCCCAGACAGCCTTTGGCTGTCTGGGCATGCTGGGAGTAGCAGTTTGCCTTCCTAGTGGTTGCCACAGTAAAAATCACTTTACTTTCACTTTCATTCACCCCCCCCACCGTAGTTTCCCTACCTGAGCCAGGATCCAGCAGTCTCCAGTGACGATCGGGGGTCCCCAGGCATCTTCTCCTCCAGGTACCGGCCTCCATCTTCTCCCCACGTTCCCCTCTACATCCAGGGGTGGGCAGAACGGGGGTTGCCATGGCAACCCACTGTCCTGCCCTGCCATTGGTCAGAATCAGTTCTGACCAATGGCAGGGGATAGGAGGAGATCGCAGCACTGTGACCTCGCTCCTATCCCTCAGGATGATCAGGGCTGTCACTGACAGCTCCGATCATCCCTATTTTCCGGGTGATCGGGTCACCAGAGACCCGATCAGCCCGGAATAGTAAAAAATTGCATGTCTGAATTGACATGCAATTTTCTGCAATTGCCGACATGGGGGGGGGGGGGGTGTCTCAGGACCCCCCTCAACGATGTGCCAGGATGCCTGCTGAATGATTTCAGCAGGCATCCCGGTCCGGTCTCCAACCGGCTAGGAGCGGGGACCGGAATTTCCACAGGCATATGCATACGCCCCACGTCCTTAAGGACTCGGGATGCAGGGCGTATTCATACGCTTGGAGTCCTTAAAAGGTTAAAATAAAAGGGCATGCTAATAACATATAATGTGAACAGAACCATTCTTACCACCGTCATTGCAGGATGTGAGTGTCTTCTTGTGTAGCTGATGCTATTACCAAGGAGGGATTGGTGGTGTTGCTGATGAATGATGGGTTTGCTACTTCTGCCAGGGAGGGGGGGCAGTAGCACCCTCATCATCCACCAGTATCACTCCCCTCCCCCAGAAGTAGCATCCCCATAAGCATATCCTGTTGACGGATGATAAGGGGTGCTATTACCACATGGAAGGGGCGGGATTTTTCTGGTGGATCATGGGGGTGCTACTGCCAGGAGGATGAACCTGCCAATAGATGATGAGTATGCTACCTGCCCTCCTGGCAATAGCACCCCCATTATCCATCGGCAGGATCATCCTCCTAGCAGTAGCACCCACATCATCCATCGGCAGCACCATCCTCCAGGATGATGGGGGTGCTACTGCGAGGAGGAGGATCCTGCCGATGGATGATGAGGATGCTACTGTACCCCTCCTGGCAGTAGCACCCCATCATCCATCAGCAGGATCATCCTCCAAGCAGTTGCACCCCAATCATCCATTGGCAGCACCATCCTCCTGGATGATGGTAGTGCTACTGCCAGGAGGATGATCCTGCCGATGGATGATGCAGATGCTACTGCACCCCCCCTGGCAGTAGCACCCCATCATCCATCAGCAGGATCATCCTCCTCGCAGTAGCCCCCCCATCATCCATTGGCAGCATCTTCCTCCTGGATGATGGGGATGCTACTGCCAGGAGGATGATTCTGCTGATGAATGATGAGGGTGCTATTGGCGCCCCCTGGCAGTAGCATCCCCATCATTCATTGGCAGCACCATCCTCCTGGATGATGGGGGTGCTACTGAGAGGAGGATGACCCTGCCAATGGAACAGGGGGTGGGGGGGTTGCAGGCGGACGTACCCAGTGTCACCCTATCGGCCCGCACCTCTCGCACCCCGGTTTCTACACCAGGGTTTTCGTTTATATATGCTGGCAGCCTGGGGATGATATTTGAAAAAAGTACCCTTTTAAGTTGGCTGTGCACATGGGACTTTGATCAGCCACAAAGTGGACAATGAATGGTGAATGAACGATCTTGCCAGCAAAATGCTCGAATTAACTGGCACATCACAGTTTTTTTTTTTTAAATCATATCGAGCTTTCACAAAGTGACAAATAATTGGCCAAATTCAAATGATCATGCCATGTGCATATTTTTAACCCCTTGGGGACGGAGCCCATTTTAACCCTAAGGATGGAGCGTTTTTTCCGCATCTGACCACTTTTAGCATTAATAACTCTGGGATGCTTTTACCTTTCATTCTGATTCCGAGATTATTTATTTGGGAGATATTCTAATTTATGTTGGTGGTAAATGTGTGTCGATACTTGCATCATTTCTTGGTGAAAAATTCCAAAATTTGATGAAAAAATTGAAAATGTAGAATTTTTCTAACTTTGAAGCTCTCTGCTTGTAAGGAAAACAGACATTCCAAATAAATGATATATTGATTCACATATACAATATGCCTACTTTATATTTCCATCATAAAGTTGACATGTTTTTACTTTTGGGAGATATCAGAGGGCTTCAAAGTTCAGCAGCAATTTTCCAATTTTTCACAAAATTTTCTAAATCAGAATTTTTCAGGGACCAGTTTGGTTTTGAAGTGGATTTGAAGGGCCTTCATATTAGAAATACCCCATAAATGACCCCATTATAAAAACTGCACCCCTCAAAGTATTCAAAATGACATTCAGAAAGTTTATTAACCCTTTAGGTGTTTCACAGGAATAGCGGCAAAATGAAGGAGAAGACTCAAAATCTTCTTTTTTACAGTCACATGTTCTTGTAGACCCAGTTTTTGAATTTTTACAAGGGGTAATAGGAGAAAAAGCCCCCCAAAATTTGAAACCCAATTTCTTTTGAGTAAGGAAATACCTCATATGTGTATGTCAAGTGTTCGGCGATCGCAGTAGAGGGCTCAGAAGGGAAGGAGCAACAATGGGATTTTGGAGAGTGAATTTTTTCTGAAATGTTTTTTTAGGGGCATGTCACATTTAGGAAGCCCCTATGGTGCCATAATAGCACAAAAAACCCACATATCATACTATTTTGGAAACTGCACCCCTCAAGGCAAGTTGCAAGGGGTCTAGTGAGCCTTAACACCACACAGGTGTTTGACGACTTTTCGTTAAAGTCGGATGTGTAAATGAAAAAAAAAAACATTTTCACCAAAGTGCAGTTCCTTTTCTCAAATTTATCATTTTTACAAAGGGTAATGGGAGAAAATGCCCCCCAAAATTTGTAACCCCATCTCTTCTGAGTATGGAAATACCCCATGTTAGGGTGAAAAATGCTCTGCGGGCGAACTACAATGCTCAGAAGAGAAGGAATGGCATTGGGCTTTTTGAAAGCAAATTTTGCTGAAATGGTTTTTGGGGGGCATTTCGCATTTAGGAAGCCACTATGGAGACTACACCCCACAAGGCAGGTAACAAGGGGTACAGAGAGCCTTAACACCCCAAAGGTGATTGAGGAACTTTCGTTAAAGTGGGACATGAAAATGAAAAAAATTATTTTTAACACTAAAATGCTGGTGTTACCCCAAACTTTTCATTTTCACAAGGAGTAATAGAAGAAAATGCCCTCCAAAATTTGCAACCCCATTTCTCTCGAGTAAGGAAATACCTCATATATGGATGTAAAGTGATCTACGGGTGCACTAAGAGGGCTCAGAAGGTAAGGAGAGAGCATTTTGCTGAAATGGTTTTTGGGGACATGTTGAATTTAGGAAGCCCCCATGATGCCAGAACAGTAAAAAAAAAAAAAAACACATGGCATACTATTTTGGAAACTACACCCCTCACAGAATTTAATAAGGGGTGCAGTGAGCACTTTCACCCCACTGGCATTTGACAGATGTTTGGAACAGTGGGCTATAGAAATGAAAAATTAAATTTTTCATTTTTACGGACAACTGCTCAAGAAATCTGTCAGACACCTGTGGGGCGTAAATGCTCACTATACCCCTTATTACATTCCATGAGGGGTGTAGTTTCCAAAATGGGGTCACATGTGGGTGTTCTTTTTTTTCCGTTCATGTCAGAACCGCTGTAACGATCAGCCACCCCTGTGCAAATCACCAATTTAGGCCTCAAATGTACATGGCGCTCTCTCACTTCTGAACCATGTAGTTCGTCCGCAGAGCATTTTACGTACACATATGGGGTATTTCCGTAGAAATTGCGTTAGAAATTTTGGGGGTCTTTTTCTCCTTTTACCTCTTGTGAAAATGAAAAGTATGGGACAACACCAGCATGTTAGTGTAAAAATTCAAAAACTAAATTTACACTAACAGGCTGGTGTAGCCCCCAACTTTACCTTTTCATAAGGGGCAAAAGGAGAAACATCCCCCCAAAATTTGTAACGCAATTTCTCCCGAAAAGGGAAATACCCCATATGTGGCACTAAACTATTGACTTGAAATACGACAGGGCTCTGAAGTGAGAGAGCGCCATGTGCATTTGAGGCCTAAATAAGGAATTAGCAATAAGGGCGGACCCAGTTACAAGGATGGGGCTTGTCTCCACCAAAACCCTACAGCAGTGTTTCCCAAACAGGGTGCATCCAGCTGTTGCAAGACTCCCAGCCTTCCAGGACAGTCTATGGCTGTCCGGCAATACTGGGAGTTGTGGTTTTGCTACAGTTGGAGGCTCCGTTTAGGAAACACTGCCATATGAGACGTTTTTCATTTTTATTTGGGGGGGATGTGTAAGGGGGTGTATATGTAGTGTTTTACTTTTTATTATTTGTTAGTGTAGTGTAGCGTTTTTAGGGTACATTTAAAAAATTTGCCTCAGCTCAAACTTGTAGAAAGAAACCCACTGTAAACCCGCCCGTGTGAATGTACCCTGTACATTCACATGGGGGGGGGCACCCCAAACCTTCAGCTGTGGCAAGATGAACACTCCCAGAATGCACTGACAGACCGTACATGTTGGGAGTTGTAGTTTCACAACAGCTGTAGGCACACTGGTGGGGAACCACTGGGTTAGAAAACAGACTGCAACTCAGTGATTCCAACCCATGTGCCTCCAGCTATTGCAAAACTACAACTCCCAGCATGTACGGTCTGTAAGTGCATTCTGGGAGTTGTAGTTTTGCAACAGCTGGAAATACATTGGTTGGAAACACTGAGTTATTGGTTGGAAACACAGACTCTAGCTCAGTGTTTCCCAACCAGTGTGCCTACAGCTGTTGCAAAACTACAATTCCCAGCATGGCCAGAAAGTCAGGGATGCTGGGCGTGTAGTTCTGCAATATCTGTCCCTTCAGATGTTGCAGAACTACAACACCCAGGATGCCTGGACAGTCTGGGCATGCTAGGAGTTGTAGTTATGGCGCAACTGGGGAAGAACAGTTTGGAGACCGCTAAGTAATGGTCTCCAAACTGTAGCCCTCCAGATGTTGCTGGGAATTGTACTTTTGCAACATGTGGAGGGCTACAGTTTGAAAACCACTGTATAGTGGTCTCCAAATTGTGCCACTTCAGGTGTTGCAAAACTACAACTCCCAGCATGCCCAGAAAGTCAGTACATGCTGAAAGTTGTAGTTTTGCAACATCTGGAGGACCACAGTTTAGAGACCACTATACAGTGGTTTCCAAACCGTGACCCTCCAGATGTTGCAAAACTAAAATTCCCAGCATACCCAGACAGGCTTTGGCTGTGTGGGCATGCTGGGAGTTGTAGTTTTGCAGCTTTTAGAAGGCCACAGTGAAAATCACTTACCACGATCTTCGCTGCAGCCTTCTCCGCCGCACTTTCTGGCCGCTGCTCCAATGATGACGCCACTCCTCCAGGATGCCGCCGCCGCCATTGGTCCAGTAAACCAGGCCATACTCCCCCCTTGCCGCCCGTGTTCCCCCGCTCTGCCCCGACTTCGATTGGTGGACAGAGCAGGGGAAATGAACTCTATCCCCCCCCGCCCCCTCCTGCCATTGGTCGTCAGCCTAATAGACCAATGGCAGGGGATAGGAGGGGCTGGCAACACTGCCACCTTGCTCCTATCCTTTAGGATGGTCGGAGCTGTCTCTGACAGCTCTGATCATTCTTATTTTCCAGGCGATCGGGTCACAAGTGACCCGATTGGCCCGATCGCGGCAAATCGCAGGTCTGAATTTACCGACATGGCAGGTCTGATTGCCGACATGGGGGGTCTCAGAACCCCCCTAGGCTTTGCCACGGGGTGCCTGCTGATAGATATCAGCAGTCATCCCGGTCCGATCACCGCCCGGCGAGCTACGCCCTCCATCCTTAAGTACCAGGACGCGAGGGCGTATCCATATGCCCTCCGTCCCCAACAGGTTAAAGTCGTTCACGGCCAAAACAAATCCAACATGGCTGATCATATTTTTGGCCATAGGAATTGTTTTCGTGTAAGTTACAGACAGTTTTTGGCAGAAAATTGCCAAAAATGTATGGCAGACTCCAGAACAAATGAAGGATATATGGTTGGCATTCACGTGATCAGACAGTAACATATAAACACGCAGGCTTGACAGCTTGGAAGCCACCATTACTCAGAGTCATCCTCATAAAGAGGTATGTTAATCATATATATATATATATATATATATATATATATATATATATATATATATATGCCATAACAATGCGTCTAGAGAAGGATTGGTTAAGCTTTAATCTAGAATGGCCATAAAGAATAGAAGCAGATTGGTGTGTAATATATGTGTACCTTTAAAGTTAATGGGTAGCCAAAACAGCTGCAGCTAAAATATGCAACATATCCTGTACGTGTGATGTTCCCTAAAAGTGAGTTTTATAAATGAAATAAAAAGACATCACACAGTGGGAAGAAATTCGTTTACAAACCATTAATAAGAATTTGTAGAAGCAAAATGACCTACCACAGAAAAAAAAGACTTGCCATCATTACATTAAAATGAATGGATTTCAACTCCACCAGAACACTTGTAATTGAAAAACTGATAAATGAGCATGACAAATGAAAGAATTGCCTATTAACATACCATTTTCCATGTCATGGCTTCATTTCATTGATTAGCATTTTTACTGTATTCAATGGAAAGACCCGGCATTTGTCAGCTCATTAACAGAAGGAAGACATTTTTTCTTACACATGTCCATTCCTTCCTATTGTTTCCTTCACAGGGAGAATGCAATGCGAGCATTATGATGATTTATTTAGATACAAGGAACTTGAATAAACCTTGAAACTAAAGCTTGATCACATCTAAGTTCACCTTCACTTATTCATTTAAGAGAAACATAAAAACCTAGTTTACTGTGCTGTATTTTTTTTACTGTATTTATATTGTATGGGTGGGATCACATATAACAGACACACAGGGACCTGCGAGTTGTTACGTGCAGGCGCAGTGTACTCACAGACATCGCAGTTGCTTCCCCTGCTCACTGAGCTAAACCGAAAGCGGCCACGATGTCAGAGTACACTGCGCATGCATGCGGCGACTCGCACCTCCTTGTGTGTCTGCTCATAGTGGCGGAGTGCTGCTACGAGCAGACAAAACAGGCACAGCAGTAGGCACACTATAGGTTTGGTCATCGGTGGATATTTATGCTGCGGATCCATTATGTGTAACCCTGCCCTTAGACAGTGTTTCCAAACCGGTGTGCCTTTAATTGTTTTAAAACTAAAATTCTGAGAAGGATCTCTACATGATAACCTGATCATTGAAATTTTTGCTACTGCAAACTGAAGTGATGAGCAATAGCCTGCAGATAAACCCAGGAGCCCATGTTTCATATCCAACTACCTGAAACTTTCAACAAAGCCAACAACCCTCTATGGGACTTTCAGCAAATCCTTAGAAAGCCTGCTTTAGCAGGGGGAAACTCCAGGGCTATGGTTTGCTGGAAATTTTAAATGAACACTGGCAGACTCAATAACTTTATATGTCCCATAGGAGTCCCAATCCTTTGATTTCTAATACTGTTAAGTGCTATGCATAGGACATAGCACTGATCAGTGTTATCGGTCATCTTCTGCTCTGGTCTGCTTGATCTCAGACCAGAGCAGAAGACCCATGGAAGGCGGCGAAGGCAGATGCCGTGATCTGTATTGATCACGGCATCTGAGGGGTTAATTGCAGACAACGATGTCGGCCATTACTGGCTGGTCCTTGGATGCAATCAGCAGCCGGGACCAGACGCGCATGATCCGAGCATCGCTCGGTCATGTACAGAAAGTATATATACATCCTGGGGCGCTAAGTACCGCAGCACCAGCACGTACATTTACATAATTGATCATCAAGGGGTTAAACATGTATCCTTCCACTGCAAAATCATTGGCGATACACTTTAATAGTATGTCCCAGTGATAGCACAGGCAATGAAGCAGGTCTCTTCTCTTTATTCTGTAGGTCTATAGGATTAAAATGATACCCTACTTATGTAGGTTTGATTTTATCGTACTTCTGGAAAAAATCATAACTACATGCAGGAATATTTATACGTTTAAAATTGTCATCTTCTGACCCCTATAACCCCTATTCTGCATATGGGTCACAATGATATGAGGTTTTTAGTGGTACCATTTTTGCATTGATAGGACTTTTTGATCGCTTTTTATTCATTTTTTCATGATATAAAAAGTGACCAGAAATACACTATTTTGGACTTTGGAATTTTTTTTTACGTACGCCATTGACCGTGCAGTTTAATTAACAATATATTTTTATAATTCGGACATTTTCGCACTCGGCGATACCACATATGTTTATTTTTATTTACACAGTTTTTTTTTTTATAAGAAAAGGGGGGTGATTCAAACTTTAATTAGGGAAGGGGTTAAATGATCTTTATTCACTTTTTTTTGTTTTTTTGCAATATTATAGCTCCCATAGGGGGCTATAACACTGCACACACTGATCTTTTACATTGTTCAATGGTTTCTCATAGGAAACCATTGATCGATGATTCTGACGCTTGACTGCTCATGCCTGGATCTTAGGCACTGAGCAGTCATTCGGCGATTGGACAGTGAGGAGGCAGGTAGGGACACTCTGGCTGTCCTGTAAGCTGTTCGGGATGCCTCCTGAGCTAACCGGCAATGGTTTACTTTCACTTTAGACGCGGCGTTCGACTTTGAATGCCACGTCTACAAGGTTGATAGCGCGCGGCACCGCGATCAGGGGTGCGCTATTAGCTACAGGTCCCCGCCATTGTTAGAGGCCTGGCCTGAACCGCTATGATGTACCGAACCGCTATCAGACAGAAAGGAAATTCAAAAGGAAAAGAACTTCCTGTGTAGCATATAGCAGCTGATAAGTACTGGGAGGATTAAGATTTTTAAATAGAAGTCATTTCCATATCTGTTTAACTTTCTGGCATCAGTTGGTTACAAAAATGTTTTCCAGTGGAGTACCCCTTTAACACTATTTCATGCAGCAAATAAACAAAAACCCCAATGTAAACCATCCAAACAAAGCCTAAAATGACATCACGTTGGCTTCCGACAGGTAATGGATGTGTTTAACATAAATGTACACTACTAAGTACAATGTGAAAGAAGCCTAAGGAATGATTAAGACAGTTATTGAACATATAATTAAGCATTATAAAGCAAAGTGAAAGTACAGTTAAGTACAGTTAACTGAATGTAACAGCTACAAATTGTGTTAATATGAAAGCTTTAGATAAGAACTTCATTTAAGACTTTATTGTAAAACTCCAATAAAGTAATTAAATAACTTGCAGGTTCAATGATGTTTTCTTGCTATAAATTAAGAATTTCATTTTTTTTTATCCTGACATTAACCACTTAAAAGGGTTATGCAACATAGAGCGAATTTACTATTTACCTGCCAGACAGTAATGGATATGCCAAGGAAGTATCCTTGCTTGTCTTGGGGCTGAATGGGTATATTGTCCACCATAACGCTGCTGCTCTTTTTTTGGGAAATGGCTATTTCCTGTTAGAGTCCCCTCCAACTACATGTTCCAGGATCCCTTGTTTGTCAGTGGGAGGCCACTTTTCTCCCTCCCACACATCAGTCACCCCACCCATTGCAGCACAGCTGAGCTCCCATCCATGAAAGATGTGCTTGAAACTACAATTCTCTGCAGCCCTTTGGAGAATGATCTCCCTTCCACCCAGCATTCGCCCCATCCACTGAAGAACAGACAGGTTCCCTTTCAACACCTGAGACGTGATGTAAAGCATTGGGCTGCACTGCAACCTGGGAAAAGCCTGAGAAAACACTCTTTTTTTTAGGCTGCTAAAAATGAACTTTGGGGCAAAGATCACATAAAAGTTGCGAGACCAGCCATCAAACACAGGTGCAGACACTATTGGGGAGATTCATTAAAACTTGTCTTGAGGAAATGTTGCTGAGTTGCCCCTAGCAACCAATCAGATCTTTCCCCCTATATTTTCAACCACACTAACTTTACAGCCCCTGTAATACAGTCAAATAAAAAAACAATACCGGAATACCCCTTTAAGGACCCAGTTTATTAGATCTGCATATCACTTAAGGACTTCGCCTGTTTTTAGAAATCCGGGATGTGTTACTTTATTAGACAATATCTCTGGAACTCTGGTAATGGTTTGCCAATCTTAACAATTCTGGCATTATTTTTTTTCCAGTTGGTACTACATCTGCATAATAAAAATAAGCCAATATAATTAGATTTTTTTTTTAAATGTAAACAAATGACGAAATATTTAATAAAGTGTTTTTTCTTATTATAACTAGAATTAAAGGGG
Organism: Hyla sarda; assembly: GCF_029499605.1. Taxonomy (NCBI): domain Eukaryota; kingdom Metazoa; phylum Chordata; class Amphibia; order Anura; family Hylidae; genus Hyla; species Hyla sarda. Next base: position 374,762,736 of record NC_079190.1, on the reverse strand, counting down.
TACTCCAGTTGAAAACTATTTTTTTTATCAACTGGTACCAGAAAGTTGAACAGTTTTTTAAATTACTTCTACTTAAAAGTCTCAATCCTTCCAGTACTTATCAGCTGCTGTATGCTCCACAGGAAGTTCTCTTCTTTTTGAACTTATTTTCTGTCTGACCACAGTGCTCTCTGCTGACACCTCTGTCCATGTCAGGAACAGTCCAGGGCAGGAGCAAATCCCATATCAAAACCTATCCTTCACTGGACAGTTCATGACATGGACAGAAGTGTCAGCAGTGAGCAAAAGTAATTTACAAATCTTTTTAACTTTCTGACACCATTTGATGAAAAAACAATTCAACCGGTGTAGCCCTTTAAGCAAGCTTTTTAAAAGGGCTTGCAAAACTTTTCGAAAGTTTGTTCTTGAGACTGACAAGTGAAGAAAATGAATTTTTCCAAGCATTTCAAAAATGATCCCTTTTGAGAGTTGAAAAAGAATTGGTGTCCCAACATAGTGAAGAAGAAATATCATACAGTATTAGTAATAGCAAATTGTATAAAAAGCCAAAAGCCACATTTTTTGAAAAATTTGGTTCGGCCGATTTGCCGAATAAAAAAAAAAGAAATTGCTTCGGTCTGAATTTATTTGCGGCAAATCACTATTACAACAGCTATTTCTGGCGTACAGAGATCCTCAATAGGGGTGTAGAACACTTTGCCTTGCTGTAACACGCATAGGGTGTGTTCAGGGTTAGTGAAGTAATACTGTTATTCAGTATGACATGCAGATCTGAGGCGTCACTATTAGAATCACAGAGCCTGGAGGTGACAATGACCGAGCCTGGAGGTGACATCATTATGAGGAGACCGTATAATGCCTGAATGACACAGCGTGGAGGTGGCGGCAGCATGAGGAAAACATATAGTGGCTGAATGCCACAGCATGAAGTTGGCGGCAACATGAGGAGACCACATAGCAGCTGCTTCACATAGCCTGGAATTGGTGGGAGCATATAGTGTTTGAATGACACAGCCTGGAGTTTGCAGCAGCAAGAGGAGAACATATAGTGGCTGGAGGACACAGCCTGGAGGTGGCTGAAGCATGAGGAGACCATATAGTGGCTGAATGAAACAGCGTGGAGGTGGCGGCAACATAAGTAGACCATATAGTGCCTGAATGACACAGCGTGGAGGTGGCGACAGCATGAGGAGACAATATAATGGCTGAATGGTACAGTCTGGAGTTGGCGGCAGCATGAGAAGAACATATAGTGGCTGAATGACACAGCCTGGAGGTGGAGGAAGCATGAGGAGACCATATAGTGGCTGAATGACACAGCCTGGAGTTGACAGCAGCATGAGAAGAATATACAGTGGCTGAATGACACAGCCTGGAGGTGGTGGAAGCATGATGAGACCATATAGTGGCTGAATGACACAGTGTGGAGGTGGCAGCAGCATGAGGATACCATATAGTGGCTAAATGACACAGCGTGGTGGTGGTGGTAACATGAGGAGAAGATATAGTGGCTGAATGACACAGCTGGGAGTTGGCGGTAGCATGAGGAGACTGTATAGTGGCTTAATGACAAAGCATGGTGGTGGCGGCAGCATAAGGAGAACACATAGTGGCTGAATGACACAGCCTGGAGGTGGCGAAAGCACGAGGAGACCATGTAGTGGCTGAATGACACAGCCTGGAGTTGGCAGAAGCAGGAGGAGACCATGTAGTGGCTGAATGACACAGCCTGGAGGTGGCAGCGGCATGAGGAGAACATATAGTGGCTGAATGCCACAGCCTGGAGTTGGCAGCAGCATGAGGAGACCATATAGTGGCTTAATGACACAGCCTGAAGTAGGTGGCAGCATGAGAAGACCATATAGTGGCTGAATGACACAGCCTGGAGATGGTGGCAGCATGAGGAGATCATATAGTGGTTTAATAACACAGCCTAGAGTTTGCAGAAGCATGAGGAGACCATATAGTGGCTGAATGACACAGCCTGGAGATGGCGGCAGGATGAGGAGAACATATAGTGGCTGAATGCCACAGCCTGGAGTTGGCGGCAGCATGAGGAGACCATATAGTGGCTTAATGACACAGCCTGGAGTAGGCAGCAGCATGAGGAGACCATATAGTGGCTGAATGACACAGCCTGGAGGTGGCAGCAGCATGAGGAGAATGTATGGTGGCAGAATGAGACAGCCTGGAGCTGGCATAAGCATGAGGAGAACATATGGTGGCAGAATGAGACAGCCTGGAGGTGGCAGCAGCATCAGGAGTCATAAAAGTGACCCGGTGACAGAGTGGTGTGGTGCGTGGCAATACCAGTATCCAGTGACGAAGGTTGGTGAAAAAAGGAGAACTTGGAATCAGATGTGTGGCATCAGGCGGGTGGCAGGATCAGAATAATAGCTGAGGCAGGTAGGCAGAAGGAAACGGTCTCTTTTGTAAAAGTGTTAGTGTGCACAAGTAAGTATTGGGGATATGCATTACGTAAAACTTAACTTTTAATAATGCTTAGGATAAAATATATGGACCCAAAAAGTTTTTTTTTAAATCAAACAAAAAGAAAGGTGTGCAAAAAACACCATGTGCCACCTACACCACAAAGTATTGATGTGATGCAAATACCTCTAAAAGGTGGAATGGAACAACGTATGATCCATTGTAACCGGTGGGGGTAAAACCTTTCCCTGTAAGACCCTACTCTTGCATTATTAATTCCCTTCTTGGCAAGTGTTACTCGCCCTAAAAAGAGCAGTCCCACACAGGATCCTCTCCCTATTTCCACCTACAAACACTGCCATTTCTCAGAGTTTTTAGGTGGAAATAAGGATTGGTTCCTGTGTGGGGATGCACTTTTTAAGATGAATAACACTTTCCTTGTAAAGGTGGAAGGGAACAACATATAGTCCATTCTAGCAGGTGCGGGTAAAATCTTCCCCTGTAAGGCCCTACTCTCACCCTATTAATTTCATTCTTGGCAATTGTTATTCACCATAAAAAGGGCAGCCCCGCACAGGAAACTCTCTGTTTCCACCTAAAAACCCTGGGAAATGGCAATGTTTGTAGGGGGAAATAGAGAGAGGTTCCTGCGTGAGGCGCCCTTTTTAGGGCAAGTAACACTTGCCAAGAAGGGAATTACTAATGCGAGAGTAGGGCCTTACAGGGTAAGTTTTTACCCCCACCGGTTACAATGGACCATATGTTGATCCCTTCCACCTTTTAGAGGCCTTTGCATCACATTAATACTTGGTGGTGGAGGTGGCACATGGTGTTTTTTGCACACCTTTCCTTTTGTTTTGTTTCCATATTATTTCCTTTCCTTTTGTTTTGTTTCCATATTATTAACCCCTTAAGGACTGAGCCCTTTTTCACCTTAAGGACTCGGCCATTTTTTTGCAATTCTGACCACTGTCACTTTAAACATTAATAACTCTGGAATGCTTTTAGTTATCATTCTGATTCCGAGATAGTTTTTTCGTGACATATTCTACTTTAACTTAGTGGTAAAATTTTGTGGTAACTTGCATCCTTTCTTGGTGAAAAATCCCAAAATTTGATGAAAAATTTGAAAATTTTGCATTTTTCTAACTTTGAAGCTCTCTGCTTGTAAGAAAAATGGATATTCAAAATATTTTTTTTTTTTATTCACATATACAATATGTCTACTTCATATTTGCATCATAAAATTGATGAGTTTTTACTTTTGGAAGACATCAGAGGGCTTCAAAGTTCCGCAGCAATTTTCCAATTTTTCACAAAATTTTGAAACTCGCTTTTTTTCAGGGACCAGTTCAGGTTTGAAGTGGATTTGAAGGGTCTTCATATTAGAAATACCCCACAAATGACCCCATTATAAAAACTGCACCCCCGAAAGTATTCAAAATGACATTCAGTAAGTGTTTTAACCCTTTAGGTGTTTCACAGGAATAGCAGCAAAGTGAAGGAGAAAATACACAATCTTCATTTTTTACACTCGCATGTTCTTGTAGACCCAATTTTTGAATTTTTGCAAGGGGTAAAAAAGAGAAAATTTTTACTTGTATTTGAAACCCAATTTCTCTCGAGTAAGCACATACCTCATATTTCTATGTTAATTGTTCGGCGGGCGCAGTAGAGGGCTCAGAAGGGAAGGAGCGTCAAATGGTTTTTGGGGGGCATGTCACCTTTAGGAAGCCCCTATGGTGCCAGAACTGCAAAAAACCCCACATGGCATACCATTTTGGAAACTAGACCCCTCAGGGAACGTAACAAGGGGTAATGTGAACCTTAATACCCCACAGGTGATTCACGACTTTTGAATATGTAAGAAAAAAAAATATTTTTTTTTACCTAAAATGCTTGGTTTCCCTAAAGTTTTAAATTTTTAAAAAGGGTAATAGCAGAAAATACACCCCAAAATTTGAAGCCCAATTTCTCCCGATTCAGAAAACACCACATATGGGGGTGAAAAGTGCTCTGCTGGCGCACTACAGGTCTCAGAAGAGAAGGAGTCACATTTGGCTTTTTTGAAGGAAATTTTGCTCTGGGGGCATGCCGCATTTAGGAAGCCCCTATGGTGCCAGGACAGCAAAAAAAAAACACATGGCATACCATTTTGGAAACTAGACCCCTCGGGGAACGTAACAAGGGGTAAAGTGAACCTTAATACCCTACAGGTGTTTCACGACTTTTGCATATGTAAAAAAAAATAAAAAAATTTACCTAAAATGCTTGGTTTCCCAAAAAATGTACATTTATACAAAGGGTTAAAGCAGAAAATACCCCCCAAAATTTGAAGCCCAATTTCTCCCGATTCAGAAAACACCCCATATGGGGGTGAAAAGTGCTCTGCTGGCGCACTACAGGTCTCAGAAGAGGAGGAGTCACATTTGGCTTTTTGAAAGCAAATTTTGCTCTGGGGGCATGACACATTTAGGAAGCCCCTATGGTGCCAGGACCGCAAAAAATACCCACATGGCATACCATTTTGGAAACTAGACCCCTCGGGGAACGTAACAAGGGGTTAAGTGAACCTTAATACCCCACAGGCGTTTCACGACTATTGCATATGTAAAAAAAATAAAAAAAATTTTACCTAAAATGCTTCTTTTCCCAAAAACTTTACATTTTTAAAAAGGGTAAAAGCAGAAAATACCCCCCAAAATTTGAAGCCCAATTTCTCCTGAGTACGGCGATACCCCATATGTGACCCTTAACTGTTGCCTTGAAATACGACAGGGCTCCAAAGTGAGAGTGCCATGCGCATTTGAGGCCTAAATTAGGGATTGCATAGGGGTGGACATAGGGGTATTCTACGCCAGTGATTCCCAAACAGGGGGCCTCCAGCTGTTGCAAAACTCCCAGCATGCCTGGACAGTCAACGGCTGTCCGACAATACTGGGAGTTGTTGTTTTGCAACAGCTGGAGGCTCCGTTTTGGAAACCATGGCGTACCAGATGTTTTTCATTTTTATTGGGGAGGGGAGGGGGGTTGTATAGGGGTATGTGTATACGTAGTGTTTTTTTACTTTTTATTTTATTTTTTGTGGTAGTGTAGTGTAGTGTTTTTAGGGTACAGTCGCACGGGCGGGGGTTCACAGTAGTTTATCGCTGGCAGTTTGAGCTGTTGCAGAAAATTTGCTGCAGCTCAAACTTGCAGCCCGATACCTACTGTAAGCCTCCGCCCATGTGAGTGTACCCTGTACATTCACATTGGGGGGGACCTCCAGCTGTTGCAAAACTAAAACTCCCAGCATGCGCTGACAGACTGTACATGCTGAGAGTTTTAGTTTTGCAACAGCTGTAGGCACACTGGTTATGTATCACGGAGTTTGTGACCTTACTCAGTGTTTCAAAACCAGTGTGCCTCCAGCTGTTGCAAAACTACAACTCCCAGCATGTACGGTGCATGGTGTAAGGTGACTGCTGGGAGTTGTAGTTTGCAACTGCTGGAGGCACACCGGTCGTGAAACACTGAGTTAGGTAAAAAAAAAAACTCTAAGTTTCACAACCAGTGTGCCTTCAGCTGTTGCAAAACTACAACTCTCAGCAGTCACCGACAGCAAACGGGCATGCTGGGAGTTGTAGTTATGCAACCAGCAGATGCACCACTACAACTCCCAGCATGCACTTTAGCTGTTTGTGCAAGCTGGTAGTTGTAGTTATACAACAGCTGAAGGTACACTTTTCCATAGAAATAATGTGCCTCCAGCTGTTGCAAAACCATAAGTCCCAGCATGCCCATAAGGGAATGCTGGGAGTTGTGGTGGTCTGCCTCCTGCTGTTGCATAACTACAGCTCCCAGCATGCCCTTTTTGCATGCTGGGAGCTGTTGCTAAGCAACAGCAGGAGCCTGTAACTCACCTCCTGCTGTTGCTTCATCGCTGGACTGTCCCTCGCCGCCGCCGTCGCTCCTGGGGCCCCGATCCCAACATGGACGCCGGGGATCGGGGTCCCCAGCACCCGGGGTCGTCTTCCCGCACCCGCTCACGCCCTCCGGAAGAGGGGCGGAACGGGTGTGGGAGTGACGCCCGCAGCAGGCGCCCTGATTGGTCGGCCGGTAATCCGGCCGACGAATGAGGGCGATCGTGAGGTGACACCAGTGCCACCTCACCCCTGCAGGCTCTGGCTGTTCGGGGCCGTCAGAGACGGCCCCGAACAGCCAGTAATTCCGGGTCACCGGGTCACTGGAGACCCGATTGACCCGGAATCGCCGCAGATCGCTGGACTGAATTGTCCAGCGATCTGCGGCGATCGCCGACATGGGGGGGCATAATGACCCCCCTGGGCGATATGCCGGGATGCCTGCTGAACGATTTCAGCAGGCATCCGGCTCCGGTCCCCAACCGGCTAGCGGTGGGGGCCGGAATTCCCACGGGCGTATGGATATGCCCTGCGTCCTTAAGGACTCGGGATGCAGGGCGTATCCATACGCCCTGCGTCCTTAAGAGGTTAAAAGTTAAGTTTTACATAATGCATTTCCTCAATATTTACTTGTGGTCTGATGCGGAGGAATGTCTGTAACTGGGGAGCAGCACCTTAAATATGTTTAGCACTATCCATATTTGCGAAGTTTTGGTATGGCACCATGGTCAATCTACTCTGATGCATCAGGCATTGGTGGGTGGAAATCCTGGCTGATCCATACTTGATTCATCTTGACAAAGGTCAGTCTCTCCACATTTTTCGTGGACAAACGAGTTCTCCTTGGGGAAACTATGGCTCCGCCACACTAAACACCCACTCTGATGGCACACTATTGGCCAGACAGGACAGCTTTTCCAAGGCAAACTCTGCTAATTGCAGCCACAAATCAAGTTTGGCTGCCCAGAAGTCCAGCCGATCTTCAAGTTTTGTTAGCATGGTCATGTCAAGGTATTCAACCACTTGCAGGTTCAGGTCCTGCTTCAGTATGCATAAAACAGTATTTGTGTACAACAGCAACAGGTGTGTACTTTTGCCTGGCCTTTCACAGTATCTAGGCCCTTAAGACTTTAACAAGAACAATATAGTACACCACTTAGATGTACGTATGTGGTATGCACTTATGAGGGGAGGACAATGCGCTCCAGTACTCTTAAAAAAGTATTTGTGTACAACACCAGCCCTTGTGTACTTTTGGCTGGCCTTTCACAATATCTAGGCCCTTAAGACTTTAAAAGGAACAGTATAGTACACCACTTAGATGAACGTATGTGGTATGCACTAATGAGGGAGGACAATGCGCTCCAGTACGCTTATAAAAGTATTTGTGTACAACACCAGCGGGTGTGTACTTTTGGCTTGCCTTTCACAGTTTCTAGGCCCTTAAGACATTAACAAGAACAAAATAGTACACCACTTAGGTGTACGTATGTGGTATGCACTTATGAGGGGAGGACAATGCGCTCCAGTACTCTTAAAACAGTATTTTTGTACAACACCAGCCGGTGTGTACTTTTGCCTGGCCTTTCACAGTATCTAGGACCTTAAGATTTTAACAGGAACAAAATAGTACTACACTTAGGTGTACTATGTGGTATGCACTTATGAGGGGAGGAAAATGCGCACCAGTACGCTTAAAACCGTATTTGTCTACAACACCAGCAGGTGTGTACTTTTAGCTGGCCTTTCACAGTATCTAGGCCCTTAAGACCTTAACAGGATCAAAATAGTACACCACTTAGATGTATGTGGTATGCACTTATGAGGGGAGGACAATGCACTCCAGTACGCTTAACCCCTTAAGGACCGGAGGTTTTTCCGTTTTTGCATTTTCGTTTTTTGCTCCTTGCCTTTAAAAAATCATAACTCTTTCAAATTTACACCTAAAAATACATATGATGGCTTATTTTTTGCGCCACCAATTCTACTTTGTAATGACATCAGTCATTTTGCCCAAAAATCTATGGTGAAGCGGGAAAAAAAATCATTGTGCGACAAAATTGAAAAAAAAAACGCTGTTTTGTAACTTTTGGGGGCTTCCGTTTCTACGTAGTACATTTTTCGGTAAAAATGACACCTGATATGTATTCTGTAGGTCCATACAATTAAAATGATACCCTACTTATATAGGTTTGATTTTGTCGGACTTCTGGAAAAAATCATAACTACATGCAGGAAAATTAATACGTTTAAAATTGTCATCTTCTGACCCCTATAACTTTTTTATTTTTCCGTGTATGGGGCGGTATGAGGGCTCATTTTTTGCGCCGTGATCTGAAGTTTTTAACGGTACCATTTTTGCATTGATAGGACTTATTGATCATTCATTTTTAAATGATATAAAAAGTGACCAAAAATGCACTATTTTGGACTTTGGAATTTTTTTGCGCGCACGCCATTGACCGAGCGGTTTAATTAATGATATATTTTTATAATTCGGACATTTCCGCACGCGGTGATACCACATATGTTTATTTTTATTTTTATTTACACTGTGTTTTTTTTTTTATTGGAAAAGGGGGGTGATTCAAACTTTTAATAGGGGAGGAGTTAAATGATCTTTATTCACTTTTTTTTCCACTTTTTTTTTGCAGTGTTATAGGTCCCATAGGGACCTATAACACTGCACACACTGATCTTCTATGTTGATCACTGGTTTCTCATAAGAAACCAGTGATCAACGATTCTGCCGCATGACTGCTCATGCCTGGATCTCAGGCACTGAGCAGTCATTCGGCGATCGGACAGCGAGGAGGCAGGAAGGGGCCCTCCCGCTGTCCTGTCAGCTGTTCGGGATGCCGCGATTAGCCGCGGCTATCCCGAACAGCCCGACTGAGCTAGCCGGGAACTTTCACTTTCACTTTTAGCCGCGCGGCTCAGCTTTGAGCGCGCGGCTAAAGGGTTAATAGCGCGCGGCGCCGCGATCGGCGCTGCGCGCTATTAGAGGCGGGTCCCGGCTTCACTATGACGCCGGGCCCGCCATGATATGACGCGGGGTTACTGTGTAACCCCGCGTTATATCAGAAGAGCAGGACCAAGGACGTACCGGTACGTCCTTGGTCCTTAAGGGGTTAAAACAGTATATGTGTAAACACCAGCCGGTGTGTACTTTTGGCTGGCCTTTCACAGTATCTAGGCCCTTAAGACTTTGAAAAGAACAATAAAGTACACCACTTAAATGTACATATGTGGTATTCCCTAATGAGGGGAGGACAATGGGCTCAAGTACACTTAAAAAAGTATTTGTGTACAACACCAGCCGGTGTGTACTTTTGGCTGGTCTTTCACAGTATCTATGCCCTTAAGACTTTAACAGGAACAATATGGTACATCACTTAGATGTACATATGTGGTATGCACTTATGAGGGGAGGACAATGTGCTCCAGTACGCTTAAAACAGTATTTGTGTACAACACCTGCAGTACACACCAGTGCTGCAGCCCACAGTGGCTGTGTATTACAACCAAAATGGCACTCTCTCTCAATCTCACTCCCTTTCCTATTAGTGCTTTTAGGCAGGATTTGGGCTTGAGGTGAATCGCTGCTGTTCTGTGCAACACACTGTGCAACACACTGCTTTCTGCCCTCTTGGTAATAGAACGCTGTAGTGACTGGGATGTAAATCGAATGGATGGAAAAATGCTTTTCTGTACAATACACAGTGCTGTCTGTCCCTCCCTATCTCAGCAATAAGAGGCTTAAGTGACTGGCTGCAATATGGCTGCCGATTAAATAGGGCTGTGACATCACTGGGGTGGCTGGCTGCTGATAGGTTGCATGCTGCATGTGATTCAGGGTCATCCTGCCTATCCTTGTTCCCGCCTTCCCAGGATTCCTTGCCCCATGTCGTCACTAGTGTTGAGCGGCATAGGCCATATTCGAATTTGCCATATTTCGTGAATATGTGGACGAATATTCGTCATACATTCGCATATTCGTAATATTCGCGGTTTATTTTCGCATATACGAAAATTAGCATATACAAAAATTAGCATAAGCAAAAATTAGCATATGCAAAATTTCGCATATTCGAAAAATCGCATGCCAGTCTCACACAGTAGTATTAGAGCCTTCTTTACACCACACAAGCTGGAATCAGAGAGGGATGATCACTGTGATGTGTACTGTGAAAAAAATAAAAATAAAAAATAACAATATTCGTAATTACGAATATATAGTGCTATATTCGTGAATATTCGCGAATATGCGATATTTGCAAATAAAATTTGCATTGCGAATATTCGCGAGCAACACTAGTCCTCACATGTAAATCCACCATTTTAGATGACCTGGAGACTGGATCATACTAAATGGAGTTTAATGAAGCGATTCATGTGATCAAAACGCGACGATATTTGCATTCATTGCGAATGAAATTTTTACTCAAATTTGTTACGAATTCAGATTGATCAGATTCGATTTGCTTATCCCTAGTAGTACTGTCTAACCAATAGCATCTGGCACAGAAAGTATAAATTCTTCTCTGATCCATGTCTGATTCATTTTAACAAACTTGAGTTTTTTCATGTTGTTGGCAGACCATCTTGTTCATTTAGGGGTGACAATGCTGACTACACACTCCTCACTGTAGGATAAACAAGACAAGACACCCATGGAAAACTGGGCAAGTTCTGTCCAATGGTCTAATCTGGTCACCCAGTAGTCGATGGTGTCTGGACTCATAGTGTTTTGCCACAGAAAGGACACAGCTTAGGTTTACATTAACCTGGTTATTCCAGTGGTAGTGTACATACTTGGTACACAATTGATATTAGGTTGGCATGCCGGGTGTAAAAACTTCATTATTATGTACTCCTCTCTGCAGATGTAGTGCTGGCGGAGGGAGTAAAGTGTTAACTCAGTAGGGAGTGCAGAGTGGACCCCCTTTCTGCAGGTGTTTACTGCAGAAAAGCCATGTTGTTTCTCCCTATAAAAATTCTATTTTATTCCATGTTCAGCAATACCCCTTCTTGGGCCATATTAGGTTGCCTGGTCCCATGGTAGGACCCAGAAGAAGAGGGGTACCATGTGGCTTTCAGGACATCAGTTTAGGACAAATGAATTATAGGTACCCCTCCATGCTTGCAAAAGATTCTAGCTGGCTGAATCATTCCACACCCCCATAAGTAACTCTATTTTGGAAACAAGACCTCCTATAGTTCTCACAATGGAATTATGGAGTCCTCATTATGGAATTATTACAAAGTCAGTGGAAAAAATGAAATTAGTTTTCTCTTTTCACAAATGCATAATTTTTAGGACATATATTTTATATATAGCGTCTAAAATGGAAAAAATACAGCGCAACATTTATAACTCTGTTTGTGCCATGTTAGATAATATCCTCACTTTGCCCATATTTTGATGATTGACCACATGGTAGTACTCAGAAGGATAGACGCGCCCTTTGGTGTCCAACACATCATTATATAAATAATAGTTCCTATCAAAGGTGAAGTTGGCAGACAATACTACACACCGAGAATTTACCTCATTTTGAAAACTATACCCCCTAAAATATCCTTTAGGCCAGTATTAATTACTATGAGTCCTAATTATGTAACTGGAGTCTAAAATGTTTTGTCCGCCATTAACCCCTCAGATGCCATAATCAATACAGATCACAGCATCTGCAGCAAGGAGCATGTTGAAACAAATGGTCGGATCACCCACGGTGCTGCCGCGGGGATCCGATTATCTAAAATGGCGGCCAGAGGTACCCTTACCTGCCTGTTATATCGCCACATGCGTAAATGTCCAAACTATCAAACTATAATGTTAATGATCCCATAGGGTGAACAGCGTAAACGTGAAAAAAAAAATGTAAAAAGTCAAAAATTGCTGCTTTTTTTTGTCACATCTTATTCCCCATTTTTAAAAAAAAATTTTTTTATAAAAAGTGATTTAAAAGTTTCATATATTCAAATGTGGTATCCATAAAATGTAAAGATCACGGTGCAAAAAATTAGCCCTCATACAGCTGTGTACACGGAAAAATTAATGGTAAGACCATGTACCATTTCTGGTGGACTTAAAGGGGTACTCCGCTGAATTTTATTTTATTTTTTTAAATCAACCGGTGCCAGAAAGTACAGATTTGTAAATTATTTCTATTTAAAAATATTAATCCTCCCAGTACTTATCAGCTGCTGTATGCTTTTAATTTATTTTCTGTCTGACCACAGTGTCTGACCTCTGTCCATGTCAGGAATGGTCCAGAGCAGGAGCAAATCTCCATAGCAAACCTATCCTACTCTGGACAGTTCCTGACATGGACAGAGGTGTCAGTCGAGAGCATAAAGCTTGTTTGATGCCAGTCGCCATGCCCCCTCCATTGTATTTTAAAGTGCTAGACTTTTAGGGCTTAATTTTAGAGGTACATTATTTTGTTTTAGCTTGGGGCCATCAAAGGATTCTTTAATATCCCGGTGGGATAATCTGACCCTGTATTATGGCATCCCTGGCACCCAGCAACGGAAACACCTGACTTACCAGTTCCTATGGGCACAACTCCATAATAAATATTACTGAGTGAATGAACATCAGTAAATAATGCAAAATCCCCAGCATCCTTTTATTATAGTAGGTTATTTTGGCATTTACATGCTGTTAGCTATTGAGCATTGTAGGTTGTATGTTATTACAAAATAACACTGTACTAAAGATAATTATACACTCTCCTGAGATAAAGGAACAATGACCTTTTTGTGGGACAAAGGGTCTTGGCATCCAGTCAGCCATAAATCTTGCTATGTTTACAAGTGAAAGCCAAAAAAGAAAAGGTTTATTAAGCCTGCAAAGTATTTGATATATGTCAAACTGCTACATAAAGTCAATACTTCAGAAACAACCAGCAATAAATACTGTACAAAAAGCAATATTTCCATCACAGAGAAAGCAATCACATAAAGATTAGGAGACCATTTCAGAATGAATGGCAGTTATGTGAAAGGAGACGGTAATTTATATTTTATTTGAGTTGTCGCCATGGGGGACCATAAAGCATAAAAAGCACATGCCCTAATATTATCATAAATGCTATCAGCCTTTTGAGTTGTTTGAAGTCAAGTGTGAGATCCCAACACTATGCTTTTATGAGCTGTTACGAAGTTTCTAATGGTGATAATAGCCGTGGCCTTTTCTTGAGCTGTATTGTCCTTAAAGATGGAAAGGGCATTTTGATAAATACAATGATTTGGAGTCAGTTGTGTCTTTTGTTAGTAGCAATTCATTTCAAGGTTTTGGTTTACCCTCTGTGGTGTTAAATATACCAATATACAGTAGAGTAGAGTTTAGTTTTCACAAAAAAATAATAATAAAACCTTAGGCTCCTTTCACACTATAGTTCATTCGTCCATTATAAACATCTATTATTATGTATTGTAACGGATGTATAATAACGGGTGAATTAACGGGTGAATAGAGTTTAATGTCAGTTTATAATTGTTTATCTGTTATGATCCGTCATAACCCGTTAATACAGCCGTTAATAACGTCCGTTATTTTAACCCCTTTTTGACCTCTCCTACTTGTCACACCTTGCAACACCTGAAGCTCCGCCTCCTACTCCAAGGGGAGGGTATAAAAGGGTACCACAATGATCCGGTTGCAGTCTGAATTTCAGCATTGAGAGGGTGAGTACTGTTGCTTGGATTGCTTGCTGTCAGACTTTACCATTGCAAATTTCACCATGTTTCCTACCCACCTTTCCTACAGTTTCGATGTGCTGCTGTGGTGTGCCCAACAAAGAAGAAGACCTGAAGATGACGAGAGATGTCGCAGCAGAAGATATTGGATCCATCCCATCACGGCAGCACGGATGACCCATGGGGTGATCAGTACTTTGTGCGTGGAGCTTCGCCAGCACCCTGAGAAGTTTGGAAGCTACTTACGAATGACTGTAGAAACATTTGATGACCTCCTGCAATGCATCAATGAAAGTATCCGTCGCCAAGACACCCGCATCTTGCCAGAGCAACGCCTCATCGTAACCTTTAGGTTTGTAGTCAAAATTATAATTTTTTTTTTGCAGTGCAAAATACTAAAACCCTTTTTTTCAGGTTCCTGGCATCCGGTGAGAGTTTTTCGTCACTCCACTTCCAGTTTCACATGGGAATTTCCACCATCTCTGGGATTGTCCAGACCACGAGCGAGGACCTGTGGGATTGCCTTCTAGCAGACTTTCTCCCACAACCACCAGCAGAACATTGGCTTGGCATCGCAGAGAAGTTCCAGGAAGTCACACAGTTTCCAAACTGTGTTGGAGCAATCGACGGGTAGCACATCAGGATCCAGAAGCCGGCGCAGAAGTTCTTCTCCACCATACTTATGGCCGTTGCTGATGAGCAGTACAGATTCATTGCTGTGGATATTGGGTCATATGGAAGAACCAATGACTCCCGTGTGTTCAACAACTCTGCCATGAGGAGGAGGATCTACTCTGGTGAGAGGGGACTTCCTGAAGCAAGGGTCTTTCCTAGGACTGATGGACTTCCAATGTTCTTTGTTTTTGTTGGGGATGAGGCCTTCCAGATGTGTGCCAACTTGCTGAAGCCTTACTCCAGCTGAGAACTAGACCACCGCCAGCGGATCTTCAACTACAGACTGTCCAGTGCCAAATGCTATGTGGAGTGTGCCTTTTGAATTTTTGCGGGCAAATGGCGGATCTTCACATGGCCAATCCAACTGCACCCGGACGTGGTTGATCAGGTTGTTAAAGGGGTACTCCACCCATAGACATTTTATCCCCTATCCAAAGGATAGGGGATAAGATGTCTGATCGCGGGGGTCCAACCGCTGTGGACCCCCAGGATCTTGGCTACAGCACCCCGCTGTCATTACTGCACAGAGCAAACATTCTCTGTGCATAATGATGGGCAATACAGGTGCTGGAGCATTGTGACGCCACGGCTCTGCCCCTCGTGACATCACGGCTCACCCCCTTAATACAAGTCTATGGGAGGGGGTAGATATGGGAGGGGGTAGCTTGTACACTCCAGTGTCAAAGTCACACTGGGGCGTACAATCTGTCACCTCCCCTATCCTGTTAGCATATTTTTTTTTCTGTTATATCTCCCCATGTTATGTATAATATTAATAATATTTGCTTTTAGGATAGTAGCGTGGTACCTTCTACCCCCCCCCCCCCCCCCCCTAGTGTGAATAATACACTGTGTGGTTGACAGTACCTCTAGCATCCTGAAAGCAAACCCAAATGTTATTTTTAAATAAAAATAATTTAACTATTAATACATTTTTTTGGGGGGGATAAAGGACTTGGGAAGGGTCTTGGGAGCTGGGGTCGTCCAGGGGCAGAGTCTAGACAGAAGCTCGAATGACTCCTTGCGGAACTGACACTGCTTATCAAGGGCAGTTTCTCCATCATGGGAGCCAGGCTCTGGAGATAGAGTAGAGAGTCTGAAGAGGGACCAGTTGACAGCCCTGCCCCCACCTGCCATAGCTAGCAAGCTCCTCCCTCAAGGCTTCCACTCTATCATCCAATCTTATAAAGCTCTCCTTTGTGAGCTTTATGAGATCTTCAAGGATACCATGCTGTCTCCTACCAGTCTTCACCTGGTCTCCAAAGGATGTTTCGATCCTCTCGCGACTTGGTCGGGACGATGAGGAAGCTGGTAGGGGAGAAGGTTCTTGCCCTGGATCAGCAGTGTCGGGAGCTGGGGCAGGGAGGGTGGTAGGGTGGTGCAACAGCGAGGGTCTGCTTTGTGTCTTCACACTGGAATGTGTTCTGAAAGAGAAAAAAATATTAGTTTATTTACAAAAATATTTTAAAAGAATAAATAAATATAATTGGACATACTTCCGCATGCTATGGCATCTTTGGAGGAACCCGAGCAGTGGACGGTATATGTATGGGGTCTTGGTGGAGGCACCCGATCCACTTGGCCTCTCTTCCTCCTCCCTTAGGTCCCACATGTGACGGTCCCTGATCGATCCCCAGTGATGTCTTATCTGGTCGCCTTGAAGGAAAAATAAATTATTTATTAAAAAAATAAATAAAAAAACATAAAACAAAAATATTACAATTTTTTTTTCACCAATAATTCATCTTTCATTAGGTGACAGGTCCTCCCAGGAATTACAGATGGCACTATTAATCTAATTCCAAAGAGCCTTGGTGTATTGGCGCTTGGCATGGTTGGGGTCAGACGAATCCCACAGCGCAGGATGAGCCTGGACCATAGCTATTAAGAGGTTATCGTCAATGATGACCTCTGGCTCGTCCTGCCCCCCTTCATATTTGCCCAACCGGGCTGAGTGCCACCTTGAAATTAAATATCTTCTGTTAATAATTTAGCAAAAATTGTGGGGTATTCAGTTGACTATGCAAGCAATCACATTGGCTCTTTAAAAACAAGCCAAAAAAAATAAAGAATCAATGTCATCACTTGCTCTGGGCAACTGACTTCAAATATACACTTAAAAAAGCAAGTATTAATATTAAATACTTACACGACCAAGTCCTCTGCCATGAAAAGTGAGGCCTCCTCTTCCTCTTTTTGGCTGAGGCTCGGGACGCTATTTAAAAAAATGTTAAATATTTAAAATATGGTTTACAACATATAATTGTGCAATACATACTGGTTCAGGCTCTTTGGAAGGCCTATCCTGGGTGTCCTGGGGGGGGGGGGGGGTACGACACATGCGGGAAACTCTCCTCCTCGGATTCCTCATGTAAGGATGGAATATATTCCGACTGTCAAAGAAAAAAAAAATTATAGAAAACTTAATTTGATAATTACTCCCAAAAAAAAACCTCACACTTGGATTTCTGGATCCGTATGTATGTTCAGATTCCTCATGAGAGGAAATAGAGGGTTTATGAACCACCACATGCTTCTCCAAAAAATAAATAATTATTTTAATAAATCATTGACATTTCGAAAAATTCATAACAGTTGAAAATTTAAAAAATCCCCTTTTTTGATTTGTGGTGGTGTGGAGGATTTTTAGATTTTTTTGTGGTGGTGTGGAGGAATACTGTGTGTCTAGAAAAATAACAATAAATAAAATTATAATAAATCAATAATAAAATTATTGATCAAATGGCAAAAAAGAAATTTAAAAAAGTGGCGTAACACATTGTTCCTATGCACTTCAATACCAATTAGCATAATGATATTAACATATTAAATCTATATAAAATACGGAAACATAAATAATGTTATCCTAAAAAAAATAAATACTCACACTGGGGCTTGGAGAATCAATAGGAATAATTGGTGGTAGCTTCTGAAAAATACAAACAAAAAAAATGTTCAGAAATAATAGAAATTAAAGAATTTAAAAATAATAACATAAATAATTCCAAATTATGATAACTCACCCTTTTTTGTGCCTTCTTGGGCTCTTTAGTGGATTTCTTAAAAATTTTTTGGCATTATGTCTATGATAAAAAAAATTCCACTTTAATTATTGAAAAATAAAAAATGTAAAAGCTAAAGTTGCCATACAAAACCAAAGCATTCATACTCTTATACAAACTGCGTGCAAAAATGCATGTGTCCTGCAAAAGTGCAAGCACATGGCGGACAGAAAAATATCGCAGTGTGGCACCAACGGTCCAAAATGATCATGCACTCTTCCCTACCAAAAGCATCCATGCACCCATACAAACTGTGGGCAAAGCACAGCAAAGCACATGTACCCAAATTCACTGAAAAAGGCCAAAAACATACTTCATAGCAGCCATCAATGTACCCACCTTCAGGCAAAGGGGATTTGTTTAGGAAACGGTGGCGGACGGTGGCGGACGGTGGCGGATGGTGGTGGATGGTGGCGGTTGGAGCTCTATGATGTGCTGCCTCCTGCTGTACAGTCCCGGAAGAGAAGGGGTGTGACAGGGGGTGTGACAGGGGGTGTGAACACTACGCCATGTGACTTCAGGGGTGTGAAGGCTTTACTGAGCATGCTCAGTAAAAATAACGGCCGTTATAATAACAGACATTAAAGGGGTATTACAGGCAAAACCTTTTTTTTATATGTCAACTGGCTCCGGAAAGTTAAACAGATTTGTAAATTACTTCTATTAAAAAATCTTAATCCTTCCAATAGTTATTAGCTTCTGAAGTTGAGTTGCTGTTTTCTGTCTAACTGCTTTCTGGTGACTCACGTCCCGGGAGCTGTCCAGCTCCTATGGGGATATTTTCCCATCATGCAAGGGATATTCTCCCATCATGCACAGCTCCCGAGACGTGACATCCTCATTGAGCAGTTAGACAGAAAACTTCAGAAGCTAATAACTATTGGAAGGATTAAGATTTTTTAATAGAAGTAATTTACAAATCTATTTAACTTTCTGGAGCCATTTGATGTATATAAAAAAAGTTTTTGCCTGGAATACCCCTTTAACTCGTGTATTTGCTAACATCCGTCAGCCTTCAATGTTAAAAATAACGGCCATTAATTTACCCGTTTCTTGTGACAGAAGAAAAATTAGTGCATGTGATTATTTCTTCCATCACAACTAACGTCCGTTATTCATGACAGGCTATAATGGGTCTTAACGGATAATCAAAAAATCCCATAGACTTGAATGGGATTGTGTAACGGCTGTTTCACATGGCTTTTCTAATGGACGTTTGTAACGGATATTTTAACAGAATAACTTTATAGTGTGAACTGTGAAAGGGGACTTATATCCTTACAGCCATAAACTCTGCATACGGTTTTCTTCTTTTCAACACTCTTGATGCATAATGGTGTTTGGTGCAAGTTATACTATCAACAATTACCTCAAATGATACTAATATTCATCTCCTGAAAAGAGCAAGCAAGGATCTTTAAAGGGGTACTCCGCTGCTCAGCATTTGTAACAAACTGTTTTGAATGCTGGAGCCAGCAGCGGGAGCGCATGATGTAATAGCCCCGACCCTTATTACATCATGCCCTGCCCCCTCAATGCAAGTCTATGGGAGGGGGCGTGACAACCATCACTCCCTCTCCCATAGACTTGCATTGAGGGGGCGGGGGTGTGACATAATGAGGGGGCAGGGCTATGACATCAAGAGCTCTCAGCACCGACTCCAGCAAACAACAGTTTGTAACAATTTGCTATGCATGCAAAATAATAATAAAAAAAAAACAAATACTGTTTCGTGCCTATCGATCTTATCCAGTCCCATTTCTCTTAATAGTAGCAGACTATGACCAAACTTTGTGCAGTCATATTCGCTCTTTTTCCCACTTTTTTTTGCTAATAAAGTCACACAATTTCTTTAAAGGGGTTAACCAGCATAAGGTGACTTTAGTCAGACAGTAATGGACTTGCTTAGGAAGGATCCCTGCTTGAGGCAAAATGGCCGTGTTGTGAGTCCACCATAATACTGCTGCTTTCTTTTTGTGAACTGGCTATTTCCTGTTGGAGTTTCTTCCCTCCAATTATAAGTCCCAGGATCCCTTGTTTGTAAGTGTGAGGTTACTTTTCTCCCTCCCAAACATCAGCCATCCCACCCATTGCAGTACAGCTGAGCTACAATTCCTTGCAGCTCTGTGGAAAATGATCTCCCCTCCACCCAGCGGTCACTCCACTCATTGAAGCAAAGACAGGCTCCCTTTCAACACCTGACTAGGGATGTAATGTCTCTGGTCGCAATGCAACCTGGGAAAACCTGAGACGACACTCATTTTGTATGCTGCTAAAAATTAACATCAGGTCAAAGATCACATAAGATTTGTGATACCACCATCAAACACAGGTACAGACACTATATTATGAACTACACTAACTTACCAGCCCCAGTAGCATAGATAACTTTTTTTTTAAATCCCGGAATACCCATTTAAGAGGCTCAACTTTCATGTGTTCCTCTCCTCTTTCACTAAGTTGACCTTCAGTACTGACTGCTAACTTGTTTTGACTTTGCTTCAGCTTTCCAGGTTCATAGTTTTCCTCTCACATGCGGACTATGAAGAAATTGACGGCAATGCAGTCTAGCGCTATGTTACAACCAAAGAATAAGCATGCTGCTTCATTCATCGGAGTCTGGAATTTAAATTTTTGTGGCAGAAATCCTTCACAGGAAATACAGCAGAGTGCACAGTGCAGCAGGATCGCATTGAAGATAAGATCCAGAAATTCCGTAGTGTGCATAGGCCCTTGACTGATTTTTTTATTTTCCCTATTGTAACTATCTCTGCAAACCATTCCTATTATATCAAGTTTCATCACTGTTAGCTGTCATTCATTGAATCAAACAAGGCTGAATACATACTGTAAATCTAAACCTTAATTCTCTCCCTGGGTATCACAGTATCAAAAGCATTACACATATACAGTACTTTGTATAGTTTAGAAATAATAAGGGGCAGAGGAACAGAGAGGATTAGACATTACAGGGTTTGCCAAAACTGTAGGCACACTCATACCAAATGAACCAGATTTACTATTGCAAATGTGGCATACATACTTTGCACCCCCATTGCGAACTATGTTAAGGTGACACTATATAGTGACAATTAAAAATTTGTGAAAAGAAAAAAATGATGACTACAATAAGGTGATGTAAAGAGTGACAATGTAATAACACAGAAAAATGTGTGCCATAGAGCATAATTACAATTGTAGAATAGTGTTCTAAGATTCTAAATAATCTGATTACTGAAGTAAGTGTATACCCATAGCAATAATATTCATATATAAATATATCAAAGTGACCACTAACACTGCAACATAACAATAATAAAACACCCATGTATTCACAATCAGTGAAAAAATATAATGTATATAAGAAAGAAAAAAACAAAACAAAAAATTATAATAATAATAAAATATATAACATATAAAAAAGGAGCAAAGAGGGAGATGTTAAAAGATACACATGATATTCTGGTTGATGAATCCTTCTTTTTGATGTTCTTCACCAGCATCAAATAATACACCAGTCAAGTGTACGTCAAAGTCACATAAATGTCACAGAACTAAAGAATAGGAGAAAAAGGATAGTGTTAAAACCATATAATAAGGGTATAATACAAGGAATCAAAGAAATGCTGTAGAACTCAGTTGTTCGTTTAGGCCCATTGTTGCCATCATACCTAGAGTCACTATCCACCTACTTTCTTTTTGGGCCAGTATCTTTTTGAGATTACCACCTCTAATGCCCATGTTTAGTTTTTCTATTCCTCTAATTTTTAACTGCCTAGGATCACATTGGTGGAACAATTTAGAGTGCTTAGGTATGGTCTTTAAAGTTGCAATTTCCTCAACTTCTCTTGCCGCCAGTATGTCCCGTACATACTCTCTTGTTCTAAAGCATAATTCTCTAGATGGTAATTCTACGTAGATCTTTTGACAAGTGCATGTAGCATAATAAATCACATATAAGCTACTGCACCAGATATACTGGCGGATAGAGAAGCTGCGCTGTCCATCAGCCGAAAATAATTCTGTCACCCTCTCTATATTGCAGCAAGCCCAGCAGTCCCCACAAGGGAAAAACCCACTCGGGGGCCTTTAGAGCCAAAATGATTTGTCACTTTCACCACATAGGGGCTCCTTACTAGGTTATCCCTTAAATTCTTGTTTCTTTTGGCTGTCATTTGTACTTTTTTTGTGGTAAAGCTGCTGAAATTTGTGGGTCAGTCTGTATGCCCCAATTATTTTGCAAACAGGTCCGCATGGTTTCCCACTCACAACTGAATGTGAAAATAAATCTTACAAATTTTGGATATTTTTGTTGCTCTTTTTTCGTACCTTTAAATCCCTTGGGGACGGAGGGTTTTCCAGTTTTTGCACTTTCGTTTTTTCCTCCTTACCTTTTAAAAATCATAACCCTTTTAATTTGCAGCTAAAAATCAATATGATGGCTTATTTTTTGGGCCACCAATTCTACTTTGTAATGACATCAGTCATTTTACCCAAAAATCTAAAGCGAAATGGAAGAAAAATCATTGTGCAACAAAATTGACGAAAAAATGCCATTTTGTAACTTTTGTGGGCTTCTGTTTCTACGCAGTACATTTTTCGGTAAACATGACACATTATCATTATTCTGTAGGTCCATACTATTAAAATGATACCCTACTTACTGTATATAGGTTTGAGTTTGTCGTACTTCTGGAAAAAATACTATCTACATGCAGGAAAATTTTAAATTGTCATCTTCTGAACCCTATAACTATTTAATTTTTTCACATATGGGGTGGTATTAGAGCTTGTGATCTGAAGTTTTTAGTGGTACAATTTATGTATTGATTAGACTTGATCACTTTTTATTCATTTTTTCATGATATAAAAAGTGACAAAAAATTCGCTATTTTGCACTTTGGAATTTTTTTGCGCATACGCCTTTGACCATGCGGTTTAATTAACGATATATTTTTATAATTCGGACTTTTCCGCACACGGTGATACCACATATTTTTATTTTTATTTACACATTTTCTTTTATTGGAAAAAGGGGGGTGATTCAAACTTTTATTAGGAAAGGGGTTAAAGGATCTTTATTCCCTTTTTTCCCACTTTTTTTTGCAATGTTATAGCTTCCATAGGGGGCTATAACACTGCACACATAATCCTTTACATTGATCCTTTACATTGATCAATGGTTTCTCACTGGAAACCATTGATCAATTATTCTGCCGCTTGACTGCTCATGCCTGGATCTCAGGCACTGAGCAGTCATTCGGTGATC
This sequence comes from Hyla sarda, assembly GCF_029499605.1. NCBI lineage: Eukaryota > Metazoa > Chordata > Amphibia > Anura > Hylidae > Hyla > Hyla sarda. The sequence goes on along the minus strand of NC_079190.1, from coordinate 374,739,691 downwards.
GGACAACATGGAGGAAGGTAGGGACCCTCCTGCTGTCGTTACAGCTCTTCGGGATGCCATGATTTCATTGCAGCGATCCCGAACAGCTCCCTGAGCTAACCAGCAGTGTTTTATTTTTCACTTTAGACATGGCGTTCATCTTTGAACCCCGCGTCTAAAGGGTTAATAGCGCATGGCACCGCGATCAGTGCTGCGCTCTATTATCCACGGGTCCCGCCCGTTGTTAGAGGCCGGATCCGACCCGCTATGATGCGTGGCACCGGCATGACCCCGCATTATAGAAAGGGAGTGGGCTGAGGGCATATAGGTAATAAGTCCTCCCTTAGAGAATGACGTGCTCTCTGATAAGCATACTTGACACTGCGTTTACTGTATCCACAGTGTAAAATCTTTCCGTTAACAATTGAATTTGCTTTTGAAAATCTTCCTCAGTGGAGCAAATTCTACGAATACTGCTTATCAGCTTTTATGCTTTTATGGTAGAGGCAGTATGTGCTGAACTTGTATTAAGAGGGAGTTGGTGGCCGTAGCCATTTCTAAAAACATCTGTTGAGAGAAAGCCATCAATACCTTTCTTAATTTGTATATCCAGGAAGTCCATTGATTGTTGACTGCCTTTATATGTTAATTTGACATTGATATTATTGTCATTAAGACTCTCCATGAATGTTTCCAGTTGAGACATTGACCCCTGCCAAAAAAATAACACACCATCTATATATCTGATCCCTCTGCACTGAAACAAACCTCTCTCCCAGTAACTGATAAAGATGTTTGCGTACGAAGGGGCACAGGTGGCCCCCATGCCAGTACCCCTTTTTTGCAAGTAGAACTGATTCTTGAAGGTAAAAAATTTGTGGGTCAGAATGTATTCTAACAAACTCAAAATTAAATGGCAGGTGTTGATGTCCCACTGGCTGGACTCAAGGTAAAATTGTGTGGCTTTCAATCCATCTTCATGGTGGATGCATGTATACAAGGACTCAATGTCCGCTGTCACCATGCACATATTTTATTCCCTAAAAATCCCATTGATTCTCCCCAGGATGCTTGTAGTGTCCTTCACAAAGGATGGTAACACTCAATAAGTGGTTGGAGGTAATGATCTGTGAACTTACAGACAGGGTCGCATAACCCATCCACTCCTGACACTATTGGGCGCCCTGTGGAATATATGCACCAGGAAGATGGATTGAAAGCCACACAATTTTACCTTGACACCTGCCATTAAATTTTACCTTGACACCTGCCATTTAATTTTGAGTTTGTTAGAATATATTCTGACCCATCATTTTTTTTTTACCTTAAAAATCAATTCTACTTGCAAAATAGGGGTACTGCCATGGGGGCCGCCTATGCCTCTTGGTACGTAAACCTCTTTCTCGGTTACTGGGAGAGAGGTTTGTTTCAGGGCGGAGGGGTGCCGGTGGCCGACCATGTGCAGTACTGGATCAGATATATAGATGATGTGTTTTTTTTGGCAGGGGTCGGTGTCTCAATTAGAAATATTTATGGAGAGTCTTAATGACAATAATATCAATCATTGGACTTCCTGGATAAACAAATTAAGAAAGTTATCGATGGCTTTCTCTGAACATATGTTTTTGGGAAGGCTACGGCCACCAACTCCCTCTTGTATGCAAGTTCAGCACATACAGCCTCTACCATAAAAGCAATACTGATTGCCAATTTTTAAGTATTCCGAGAATTTGCTCCACTGAGGAAGATTTTTAAAGGCAAAGTCAATTGTTAATGGAAAGGTTTTTGCTGCGTGGATACATAAACACAGTGTCAAGCATGCTTATCAGAGAGCATGTCATACTCGAAGGAAGGACTTATTATTATTATTATCATTAATTGTACAAAAAAAGAGCAACAAAAATCAACAAATATCCAGCATTTGTAAGATTTATTTTCACATTCAGTTGTGAGTGGGAAACCATGAGGACCTGTTTGCAAAATAACTGAGGCATTCTAGAGACTGACCCACAAATTGCAGCGGCTTTACCACAAAAAGTACAAATGACAGCCAAAAGAAACAAGAATTTAAGGGATAGCCAAGAGAGGTTGAGGAAATTGCAACTTTAAAGACCCTACCTAAGCCCTTTAAATTGTTCCACCAATGTGATCCTAGGCAGTTAAAAATTAAAGGAATAGAAAAACTAAACATGGGCATTAGAGGTGGTAATCTCAAAAAGATACTGGCCCAAAAAGAAAGTAAGTGGATAGTGACTCCGGGCACGATGCCAACAAAGGGCCTAAATGAGCAACTGAGTTTTACAGCATTTCTGTGATTCCTTGTATTATACACTTATCATATGGTTTTAACGCTATCCTTTTTCTCCTATTCTTTAGTTCTGTGACATTTATGTGACTTTGACGCACACTTAACTGTTGTATTATTTGATGTTGGTGAAGAACATCAAAAAGAAGGATCCCTCAACCAGAATATCATGTGTATCTTTTAACATCTCCATCTTTGCTCCTTTTTAACAATATATATATATATATATATATATATATATATATATATATATATATATATATATATATACATATATATATACACACAGATGGGTTCTCTTCCCTTCAGGGGAGAATACTGACTTGGCATTAATCCCAAACAGCTTCTGAGACTTTGTAACCAGAGCCAGAACTGATCACGCTACCTTATATGGTGGTGTGATGAGAAACTTACTTTGCATATGTATATATATATATATATATATATATATATATATATATATATATATGTATATATATATATATATATATATATACTATTTTATTTTTTTTCTTATATACCTTATAACTTTTCACTGATTGTGAATACATGTGTGTTTTATTATTGTTATGTTGCAGTGTCTTACTTCAGTAATCAGATTCTTTTGAATCTTAGCACACTTCTATAATTATGCTCTCTGGCCTGTAATTTTGTGTGTTATTACATTGTCACTCTGTATATCACGTTATTGTAGTCATCATTTCTTTCTTTCTTTTTTCACAAATTTTTAATTGTCACTAGATAGTGTCACCTTAACACAGTTCACATTAGCACGTCATTATTGATTTAGACATGGGGAGGGACTGTTATAATATGTATTATTTAGATACTATCTTGCAATATTGTTTAGTATAGTTTGTTATAAACGTTAACACTAAATGTGTTTTATTTATAGATGTATTGCTTAGAAGATTACAATATGATATTTATTTGAATGTCCAAGGTTGCTTGCCTGTGTATATTGTATATTTTTACTGAAATAGGTTGCAATGAGCACTTTTATGTACTAAGTGGCAGCAAAGAGGGCTTTTGTCTGTATTAGTATACTGCCACTGTGTGGTACGCATGCGCCGGGCAGTCCGGGCAGTGTGTCACATCCTCCAGGCATCGTGAAGCACTGTGCGCAGTTCCAGAAATGACATCGCCGGGACCTGCGTGCAGTTACTGTGACACGGTGGTGGATGGGGGCAGGTAGCTATTCCGGGGCACGGCACATGCACCAACAGACACAGGTACAGTTCTGGTTGGCACCAAACGCCAATTACAGCATCATATAAATACCGAAGATGGTAGCAGTTACTGCACATCCCTTGATAAAGTCAAGCCAGATGAAAAGTAAGTTGGGGCAGGCAGCGTCAGAGTGTATTGCAGTTACGATTATTTAACAGTATGTGAGTTTGCACAGATAAAGAGTGTAGTACCCACCAGGTTAGGATCAGGACTATTGTCTCGGACCCTCAGTGCACCTTATTTGAGTCATATGTTTACAGCAACATATAGTTCATATATCTCACCCATGCACTTTTGTTATACTGTAGTTAGCAGCATACATTTTGGAATACAGTGGTGTTTTGCTATGCTGCCCTTTGCATGTTTTTAAATATTCCAATTTCCCTGCATTTTTAAAGTTATTGAATAAAGTGAATATTTTGCAGTAGCTTTTGCTCCTTCTTTCTTGTGTCCTATTATGTGACAGATGTAGCTTTAGTAAAAGGGGCAATGGCTTTAACATTTTGCACCTAAATTGGGCCAGATGCACAAAATTGTCATACAATTAAAACCTTCTGATGAATTTGAGACATGTTTAGACACATGCACCTCCCGTTTTTGAATTGGGACACGTGGCAGCCATGACTGCCCTAAGCATCTGAATATTTCCTGTTAAGAGTGGAAATCCAGATTTAGGGGGGAGGGATGTGTGTGTAAATATTGTTTTATTTATCCCCCTTTATTGTTGGTTTTCCAAAAGGTGGGGTGTTTGGTGGGGGTTTCCTACCTCTAGTTTGGAGACAAACTACCCCGGGTGTGTTCAGTTGTCCCTGCACCCTGTGGCATTTAGGTCATATACCTGCTTCCATAATGAACCACCTGTTAACCCAGATCTGACAGAGGCCCAGGACGAAGGGCTACAATATGTTGGAGTGAACCTGCCACCTGGGCATCGCAGCTACAAGGTCTACACTAGCTCCAGTTTCCAGACACCCCCTACTTCTCACCCCCCTACTTACCTGAGCTGAGAACCATGCATGCTCCAAGAATAAGAAAAAGAATCCACCTTCCACACGGCAGCCGTCTCAGCACCATTGAAGCAAATGCTCCTGAAACTGGCAGTCTCCTTGACCTCACCCCCCTCCTCCCCTCCTCCAGCTCACCAGCTACTCTGTTATATTTTCTACCAATTACATAGTTTTAATAAATCGGTGTCAAAATGTCAACTCTAAACAGGGACCCAGGTTTACTTTTCCCATCCCGACAGTTTCCCGACAGATAGGGGATAAAATGTCTGTTCGCGGGGGTCCTGCCACTGGGGACCCCCGTGATCTCCCTGCTTCACCCGGCGTTCGTTTAGAGCATCATGTGCAGTGCCGGAGGCTTGTGATGTCATGGCCAGGCTCTTTCAATGCAAGTCTATGGGAGGTGGCGTGAAGGCCTTCACGCCCCCTCCCACAGACTTACATTGAGGGGGCATGGCCATGACATCATGAGCGAGGCGTGACCGTGAGGTCACGAGCCTCCGCCTTGCATCGTCAGTCATCCGGCACAGAGCGAAGTTTGCTCCGTGCACGGGATGTCTGGGATAAGAGGATAAGATGTCTAGGAGTGGAGTTCCTCTTTCAGTTGTGGTGTTTATTAATTGTACATGCCAGACAAAGAAACATAGCAAGATGTGTCACCTTGTCCAGCACCCATACGGCGTGTTCCACCATCAGACATTAAACTTGAGGCATCGGATGAATGTGAACTTTCCCATTAAATGAATGGGATCAGACCTACAATCAGTTTCCCTCCAGTGCTTTTTCTACAGGAAGCACCGCAGGATGATGCACATATGTGAAGGGTCCTTAGTTGTTTTGTCTTTGTTTGTCCTTTTCCATTTACTCTGACTGCACCCATTGCCCCCTTGTACTTATTTTTCCCCTTATTTGCAATTTCCAAATAAACTTTCTCTGTGCCTTAAATCTGCTTTACTCTGGGTTTGCCCTTTGTGGACATCAATAAGAGAAAAAACACACTTCAACACAGTGAGAATTATTGCTGTCATTTTCTATTTTCTCAGCCCTATCTTTGCCATGAAACTATTATGAAATCCATATAATACCAAGCAATAGCATTTTCTGCTTTATATGCAGTAATAATTTATAACATTAATCAGAAAACAATCCAGCCTTTGACGAGAAGGTATAAAGAGAGATGGTCTGTTTTATATAGTGGATGGAGCATAGTGCGGAGCCATCTACGGAAAGCATCTCTGAGGGATTTTAGAAGCTCATGTCTTAGCCAGCATAAAGAAGGGGTGAATTATTGCCAGACAAATTTTTAAGATGCCATAAAAGCTGCAAACTGCTTTTTTTTTTTGACTGTGCAAAACTATCTTATTAGTAAGTTTTCTGCCTGAACGTGAGAACAGCATAAAATGCATTACAGAAAAGTTACTGTATAAAATGATAAGCAATTCTATTGGTATAGGATGTGGTCAGTCTGCTCAGTGGATGCAGATGGAATATAGGGGTTTGAGGGGGCACTAACATGTTTAATGGATAATAAAAGCTAAATTACAATATAATAATCCCAAAGCACTATCATGGGTCCCAAGTTTACAAGGGAAATTTATTATTGTTCTTTCATCTGTATTTTGGCGTAATCTGCATAATTTTGTTCATGGCCATCTTCACTTTGCATTCACAGGCTGGAAATAGGGAGACAAGATCAAATACAGGGCAGGAGAGAATTACATAGGCTAAGAGAAAATAGAGTTCCTACAGCAAACTGTGTGTCAGGATCCGGACTGGTAGCTGGTAGCGGAGGCAGGTAGTGGATCCTCTGTGCCAGAGAGCTGATGACGTGGGCTGTACCAGGGGAACGGAGTCTAAGGGATTACTGGTTTTCACCAGAGCCTGCGGCAAAGCGGGATGGACTTGCTGCAGCAGGTAACCCCCAGGTCATTCCACTCAGTAGCTACTCAACCTCTCTGGTAGCTGAGATAGGCACGGTACAGAAGGGTCAAGCAGAGGCGAGGTCAGACGTAGCGATAGGTCAGGGCAGGCGGCAACGGTTCTCAGGCGGTAGTCAATAGCAACGGGTTCAGCAACAGGCAGGGAATACACAAAATGCTTTCTCTAGGGCACTACAGCAACAAAGATCCAGCGAGGGCAGGAAGGGGCTGGACAGTTAAATAGTATGGCCCTAAATTAACAATTTGGGCCAGGCAGCAATCAACTTAAGAAACCCTGCTCGCGCGCGCCCTAGAGAACGGGGCCGCGCACGCAGGGACAGGGCAGCGCCGGAGGGAGGCGCGGCAGGAACGGGAGCGTGGTAAGGAGTATGGGATGTGGTGCGGGAGCATCCCGCCACGCGAACCACATCCCCACCAGACGGGGAGACAGCGGTGCGCTCCCGCTCAGCACGTCTGACCGGGGCACCCGCAGCGGGACAAGGCTGTGAGCGCATGGACCGGAGCGCTCAGCCTTACAGTACCCCCGTCCCCCCTTGGTCCCCCCTCCTCTTGGTACCCAGAAACCTTAGGATAAGGCTGCGGTCCAAGATGTTTTCCTGCAGCTCCCAAGATCTCTCCTCAGGACCGCAGCCCTCCCAGTCAACCAGAAAAAAATTCTTTCCCCTGACTGATTTAACGGCCAAGATTTGTTTAACGGAAAAGACATCTGAGGTACCAGAGACTGGGGAAGGAAGAAGATCCTTGGGGGAGTAGCGATTAAATATGGCAGGTTTCAGGGAGACACATGGAAGCTGTTGGAAATCCGGAGAGAAGGAGGGAGATGGAGTTGATAGGACACAGGGTTGATCTTTTTCTTGACCTTGTAAGGACCCAAGTAGCGGGGGCCCAATTTATAACTTGGGATCTTAAAACATACAAATTTGGCGGACAACCACACCTTGTCTCCTGGGACGAAAACTGGAGGGACCGGACGCGTCTCTCGCCATATGGCAGAAAAGTCCCGTACTAATTCGTCCACAGCTGGGACTCCGGAGGAGGTAGACAAGGGCAGAGGCGGCAAAGGGTGACGGCCATACACCACAAAGAAAGGAGACTTAGAAGTGGCAGAAGATTCTTTGTGGTTGTAGGAGAACTCTGCCCACGGAAGGAGATCCACCCAATCATCCTGGTGGGAAGAGACAAAGTGCTTTAGATAGTCTCTCAAAATCTGATTGATGCGTTCCACTTGTCCGTTGGACTGAGGATGGTAAGAAGATGAGATGCCCAGCTTTATCTTTAGTTGTCCACAGAGGGCTCTCCAGAATTTTGAGACGAACTGGACCCCTCTGTTGGATACAATATGGGTTGGTAGTCAGTGGAGGCGAAATATGTGGCTAAGGAACTGTCTCGCCAACTGAGGCGCAGAAGGGAGAGAAGACAAGGGTACAAAGTGTGCCATTTTGGAGAAACGGTCCACCTCCACCCAAATAAAAGTCTTGCCATGAGAGGGTGGTAGATCGGTGACAAAGTCCATGGCGATATGAGACCATGGGGTCTCAGGAACTGGAAGAGGGTGGGGCAAACCGGCTGGTCTTAGGCGAGGAGTCTTGTCCCGGGCGCAGACTGCACAAGCTTGGACAAACTCAGTTACGTCCTTCTCCATGGACGGCAACCAATACTGTCTGGAGATGAGTAGAAGGATTTTCCGGATACCGGATGTCCGGCCAGCAAGGAAAAATGTCCCCACTTTAGTACTTTCAGGCGAAGAAGGGGAGATACGTAAGTTTTCCCAGGAGGAAGGCAGCGTAGATCCACAGGAGCCACAGTTACCAAACGCTCTGGCGGGACGATGTGTTGTGGTGTGACCTCGACCCCCGCAACATCAGAGAAATGGAAAAGCGCATCGGCACGGACGTTCTTACTTGCAGGCCTGATTGTGAAGCTGGTAGTTAAACCGGGCAAAAAACTAAGACCAGCGAGCTTGGTGGGGGTTGAGTCTCCGCGCGGATTGAAGATAGGAGAGGTTCTTGTGATCAGTGTAGATATTAATGGGGTGAGCAGAACCTTCCAGTAGGTGCCTCCACTCCTCCAGAGCCAGCTTGATGGCCAAAAGTTCCCTGTCTCCAATTAAATAATTCCTCTCTGCAGGGGAGAAGGTCTTGGAGAAAAAACCGCAGAAAACTGTTTTACCCTTAGAGATCTTCTGTGAGAGCACGGCTCCTGCTCCCACGGAGGAGGCGTCTATCTCCAGGTAGAAAGGTTTTGAGGGATCGGGTCTGGATAGAACTGGAGCAGAGGCAAAGGCAGACATGAGAGTGCAGAAGGCCTGCTTGGCCTGTGGAGGCCATGACTTGGGATTAGCCCCCTTTTTGGTCAAGGCCATGATAGATGCCACAAAGGTAGAGAAATGAGGAATGAATTGTCTGTAGTAGTTAGCGAAACCTAGAAATCGCTGTATGGCCCATAAGCCAGAGGGACGAGGCCAGTCCAGGACTGCAGAAAGCTTGTCAGGATCAATTTGAAGACCCTTGGAAGAAATGATGTACCCCAGGAAGGGAAGGCTGGTACGATCAAACAGGCACTTTTCAAATTTAGCATACAGACGATTCTTCCTCAGATGGGAACGTACAAGGCGGACATGCGCACGGTGTTGATCCAGATTAGAGGAAAAGATGAGGATGTCATCCAAGTAAACTACCACACAGGTATAGAGCAGGTCTCTGAAAATGTAATTAACGAAGTCTTGGAAGGGCATGAACAAATACTCAAAATGACCATCTCGGGTATTAAAAGCGGTCTTCCATTCTTCACCCTGTGGAATCAGAATAAGATTGTAGGCCCCAGTAAGATCCAACTTAGTGAAGAACTTGGCACCTTGTAGACGGTTAAAGAGTTCAGCAATCATGGGAAGAGGGTAATGGTTCTTGATGGTAATGCTGTTAAGTTCCCGATAATAAATGCACGGCCGAAGAGTGCCGTCTTTCTTGGTAACAAAAAAGAATCCAGCTCCGGCTGGAGAAGAGGATTTCCTGATAAACCCTCTTTGCAAATTCTCCTGAATGTACTCAGACATGGCGAGAGTCTCTGGAGGAGAAAGAAGGTAGATCCTTCCCCTAGGCGGAGTGGTACCAGGCTGCAAGTCAATGGGGCAGTCATATGGCCTGTGTGGAGGCAACACCTCTGCTTGTTTCTTATAGAAAACGTCCGCAAAGTCTATATATGGTTCAGGCAGGCCTGGAGGAGGAGGGCCAACAGGTGCAGACTTGATTTGAACCGGCTTGAAATGTCTGCCGAAACAAGAAGAACCCCAACTTCGGACCTCTCCGGAGGACCAATCCAGAATGGGACAGTGGTGCTGTAGCCAGGGCAGTCCTAAAAGAAGTTCAGAGGTGCAGTGAGGTAACACATAGAACTCAAATTTCTCTGAATGTAGGACTCCAACATTCACCTGGAAGGGCTCAGTACGAAACTGCACAGTGCCATCAAGTTTTTCTCCACTGACAGTAGAGATGAAGAAGGACTTTTGCAGACGAACCACAGGGATGTTGAACTTGCTGATCAGCGAGGCGTCTATGAAGTTACCGGGGGAGCCGGAATCCAGAAAGGCGGTGGCAGCAAAGGATGTCTTGGAAGATACTGAAATCCGCACGGATACAGTAAGCCGTGGAGAGGTGGTATTCACACCTAGCAACACCTCTCCAACGTTAACTAGGTGCACCCGTTTCCCTGCCGCTGTGGACGGAGCGGACAGTCTTTTAGGAAGTGCTCTGTATTAGCACAGTACAAACAGAGGTTCTCGTTTCTGCGGTGGTTCCTCTCTTGAGTGGTAAGTCGAGACCGATCCACCTGCATGGCTTCCTCGGCGGGATGCCCAGTAGCGGGTTGCAGTGGATGCAGGTAGACAGGAGCCAAACGAGGATAGCGTCTGGGGCGAGCACTTCCCTTTTCCTGAAGAAGTTCCTCACGTCTCTCAGCGAAACCCAAATCAATCCTGGTGGCCAAGTGGATGAGGTCACCCAGGGAGGTAGGCATTTCTCGTGCGGCTAAGACATCCTTTATATCGCTGGATAAGCCCTTCTTGAACGTGGCACAGAGCGCCTCATTATTCCTGGAGAGTTAAGAAGAAAGGGTACGGAAATGGATGGCATAATCGCCCATTGAAGAACTTCCCTGGGTCAAGTCCAGTAACGCAGTCTCTGCAGAGGAAACCCGGGCTGGCTCCTCAAAGACACTCTGGAATTCCCGGAAGAAACTCTGGACACTTGCAGTGGCAGGATCGTTGCAGTCCCAAAGCGGTGTAGCCCAGGCTAGGGCCTTCCCAGAAAGCCGGCTGGCTACAAACTCCACCTTGGCACGCTCAGAGGAGAACTGGTCGTCCAACATCTCAACATGGAGGGAACATTGCGTCAAAAATCCACGGCACAGCTTGGGATCACCGTCATACTTGGCCGGCATGGACAAGCGGATTCTGGAGCTGGAGGTGGCAGCTGGCAGTGGTGGAGAAGCAGGTGCAGGCAGAGGTGACGGTTGCTGCTGAGCTGGCAGGAGTTGCTGCAACATGGCGGTCAACTGGGGAACTGGGAAATCTGCTGTGACTGCTGGGCCACAATGGTAGTGAGGTCCAAGAGGGTAGGTAGAGGCACCTCAGCGGGATCCATGGCCGGATCTTACTGTCAAGATCCGGACTGGTAGCTGGTAGCAGAGGCAGGTAGTGGATCCTCTGTGCCAGAGAGCTGATGACGTGGGCCGTACCAGGGGAACGGAGTCTAAGGGATTACTGGTTTTCACCAGAGCCCGCGGCAAAGCGGGATGGAATTGCTGCGGCAGGTAACCCCCAGGTCGTTCCACCCAGTAGAGACTCAACCTCTCTGGCAGCTGAGATAGGCACGATACAGAAGGGTCAGGCAGAGGCGAGGTCAGACGTACGAAAGGTCAGGGCAGGCGGCAACGGTTCTCAGGCGGTGGTCAATAGCAACGGGTTCAGCAACAGGCAGGGAATACACAAAACGCTTTCTCTGGGGCACTACGGCAACAAAGATCCGGCTAGGGCAGGAAGGAGCTGGACAGTTAAATAGTATGGCCCTAAATTAACAATCATTGGTGCGCTGGCCCTTTAAACTTAAGAAGCCCGGCGCACGCGCCTTAGAGAACGGGGCCGCGCACGCAGGGACAGGGCAGCGCCGGAGGGAGACGCGGCAGGAACGGGAGCGTGGTAAGGTGTATGGGATGCGGTGCGTGTGCGGGAGCGTCCCGCCACGCGAACCACATCCCCACCAGACGGGGAGACAGCGGTGCGCTCTCCGGTCAGCATGCTGACCGGGGCACCCGCAGTGGGACAAGGCTGTGAGCGCTCCAGTCCCAGAGCACGGACCAGAGCGCTCAGCCTTACACTGTGAAGGCTGCAGAAGATAACTAAGCAAAATATTTTAATAAAAACCTATGGGGAAAATAGCAAGAATTAAAAAATGTATTTTTTTGGAAGGGGTCCATTGCCTTTTGATCCCAAGAAGGCATACAAAGTACAATGTACATGTATGTCTCAGTGTACAGCGAGTCTATGAAGCAAGCGCAGTAGCTGAGCTCGCTTTAGAGAGCGAAAGTGATGCATATTTGTTAGATATAACCTGTGTCTTTTCACTTATCAAGATCTTTTCTATGGCATTGAAATGATTATATTGGTTTACACTTCCCTGCTTTATACTTGGATACTGTTGCATAAACTGTATTGAAAGTCATAGTCTAGTATACTTTTCAGTGCAGATATATGCAAAATAAATGAGTAGATAAATAAAATGTAAAAAATTGTACAATTTATGGTATGCATTTTTTTACAATGGAAATTAACTTAAAATGTATTGTATGCAACTGCATAGGCCCTAACACATTGTGAATCTAACATTTTTGTAAGCACATTTTACATCTTACCAGTGTTTAGTCCCCATTAGTCTAATATAATAGTTTGCTGTGTTACATTTTTTGACTTGTGATATTTTGAAATTTGAGCCATTTGAAATACATTGACTCTAGGCATTTGATTATATCAATTTAATCTTTTAGATTTATTTTTACTTTTCCAGCATTTACCGTATTTTTCGCCATATAACACACTCCGGCATATAAGATGCACCCAATTTTAAAGGGGGAAAATCTAGAAAAAAAAGATTCTGAACCAAATACAATGTAAAGTATAGGACAGTGATCTTCAACCTGCGGACCTACAGATGTTGCAAAACTACAATTCCCAGCATGCCCAGAAAGCTGTTGGCTGTCCGGGCATGCCAGGAGTTGTAGTTTTGCAACATCTGGAGGTCCGCAGGTTGAAGACCACTGGTATAGGAGGTAATACTCTCATGTTCCCGTCGCTCTGGACCCCTCACTGCTCATCACCGCTGCCCTGGATGTCGCCCTCCATCGATGTCGCTGCGTCCCCGGGGTGTCCCCATCGCTCTGGAATGTCTCTGCTGCCGGGTATACTCGCTCTCTGCGGCCGCCATCACGTCGCTACGCAAACCGCTATGCACGCCGCTCCTACTGGATGACGGGACGGCGTGCGGGACGACGTGATGACGACAAAGGAGAGCGCTGGCCATGCAAGGGATCCCGGCACGGAGCAGTCATTCGCCGATCGGACACCAAGGATGCAGGTAAGGTCCCTCCCGCTGTCCTGTAAGCTGTTCGGGACCCGCGATTTCACCGCGGCGGTCCCGAACAGCCCAACTGAGCAGCCAAGTTAGTTTCACTTTCGCTTCAGATGCGGTGGTCAGCTTTGATTGCTGCGTCTGAAGGGTTAATACAGGGCATCACCATGAACAGTGATGTCCTGTATTAGCCGCGGGTCTCGGCTGGTGATGGCCGCAGGGACCGCCGCGATAGGACAGGGTTTTAATGTGTATTTACCATATAAGACGCACCAACTCCCCCCCCCCCCCCCCCCCCACAAGTTTTGGGGAAGAAAAAAAATACGGAACACAATTATCCTTAAAACATCCTTTTGTAGTCTTTTTTCATACAATGAATTTCTTTGTACATACAGTAGTGATGCATTTATTTTTTATACAGAGTTGGTATTATTAAACAATAGTGCTGTATTGTATTTTAAGAATGTAAGATTTGAAAGACAATTGTTAAAAAAAAATACATTACTTACACAACTTATTCATCTTATTCATAAAAAAAAGGAAAAAAAAATCCATTGGCAATTTTAAGCAGTTTTGTGTATGATAATAATATAATAATTAAATAATAAAAAAATTAAATAATTATTATGATAAGAACTATGAGGTATGTCTGTTGTTATGGCAAGCGTTTTTTTAACAAATATTTTTGCTCAATCTAGAAGAATGATAAGGATCATTGAACATACACATGAGGAAATCAGCATCACTCAAGTGTTGACCGCAGAGTCTGGCATGATGCTTGGCATGATGTTGTAACATATTTTGATATCTAGAATTTAGCAAATCAATTTGTCCTGAATGTGGTCCAAATGTCACCCAAAAAATTCTGAATTTCTTATGATTTGTTTAAGACTAGTTTTTTTCCTGCCCCTTTACAATAAGCACCCTGGAGATGAGTGGCAATAATGTGTGCCTCTCAACTTCCTCCCACTGCATTCAGTAGGTTGGGCATTCTATACCCGGGACAGTAAATGTGTACGGTAACTCATTGTACTCTACAGGAGCACAAAAATCGAGCCTTTGTCAGGACTTTCTGCTTTGTTGCATATTTTGGGGCACTTCATAATTCGAACCAGGATCTGAATCCTAAATTAATCTATCAGGTTTGCTGCATCGCACACGTAACAAATCTTAGGAGATTTGCTTATCTCCAATATGTAGTTTATTATGTCTTGCACTTTGTGCAATTTGTCTATCTTACAAAGTTGTCCCAAACCATTTTATGGAGCCTACAACTCAGCAGGGATTATTACATTGTTTCTCTACAGTACTTCTCCCAGGTGTTTCTCTTTAATACAAGCAACACAAAAATAGACTCATTGGCCAATAATATTTTTTATCTTTATTGGCTCTTGAATATAACAGTTTTGTCTATTTTAATGCATTTTATTTTGGCCTATTACAAATATTACATCATGAATTTTCCTTTATTGCTGCAGACCTAGTAAAACACCAAACAAAAATATGTAAGGGTAAGTACCCACTAAAAGGTGAATAGGACTGTTAACGAAATCTCAGCAACACATCTTCAATGTGTAAATTTATTATAAGGTGCCTTTGGGTATGTTCACATGGCAAAATTTCCACTTGGATTTCTACATATAAATCTGCATGTAATTGCTAGACATGTGCAGAAGAAAAATTTCCGTTTTTTTTCGTTCCGTTTTTTCGTTGTTTATAAAATTTTCAATTCAGTGATATTTTCAGTTTTGATTTTCAGATACATTCGCTATTCGGGTGTCCAGGTTTCATTTTTTTTCGGATACATTCGGCATTCGGGTGTCCAGTGGGTTAATTTTCTTGGATACATTCGGTATTCGGGTGTCTGGGTTTGATTTTTTACGGATACATTCGTATTCGGTAGGGTTTGTTTTTTTGTATATATTCGGTATTCGGGTACATTCGGGTAAATCTTTTTTAAGCAGGGGACCATTATCGGGAGTGTGTGCAGGAAAAGAGCCGCAGAGATCGGAACATTGGAAGTCAGGTAAGATTATATAATTTTATGTGATTTATATTAATACATAATGTAATGTTGAATGAATGAATGAGTAAATGAATGAATGAATGAATGCTGTATGAATGATTGATGTGTTTGATCGATGTGTTTGATTGTCGGGTGATTTATGTATAACATGATGTTATACATAAATCACCCGACAATAAAGCGCATCGATCAAACTGTTGCAAAACTACAACACCCACCCAGCATGCGGCTGTCTGGGCATGCTGGGAGTTGTAGTTTTGCAACAGCTGGAGGCACACTTTGACAAACACATGCATCCGCGCAATGCTTTTTAATTCATATTCAAATTCCCCTGGCTTTTGTCAGAAATGGGTTACCAGGTCAATGACATGCATAGTAATTGCCGTGGGAACATTTTTCATTCATAAAACTGCAGACTTAATTGGATAATTGCAGTGTAGAATGTTTGGTGTCCTAAGCGTTCTACATGGCAATTATCCAATTAAGCCTGCAGTTTTATGAATGAAAAATGTTCCCACGGCAATTACTATGCATGTCATTGACCTCAATCACCCAACGATCAAACACATTAATCAGTCATACAGCATTCATTCATTCATTTACTCATTCATTCAACATTACATTATGCATTAATAAATTATTAATACATAAAGTAATGTTGAATGAATGAGTAAATGAATGAAGGAATGCTGTATGAATGATTGATGTGTTTGATCGATGTGTTTGATTGTCGGTGATTGAGGTCAATGACATGCATAGTAATTGCGGTGGGAACATTTTTCATTCATAAAACCGCAGACTTAATTGGATAATTGCAGTGTAGAATGTTTGGTGTCCTAAGTGTTCTACACGGCAATTATACAATTAAGCCTGCAGTTTTATGAATGAAAAATGTTCCCACGGCAATTACTATGCATGTCATTGACCTCAATCACCGACAATCAAGCACATCGATCAAACACATCAATCATTCATACAGCATTCATTCATTAATTCATTTACTAATTTCTTCAACATTTCTTTATGTATTAATAATTTATTAATACATAATGTAATGTTGAATGAATGAGTAAATGAATGAATGAATGAATGCTGTATGAATAATTGATGTGTTTGATCGTCAGGTGATTGAGGTCAATGACATGCATAGTAATTGCCGTGGGAACATTTTTCATTCATAAAACTGCAGGCTTAATTGGATAATTGCCGTGTAGAACGCTAGGACACCAAACATTCTACACTGCAATTATCCAATTAAGTCTGCGGTTCTATGAATGAAAAATGTTCCCACCGCAATTACTATGCATGTCATTGACCTGGTAACCCATTTCTGACAAAAGCCAGGGGAATTTGAAAATGAATTAAAAAGCATTGCGCGGATGCATGTGTTTGTCAAAGTGTGCCTCCAGCTGTTGCAAAACTACAACTCCCAGCATGCCCAGACAGCCGCATGCTGGGTGGGTGTTGTAGTTTTGCAACAGCTGGAGGCACCCTAGTAACAGTAAAACAGTAACTAACAGTCAGAAACAGTGTAGCGCAAGGAACAATGAAAAAATTAGAAAGAATTCTTTACTTTCGTTTTTTACCGCATGCATTCGGTAAATAATTAATGCATTTGTTTTCGGATAACGAATGCTTTCGTTTTTCTACCGCATAAATTCGGAGAATAACGAATGCATTCGTTATGTTGCTATTCGTTTTATCGTTGCTATTCGGAAATATTCAAAAAATGTACAGTCCCATTCACACTGAAAATTTCTCTTTCCACAATTTAAATTTACCATTTCAAAATGTAAGTTATTTCTTATATTTTTGTGGAATTTAACCTTGGCTTTAAAAAAAATAAATAAAAAAAAATAAAGGCCACCTTTTTAACTGTGCTGTGGATTAATGCGGAAAGCATCTGGAAATTCTGCATCAATTCTGCATCAATTCTGCAAATGCTGGACTAATACAGGATTGAAGCCATATGAATGCAGATGCATAATTCAAGAAAAAATGCGGAAATTTTACCATGTGAACATAGTCTTTAAATGCACATTCTGAGGCACTTATCCTTTAGTGTAGTTTGGGAATATGTAAAATCTATGTTTCTCCTTACTTGATTTTTCTAGCTATATCCAATTTGCTCTCTCTTGCTGTTTATAACACCAGGGGATATGTTTCTGTGCATTCTTTAGTTTCTTAAAAGTAACTCACAAGCAAAATAATAAATGTGTGTTTTTGGACAAAGCCTTTTCATACTGGACATTTCTAAAATCAGATTTGAACTTTAGAAATGTCAGAATACTACACAGCTCCCATTAACCCAAGAGAAGTCCCAAGAAAATGTACTTGCTTTATTGACTAAAGGCATAGATCTTAGATGTGCTTCAACAATTGCCCTACTATAAGCCAAATAAGCAGTTAAAGGGGTATTCCAGGAAAAAAAAGTTATATCAACTGGCTCATGAAAGTTAAAAAGATTTGTAAATTACTTCTATTAAAAAATCTTAATCCTTCCAATAATTATCAGCTGCTGAAGTTGAGTTGTTCTTTTCTGGCTGGCAACAGTGCTCTCTGCTTGTCTCGGGAACTGCACAGAGTAGGAGAGGTTTGCTATTGGGATTTGCTATTACTCTGGACAGTTCCCGAGACAGGTGTCATCAGAGAGCACTTAGACAGAAAATATTAACTCAACTTTAACAGCTTATAAGTATTGAAAGGATTAAGATTTTTTAATGGAAGTAATTTACAAATCTGTTTAACTTTCTGGAGCCAGTGGATATATAAAAAAACGTTTTTTCCTGGATAACCCCTTTAAAATCTGTTGGGCAAAATGAATGAAAGTATTTAATTTCATTGCATTGCCCCTATAGGTGAAGTAAGGCCATACCATAATTTGTTGTCTATGCGGTGCATAGAACTTGTGATGGTTTTTATAGCTGCTTTCCCCCCCCCCCCCCTTCTATCCCCACCATGCTTCCTTCTCCCCTCAAGTGTAGATTACTGGGCCACTGGGTCTAGACGCTGATATTGCTGCCAAATCAGCTGTAGAATTAGGCAGCAGCTTAGATTCTTCTATTCTCTGATTGCACAAATCACTACTGAATGACCATGGGTCAGGGCTTTTGCAAGCACCCCTTATGGTTTCTATTGAGCTGTCTGCTCTTGCAAACTCCTGCCCTGGCCTCTTCCAGTAGTTATGCGTAGTAATATATGTTTTAGGGCCAGTCTGCTTATTCTAAGTCTCCATTAGCAATAGAATGGAGTTAATGGAAATGGAGGCAGACCACCTCATAGGATAATAAGGTATAGCAAGTTATACTATATCACAAACAGCCAATATGGATGCTCACCTGAGTGGGTTGTAGGGCAGTCACAACTCCTTGATAGCCTGTCAATCCCACTGTGGGGAGACCAGGTAGTTGATATTGACTGCTGTAGCACCGAGTCACTAGCGATGTACCTCACACCGGCCATGTTCAGGGTCCAAGACAATGTATATAGAATAAAATATTTGCCGAACTGTCTCTCAAGGCACTCAATAAAACTTGTATAGAAGTAGATGTAGTTAACTTGCTTTATTTCGTCCAAATCACAAACACATTTTTGGAGGAGACCTCCTTCATCAGGCACAAGGACACAGGTTTTTTTTTTTTAGAGATTTTGATGGAGATTCTACTCTCTCAAGGTTAACAATAACAGTAGGGGAAAGGTGGTAACACAACAGCTCATATAGCAGACAGGTGAAGAGAAACCTTGTATTGCATTTGTACCTGTCCAGGAACCAGTGTGGCCTTCCCTCTCTGTTCACCATGTCTGGCAGAGTGGTAAATGACTAGGATAATGGTCTTATGCTTTGTGCAGCTGTTCATCACTGGTGATGCGCTGGCTGTAGCTAATCTGGAGGTGGGAGCACCAGGCCAATCAGTGACAGCATGTCCTTCACACCTCCTGGAGGTGGGAGATTTAAATGTGTGGCTCCCAGGCTGAGTCACCAGTGCTACTGATTTTCCACCCTACACTCGCGTTCGGCTCTTACATCCCTATTGCTACTCTGTCCTGTAACATGACCTTTGGCTTATTTTTGACTTTCCTCCTGTCCTCTTATTTTGTGCTTTAGGGCAGAGGCTGTACAAGAGAATTAGCAAACTTCTTTTTAATAAAAACCTATGGAGACAATGGGCCTCATTTATTAAGATTGTCAGGTTTTTACTAGTGGATAAAGTTGTTTCAGACATGCAGGATTCCTCTCTATTTACTATTGGGAAAAGTCGGGAACATTTTCTGACCAGCTTTTTCTAGGTTGATTTTTCCATCCATTTACCCACAGGATTTTCTGTGAATTCCATTGTAAATTGGTCAGGTTGTGAAACCACGCCCCTTTTGCCCGGCTACGCCCCTTTTGCGACAGACCACGCCGAGTTTGTCGGGTTTTTCAGGCGCAGACTGTCGCACACTGGTGCAGACATGTCTCAGACATGTCTCAGGCAAAATAACCAGACAAAAAATGGTCGGTTTCAGCTTAGTAAAAGAGGCCCAATGTTGGCTACCCTGCAAGTACAAAGTTAGTTAAAAAGAATACTGTTCATATGTGTCCATAGCCTTTAAGTATAATTTGATATCAATTTGACAGTTCATTTATTCAAAGTTCCAATTTTTAGAAACTTTTTTTAATGATTCTTTTTGTTGGTTGTATAATAAAAGCATAATACAAGAGTATGGCATAGAACCGTGCATCCTTTTCCATTTTCAGACCTATACCACAGTGAATTTAAAGTACATGCCTGTACAATATCAATCAGAATGTTTTATATCCATTACCTCAAATCAACTTAATACAAAAGGAAAATTTTATAACAACTCACTTTATACCTCCAATTAACCCTGGAATGTTCTTATCTGCAATGTTTTTTTTAAATATATTTTATAATTTAATTAAAAAAAACATGCCTTATTAAAAAATAATACACTTTTTGGTCCAGACTAATGTTGTTATTTTTTTTATTCTGTTATTTAATTTTTTTTATGTATTTTTATCCAAACATGATAAACGTACATTGCAGACTGAACATATAAAATCTAAATAACACAATAAAATCAATCATATAAAGTTGCATGCTTTTATGGTGTAAAAATATATAGTATACTTTGGTTATATTAATAATAAAAAATATTAGAATTTAGTTGTTTTAGATATGCATAGGTCTTAAAATAAGCAAAGTAAACACTCATTTTGAATGAATATTTATGCTTTATTAGAAACAGCAATATTTTAAACAATCTATACTTATGAGAGATAATAGTGCACTTAGTATGTGTTAGTCTGCTGAATTCTGTCTGGATGGGAGTAGGTCAAATCTGTAAATCAAGCTCTTTGTGCAGAGCTGGCAAATCACTCAGTAAAAAGCCCTTCTGCTTCATCTGCTTGTGTGACTTAAGACTCTAGTACTGGCTGTAAACTTGACATAGTGCCATAAAGACGTCATCAAAACCTTTCCATTAGACCAAGTACAGACTAATGTAAAAGGGAATTAAAGGTTTCCCTGAGTCTACTAAAGTCTCTAAAAATGTTCTAATGGTGATTGAAATGCACATGCTGCTGCCTTAATCACACACTTTAGGTAGAGAAATAAAAATTGGGAATCATGCAACATTTTTTCAGAAAAAAATATTCAACTAATCCAAACGTGTCCTTTTTGTTCCTGTTTATAATTAAAGAATTTGTTCATATTCTACGTTGATAAATCAGTCAGAGAAAGTGTCAAACAGAAGCATGCATTTTACTTCCCCTTCACTGCACCCCAGAACTTAAATGGGCGCTGTCATTATGGAAAAGTTTTTATATGTTGAAGTTCTTCTCCATTTAAACAATTCTGTAATGTATTTTACAAAAAAATAAACTCGGTCCTTAAATACCGTGCGCCTTTTGTCCTGGTTGGGTTAAATAAGATGAGGACTTCCAGTTACTAATTCCTAAAGTCAAAGTAGATTGAATCAAAGCAAAGAGTGCTATGCCATCACTTTATTATGAATATTAATGTTTTATTGCATACAGCAATATTTTAAACAAGTTATACATATGAGAGACAATTTTATTAAAAGTCCAGAAAGATGTGGGAATCTGAAAAAAGTTTGTAAATGAGAATGTAAACTAAACAAAGATTATACTTGCCTCTCTTTGGTCCAGTATTGTCCCTGCTTAATCCAAGAGGGGAAATCGGGCAAAAAGGTATGCCCTTGCTGCCCGGGCCTTGTATCTGTACGCTATAGAGAATTAAAGGGGTACTCCCATGGAAAACTTTTTTTTTAAATCAACTGGTGCCAGAAAATTAAACAGATTTGTCAATTATTTCTATCTTAATCCTTCCAGTACTTTTTAGGGGTTGTGTACTACAGAGGAAATGCTTTTCTTTTTGGATTTATCTTCTGTCACGATCACAGTGCTCTCTGCTGACCTCAGAAGTAGCAAGGAGTCGGCACTCGTATCTGTGGTGTGGTGCTCGCAGACAAGTAATCATCAGTAGTAGGTAAAGAAATCCCGACACTCACCATCAATGCTTAATCACCACGGGTGTTTATTCACACATAAGTTAGAAGTGTGGCAGAATAGCGACTGGCAGGACGCGTTTCGGCCAGCAGGTGGCCTTCATCAACTGGTCAGAAAATTTGCTGTATCTCAAACTTGCAGCAAAAAACTCACTGTAAACTCTCTACCCTGTACATTCACAAGGGGGGGAGGGGGGGGGGGGGGGACGACCTTCAGCTGTTGCAAAGCTACAACTCCCAGCATGCACTGACAGACCATACATGCTGGGAGTTGTAGTTATGCAACAGCTGGAGGCACATTGGTTGCGAAACACTGAGTTAGGTAACAAACTCGGATTCACAACCAATGTGTCTCCAGCTGTTGCAGAACTGCAACAATCAGCATGCATTGACAGTCGAAGGGCATGCTGAGAGTTGTAGTTTTGCAACAGCTGGAGGCACACTGCTTCAATTGCCAGAACACCATTTGGCAGTCTATGCATGTTGGGAGTTGTAGTTATGCAACAGCTGGATGCACACTTTTTCATAGAAAAAAATGTGCCTCCAGCTGTTGCATAACTACAACCCCCAGAATGCACAGACTACCAAAGGGCATGCTGGGAGTTGTAGTTGGAACTCCAGCTGTTGCAAAACTACAACTCCCAGCATGCCCTTTGGCTTTGCATGCTTAAATTTGTTGCTAAGCAACAGCAGGAGGTGAACAGGCCTCACCTTCTGCTGTATCCGGCTGCTGGGAGCGGTGCCGCCGCTGCCACCGGTCCTGATGCTCCTGACGCTGCCAACCCACCAGAGGAGACCCCCACCACCGTACCGATCACCGCCCAGCAGGGTCATGATTGGTCGGTCATTCCAGCCAATCAATCATGTGATCGTGAGGTGGTACCCGTGCCACCTCACTCCTGCTGAGTAAGGGTGAATGGGGTTGTCTCGGACAGCCCCATTCACCCTTTTTCTCCGGGTCACCAGAGACCCGATTGACCCGGAATCGCAGCAAATCACCAGTCTAAATTGACGCCCCAGGGGTTTGCACAGGATATCAGCAGTCACCCCGGTCCGGTCCCCACCTGGCGTGTGGCGGGGACCGAAATTGCCATGGGCGTACCCATACACCCTCAGTCCTTAAGGAGTTTAAAACGGGGGTGTACTTAAGGGGTTAAAGCCTAAATAAGTTGCAAATGTCAATTTCCCCCATAAATAATATTTTTTTGTTATGGGGTACATTTTATGGTAAAATGAATGGTGTAATTACAATTCAATGACAATTGGTCATGCAAAAACAAGTCCTCATATTAATCTATAGGTTGAATAATAAAAGAGTTATGCTTCTTAAAAGGAGAAAAGGAAAAGACAAGGCTGTGTCCTCAAAGCCAAAATGGTCCTTAAGGTGTTAAGAATAGATGGTGCAGCAGATTGTCGTGTATGATTTCAGTGTAGGGGAATGTGTGACATTACTTCCAATTTATGTTTAGGAAACTCTGTTGAATTAAGCAGAATACAGCAAGACAGCACTAAACTGGCACTGAGTACTAATTCCTTGGGTCAGACACAGAATGCCATTCCTAGGGAATCTTCTTACAGTATTCCGGAGATGCATAAGGCATCTACTAACGGTAAGCCAGGGATGCATTGCTCTTTGGTGCTGGCCTAGAAATCTTCATGACTTTTGATGATCCTTTCAAGGAAAATATTACTCCCTCAGTTTCCTAACAAATATCTCTCTGCTAACCGTCCAGAACCCTGTTCTGTACGTATAAGTGGCAACAATCCTGAAACGGATGTCAATAGATGGGTAACCTTCCCGTTTAGGAGAGACTATGGCATGGCTATTAAATCATCAGTCATGTTCAATGGCCCTTTAAGGAATCAAGCATTGTCTTGCAGGGATGCAACCTTTAATATGTGGAACCCGAAAGCAAGCTCTTTTTCTTCTGGGAAAATGAGAACATGTTTAAATGCAAGATGTTTAAATGCAAGATGTTTATTAATTAAAACGTTGAATTATCTATTGTAACATACATACATACAGTTACATGCTTTCAAACAATTAATGTAACACTAGCATTTCACGCTTTTAGTACCTATTGAACATTGTAAAGATTAAACACTGTGACCAAATTTGATTTTTAGCCACAAAATCAATGTGTTTTCCACTTCTGCGATACAGTACATTTTATCCTATAGAAGTCAGTTTTGCATTACATTAAAATGTTCCTTTAAAACCAGGTACAAAACAGCACATGCACTGACTAATATTAAAATGTAAATTGCCTTTCCTGTAATTTGAGATGATTGGAAAATTTTAGGGAGATGTTCTAGTTTGAACATTTTAGCATACAAATGACAAGTGTAAATCAAAATAATGTTCATCTACGAGACATGGACATAGCACCTGCAGCCGTGATATAAGCAGCTGTCAAAGCAAATTATAGAAGAAGAGCTAGATTGCTTGTTGACAAAACCAAGACTTAAGCAATAAAACACAGCATCCACTCTCTTGGATTAGACCTTGTAACTGTGCCACTTCGGTTTACAATGACCTGTAATAGTTTGTGAATAAGAAAAGAAAACATTATTAGCAATTGTAAATATGGCTCCTTGTATGATTTTTATAAAATTTTAAGTGGTGTTCAATATTATAAAATTCTATTCCTTTAAATGTGTAAAATGTTATCATATTCTTATGGTCAATATTAATGGCTACTGTGGGTTTTTCCGTGCTTACCCTTCTGTAGTTTTATCTACACAGGAGATATGTTGTTACAGCTGTTCCCCATTTCCCCTCCCTCTCTCAAGATGATGCAGCATCTTTAGCTTGTTTCAAGGAGCTTTGTTTGACCCTATCTCTGAGTTAAAGCCCCCCCAATAGTGACGTCACTGCCTCCGCTAAGCCCCACAAGCCACATCATTACACTATGGCCCAGATTTATCAAAGAATGTCTACAGTAGAGCTATTTTCCAACGTTGGTGGGTTAGACTAATGTGCATCTTATTTATCAAGAAAATGCAGCAGGATGATGAATTTTGTGCAGTTCTTCTGTGGTGGGAAAAGCTCTACCACATGCACTTTTTCTAGACGCTTGTGAGGGAGGGAAGTAGACACTTTCCTGGTTCCTGAATTTGGCAGGTTTGGTGTTTTTACTTACTTTCACAAAGCTGCCGGGACATTTTTACTTGCATTTAGACGCTACAATCAAATTTGATTGCGGTGTCTAAGCCGGGCATGTTCTGTGATGTCTGGTTTAAGAGATGGTTCCTGGTGGCAGATAGCCACTAGGACCACTCAGCTATTACCCGCGCTCAGCTCCTGAGCGCGTGTCATAGAAAGGAAGTGGGACGCTGACGTCCACAAGAGGTTAAAGGTTGAATTGCGGGAGGTAGAAGTGATTCTCACGCCTACTGGTAGGTGATGTAGCTTTGTGCCTAAAAAGTACCTTTGCACACAAAATAGCGACTTTTGCTAAAAGTCGCAAATGATGAATACGTGACCACTGCATGGTCAAAAAGAAAAAGTTCTACGGGAAGGCAAAAAGAGTGAAACTGTCTATAACAAAAGACGCATAAAAGTCTCAAAATATGCTGCTTGCGCCTAAACTGCGCCAAAACCTAGACAAAAAAAAATGCTCTAAAAGCAATGATAAATCTCCCCCTATGTGTACTGGAGGGGGCTGGTCAGAGGTGGTGATGTCACTCAGAGGGTGGGTTCGAGGTCAAGCCAAGCCTCCCGAGATTAGCTGCAATGTCGTCTTGGAAGAGGGAGGTGAAAGGGGGACAACAATCAGAATTGATACAACTACTTAACTTCATTCCCAGTGTACAATGAATGGTAGAATGAAAGAAAGC
Organism: Hyla sarda; assembly: GCF_029499605.1. Taxonomy (NCBI): domain Eukaryota; kingdom Metazoa; phylum Chordata; class Amphibia; order Anura; family Hylidae; genus Hyla; species Hyla sarda. The sequence continues at coordinate 374,714,219 of NC_079190.1, read as the reverse complement.
AATCTTCATGCTTTATTTATTTTCAAGCCATACTTAGCGTACAAGAAGGAAAAATACATACGACAGGGTATAGAAAACCGATCATGTAAAATTCTCTGCTTCACTATAAGAGTTCCCACCCTAGACACATAAGGGATAGCATACCATACAGTCAGTTTATGTGTTTAAAACAAATCAACTCAAAGGGAGAATCATACAAAGAACAGGCAAAAGAGCTATCATAGTGAGGATACCCCCAGAGTGTTATTAAAAAATCTTATGAGAGAGCAAAAAAAGAAATGATTAAGAGTAAAAATATGAAAATGACAAATGATGAAGGGCATGCTAAAAATAAAAAGGTTTGTGTATACTTATGACAATACTCCTATGAACAGGGCCAGAAGTTCAGCGATATATAAAAATTGGTTTATTTTAGAGAATGACATTAGTGAGGTAGCGAAAAACAAACATATTATTAACCATAAAAAACTATCACTATTCGAGAGTATATTAATATTAGGAAAATGAAAAAAGAACAAAATTACTTGTTTAGCCAATACCGCACCAAAAGGCAATCATCCGTGCAGAAACTGTTCATTCTGCAACCATAATCTAGCTCAGGCACAATTCACACAAGGAGGTATTCAAATAAGAAGTATACACGTAGTTTATTGTTTAATGTGGGCGATGCTACGTGGGCAAGACTAAAAGTCAGGTCTTTAAAGGGGTACTCTGGTGGAAAACTTTTTTTTTTAAATCAACTGGTGCCAGAAAGTTAAACAGATCTGTAAATTAAAAAGAAAGTGGGGTATGTGCAGCTCACAATATAAATTAGTCGAGGCTAAATGGAAAGTATTTACACCAAAAAAATACCAGTAATAAAATAATATAGAAGGAGAAAAAGGGGGTACCAAATGCCTCTAGACTAATACCATAAAATGGTACATGATAATGAAATTACAGAAAAATAAAGTCGGACTGTGCTTCACTTTAAATGATGTACAAATTTAATAGAAAATATTACATAAAATGAATAATGCAAATCTAATACATATATGCCTCCTACCACAGGACCCTTGTGGGGAGGTATGATATTGAAATACAAAAAATATAAAAAAAAATGTTTAAAAAATGGCATGTACATTGTATTCTACCGCTATCCCAATATTTTGTAAACCGACATGATATACTTTTATAAGGTACACCCCGTTCTCACATGGTTTAGAACAGTTCGCAGAATGGTACAATTACCAACTCCTAAAGATGATTTTTGGCTGGACGTCCGAGAGGTAGGTGTTGTAGAGGCTGTGTCCAACGCTAGTATGCGTTTACGGTGACGGGCCCGAATGCCACAGGCCAAGGAGAAATCACCGGTCACGGAATAATTCCGGACATGGATGCAGGCTCGGAGACAGATGTCGTGGAGGCTGTGTCCAGCGCTGGCATGCGCTTGCGGTGACGGGCCCGGTTGCCGCAGGCCGAGGAGAAGTCACCGGTCACGGAGTAGCTCCGGGGATGGAGGTACACTCGGAGATGGATGTATCTTACTCCGGAAACGAAGGAAAGCCTCGTGGAAGATCTCTCGGCGTCTGGTGGAATGGTGGATGGAATACAGCCAGGTGTGGAAACAGCAGATGACAAAGTTGTATCGGAGGTAAGTAATAGCGGTTTGTGGATTGCGGTGGTCATGCGGTAAATAAAGATCTGTAAATTACTTCTATTAAAAAAAATCTTAATCATTCCAGTACTTATTAGCTGCTGAATACTACAGAGGAAATTATTTTCTTTTTGGAACACAGAGCTCTCTGCTGACATCGCGAGCACAGTGCTGTCTGCTGACATCTCTGTCCATTTTAAGAACTGTCTTAAGACTCTCTCCTAGGACTGTATCCACCTTTTCCCGCCCACCGGAGCACCTGAAAGCTGAACTAATTTATGCAGGCCAAAAAACAGCAACTGCCGAGCCGAAAAGTTTGTGACGAATCGAATTACTGTGACTTAGTTCATCTCTAAAAATAATGGTGCAGCAGTGCTGAAGTTTGCCAGTGTAGAGCGTCTTGGATCTAATGAAAGGGGGATCGATCGTGACACCCTCCTCCTGAGAAAAGAGGCTTTATGGATTAGCCGTTTAAATGCATTAGAGCCACTAGGCCTAAATGATCGTAATGATCTATCCCCCTATCTGTGAATCAGGTCATAGCAAAGGCTTTTCTATGTAATCTATGTGTTTTTAATATGTATCATTATTTAGCATAGGTTCACACCCCCTCTGGCACTTTAAGTAAGACATAGAGCACCTGCTCACTGCAGAGACCGAAGAAGCGTCAGCAAAACAGTCTGTTGTCTCCTCTCCCCCTGCATGCCACAACACTCCCGCTGTATGCACCGCTAGATTAGCTGTGAATTAGCATCTTCTCAGAAAGATGGATGTACAGCTTGAATACAAATAAAGCATAAAGACTGAAAGAAGGGTGAGTGCACTGCATTCTTTCATTCTACCATTCATGTGCAGATACTGTTACCTCCCTACATAGTAGCACCGGCCATATTAACTAGCAGTACACTTAGCAGAAAAGCACTGTAACTAAGATTAATCCTAGCAGTGCCGTGGTGTTGGTTCTTTTTGAATGACATTCAATAGAGACAGAAGCCGTTATTATTAGTGATGAGCGGCATTGGCCATCAAAAATATATAGACAAATATTCATCCAATATTCACAAATTTTGCGTATTTGTTATATTTGCATATTCGCATATGTGAATATTCGCATATGTGAATATTTGCATATGTGAATATTCGCGTATTCAAGGAAGAAAACAGTGAGGGGGTGGGCAACTTTACTATTGGTTGCTAGTGATGTTGTTGATAACCTCTGACAAGTGTATTTGCATCATTCTAATTGGCCCACAAGTGAAAAGAAGGAATATGTGAATATTCACATATGCGAATATTCGCATATGCGAATATGCACATATGCAAATATGCGCATATGCAGAAAAAAGTGAATATTTGTCATTTCAAATATATAGCGAATATATTCGAGAATTCGCGAATTTGCGATATTTGCGATAAAAATTTGAAATGCGAATATTGGAGAACCCAAATATAAGAAAATGATGTGGGTGCCTGGCCCATGATAGAAGATAGAGAACATTCCCTATTCTTTGGGCATAAAGGTATCATAAGGAAGTGGGCAACATCTATCTCTCCTCCTTGTCCCGCCCAGGGGCTGAACATAGAGGTATATCCTGTCCATGGCAGGGTATAAAACTACAGACCTGGGGGGGCTAGGGTGCGCTTGCATGGGTGACAAGATCTAATTTTGGATGCCAGACGTAATTTCCTACCAGACCCTGTGGAATAGAACTCTGTTACTTTTTGTAAGTAAGGATTCTAGTTTTTTCCCATTTATTTTAATTTTCTGTGTGGTGAAACTTTGTCTTGTTAATATCTGCTTTTATATGTACTGTGAATATTTTTCAAGTCCCGCCTTATGTCTGGTAAAACGGACGCACATTGTCCTTGAAGAGAGCTAAGTTATAGTCTTAAATTTACTTACCTGTTCGGCTACATTGTAGATTTGGATTCATCTTTTTCCTGTTTTCATATACTACTGGGGATAGTAGATTCTATTTGGGAATTGTAGTATATCCAGATTGGATTGAAAGCTTCCTGTCAGCTTGAAATTGTCAAATGGTGGGAGCAATACCTTTAAATTGGGTGGTGTAAGAGGGATTTTTTTATCATTATTTTCGGTAGAAAAATAGTGATTTTATAGATAATGTCGTTCATGTCGGTTTGTGACAATAGATACTGGAAGGATTAAACTTTTAAATAGAAGTAATTTACAAATCTGTTTAACTTTCTAGCACCAGTTGATTTAAAAAAATAAAAAATAAAAAAAATGTTTTTCACCGAAGTACCCCTTTAAATTGGTTGCTGTCCTCATTGGGGCTAACAATCTAAACGTATCAAAATGTTTTTGAAGTGTGGGAGGAAACCAGAGTACATGGATAAAACCCACACAAACTCTTTGCAGATGTTGTCCCTGATGGGATTTGAATTCAGGATGCCAGCATTGCAATGCAACTGTGTTAACCACTGAGCCATGGTCCTGCATGATAAGAGTGGTGTCAACCACAACGAGGGATGACATGTTCCTTTCATGCATCTCTATGGGAGAGCTGGAGATGCATTGTTCATGCATCTCCTATAGAAATTCATGGAGGGGGTATGTCGGCCCACACTTGCTGTGGTCGGACCCCAGACTCTTATCCTGATTACATCTTTAATGAAATAGAATGTATGAATGATAATTATAATTTCGCTTTTTGGCTATATATTGTATTTGTAATACACAAAAGTTTGGAATTTCGACCATATGGATTTTATCAGAAATACGAAGCATAAAGAAATTTTCAAAACAAACATGTTATGCAGTTTCCTGGGTATAAAGCTGATACATTTGATATAACTAGAGAGGAACAATATACTCAGGAAAATCTACAAACTATGATGCATAGATATTTTTTTTTTGGGGTGGGGGGGGGGGGGGGCATTTATCATTATACATACCCCGTTTCCACTGTCTATTGTGCAATCTTTTTTGTGAAATTCCGTTATTTCATCCATTTATCAACTGCGTCTTTACTCTATACACGCAAAAACTGTGTGCAAGTCCTGATTTTATTGCGCAAATATACACCATCAAGGAGGACACTTAAAATGTTATAAGAATAAGTCCAGCAATATGTCATACATATTTAGATTAGACTCTTGTCTGTACAGACTGTAGATCTATAGAACTGTGTTCAATTATAACTCCCACTGTTCTTGATGCGTGCAGGAGATTGCACCTGTGTAGAGAATAACCATGGTGACTGTACAGCTAAGAATATCACTGTATGTGCAGGGAGGGAGAAGGAGGTACAGCTGTTAGGTCTATGTAAATGTGTGATCATGTGTATGCAGCAGAGCTGAGTGAGTGATCATGTGTATGCAGCAGGGCTGAGTGTGTGACTATGTGTATGCCAGCAAGCCAAGTTTTGCAACACTTGGAGGCATTCTGGTTGATAAAACTGATATAGAGGTAAGGGAACAGATTGTTTAGCAAATTTACATATTTTTTAAACCCAGACATTCTGTATACTTTATAAAGATTTATGATTTTACTATTATGCAGAGGGCACACACTGCTGCTCCGGTACTTCTAGCTATGTGAACAGTGTACCGGGGGAAAATGCCACAGTTCTGTGAAGTGTGAAGTAGAGAAGGAGTGCACGGTAGAGCGAAGGGGGGCGTTTCTATATTTGTGCTAAATTTATCAAAGGACGTGCACAACTTTTGTAAATGTTGAGCAAGAGTGTAACTTAGACAAGCAGTTTAAAGGGGTAGATCTGTCTATACAATAGACACCTAATGATAAATCTCCCCCTTGGAGTTCACATTAACCCCTTAACCACGAAGGACGTAAATGTATGTCTTGGTGAGGTGGTACTTAACGCACCAGGACGTACATTTACGTCCTATGCATAACCGTAAGCATCGGAGCGAGGCTCGCGTCATGCGCGGCAGGTCCCAGCTGCTGATAGCAGCCAGGGACCCGCCTGTAATGGCGGACATCCGCGATCGCGCGGATGTCTGCCATTAACCCCTCAGATGCCATGATCAATACAGATCACGGCATCTGCAGCATCGCGGTACTCTGAATGGATGATCAGATCGTCCATCCGATTATCCAGCATGGCGGCCGGAGGTCCCCTCACCTTGCTTCGGCCGCCTCCCGGGGTCTTCTGCTCTGGTCTGCGATCGAGCAGACCAGAGCAGAAGATGACCGATAATGTTGATGTGTGCTGTGTCATATACATAGCACTGAACAGTCCCTATGGGGACTATTAAAGTGTAAATATAAAAGTAAAAAAAAAAAGTTTAAAAAAAAGTTAAAAAACCCCTCCCCTAATAAAAAAGTAAACTGTCCCATTTTCCCTATTTCACCCCCAAAAAGTGTAAAAAAAAATATTTTATTTTATTTATTTGGTATTGCCACGTGCATAAATATCTCAACTATTAAAATAAAATGTTAATGATACCGTACGGTGAACGGCGTGAAGGTAAAAAAAATTTAAAAGTTCAAAATAGCTGCTTTTTTTTATAACATTTTATTTCCAAATTTTTTTTATAAAAAAAGTATTAAAAGTTTTATATAACCAAATATGGTATCAATAGAAAGTACAGATCACGGTGCAAAAAATGAGCCCTCATACCGCCACTTATACGGAAAAAGGAAAAAGTTATAGGTTTTCAAAATAGGGGGATTTGAAACGTACTAATTTGGTTAAACAGTTTGCAATTTTTTTTAAGTGCAACAGTAATAGAAAAGTATATTTTCATGGGTATCATTTTATTGTATTGACCCAAAGAATAAATAAAGAACACATGTCATTTTTACCGAAAATTGTACGGCGTGAAAGCGAAACCTTCCAAAATTAGCTAAATTGCGGTTTTCTTTTTAATTTCCCCACACAAATAGTATTTTTTTGGTTGCGCCATACATTTTATGGTAAAGTGAGTGATGGAATTACAACAGACAACTGGTCGCACAAAAAAAAAAAACCCTCATAGTAGTCTGTGGTTGAAAATATAAAAGAGTTATGATTTTTTGAAGGCGAGGAGGGAAAAAGGAAAACGTAAAAATAAAATTGTCCGCGTCCTTAAGGCCCAAATGGGCTTCGCCCTTAAGGGGTTAAACAGTTTTTAGGAGGCTATAACAATATTGTGCTAACATGGTACCATATACACTGATGGTTACATATACACTGATAATAAAGTGCCTAGTGCAGTGGTAAACAGAATCCTACAATAACAGACTCATGATGTGTACAAGACATATACAGACAGAAGATTTCCATTTGTGAAACCCATGTCAGGGACTCAGCCCCACAACATTAGTCTGTGCAGGATACTTCTTGTACTCTTTTTGAGTCTGTAACTTTGGGATTCTGTTTAACCTGTTGGTGATTGGGTAATGTTATGATTATACTGATCCACAGAGTGAAGATAACATGTCAGTTTTACTGTAATGTGCTTGACAATAAAATGTGTATATTTTACTTATTATATTACCCCACTATAATTATACCATTTGCTATGTACAGTATTACCTTGTTAAGTATATACACTGGTGACTTCATTGTATATATGTTTTCCTTATCTGATGGCTTAGTCTTATTCATTGGATCATTGGATAATACTTTTGTATGAATTGTATTTTAATATTAAATAATTATCGATAGGTGTAATTTTTTGGGTATTTTTTTAACTTAGGATTTTATTTTTTAACCCCTTCAGGACCAAGCCCATTTTGGCCTTAAGGACCAGAGCGTTTTTTGCACATCTGACCACTGTCACTTTAAACATTAATAACTCTGGAATGCTTTTAGTTATCATTCTGATTCCGAGATAGTTTTTTCGTGACATATTCTACTTTAACATGGTGGTAAATTTTTGTGGTAACTTGCATCCTTTCCTTGTGAAAAACCCTAAAATTTGATGAAAAATTTGAAAATTTAGCATTTTTCTAACTTTGAAGCTCTCTGCTTTGTATATTACAAATAAAAAAAAAATTATTCACATATACAATATGTCTACTTTATGTCTGCATCATAAAAGTGACGAGTTTTTACTTTTGGAAGACGCCAGAGGGCTTCAAAGTTCAGCAGCAATTTTCCAATTTTTCACAAAATTTTCAAACTCACTATTTTTCAGGGACCAGTTCAGGTTTGAAGTGAATTTGCAGGGTCTTCATATTAGAAATACCCCACAAAACACCCCATTATAAAAACTGCACCCCCCAAAGTATTCAAAATGACATTCAGTCATCATTTTAACCCTTTAGGTGTTTCACAGAAATAGAAGCAAAGTGAAGGAGAAAATTCACAATCTTCATTTTTTACACTCACATGTTCTTGTAGACCCAATTTTTGAATTTTTACAAGGGGTAAAAGGAGAAAATGTATACTTATATTTGTAGCCCGATTTCTCTCGAGTAAGCACATACCTCATATGTCTATATAAAGTGTTCGGCGGGCGCAGTAGAGGGCTCAGAAGGGAAAGAGCGATAAGGGAATTTTTGAGAGTACGTTTTTCTGAAATGGTTTTTGGGGGGCATGTTGAATTTAGGAAGCCCCTATGGTGCCAGAACAGCAAAAAACCCTCACATGGCATACCATTTTGGAACCTAGACCCCTTGAGGAACATAACAAGGAATAAAGTGAGCCTTAATACCCCACAGGTGTTTCACGACTTTTGCATATGTAAAAAAATATATATTTTTTTTCACTAAAATGTGTGTTTCCCCCCAAATTTCACATTTTACCAAGGGTTAATAGCAGGAAATACCCCCCAATATTTGTAACCCCTTCTCTTCTGAGTATGGAGGTATCCCATAAGTTGACCTGAAGTGCACTATGGGCGAACTACAATGCTCAGAAGAGAAGGAGTCATATTTGGCTTTTTGAGAGCAAATTTTGCTCGGGGGGCATGTCGCATTTAGGAAGCCCCTATGGTGCCAGAACAGCAAAAAAAAACACATGGCATACCATTTTGGAAACTAGACCCCTTAAGGAATGTAATAAGGAATAAAGTGAGCCTTATTACCCCACAGGTGTTTCACGACTTTTGCATATGTAAAAAAAAAAAAAAAATTTCCACAAAAATGTGTGTTTCCCCCCCAAATTTCACATTTTTGCAAGGGTTAATAGCAGGAAATACCCCCCAATATTTGTAACCCCTTCTCTTCTGAGTATGGAGGTACCCCATAAGTTGACCTGAAGTGCACTATGGGCGAACTACAATGCTCAGAAGAGAAGGAGTCATATTTGGCTTTTTGAGAGCAAATTTTGCTCGGGGGGCATATCGCATTTAGGAAGCCCCTCTGGTGCCAGAACAGCAAAAAGCCTCCACATGGCATACCATTTTGGAAACGAGACCCCTTGAGGAACGTAACAAGGGGTACAGTGAGCATTTGCCCCCCACTGGTGTCTGACAGATCTTTGGAACAGTGGGCTGTACAAGTTTTCATTTTCACGGACCACTGTTCCAAAGATCCGTCAGACACCTGTGGGGGGTAAATTCTCACTGCACCCCTCATTACATTCCGTGAGGGGTGTAGTTTCCGAAATGGGGTCACATGTGGGGTTTTGTTTTTTTTGCGTTTGTCAAAACCGCTTTAACAATCAGCCACCCCTGTGCAAATCACCTCAAATGTACATGGTGCGCTCTCCCTTCTGGGCCTTGTTGTGCGCCCCCAGAGCACTTTGCGCTCACATATGGGGTGTCTCTGTAGTCGGGAGAAATTGCGTTACAAATTTTGGGGGGCTTTTTTCCCTTTTACCTCTTGTGAAAATGTAAAGTATAGGGCAACATCAGCATGTTAGTGTAAAAATTTTTATTTTTTTACACTAACATTCTGGTGTAGACCCCAACATTTCCTTTTCATGAAGGGTTAAAGAAGAAAAAGCCCCCCAAACCTTGTAACGCAATTTCTCCCGAGTACGGCGATACCCCATATGTGCCCTTAACTGTTGCCATGAAATACGACAGGGCTCCAAAGTGAGAGCGCCGTGCGCATTTGAGGCCTAAATTAGGGATTTGCATAGGGGTGGACATAGGGGTATTCTACGCCAGTGATTCCCAAACAGGGTGCCTCCAGCTGTTGCAAAACTCCCAGCATGCGTGGACAGTCAACGGCTGTCCGGCAATACTGGGAGTTGTTGTTTTTCAACAGCTGGAGGCTCTGCTTTAGAAACAGTGGCGTACCGGACGTTCTTATTGGGGGAGGGGGGCTGTGTAGGGGTATGTGTATATGTAGTGTTTTTAACTTTTTATTTTATTTTGTGTTAGTGTAGTGTAGTGTTTTTAGGGTACAGTCACATGGGCGGGGGATTACAACGAGTTTCCCGGCGCAAAATTTGCTGCATCTCAAGATGCGAGAAACCCACTGTAAAAGCCTCGCCCATGTGAATGTACCCTGTACATTCACAGGGGGGGGGGGTGCACCAGCTGTTGCAAAACCACAACTCCCAGCATGCATGGTCTGTTAGTGCATGCTGGGAGTTATAGTTTTGCAACAGCTGGAGGCACACAGGTTAGGAAACACTGAGTTAGAAACAGACAATGTTTCCCAACCAATGTGTCTCCAGTTGTTGCAAAACTACAACTCCCAGCATGCCCAGACAGCTGAAGGGCATGCTGGGAGTTGTAGTTCGGCAACATCTGAAGGGCCAGATGTTGCTGAACTAAAACTCCCAGCATGCCTGGACAGTCAGTGCATACTGGGAGTTGTAGTTTTGCAACAGCTGGAAGAGCACAGATTGGAGACCATTATACAATGGTCTCCAAACTGGGGCCCTCCAGATGTTGCAAAACTACAACTCCCAGCATGCATGGTCTGTTAGTGCATGCTGGGAGTTATAGTTTTGCAACAGCTGGAGGCACACAGGTTAGGAAACACTGAGTTAGAAACAATGTTTCCCAACCAGTGTGTCTCCAGTTGTTGCAAAACTACAACTCCCAGCATGCCCAGACAGCTGAAGGGCATGCTGGGAGTTGTAGTTCGGCAACATCTGAAGGGCCAGATGTTGCTGAACTAAAACTCTCAGCATGCCTGGACAGTCATTGCATGCTGCGAGTTGTAGTTTTGCAACAGCTGGAAGAGCACAGATTGGAGACCATTATACAATGGTCTCCAAACTGGGGCCCTCCAGATGTTGCAAAACTACAACTCCCAGCATGCCCAGACAGCCAAAGGCTGTCTAGGCATGCTGGGAGTTGTAGTTTTCAGACTCCTAGAAGCAGCAGTGAAGATCTTCACTGCTGCTTCTGAGGACCATATACTTACCTGTCGGTCCCGTCGCTGCTCATCCACGTGGCCGGTCCTGCCGCTGCTCCTCGGTCCCGCCAGGTAAGGCCGCCTGATGTTCCCCCCCTATGCCGCAGGTCCCCGCGAGCCCCCGCAGCCATCGTCCCCCGTTCTGCCCGACTTCCAGGGGCAGGCAGTGCGGGGGATCTGAACTTTCACCCCAGATCACTGTGATTGGTCCACAGGGACCAATCACAGTGATCGCTGACCAGGACCATCAATGGATGGTCCTGGGGGTGAAGCAGAAGTTGTCCCCTGCTGGAAACAGCGGGACTTCTGCCAGTTAACCCGTGCGATGCTGCGCATCACCGGGTTAACTGAATGTCATTTATAAACGCCGGGATGCGCGGACGCACTGCACAACCCGGCGTTTATATATGACATTCTGCGTGAAGGGGTTAACTAAGGTAAAGGTGACACATCATGATCTTATAATTGGCCTCTTAATTATCCATTTTTATATACTAATCCTCCCAATTTTAGACATGTTTGTCTGATGAATTGAGAATAAAGAATTTCCGTTTGCATCAACCAGAGAGTTGCCGCTTGATTCTGTCTTCCCTACTTGTTTACATATATACGGTATCTATGCTTATACTATAGGAAACAACTCTATTTGGACCATCAAAAAGCGAAGAAAACTGATGAAAATAAACAACTGAGTCTATGCATGTAGCAACATACCTTCCCTGGTTGTCTACAGTACAAATATTCATGATCGGATCAGTATTTACACTGCTACTAAAATAAATGGCTTTCTGATTTTCTTCCATTTCCTACTTGACTTACTTATCTGCAGTTGCAGTAATTCATTGAGTTTTCTGCATAACTCCTGGTGTCATGTAACTAATAGAATTCATACGGTGGAGATTGAAGCAGTAACACCAACCTATCATTTTTTTTTTTACTGCTGTACTGACCTTAACCCTTTGAGCCCATTTTGCTCTTAGGACAGCCAATTTTCTTTTTTGCGTTTTCTCACCTTTAAAAGAGCCATAATCGTTTTATATTTCCATAAACATTTGTTTAAATAGTTTTTTGTGCGACCAAGTGTACTTTGTAATGACACCTTTTATTTTACCATGAATGTAGTTAATAACCAAAACATATTATTTGTGATGGGAAATTGAAAAGAAAACTGCAATTCTGCAACTTTTAGGGGGTTTTGTTTTTAAGTACACCTTAAGTTAAAACTGACATGTAATCTTTATTTTGTGGGTCGATATGATTAAAACCATAACCATGTTTACATGCTTTTCTATCATTGTACTGCTTTTAAAAAACTCAAATGTATATTTTCTGGGATGGCATGTGACCAACAAAGGAATAAAAGTTCCTTTATTCTTATGAGCTGGATGGCAAAATACTTCAGGTCATTCTTACATTGGAATGGTTACTACCGTTTCCAAATGATCAAAGGTTAATCGATGGTATTCTCATATTGCAGTCCCTGCCTTCCAAAATACATGTGGTAGAAATATTATGAAGAACTCTGGTAGTTAACCCCTAAACCCCTTAAGGACTCAAGGTTTTTCCGTTTTTGCACTTTCGTTTTTTCCTCCTTACCTTTTAAAAATCCTAACCCTTTAAATTTTCCACCTAAAAATCCATATTATGGCTTATTTTTTGCGTCACCAATTCTACTTTGCAGTGACATTAGTCATTTTACCCAAAAGTTCACGGCGAAACGGAAAAAAAAATCATTGTGCTACAAAATCGAAGAAGAAACGCCATTTTGTAACTTTTGGGGGCTTCCGTTTCTACGCAGAGCATATTTCAGTAAAAATGACACCTTATCATTATTTTGTAGGTCCATACGGTTAAAAAGATACCCTACTTATATAGGTTTGATTTTGTCGTACTTCTGGAAAAAATCATAACTACATGCAGGAAAATGTATACGTTTAAAAATGTCCTCTTCTGACCCTATAACTTTTTTATTTTTCCACGTACAGGGCGGTATGAGGACTCATTTTTTGCGCCGTGATCTGAAGTTTTTATCGGTACAATTTTTGTTTTGATCAGACTTTTTGATCACTTTTTATTCATTTTTTAATGATTTAAAAAGTGACCAAAATACGCTTTTTTGGACTTTGGAATTTTTTTTACGTGTACGCCATTGACCGTGCTGTTTAATTAATTATATATTTTTATAGTTCGGACATTTACGCAGACGGCAATACCACATATGTTTATTTTTATTTTTATTTACACTGTTTTATTTTTTTATGGGAAAAGGGGGGTGATTCTAACTTTTATTAGGGAAGGGGTTAAATGACCTTTATTAACATTTTTTTTTACTTTTTTTTTGCAGTGTTATAGGTCCCATAGGGACACACTGATCTCTTATACAGATCACTGGCGTGTATTAACACACCTGTGATCAGTGTTATCGGCGCTTGACTGCTCCTGCCTGGATCTCAGGCATGGAGCAGTCATTTGTCGATCGGACATCGAGGAGGCAGGTAAGGGCCCTCCCGGTGTCCTGTAAGTTGTTCGGGACACCGCGATTTGACCGCGGCGGTCCCAAACAGCCCGACTGATTAGCCAGGATACTTTCACTTTCACTTTAGAAGTGGCGGTCAGCTTTGACCGCCGCTTCTAAAGGGTTAATACCGCACATTTCCACGATCGGCGATGTGTGGTATTAGCTGCGGGTCCCGGCCGTTGATGAGCGCCGGGACCGACGCGATGTAATGCGAGGTCGCAGCGCGACCCCGCTTCATATCGCGGGAGCTGGCGCAGGATGTATATATACGTCCTGCGTCGTTAAGGGGTTAAGGACCCAGCCAATTTTCACTGTAGGACCCGGCCATTTTTTGCACATCTGACCACTGTCACTTCAAGCATTAATACCTCTGGGATGCTTTTACCTTTCTTTCTGATTCTGAGAATGTTTTTTCGTGACATATTCTACTTTATGTTAGTGGTAAAATTTTGTCGATATTTGCATCATTTCTTGGTGAAAAATTCCAAAATGTTATGAAAAAAATTGAAAATTTTGCATTTTTTTTTACTTTGAAGCTCTCTGCTTATAAGGAAAATGAATATTCCAAATAAATTATATATTGATTCACATACACAATATGTCTACTTTATGTTTGCATCATAAAGTTGACATGTTTTTACTTTTGGAAGACATCAGAGGGCTTCAAAATATAGCAGCAATTTTCCAATTGTTCACAACATTTTCAAAATCGAAATTTTTCAGGGACCAGTTCTGTTTTGAAGTGGATTTAAAGGGCCTTCATATTAGAAATACCCCACAGATGACCCCATTATAAAAACTGCACCCCTCAAAGTATTCAAAATGACATTCAAAAGGTTTATTAACCCTTTAGGTGTTTCACAGGAATAGCAGCAAATTGAACGAGAAAATTCAAAATCTTAATTTTTTACACTGGCAAGTTCTTGTAGATCCAGTTATTGAATTTTTAGAAGGGGTAAAAGGAGAGAAATCTTCCTAAAATGTGTAACCCAATTTCTCTCGAGTAAGAAAATACCTCATTTGTGTATGTCAAGTGTTCGGCGGGAGCAGTAGAGGGCTCAGAAGGGAAGGAGCGACAGTGGGATTTTGGAGAGTGAGTTTTTCTGAGAAATACTTTTGGGGGGCATGTCACAGTTAGAAAGCCCCTATGGTGCCAGAACAGCAAAAAAATAAAAAAAAACACATGGCATACTATTTTGGAAACTACACCCCTCAAGGCACGTAACAAGGGGTCCAGTGAGCCTCAACACCCCACAGGTGTTTGACGACTTTTCATTAAAGTTGGATGTGTAAATGATTTTTTTTTTTCACTAAAATGCTAGTTTTCCCTCAAATTATTTTTTTTTTACAAGGGATAATAGGACAAAATGTCCCCCTAAATTTGTAACCCCATCTCTTCTGAGTATGGAAATACCTCATGTTACGGCGTAAAATGCTTTGCGGGCGAACTACAATGCTCAGAAGAGAAGTAGTCACATTTGTCTTTTGAAAAGCAAATTTTGCTGAAATGATTTATGGGGGGCATGTCCCATTTAGGAAGCCACTATGGTGCCAGGACAGCAAAAAAAAAAACACATGGCATACTATTTTGGAAACGACACCCCTCAAGGCACATAACAAGGGGTCCAGTGAGCCTTAACACCCCACAGGTGTTTGACGACTTTTCGTTAAATTTGGATGTGTAAAGGATTTTTTTTTTCACTAAAATGCTAGTTTTCCCTGAAATTTAAAATTTTTACAAGCGGTAATAGGACAAAATGCCCCCCAAAATTTGTAACCCCATCTCTTCTGAGTATGGAAATGCCCCATGTGTGGATATCAAGTGCTCTGCTGGCGCACTACAATGCTCAGAAGAGAAGGAACGCCATTAAGCTTTTGGGAAAAAAAACTTGTTTGGAATGGAAGTCAGGGGCCATGTGCGTTTACAAAGCCCCCCATGGTGCCAGAACAGTGGACCCCCCCCCCCACATGTGACCCTATTTTGGAAACTACACCCCTCACAGAATTTAATAAGTGATACAGTGAGTATTTACACCCCACTGGCGTTTGACAGATCTTTGGAACAGTGGGCTGTGCAAATAAAAAATTACATTTTTCATTTTAACGGACCACTGTTCCAAAAATCTGTCAGACACCTGTGAGGCGTAAATGCTCACTGTACCCCTGTACCCCCTTATTCCATTACGTGAGGGGTTTAGTTTCCAAAATGGGGTCACATGTTGGGGGGGGGGGTCCATTGTTCTGGCACTATGGAGGCTTTGTAAACACACGTGGCCTTCAATTCCGGACATATTTTCTCTTCAAAAGCCCAATGGAGCTCCTTCTCTTCTGAGCATTGCAGTTCGCCCGCAGAGCACTTTACAACCACATATGGGGTATGTCCTTACTCAGAAGAAATGGGGTTACAAATTTTGGGGGGCTTTTTTCCTATTTTCCCTTGTGAAAGTGAAAAATGTAGGGTAACACAGCATTTTAGTGAAAAAAATATTTTTTTTCATTTTTTCATCCAACTTTGAAGAATTTTCATTAAACACTTGTGTGGTGTTAAGGCTCACTATGCCCCTTTTTACGTTCCGTGAGGGGTGCAGTTTCCAAAATGGGGTCACATGTAGGTATTTCTTTATTTGCGTTTATGTCAGAACTGCTGTAAATCAGCCACCCCTGTGCAAATCACCAATTTAAGCCTCAAATGTACATGGTGCACTCTCACTCCTGAGCCTTGTTGTGCACCCACAGAACATTTTACGCCCAAATATGGGGTATTTCTGTACAAATTGCGTTACAAATTTTGGGGGTCTTTTTTTCCTTTTAACGCTTGTGAAAATTAAAAGTATGGGGGAACACCATGTTAGTGTAAACATTTTTATTTTTTTTACACTAACAAGCTGGTGTAGCCCCCAACTTTTCCTTTTCATAAAGGGTAAAAGGAGAAAAAGCCCCCCAAAATTTGTAGTGCAATTTCTCCCGAGTACGGAAATATCCCATATATGGCCCTAAACTGTTTCCTTGAAATATGACAGGGCTCCGAAGTGAGAGAGCTCCATGCACATTTGAGGACTAAATTAGGGATTGCATAGGGGTGGACATAGGGGTATTCTACGCCAGTGATTTGTAAACAGGGCGCCTCCAGCTGTTGCTAAATTCCCAGCATTCCTGGACAGTCAGTGGCTGTCCGGAAATGCTGGAAGTTGTTGTTTTGCAACAGCTGGAGGCTCCGTTTTGGAAACACTGCCATACAATAAGTTTTTCAATTTTATTGGGGGGGGGGGGCAGTGTAAGGGGTGTATATGTAGCATTTTACTCTTTATTATGTGTACTGTAGTGTAGTGTTTTTAGGGTACATTCGCACTGGCGTGTTACGGTGAGTTTCCTACTAGGAGTTTGCGCTGCGGTGAAAAATTTGCCACAGCCCAAACTTGAAGCAGGAAACTTACTGTAAACCTGCCTGTGTGAATGTACCCTGTACGTTCACTTGGAGGGGCAAACCTCCAGCTGTTTCAAAACTACAACTCCCAGCATTTACTGACAGACTGTGCATGCTGGGAGTTGTACTTTTGGAACAGCTGGAGGTACACTGGTTGGAAAACCTTCAGTTAGGTTCTGTTACCTAACTCAGTATTTTCCAACCAGTGTGCCTCCAGCTGTTGCAAAACTACAACTCCCAGCATGTACTGATCGCCGAAGGGCATGCTGGGAGATGTAGTTATGCAATAGCTGGGGGTCCAGTGAGCCTTAACACCCCACAGGTGTTTGACGACTTTTCGTTAAATTTGGATGTGTAAAGGATTTTTTTTTTCACTAAAATGCTAGTTTTCCCTGAAATTTAAAATTTTTACAAGCGGTAATAGGACAAAATGCCCCCCAAAATTTGTAACCCCATCTCTTCTGAGTATGGAAATGCCCCATGTGTGGATATCAAGTGCTCTGCTGGCGCACTACAATGCTCAGAAGAGAAGGAACGCCATTGAGCTTTTGGGAAAAAAAACTTGTTTGGAATGGAAGTCAGGGGCCATGTGCGTTTACAAAGCCCCCCATGGTGCCAGAACAGTGGACCCCCCCCCACATGTGACCCTATTTTGGAAACTACACCCCTCACAGAATTTAATAAGTGATACAGTGAGTATTTACACCCCACTGTCGTTTGACAGATCTTTGGAACAGTGGGCTGTGCAAATGAAAAATTACATTTTTCATTTTAACGGACCACTGTTCCAAAAATCTGTCAGACACCTGTGAGGCGTAAATGCTCACTGTACCCCTGTACCCCCTTATTCCATTACGTGAGGGGTTTAGTTTCCAAAATGGGGTCACATGTTGGGGGGGGGGGGTCCATTGTTCTGGCACTATGGAGGCTTTGTAAACACACGTGGCCTTCAATTCCGGACATATTTTCTCTTCAAAAGCCCAATGGAGCTCCTTCTCTTCTGAGCATTGCAGTTCGCCCGCAGAGCACTTTACAACCACATATGGGGTATGTCCTTACTCAGAAGAAATGGGGTTACAAATTTTGGGGGGCTTTTTTCCTATTTTCCCTTGTGAAAGTGAAAAATGTAGGGTAACACAGCATTTTAGTGAAAAAAATATTTTTTTTCATTTTTTCATCCAACTTTGAAGAATTTTCATTAAACACTTGTGGGGTGTTAAGGCTCACTATGCCCCTTTTTACGTTCCGTGAGGGGTGCAGTTTCCAAAATGGGGTCACATGTAGGTATTTCTTTATTTGCGTTTATGTCAGAACCGCTGTAAATCAGCCACCCCTGTGCAAATCACCAATTTAAGCCTCAAATGTACATGGTGCACTCTCACTCCTGAGCCTTGTTGTGCACCCACAGAACATTTTACGCCCAAATATGGGGTATTTCTGTACAAATTGCGTTACAAATTTTGGGGGTCTTTTTTTCCTTTTAACGCTTGTGAAAATAAAAAGTATGGGGGAACACCATGTTAGTGTAAACATTTTTATTTTTTTTACACTAACAAGCTGGTGTAGCCCCCAACTTTTCCTTTTCATAAAGGGTAAAAGGAGAAAAAGCCCCCCAAAATTTGTAGTGCAATTTCTCCCGAGTACGGAAATATCCCATATATGGCCCTAAACTGTTTCCTTGAAATACGACAGGGCTCCGAAGCGAGAGAGCTCCATGCACATTTGAGGACTAAATTAGGGATTGCATAGGGGTGGACATAGGGGTATTCTACGCCAGTGATTTGTAAACAGGGCGCCTCCAGCTGTTGCTAAATTCCCAGCATTCCTGGACAGTCAGTGGCTGTCCGGAAATGTTGGAAGTTGTTGTTTTGCAACAGCTGGAGGCTCCGTTTTGGAAACACTTCCATACAATAAGTTTTTCAATTTTATTGGGGGGGGGGGGCAGTGTAAGGGGTGTATATGTAGCATTTTACTCTTTATTATGTGTACTGTAGTGTAGTGTTTTTAGGGTACATTCGCACTGGCGTGTTACGGTGAGTTTCCTGCTAGGAGTTTGCGCTGCGGTGAAAAATTTGCCACAGCCCAAACTTGAAGCAGGAAACTTACTGTAAACCTGCCTGTGTGAATGTACCCTGTACGTTCACTTGGAGGGGCAAACCTCCAGCTGTTTCAAAACTACAACTCCCAGCATTTACTGACAGACCGTGCATGCTGGGAGTTGTACTTTTGGAACAGCTGGAGGTACACTGGTTGGAAAACCTTCAGTTAGGTTCTGTTACCTAACTCAGTATTTTCCAACCAGTGTGCCTCCAGCTGTTGCAAAACTACAACTCCCAGCATGTACTGATCGCCGAAGGGCATGCTGGGAGATGTAGTTATGCAATAGCTGGAGGTACACAACTACAACTCCCAGCATGACGAGACAGCTGTTTGGGAATGCTGGGATTTGCAGTTTTGCAACATTTCGAGGGCTACAGATTTAGAGAACACTGCAAAGTGATCTCCAAACTGTGGTCCTCCAGCTGTTGCAAAACTACAAATCCCAGCATGCCCAGACAGCAAACAACTGTTTGGGCATGCTAGGAGTTGTAGTTTTGCAAGATCTGGAGGGCTACAGTTTAGAGATCACTATATAGTGGTCTCAAACTGTAGCCCTCCAGCTGTTGCAAAACTACATATTCCAGCATGCCCAAACAGCTGTCTGGGCATGCTGGGAGTTGTAGTTTTGCAACATCTGGAGGGCTACAGTTAGAGACCACTGTATAGTGGTTTCAAACTGTACCCTCCAGATGTTGCTAGGCAACTCACTGGCTTCCGTACGATCCAGCCTCAGTACATCGCCGCCCACCGATCTCTGTCATCCGCTGCCCCCGTCGCCCGCCCGGATGGGTAAGTGGATCTTCGGCGCCGGTCCCTGTCATTTCCCTGTCCTGCCCCGCCTATTGTGGGTGGGTAGGACGGGGAAAACAAAAGTAAACACCCCTGCCCCCGATCTGCTATTGGTTGTCGCTTCTGGTGAACAATAGCAGGGATAGGAGGGATGGCACCCCTGCCACCTCACTCCTATCCCTTCAGGGGGATCGTAGGTGTTTTAGACAACCGCGATCCCCCTTATATTCCGGGTCACCGGGACACCATAGACCCGTAATGACCCCGAATCGCGTAAATCGCAAGTGTGAATTCACTTGCGATTTGCAGCGATCGCTGACATGGGGGGGTCTGATGACCCCCTGGGCGTTTGTACGGGATGCCTGCTGAATGATTTCAGCAGGCATCCCGGTCCAATCCCCACCCGGCGCGCGGCAGGGGCCAGAAAACCTGACGCTCTCTATATTCCCGTTCACTGCCGCTCGCGGGCACCGACCGACCAACCACAGGCATCGGCAGGAGGGTTAACCTCCTGCCATTCCGCTCTGCCATACCTTGAAGTTGATGAGTAGAGTGGAATCTGGTGTAGCCTTATTGTGCCCCCCCCACCACCATCTGTGCCATACTTGCCCCGATTGTGCCATCCAGCACTCTGTTAGTTAGGGACAGTTAGCTTGCAGACAAGGTGGGGAAAAAAAAATAAAAACATTTTTTTTTTTGGCAGCATGCCCACTGTTGGTGGTCCATGGGTCCACACCACCTTCCGCTGTGTGCCCCAGACTCTGCAGGGGTGCTTTGGCTTGCTCCTAACCTTTTTTGGGATGCTTCTATGAGCCTTTTTTGCACCTTTTTGGGGCTTTGCGGTCCGTGCCACCAGCAGCAGGTCCGTGCTGTTTGGATGGACCATACCCCTGTGGGCGGCCCGCCATGACAACTGATCAGCTTTTTGTAGGACTCAGGTATATACCTTTTGTGTTCATGCCACCAGCTATTGTTCTGGGCTGAGTGGCCGGACCTCCAACTGTGTCTTCTGCACCCCCTGCCACCACAGAGTGCTAATCAGTGGTACACACAACTGATTAGTCATCCACTCTATTTTGGCTCAGGCTTTTTTGCACTAGAAGTAGACAAGTAATTTTTTTTCAAAACTTTACATATTTTTTTTTTCGGTTAGGGAGTTGCTTAGGGTGGGTTAGGGGAAAGGTAAAAAGCACCACACACATACACACATTTCGAAAACATTTTACTCACACACAAAATATGGCCCTCGGGGTATTTTTGGCGGAGGAGGCATACAACATGATGCTTTCTGAATCTGAATCTGCCAGTGAGGGAGAGGAAAACCACACTTTCCTGCTGTCTTCCTCACCCTCCACATCATCATCTAGTGATAATGAGCCCCCTAGAAGGTAGCACCAACATAGTGCGAGAACACAAAACCCCCATACAAGTGACCCAGTGTCCGGTACTAGTACGAGCGACCCTGGTGGCTGTACTAGTTTCTGTCCCACCAGTCAAGTCCACCTGTACCCTCTACAGGTGAACTTGTCTGGACTGCCCCAGAGGACTATGAGCCCATGATTTCTGGGTTTGTTGACCGCCCAGGAATCCAGATTGACATTGCAAGCTTCACTGAAATGTTTTTTTTTTTTTAGTTATTTTTTCAGTGAAGTCTTTGTCCCCAGGGGTGAGAGCAGGGCCCTTACCAGTGAAAACCAGTTGCTGGTCAGGTGTGAGGACAAGAGGGAAATCCTTATACTGACGACAATTCATGGTAAGGGCAGCACCCCTGTCCCTGTGCGAGGTACCACGTTCACGGTCCTCAAACCTGATTGTATTATGGACCACAATCAGTATATCGGAGGATTAGATCAAGTCCTCAAGCTATATAATGCCATGCGCAAAACCCTGGCTTGGTATAAAATAGTTGTGATCCAGTTTACCATGTACAACGCATTTGTTCCGGAGAGCTGGCAACACAGGAAAATTTCTCCAGTTCCAGGAGGTACTAATAAAGGCCATGATCTTTGAGGATCAGGGGGAGCGGGCCCAAGTGCCTCTGGAATGAGAGGCACCCCAATCGTCCCAGGCCAACACTTTCCAGGTGAGGACCGTTACACTGGAAAGAATGGACGGTCCCAGAATAAATGCAGAATGTGCTGCAGGAGGGGGATAAGGAAGAACATCACCACTCAGTGCGACACGTGCCCAGATCCTCCGGGCCTCTGCATTAATAATTCAGGGAATACCACACTTCCATGGAGTGCTAAATTTATTATCATCTTACTCCATTTTTATTTCCCATGATATGACATCAATGTACCTGTCCAGAGTACCTTGTCTCCCAAATTGTAAATCCCCAAAAACCCTTCACATAATACCCCTGATAACACCACTTGGGGGTATTTTTTTTCCATGGGTCACTGAGTCACTTGCATTGGGGGTTTTCAAATTGCCTGAAATGTGCAGTGCTCTCTCCTCCCCTGAGCACTGTGCGAATTTGCAAGCAACAGTTTAGGGATAGCTACACACAAAACATTCCCAGAATGATGAAGCAGAGCATAGGGTTTGGGGCAGGCACAAGTTTTACTTTTGTTTATGCTCTGTGTCATCATTCTGAGTACATAGTTGGTATATCAGTAGGAAAATAGCAATTTTTATTTTTCACACACTGCACTTTATCCATTCCTGGAAAATAAATTGATAAAAAAAAAACACTTGTGGGTTCAGAATGTCCACTTCACCCCTATACACCTTCCTCAGGGGGCGTACTTTCTGTAATGGGGTCACATGTGTGTGTTTCTTTTTTTTTTCCTCTGAATGTATGTAACATACTGATATGTCATAGGCCTAAAATCCAAAAATAGCTCTATAACTCTTGAGCCCTGTTGTGCATCCGCACAGCACGTTACATCCAAATATGGGGTATTTCCTTGCTCGGGAGAAATTGAGCTTCAAATCTTGGCAGTCTTTTTCTTCCATTATTTCTTGTGAAATTGAAAAATTTGGGGTAACACCAGAATTTTAGTGAAAAAAATTAAAATGTTCATTACGGCCCACTGTTTCAAACACCTGTGAGGTGTAAATTCTTACTGTAGCCCTGGTTACATTCCTTGAGGGGTGTAATTTCCAAAAAGTTGTCACATGTGGGGGGTAGTGTTGCTCGCGAATATTCGCAATTCAAATTTTATTCACGAATATCGCATATTCGCGAATATATCGCTATATATTCGTAATTACGAATATTCGTTTTTTTTTTGTTTTTTTTTCACAGTACACATCACAGTGATCACCCCTCTCTGCTTCCAGCTTATGTGGTGTAAGAAAGCTCTAATACTACTGTGTGAGACTGGTGTGCGAATTTTCGCATATGCGGAGATTTGCATATGCTAATTTTCGCATATGCGAATTTTCGTTTATGCACATTTATGTATATGTAAATTTTCGCATATGTTAATTTTCGCACATGCGAATATTCGCATATGCGAAAAGAAAACGAGAATATTACGACTATGCGAATATTCGCGAATATGACGAATATTCGTCCATATATTCGCGAATATTCGCAAATTCGAATATGGCCTATGCCGCTCAACACTAGTGTGGAGGGGGGGGGGTCCCGCTGTTCTGGCACCATGTGCCTTTGGATTTACACATTTTTGCTGATTTTGTGGTGCAATTGGGAATTTTCCTATCCATTGTGACGGAAAATTTGGATTTTAATAAAGACAAAACGCGAGTATTATGCTTATATGACTTCTTTACTGACACAGCAGCAAACATATATTGTATATAATAAAAGAAAAAACGTTTTACATATGTAATGCATATAACCATGAAACCTAGGACGTAACCTAGTATGCTATATGGATCATCCAATCAGTCCACAGCCCAGGTAATAAAGGTAATCCACACACAGGTATCTTCCTCTTCTTTGCTGTGAACTGGATAATCTGTAGAAGAAGTAACTTAGACCCGAAAGATAGAACTGAAGACGATGAACATGAAAACTTCTGAAAACAACGAGGGAACGAAGTTCGGAGGCTTTGAAGACGTAGTCTCATCAAATCCACCATACGAAGAGGTTGAAGATGAAGAATACTGATGGGTTATTGTTGCACTATCGGAAATAAAGAACAAAATAGTTATAGGGATGGGTGTATTACACAAAGGGAGGGATAATACTCGCGTTTTGTCTTTATTAAAATCCAAATTTTCCGTCACAATGGATAGGAAAATTCCCAATTTTAAGGCAAGACAAAACGCTCCTATTATGCTAGTTTAAAGCTAGATATAAAATACAATCATGTGTCTAAAAACATATAAATATGCATAATAATAACATTATAATAATACCATAGAAACATGAGATTCGGGTCTGAAATAAAAAGTTTTAAAAGTAGACTCGGAGGACCAATTGGCAGCTTTTAGTAAATCTGAAAGGGATGCTCCTGATTGAAAAATTTTTGTAGAAACTGCTCCTCTAGTAGAATGAGCACCAAATTTGGTGATGTCAATACCCGCCATTTGCATGGTCTGTCTAACCCATCTAGCAAGTGTGGTTGAGGTAACTGGAGCGTGGGGTTTACAAAAAGAGATAAGTAATTGAGATGAAGAAGAAAGTCTAAGAGATTCCGTTTTAGATTCGTAAGAGTGCAGACAACGGACAACGCATAGTTTATCTTGATATGGAAAAGAGGGGTAGAACACAGATTGAAGGTTGGTTTTTGTACGACGAAAAATAGAGAAAAGAACCCCTTGAGGAGTAAATTGTCTACGTGTTATGTCTAAAGCACGAACGTCGGAAATGCGTTTGATTGAGATAAGGCAAAGGAGAACTGTTAATTTGAAAGATAGGAGTTTAAGAGAAAGAGAATCATTATCCTCCCAGGTGGTGAACATTTGTAGGATAAGATTGACATCCCAAGTTGTTGAATATTTGGGTAAAGGTGGACGTCTGAATCGAATACCCTTAAGTAATTGGCATACTAAAGGATGTTTGCCAATAGGGATGGAGTCAATAGGCGGTGATTTGATGAGATAGCAGAACGGTAGAGATTTATCGTTCTGTAAGCTTTACCCTCATCAAATGAAAAAGAAAGAAAATTCAAGATATTGGGAATAGATGCATGTAAGGGATCCACATCCCGTTGATTGCACCAACGAACCCATAATCCCCAGGCTGATCTGTAAGCCTTTCTGGTACCCGGGGCCCAGGCATCTGATAATATGTCTCTAGTTGATTGAGAAAAATGGAAGTCAGGTCTGTTTGGCCTGATATCAACCAGGCAACCAGAGGTAGTTGGTTGGATAAGATCAAAGGATGAAAGTTCCCTTGAGGGTCTAGGAGAAGATGAGGGAAAGCTGGTAGAAGACGAGGAAAGTCGATGAGGAGACTTAAAACTTGAGGATACCAGGATTGAGTTGGCCATAGAGGTGTAACTAACACCAGGGTGATTTTCTGAATCAAAACTTGAAATAGAACCCGAGGGATAAGGTTGAAAGGTGGAAAGGCGTAGAGGATCTTCCTCGGCCAAGATTGAAGGAAGGCGTCCACTCCCAGCGCTTCTGGGTCCGGACGCCAACTGAAAAATTGAGGAAGTTGGGTATTGAGTCGTGATGCAAAGAGATCCAGATGTAAAGGACCCCATAAAGAATTGATCCTCTGAAAGACTGGGGGATGAAGTCTCCAGTCGCTGTTGTCTGTAAGATAACGAGAATACCAGTCCGCAATGGAATTGGAAATCCCTGGTATATATTCTGCCTTCAGGACAATATTTTTGTCCAAGCAGAAATGCCAAAAATCTTTGACAAAATCTGCAAGCATTTTGGAATTCGTGCCTCCCAGATGATTGATGTATTGGACAGCAGATATGTTGTCCATCCGAAGGAGGATGCAACAATTTGAGGAATTCTTTGCAAAGCTCTTTAAAGCAAAGAAACCTGCCAGGAGTTCCAGGCAATTTATGTGTAGAGTAGATTCCGAGGGAGACCATTTCCCTCCGGTCGAAAGAGGTCCACAATGAGCGCCCCATCCAGAAAGACTCGCATCGGATTCTATGATTAAATCCGGATTTGGATGGAAGATCGCTTTTCCGTTCCAGGATTCTATGTGGACGAGCCACCAGAGAAGTTCCTCTCTGGCTTCGGAAGATAGACGGATGTCGTCTGAATAGCCCAGCCCCTCTCTTAGATGGTGAATTTTCAACCGTTGAAGAGCTCTGTAGTGGAGGGGGGCTGGAAATATAGCTTGAATGGAAGCAGCCAGAAGACCCACTATGCGGGCTATCGTTCTCAGGGAGATCAAGTCCTTGCGAAGAACTTGACGAATCTCCTTCCTGATAGTCTTTAATTTCCTGGATGGAAGACTTAAGGTAGTTGATTGGGTGTTGATCAGAAAACCCAGAAATTCGATTTCTTGTGATGGGATAAGAACTGATTTTTCGAAGTTTATGAGGAAACCCAAATGGGTTAAGAGAGACATAGTCCAATCCGTGTGAAGAGATAGAAGTTCCTTGGATTGAGCCATGAGAAGAATGTCGTCGAGGTATATTATAAGGCGAACCCCGCGACCTCTGAGTAATGCAATCACCGGTTTGAGAAGTTTTGTGAAGCACCAAGGTGCTGATGATAGGCCGAATGGGAGGCAAGTGAACTGCCACCTTTGGTTGTTCCATAGGAACTGAAGGAAAATTTGGGATGAAGGATGGATTGGAACCGTAAGGTAAGCGTCCTTCAGATCTATTTTGGCGAGCCAATCGTCTTTCATTAAAATATCTCTTAGGAGGTGAATTCCCTCCATCTTGAAATGACGATATACAACCAGGTTGTTGAGGGATTTCAGATTGATGACCGGTCTGTGACCGCCATCTTTCTTTTTGACTAAAAAGAGATTGCTGAGATAGCCTGTAGAATGATAGGGGATTGGAGTGATTGCACTTTTTGAGAAGAGATCTTTGATTTCTAGATCTATGAGTTCTTTGTCTGTCATGGAGAATTGGATCGGGTGAGGGAGAGACATTTGAATTGGGGGTGAAACAAATTCTATTTGATAACCCCTGACTGTGTTTAGAATCCAGGAGTCTGATGTAATCATACTCCAATTTGTTAAAAAATGTAGGAGTCTCCCTCCTAATGGGATATGAAGGGAAGAACACTGGGCATGTCTTACCTGAAGATGGTCTGGATCGTGGGTAACCCCGTTGTCCTCGTGCACGCCAAGGTCTGCCCCTGTATGGGAAGAATGGTGTCGGGGTGGGTGTAGTGAAGGAGGGTTGTGGTGGGTTATATGTGGTTCTATATTGGGGTCTATACTGAGTTGAGCGGCTGGAAGAGCGGCCCCTGCCTCTTCCAGCCTTTCCAAAAATCTTCTGAGAGAAGACCTTCTTCATAGAGACCTGTGCCTTACTTAGAGACGAAAACAGGCCCACGTATTTGTTCATTTCTTTTATGAACTCGTCTCCAAAGAGTAATCCTTTAGTAGGATTAGGTGGCTCCGTAGAGGCCAAATTGGTCAACTGCGGGTCTATTTTCATTAGAATAGACCTCTTTCTCTCTGTAGAGAGAGCGGCATTGGCATTGCCGAATAAGCATATGGCTCTTTGAGCCCATCCCTTCAGAGTTTCGGTATCCACCGAAGTATTTGAGTTAGAAGCCAGTTCTGCCAAATTGAGAATTTTGGTTAATGGACCTAGCAGGTCCATAAGTTTGTCCTGGCAAGCCTTGAAGCTGCGGTCGATCCCTTTCTTTGGATTCTTTCCCGTCTTAAATAAAAATTTATTGAGTAAAGGGTCCAACTCAGGGGTGGCCGAAGAGTTATGCGGGAGAGATGGGCGGGGGCACTCTGACTTTAATTTGCTCCTAGAAGCCTTGTCCAGAGATTTAAATACCCACATAGCCAGATATTCAGCTACCTTAGGTTCAGGTAACCATTCCCCTGACCGAGGGTGATAAATCAATGAGGGATCGAAAAAGGGGTCATTAGAATCACCTGTTTTGGTGTCGTCCTGCAGAGCAGGGTCGTCATGGTCTGAGCCACCTTCCTCAGAGATATATAAAATATCGTCCACATCCTCAATGTCTGAGTGATCAGAATCTTCAGATGAGGACTCTCTAAAGGAGTCTGGTTTGGATCTAAAGTCCACTTTTTTCCCTTTAGAGGAGTGAGCCTCTTCTAGGGTGGAAGAAGAATTATCTGACTGGTTAATTCCCCTTATAGGGACGGAGTCATTTGCCTGTGATTTGGAGGGGGCATGAGATTCTAAAGTGTATCTAGTAGGTTTGGAATAAGGATCAACAGACAAATGTCGTCTCTTTGATTTGGACTTTCCAGGTCCTTTAAAGCCCTTAGCCAGTTCAGAGACTGATTCTTTGGGCGACCAGTATTGGTCAGATGGAGTTTGGGGTGGTAAATCTGAGGGGTTTTGAAGGGTGGCACGTGCCAAAACCAGGTTCATGGATTTTGTGATTGTGTCTTGCAAGGTGACAATCGCTGCTTGAACCGATTTGGACACAGATGCGTCCACCATTGCTTGAATACGATCCTGTGAAGGATCAGATACAGTTTTATTTTCCTCAGACATGTTGATAATAAAGAGAATGTAGGTATACAATGAGAGAAATATACTGTGAGAAAGGGTGAAGGAAAAAACAATAATGTTGAATAATATCCACCAGTATATTAAATAATTAAACAAATAATTATCAAGCAGTTGTAAATTGAGAAAATTAATTAATTAATATATACGTATGTCCATATGTATACATACTTATATAAACCTACACACATACATACATATATACACTTTTGTATTTATGGCAAAGTCAATTGGTTATGGAGGGGCAATACGCTGAGGGAAAAAGTTTTTCCCTCCAGCTTGTAATATATATTACAGTCACTAGATGGCAGTCTAACACAGTAGGTGAGAAACTAGAAAGAAATTTTTAAAATGGAAAGTGAAAAGGATACAAAGTATAATGGCGAACAGTTGTGAGGTAACAATGTAACGTTAAGTCACTGTGCGCTGCTACTCGCTCCGTCGCTCTGAGGAGAATGACGGAAATCTCGTTCACCCTGACAGGAGATCACCTCACTGCCGGGTATCGCGAGATTTCGCGAGAGACGCGCTCGAGCGGCACCTAAGATGGCGGCGGCTATGCGAAGAATAGGAAAGGCGCAAGCCGAGGGAACGAACAGGGGACAAAGCCGGGATGAAGGTGACCAGGTGTAGAGAACGGGGGTTAGTGGAAAAAACCCCCAGCGGTAAGTATATGTATCAATTTAGAAGAAGGCTAATGCTGAAACATTATACTGTTGAGTATAATATGAAAGCAAGGAAGAAAATGGCGAAATTACAGTATATGAAAACAATTGTCTTGAAAAAGACAATTATATGTATGAACTGAAAGAAGATTATAGCAAAATAAAATGAATGAAATAAATAAATTAAATAAATTAAATTAAATAATAATTAAGTAATAAAAATAAATTAAATTAAGAAGTAATGAAAATAATAATTTTTTAATAATGAAATATTAGAGCAAATTTGAAAAAGTGAAGCACAAAATATTTTTTCAAATAACAGAGAGTACTTATCTGAACTGCTGAGCAGCAAAGAAGAGGAAGATACCTGTGTGTGGATTACCTTTATTACCTGGGCTGTGGACTGATTGGATGATCCATATAGCATACTAGGTTACGTCCTAGGTTTCATGGTTATATGCATTACATATGTAAAACGTTTTTTCTTTTATTATATACAATATATGTTTGCTGCTGTGTCAGTAAAGAAGTCATATAAGCATAATAGGAGCGTTTTGTCTTGCCTTAAAATCAATGATTTTGGCAATGCACATTACATGGAAGGGTTTTTTGAACTGCACCTTTTTGAGAAAAGGTGCAAAAAAGGTGCAAAGCTACTGAAAAGTCTCTTAACTACACCAGCCCAGACTTAGTTTAGCTTCATGGTGTATGTGAAGAGTAAAATTTCAGAAATTGTTTACCTGCACAAAATGTATTAAATGCTCTGCGACCATTTTATAAATTTGGTGCTTCTACACATTACCAGCACACAAAAAAAAAAAGATGTAGAAAAATGCTTCACTTACACCTACAATGATAAATGGCCTTTATGTCCACATATGGGGTATTTCAATACTGAGAAGAAATGGGGTTACACATTTTGGGGGGCGTTTTCTCCTATTACCCCTTGTAAAAATGAAAAATTTGGTGTAACACCAGCATTTTAGTGAATTTTTTTTCGTTTAGACGTCGAAATTTAACAAAAAATTTGTCAAACACGTGTGGGGTAATAAGGCTAACTGTACCCCTTGTTACATTCCTTGAGGGGTGTTGTTTCCAAAATAGTTGCCATGTGTTTTTTTTTTTTTTTGCTTTACTGGCACCATGGGGGCTTCCTAAATAGGACAAGGCCCCCAAAAACCATTTTTTCGAGAGAAATTGGGTTACAAATTTGGGGAGGCTTTTTCTCATTTTAACCCTTGTAAAAATGAAAGAAATGGGGCTACAAGAAAATGTTAGTGTAAAAAAAAAGGAGATTTTGAGTTTACTCCTCCACTTTGCTGCTATTCCTGGTAAACACCTAAAGGGTTAGAAAACTTTCTGAATGTTATTTTGAATACTTCGAGGGGTGCTGTTTCTATGATGGGGAAATTTATAGGGGAATTCGTACAAAAAAAGGCCCCTAAAATCCACATCAAACTGATTTAGAATTTTTAGTGAACATTTTTAGAATTGCTGCTATTCTTTGAAGCCCTCTAATGTCTTCAAAAAGTTAAAACATGTCAACTTTATGATGCCAACATAAAGTAGACATATTGTATTTGTGAATCAATATATAATTTATTTGGCATGTCCATTTTCCTCACAAGCAGAGAGTTTCAAAATTAGAGCAATGCAACATTTTCCAAATTTTTATGAACTTTTGAAAATTTTCACCCAAAAAATTATGCAAGTATCGGCGCAAAATTTACCACTATCCTAACTTAGAATATGTCACAAAAAAAACAATCTCAGAATCAGAATGATAAGTAAAAGCTTACCAGAGTTATAAATGCAGAAAATGACACAGATCATATTTGCTAAAAATTGCCTGGTCCTTAACCCCTTAAGGACCAATCGTTTTTAATTTTTTTCACTTTCGTTTTTTCCCCCCTTACATTTTAAAAATCATAATGCTCTAAATTTTGCACCTAAATATCCATATGAAAGCTTTTTTTTTTTGCACCACCAATTCTACTTTATAATTACATTAGTCATTTTACCCAAAAATCTGCAGCAAAATGAAAACAAAAATGATCGTGCAACAAAATTTAAGAAAAATGCCATTTTGTAACTTTTGGGGGCTTCTGTTCCTACACAGCACATTTTTCAGTAAAAATGACACTTTATCTTTATTCTGCAGGTCCATACGAGTAAAATGATATCCTACTTATATAGGTTTGATTTTGTTGTACTTCTGGAAAAAATCATAACTGCATGTACGAAAATTAATATGTTTAATATAGTCATATTCTGACCCCTATAACTTTTTTATTTTTCCACAAATGGGGTGGTATAAGGGCTAATTTTTTGTGCCTGAAGTTTTTATCTGTACAATTTTTGTTTTGATCGGACTTCTTGATCAATTTTTATTCATTTTTTTAAGGCTTAAAAAGTGACCAAAAATATGCTATTTTGAATTTTGGAATTTTTTTTGCCATTGATCGTGCTATTTAGTTAACAATATATTTTTATGGGTCGGACATTTATGCACGCGGCAATACTGCATATGTTTGTTTTTATTTTTATTTACACACTTTTTTTTAAAAAATTGGAAAGTGAGGGTAGTTCTGAAGGGGTTAAATCACATTTATTAATTTTTTTATATTTTATGCAGTGCTATAGCCCCCTCTAGGGGCTGTAACACTGCATACACTGATTGCAGGCACTGTTCAATGCATTGCCATAGGAATGCATTGATCATTGTTTTCGGCGCTTTATTGCTCAAGCCTGGATTTCAGAAAGCAGGGAAGAAGGTAAGCCACCTCCTGCTGTCCTCTCAGCGGTTCAGGACGCTGCAATTTCACTACGGCGGTCCCGAACAGCTCCGCTGAGCTAACAGTCAGTGTATTCTCCCATTTTGGATGCCTTGATCAACTTTGATCATGGCGTCTAAAGGGTTAATACTGGACAGCAGCCCGATCGGCGATGTCCGGTATTAGCCTCCGGTCCTGGTTGCTGATAGCAACCGGGACCCCTCAGATACAAAGCGCGCTCAGCTTCTGAGCGCGCTTAACAGATCGGGAGCCGACCATGGACTTAAAGGACTAGTCTCACAGTAAAAAATTGTTCAGCTTTTAGTGCAGAAGGTAAAGTTATATAGGTTTGTAAATCACTTCCATTACCAGTGCTGCTTAGAAACAAGCTTTTTCTGCATTCTTCTGTCTGACAGGAAATTCAGCTGTTCCAGGTTTTCATGACTTTCGACCCCCTATTCAGGCTGTTATCAGCAGCATCCCGGGGCCGTGAGTGACAATTACCCAGAAACCCCTTTGGTGCAGAGAGCTCCCTGTGCTCGGCCTTAGCCCCTCCCATCTGATGAATATTCACACTGTCCTCCCTCTGTTCTGCAGTGATTGGCTGAGCAGCACTGCCTATATGCCGGCTGATTCAGATCATAGCAGTGTCAGCAAACAGGCTGATTCTCTCCCCTCTCCTTGCTAATGTTTTTACACTGATAACGGAGGAGAGGGGGCAGGGGAGGGAGCTGCCAGCGTAGACCTGTCACACTGAGAATGGAGGGGAGGGAGAATAGACCTGTCACACTGAGCACTGGGGAGAGAGGAGTGCAGGGCAGAGAAGGGGGGAGGTGATTGTGCCACTGTAAAGCAGGAGGGGGAGGGAGTGATTTTACAGTGTAAAACTGCAGCTTCAACTCCAGGGTCCCTCTCTCTGAGCACTGAGATTACATTTTGTTTCCTCGTGGCCACCCTGCTGTATAGGGCTATGATTGAAGCTCAGTGTTATGTGGGAGGGAGCTAGCAGAGCTGTAGGAGTGACTAACATAAGTTAGGGGTGGTAACAAGCTCTCTGCTCAGGCAGCTGAGAGCAGGAAATGTGAGCAGTGCATGCAGGGAAATGTAGTCTTTGACATCACAAGCATAGCCACCATAACCAGGAAGTAACTGGAATTTATGAGCTGAAAAGCCGGTGAATGGGGGCCGGAAAAAAAATCACAAACATGTCAGAGAGGTGGTAGGTGAATATACTATGGAATGGCTAGGTATTTTTTTTTTCTTTGCTGCATGGGATATCTTCTTTAAGTATATGTCCGTGGTCATTAAGGGGTTAAAGAGTACCTGTCATCAAACCATATTTTCTAAACTATCTCAGATTGTATTCTCTAACTGCCCCTAACACCACTGATGCACTTAAAAAATAAAAATTCTGAGCTTTTAAAAGCTCTGTATCATACCCTTGCTCATAATGTGTGAGCTACTGGCAGGAGAAAGTGGGCATTCCCCAGCAGGCGTGACATCACTGAAGCCTGTGAATGCTGTACCTCACCATGCACTGCATGCACTTCCTGAGTTTGGTCTGCTGCCAGGCCGGGAGGAGACCAAACTAACTGTTTGATTTGCGCAGGGAACAGAAGAGAGCCACCTAGTGGTTTTTTCCCAATCACATTAAAAACATATAGAAGGAGATTTATAATTCTTTTCAAACGTATGGCTTTTATATGACAATTTTTTTAAGTTACTTTTGCTTACATGCAACCTATTTATAAAATATTTATCACGTTTTCCCTTATGTTAATAGCCAAAGTTCTTCATCTACCCTTCATTACCAGTAGTGTTGCTAGAGAGTGACGGGGAGGGGGGGGGGCGTACCGCATTGGGTGACACCCTGACTGGCCATCCTGGCACTAAATAGCTGCACTCCAACTATCCCGCAACAACCCATCCACCCTCTTCAGAAATAAAAAATATTAAAAACATACTATGCCGCACCATGAATATCCATACTCTGAAGGCTTTTTTGTTTAATTTTGAGCCCACATCTTTTGACGTTGGTGGGCAGAGTCTTGCATCACATAAACAATAGTGAAGCCACAAAAAAAAAAAAAAAAACAGCACCTTACTCACCCCAAAATGTGCATGAAGCTGTATTACTATGGATGGTTTTTTTTTTAAGGAAAAATTTTTGTGCCATATATGGGTTATTTATGTGGTCTGTAAAAATTCTTACACAATTATTTTGTGCCTTATTCTTTTTAACACAACATTAATTAAAACATTTTGTGGGTACCAGCATGTACGTCTCCAAAAATTAACAAGGTGTGCAGTATGTATTTTCAACCTTAATATTAATAGAATTATTAGTTATATAAATTTTTTTATCTATAATTAACATGTAGTAGGTTTGTTTCATGATGCAGAACAAGAACAGTTGTTCAAGTGGGTGTTAAGGGGGCCTTCCAGGAATTGACTATGGAAAAGGGGCTGTAAAGTTAGTGTAGTTCATAATATAATGTCTGTACCTGCGTGTAACCGGTTTCTCACAATTCTTATGTGATTATCACCCCAATATTTATTTTTAACAGCAAACAAAATTACAGTTGTCTCAGATTTTTCTCAGGTTGCAATGTTGCCTAGACCTGACTCACTAGTCAGCTGATGACAGGGAGCCTGTCTGCTTCAATGTGGGGAGCGATTGCTTGGTGGGAGAGAGATCCATCTGCAACTAATGCAACAGCTGTAGGCACCCTTATTGAAAACCACAGGTCTTTTGAATGGATGCAGCTCATTTATGTTTCAATGGGTGGGGTGGCTGATTTGTGGGAGGGAGGAAAATGGAATTATAGGATTTGTAGGCGAAAGAAGCAAAGTCAAACAGGAAATACCAGTTCACAAAAAGCTAGCCACAGTATTATGGTCATTTCACAACATAGCCATTTAGCTCCAAGACAAGCGCAGATCCTTCCTAAGCATGCCTTTTACTGTCTGCCAGGTACATACTAAAATCACTTTATGGTGGATAACCCCTTTAACCCCTTGACGACCAAGGACGTATATTTACGTTCTTGGCCGTCTCCCGCAATATAACGGTAACCCCGTGTCATATCGGGTCGGTCCTGGCATGTAAGTTATGCCGGGACTCGCTGCCGCGCGCTATTAACCCTTTGGACGAGGCGTTCAAAGTTGAACGCTGCATCTAAAACAAAAGTAAAAGCTTCCCGGCTGCTCAGTGGGGCTGATTGGGACCACCGCAGTGAAAATGTGGTGTCCCGATCAGCTAGGACGCGAGCGGAGGTCCTCTTACCTTCCTCCGGCACGTCCGTTGGCGATTGAATGCTCCAAGTCTGAGATGCAGGCTTGAGCAAACAACCGCTGATAACACTGATCAATGCAAAGCTATGGCTTTGCAGTGATCAGTGTAAAAGATCAGTGTGTGCAGTGTTATAGCCCCCTATGGGAGCTATATTACTGCAAAAAAAGGTTAAAAAAAGTTAATGAATGTGATTTAACCCTTTCCCTAATAAAAGTCAAAATCATCCCCCTTTTTCCATAAAAAAAAGAAAAACATGTAAATAAAAATAAATATAAACATATGGGGTATCGCCGCGTGTGTAAATGTTCGAACAAAAAAAATATCATTAATTAAACCGCACGATCAATGGCGTACGCGCAAAAAAAAATTCCAAAGTCCAAAATAACTTATTTTTGGTCACTTTTTATATCATGAAAAAAAGAATAAAAAGCGATCAAAAAGTTCGATAAATACAAAAATGGTACTACTAAAAACTTCAGAAAAATGAGCCATCATACTGCCCCATATGTGGTAAAATAAAAAAGTTATAGGGGTCAGAAGATGACAATTTTAACATCTTAAGGAAGCAGGGTTTTCAGTTTTTGCACTTTTGTTTTTTCCTTCTCACCTTTTAAAAATCATAACCCTTTCAATTTTCCACCTAAAAATCCATATTATGGCTTTTTTTTTACATCACCAATTCTACTTTGCAGTTACATTAGTCATTTTACCCAAACATTTACGTCAAAACGGAAAAAAAATCATTGTGCGACAAAATCGAAGAAAAAACACCATTTTGTAACTTTTAGGGGCTTCCGTTTCTACGCAGTGCATATTTCGGTAAAAATGACACCTTATCATTATTCTGTAGGTCCATACGGTTAAAATCAGGAACAGGAGAGAAAAGATGATCCTCAATAGGCGCAGTAAGCAACGGTGAAGAAGATTTCAATAGTCATTCATTATTCATGTGGAGGTTTTATTGAGCACACAGTGGCAACGCGTTTCTTGCCCGGAACGGGCACTTCCTCAGGCACATGTGCATATTTGCCTGAGGAAGTGCCCGTTCCGGGCAAGAAACGCGTTGCCACTGTGTGATCAATAAAACCTCCACATGAATAATGAATGACTATTGAAATCTTCTTCACCGTTGCTTACTGCGCCTATTGAGGATCATCTTTTCTCTCCTGATCCTGATATCACTGCATGCCGGCCAGCCAAGCTGATACCGGAGGATCCAGGCTGCATTCAGCACACTACATTAAAACTCAAGCTCATCTAGGTGTTGTGCCCATAGCGCAACACCACTTGGTAAGTGGAATATTAACCCCTTCCCTTACCTTAAGGTCTGGAAGTATTACACTAGGGGCGCGTGTCCTTTTTCTTCTTTTTGTCTTGCATACGGTTAAAATGGTACCCTAATTATATAGGTTTCATTTTGTCGTACGTCTGGAAAAAATACTAACTAAATGCAGGAAAATTCTTACGTTTAAAAAGTCCTCTTCTGACCCCTATAACTTTTTTATTTTTCCACGTACAGAGCGGAATGAGGACTCATTTTTTGCGCCGTGATCTGAAGTTTTTATCGGTACCATTTTTGTTTTGATCAGACTTTTTGATCACTTTTTATCCATTTTTTAATGGTATAAAAAGTGACAGAAAATACGCTTTTTTGGACTTTGGAATTTTTTTTACATGTACGCCATTGACCGTGCGGTTTAATTAACAATATATTTTTATAGTTCGGACATTTACGCACGCGACAATTCCACATATGTTTATTTTTATTTTTATTTACACTTTTATTTTTTTTAAGGGAAAAGGGGGGTGATTCAAACTTTAATTAGGGAAGGGGTTAAATGACCTTTATTAACACATTTTTTTTGCAGTCTTATAGCTCCCATAGGGAGCTATAACACTGCACACACTGATCTCTCATGCTGATCACTGGCGTGTATTAACACGCCTGTGATCAGTGTTATCGGCGCTTGACTGCTCCTGCCTGGATCTCAGGCACAGAGCAGTCATTCGTTGATCGGACACCGAAGAGGCAGGTAAGGGCCCTCCCGGTGTCCTGTAAGCTGTTCGGGATGCCGCAATTTCACCGCTGCGGTCCCGAACAGCCCGACTGAGCCGGGTTACTTTCACTTTCACTTCAGACGCGGCGGTCAGCTTTGATCGCCGTGTCTGAAGGGTTAATACAGGGCATCACCGCGATCAGTGATGTCCTGTATTAGCCGCGGGTCCCGGCCGTTGATAGCCGCCGGGACCGACCCGATATGACGCGGGGACACCGCATGACCCCGCGGCATATGGCGGGAGCCGGCAGAGGACGTAAATATACGTCCTTCGTCATTAAGCGGTTAAACGTATACATTTTCTGGCATGTAGTTATGATTTTTTCCAGAAGTAAGACAAAATGAAACCTATATAAGTAGGGTATCAAAACTTACAAAATAGCGTTTTTTCTTCAATTTCGTCGCACAAAGATTTTGTTTTTCATTTCGCCATAGATTTTTGGGTAAAATTACTGATGTCACTGCAAAGTAGAATTGGTGGCGCAAAAAATAAGCCATCATATGGATTTTTAGGTGCAAAATTGAAAGGGTTATGATTTTTAAAAGGTGAGGAGGAAAAAACAAAAGTGCTAAAATGGAAAAACCCATGGTGCTAAAGAGGTAAATGTCATTTTCTGCAGACATATGAACTTTCTGTAAGCCAGGTTGGACCTGGAATACATATGCGACTTTTAAATGGAGATGCAACTTTTTTTTCTTCATAAATAGCGACTATCGCATTTCACAAATACATGACCACTGCAAAGTAAAAAAAATAAAAATTACTACGTGAGCAGATTTCAGAAATTTGCTTTGGAATAAGCAAAAATTAAAAAGTCGCAGCATGTATAGAATAGTCACATGTGAGCAAGTACGTGCGACTTTTTAACGCAAAAAAATCTACTACAGAGCTTGATAAGTCACCTTCATAAAGGTTGATAATTTTACCAGCAAGTAAATAGCAAAGTGTCCTATACTTACATTAGGAACAATATATTAAAAGTTTAGTTTGGTGACAGGTACTCTTTAAAGGGGAACTCAGGTGGAAAGCCCATCAACTGGTGCCATATTTGTAAATTACTGATATTTAAAAATGTTCATCCTTCTAGTTCTTATCAGCTGCTGTATACTACAGAGAAAGTTCTTTTCTTTTTTGAATTTTTTTTTCTGTCTGACCACAGTACTCTCTGCTGACACTCTTTTTATTATAAAAATACAAAACTTATCCAATACAACAAAAAACAAGCTTAACCAGCTATAATATAAATCAAAAACAAAACCCTGCCTAACCGGCCAGCCCAGCTTTACAAAGCAAAAAGAAAACAAACAAACAAAAACACACTGACACACATACCAAAAATGAACATAAAAACAGCACAACTTGGCTTAAACATAAACATAAAATTAGCACTACCTGGCTGTAACTCAAACCATCCATACTCGGGGGGGGGTAAAAAATAAAAAAAAATAAAAAAATAAATAAATAATAATTATAAAAATAAAGAAATAAATAAATAAAAATAAACAGCACAACTTGGCTTAAACATAAACATAAAATTAGCACTACCTGGCTGTGACTCAAAACCATCCATACTCGGGAAACAAAACAAAAGGGGAAAATAAATAAATAAAAAATATAAAAATTAAAAATCTAAATAAATAAACAAAAACACATAACACAACAACTGGTCCGACTGCCATAACTATAATATGAGACAATATAAAACGATGTAGATACAAAACCAAATAGATACAAAATCACTAATAGAAATTAATAAATTATAGTATATAAACATAAATATATGCACCCTATTTACAGAAACCTACAAAAAAAAA
This sequence comes from Hyla sarda, assembly GCF_029499605.1. NCBI lineage: Eukaryota > Metazoa > Chordata > Amphibia > Anura > Hylidae > Hyla > Hyla sarda. The sequence goes on along the minus strand of NC_079190.1, from coordinate 374,675,338 downwards.
ATAAAAAAATAAAAATAAAAAAAAAAAAAAAAAAAAAAAAAAAAAAAAAAAAAAAAAAAAAAATACAGGAAATCCCTACACTCGAACTGTGCCCTCACCCACACCACCCCTCCTGCACATGGGTCAGAGTCCATACCGTTCCTCTACAGTTTACAAAGTTCTGTCCTTAACTGACCCATGTCAGGTCCCCCAAAAACACGAAAACACACCACCACCCACAAATACACCCTCCCCACCTAGCACTCCACCCAACCAACTTATACACAAACTTATACATACTAACTAACAGACACTGAACCACAACCCACTTTAGGCCCAAGTTTGGTCGCCTGTAAGCCCTTCATGCCATATCAGCTTAAAACAAAACAAAAAAGCTAGCGTGCACATGCATTAGCCCACCACCAGAAAGAAGGATGGCAGACTTGATACACCAAAATAATTTTTAACTCTTTTCCTAACTCCCCCTACAATTCTCCCTAATTCTATCCCTCCATTAAAGCTAACCCTACTCTCACCCTATCTCTATCCCTATCACACTTCCCCTATCCAAAATAAAGGTACTCTACCCAAAAGATCTAGTACCTAGGGCACATCAAAAGAAAACCCTCTCCACAGGAGAGAAGCCCTACTGGTACCAAGACTGCCATACTCCAAAGACCTGATCTTCCCGAGGTCACCGGTGATATTCCTACAGACCTCCACCTCGGAGAGGATTTTCTGCTGGGTCGACACTAAACACCGTGCATTCCACGTGTAGTACCTAACCACTAAACTAACTAAGAATAAAGTGCCCCGGTCTCGGCCACCCAGTGTCCTGAATGCCCCATAAGCCCACTCTGGATAGGTAAGGCCGGCAAGTTGACTCCAGCCGATGGAAGCGCCCACCCGGTTGTAAACCCTTATATTAAAGGGACAATGAAGCAGGAAATGGTCCATGCTTTCCAGCGTGTCCCCACACTCTTCTCGGGGACATCCCCGGTCATCAGAGTTCCTGCACTTCAGGTTGTCCCTTACATATAGCTTCCCCTGAAAGCAGCGCCAGGCCAAGTCCCAAAACTTCTGGGGGATCCTTTTCATGTTTAAAAGGTACAACCCCACCCTCAGATCCCGACCTGGGCAGTCCCTGAGTGCCAGAGGCCTCTGGAAGTGGGTCAACAGAACCCGTTTGTCAAGGAACTGCCTTGACTGGGTCCTGATCTCCCACACTCCCAGACCCCACCGACGTATCGCCTTCAGAGTCGGGGTAGCGTAAGCCGGAAGATATCCATGGGGCGTACGGAGGTCCTTCACTTGCCCTCCTGTCTCCCATTCCTGGAAGAAAGGCCGAAACCATTCCCTGCAGGAGAGTACCCACGGAGGAGCCCTCTCTGACCAGAGGTTTGAGATGTTAGCTTTTAAAAAGGTGTTTGTTAAGAACACCACAGGGTTTACCATAGATAAACCCCCTAGTCTCCTCGTGCGGTACGTAACCTCCCTCTTGACTAGGTTCATCCTGTTCCCCCATAACAGTTGAAAAAACAGGCTGTAGATCCTAGTGTAGTAAGCCTCTGGCAAGATACATACGCTGCCCAGATAGATAAACAAGGGGAGCAGGTACGATTTGATCAGGTGTACCCTTTCCCTGAGGGTTAAAGACCAACCCTTCCACTGGTCCACCTTCTGAGTGGCATCCTGGAGCTTACCATCCCAGTTTTTGGTGGGATAATCATCCTGGCCAAATGTGATGCCTAAGACTTTTGCTGATTCTTGGGGCCCTGGAAGGGTGTCCGGGAGATCAAACGTGGGATCCCCCCCTCCCAGCCAGAGACTCTCACACTTATCCCGGTTGATCTTAGACCCGGATGCCTCCGAGTAGCGTTCCACCTCCGACATCACCACATCAACCCCCTCTCTCGAGGAGACGAAAATAGTGACATCGTCGGCGTACGCCACTACCCCCTGGATGGCCCCCGGCTCCGCCAAACTCATCCCGACTCCCACCAACGGTCCGCAACTCACCCTCCTAAGGAAGGGATCGATCGCGAACACATATAACAGCGGGCTCAAAGGACAACCCTGACGGACTCCAGACCCCACTCCAAAAGAGTGGCCAGACCACCCGTTCACCAGTGGGAAACTCTCTGCCCCTGCATACAAGATCTTAAGCCAATTAACAAAAGTACTCGGTAAGCCATATCTCAGGAGGACGGACCAGAGGTACTCGTGGTTCACCCGATCAAATGCTTTGGCCTGATCCAAGGACAGCAAGTACCCCTTCCAGAAACCCGCACTACTCCGCTCCACTGCCTCCCTGACACTAAGGACAGCACTTAAGGTGCTTCGGCCTGGAACAGTGCAGTGCTGGGCCTCCGAAAGGAGCCGGGGTGCAAACTTCACCAGCCGATTAAACAGTATCTTGGCCAGAAGCTTCCTGTCCGTATTGAGAAGAGCTATGGGTCTCCAATTCTCAATACGGCTGGGATCTTTACCCTTTGAGAGAAGAATCAGGGCTGACCTCCTCATTGACTTTGGCAGAGTGCCCGAGGAGAGACACTCATTGAATACCTCAGTCAAGAGGGGAGCTAAAGACTCCTTAAAGGTCCTGTACCACTCAGATGTTAAGCCATCCGGACCTGGTGACTTCTTGGGGGCAAGCCCCTCGATCGCCAGTCTCACTTCCTCTTCCCTGATCTCTTCTGCCAAAACGCCAAGAGAGGGGTCTACCCCTGGCTCAGGAATGGTTTCAGCCAGGAAACCCGACATCACATCCCGATCCAGATCCTTCCTTCCCAAGAGGTGAGAGTAGAAGGATCTGACGATCTCCAAGATCCCTGATCTGGACCGATTCAGAGATCCTGTACTATCAATCAGTCCTGAAATGACTTTACTACTCACTGACATCTTACAGTTTCTGTAAGGGTCGGGCGAGCGGTACTTCCCGAAATCCCTCTCAAAAACCAAAGATGCGTGCCTATCGTACTGACACCTCATCAGCAAGGACTTCACTCTGGAGATATCCTCTTGGCTACCTCCAGTCGAGACAAGAAGCTCGAGTTTCCTCCTCAGACCCTGATACAGGCGATACCTGTTCAGGGACCTGAGGCTCGAGAGCTGGCGGAAGAACCCCGCAACCCGCTTCTTGAATATCTCCCACCACTCTGACTTACTACTACATAGGCCCAGTAAAGGTACCTGACTCTGAAGAAAATCCTCAAAGGACTGTCTTATCTCCGCTTCCTCCAGGAGGGACGAATTCAGCTTCCAATAACCTTTTCCCATCCGGGGGGTTTCTGAAACATTCAGGGAAAACAAAATCATACAGTGATCGGAGAACTCCACCTCAACCACGGACACTGCAGAAGAGACGGCTTCCTCCTTTAAATAAAACCTATCTATCCTAGACCTGCGACTACCTTGATGATAGGTGAAACCCGCGTGGCCCGAGGGGCTCCGGATGTGGGCATCCTCTAGGCGAGCTTCTCTAGCTATGCTAATCAGCGCCACACTATCGCAAGTCAGCGGACTATTGGAGCCTCTCCTATCTTGGGACCTCGTGACATTATTGAAGTCCCCTCCAAAGATCACCTGCCGACTCGTAAAAAGAAAGGGCTTAATCCTCATAAAGAGATCTTTACGGCCCCGCTTACTTTGCGGGGCGTATATGTTAATGAGCCGGAGCTCTTGTCCCTTCATGAAGACATCTAAGATCAGGCACCTCCCCATTTCTAATTCAATAACCCGTCGGCATTCAACAGGAGCGGTAAAAAGGACCGCCACCCCACTATACGGCTCAGCCGCAAGAGACCAGTGGGAGGGACCGCGCCTCCACTCTCTTCTGGCTTTTACCAGAGAGGCTAGATCTGACAACCTGGTCTCCTGTAAAAAGAAAATGTCGGCTTCAACGCGGCCAAGAAAATCAAAGGCTGCGAATCTAGCCGTATCCGACTTTATGCTGGCACAATTAATAGATGCCAGCGTCAATGGGGTGAGTGCCGCCATACAGGGTGATTAAATTAGACGGCCACACCCTTTACTTTTGTTTTCCCTTCTTTTTTGCCCCCTCATCCCCCGAAGAAGACGAGAGGGCAGGACCACTCTTGGATCTTTTTTTCGATTCAGATAGATCCATATTATCCCCGTCTCCGTCCGGCCCCGGTCTAGCCCTGCCCTCTGAGGAAGGTGCCTCAATAGGACAGGGCCCAGTTCCTCCCAGAGGCTCTTTCTCCCTAGGCACCTCGCCCTCACCCCCCCCAGCCAAGGAGGGGGAGGAGATGGTATCGAGGACGAGGTACCGGTTTGACAGGTCAACCAGAGGGGGGGCAGTCAGGCTTCCGTTTTGAACCTGGCCCGTAGTACAAGGAACAGAGGGCTCTGACCTCTTCTTTCTCCCTTTCCTTTTGCCCTTGTCTTTCTTTTTAGGCCTCTCCCCACTCTCCTCATCCACACTTTCATAGTGGGAGGAATCGGAAGGGTCGGCCATATTGCCTTCCTCTCTGTGAAGCCTCCTGATCTCCCCATCCAGCACATCCTCCTCCAGGGCTTCAGCGGTTACAGGGCCGCATTCAGGAGCAGAGGCCAGAGCTACCCCCGTCACCTGGGCACTCTCCAGCTCCCTACTCCTTCTACGATTTTCCTCCCGCCTTAGTTTGGCGGGGCCCTTTTTCCTCCTCACGAGCCCTGTTGCACCCCCATCCCTGCCCATACCCTCCCCGGCCGAGGCAACTTCACAGCTCTCCTCAGCCGGAGCGGCCGCTGCACGGGCGAAGGCGCTAGGACAACGGCTAAATGGGTGCCCAAGGACACCACACAGGTGGCACCGGATCTGCCTACAGGATGCGGCCAGATGTCCCACCCCACCACACAAAGCGCAGACCTGTACAGTACAGGCTGCACTAAAGTGGGTGGGGCTGCCACACCTGTGACAGACCTTAGGCTGCCCCTGGTAGAAGACCTGGATCCTATCACGTCCAAGGAAGGCGGCTGACGGAATGTGGGCAACCGTACTCCCTGAACGCTTGAGTTTGACGGAAAACGTCCAGGCCCCGGACCAGATCCCGTGCTCATCCAAGTTTTTCTTGGGCATGTCCGTCACATCCCCATACCGTCCGAGCCAGGTCATGATGTCATAACAAGAAAGTGACTCGTTACGGGTCAAAACGGTCACCTTCTTGACAGCATTCTGACGGGAAATCGCCTTTACGGCGAAATCCCGCCAGCCGGGCTCGTTTTTTGCCACTTCGTAATTCGACCAGAAGAGTTCGAGCCCCTCCGGCCGAACGAAACTGACGTCAAACTCAGACGATCCGTAGGGGTGAATCAGGGCAAAGATGTCACTCGCCCTGAATTCCATCTGAAGGAGGAGCTCAACCACTTTAGCGCGAGGTGGGCACGCATCCTCGCCCCTCCAAATCAGACGGACCACATTCCTACGGTTATTGTCCTGCCCGGTTGTCGGGAGGGACCAGACCACCTCCCCATTCCGCTCTCGGAAAGCCCCCAAACCGTGCCTCTCTATCCAGAAAGACAGGTCGACCTCACCCCTTCCCTCTACCTGGATCGACCTGTCACCCCTGCGTAGAGCCTCCAGGAGGCGCTGTTGCAAATGGCCCCCAGGGCCGGACGGAGACGGGGACCCCCCTGAACCCCCGGCAGCGACATTAGCATAGCTCCTGGGAGCAGTCACTGCCGGGGGGGCAGCCGGACCAGACCCAGAGCCAGAACCACTTACAACACCATTCACACCACAACTCTCAACCTCTTTATTTCCAGCCATACTATTACCACTCCCATCAACATTCACTCCACTGACACTCCCACATACACTCCTCTCACCCACAACACTACTACACCCATCAATATCACATCCTACATTCTTGTCCTGACTAACAAATTCTGGGCTGGCTGGGACTTGTAGTATGGCTGGCTTTAGTAAAGCCCTTTGTGCTGGCTTAGCCGCTGCTGGGGTCGACGCCGATGGCTTCTCCTTCATGGCTGCTATCACATCCTGATTCTGGGACTGCCCCACCGGGCGCACCCCAGCTCCTCCCACAGCGCCAGCACCTGCTTCACCCGACTTCACAGGCTCTGTGGATAATCCCGGCGCCCGGACACTCCCCCCCCTCACAGGGGAGTGCCTTGCAGTGCCGGTAATGCCCACAGTACTCGGGGAACCGCCCCCCGAGCACCCAGGGGCATAACTCGCGCTGCCCACCATGAGCCCATCCTGCCCCTCCCTACCAGCAGGATGGGCGGGCTTCACATCTATTGCGTCTGCAGCTTTTACTGACGCCATGCTGTATCCCCCATGCTGGCTCCGTTCCACCACAGAAACGGAGTCTGGCAGTTTAGAGGACCCAGCAGCCTGAACCAGCTTTGCAGCTGGCCCAGACTGCTGGAAAGGACGGAACACATAATGCACAGTTTCCTGGGTCTTCTGTTTTTTTGCCTTTCTTTTTACTAATGTGTCATCACACTGGTCATCACCAAATGTAAAATTCTGGAGGTGGGCTGGGGACTCCTGCATCACTATAGCCCTCAGCAATCCCCCAGCCTCACTCTCCACATCATCATCCTCACTATCGCTTAGCGGTAGTGCCACCTGAGCCGGCTCTATGTAGCTGTCCTGAGTCTTAGTGGTCTGGGTGTCACAGGGAGTAGGGTCAGGCAATACATCATCCTCCACAACCTGTACACTTTCCTCCAACTTCTTCTCCTCCACCTCCTCCTCCTTTACACCAACACCACCATCCTCTCTTTCTTCACCGCCACTACTCTCCCCATCATCCACCTCCACCTTACCTGGGGATTTCATGGCGGCAAACCGATCCCGGTTCTCCATCTTCTCCCTGAAGAGACCGCTTCCCTCCAGGATCTCTGCTCTCCTCTCCTCCATCTTTGCAATGTCTTTCTTCAGGGCTGCAATCCTCTTTTTCTGTTCCAGTTTATTCTTTTTGGACCCAGAGCATGCCAGATTCTGGGCTCCACGCAGGTCCTCTCTCATCAACCTAAGCTCCCTACCGCAGCGGTCGTATTCCGCAAACCGTGCGGTCATGCGGGAGCAGTAGGTCTCGCTGGATTCTTCGGGCCCTCTCTCAGCCCACAACTCAATACTTTGCCTCCTCGCCTTCCTTCCACTGGATCTCTGGCTGGCACCCATTGCCGGAGGAGCCGAGCCTGCATTGCTGCAGACTCTGCCAGATCTTCTTCCTCCGGCCGGAAAAATGGCTGTCGCTGTTTTCTCTCCACCCCCCGCCAGCCTGGAAGAACGGGGAGTGGAGGCCAGGGGCTCCATGCAGGGAAAACTCTCCCAAGGAGCCTGCCACACCCCTGGGAAAGGTTGGTGAATCACCTGCTCTGCCTCTGGAACTCTGGAGAAACACAAAAAGGGACACACCCAAAGCTGCTTCACACACAACTGCTCCTGGCTACTGTGTTCCACAGGAAGCGCTCTCTGCTGACACCTCTGTTCATGTCAGGAACTGTCCAAATTTACAAATTTGTTTAACTTTTTGGCACCAGTTGATTTAAAAAAATATTTTTCCTCTGGAGTACCCCTTTGAGGTCAAAATTGGCTTGGTCTTCAATGGGTTAAAATGACTATTTGCAATATACTGTTATTCTGTTTCTAATGTAAACAAGAAAATTCCAGAGCTTCCTTGAATCATTTAAAAATACTGAAAATATCCAACTCCTAAAAAACAAGCTAGTGTAATATGCAGCTATATTATCCAAGTACAGTACAGTTTAAAATTTCTATAAACTTTAAAATAAATGGGCCACCTTCACCTAATAAATTGATGCAATTTGGCCACTAAATGATGCATGATGCTAGAAAATTGAGCCTTATGCTTCTCATTATAGGTATTGCCGCAAAGTGTGATTTCAGGAGACAGTGTTCCAGGCAGGACTTTGGAAGGGCATGCGTGTGAGGTCAAGACTGGGGCTCTCTTTAGCCTGTGTAGGAACTATTAAAGGGGTACTCCAGTGTTTTATTTCCTGTCCTCTATCCTAATAATAAGGAATAAGTATCACCTTATTTACACCCTGTGCCCCCTCCTGTTTTTGAAGAACGCTTAGAAGCTGAGCACTCATGGATGGTCCCAATGGCTGTCAGGGCTGGGGCCCATGGTTAATGCCAGATATCACCGATCAGGACTAAAAAATTGTAATAAAAAAAGGTTTACATTTTTTTTAAACTAAATGTTAATTAAGCCCTTCTATAATAAAACATTGAATTACCCCCCTTTTTCCCATTTTTTAAATAAAATTATGTAAAAAAAAAAAGACATATGTGGTGTCACTCCGTGCGCAAATGTCCAAAATATTAATATTAAATATAATGTTAATTAAATCGCAGTCAATGGTGTATACATAAAAAATATCAAGGGAAAAAAAATATATAAAATATATAAAAACCAGTCCTCTAAAGCACTAGGGGTATGGAAAAAGAAAATGAGTGAATAGAATGTGGATCCAATTGTTTTAGTGAAAATAAAATTGTGTTTATTACGTAGAACAATATAATATACAGCCAATCACCTGGCAGGGCCCTGCCAGGTGAAAGGCAATAAAATGTTAAAATATTGATAAAAAATAGCACAAAAATACAAAAGATAAATTAAATTAATATCCGATGCAAAGATAAAAAGTCTCTTTTCAATGATCACAAGTCTCCTTGAGAATCCATCAATGCTGTATGTTAAAAATCACAAATATATCGCGGATGCCGGGAATGTCACAAGTATCATATGGTCTTGCAGAGACTCAATAGTAACACTTATCAGGGGTAAATCAATTATAAGTCCTGCAACAGTGTTGTGGTCTTGGATGCAGTAGCAAGTCAGCTGAATCGGTAAGTATAATTGTAGCGAATATATCGCGGTGCACAGCACCACTCACCCTCCTCAACAGCCGCGATGGATGCAGTGCCTGTCTGTATTCCGGTCGGGGTGAGTGGCTCTCCGGGGGCGTCCGGCCTAACGGAGTAGTGTCCAGGAGTAGTGTCCAGGAGCTCTGCCGTCCGGGGCTGCGAATGAAAAACCGACAACAGGTGCGTGTCCCAATGATGCGCTAGCAGTGCGCTCGTAATGGCGGTCCCTATACCGCAGGCATCCAGCAGTTGCAAGTTGGTAATTGAGCGGATAGGTTCTTTAAAGTGATATACACCTAATGTCTTTGTGCTTTAGACAAGGCCAGACGCGTTTCAAAGCCACGGGCTTTTTCTTCCTTTTGGTCACTGAAGAAAAAGCCTGTGGCTTTGAAACGCGTCTGACCTTGTCTAAAGCACAAAGACATTAGGTGTATATAACTTTAAAGAACCTATCCGCTCAATTGCCAACTTGCAACTGCTGGATGCCTGCGGTATCGGGACCACCATTACGAGCGCACTGCTAGCGCATCATTGGGACACGCACCTGTTGTCGGTTACTCATTCGCAGCCCCGGACGGCAGAGCTCCTGGACACTACTCCTGGACACTACTCCGTTAGGCCGGACGCCTCTCCGTGCCAGCCCATGACATTCGGAGCCCCCGGAGAGCCACTCACCCCGACCGGAATACAGACAGGCACTGCATCCATCGCGGCTGTTGAGGAGGGTGAGTGGTGCTGTGCACCGCGATATATTCGCTACAATTATACTTACCGATTCAGCTGACTTGCTACTGCATCCAAGACCACAACACTGTTGCAGGACTTATAATTGATTTACCCCTGATAAGTGTTACTATTGAGTCTCTGCAAGACTATATGATACTTGTGACATTCCCGGCATCCGCGCTATATTTGTGATTTTTAGCATACAGCATTGATGGATTCTCAAGGAGACTTGTGATCATTGAAAAGAGACTTTTTATCTTTGCAGCGGATATTATTTTAATTTATCTTTTGTATTTTTGTGCTATTTTTTATTAATATTTTAACATTTTATTGCCTTTCACTTGCCAGGGCCCTGCCAGGTGATTGGCTGTATATTATATTGTTCTACATAATAAACACAATTTTATTTTCACTAAAACAATTGGATCCACATTCTATTCACTCATTTGCTTTTTCCATACCCCTAGTGCTTTAGAGGACTGGTTTTTATATATTTTATATATATATTTTTTTCCCCTATATTAGATTAGGCCCCTTGGGTGGGGGTATCACCTTTAACCTCAAGCACTATACTCTCTCTATATCATAAGTGAGCTACACATTATTATCTTTTTCATAAAAAATATCAAGTCCAGAATTGCGTAATTTTGTTCACTTCATATACCATTAAAAATGTATAACAACAAGCTATCAAAAAGTCCCATCAAAACCAAAATTATACTTATTAAAACTACAGATTATGACACGCCCCCATACATCACCGTATTTGGACATGTAAAAAAAAAGTTATAGGGGACAGAAGAGGACACTTTTAAGCATATTAATTTTCATACAAAAAGTTATAATTTTATGAAAGAAGTAAAATGAGGTAAGATGAAACCTATATAAATTGGGTATAGCTGTCATTGAATGGACCTATAAAATAAAGATAATTGTCATGACCGACTGGGGGGCAGGGAGAGTGAGCCCTAAACTGACCCTAAAACACTCCCCCTGCCTACTTGCCCATCCATCCTAAGAGATGGATCGACAACTGACCGCCAGTCCCTCCCTGCGCTACAGTGCAGTGGCTTAAAAACAAATAAATACATAGTCAGTCACAGACCAGAAACATAAACGGAAATCTACTAGACAACCAGATTTACCAGACAGGATACAAATACTAACAGGGCAGAATATAAACAGGATAACTGATCTGGAACATAGGACACTGTTCACACAGGGACACAGAAAAAACAGGATACTCCACTCCACAAAAGGAGTAGCCATTATAATAAAGCCAAATAGACTACTGGCCAGTGGGCACACTCTACTGTGTGATCAGGATGCTGACCCAGTAGGAAACAGAAATATAAAACATGAAACTTCATAAAAACGGATACAAGAACACCAAACTCTACAACGTAGAAGAACTCCGATCAGGATACTAGACAGGATATTACTCAAGATACAAAACAGGATATATTTCAAAACCAAATTCCACTAAGAGGGAGGAACGCAGAACAGGATTATCACAGTGTGAACACCGACAAAGCATAACAGACATACACCCTAACCGACTAAAGTAACACAGACTAAAATACAAGTAGCATGCTATTTAACCATTTGGCTAAAAACCCAGATAAAATCACAAGATAATACAAGGTAAATGCTCAAGCAGACACAGTCAGAGTATATTGCACAAGCAGACAAAGTGTATTGCACTAATAGCCAGCAACCAGCATACAGACTGAGCTGCAGTTATATAGCCACACCTGCCTAGCACAAGAGTGAAAGGTTTAAGGCTAGGTTCACACTACGGAATTTCCGCCTGCAATTCCGCTTTGAAATTGCAGCCAGAAATTCTGCTTGCTAAAATGTATAGTGTTGTGAAAGGGTGTCTGTTCACAAATTCACACTTCGGAATTTGTGAACGGAAAATCCGATTGGAAATTTCCGTCTGAAGAATGGCGTTGCTCATTCTTCAGGCGGAAATACTGGTGGTACACATTGCATTCTATTGAAGACTGCAGTGTCCGTGCGGTCCTAGTGCCGACTGATGCTGGCCGCACTCGTTATCTCCTAGCGGAAATTTTCTGCTTGGAGATTCCGAAGTGTGAACCTAGCCTAACTCTTTCACACCTGGAAAGGAAAGCACAGAAAACAGAATGCATGAAAAACAAAGTCTGAACAGGGCCTAAAACAGAAAAATGCAAAAACAAATAATTGGACATTAAAATAATGTTTTATTTTTATTGAAAAGTGCACTGCATAGATACAGAACCCCCCAAAATTAAAACATTTACATTTTTTTTTTTTTGCCACATAATTTATTTTTTTTGTTTTATTTTGCGGTGAAATGATTGATGTCATTACAAAGTAAAATTGGTGGCACAAAAAATAAGCCCTCATGTAGGTCTAAGCGTAGAAAATTGAAAGTATTATAATTATTAGAAGGTGAGGAAGAAAAAAAAAAGTTGCAAATATGAAAACTTCCTGTGTGCTCAAGGGGTTATCCTGTACTGATCCAGAGTAACACCCTAATAAATGCTATTACTGTATCTGCTGTATCTGCTACATTCAATTAGCCCCATCTGTACTGCATGGTGCAGTCTGCACCATTTAGACTCACCCGGAGGACACAGGACTTAAGGTGGGCAGGCACACTGATGCAATGCAGGGACAGCTTGGGGCTGTTGCTGTAGACTTTGCACACCTGCTCTAGAACGGACACGTTACTGCTGGTGCACACTGACAGCCAGTGATCCTCCAACCACAAAAGAGGCTTCAGATTCGGCTCTTGCTTGGTGACTGTGAGGCAGAAACTTGGATTCATGCCCCCACATCCTTGTCCCCCAGACCACTCTGTCCTCCAAAACACCCTATACTCCAAACCCCTTGTGCCTCAGACCACTCTATCCCCCAGATCTCTCTGTCCTCCAGACCAATCTATCCCCTAAATTGTTCTCTTCTTAAGACTGCAATGTTCTCTCTCTCTATCTAGACCATTCTGTCTTCCAGACCACTATGTCCTCCAGACCCCTCATGCCCCAGACCACTCTATCCTCCATACCACTCTGTCCTCCAGACTACTCATGCCCCCAGATCACTGTGTCCTTAAGACTACTCTGTCTTTAAGATGAAGAAGATCCCGGCACACGGTTAGTAGCTCTTTACTCTTTTTTATTAGAGTTTTTCAGCTTTGCGTTACTGAACGTGTTACGGCTCCAACTGAGCCTATCTCAACAGCTGATTACACACATCTTATATCATCCCATAGCAAACATGAAAACGTACTGGATCAGAAAACATGTACTGGATCAGAAAACATGTACTGGATCAAAAATATATAACTTGCTGTTAAACAAAAAGGAAAACAGTATATACCAAACAAAATATAGGTGTATCAACACTTTGAAAAACCTAAATCGAAATCTCACTATAATCGGATTATCTTGTAAAGTATATTCAAGTCATTCTCTGCTGGATCTGGAAGTAAGAATAAGACATAATATATCAGGTATCATATACACTGTATAATCTCATAATCTCTGTTCAACCCTTTAGGAGATAATGTAGCCAACGTGCCTGTCGGCGAAGAAGAATGTCCATGTGAACTATTATATATTGGAGAGACCTCACAACGAATGAAAGTTCGTCTAAGTAAACATAAATCAACAATTCGTTGTAAAAATGTATTACTCCCTGTGCCACACCATTTTCATGAAAAAGGTATCAAATTAAGGTATCAAATTTTGGAGTAAGTGCAACACCCCAGACGGGGTGGTGATACAAAAAAACTTCGCCGAGAGGCATATTGGATACATACGTTGGCTACATTATCTCCTAAAGGGTTGAATAGAGATTATGAGATTATACAGTGTATATGATATCTGATATATTATGTCTTATTCTTACTTCCAGATCCAGCAGAGAATGACTTGAATATGCTTTACAAGAAAATCCGATTATAGTGAGATTTCGATTTAGGTTTTTCAAAGTGTTGATACACCTATGTTTTGTTTGGTGTATACTGTTTTCCTTTTTGTTTAACAGCAAGTTATATATTTTTGATCCAGTACATGTTTTCTGATCCAGTACATGTTTTCTGATCCAGTACATGTTTTCATGTTCGCTATGTGATGCTATAAGATGTCACTTCCGATGTGTGTAATCAGCTGTTGAGAAAGGCTCAGGTGGAGCCGTAATGTGTGCAGTAACGCAAAGCTGAAAAACTCTAATAAAAAAGAGTAAAAAGCTACTAACCGTGTGCCGGGATCTTCTTCATCTATTCAAGTGTTTTCCTCGTGCACGGGGACTTTGCCGCAGTGCCAACTGTTCACTCTTACTCTGTCTTTCAGACTGCTCTGTTGCCCAGATCGCTCTGTCGCCCAGATCGCTTTGTCATCAGAATCCTCTGTCCCCCAGAACAGTCTTTTCCTCACACCCCTGCCCTCCAGACCCAACCCTCAGACTGCTTTTTCCTCCAGACCTCTGTCCTCCGGACCTCTCTGTCCCCCAGATTGCTTTGCCACCCAGACCCCTATCATCCAGATCAATCTGTCCCCCAGAACCCTGTCCTTCAGACCCCGGTCCTCCAGATCCCTCTGTCACCTATACCCTTCTACTCCTGACCCCTGTCCTCAGACCCCTCTCTTTCAGACCCCTGTCTGCAGATCCCTCTCCTTCAGACCACTGTTTCAAGAACCCTGTGCTCCAGCATAATCTCCTCCCAACTCCCATCCTCAGACCCCTGTCATCTAAACCCCTCCTAACCCCTGTCCCCAGACTCCTCTTCTCCAGACCTCTGTTTCCAGATCCCTGTCCTCCAGACCCCTCCCGTTCAGACCCCTGTCCTCAGACCCCTATTTTACAGACCCCTCTCCTCCAAACTCCTGTTCTCCAGGCCCCTCTCCTCTAGACCCTTGTTCCAAGTCCCCTGTCCCCAGACCCCTCTCCTTCTGACCTCTGTCCTCCAGATCCCTCTCCTCCAGACCCCCATTGATACAATCATCAGCCAGAGGGAAGTTACAATGCTGGTGCCGGCTACCCCACCAACGTACACTTACAGGGGGAGGAGAAGTTTATCTTAGCCAGGCACCGAGCATTAGAGAGGCAGTCTATTTCTAGTGCCTGATGCTTTGCTGTGCTGATTCTCCCTGTAATGGTAAGTCACGCACAGGGCACCAGGAGCTGCACAAACAGCTTGCAGTCCCAAATTTTAAGTTAGGACTGCGGACAGAACTAGGGAGGATTCCGCCATCATCGGTCTCCCCCATGTGATTTTTTTTTTGGGAGATGTGTCATTCTCAAAGAGGCTGTGCTAAGCCTCAACATTAATGTAATCTTCCTACCCCATCCCTCCCGTACTTTCCTTACTGACGTCTTTGGTGCTGGAAAAGGGGCCCTGCACAATCAAAGCAGGGAGGTGTGAGGGAGAGAGGAGGCAATAATGCTGAGGCTAAGCACTGAGCTCTAAGCATGCTCTACAGTTGACAAATTCCCTTTAAAGAATTACTGTCATTTTTTTTTTTACTTTTCATTACCTGTGCTAATATTAGATGTTTTATTTCTCCTTATTGCATTTCTGCAAAGACAGGATATTTCCTTGTTAAAACTGCCAGCACAGACCTGTCACAAAGCTAATTGTAACTATTAGTCTTAGTGTTGCTCCAGTAGTTTTCTAAACTTAACAAACTAATTCAGAGCATCTGGATAGTTACATTGATCAAGAAAGCATAACATAAAAAAAAAGGAAATTCATGCAAATCCTTGGTACCCCGTGTCTTTTTTTCATTATGTAAAATTTTAAATTAAAATATTATAAAGATTGCTATAGAAATCACAATCATTTTAAGAGAAATGCCTTATCAATGTTTATATTTAAAGCAAATACAAGAAGGATATTTGAAATCATCCTTCTCAAATTAGTCTAGAACGCAATAAGATTTACATTTCCAGGTAGTATGATGATCTATTCATTTACCTGTCATAAATAAATATACACCAATTAAATATTTTTTCAAAAAATTACCCCATCATAAGATAAGAGCCTCAATATTACTATTATTCCATAGAAGAAGGTGAACTCAAAAGAGGAACTGTAGGAAGCCAAAGAAAGGCAGGATGCCTCATAGATGGGACACTGGAGTAGGTGGTAACCAGTGTTGAGCAAGCTTTCCAAAATTTAAGCTCATCGGGCTCGCCAAACTTTCAGATAGGGTTCAGTTCACATGAAATAAGCTGGATAAGTTGTGCTGCACAAGGCAAGAGTTTATTAGCGGTGCTGAGCAGCCCTTAACTCCTTGTGGGGGGGGGGGGGGGGGGGCTGGTTATACATTATGCGGCACCCTATATAGATAGTTGTATATTGTATACAGTACTTCCCTCCTCGTTTCTCCTTAGGCCTATGTTTTTGTGTAGTCCCGCCTCTAGAGATGACATCACTAGAGATGGAGCTACACAAGTAGAATCTCAAAGCCTGGAAGGAGGTGCAAACAGTATGGCTCTGTTCACATAATGCATTTTTTTTAAAGGCATGTGTAAACAGACTCTTTCTGTCAGTGTCTTCTTAACCACAGAGCATCCAGCTGTTGCTTAACTACAACTCCCATCATTCCCAGACAGTCAAAAGCTGTTTGGGAATGCTGGTGGTTGTAGTTTAGCCACAGCAAGCCTCCACCTGTTGCTAGACAGCAACTCCCAATATTTACAGACAGCCAAAGGCTGTCTGGGAATGATTGGGATTGTAGTTTAGCAACAGCTGGAGGCTCTCTGTTTGGGAACACACTGGTTTATGAAAATACAGGGAAGCACATATGTTTTTTCAAAAATAAATAAATAACGTGTGGGATTGCCTGTATTTTTATTCTCAACCAGATACCAACCAAGCAGCAACTGCCTAATGTTACGAGGGTGGGCTGCGGAGGGACAATTATTATTGTCCCTCCCCAGCCTAAATAACACCAGCCTGTTATCACCTAGGCTCAAGCGTGCCAATTTTGATGCTCTGGGCGTGTTATTATTATTCCCAGTACCACAGTGGAAAACTTTTTTTTTAATCAACTGGTGCCAGAAAGTTAAACAGATTTGTAAATTACATCTATTAAAAAATCTTAATCCTTCCAGTACTTATTAACTGCTG
Source organism: Hyla sarda (assembly GCF_029499605.1). Lineage (NCBI taxonomy): Eukaryota > Metazoa > Chordata > Amphibia > Anura > Hylidae > Hyla > Hyla sarda. The sequence goes on along the minus strand of NC_079190.1, from coordinate 374,658,641 downwards.
AATACTACAGAGGAAATTATTTTCTTTTTGGAATACAGAGCTCTCTGCTGAATCACGAGCACAGTGCTCTCTGCTGACATCTCTGTCCATTTTAAGAACTGTCCAGAGTAGGAGAAAATCCCCATAGCAAATATATGCTGCTCTGGACAGTTCCTAAAATGGACAGAGATGTCAGCAGAGAGCTCTGTGAACTTGATGGAATCTGGTCTTTTTTCAATCTTATGAACTATGTTACTATGGTACATTTAGAAAGTTTGTTAACCCTTTAGGTGTTTCACAGGAATAGCAGCAAAGTGGAGGAGAAAGCTCAAGATCCCAATTTTTACACTAACATGTTATTGTATCCCCATTTTTTTTATTTTTACAATTGGCAAAGGAGGAAAAGCCCCCCAAAATTTGTAACCCAGTTTCCAGTATGTAAATACCTTATATGTGGATGTTTATTGTTCTGAGAGGGCACTAGAGGGCTCAGAAGTGAAGGAGCAACATTGGGCTTTTGGAGAGAGAATTTTGCTGAAATGGTTTTTGGCTGTTGCATTTAGGAAGCCTCCATGGTGCCAGAACAGCATAAAACCCCCTATATGGCACACAATTTGTTTAACTACACCCCTCAAGGAACATAACAAGGGGTACAGTGAGCCTTGACACCCCACAGGTGTTTGACAAATTTTCGATAATGGACGTAAAAATGAAAAATGTGATGTTTTCACTAAAATGCTTGTGTAACCTCAAATTTTTCATTTTCACAAGGGGTAATACGAGAAGAAGAGTATGCAAATACCCCATATGTGGACGTAAAGTGCTATGCGGGTGCACAATAGGGCTCATAATAGAAGGCATGCCATTGGGTTTTTGGATAGAGAATTTGGCTAGAATTGAAGTCGGGTGTTTTTTTGGTGGGTTTATGTCAGAAATGCTACAACTATTAGCCACCCCTGTGCAAATCACCATTTTAGGCCTAAAATGTACATGGTGCGCACTCACTCATGAGCCATGTTGTGCACCCGCAGAGCACTTTACGTACACACATATGGGGTATTTCTGTACTCAGGAGAAAAATGGGTTACAAATTTGGGAGGTCTTTTTCTTCTTTTACCTCTTGTGAAAGTTAAAATTTTGGGGCTACACCAGCACGTTAATGTAGAAAATGTAAATTTTTTTACACTTACATGCTGGTATAGCCCCCATCTTATCTTTTTCACAAAAGGTAAAAGTAGAAAAAGCCCCCCAAAATTGTGAAGCAATTTCTCCCTAGGACAGAAATACCCTATGTGGCCCTAAACTGTGCAACAGGGCACAGGAGTGAGAGAGCTCCATGCGCATTTGAGGCCTAAATTAGTGATTTGCACAGGAGTAGCTGATAGTTGCAGAGCTTTACTTACATGCGGTGTATCAAAACACTGCAGCTAGTAAATCTCCGCCTATTGCAGTGTTTGCCAACCTGGGTGGCTCCAGCTGTTGCAAAACTGTGTCTCCCAGCATGTTGGGGGTTGTAGTTTTGCTATAGCTGGGGGCAACCTTGTTGGGAAACACTGCCCTACTGTGTTGATCCAGAGGAAGGCAAAAATTGCCAAAGATCAGGGCCTTGATCCCTACCTCCTGGAAATGAAGGAATGTCCCTGTGTTGCCAGTGCTCCAGAATAGTACAAAAGCGTTGTACAATGCCATCTGGACCAAGTACACAGCTGCTTTTTTGCACCATCTTCTGGTTTTGCGCAGAACAACTCCTCCCATATACTGATTGTAGTCAAGGATACAATGAGGGTTGAGGACCAGTCCCACAGTACCTTGTACAGTGACAGGGGTGCTACCATTACAGTGAATAGTGGTCAGCGTAAGAGCATCCCTCTTGTTCTTCTACCTGACCAGCAACATATTGTCACTTGTAAGGGCCCTACTTTCACCCCTAGGGATAGGATGTTTTGGAAGGCCTCTCTGATTTTTCCGCACAGTGGCTTTGGCGGAAAGTGACTTGAAGAGAGGGATGCTTGTATAAAAGTTATCCACATAGAGGTGGTAACTTTTATCCAGCAGTGGGTACATCAGTTTCCACAAAATTTTCCTGCTAACTCCCAGGAAGGGGGCGGGGGGCATTCTGGGGGTTCAATTCAGGAATCCTTCCCTTCGTACACCCTAAATCAGTAAGTGTACCCTGAGGTACTCTCACAGAGCTTGTATACTTTCACGTCATACCTTGCCCTTTTACTGGGAATGTACTGGTGGAAATGAAGCCTTCCTTTCAAACTAATAAGGGACTCATCAATGGCAATGTATTTTTGGCCGACATAGGCCTCTGCAAATTTAGTGGTAAAATGATCTATGACCAGCCGTATTTTTAAAAGGCGGTCATAGGTGGGATCATCTCTAAGTGGACATGTTGCATTATCTGCATAATGCAAACATTTCCAAATAGATTCAAAGCGACCACTTTTTTAATGGCCATATGGTAAAGTGGGGTGTTGTAAAAAACATTCACACTCCAATATTGCAGAACGCTTGGTTTTTTGACTAGGCCCATATGCAAAACAAGGGCCCAAAATGTCCTCATCTCAGCTGCATTGATGGGGGTCCATGTGTTGGTCCTAGCCAAAAAACAGTCAGGGTTCTGGATCAAAAATTGTTGGGTGTAAAGATTTGTTTGCGCCACCATCAAATTGACAAAGTCCTCACTGAAAAAAATGTAAAATAGTATATTTCAGTGAAGCCTGTGGTGTCAATTTGGATTCCTGGGTGTCCCACAAACCCAGGAATCCGTGGCTCATAATTGTCCGAAACTGGAGTCCAGAGGGGGTCATCTGTAAGGGGTACAGGGAAACTGGTACTGGGAAGAGGGATGCTAGTTTAGGGGACCTCTACTGGCATTGCCCTGCGGTGCCACCTTCTAGGGGGCTCATCATCACTTAATGATGAGAGGAAAGAGGTAGAAAGAAGGAAAGAGGGGTCTTCCTTTTCTCCTTCACTGGCGGATTCGGAGTCAGAGGCAATAAAGGCATATGCCTCCTCCACGGAATATTCCCTCTGAGACATTGCAATGGGAAGGGGTTAATGGGAAGGGGTAAATGTAGGGTATGTATGGGTATGTGTGCTTTGCACTTTATTTTATAGAGTGTAGTGTTGTGTTTTTAAAGTTTTTAACTGTAAGAAAAAAAAACAGCAAAAAAAAAAAATACACCTCCCCAAAAAGCTGATCAGGAAAAAAAGATTACTGATCAGCAATCAGGGTCCAGCCACACAACACCAAACAGTTGTTGGTGGCATGGACCACAGTCGCACAAAAAAAAGCAAAAAAAACGGAAAAAATACAACTGTAAAAACAAACAAACAGACAAAAAAAAAATTAACGCTACAGCAGCACCCTAAAGTACTGTCTGGGTCAGTCAGGTGACCCCAAGACAGTACAGGGGTGAAGCTGCAAACTGCAAACTTTTTCTCCCTGCCTAACCTCTCCCTGCCTCCTGTAATCTGTCCCTTACCACTCACGAACGATCAGGCCGGCAGACTGGAAGTCCCAGCGGGCCCGCAGTAGGTCGGGGTCCTGTAGCTCCGCTCTGCTCACTGATCCGAATTGCAGTTAGTGGGCAGAGCGGAGAAACGGGAATTCATATTCACCACTGTTGCAGTGATTGGACGGTCGATCGGGAGGTGGCACCCATGCCACCTCCCTCCTGGAGCTCAAGGGTGATTGGTGCTGTCTCAGTCCAGAGACACGATTGGCCCGGAAGATAGGTGATTCGTCGGTCAGAATTGACCTGCAAATCATATGCCGATATGAGGGAGTCTCAGGACCCCCTGGGCGATATGCCAGGCTGGCTGCTGTTTAATAACAGCAGCCATCCCGGCCCAATCACCACGTCCGGTGCGGGGTGTTGCACTTAGCAACACCATGCATTTACGGTGCATGTCCTTAAAGGGGTGCTCCGGGGCTTAGACATCTTATCCCCTATCCAAAGGATCATGCACGCGGTCCCCCGTTTGTAATCAGTCCCCGGAGCGTGTTCGCTCCGTGTCTGATTACGGGCGACTACAGGGCCGGCGACGTGTGACGTCACGCCTCCACTCCCGTGTGATGTCACGCTCCGCCCCTCAATGCAAGCCGACTGGAGGGGGCGTGATAGCTACACACCCCCTCCCGTAGGCTTGCATTGAGGGGCAGAGCGTGAAGTCACCCGGGGGCTAAGGCGTGACATCACACTCCGCCGGCCCTGTAGTCACCCGTAATCAGACCCGGAGCGAACACGCTCCGGGGACTGATTACAAACGGGGTGCCGCGTGAATGATCGCGGGCGTCCCCAGCTGCGGGACTCCCGCGATCAGGTATCTTATCCCCTATCCTTTGCATACGGGATAAGATGTGCAAGCACCAGAGAACCCCTTTAAGGGTTAAAGGGGTATCCTCAACCCCTTAAAATGTATCCCCTAGAAACAGTGTTTGACCACAGGGAAGTCAGCTTCTGGGAACCCCTGCAATCTCCATAATAGGATCCGAGCTCTCCATACTGCATAAATTAATGGGTCAGTAAGTTCTCTATGTCTATGGCAGTTCCAGAGAAACCCCAAGCACTGTACATCATTAAAAGTGTATTCCAGACCCTAAAAATGTATCCCCCTGTTGTGTGAATAAGTGTCTGATTACTGGGAATTCTAATCTCTATTGTTAAAAAAACAAACAAAAAAAAAGTCATGAAAATGTAAAACATAAGCTTCTGGGAAAACTATTGTTTCAGGAATCTTGTTCCCTTGCATTTCGTCATTTAGTTAAATGATTTTTCACCAGGACAAGTCCTGGGCTCATTATGTCACACTGTCAATCACTGGTTGAGGAGGGACACAACTGCGGCTAGCTGAGGTGCAGTCTAGCACGTTTACCCTCGTCACCAGGAAAAGGATTGCAGTGAGTGCCGTAGCAGTGATACCGGAGGCACCAGGGGACCATCTGATGGTGAATCAAGTTTTTTTCTTTCTGTTAGCAGGCTGAACAGGATAGTAAAAAAAAGTTAAATGTTTAAATACTCCTTTAATGTGCAAAATTATGCGCAGGAGGCACTATTTCTTTGCTCATGCCCTTCTCTGATGCTACCAGTAATAAAAGATTTGATGTTGCTTCCGTATACACAATTATCCCTATGGATAAAGACATTTTAAGAAACTATTTCTTGCACAATAAACAAAAACAAGCTCTTTTGGATTAATTAGTTTAGTAACATATGAATATTTGTTAACAATAATGCATTTCTCTGGTTCAATGGTACAGTGATGGGGGCTACATCCATCTACCTTACAGAAAGATATAAATAATGGGATAATTTACTGATAAAGATATACCGACAATTGTCTACTGTTATAAAATATTACAAAATAAGTTGTAGCCATTTTGCTATTGGGGTTGTTACGCCGAGAGCTCCGGGTCCCTGCTCCTCCCCAGAGCGCTCGCGGCGTTCCTCTCTCTGCAGCGCCCCGGTCAGACCCGCTGACCGGGAGCACTGATATTGACATTGCCAGCGGGGATGCGATTCGCATAGCGGGACGCGCCCGCTCGCGAATCGCATCCCAAGTCACTTACCTGTCCCGGCCCCCGGCTGTCATTTCCTGGCGCGCGCGGCTCCGCTCCTTAGGGCGCGCGCACGCCAGCTCTCTAAGATTTAAAGGGCCAGTGCACCAATGATTGGTGCCTGGCCCAATTAGCCTAATTAGCTTCCACCTGCTCCCTGGCTATATTACCTCACTTCCCCTGCACTTCCTTGCCAGATCTTGTTGCCTTGTGCCAGTGAAAGCGTTTAGTGTTGTCCAAAGCCTGTGTTTCCTGATCTTCTGCTATCCACATTGACTACGAACCTTGCCGCCTGCCCCGACCTTCTGCTACTTCTGACCTTGCCTCTGCCTAGTCCTTCTGTCCCACGCCTTCTCAGCAGTCAGCGCGGTTGAGCCATTGCCGGTGGATACGACCTGGTTGCTACCGCCGCAGCAAGACCATCCCGCTTTGCGGCGGGCTCTGGTGAATACCAGTGGCATCTTAGAACCGGTCCACCGACATGGTCCACGCCAATCCCTCGCTGACACAGAGGATCCACATCCAGCTAGCCGAATCGTGACAGTAGATCCGGCCATGGATCCCGCTGAGGTGCCGCTGCCAAGTCTCGCTGACCTACCCACGGTGGTCGCTCAGCAATCGCAGCAAATTGCCCAACAAGGACAGCAGCTGTCGCAGTTGACCGCCACGTTACAGCAACTTCTGCCACTGCTACAGCAGCAACCATCTCCTCCACCAGCTCCTGCACCTCCTCCGCAGCGACTGGCCGCTCCTAGCCTGCGGTTGTCCCTGCCGGACAAATTTGATGGGGACTCTAGACTCTGCCGTGGATTTTTGTCTCAATGTTCCCTACATATGGAGATGTTGTCGGACCAATTTCCTACAGAACAGTCTAAGGTGGCGTTCGTAGGGAGTCTTCTATCTGGAAAGGCTTTGTCTTGGGCCACACCGCTCTGGGACCGCAATGATCCTGCCACAGCTACAGTCCAGTCCTTCTTCGCTGAAGTCCGTAGTGTCTTCGAGGAACCAGCCCGAGCTTCTTCTGCCGAGACTGCCCTGCTGAACCTGGTCCAGGGTAATTCTTCAGTAGGCGAGTACGCCATCCAATTTCGTACTCTCGCTTCCGAATTATCTTGGAATAATGAGGCTCTCTGCGCGACCTTTAAAAAAGGCCTATCCAGTAACATCAAGGATGTGCTGGCCGCACGAGAGATTCCTGCCAACCTGCAAGAACTTATCCATTTGGCCACCCGCCTAGACATGCGTTTTTCTGAGAGACACCAGGAGCTCCGCCAGGAGCTCCGCCAGGTGCCTTGATCTCTGGGCACCTCTCCCACAGTATCCTTTGCAATCTACGCCTGTGCCTCCCGCCGAGGAGGCTATGCAAGTGGATCGGTCTCGTCTGACCCATGAAGAGAGGACTCGCCGTAGGGAAAAAAATCTATGTCTGTACTGCGTTAGTACTGAACATTTCTTGGTGGATTGCCCTATTCGTCCTCCACGTCTAGGAAACGCACGCACGCACTAAGCTCACGTGGGTGTGGCGTCCCTTGGTACGAAGTCTGCTTCTCCACGTCTCACTGTGCCCGTGCGGATTTCTCTTTCTGCCAACTCCTCCCTCTCAGCCGTGGCCTGCTTGGACTCTGGTGCTTCTGGAAATTTTATTCTGGACTCTTTGGTGAATAAGTTCTGCATCCCGGTGACCCGTCTCGTCAAGCCGCTCTACATTTCTTCGGTCAATGGAGTGAAGTTGGACTGTACTGTGCGTTACCGCACAGAACCCCTCTTAATGTGCATTGGACCCCATCACGAAAAGATCGAATTGTTCGTCCTTCCCAACTGTACCTCTGAAGTCCTCCTCGGTCTGCCATGGCTCCAGTATCATTCTCCCACCCTTGACTGGACCACCGGGGAGATCAAGAATTGGGGTTCTGCTTGCCGTAAGAAATGCCTCACCTCTGCTCCCAGTCCCGTCTGTCGGGCCTCAGTGTCTCCTCCTGTGCCTGGTCTCCCCAAGGCCTATCAGGACTGTGCCGTGCCTCCTCATAGCCCCCGTCCTGGTGACACCCTGCCCCGTGCCAAGCTTCACCCTCTGCCCTCCCTCCCCATTCCCACTCCTGCTGTACTGCCTGCCTTTGAGGAAACCCTACAATCGCTCCCAGTGTCCTCGTCCCATGTGAAGCAATTGCCGGACAAAAAAAGGGGGAGACCTAAGGGGGGGTACTGTTACGCCGAGCGCTCCGGGTCCCTGCTCCTCCCCGGAGCGCTCGCGGCGTTCCTCTCTCTGCAGCGCCCCAGTCAGACCCGCTGACCGGGAGCGCTGCATTGACATTGCCGGCGGGGATGCGATTCGCATAGCGGGACGCGCCCGCTCGCAAATCGCATCCCAAGTCACTTACCTGTCCCGGCGCGCGCGGCTCCGCACCTTAGGGCGCGCGCGCGCCAGCTCTCTAAGATTTAAAGGGCCAGTGCACCAATGATTGGTGCCTGGCCCAATTAGCCTAATTAGCTTCCACCTGCTCCCTGGCTATATTACCTCACTTCCCCTGCACTTCCTTGCCGGATCTTGTTGCCTTGTGCCAGTGAAAGCGTTTAGTGTTGTCCAAAGCCTGTGTTTCCAGATCTTCTGCTATCCACATTGACTACGAACCTTGCCGCCTGCCCCGACCTTCTGCTACTGTCCTTCTGTCCCACGCCTTCTCAGCAGTCAGCGAGGTTGAGCCGTTGCCGGTGGATACGACCTGGTTGCTACCGCAGCAGCAAGACCATCCCGCTTTGCGGCGGGCTCTGGTGAATACCAGTAGCATCTTAGAACCGGTCCACCAACATGGTCCACGCCAATCCCTCGCTGACACAGAGGATCCACATCCAGCTAGCCGAATCGTGACAGGGGTTAGTATTATTTTAAGAAGTTTAGAAAATGTATTTTAGAGCTTATGAGGTAACCTCAAGGTAACCATCAAGCATGTGTCATTTTTGTAAGATCTGGATCCAAAATCAAAAAATACTTTTTTTTACAGGACTCCTGTCTGAACACTGATTTTTTCTTTTTTATTATAAAGTTTATCTCACTGCACCTAGGAACATCCGGTGTGCTCTTAACCCAGGGACCAGGGTTTTTTCCTTTTTTGCACTTTCACCTTTTCCTCCTTACCTTTAAAAAATCATAACTTTTTCAATTTTGCACCTAAAAATCCATATGATGGATTTTGTAAGTACATCAGTCATTTTATCCAAAAATCTACGACAAAATGCAGATCGGGCTGATGTCCGGCATTAACCATTTAGGTGCGGCGATCAAACTTGATCGCCACGTCTAAAATGAAAGTAAACATTGCCGGTTAGTTCAGTGGTGCTGTATGGAACCTCCGCGGTGATATTGTGGCGTCCCGAACAGCTTTCAGGACGCGAGGAGGATCCCTACCTGTCTCCTCACTGTCCGATCGCCGAATGACTGCTCCGTGCCTGAGATCAAGACGTGAGCAGTCGAGCGGTGATAACACTGATGGCATGCTATTGCATGGCAGTGATCAGTGTAGGAAATCAGTGTGTGCAATGTTATAATCTCCTATGGGGGCTATAACATTGCAAAAAAGTTAAAATAAAGTGTTAATAAATGTGATTTAACCCCTTACCTAATAAAAGTTTGAATCATCCCCTTTACCCATAAAAAAAAAACTGTGTAATTAGAAATAAAAATAAACATGTGTGGTATATCATAAAATATCTAATAAATTAAACTACATGGTTGACCACGTAAAAAAATTCCGAAGTCCAAAATAGCGTAATTTTGGGTCACTTTTTATACCATGAAAAATTAATAAAAAGTGATCAAAAGGGCCGATCAAAACAAAAATGGTACCGATAAAAACTTCAGATCACGGAAAAAAAAAATGAGCCCTCATACTCCCCTTACATGGAACAATAAAAAAGTTATAGGGGTCAGAAGAGGACATTTTTCAATATATTAATTTTGGTGCATGTACTGTATTTATATATATATATATATATATATATATATATATATATATATATATATATATATATATTTTTTTTTTGTAGTAAAATCAAATCAAACCTATATAAATTTGGTATCCTTGCGACCGTATGGACCTATAGAATACATTTAAGGTGCAATTCTTACCGAAAATTGCATTGTGTAGGAACAGAAGCTGCAAAAAATTACAAAATGGCTTTTTTTTTCAATTTTGCCCCACAAATAATTGTTTGGTTTTGTGGTGAAATTATTAATATATTACAAAGTAAAATTGTTGGCGCAAAGAACAAGCCCTCATATGGATTTTTAGGTGGTAAATTGAAAGTGTTATGATTGAGGTGAGGAGGAAAAAACAAAAGTGCAAAAATGAAAATTCGGCGAAGAGGGAAGGGGTTAAGAAGCACAGCAGAGTGTGAGCTGAAAATATCTATTGACTGTGAAGGAAGAGGTACTTTAATGATGATTGAGTTTTGAGTTTATTGAATACAACAACTTTACGTGTAGAAATTTTTTTAATTCAAAAATATTTTTAAAGGGGTACTCCGGCGCTTAGACATCTTATCCCCTATCTTATCCCCTATCCAAAGGATAAGATGCCTGATCGCGGGGGTCCCGCCGCTGGATACCCCCGTGATCTTGCACGCAGCACCCCAGTTAAAATCAGTCCCCACCTGCCCTGTGGTTGCCGGTAATCAGACCCAGAGCGAACATGCTCCGGGGACTGATTTTAACTGGGGTACTGCGTGCAAGATCACAGGGGTCCCCAGCGGCGGGACCCCCGCGATCAGGCATCTTATCCCCAATCCTTTGGATAGGGGATAAGATGTCTAAGCGCCGGAGTACCCCTTTAAATGAAGGAGATTTTGATTAAAATGTATTTAAAGCAAGATGTATATATATATATATATATATATATATATATATATATACATTCACAGGTACAAGTTCGCCATCCTCGTGAATAACAAGAAAAATATGACATTTAAAAAGGTACAGGTGATTGTAGATGTTTAAAATATAAAAATGTAAAAGTAATGGGAAATATTTCTAGCTGTACTTTCTGCCCAGTATGTAAACAATTATGTTCAAAATTAGGAGTCAGGGCAAGCTCTAGCTATAGACTGAGTAGGCCGCTACCTTAAGTGGCGCCTTCTTGATGAGGGCACTGCCTTTTTTTTGTGAAAATCACATACACAGTCACTGTTTATGTGATGTGACAGCGCTTCGCTCCTGATGGCTGTATAAAGGAGCACTGCACTTCCGCTGCACGCTCGAGTCTTGCAGGACCGATCTTAGAATTGTGTTTACTCCTCCTTCCGCCTCCTCCCCCAAGTGGCCAACTAGATGCTGATAGTGAAGGACCTTTGATGATGTCACCATTCAGTGACCAGTTACATTTTGGGGGGCGGAGCTCAACCATGCAGGATAGAGGAGATGGCTGCTGAAGGAACTTTAATGCTGCTGTGGAGGAGGTGGGGCTGAGCTGGAGTGAAGGTCACATGATTCCTGAACAGCCACTTCTGTTGTGTTGTGTGTGAAAAAATCTGTGCCTTAGTGTCATCCCAGTAGTAAGGAAATTACAGAAGGGGGAGGTTTGTTACAGTTTGTCACCCCAGTGGTAAGGTAATGACATGAGGAGGAGGTTTGTTACAGTATGTCACCCTAGTAGTAATGATATTTCATGAGGAGGGGGTTTGTTACAGTGTGTCACCTCAGAAGTAAGAAGATTACATGGAGATTTTTTTCTTCCAGTGTGTCACTTAGTAGAAAGGTGATTCCATGAGAAGGGGGTTTGTTACAGTGTTTCACCTCAGTAGTAAGGATATTACATGGGGAGGGGGTTTGTTACAGTGAGTCACCTCAATAGTAAGGTGGGGTGTGCCAAAGGGTGGAGCCAATGGGCAGGGTCAAGTGGGTGACAAAATTAACATTTTCTCAAGGTGGCAAAATCCTTCCACCAGACCTGTCAGGAGAGTTTATTGGTTTCACGCCTGGGTTTGGCTTAAAATACTGACCAAATTCTATGTGTAAATACAGCCTAAATGTTAGGTCTTCTGTGGACACATGGGAATTATATACATGGAGTTCCTTTGTGGCCTCTAATATATAGAAAGAACTTTGTTTAAACTACATATATAGCAGCTGGTAACATTACAGACTGTACAAGAGGATATGTATGTGTCTTGGAGTGATATGCTGTTAAGATTTTGTTCTGTTCTAATAGTGAGTGTATAGAATAGTATGTTCCTTCAATAGCATAGCTACATTAGGAATGCTGCACGAAAAGCAAGGCATGCTGCAGCTGTCGAGTTAATAGCTTCTACAACTGCACAATGTTACAACATCAAAATTGATTTGAAAACTGGCTCCTTTGAAAAAATGACACAATTGTTTATCTTGGGGCCTTAAAGTGGTACACAGCCCTTAGACATCTTATCCCCTATACAAAGGACATGCGGGGCAGAGGCTTGTGACATCATGGTCACTCCCCATTCGTGACATCACGCCCATGCCCCCTCAATGCAAGTCTATGGGAGGGGGCGTGACGGCCTTGACATCTAGAGCCTCCAGCTCTCCATCTGATGCTCTAAATGAACGTCTGATGCACCCGGGAGATCGTAGGGGTCCCCAGGGGGGGGGGGGGGGACGACTCCCACTATCAGACATCAAAGGGATACTCTGCTCCTAGACATTTTATCCCCTATTCGTCATGCCCCCTTCCATAGACTTGCATTGAGGGGGCAAGGCCGTGATGTCCCGAACGGGGCGCAGCTGTGACCTCTCGAGACTATGGAGCTGCTCTAAACAAATGCTCTAAACAAATGCTGGGTGCAGCGTGGAGATTGCAGGGGACCACCGTGATCAGAGATCAAAAGGGTAAGATGCCTAGCGGCGGAGTACCCTTTTAAAGAATATATGACACCTTATTTACCTAAACTAAACCCAATAAACAAGGTTATAGTGCCTGATTAAAAAAGAGGCATAACTCATCTGGATCGGTGGTCCAGTTTTGAAGATCCAGGCTGTATACAGGCAACATTGCTGCTCCCCCCTGCGCAATGGAGGCAGAGTTGGTATGCATAGCTTTTCTTCTGCTCTCATATGTGCTGCCCACCTTGTTCTTACATGAGCAAAGGGTCTATGAAAATTTATGAGGAGGGCCCATCACAGCATCTAAATAATTAAATATCATACATAACACATAATATATCAGTAAAAAAAAGTGGTACCAATAAATAGTACAGATCATGGTGCAAAAAATGAGCCCTCATACTTCCGTGTATACGGGGGGGGGGGGGAGTTATAAGGTTTAGGAAAGGACAATTTTAGGCATACTGATTTTGTTAAAAGTTTTACTTTTAATTTCCCATACAAATAATATTTTTTTTAAATGTAGCTATATATTTTATGGTTGTTCAATTTGTTTCACAAAAATCAAGCCCTCATATGGCTCTGTGGATGGAAATAAAAGAGTTATGTCTCTTAAAAGGCAAGGAGAAAAAAAATTTAACTATATGGACTTGGCTCTTATAAGATGTCAAATCTCTTTATGTATTTCTATAATACACAGATCTAACTGTGCCTTTATATATAAAGGGTTAGTATTTATGTATTCTGTTTAACTATCAGGAATTATTAGAACATGGTAAAATGATGTGTAACTACTCATCTCAATCTAACCGTAACCTACAATTGTCTGTATGTTTCATATCTTTTCTATTATAAAACATTCATGTTTGTCATGAAACCTAAGAAAAATGATTGAAAAAGAAGTCATATATATATATCCACCGTACGTATGTAGTTTATTAAGGAATGCATCAGGAGAGAGCATTTAAGAAAACAAGCCAGCCGAGAATTATGTCTATTATTAAGCGTATAGTAATGCTATTGGGACCATCGGATAACCCTCTCCACTTTCTCAGTCTAATTCATGTCAAGTCGGTACTAACTCCTCTGACGGCTGGGATGTAAAAGAGACTTACTCAGGCCTCTAGTTTAAATTCATGATCCATGCATCTCCAGGCAGCATCACACATAAAAACCACAAAGTACTGTTTTACGGGCTTCGCGGAGGGAAACCAACAAGGACACTAAGGGCTTATTGAGGAGAAAATATTCTTTTAGATGAGACTGGATGGTCTATGTGATGTCAGAAAAAGAATTAACCTATCCAATAAAAGCTCAGTGTGGAGACCTAACAAAAGAAATATATAGGTAAAATAAATGGGGCAGGATGACTGCAAATAAGACAAGAACAAAGAAGAATACTTTTGGAATCACTCCAGTCTATAGTAGTACCCTGTAAATGTTAAGTGTAACTTTCATAATAATCATCTGGTATGTAACAGTCTTGAAAATTCATCCACCATTTATTTTTCATATTCTCTAAGTGTTTTCGTAGCTTTATATGTATTACAAGTTATGTCTTTCCGACTGCTTACAATGTTGATTTTCTGCTCTAAGGAGGAAGAGATCTGTAGACCAGTTTATTAGACTGACCTATGAATTAAGCTTGGCAATGGAAGGTACCGTATATACTCGAGTATAAGCCGACCCGAATATAAGCCGAGGCCCCTAATTTCACCCCAAAAACCCAGGAAAAGTTATTGACTCGACTATAAGCCTAGGGTTGGAAATACATCATCCCCGTCATCATCCAGACTCTCGTCATTAACAACCTCATCATCATCACCCTGTCATCATCACCCCTTTATCATCACCGCCTGTCATCATCCCCCTTCATCATCCCCCCTTCATTATCTCCGCCTGTCATCATCTCACCCCCCCTTCATCATCCCTGCCTGTCATCATCCCACCACCCCTTCATCATCACCGCCTGTCATCATCCCCTTATCATCCCACACCCCCCCTTCATCATCCACTTGTCATCATGCCAACCCCCCTTCATCATCCCCTTGTCATCATCCCACACCCCCCTCTTCATCATCCCCTTGTCATCATCCCAAACCCCCCCTTCATCCTCCCCTTGTCATCATCCCACCCCCCCTTCATCATCCCCTTGTCATCATCCCACACCCCCTTCATCATCCCCTTGTGATCATCCCACCCCGCCTTCATCATCACCACATGTCATCAGCCCACCCCCCCTTCATCATCACCACATGTCATCAGCCCCCCCCCCATCATCACCGCTTGTCAATGTCTTATACAGTGGTCTTAAACCTGCGGACCTCCAGATGTTTCAAAACTACAACTCCCAGCAAGCCTGGGCAGCCATCTGTGCTCCAGGGACAGTCCACTGGGGAGGGATAGTCCTTCCGGGCTGTCCATCATCACCGGAGGGGGCCTCTTCTCCGCGTTTTGGGCCCGGAATAGAGACGTTGCTTTAAAGACGACGCACAGGGACGTTGCTCATGAACGTCCCTGTGCGTTGTCGTCAAGGCAACGTGACTATTCCAGGGCCGGGCCCGAAGCTCGGAGAAGAGGCCCCCCCCCGGTGAAGATGGACAGCCCGGAACGACTATCCCTCCCTACCGGATGGTCCCTGCAGCACAGATGGCCCGGACCAGCACACCGAGCGGAGTTGAATACAAAACTAAAGGGGGTGAGAGGGGGGGTGGGCTGGATGATGTCGAAGGCCGCAGTGGTCTTCAACCTGCGGACCTCCAGGCTTACTGGGAGTTGTAGTTTTGAAATATTTAGATTTTAATACTGAAAGTGGATATCCACTGGAGATCCTGGATATCCACTTTCAGTATTAAAATCTAAATATTGTTGGAAGTTTAAACTAAAAATTATCCTTGCACACAGTGCATTAACAGCGTATTTGATGCCATCAGTCACAGAATGACTACAGAGTGAGCTCTCTGCTGCGGCCGGGTAGCTCTGTGTGCCAGCTCATTACTGGCGGCAGGAAATCCATCACTATGAGCAGACACACAGAGCTACAGGGAGCAGGGAGCTCACTCTGCCGTCACTCTGTGACTGTTGGCAGCACATCCGCAGTGTCAAATATGCTGCGGATGTGCTGTGTGTGACCCTACTCCTAAAGTTTTGCTTTTTAAATAGCAGAAGTATCACATTGAGCACTAAACAAAAGATAATGGAAATAAGTTTAGATTGGTGGTAGCTCTAGGTCCTCTTCCAAACTAATAGGGTATTTAGGACACTATAGATTAAGTTATCATTCTAAATGTGGCCTCTTGTGTACATCTGGAATATATTTACCTCCTTTTCATCTTTATTATTATTTTCTATTTTGCAATGCTGCAGATTTTTAGATCTCGCTCTTTTATACTAACCACACATCTTTCATTTCCAGTCTGTAAATTGTCAGTATAAATTACATCAATTATCAATATCCTTAGAAAATGTTATCCTGGAGGATCCAAACTTTATAAAACAGTGCAGTCAGAAATAGCCCCCCTGTAATATCCCCCTCAGCATGATAGGGAATGCAGTGACATTACTGCGATCAATTCATCTTTTGTTTTCAACCTGTAATGGCGTCTTTGGTGCTAATAATTTAGGGACATGATTGCTTTCATTACTGAGACAATATTTTTCTTAGATGAAAATTGCACAAATGTCTTCTCATTTTACTTTGGGCTATTGCAATTGCTTTGCTTACATTTGACTGTGGCTTTTCCATCAAAAATATTGTCACAATCAAGTATTGATTTGAAAGATGGAATAGAGTGGTTTGAATGATATTCTCCAAGGACAAAGGGTAGACAGACGATCCGTAACATAAGCCTATTCATCTTTGTATCCTTTATTGTTGTGTTTTTACACATTAAAAATTTTGATAGTGAACTAGAATTGTAGAAATATCCTTTTTTAAAGGACAAACATATTAAAGCGCACATTCACCTTTACACCAGTTGGGGCCACTAGCTTTAAAATAATATATATTTTTTCTGTAATCTATAAGTTATATATTGCTTTTTCCCCAGTACATATAGGGTAGACAACCCTGTTCAGTAGAAGCTCTTATAGGCAGCCCAGCACAAAGAATGTCTCTCTAAAGACTTTTCCTGGAGCTGCATTTACTCAGGTCTACTCAGAGATAACAAATAAGCATAAATCCTGACATATACAACCCTACAGAGGCAAACATGTCACTCTTTTGATCTCCATTGGGTAACAGGGATCTATAGATACATTTACC
Source organism: Hyla sarda (assembly GCF_029499605.1). NCBI lineage: Eukaryota > Metazoa > Chordata > Amphibia > Anura > Hylidae > Hyla > Hyla sarda. The sequence goes on along the minus strand of NC_079190.1, from coordinate 374,641,982 downwards.
ATGTATACCACCTACAATAAACATACACTCCTAACACAGTTTAAAAATAGCCTCAGCAGAGCAACAAGAAAAGAAAAACTGTGCCATGAATGAAGAAGACTGGATTCACACCACAGATTGACAACATGTTTCTTGTATATGTTCACATCCTGTCAAAATTGGATGCCACTGTATACATGGTCATACAGGCATAGACCCTAATGACTTTAATGGCTTGAACGTAGTCAGCAGGTGACTACACTTTGAGTTTTAACTCGGAATATGTGACTGTTTAGTGTAAAAGAGAGGAATCCCACACAGGAGGTGGAAATTTTTTTTTTTTTAATAAGATACATATAGTAAGTTAGGGATGCTTTATGTATTCTCAGCTTACAGTAATAAACTCCCTAGGGCACACTGCATCCAATCCTGGGAATCTCTTCCCACACTACATAGCAAGCCAACACTACTATACGCAGTGTTGAAATGCTGACAATTGCTGACAACCATGGGGTTTCCTGGGCAGAAACAGAAAGTTATTGGCTGAGTGCCAGAACTGGAAAACAGTGACAGTTAACACAGACGACATTAGAGAGGAGAGGCAAGTATTGTTTTTTTTTTTTTTTACAGGAAGAAGACAAAATCTACATCAGATCAAAAACCTTATATAAGTGTAAATGAGAGGCCTGTGTTTTTTTTTATATTTCAATAAAGTATTTTTTTATTTAAAACTGGTATGTTTGTCTTTGACTCAGTAGGGAAACTTGTATGACAGACACCATCATTACTAAGTTGGGGCATAGCGGCAGCCCAAAAAATGGTATATGTTAACCCCCACCATTATTACCCCAGTACTTATCGGGACTCACCACTAAGAAGACAATCATTTTACAGTCTATCCATGGAGCAGTAACATTTGGCTGCCAATGGCCAAAACAAATGAACAAATGGTCCTTGCCATTCTAGTAATGCAAGGCTGATGCTGTTTGATTTTGTACCTTTATGGTTTTAAAAAATAGGGGGATTGATTGTTATTATTATTATTATTTATTTGTGGAAGAAAGTAGGGTCTTCCCTACTTTTTATAATCAGCCAGACAGCCAACACTAAGCCCTGACTTAGTTACCTCTCCTCTCCATTGTCATCTTTGCTTACTGCCACAGGGTTTCCTGTGCAGAAGCAGAAAGTTTCTGTTGCACAGCCAAAAACTGTAACTGCCAGGGGGAACCCTATCGCAGGAAGCAGTTGGTAGCAAACTGAAGGCTGTGTATAGCAGCATTGGCTTGCTGTGCAGTGAGAGGAAGATATATCCAGGGTTGGCCACAGTGACCCTAATCTGGGGAATTTTTTGAAAGCAATATAAAGTAAAATTTTGTTTTGAAAGAACTAGTTTTGTATGAACTAAACTTTTAGTTGAGGTTTGGCCGAAGCATCTAAACTTTTAAAAATGTGCATAGCTCTAGTCATTACATGAAGTTATTTTCTTTCGAACAGCTTTCATCCAGAACAAAAAAGCAACAAATTATTAATTATCTAAGACTGTTTACACTAGCATTAGAGACCAAAACACTCAGATTCGGTGTTTATTTAGCCACAATAGTAAGAAGAGTGAAATTATTACATCATGTATAAATTAAAAGTGTAAATTTAATTTATCCATTATACAGTGGGGATCAAAAGTATGGGCACCCCAGGTAAACATTTGTATTAATGTGCATAAAGAAGCCAAGGAAAGATGGAAAAATCTCCAAAAGGCATCAAATTACAGATTAGACATTCTTATAATATGTCAACAAAAGTTAGATTATATTCCCATCATTTACACTTTCAAACTAACAGAAAACAAAAAAATGGCGTCTGCAATAGTTTGGTCACCCTGCAGAGTTAATATATTGTACTGCCCCCTTTGGCAAGTATGACAGCTTGTAAACACTTTTTGTAGCCAGTCAAGAGTCTTTCAATTTTTGTTTGAGGTATCTTTGCCCATTCTTCCTTACAAAAGTCTTCCAGTTCTTTGAGATTTCTGGGCTGTCTGTCACGCACTGCTCTTTTAAGGTCTAGCCATAGATTTTCAATTATGTTGAGGTCAGGAGATTGAGAAGGCCATGGCAAAACCTTCAGTTTACGCCTCTTGATGTAATCCCCCGTGGATTTTGAGGTGTGTTTAGGATCATTATCCATTTGTAGAAGCCATCCTCTCTTTAACTTCAGCTTTTTCACAAATGGCATCAAGTTAGAATCCAAAATTTGCTGAAATTTTATTGAATCCATTTTTCCTTCTACTCGTGAGATGTTCCCTGTGCCACTGACTGCAATACAACCCCAAAGCATGATTGATCCAACCCCATGCTTAACAGTTGGACAGAGGTTCTTTCATGAAATTCTGTTCCCCGTCTTCTCCAAACATACCTTTGCTCATTCCTGCCAAAACGTTCAATTTTAACCTCATCGGTCCACAGAACTTATTTCCAAAATGCATCAGGATTGTCTATATGCTCATTTGCAAAGTTCAAACGCTGATTTTTGTGGTGAGGAAGTGGAAGAGGTTTTCTTCTGATGACTCTTCCATGAAGACGATATTTGTACAAATATCTCTTAATAGTGGAATAGTATATCCCAACTCCAATGTCTGCCAGATCTTTCTGGAGGGATTGTGCAGTCAAACGTGGGTTTTGAAATGTTTTTCTCACAATCCTGCGAGCTGTTCTGTCTGATATTTTGCTTTAACTTCCACTGTTCCTGATCATTTCCATTTCTTAATTACATTCCGAACAGAGGATATTGACATCTGAAAACGTTTTGTTATCTTCTTATAGCCTTCTCCAGCTTTGTGAGCGTCAACTATTTTCAGTTTCAGATTTCTAGACAACTGCTTAGAAGAACCCATGGTGCTGATTGTTGGGGCAAGGTCAGATGTGTTTGGGCATTTAAAACCTTTGTGATTGACATCACCTGGTCTTCCCAGATGATGATTGAGAACAATTCATGACACTGGCAGGTCTCAGATTTGCAAAGGGGGCAGTGCATGCTTTAAATTCTGCAGAGTGCCCAAACTTTTGCAGATGCCATTTTTTTGTTTTCTGTTATTTTGAAAGTGTAAATGATGGAAATAAAATCAAACTTTTGTTGACAAATTATAAGAATGTCTAATCTGTAATTTGATGCCTTTTGGAGATTTTTCCATTTTTCCTTGGCTTCTTTATGCACATTAATACAAATTTTTACCTGGGGTGCCCAAACTTTTGATCCCCACTGTAGGTCCATAGAAACCCTCCTAATTGTTATGCGTCTGGTAATGACAGAAGCCATTACACTCATATAAAAACACCTTAAAATTTTAATTTTCTTTACTCACATATTTGTGTTTAATCCCTTAACCCCTTGAGGACACAGCCCATTTCACCTTAAGGACCAGAGCATTTTTTTTGCACATCTGACCACTGTCACTTTAAGCATTAATAACCCTGGGATGCTTTTACTTATGAAATTGATTCCGAGAATGTTTTTATTGACATATTTTACTTTAACATAGTGGTAAATTTTCCTCGATACTTGCATAATTTCTTCGTGAAAAATTCAAAAATTTCATGAAAAATTTGAAAACTTTGCATTTTTCTAACTTTGAAACTCTCTGCTTGTAAGGAAAATAGACATACCAAATAAATTATATATTGATTCACATATACAATATGTCTACTTTATGTTTTCATCATAAAGTTAACATGTTTTTACTTTTGGAAGATATCAGAAGGCTTCAAAGTTTAGCAGCAATTTTCAAATTTTTCACAACATTTTCAAAATCTGAATTTTTCAGGGACCAGTTCACTTTTGAAGTGGATTTGAAGGGTTTTCATATTAGAAATACCTCATTAATGACCCAATTATAAAAACTGCACCCCTCAAAGTATTTAAAATGACATTCAGTAAGTGTGTTAACCCTTTGAGTGTTTCACAGGAATTGCAGCAAAGTGAAGGAGAAAATTCTAAATCTTCATTTTTTACACTCGCATGTTCTTGTAGACCAAGTTTTTGAATTTTTACAAGGGGAAAGAGGAAAGAAATCCCCCCAAATTTGTAACCCAATTTCTCTCGAGTAAGGAAATACCTCACATGTGGATGTAAAGTGTTCGGCAGGCGCAGTAGAGGGCTCAGAAGGGAAGGAGCGACAATGGGATTTTGGAGAGTGAGTTTTTCTGAAATGGTTTTTGGGGGGCATGTCACATTTAGGAAGCTCCTATGGTGCCAGAACAGCAAAAAAAAACATGTGGCATACTATTTTGGAATTACACCCCTCAAGAAACGTAACAAGGGGTACAGTGAGCCTTAACACCCCACAGGTTTTTGACGACTTTTAGTTAAAGTTGGATGTGTAAATAAAAATTTTTTTTTTCACTAAAATGCTGGTTTTCCCCCAAATTTTACATTTTTACAAGGGGTAATAGGAGATAATGTCCCCCAAAATGTGTAACCCCATCTCTTCTGAATATGGAAATACCCCATGTGTGGATGTCAAATGCACTATGGGCAAACTACAATGTTCAGAAGAGAAGGAGCCACATTTGGCTTTTGGAAACCAAATTTTGCTGAAATGGTTTTTGGGGGGCATGTCACATTTAGGCAGCCCCTATGGTGCCAGAACAGCAGAAAATCCCGACATGGCATACTATTTTGGAAACTACACCCCTCAAGGAATGTAACAAGGTGTACAGTGAGCCTTAACATTCCACAGGTGTTTGACGACTTATCGTTAAAGTCGGATGTTTTTTTCCCCAAAACTTCACAGCAGTTTTTCCCCCCAAAACTTACCATTTTCACAAGAGGTAATAGGAGAAATGCCCTACAATGCTCAGAAGAGAAGGAGAGCCATTAGGCTTTTGGAAAGAGAATTTGTTTGGAATGGAGGTCGGGGGTCGTGTGCTTTTACAAAGCCCCCGTAATACCAGAACAATGGACCCCCCCACATGTGACCCTATTTCGTAAACTACACCCTACCCAGAATGTAATAAGGGGTGCAGTGAGCATTTACACGCCACTGGCCTTTGACAGATCTCTGGAACAGTGGGCTGTGCAAATGAAAAATTTTATTTTTCATTTTTACGGATGACTGTTCAAAAAATCTGTCAGACACCTGTGGGGCGTAAATGCTCACTGCACCCCTTATTAAATTCCTTGAGGGGTGTAGTTTCCAAAATAGGGTCACATATGGGGGGGAATCATTGTTCTGGCACCATAGGGGCTTTGTAAACACCCATGGCCTTCAATTCCAGACACATTCTCTCTCCAAAAGCCCAATGGCGCTCCTTCTCTTCTAAGCCCTGTAGTTCGCCCGCAAACTTTATATCCAGATATGGGGTATTTATATACTCAGTAGAAGTGGGGTTACAAATTTTGGGGGGCTTTTTTCCTATTACCCCTGATGAAAATGAAAAATTTGGGATAACACCAGCATTTTGGTGAAAAAAAAATAATTTTTTTTTGTGTTTATGTCAGAACTGCTGTAACGATCAGCCACCCCTGTGCAAATCCCCTCAAATGTACATTGCACTCTCTCACTCCTGAGCCTTGTTGTACGCCCACAGAGCATTTTACATCCACATATGGGTATTACAAATGTTGTTTTTTTTTCTTTTTTACTTTTTACCTTTTGTGAAAATGAAAAGTATGGGGCAACACCAGCATGTTAGTGTAATTTTTTTTTTTTTTTTTTTACAATAACATGCTGGAGTAGACCCATAAAGGGTAAAAGGAGAAAAAGACCCCCAAAATTTGTCAGGCAATTTCTCCCGAGTACAGAAATACCCCATATGTGGCCCTAAACTGTTGCCTTGAAATACAACAGGGCTCCGAAGTGAGAGTACGCCATGCGCATTTGAGGCTTAAATAAGGGATTTGCATAGGGTCTGACCCGGATGCAAGAATTACACTTGCCTCCGATACCCCAAATACCCTGCGGCAGTGTTTCCCAAACAGGGTGCCTCCAGTTGTTGCAAAACTGCAACTACCAGCATGCCCAGACAGCCGAATGACATGTTGGGAGTTGTAGTTATGCAACAACTGAAGGAGAACAGTTTGGAGACCACTGTGCAGTGGTGTCCAAACTGTAGCCCTCCAGATATTGCAAAACTTCAACTCCAAGCATGCCCAGACTGCCCAGTCATGCTGGGAGTTGTAGTTCGGCAACATCTGAAGAGCCAGATGTTAAAGAACTACAACTCCCAGCATGCCTTGACTGTCTGGGCATGCTGGGAGTTGTAGTTTTACAACATCTGGAAGTGCTACAGTTTTGACACCACCGTACTATGGTCTCCAAACTGTGGCCCTCCAGATGTTGCAAAACTACAACTCCCAGCATGCCATGACAGCCTTTGGCTGTCTGGGCTTGCTGGGAGTTGCAGTTTGGCAACTCTTGGAAGGCAGCAGTGAAGATCACTTACTGCTGATCTTTACTGCTGCCACTGCCGCTGCCTGCCGCCGATCTCGCCGATGCTTGCCACCGGCCCCACCATAATCACCGGTCCTGCTGCGATCGCCTGTCACAGCACCCGCTGCCATCTTCTCCCCGCTCTGCCCCAACTTTAACCCCCCGCCCCCAACTGCCATTGGTCGGTTAGTCCTAACCGCCCAATGGCAGGGGATAGGAGCGAGCCCTCAGTATGATCGAGCTGTCTCTGGCAGCTCAGATGATGGTTATTTTCTGGCTATCGGGTCACCAGAGACCCGATCAGCCCGGAACCACCGCAAACCCCACAGGTCCTTGTGTCACTTACTGACTGGCCAATGACAGCAATCAGCAGCAGGGGACCATTCTTATTGGTCCCCAGCTGCATGGTGTCATCGGTCAGCTGTTCAGACCAGCTGCGATTACATTTCTATCACCATGCCACCAGACATGGTGATAGAAAATGTATTGGATGTTTATGAACGTCCATTTGCCTTAAGGAACATGAAAAATGGACGTTCATAAACGTCCATTTCCGGGAAGGGGTTAAGGACTGTCAGGATCCGGACTGGAATGCAGAGAGGACACTGGAGGTGGATCCTCTGTGTCAGTGGGGTGATGGCGTGGGCCGTACCAGGGGAACGGAATCTAAGGGGTTACTGGTTTTCACCAGAGCCCGCCGCAAAGCGGGATGGACTTGCAGCGGCAGGTAACCCCCAGGTCGTTCCACCCGATAGCGACTCAACCCCACTGACAGCTGAGACAGGCGCGGTACACAGGGACAAGGCAAGAGCAAGGTCGGACGTAGCAGAAGGTCAGGGCAGGCAGCAAAGGGTTGTAGTCAGGGGCAACGGCAAGAGTCTGGATACACAAGCTTGGGATACACAAAACGCTTTCTCAGGGCACTAGGGCAACAAGATCCGGCAAGGACAGGAAGGGGAAGTGGGTTTTTATAGGAATGGGAGTGATTGACAACTGATTGGACCAGGCACCAATTAGTGGTGCACTGGCCCTTTAAATCTCAGAGAGCCGGCGCGCGCCCTAGAGAGCGGGGCCGCGCGCGCCGCGACATGACAGCCGGGGAACGGGACAGGTGAGAGGATTGGGATGCCACCCGCGGGCGGTCGTGTCCCGCTACGCGGATCGCATCCCCGCTGGCAGTAACAGTGCAGCGCTCCCGGTCAGCGGGTCTGACCGGGGCGCTGGAGACAGGAGAACGCCGCGAGCGCTCCGGGGAGGAGCAGGGACCCGGAGCGCTCGGCGTAACAAGGACCAAGCCAATTTTATTTTATCATTTTCATTTTTTCCTCCTCGCCTTCTAAAATCCATAACTTTTTTTTATATTTCTACAGACCCATATAAGGGCTTGTTTTTTGTGTGACCATTTACTTTGTAATGATACCTCTCATTTTACCATAAAATGTACGGCAAACCCCAAAAATATTTTTATTTAGGGAAAACCACAATTTAGCACATTTTGGAGGGTTTTATTTTCACACTGTACACTTTACAGTAAAAAATGACATGTTTTCTTTATTCTGTGGGTCAATACGATTAAAATGATACCCATGGCTACATACTTTACTATTATTGTACTGCTTTAAAAAAAATCTCAAACTTTTTGTACAAAATCTGCATGTTTAAAATCGCCCTATAACTTTTTCATTTTTCCGTATATGGGGCGGTATGAGGGTTATTCTTTTGATATCACCTTTGCATATATGAAACTCTTAAATCACTTTTTATGAATTTTTTGGGGGAATAAAATGTAACAAAAAAGCATACATTTTGTACTTTTTTCATTTTTTACGTTTATGCCATTCACCGTACGGATCATTAACATTATATTTTGATATTTTGGACACTTAAGCATGCTACCAAATATGTTTATACATTTTTTTTACACTTTGTGGGGGTGAAATGGGAGAAAGGGTAAATTTCCATTTTTATTGGGGGAGGGGTTTTTACAATTTTTTACTTTTTATTTTTACATTTTTAAACTTTTTTTTAATACTTTTTATGTCCTCATAGGGGACTATCTATAGCAATTACTTGATTGCTAATACTGTTCAATGCTATGCATAGGGCATAACACTGCCAAAAGCAGAGCAGAAGACCCCTGGAGATGGCCGGAGGCAGGTGAGGGGACCTCTGGATGCCATTTTAGATGATCGGATCCCCGCGGCAGCTCCATGGGTGATCCGATCATCTATTTAAACGTGCGTATTGCCGCAGATGCCGTCATCTGTATTGATCACTGCATCTAAGGGGTAAATGGTGGACATCAGCACAATCGCTGATGTCTGCCGTTACCGGCGGGTCCCTGGCTGCTTATAGCAGCCGGGACCTGCAGTGCATGACGCGAGTGCTCCTTATGCTCACGGTCATGTACAGAACGTAAATGTATGTCCTGGTGCGCGAAGTACCTCTGCACCATGACGTACATTTACATCCGTGGTCGTTAAGGGGTCAAACTATATGGAGAATATGGAGGATGGGATTTACAGCTTTGTTTCTATCTTTGCAGATGAGACCAAATTTGTAACTTTCCAAGCCGACTTGGACACATTTGGAGTGTTTGGACATCAACTTGGCAAAAGAGATGATATGAATAATGTAAAATTATGCATTTGGATGAAAAAACTAAAAAACTGCATGATTCATATGTCCTAGTAGTAAAGCTGGGAAAGTCACTGGAAGAGAAGGATTTGGGTGTACTTGTCGATTGCCAGAAGTCTGACCAATAAAACTGACAAACTGGAGTGGTTGATGTCTGAGGAGAATTATGACATAGTGGGTATAACAGAGACTTGGTTGGACCATAGCTGTGACTATACGGTCAACATACAGGCTTATAGTCTATTCAGGAAGGATTGGACAAAACGGAAAGGGAGAGGAGTTTGTCTTTATGTAAAATCCAGTCTGAAGGCCGCACTGCGGGAGGATATACGGGAGGGAAACAATAACGTGGATTCATTATGGGTAGAAATAAATGGAGATAAAAAGAAAAAAATTCTGATAGGGGTTTGCTATAAGCCACCAAACATAATGGAAGAGCCAGAAGATCAATTACTGAGGCAAATAAACAATGCAGCAAATCAGAACAAGGTGATAATAATGGGGGACTTTAACTATCCTGATATAAACTGGGGGACTGAAACCTGTGAATACAATTATCTGTCCCAAATGGTGCAGGGCCCGACCAGAGGGGGTGCCCTGCTAGACTTAATAATAACCAACAGACCTGACAGAGTGACTAATGTGCAAGTAGAAGGACACCTAGGAAATAGTGATCATAATATAGTGATCATAATATAATACATTATAGCTTGTTCTTCATTTTATCCCATCCGGGCTGCAAAATAAAAGAAAACAAACTTTCTCTTACCTGCCAACGAGCCATCGGAGCTCCGGTACACTCTGGTACACTCTGGTACACTCCGGTACGGCCGCAGCGATGTCCCGCCTCGGCTGGTGATAGGCTGAAGCTCCGTGTGACGTGCCGAGCTAACAGGAAGTAAGAAGAATACAGCCCGAGGACCGAACACCTGTACCGGAGTGTACCGGAGTGTACCGGAGCTCCGGGGGCTCGTTGACAGGTAAGAGAAAGTTTGTTTTCTTTTATTTTGCAGCCCGGACGGGATAAAATGAGAAAAGTGTGCACCGGACTACTCCTTTAACAATATAAAATGGGATAATGTCTTCAAAAACAAGAATACTGAAACTAAATGGGATACTTTTAAAAATATCTTAAATTCTCACTGTAAGATGTATATACCTTATGGGAATAAAAGGGTCAGGAATGAAAGAAAACCAATATGGATAAATAAAAATGTTAAGGGGGCAATAAATGACAAAAATAAAGCATTTTAACTACTAAAACAGGATGACAGTGAAGAAGCATTAAAAAGCTAAAGAGAAAAATGTAGAATATGTAAAAAAAAAGATAAGGGTGCATTCACACCCCGTTTTTGCAATACAGTTCCCGTATACGTTTTCAGTGTGAAAACCGTACGGAACCGTATTGAAAACCATATGCCTGTACTCGCCATTGAAAACCGTATGCCAAAAGATACATCAGGCTGTGTCCATTTTGCATCCTATACGGTTTTGTCAGTTTTTTTCCCGTATCCAAAATCGTAGTCTACCATATATTTTGGTCCGACCAAAACTTTGGTCCAAATAATTAAAACTTTATTCAAAATGGAGTGAAAAGTTAAAAATGTATACGTTTTTTCTTAAAAAACTGATGCAACCGGACATCATTTTTAAAACTGTATACGGTTTTTAACTGTATACGGGTTGAAATTTGTACACACGTTTTGATACAGTTTAGTCAGGTTTTGAGGAATCAGTTTTTCATCAAAAACCTGATACGGGAACTGTATTGCAAAAACGTGGTGTAGATGCAGCCTTAAAGCCACAAAAATAGAGACAGATAGAATAATTGGCAAAGAGAGTAAAACTAACCCCAAAATGTTCTTTAACTATATAAATAGCAAAAAGGTTTAAAATGAAAGTGTTGGCCCTTTAAAAAACGATAAGGAAGACATTATAAATGGGGATCAGGAAAAAGCAAATATATTAAACACATTCTTCTCCACTGTATTCACAGAGGAAAATGAAATGCCAAGTAAAATACAGCGAGATAAGGTAAACACCCCTGTACAGGTCAACTGTCTGACCCAGGAAGAATTACAGGTCACCTGTTTAACCCAAGAAGAATTACAGTGCCGCCTATAAAAAAAATCAAAATATACAAGGTCCAGATGGCATTAACCCCCGTGTTCTAAAGGAATTAAGAAATGTAATAGACATACCCCTATAGTGACAGGGACTGTTCCCCAGGACTGGCGCATGGCAAATGTAGTGGCAATATTTAAAAAGGGGTCAAAAGGTGACCCCGGGAATTATAGGCCTGTTAGTTTAACCTCGGTTGTCTGTAAATTGTTTGAGGGTTTTCTATGAGATGCTATTTTGGAGTATCTTGAAGAAAATAAATGTATGACTCAATATCAGCATGGCTTTATGAGGGATCGGTCCTGTCAAACTTACCTGGTCAGTTTTTATGAGGAGGTGAGCTCCAGACTGGACCAGGGGGAATCACTGGATGTCGTATATCTGGATTTTTCCAAAGCATTTGATACAGTGCCACATAAAAGATTGGTGCATAAAATGAGAAGGATGCACTTTATTTATCACACAGCCAGTGGTTAAAAAAGCAGGTATAGCAAATTGTATCTGGAGTGTCAGTATTTTACAGCGGACCTCCGCTTCTATAGTATACCAGTTTGCACACTCAATAGCGTCTGCAGCTCGCTATGATGTGCACATTATTACTTATAGGCTATCCTGCTTGTTTAAAACTCATTAGTTCAGGTCCCCCTCAACAGTTTCGCCACATCTGTGGCTTTATCAAGAGGTCCGGGACTGAACGCTGATGAAGCTGACAGGGGTTTATAAACCCCTGTCAGCGGCATCAGCGTTCAGTCCCGGACCTTCTGTTTCTGGAAGAGACAGCAGAAGGGGCACTTAATAATTTTTTTCAATAAAACCACATGAGGAGCATGTATGTCAAGTATTTACACAAGTGTGGGTATTATTATTATTGTTGTTATTATTATTATTATTAATAATATTATTATTATTTATTTACATTTTTATGGATTGCCGGACAGCCTTTTTAAACCTATGGAAAAGAAACTGTCTGTGCAAACATTGGTCCAGATTTTTCAGTCTGATCCAAAATGGTATCTTACAGATTTTAACCAATCACAGCTCATCTTTTATTTAACCAGAGCAGCAAAATCTGATTTGCGATTGGTTGCTATCTGTCTGAGACAACAATTGCATACATTTTTGTCTTTGACAGAAAAATGTGCGATCTTGTTTAAAAACACCACCATGATTTTAAAATTGGAATAGTGGGTATTAGGCTTTGGTGCACTTAACCCCTTAAGGACCGGGCGTTTTTCAGTTTTTGCTCTTTCGTTTTTCCTCCTTACCTTTAAAAAATCATAACTCTTAAAATGTTGCACCTAAAAATCTGTATTATGGCTTTTTGCGCCACTAATTCTACTTTGTAATGATATCAGTCATTTTACCCAAAAATCTACGGCGAAACGGGAAAAAAAATCATTGTGCGACAAAATTGAAAAAATACAGCCATTTTGTAACTTTTGGGGGCTTCCGTTTCTACGTAGTACATTTTTCGGTAAAAATGACACCTTATCTTTATTTTCTAGGTCCATATGGTTAAAATGATACCCTACTTGTATAGGTTTGATTTTGTATTGCTTCAGAAAAAAATCATAACTACATGCAGGAAAATTTATACGTTTAAAATTGTCATCTTCTGACCCCTATAACTTTTTTATTTTTCCATGTTCAGGGCGCTATGAGGGTTCATTTTTTGCGCCGTGATCTGAAATTTTTGTCGGTACCATTTTTGCATTGATCTGACTTTTTGATCGCTTTTTATTCATCTTTTCATGATATAAAAAGTGACCAAAAATACGCTATTTTGGACTTTGGAATTTTTTCGCGCGTACGCCATTGAACATGCGGTTTAATTAGGGAAATATTTTTTTGAAATTGGAAATTTCCGCACACGGCGATACCACATATGTTTATTTTTATTTACACAGTTTTTTTTTTTTATTATTGGAAATGCCGGGTGATTCAAACTTTTATTAGGGGAAGGGATAATTCAAAGGGTTAATGATTTTTTTACACTTTTCTTTTGCAATATTATAGCCCCCATAGGGGCTATAACATTGCATTTACTGATCTTTAACTGTGTTCAATGCATCTCCATACGGATGCATTGATCAGGGTTTTCAGCGATTGATTGCTCAAGCCTGGATCTCAGGCTTGAAGCATTCAATCGGCGATCGGACTGCAGGAAGGAAGGTAAGAGACCTTCCCCATGTAGTACAGCTGTTCAGGATGCTGTGATTATACCGCGGTGATCCCGAACAGCTCCCTGAGCTAGCCGGGCACTTTTACTTTCACTTTTAGCCGCGTGGCTCAGCTTTGAGTGCGCGGCTAAAGGGTTAATAGCGCGCGGCACCGCGATCAGTGCCGTGCACTATTAGAGGCGGGTCCCGGCTTCACTATGACGCCGGGCTTGCCGTGATATTATGCAGGGTCACCGTGGGACCCCGCGATATATCACGGGAGCGGGACCAAGGACGTACTCATACGTCCTTGGTCCTTAAGGGGTTAAGCAAAAAAAAATCACTTCTAAACACCATTTTGTACCAGTTCCCCCTCTGCAACCTTTTTGTGAGACTTTTTAAAAGTGCTCTCCAAAGGCATTTTTATAAGCCAGGTCTGATAAGCCATACCTACGTGCGATATTCACACATGAATTTGCAACCGCTGCAAAGTAAAAACTGAAAGTTGCTTAGGTAAGGCTGTTTATACTTACCCGCAAAAGTTGCAAATAGGTGCTTAGGTACACATGCAACATTTTGTGTACCCGTAAACAAAAAAAAAAAAAGCTCTAAATGCAATGATAAATGTTCCCCAGTTTTTTTTTTTTTTTAAATCTCATATTGTCATGCTTATCCTTTCTGTAGGGTTTTCAACAAATAGTGCTTCATGACAGTTGGTACTAAATGAAATTTCTGGACCATAAATGGACTATAGACAGTAAAATTTCTCCTCTAGAAAAAAGTGAATCGCAGGGGAGTTGAATACAGAATTTTTTTTTTCCTTTGTATAGTGTTGCTGTCTTTCCCTATCTAAGCTTCTAACAGTTGAAAAGAGCCATTGTCTGTCATTGAATTGCCTGTAATGTAATAATATTGAGATGAATCTTCTGACTAGAGATGAGCAAATCGAAGTTGATGAACCAGAATTCATTACGAATTTCAGGAAAAATTCGATTCGCAAGGAATACGAATATCGACGCGATTCTATCGCTTCATTAAACTCCATTTTACAGCGTTCCAGGCTATTGAAGACCTAAGATTGCGGATTCACATGTGAGTACATGGGGCAGGGAATTATGGGAGGGAGGGAAACAGCGGCGGGAATGAAGGTAGGCGGACCCTGAATCACATGTGAGATGCAGCCTATCAGTGTTCACTGACCCCTGTGATGTAACAGCCCCATATAATCGGCGGCCATCTTGCCTTTCTTCATTTCTCCTATGCACGAGATAGGGAAAGGAAGTGACTGCACGTCTGTGTGCTGATCGCATACAACGGCGTTTTACAGCATATATGCAGCGGTGACATCAGCATTAGGGAAAGACACAGGGCACAGTGTTGCTGCAGTTCTGACCGAGAACAATTCTAGCAAAACTTCGTATTCTCCTTACTCCATATAGCAGGCATAGAGGTGCTGCATAGCAGTCACCTGCGTCATAGATCTCACAGCTGTTTTACCTGTATGGAGCATCTAATCTCCTCTTTTTTCAGCCCAATTGAGTTTTTTCTGTTGCTCCACAAATCTGATTCTCACAATTGTGTGACAGAGTGCAATTTAGGGTTTAATCCCTGTAAAAAAAAAAAATCTGTGGTGCTGCCCAGTTGGGTCCTGCTGCTGTTCAGAAATAAGCCATATTAGTGTGGACTTTAGTGCCTTTTTACCATTTTTCATCTGTTACTCTGTCTCTGTGCTAAATTCAGTGTTATACCACACGTTATACACCTGCCGGTGTGTGAAAGAAAAAAAAAATTTTTCCTGCGTACAAATACGCTTAACAGTGTCCTTACCATTGCAAAGGGCCTACATACAAGCAAATAGTGTGCCATATACTACTTTTTTTTCTGTCTCTGTGCTAAATTCAGTGCTATACCACATGTTATACACTTGCCAGAGTACGAAAGAAGTTTTTCCTGCCTACAAATACGCTTAACCCCTTAAGGACCAAGGACGTACTGGTACGTCCTTGGTCCTGCTCTTCTGATATAACGCGGGGTTACACAGTAACCCCGCGTCATATCACGGCGGGCCCGGCGTCATAGTGAAGCCGGGACCCGCCTCTAATAGCGCGCAGCGCCGATCGCAGCGCCGCGCGCTATTAACCCTTTAGCCGCGCGCTCAGAGCTGAGCCGCGCGGCTGAAAGTGAAAGTGAAAGTTCCCAACTAGCTCAGTCGGGCTGTTCGGGATAGCCGCGGCTAATCGCGGCATCCCGAACAGCTGACAGGACAGCGGGAGGGCCCCTTCCTGCCTCCTTGCTGTCCGATCGCCGAATGACTGCTCAGTGCCTGAGATCCAGGCCTAAGCATTCATGCGGCAGAATCGTTGATCACTGGTTTCTTATGAGAAACCAGTGATCAACATAGAAGATCAGTGTGTGCAGTGTTATAGGTCCCTACGGGACCTATAACACTGCAAAAAAAAAGTGAAAAAAAAAAGTAAATAAAGATCATTTAACTCCTCCCCTATTAAAAGTTTGAATCACCCCCCTTTTCCAATAAAAAAAAAAACACAGTGTAAATAAAAATAAAAATAAACATATATGGTATCACCGCGTGCGGAAATGTCCGAATTATAAAAATATATCATTAATTAAACCGCTCGGTCAATGGCGTGCGCGCAAAAAAATTCCAAATTCCAAAATAGTGCATTTTTGGTCACTTTTTATATCATTTAAAAATGAATAAAAAGTGATCAATAAGTCCTATCAATGCAAAAAGGGTACCGTTAAAAACTTCAGATCACGGCGCAAAAAATGAGCCCCCATACCGCCAGATACACGGAAAAATAAAAAAGTTATAGGGGTCAGAAGATGACAATTTTAAACGTATTAATTTTCCTGCATGTAGTTATGATTTTTTCCAGAAGTCCGACAAAATCAAACCTATATAAGTAGGGGATCATTTTAATCGTATGGACCTACAGAATACATATCAGGTGTCATTTTTACCAAAAAATGTACTACGTAGAAACGGAAGCCCCCAAAATTTACAAAACGGCATATTTTTTTTCAATTTTGTCGCACAATGATTTTTTTTCCCGCTTCACCATAGATTTTTGGGCAAAATGACTGACGTCATTACAAAGTAGAATTGGTGGCGCAAAAAATAAGCCACCATATGGATTTTTAGGTGCAAATTTGAAAGAGTTATGATTTTTTAAAAGCAAGGAGCAAAAAACGAAAATGTAAAAACGGAAAACCCCCCGGTCCTTAAGGGGTTAACAGTGGCCTTATCATTGCAAAGGGCCTACATACAAGCAAATAGCGTACCATATACCACCTTTTTTTCTGTCTCTGTGCAAAATTCAGTGTTATACTACGTGTTATACACCTGCTGGTGTATTAAAGAAAAAAAAAAAGTTTTTCCTGAGTACAAATACACTTTTTCAGTGGCCTTATCATTGCAAAGGGCCTACATACAAGCAAATAGCGTACCATATACTACCTTTTTTTCTTTCTCTGTGCTAAATTCAGTGTTATACCACATGTTATACACCTACTGGTGTATGAAAGAAAAAAAAGTTTTTTCTGCGTACAAATACGCTTTTTCAGTGGCCTTATCATTGCAAAGGGCCTACATACAAGCAAATAGCGTACCGTATACTAAATTTTTTTCTGTCTCTGCGCTAAATTCAGTGTTATACCACACGTTATACACCTGCCGGTGTATTAAAGAAAAAGAAAGTATGTCAGGAAGGGAAATGCCAGGATGTGCACAGAGAAGGGGCAGAGGCCTACATACGTCAGGCAGAGTTGGCAGCAGACTTGGGGCGAGTGGCAGCAGGAGTCGCAGCAATAGGCCTGAGCTCCCGTCAACCCGTCTCTCCTCGTCAGTTGGTTTGCAAACTCATCCCCATCATCACAAGCGACATCTGACAAGCCCAGTCAAGAGTCGGTGGGTCTCTCAGACACAACCCTCAGTTGGCATGGCCCGGGAGCAGTCCCAATAATCCCATTGCCTTTGTCCTATGCTGTTCCTTCTCCTAAAGAAGTATCTCATGCTTTGGGTTCAGCTCCACTATTTAGTGAGGACGATGTAGCAGCTAATGGGCAGCCAAGAATGTGAGGAGACATGCGTCGCTTGCTCCTCAAGGTGGCCAAGTAGTGATGCGGAGAGTGACGTGGGAGGCGGTGTTTCAATTGTTCAGGGTCCTGAGGCAGACACTGTTGTGGAACACGAGGAGGACATCAGTGACGTGCACACATCTTTTGATGATGATGAAGCCGATCGCAATTGGGAGTCGGGTGCAGAAGCTGGGGCTTCATCATCATCAGGAGAAGAGATTTGCTCTTTGTCTATGAAGCAGCAAGGCGGTAGCACAGTTGGCAATCAGCGTGTTGGTGGCAGTAGTGGAAATTCAGGAGCCAAACGTGCCAGGGGGAGACCACCTGCTTCGCGGCAAGCTACCATTCAGGGAGGTAGTGGAACAGGGGTTCCAGGAGACGGCACCAATAGCAGTGAAATAGTGCGGACTGCGGGTGGGAAAATCAGCTACTCTGCGGTGTGGTTGTTCTTCATAAAGAATCCGGAGGACCTTAGCGTAGTCACATGCAAAATCTGTCCGCAAAAAGTGAAGCGTGGCCAGGGTCCCAATCTCGGCACCACGGCCCTGCGTCAACACATGATTCGCCACCATAAAGCGGCCTGGGATAACCGTGGCTCCGATGTAGTGGTCCAGCCTGCCGCATCACCCAGTGGCCATCCGCTCCCTTCGTCATCCAGCCAAGGTTTACCACCTCAGCCGAAGGGAGCATTGTGTCAAACCCTCCTTCTTGCGCTCCTGCTTCTTCCACTCGTAGTCAGCCATTACGCCAACAATCGATCGGCGAAGCCATGTCCAAGAGACAACAGTATGCACCCACTCATCCAACGGCGCAGAAGTTGAATGTGCTCCTGTCCAAGTTGCTAGTGTTGCATTCACTCCCTTTCCAACTGGTGGACTCTGCAGCTTTCAGGGAATTGATGGTTTGTGCCGAGCCGAGGTGGAGAGTCCCAAGCCGTCATTTCTTTGCAAAGAAGGCAGTACCAGCCCTGCATAAGTTTGTACAAGAGAAGGTGGGCCAGTCCTTGAGCCTGTCGGTGTGTTCAAAAGTGCACGGCAGCGCCGACGTGTGGAGCTGTAACTACGGGCAGGGACAATACATGTCTTTTACGGCACACTGGGTAAATGTTGTTCCTGAACAGCCACAACAGCAACTTGGACAGGTCACACCGCTTCATCCTCCACGCTCTCGCTCCCAGGCAGTTGGTCCTTTTACAGTGTGCGCCTCCTCCTCCCCCTTGTCCTCGGCCTCCACTGCACGTCCAAATCTCGGTGGCCCTTCATCGTACCACGTGTGTAGGGCACAGCGGTGTCAAGCCGTCCTTTACATGGTTTGCCTTGGCGAACGGAGTCACACAGGGGAGGTACTGCTAAAGTCCATTAGGGAATAAATCCAAGTATGGCTTACTCCACGAAATCTGGAAATGGGAACCATGGTGACCGACAATGGGAAGAACATTGTAGCCGTGCTGCGACAAGGAAGTGTGAACCATTCGCCCTGCATGGCAAACGTGTTCAATCTGGTTGTCAAGAAGTTCATCAAGTCTTCACCCCATTTGCAAGAAGTCCTGACAATGGCAAGGAAATTGTGCATGCACTTCAGCCACTCGTACACCGCCAAGCACACTGTGCTTGAGCTGAAGCGTCAGAACGGTATCCCACAACATAGTCACATTTGTGACGTTGCTACACGTTGGAATTCCACCCTCCATATGTTGGACAGACTATACAAACAAAGAAAAGCCATCACAGATTTATTGATGATACAAGCAGATAGGAGTACTCCCCTGTGTAACTTCAATGTGAACGAGTGGCAGCTCATAAGTGAAACCTGCCATTTGCTGAGGCCCTTTGAGGAAGCCACATTTTTTGTTAGTCGCTCGAATTACGCAATGAATGACGTAATTCCACTCCTACATTTACTCCAAAAAATGATTGAAAACATGGCTGGTCACAGCAATGGAGACGTTGCGCCTACATCAGAAGGCTACATGAGTCCTGTGGGGGATAAACAGGAGGAGGATGATGAGGGGCAGAGCGGAGCACAGTTTACGGTGGATGAGATGGCCGGTGTTTCTGGTCATTGGACAGGAGAGGAGGAGCAGCCAGAGGAGCTGGAGGGTTATTACGAGGGAGTCGAGACAGAGGATCCAGACACACCATGGCAGTATGCAGTGGAGATGGAGGCAGGTAGTCCCAGCGAGTCACTGTCACAAATGGCACGATGCATGCTGAGTTGCTTGCGTAGTGACCCCCGAATTGTCAAAATTCGTCAGAGCGATGACTTCTGGATCTCCACCTTATTAGACTCTCGCTACCGGCCCAGAATGGGGGCCTTTTTTACACCCACTGAGAGGGAGGACAAACTGACCTACTTCAGGGAGCTTCTACGTAGTCGGTTGGCCGATGCCTTTCAGCCACATGGTCCATCCACTCGCAGGTCTGACTCGGGGGGGCCCTCTGTGCTCACCTTCCACTGCCACGGCTGCTGGGGAGGGGTGGCAGGAGCAGTACCGACTCAATTAGCAGCAGCCTGAGTCTACAGTCGCTGATGAGTAGCTTCCTTCAGCCACATAGTGAAGCTACTCATCAGCAGCATGTGGATATGGAGCAGGACCTGAACCAGCAGGTGGTGGCTTACCTCGACATGACCCTGCAAACAACCGTTGAAGATCTGCTGGACTTCTGGGCAGCCATACTCGATTTATGGCCGCAACTAGCGGAGTTTGCCCTGGAAAAGCTGTCCTGCCCGACCAGTAGTGTGCCATCAGAGCGGGTGTTTAGTGCGGCCGGGGCCATGGTCACCCCGAGGCGAACTTGTCTGTCCACTAAAAATGTGGAGAGACTGAGGTTTGTCAAGATGAATCAGGGATGGATCAGCCAGGATTTCCAGCCACCAATGACAGATGGGTCTGAGTAGATTGACCATGCTCCTACAACAAAATTTTCTCTATTGTGGTTGGTTATGAAACCCTTTGGGGCAGACCTGGGCATTGTACCACCCGCTTGCCACATACGGCCCTTTGATTGGCTCTTGCCGGCCCGCGCTGATTGGGGGACAACTCTGCTGCCTAATCTGGGGGACAAATATGCTCCTAATCTGGGTGACATCTATGCTGCCTAATCTGGGGGACAACTATGCTCCTTATCTGGGGTACAACTATGCTGCCTAATCTGGGTGACATCTATGCTGCCTAATCTGGTGGACATCTATGCTGCCTAATCTGGGGGACAAGTATGCTCCTAATGTGGGGGACATCTATGCTGCCTAATCTGGGGGACAAGTATGCTCCTAATCTGGGGGACATCTATGCTGCCTAATCTGGGTGACATCTATGCTGCCTAATCTGGGGGACAACTATGCTCCTTATCTGGGGGACAACAATGCTCCTAATCTGGGGGACAACTAAGCTCCTAATCTGGTGGACATCTATGCTGCCTAATCTGGGGGACAAGAATGCTCCTAATCTGGGGGACATCTATGCTGCCTACTCTGGGGGACAAGTATGCTCCTAATGTGAGGGACATCTATGCTGCCTAATTTGGGTGACATCTATGGGCCTATAATTTTTTGAAGTTTAGCAGTAGCTAAATACATGCTTAATGCAAATGTCAACATTGATCTTTAAATGTAAGGGGTTATGAAACCCTTTTGGGTACTGCGAATGACTGCTCCAGACAAATTCTGTGTCTTTCACAAACTACTTGCCTCCCACGTGCCTCAGGCCTTGGGCCTATAATTTTTTGAAGTTTAGCAGTAGGTAAATACATGCTTAATGCAAATGTAAACATTGATCTTTAAATGTAAGGGGTTATGAAACCCTCTTGGGTACTGCGAATGACTGCTCCAGACTCATTCTGTGTCTTTCACAAACTACTTGCCTCCCTGGTGCCTCAGGCCTTGGGCCTATAATTTTTTGAAGTTTAGCAGTAGCTAAATACATGCTTAATGCAAATGTAAACATTGATCTTTAAATGTAAGGGGTTATGAAAACCTCTTGGGTAATGCAAATGCATGATCCAGACTCATTCTGTGTCTTTCAGGAACTACTTGCCTCCCTGGTGCCATCTTACATTTTTGGATGTTTAGCAGTAGCTAAATACATGCTTAATGCAAATTTCAACAATGATCATTAAATTCTCGGCGCTCTGCCAGGGCCTTCTCCTACCCCGCCTGGGCCGATCCAAGGACCTCACTAACCAACTCACTAACTAATCCAATCGCTTATAGCGACGGGCGGTGTGTACGAAGGGCAGGGACTTAATCAACGCCAGCTTATGACCCTCACTTACTGGTAATTCCTTGTTTTAAGGTTAAATAATTGCAATCCCAGATCCCTATCACGAACTGGTTTCAGCGTGCAACACGCACCTGTCCTTGAGAGATAGAGACACGCTAATCCGTTCAGTGGAGCGCTAGTGCGGCCCAGGACATCTGAGGCCATAACACACCTGTTATTGCTCGATCTCACAATTGATCGGGCAAGGTAAGGGGTTATTAAAGCCTCTTGGGTACTGCTGAGGCCTACTCCTGACTGCTCCTGGTGCAATGTATGGGGTAATTAAACACTCTTGGGTAGTGTTATTGTTAAATTTACTGATAATTTTATCAGTAATAAAATTGAATTTTGCAGAATGCTAACCGTTACACAAGCATATATAAAAAAAATATATATGGAGAGGGATTAACTCTGCTTAATCATTTTTGGCAATTTAGAATCCTTTTGTGATCTGATCAGACAGATGCGCTTACACACGTAATCATTTTTTTAACCAAATTTCAAACATTGTGTGGTTTATTATTTTTGAGAAGAATGTCTTTTGGTGGTCCACCGTCCTGCATTATAGAGTCTTCTAAACGGCTGTATATGAGCTTGTTTATAAAAAACAGTATTTTGTCAGACAATTTCAATAAAATTTTGTGTTTTTTTTGGGGTGGATTGTGATGCCCGGGTGTGTACTGGTGCATCAGCCAACTCCAGGCTGTGTTCTTCAGGCAATATATGGGTTCCTGATGCCACAGAGGTGGGGCCTGGGTCTGGAAATTTCTAATTTTTAATAGCGGGTGCTACCTATGAGAAATCTTTGTCAAAAATGTCATATATTGTGTTGTTTTTTGGGGGGGGATTGTGAAGCCCTGGTGTGTAGTGTACTAGTGCATCAGCCACTAAATGGTCTCCTCTTGCTCCACTCCTGGACAAAGCCCCGCTGGGCGAAACGCGTCGGAGGTTTGGTGGGTTACCGGGGAGTGTGGGGGGGACTGTTGTATTCTGTTTTTCCCCCTGCGGTTGTATTTTTGTCTTTTTGTATGAGGTAGTCGGCATTGGTTGCCTGGCTTCCTCTATACTACAATTACGTGGTTGTCATGACTTTTATGACAACTTGATGCAGTTTGTCTTACTTGTGACATTTGTTTCTGGGTGTAAAAAATATTTTACTTTAGTCTTGGATTACCAACTTACTGTCTCCTCTGTCCTCCCTACCTCCCTGGTCCCCACCACCATTTCTGTCCATGTCTCGTTGCAGATTTAAATGTTGTTTAAATTATAAACCAATAAAGTATGATATTTAATCTTATACAGTCCGCTCAGTGGTTTTTCCTTTTATTGGTTCTATTGCTTTGTGTTTATTGCCACAGGACTTTACATTTTTTGTGTGTACCTTGTGTGCACATTCCCTCCTTTGTTTTCGTGAGATTAATGTGCAATACAGTAAACCTATACTATGATTAACGGTTTATGCTTTAAATTAATAAATAAATACTATAAAAATAAAATAAAAACTAAACCTGCCAAGCAGGAGATTTTTACATTACATTCCTTTTTAGTGTGTTGATTGTTATGAATAAATAGTCTACATGACAACACTTTATTTTCATACCATCTCCCGTCTGGTTGAGACTGGTTAATTAAACCCAGGGATACACGTTGACGAAGATTAATGAAGTTGTTTAAATTATATTGGTTGAGCAAATAGCTACTTATAGTACTTTCCCATGGAGAATTAGGCTAATAAGATGTTCATTTATGGCTTCATTAGTCAATCTTTCAGCTGGATGGAAATAGAGAATATGTACCGTGGCTGCTATGAATACACTGTACACCTTCCATGACCTAAAGATTTTATATGAATGATGCCATAATTGTGCAATCTCAAGAAAAGAATTATAATTCCATGACACATTTAAACGGGGAGACATTTTTCTTATTGCACTGAAAGGATTTATCCATTTGTAAGAGCAATAAATGTATGTCAACAGGGTAAATATCACTACAATCAATTACAATTGGATTAGAAAATTGCACCACACATGCACACATGGTCTAATAACTGGCAGATCATCAATTATACAAGAAAGCTATTGATTATAACATATATCAGATATCTACATGTTTTCTACATTAGTCCCAATTCTGTGCTGCTTAATGCCTTTATGTATCTTTAAAGCACTAAAAAGCTAAGATTTAAGTAGTTAATCTGTTTTTCCTTTGTCCTGTCAGCAGCACAAATGGGGAATTCCGCCCCTGTGAACAAATCAGGACCCAGGAATATTTTAATGAACTAAACCAATTAGTCAATAAACTAAATTAGGTTCCCCCTATCCCCCTAATCCCCTTAAGGACTAAGCCCATTTTCACCTTAAAGGGGTACTCTGCCCCTAGACAGCTTATCCCCTATCCAAGGATAGGGGATAAGATGTCTGATCGCAGGGGTCCAGCTGCTAGGGGCCCCCGCGATCTCTCCTGCATCCCCCCGAGTCATCAGCTCTCCGGAGCTAGGTTTGCTCCGTGGCTGTTGAATCACGATACAGGGACATGGTTCCGCCCCATCATGATGTCACGCCCCTCCCCCTTAATGCAAGTCTATGGGAGGGGGCGTAAATGTTTCCATGCCCCCTCCCATAGACTTGCATTAAGGGTGCAGGACGTGACGTCACGAGGGGCGGAGCCATGGCATCATGAACCGCCGGCTCCTGTCATCAGCCACGGAGCAAACTTAGCTCCGGAGAGCTGTTGACTCGAGGAGCTGCAGGAGAGATCGCTGGGGTCCCCGGAAGCGGGACCCCTGCGATCAGACATCTTATCCCCTATCCTTGGATAGGGGATAAGATGTCTAGGGCCGGAGTAGCTCTTTAAGGACCAGAGCATTTTTTGCACATTTGACCACTGTTACTTTAAGCATTAATAACTCTGGGATGCTTTTACTTCTGAATTTTATTCAGAGAATGTTTTTCGTGACATATTCTACTTTCGCATAGTGGTACATTTTCCTCGATACTTGCATCATTTCGTGGTGAAAAATTCCCAAATTTCATGAAAAAATTTGAAAACATTGCATTTTTCTGACTTTGAAGCTCTCTGCTTGTAAGGAAAATAGACATATCAAATAAATTATCTATTGATTCACATATACAATATGTCTACTTTATGTTGGCATCATAAAGTTGACATGTTTTTACATTTGGAAGACATCAGAGGGCTTCAAAGTTGTGCAGCAATTTTCAAATAAAAAAAAATAAAAAAATTTAATCGGAATTTTTCATGGACCAGTTCAGTTTTGAAGTGGATTTGAAGGGCCTTGATATTAGAAATACCCCATAAATGACCCCATTATAGAAACTGCACCCCTCAAAGTATTCAAAATGACATTCAGAAAGTTTGTTAACCCTTTAGGTGTTTCACAGGAATAGCAGCAAAGTGAAGGAGAAAATTCAAAATCTTCATTTTTTACACTCGCATGTTCTTGTAGACCCAGTTTTTGAATTTTTACAATGGGTAATAGGAGAAAAAGCCCCCCAAAAATTGTAACCCAATTTCTCTCAAGTAAGGAAATACCTCATATGTGGATGTAAAGTGCTTTGTGGGTGTACTAGAGGGCTCAGACAAAAAAAAAAAACACATGGCATACTATTTTGGAAACTACACCACTCAAGGCACGTAACAAGGGGTCCAGTGAGACTTAACACCCCACAGGTGTTTGATGATTTTTCGTTAAAGTCGGTGTGTAAATGACATTTTATTTTTCACTAAAGTGCATTTTACCCCCAAAATTTACCATTTTTACAAAGGGTAATGGGAGAAAATGCCCCCCAAAATTTGTAACCCTATTTCTTTGGAGTTTGGAAATATCCGATGTTTGAACGTAAAATGCACTGCGGGCGAACTACAATGCTCAGAAGAGAATGAGTCACATTTGGCTTTTGGAAAGCAAATATTGCTGAAATGGATTTTGGAGGGCATGTTGTATTTAGGAAGCCCCTTTGGTGCCAGAACAGAAAAAAAAAAAAAAAAAAAACATAAAAAGAAACACAAGTCAGATGTTTAGCTGAAATCTATTTTTTTCACTAAAATGCTGGTTTTTCCCCAAATTTAACATTTTTACAAGGGGTAATAGGAGAAAATGCCCCCCAAAATTTGTAACCCCATCTCTTCTGAGTATGGAAATATCCCATATGTGGATGTAAAGTGCTCTGCTGGTGCATTACAAGTGCCATTAAGCTTTTGGAGAGAGAATTTGTTTGGAATGGAAGTCAGGGGCCATGTGTGTTACAAAGCCCCTCGTGGTGCCCAAACAGTGGACCCCCCCCCACATGTGACCTCATTTTGGAAACTATACCCCTCAGAGAATTTAATAAGGGGTGCAGTGAGCACTTTCACCCCACTGCCGTTTGACAGATCTTTGGAACATTGGGCTGTGCAAATGAAAAATTACAATATTTATTTTCATGGACCACTGTTCCAAAAATCTGTCAGACACCTATGGGGTGTAAATGCTTGTCACGTACCGGCAAGACTGGTAGTGGATCCTCTGGACCAGAGGGCGATGGCGCGGGTTGTACCAGAGGACCGGTTTTAAGTGGTTACTGGTTTTCACCAGAGCCCGCCGCAAGGCAAGATGGTCTTGCTGCGGCGGTAACCACCAGGTCGTATCCTCCAGTAGCAACTCAACCTCTCTGGCAGCTGATATGGCGTGGTACACAGGGAGCAGGCAGGAGCATAGTCGGACGTAGCAGAGGTCAGGGCAGGCGGCAAGGGTTCACAGGCGAGTAGGCGGTAGCAACGGGTTCGGCAACAGACAAGGCAATGCACACAATAGGAACCCTTTCTCAAAGGCACTAGAGCACAAAGATCCGGCAAGGGCAGGAAGGGGCATGTGCCTTTTAATGGGAAGGCAGGGGAAGTGAGGAACCAGCGCACCAATTACCGGTGCGCTGGCCCTTTAAATTTACTGAAGGTGGCGCGCGCGCCCTAGAGAGTGGGTCCGCGCGCGCCGGGAGGCAGAGATGGACGACGCAAGGAGCGGGGAGCTAGGTAAGTGGAAATGGGACGTGGCGCGTGAACGGGGGCCAGCCGTCACGGCAGCCGCGTCCCGACACAAGGGAACTGACCAGGAGACGCCGGGATCCTGGGGAAGAAGGCCGAGGGGGCTGACGCTCCGGTCCGGGATCGGGGACCGGAGAGCACGCTGTAACAATGCTCACTGTACCCCTTTTTACATTACATGAGGGGTGTAGTTTCCAAAATGGCATCACATGTGGGGGGGGGGTGCATTGTTTTGTCACCATGGGTGCTTTGTAAGCATGTAACCTTGAATTCCTCTACAAGAGCCCAATGGCGTCCCTTCTCTTCTGAGCATTGTAGTTCGCCCGCAGAGCACTTTTCATCCACATATGGGGTTACAAGTCTTGGGGGGCTATTTTTCCTATTATCCCTTGTGAAAATGAAAAATTTAGGGTAACACCAGCATTTTTGTTAAAAAAATGTTTTTTCATTTTCCCATCCAACTTTAACGAAAATTTGTCAAACACCTGTGGGGTGTTAAGGCTCACTATACCCCTTGTTATGTTCCATGAGGGGTGTATTTTCCAAAATGGGGTCACATGGAGGTATTTTTTTCAGCATTTAAGTCAGAACCACTGTAAAATCAGCCACCCCGGTGCAAATCACCAATTTAGGCCTCAAATTTACATAGTGCGCTCTCACTCCTGAGCCTTGTTGTGCACCCGCCGAGCATTTTACGTCCACATATGGGGTATTTCCGTACTGAGGAGAAATTGTGTTCCAAATTTTGCTGGTCTTTTTTTCCCTTTTACCTTTTGTGAAAATAAAAAGTATGGGGCAACACCAGCATGTTGTTACGCCTAGCGCTCCAGGTCCCCGCTCCTCCCCGGAGCGCGTACGGCGTCTCTCTCTCCGCAGCGCCCCGGTCGGTCCCGCTGACCGGGAGCGCTGCACTGTCATGGCCGTCGGGGATGCGATTCGCACAGCGGGACGCGCCCGCTCGCGAATCGCATCCCAGGTCACTTACCCGTTCCCGTCTCCTGCTGTCATATGCTGGCGCGCGCGGCTCCGCTCTCTAGGGCGCGCGCGCGCCAGCTCCCTGAGACTTAAAGGGCCAGTGCACCAATGATTGGTGCCTGGCCCAATTAGCTTAATTGGCTCCCACCTGCTCCCTGGCTATATCTGAGCTCCTCCCTTGCACTTCCTTGCCGGATCTTGTTGCCCTTGTGCCTAGTGAAAGCGTTTTGTGTGTCTAAAGCCTGTGTACCAGAACTTCTGCTATCCACCCTGACTACGAACCTTGCCGCCTGCCCCCGACCTTCTGCTACGTCCGACCTTGCTTCTGTCTACCCCCTTGTACCGCGCCTATCTTCAGCAGTCAGAGAGGTTGAGCCGTTGCTAGTGGATACGACCTGGTCACTACCGCCGCAGCAAGTCCATCCCGCTTTGCGGCGGGCTCTGGTGAAAACCAGTAGTGACTTAGAACCGATCCACTAGCACGGTCCACGCCAATCCCTCTCTGGCACAGAGGATCCACTACCTGCCAGCCGGCATCGTGACACATGTTATTGTAAACATTTTAATTTTTTTACACTAAGAGGCTGCTGTAGACCCCAACTTTTCCTTTTCATAAGGGGCAAAAGGAGAAAAAGACCCCCAAAAAACACAATTGGTCTCGAGTATGGAAATACCCCATATGTGGCCCTAAACTGTTTCCTTGAAATATGACAGAGCACAAAGTGAGAGAGCGAGGACTAAATTAGTGATTGCATAGGGGTGGACATAGGGGTAGTCTACGCCAGTAATTCCCAAACAGGGTGCCTCCAGCTGTTGTTAAACTCCCAGCATGCCTGGACAGTCAGTGGCTGTCTGGAAATGCTTGGGGTTGTTGTTTTGCAACAGCTGGAGGCTCGGTTTTGGAAACACTGCCGTACGATACATTTTTCCTTTTTATCGGAGGGAAGGGGGGGGCAGTGTAAAGGGTTGTATATGTAGTATTTTACCCTTTATTATGTGTTATTGTAGTGTAGTGTTTTTAGGGTACATTACACTGGGGGGGGGTGTTACGGTGAGTTACCGACTAGGAGCTTGAGCTGCGGCGGAAGATTGGCCGCAGCTCAAACTTGAAGCAGGAAACTCACTGTAACCCCCCC
Source organism: Hyla sarda (assembly GCF_029499605.1). NCBI lineage: Eukaryota > Metazoa > Chordata > Amphibia > Anura > Hylidae > Hyla > Hyla sarda. Next base: position 374,613,152 of record NC_079190.1, on the reverse strand, counting down.
CCCTGCCCATGTGAATGTACCCTGTACATTCTCATGGGGAGCGAACCTCTAGCTGTTTCAAAACTACAAATCCCAGCATGCACTGACAGTCCGTGCATGCTGGGAGTTGTACTTTTGCAACATCTTGAGGCACACTGGTTGGAAAACCTTCAGTTAGGTTCTGTTACCTAACTCACCATTTTCCAACCAGTGTGCCTCCAGCTGTTGCAAAACTACAACTCCCAGCATGTACTGATCGCCAAAGGGCATGCTGGGAGATGTAGTTATGCAACAACTGGCGGCACACAAATACAACTTCCAGCATGGGGAGACAGCCGTTTGCTGTTTGTGCATGCTGGGAGTTGTAGCTTTGCAAGATTTAGAGGGCTCGGTTTAGAAACCACTGCGCAGTGATCTCCAAACTGTGGCCCTCCAGATGTTGCAATACTACAAATCCCAGCATGCCCAGACAGCAAACAGTAGTCTGGGCATGCTGGGAGTTGAAGTTTTGCAACATCTAGAGGGCTACAGTTTAGAGACCACTGCATAGTGGTCTCCAAACTGTAGACCTCCAGATGTTGTTAGGCAACAACTCACCGGCTTCCGTAGTCTGCACCAAGGAGACACATGTCATCGCTTCTCGCCGTCACTGCTGCCAGCAATCACCACTGGTAAGTGACCTCTGGCGCCTGTCACATCACGGTTCCCCCGTTCTGCCCTGACTACCGTGGGTGGGCAGAGCAAGGGAACAGAAATTTAACCCCCCCAGCCCCCGATCTGCTATTGGTCAGTTGCTTCTGACCGGCCAATAGCAGTGATAGGAAGGGTGGCACCCCTGCCACCTCACTCCTATCCCTTCAGGGGGATCATGGGTGTCTTGGACAGCCCCGATCCCCCTTATTTTTGGGGACACCGGAGACCCGTATGACCCGGAATTGCCGCAGATCACCGATCTGAATTGACCAGGGCTCAGCAGGCATCCCGAACCAGTCCCTGCCCGGTGAGCAGCGGGGACCGGAATTCCCACGTGCATACAGGTACGCCCTTGGTCCTTAACCACTACATGACCCGGGGTTTTTCCATTTTTGCACTTTAGTTTTAGTTTTTTTTTTGCACTTAAAAATTCATATGATGGCTTATTTTGTGCACCACCAATTCTACATCAGTCATTTTACCCAAAAATCTATGGCAAAAAGGAATAAAAAATCATTGTGCAACAAATTTGAAGAAAAAACACCATTTTGTAATGTTGGGGGCTTCTGTTTCTACGCAGTAAATTTTTTGGTAAAAATGACACATTCTCTTTATTCTGTAGGTCCATATGATTAAAATGATACCCGACTTATGTAAGTTTGATTTAGATTTTTATATAAGTTTGATTTTTAAAATTGTCATCTTCTGACTCCTATAACTTTTTTTATTTTTCCACGTACGAGGCGGTTTTAGGGCTAATTTTTTGTACCATGCTCTGAAGTTTTTAGCGTTATACGCTATTTTGGACTGGAATTTTTTTGCACGTATGCCATTGACCATGTGGTTTAATTAATAATATCTTTTTTACTTTTAAAATATGGACATTTACGCACGCGGCGATACCACACATGTTTATATTTTTTTACACTTTTTTTTCAATGGGAAAAGGGGGGTGATTGTTACTTTTAATAGGCAAGGGGTTAAATTATTTTTATTGACTTTTTTTCACTTATTTTTTTGCAATGTTATAGCCCCCATAGGGGACTATAACATGCAGTACATTGATCTCATACTGTTCAATGCCATAGCATAGCATCGGTCAGTGTTTCTGCCACTTGACTGCTCCTGCCTGGATCTCATTTGGCAATTGGACATGGAGGAGGAAGGTAAGGCACCCTCCTCGTGTCCTCCAGCTGTTCGGGATGCTGTGATTTCCCCGCGGCAGTCCCGAACAGCCCACTGTGCTAACGGGCACTGATTAGCTTTCACTTTAGACGCGGTTATCAACTTTGAACGCCACATCTAAAGGGTTAATAGCACATGGAACAGCGATCATTGCTGCGCGCTATTAGCCACGGGTCCCGGCTATGACGCAGGGCCACACCGTTATAGAAAGAGAGAGGACCCAGGACGTACCGGTACCTCCTGGGTCGGGAAGGGGTTAAGTACCAGGGTTTCATGGCATACCTGTATGCCCCCTTAGTCCCTAAGTGGTTAAGGACTCAGGGTTTTTCCGATTTTACACTTTCGTGTTTTTCCTCCTTACTTTTAAAAATCATAATTTTTTCAATTTTGCACCTAAAAATCCATACGTTGGCTTCTTTTTTGTGCTGCCAATTCTACTTTGTAATGACATCAGTAATTTTACCTGAAAATCTACGACAAAGTGGAAAAAATTTATTGTGCGACAAAATGTAAGAAAAAATGCCCCATAGGGGATATAACACTGCACACACTGATCATTTACATTGATCATTGTTATCCCATAAGATAACATTGATCAATGATTGTGCCGTTTGACTGCTCCTGCCTGGATCTCAGGCACTGAGCAGTTATTCAGCGATCAGACACGCAGGAGGCAAGTAGGGGCCTTCCTTGTGTGTTCCAACTGTTCGAGATGCCGCGATCCCGAACAGCCGAATGAGCTAGCCGGGAATAGTTTACTTTCACTTTAGACTCGGAGGTCAACTTTGAATGCCGGGTCTAAAGGGTTAATAGCGCGCGACACCATGATCAGTGACGTGCGCTATTAGCCACGGGTCCTGGCCGTTGTTAGAGGCCGGGCCCGACACGCTATGACCCGCTATGACACCCTCAGTCCTTAAGTGGCTATTTAGGGACACCGCCCACCAAGGACACTGAGTATTTATAAAGTAAAAATTAAAATAACTAAGGGAGGGACGCTTGTGCTGCTGACTGGGCTAAGGGAAAACAGATTAACTACTGCTCTTGTGGAATGTGCTCTGGTAAATTCATAAGCTATCCTAATGCAATCACAGATCCATCTAGATATTGATGGTTAAGATGCTTTCCTCCCCTTACATACTCCCTGATGAAGAAAAAGAAGATTTTTATCCTTGCGGAAAGGAGCTGTGCTGGATAAGTAAACTTAAAGGCATCTTACCATGTCCAAATTCTTAAGTTGAATGTCTACTTCAGCGTCGGATTCTGGAAGAAATGCAGGAAGGACAATCGTCTGAATGACGTTGGTAAAGGATTCCACCTTGGGAAGAAAACCTGGTAAAAGCAATAAAACGACTTTGTCTGGTAAAAAAAAAAGTAATATAAGGTTCTAATGCAGAAAGGGATTGCAGTTCACTGATTCGCTTGGCTATTGTAACAGCTAGAAGTAACAAAACCTTAAAGGGGTTCTCCCTTGTTTATACTGTTTTTTGTTATTATGTTTGTGTGTTATGTGTGTATAGTATAGAGGTGGGTGGGGTGCAAGGCCAACATGGAGGTAGCCACTCCCCCGTATGTGCAATACAGACAAAAGAATAAGTCAGCCAGCACTTTAGTTGATACCAAACTATTATATGGACCTGGCCTGCAGGTGCACGCTACTAGGCTAGATATACAGCAACAGAAGAATGCAGCAGCACTCTGCCAGCACAAGGATATAGGTGAAACATGAATATGCAGTTAAAACATGGAGAGCTATACAGCTATGGTGTAATAAATGCAAATGTGAAACTATGAAATAGTGAGGCACTTAGCTCGCAGATTTGTCTCTGCCAGCAGTCAAATAGCTTGGACCGTCCCACCGCGATAAGGTGGCCTCATTGGGACGGACCCTACACTGTGAATATGCCTCTGTGTAAACAGTTCAGTAAGCATGACAGGGTCTGGAACATCCAAGACACCTTATACACACACCTGATAGAGGTGGGTGGGGTGAAAGGCCAACATGGAGGTAGCCACTCCCCCGTATGTGCAATACAGACAAAGAATAAGTCAGCCAGCACTTTGGTTGATACCAAACTATTATATGGACCTGGCCTGCAGGTGCACGCTACTAGGCTAGATATACAGCAACACCTGCAGGCCAGGTCCATATAATAGTTTGATATCAACTAAAGTGCTGGCTGACTTATTCTTTGTCTGTATTGCACATACGGGGGAGTGGCTACATCCATGTTGGCCTTGCACCCCACCCACCTCTCTCAGGTGTGTGTATAAGGTGTCTTGGATGTTCCAGACCCTGCCATGCTTACTGAACTGTTCACACAGAGGCATATTCACAGTGTAGAGTCCGTCCCAATGAGGCCACCTTATTGCGGTGGGACGGTCCAAGCTATTTGACCGCCAGCGGGGACAAATCTGCGAGCTAAGTGCCTCCCTATTTCATAGTTTCACATTTGCATCTATTACACCATAGCTGTATAGCTCTCCATGTTTTAACTGCATATTCATGTTTCACCTATATCCTTGTGCTGGCAGTGTGAAAGAGAAAAATAGTGTCCTTAGTGGGTGGTATCCCTAAATAGGGGGAACCTAATTTAGTTTATTTATTTAGTTTAGTTCAGTGATGGCGAACCTTTGGCACGGGTGCCACAGGTGACACACCAAGCCCCCTCTGTGGGCACGCGGCCATAGTTCTCCAGGCGGGGCAAAAGGGACATCCCTGTGTCCCAAAAGATCTTTTTGGGACACAAGGATGTCCTGGTTACCTTTCTGCGGCCCCGTGTTAACCTTAAAAATGCAGGGGCCCCCGGGAGGTAGCACACACAGGGACGTCACTGACGTCCCGTGTGTGCGCCTATAGGAACGGAGGAGCGGAGCATCAGCGCATCGAGGAGGAGGACGTGCGCTGGCTGGCATGGTAAGTTACCAGCTACACTTCAGCTTCGTTGCTCCAACCACTGCTTCTCCAGTCCCGGTACCTACTGCTATGACCTATAGGCCGTGGCAGTAGGTCGTGACTAGTGATGAGCGGCATTGCCCATATTCGAATTTGCAATATTTTACGAATATATAGATGAATATTCGTCCTATATTTGCGAATTTCGCATATTCGTTATATTCGCATATGCGAATATTCGCATATTCGAGGAAGAAAACAGTGAGGGGGTGGGCATCTTTACATTTGGTTGCTAGGGATGTTGTTGAGAACCTCTGATAAGTGTATTTGCATCATTCTAATTGGCCCACAAGTGAAAAGAAGTAATATGAAAATATTCACATATGCAAATATGCGCAAATGTGGAAAAAAGCGAATATTCGTAATTTCAAATATATAGCGAATATATTCGCAACATTCGCGAATTTGCGATATTTGCGATAAAAAATTGAAATGCGAATATTTGCGCCCAATACTAGTTGTGACCCCTGACCGGAGGTGCGGTGGATGGAGCACTGTGAGGCAGTACACTGACATACAGCCTCCAGCCATACACTGTATACAGCTGAAGGCTGTATGTCTGTGGGGGAACTATACTGCACCTAATGTGTGGGGACTAAATCCTAATGTGGGGAAACATACTGCCAACCTAATGTGGGGGAACATACTGCCAACCTAATGTGGGGGAACATACTGCCAACTTAATGTGGGGAAACATACTGCCAACCTAAAATGGGGGAACTGCAACCTAATGTGGGGGAACTGCAACATAATGTGGTGGAACATACTGCCAACCTATTGTGGGGGTCCTACAACCTAATGTGGGGGAACTATACTGCCAACCTATTGTGGGGGAACTACAATCTAATGAGGGGGAACTATACTGCCTACCTAAGGTGGAGGACCTATACTGCCTACCTAATGTGGGGGAGCTACAACCTAATGTGGGGGAACTACAACCTAATGTGGCGGAACTATACTGCCTACCTAATATGGGGGAACTATACTGCCTACCTAATGTGGCGGGAACTACAACCTAATGAGGGGGAACTGCAACCTAATGTGGGGGAACAGACTGCCTACCTAATGTGGGGGAACTACAACCTAATGTGGGGGAACTGCAACCTAATGTGGGGAAACATACTGCCTACCTAAGTTGTTTTTTTCTAAACTTAAACCTCAGTATTCTGATTTAATTGCTGTTCTGGTTCTTTGAGGGGAAAAAAGTTGGTGCGCATTACGGTTTGGAAACTCTGGCTCAAAAAGGTTCGCCATCACTGATTGAGTTCATTAAAATATTCCTGGGTCCTGATTTCCCCATGAATTCCCCATTTGTGCTGCTGCTGAGGGATGATAGGGAACTTACATTATTTTACAAATTTTCTTTTCCAATTTTTTGGTATAGAATAGAGTTACCTGTTCCCATGCAGTGGTGTTGTGGGTTTTGCAGGTGATTATGGAAATCACAGCCAGACTTGAGGGTTTTTGCTACAATGTTACTGCTATATGGCCATAAATTTATGAACTTACAAACTGTGCTATGTACTAGGATACACCTTAATCACTTATCCCTATATTATTTATTTTAAATTTCCTCCAGAAGGAAAATAACTGATATTCTGGTGCCACTTATAGGTAGCTATCCTGTAGCTCAACCAATGTCTAGGGATTTCAGCCAATTCTGTGACACCAATCTGTAGACATTTATGTCAGCACCCATAAAAGGGACATGTTCCTGCAACTCATAATTTGACAACAAAAAGTTTGTTTGGATTAGACAACTTTTTTTCCCTACATTTACGAAAATTCTCAATCTTTTTGTTTACTGTGGTATTAATACAAATGTAAACCTATTCTATCATGATTTCATTGAGCACTGTGCAGTCCCTCCTAAAAGAGAGTTGCAGAACAAGGTCCCAACAATGCTGTGTATTTCTTTCAATACCAGCAGGAGAAAATCCCCTGCTTTGGACAGTCCCGGCATGGACAGAGGTGTCAGCAGAGGGCATCTATTTTCAGACAGAAAAGAAATTCGAAAATAACTTCCTGTGGAGCATACAGCAGCTGATAAATACTGGAAGGATTATGATTTTTAAATAGAAGTAACTTTCAAATCTGTTTAACTTTCTGACACCAGGAGATAAAAAAAATTCCACTGGAGTACCCCTTTAACCCCTTAAGGACCAAGGACGTACCGGTACGTCATTGGTCCTGCTCTCCTGATATATCATGGCGGGCCCGGCGTCATAGTGAAGCCAGGACCCGCCTCTAATAGGGCGCAGTGCCGATCGCGGCGCCGCGCACTATTAACCCTTTAGCCGCGCGCTCAGAGCTGAGCCGTGCGGCTAAAAGTGAAAGTGAAAGTTGCCGGCTAGCTCAGTCGGGCTGTTCGGGATAGCCGCGGCTAATCGCGGCATCCCGAACAGCTGACAGGACAGCGGGAGGGCCCCTATCTGCCTCCTCGCTGTCCGATCGCCGAATGACTGCTCAGTGCCTGAGATCCAGGCATGAGCAGTCATGCGGCAGAATCGTTGATCACTGGTTTCTTATGAGAAACCAGTGATCAATGATGAAGATCAGTGTGTGCAGTGTTATAGGTCCTATGAATAGAGGGCAATGTTTAATCTTCGGATAATCCCTTTGCCAAAACTAAAGGGCAACAAAAAGGCACACAAGTATAACAAATAAAAAAAGTTAAACAGTTTATCTAAACAACCTAGGAAAACTGTAAAAGTTCTAAAGTATCCTTTTTTTTCTGGTAAGGGACAAAGTAACATTATAAAAAGACAATATATATATATATATATATATATATATATATATATATATATATATATATATATATTTGAATATTCAAATGAGCTCACCACACCCCTATACAGGTAGTGTGTCCTGCAACCAGCTCCGACTCCAGTTAAGAAGTCTCAGAACTGATTGGGATTTTATGCCAAGCCAGAACTCTCTCCAGAAGGAGATGGGTTCTCTTTCCTTCTGGAGAGAGTTCTGGCTTGGCATAAAATCCCAATCAGTTCTGAGACTTCTTAACTGGAGTCGGAGCTGGTTGCAGGACACACTACCTGTATAGGGGGTGTGGTGAGCTCATTTGAATATTTTTCACCCAGGTGCCCGCGGAGCGCAAATGGCCTACTTAAATCTCCGTCTCACGTCAGGAGTGTTGTCCTCTTCCCGAGGAAAATACTGATCCCGTTTAGTTTGAATAATATGTTTTATTAAAAGGCATCTAAAACCAGTGATTTAAGAAGGGATTAAATAAAATGCTAGACTCCTTAAATAATCTACTCAGCAGAAGAAGTGTCCAGACTACTTCATTTAAAGTACAGAAATATCAATCTGGAATTTTCTGCTGGAATCATTAAAATAAGAAATACATTTTAATGTTGGACCGCAAATCAGACAGATGTTAAATCTCTGGTCCTGCTTGTGGTCATTTAAAAGATTAACTGCTTTAGATCAAAAAGTACAAGCCCACTCGCCACGTCAAGGCCACCTATTTAGAGTGGGTCCCTAACGTCCCTAGCATAAAATGGCGCAGCACTGGGCGGCGACCACCACCGCCACGACACCAATGCCCACAGGGGGGAACGAACCACCGGCAGAGCGGCCCCAATGCCACTCAAACCAGTCTATGGGCCGCACCCCTCCGCAGACACGGCGCCACGGCAGCAACGGACACCACACAGCACCACACCAGTGTGAACAAGGTGTAATGGCTCACTTACCATGCTCTCCCAGTCAGACTGGGAGGCTGCTAGGAAAGAAATGACCCATGTGTAGCTAAGTACTACTTATATAGGGTTGGGCTGAGGGGGTGGGGAAGAGTGCAGCACATGTTCAAAAAAAAAAAAAAAAAAAAAAAGAGGGGATAGAAATCACAGTGTGAATTCGGGTAGAAAAACAGACATGGCGCACATCTACAATCTTGTATAATGATCCGATTGCTTCTCAGCATAATATCAAAATCTAACAGGTTGTTAGTATACATTTTTGATCAAAAAGTACAAGCCCACTCGCCACGTCAAGGCCACCTATTTAGAGTGGGTCCCTAACGTCCCTAGCATAAAATGGCGCAGCACTGGGCGGCGACCACCACCGCCACGACACCAATGCCCACAGGGGGGAACGAACCACCGGCAGAGCGGCCCCAATGCCACTCAAATCAGTCTATGGGCCGCACCCCTCCGCAGACACGGCGCCACGGCAGCAACGGACACCGCACAGCACCACACCAGTGTGAACAAGGTGTAATGGCTCATATATATAAAAATATATAAGTGATTAAACCGCACGATCAATGGCGTACACGTAAAAAAATTCCAAAGTCCAAAAGAGCGTATTTATGGTCGGTTTTTATACCATTAAAAATTTTTAAAAAACTTCAGATCACAGTGCAAAAAATGAGCCCTCAGACATCCCCATATGCAGAAAAATAAAAAAGTTATAGGGGTCAGAAGGGGACATTTTTAAACGTAGAAATTTTCCTGCATGTAGTTATGATTTTTTTCCAGAAGAATGACAAAATCAAACCTATATAAGTAGGGTATCATTTTAACCGTATGGACCTACAGTATAATGATAAGGTGTATTTTTTACCGAAAAATGCATTGCTTAGAAATGGAAGCCCCCAAACTTACAAAATGGCGTTTTTTCTTCAATTTTGTCGCACAATGATTTTTCTCTCTGTTTTACGTGGATTTTTGAGTAAAATGACTAATGTCACTGCAAAGTAGAATTGGTGGTGCAAAAAATAAGCCATAATATGGATTTTTGGGTGGAAAATTTTAAGGGTAATGAATTTTAAAAGCAAAGGAGAAAAAAAGAAAATGCAAAAACTGAAAAATGCTGAGTCCTTAAGGGGTTAAAGTGTCCCTGTCGTTATTTTATAGAATTATTTTCCACTGGTGCAGCACATGGAACCTCTGGACGTATTGCTCATTCGTTCTGTGGTCCAAAAATGAACAGCATGCCGTGTGAACTTAGTATTTTTTTTAATTCTATTTGCTATATATCATATGGTGTGGTTGACAAAAATATAGATAAATGATTTGCTCTATTATATTTTATTTATATATTTCTGCAAAATAAAACTATGGGGCAAAAAAAAAAAAAAAAGAAATGTAAATAATAAAGTTAGCACATTTTTCTACCTTACCCCTTCAAGTAAGCCAGGCCTTCTTTTTCTTTTTACTTTGATCAGCATGCTGCAAAAAGTCCATATGATGATTTGTAAACTTTTTTTTTAAACAGTTAACACCAAAAACTAACTCATACAACTATATCGAAGAGAATGTGACATCAGAATATGAGAAAATGACCTATTGTTTAAATTACTTTTTTTTTGTTAACCATATTTTTTTAGGGATTTTTGGGGATATTTTTCTAATTTTTCATTTTTACAATCTTTTTTTTTTATTATTATTGAAAAGGAAGGTAAGTCCAGCGCAGGAACTCATGTAATAGAACTTCTTTATTTTAACACAAAATGATACCACGGGATAAAAAGTAACATGTTTCAGCCGGGTGACTTACTCAGTATGACTTATCTTGCTTTTCATGTATTGCAGTTGATGTTTGTTCACACCAGTCCTGATGTGGATCCGAATGTGCTTTTTTCTATTTTTTATAATAATCCTGAAATCTTTCCATTCATTTTAAGGTGCTAAACTTTGTGCATTTTGGAACACTGTAACTAGTTTTGTAACAAAAAATTCCTCCACCAAAATTATTTTCCTTTTTCTTTTAAATTATAACAATTTAGGCTTTTTTAGTGAGCTTTGGCTTGCTTTGTGCTGGGCAGAAGCCAAATCAACATTTTTTTTTCTATTTTTATTTCCAATTTACATCCAGAATATATACATCAAGCACATTAACATAAATTAGATATAATTTCGATGTTAATATTCCATGTGACTCAACTGACTAAGGATTTACAGGAATACATGCCAACACATAACCCATCAAAGATGTAAAATATGACAAATTTCTGTTTAATAATTTCCCACTATGACATTACGTTATTTTATAAGAATATTTCATTGCCATTTTGTCTTGAAGCCATGAAGAATGGTGAACATTACATTTTCATAAACCTCTCTGTAAACAATAATGTGAGGGCTGGATCAGGACTATACATTTTTATTTTGCTCTATATCAAAGTTACTGCAAACTTGCATAAAGCATTCACAGAAAATATGACCTCATTTTCATGATTTATGTAGAGAAACATATTTTTTTTTATAATATCAATGAGGTCTCCTATTTATGGACTGTCAAGATCCTCATTTCACAGTGAAAATGTCTAAGGCAACATTGTTAATGGTTTAAGGGGCATGTTAGACATAGTAAGTGATGGCATATTACACTTAAAGAGAAAGAAGCGGCAGACATTGCAGATGCACTATAAGGCTTTGTCCTGTGTATTTACCACCAGATGGTTAATTGATTGCTGATGTAGCATATTTGGTGCTCAATACTCATGCATGCATTAGAGGAGTACTTGGGTGGAAAACATTTTTTTTCTTCAAAACCACTGGTGCCAGAAAGTTATACAGATTTGTAAATTCATTATATTTAAAAATATTAATCCTTCCAGTACTTATCAGCTGCTCTATGCTCCATAGGAAGTTGTGTAGGTCTTTACTGTCTGACCACAGTGCTCTCTGCTGCCACATCTGTCCATGTCAGGAACTGTCCAGAGCAGGAGTAGTTTGCTATGAGGATTTTCTTCTACTCTGGACAGACCCTGACACTTTTCAGCCTGTGGTAAGACTGGAAAGGACTACACAGCTTCCTCTATAGTATATAGCAGCTGATAAGTACTGGAGGGCTTAAGATTTTTTAATAGAAGTAATTTATAAATCTGTTTAAAGAAAACTGCAATTGTATAAGAAGGTCCTTCAGCCAACCTGAAGCTATTTCCCTGCAGACTAGTATATACAAAATTATAAAGGGGAAAAGTGCATTAAGGTTTTTAAATGCTCACCAGACAATATAGTGAACCCTAATACCATTAAAGGGTTTATCCACCATAAGGTGATTTTAGTCTGTACTTGGCAGACAGTAATGGACATGCTTAGAAGAATCTGTGCTTGTCTTGAGGATGAATGTCTATGTTGTGAATCCACTATAACATTCTTACTAGCTTTTTGTGAACTGGTATTTCCTGTTGGATATTTTATTTTTTGCCTACAAATCCCATAATTCTATTTTCCTCCCTCCCACACATCAGCCACCCCACCCATTGAAACATAAATTAGCTGCATCCATTCAAAAGACCTGTGGTTTTCAATCAGGGTGCCTACAGCTGTTGCATTAGTTGCAGATTAATCTCTCCCACCAAGCAATCGCTCCACCCATTGAAGCAGTGTACATGGGTGAAAAGGGGTGTAGAGGAGTGGACATGGGTGACAGGGAGGGTGTGGACATGGGTGACAGGGGGGTGGACATGGGTGACAGGGGGGGTGGACATGGGTGATGGGGGGGTGGACATGAGTGACGGGGGGATGACATGAGTGACGGGGGGGGGGTAGACGGTGGACCTGGGTGATGGTGGTGGTGGAGGTGGGGGGGGGTCAGTTGGACCGGGTTGAGAAGGGGTGGAAAGGGTACGGTACCGGCCCGCACAGCTTGCATTTCCACGGCAGGCACGGGAGACCGGCGCAGATGCAGCTCGTTCCGCTCCAGGGCACCATTTTCGGTTCACAGCGGACACAGGGGAAACAGGGTTGAGGGGGAAGGAGGGGGACGCAGGGGGGAGGGGACACTGTGTGCGCAGTGCGCACGCAGGCTTCCCTTCCCCCGTGCACCGTCAGTCATAAGCGTGCAGGCGGGGGCGGGACATTTAAATTATTTTTTTTAAGAAATCACAGCACAATACCGCGGCACCATGGGCAGTGCAAAATGGCACACACGTGTGCCGCGGCACCGCGGTTGGGAATCACTGCTCTGTGCTATGCTATGAGATGCAAAAGAGGTTTCTTCTACTATGATGAACTTATTAAAACATGGCGGATTGTAGAATGACCACTCTGAAAAGCTGACAAAACAAATAAAAACAATAACTATATTTGCAATTCTCATAAAAAATGTTTTTCAAGTGAAGAAAACTGTCAAATAAAAGTCAATACATGGTATGTTTTAGCATAAAGCTGAGTAAGCTCCAATGTCAAATATTTATGTAAAATCACTTTACAATCTGGCATTAACTTACACATTTATAAGAGACGTGTGGTAAGACCATAATAAAATTCTGATATTTCTTCAATAGACTGAAGGAAAGAAATAAAACTTTAGTTCAAAGTAAGAATTAAAGAGTTTTCCTTCTAATAAAATCATCAAGTTACCACCAACCCCCCAAGGCGCTCACAGTCCTCAATTTATGCACTAAAAATAGGATGAGAAGCAGATTTACAGATGTAGCTGTTTGCAAAACAGTGGTCTAGAATTTTTATCCAGCTCATCAGACATCTGAGAGCTCCTGTTTTCAAGAAGCTGGGTATAAAATTGTATCAAGGTGGTACAGGGAGTCCAGCGATCTGGCCACAGAAAAACCCGACCTGTTGGCACTGCAATGTCTCTGAGGGATACCTTTTACTTATTTTTAAGCCATTCACTATGCTTTCATCATACTGGAGGGATGTATAATTGATAGAGTGACTTCTGCCCTTTTTATTCTCCATTAAAGGGGTACTCCACCCTAGACATCTTATCGCCTATCCAAAGGATAGGGGATAAGATGTCTGATCGCGGGGGTCCCGCTGCTGAGAACTCCCGCAATCTCTCCTGCAGCCCCCCGAGTCATCACCGCACAGAACTAAGTTTGCTCCGTGCATGATGACTCATGTTACAGGGGCCGAAGTATCACCGTCACCGTTCTTCCCCCTCAAAGCAAGCCTACGGGAGGGGGCATGGTGGCTTAGCTCCATGCAGTGATGACTCGGGGGGCTGCAGGAGAGATTGCAGGGGTCATTTTTATGAAGAATCTAACCTCTCATGTCCATGATTCTAATGAGCACTTCCATTGTACATGCACTCTATGGATACAATTTCCAATTACTCAAAAATTTTAGATCCTTTTAAGAACTTCACCCGCTGGTTGAATGCCTTGTCAGATTTTAGGGTATATTACTTGGATGTAGCTCCCCTGAAGTTATATTGAGCACTAAGCACTAAGGAGTGAGAATTTTTTTCCCTTCCCTTTTCATATATATTTTAACCCCTAAAGACGAAGGACGTATATTTACGTCCTCCGCCGTCTCCCGCTATATGCCGCGGGGTCACGCGGTGTCCCTGCAACATATCAGGTCGGTCCTGGCGGCTATCAACGGCCGGGACTCGCGGCTAATACAGGACATCACCGATCGCGGTGATGCCCTGTATTAACCATTCTGACGCGGCGATCAAAGTTTACCGCCGCATCTGAAGTGAAACTGAAAGTATCCCGGCAGCTCAGTTGGGCTGTTCAGGACAGCTTACAGGACACTGGGAGGATCCCTATCTGCCTCCTCTGTGTCTGATCGGCAAATGACTGCTCCGTTCCTGGGATCCAGACAGGAGCAGTCAAGCGCCGATAACACTGATCACCGGCGTGTTAATACACGCCAGTGATCAGCATGAGAGATCAGTGTTTGCAGTGTTATGGGAGCAATAACACTGCAAAAAAAAGTTAAAAAAAGTGTTAATAAAGGTCATTTAACCCCTTCCCTAATAAAAGTTTGAATCACCCCCCTTTTCCCATAAAAAAAAATAAAACAGTGTAAATAAAAATAAGCATGTGTGGTATCGTCGCGTGTGTAAATGTCCGAACTATAAAAATATGTTGTTAATTAAACTGCATGGTCAATGGCGTACGCATAAAAAAATTCCAAAGTCCAAAAAGCGTATTTTGGTCACTTTTTATACCATTAAAAAATTAATAAAAAGTGATCAAAAAGTCTGATCAAAACAAAAATGGTACCGATAAAAACTAAAATGAGTCCTCATACCACCCTGTACGTGGAAAAATAAAAAAGTTATAGGGGTCAGAAGAGGACATTTTTAAACGTATACATTTTCCTGCATGTAGTTATGATTTTTTCCAGAAGTACGACAAAATGAAACCTATATAAGTAGGGTACAATTTTAACCATATGGACCTACAGAATAATGATAAGGTGTCATTTTTACCGAACTATGCACTGCGTAGAAAAGGAAGCCCCCAAAAGTTAAAAAATTGAATTTTTTCTTCGATTATGTCGCATTTTGGGTAAAATGACTAATGTCACTGCAAAGCAGAATTGGTGACACAAAAAATAAGCCAGCATATGGATTTTTAGGTACAAAATTGAAAGAGTTATGATTTTTTAAAGGAGAGGAGGAAAAAACGAAAATGGAAAAACTGACCATGGCCGCCATTTTGAAGTCGGCCATTTTGAATCCAACTTTTGTTTTTTCAATAGGAAGAGGGTCATGTGACACATCAAACTTATTGGGAATTTCACAAGAAAAACAATGATGTGCTTGGTTTTAACATAACTTTTTTGTTTCATGAGTTATTTACAAGTTTCTGACCACTTACAAAATGTGTTCAATGTTCTGCCCATTGTGTTGGATTGTCAATGCAACCCTCTTCTCTCACTCTTCACATCACACACTGATAGCAACACCGCAAGAGAAATGCTAGCACAGGCTTCCAGGATCCGTAGTTTCAGGTGCTGCACATCTCGTATTTTCCCAGCATAGACAACTGCCTTCCGATGACCCCAATGATAAAAATCTAAGGGGGTCAGATCGGGAGACCTTGGGGGCCATTCAACTGGCCCACGACGATCAATCCACTTTCCAGGAAACTGTTCATCTAGGAATGCTTGGACCTGACACCCATAATGTGGTGGTGCACCATCTTGCTGGAAAAACTCAGGGAACATCCCAGCTTCAGTGCATAAAGAGGGAAACACATAATCATGTAGCAATTTCGCATTTCCATCCATCCATGTGCCATCCATGTTCCCTTTTGACTTCATCCAGCGCTGGATCCTTTCCTTCTTTTTTCTGTGGGATGGTGTGGCCCAGAGCCAGGAGCTTGGTTGTGCAGTAGTGGAGCGGCCTGGCCGCTGAGCCGTTTTCCCTGTGGGCTTGGTGTTGCAGCGTTGGTGATTGCCTGCAGGCGCTATGCCAGTGTTAGTTTAGGGACACACTTTTATTAGGTGGTCTTGACATGGAGAGCGAGCTTGCAAATTTTGATCAAAAGGTACACCAACAATCTGTTATTTTTTGAAATTATACTGAGAATCAATTAGATCATAGTACATAGATCATAGTTGTGGATGTGTGGCCATTATGATAATATACCCCTGCTCCATCTCTGTCTCATACCTTTCAGTTTGCCCAATTGAAACACTTTCATGACACTTCCAAAGAAAGGCTTCACCGTTCTCTCCTTCCATTTGAGACTCTGTGTTTCCTCCTACCAGTTTTCTGACCAGTGAGTGTGCTCTGTATTCTATTGTCTGGCTCCTTTTGGAAATCCTTGTTTCCCTTTCTCCATATTCGCAAAAGATCTGAGATGCTTTAAAGACAGTGAGGTCTGGCACAAAGTGTTACTCTTGTGTCATAAGACCTCTATCTGTTGTGAAGCCCAGGAGACCAACTTCAACATTATCACTAGATGTTACAGAGTCCCAACTCTCCTCTCTCATATTTATCCAACTATGCCTGATAATTGCTGATGATGTGAGAATGCAAGCGGCTCAATGTTTCATATTTAGTTGTCCTTTCCTGCACTTCATCCATTCTGCTCACAAATCATTTCCATGTCCTTGACATTTTATCCGGCCGCTCTCTTGCCCTCAATACTTCCAGGGACTCCGACTTGTTGGATTGCATTGCTCATACATTTTCTTCTCCTACCAGCTAGGACGGTGATCCCTAGATTATGGAAATCACCTTATCCTCCACCATGTTGGACTGGCTTCAGAAAAAGTTATATCTCTACCATATAAAGGATATAATGGGGGATACACATTGCCTCATTAACAAACACCACTTTATCTGGGACCCCTGTGCCGATTTGAGATCCCTGCATATCTCTGCCTAATGCATCATACTTTTATTGTAAAAGTATGATGCATTAGGCAGAGATGTGCAGGGATCTCAAATCGGCACAGGGGTCCCAGATAAAGGGTCTGTCAATGAGGCAATGTGATTGCCCTTATCTGTTCATGCCCTTTCTTCTCCTGTGATGGTCATTGGTTGTGTTCAACTGGCTAGTATGTTGATATTGTCTTTCCTGCTGCTCCCTTTCTTTTTTTCTTTCTCTCCTTTCCTTTTATTCACCCTCTCCCTCTTTCATCTTTCTCATTTCTAACCTATCTTCCCCTTTCCCTTTCTTTTTCTAGGTCATGTTGTCCTTGGGTACCCATGCATTCAGCTGTTATTTCTCAGATGTTGTTTCTATTTTGTTCTTCATATTTTGCTGAATGCTCTGTTGCACTATGCCAATAAAAAAAAAAAATAATAAAATTGCAAAAACTCAAAACACACCCCTTTTTCAATTGATCAAATAAAAAAAATAACACCTTAGCACTATAGTTTAGTTTGGGCAACAACTTTAAAAAATTTTATCCCTACCTTCCAACATTCATCATTTTTTTTTATTCTTCCATTCACATAACCATTTGAGGGACATATGTTACCACTTAAACTGTTCAGGACCCAGGGCGTACAGGTATGTCCTGACATCTTGGTACTCACACCCAAGTGATTCACACTTGCGATTTGCGTGATTCTGGGTCATTACGGGTCTATGGTTGTCCAAGACACTGACAATCCCCCTGAAGGGTAGGAGTGAGGTGGCAGGGGTGCCACCCCTCCTATCCCTGCTATTGGTCGTATAGACGCGACGACCAATAGCAGATCGGGGGCAGGGGGGTTTACTTTAGGTTTCCCCATTCTACCCACCCACAATAGGCGAGGCAGGACGGGGAAACCGACAGGGACCGGTGCCGAAGGTCACTTACCGATCTGCAGAGGCTGTGGGCGAGTGATCAGTGGGCGGGGATGTCGTGCGGCTGGCTCCCTGGATCCTACGGAAGCCGGTGAATTGCCTGGCAACATCTGGAGGGCTACAGTCTGAGACCACTATACAGTGGTCTCTAAACTATAGCCCTCCAGATGTTGCAAAACTACAACTACCAGCATGCCCAGACAGCTGTTTGGGCATGCTGGGAGTTGTAAATTGGCAACAGCTGGAGGACTACAATTTAGAGACCACTGCACAGTGATCTCCAAACTGTAGCCCTCTAGATCTTGCAAAACTACAACTCCTAGCATGCCCACACAGCAGTTTGCTGTCTGTGCATGCTGGGATTTGTAGTTTTGCAACATTTTGGAGTTTGTAGTTTTGCAACAGTTTGGAGATCACTGTGAATATATTTACGTCCTGCGCCGGCTCCCGCAATATGAAGCGGGGTCGCGCTGCGACCCCGCATCACATCGCGTCGGTCCCGGCGCTTATCAACGGCCGGGACCCGTAGGCTAATACCACACATCGCCGATCGCGGCAATGTGCGGTATTAACCCTTTAGAAGCGGCGGTCAAAGCTGACCGCCACTTCTCAAGCGAAAGTATCCCGGCTAGTCAGTCGGGCTGTTCGGGACCGCCACGGTGAAATTGCGGCATCCCGAACAGTTTGCAGGACACCGGGAGGGCCCTTACCTGCCTCCTCGGTGTCCGATCGACGAATGACTGCTCCGTGCCTGAGATCCAGGCAGGAGCAGTCAAGCGCCGATAACGCTGATCACAGGTGTGTTAATACACGCCAGTGATCAGCATAGAAGATCAGTGTGTGCAGTGTTATAGGTCCTATGGGTAAGTAAAAAAAAAGTGTTAATAAAGGTCATTTAACCCCTTCCCTAATAAAAGTTTGAATCACCCCCCTTTTCCCATAAAAAAAATAAAACAGTGTAAATAAAAATAAAAATAAACATATGTGGTATCGCCGCGTGCATAAATGTCCGAACTATAAAAATATATTGTTAATTAAACCGCACAGTCAATGGCGTACGCGCAAAAAAATTCCAAAGTCCAAAAAAGCGTATTTTGGTCACTTTTTATACCATTAAAAATGAATAAAAAGTGATCAAAAAGTCCGATCAAAACAAAAATCGTACCGATAAAAACTTTATGAGCCCTCATACCGCCCTGTACGTGGAAAAATAAAAAAGTTATAGGGGTCAGAAGAGGACATTTTTAAACATATAATTTTCCTGCATGTAGTTATGATTTTTTCCAGAAGTACGACAAAATCAAATCTATATAAGTATGGTATCATTCATTTTAACCGTATGGACCTACAGAATAATGATAAGGTGTCATTTTTACTGAAATTTGCACTGCGTAGAAACGGAAGCCCCCAAAAGTTACAAAATGGCGTTTTTTCTTCGATTTTGTCGCACAATGATTTTTTTTTCCGTTTCATCGTGAATTTTTGGGTAAAATGACTGATGTCACTGCAAATTAGAATTGGTGACACAAAAAATAAGCCATAATATAGATTTTTAGGTGGAAAATTGAAAGGGTTATGATTTTTAAAAGGTAAGGAGGAAAAAACGAAAGTGCAAAAACGGAAAAACTCTGAGTCCTTAAGGAGTTAAACTCTAGCACTCCAGGTGTTGCAAAACTGCAAATCCCAGCATGCCCAAACAGTAAACAGCTGTCTCAGCATGCTGGGAGTTGTAGTTGCGTACCACCAGCTGTTGCATAACTATATCTCCCAGCATGCCCTTCGGCGATCCGTACATGCTGGGAGTTGTAGTTTTGCAACATCTGGAGACACACTGGTTGGAAAATACTGAGGTAGGTAACAGAACCTAACTGAAGGTTTTCCAACAAGTGTGCCTCTAGCTGTTGCAAAAGTACAACTCCCAGCATGCACGGTTAGTACATGCTGGGAGTTGTAATTTTGAAACAGATGGAGGTTTGCCCCCCATGTGAATGTACAGGGTACATTCATACGGGCAGGGTTACCGTAAGTTTCCTGCTTGAAGTTTGAGCTGTGGCAAATTTTTTTGCCGCAGCGCAAACTCCTAGCGGATAACTCACCGTAACCCACCAGTGCGAATATACGCTAAAAACACTACACTACACTAACACAAAATAAATGGTAAAACACAACATATACACCCCTTTACACTGTCCCCCCCAATAAAAATGAAAAACATATTGTATGGCAGTGTTTCCAAAACGGAGCCTCCAGGTGTTGCAAAACAGCAACTCCCAGCATTTCCAGACAGCCACTGACTGTCAAGGCATGCTGGGAGTTTAGCAACAGCTGGAGGCACCCTGTTTGGGAATCAATGGCGTAGAATACCCCTATGTCCACCCCTATGCAATCCCTATGTAGTCCTCAAATGCGCATGGCACTCTCTCACTTCAGAGCCCTGTCGTATTTCAAGGAAACAGTTTAGGGCCACATATGGGGTATCTCCGTACTCAGGAGAAATTGCACTACAAAGTTTGAGGGGCTTTTTCTCCTTTTACCCCTTATGAAAAGGAAAAGTTGGGGGCTACACCAGCCTGTTAGTGTAAAAAAAGAAATTTTTTTACACTAACATGCTGATGTTGCCCCATACTTTTGGTTTTCCCAAGCGGTAAAAGTAAAAAAAGACCCCCAAAATTTGTAACACAATTTCTCCTGAATACGGAAATACCCCATATGTGGACGTAAAATGCTCTGTGGGTGCACAACAAGGCTCAGGAGTGAGGCCTAAATTGGTGATTTTCACAGGGGTGGCTGATTTTACAGCGGTTCTGACATAAATGCAAAAAAATAAATAACCACATGTGACCCCATTTTGGAAACTACACCCCTCACAAAACGTAACAAGGGGTATAGTGAGCCTTAACACCCCACAGGTGGGATGGGAAAAGGAAAAAAAATGTTTTCACTAAAATGTTACCCTAAATTTTTCATTTTCACAAGGGAAAATAGGAAAAGTCCCCCAAAATTTGTAACTCCATTTCTTCTTAGTAAGAACATACCCCATATGTGGATGAAAAGTGCTCTGCGGGTGAACTACAATGTTCAGATGAGAAGGAGTGCCATTGGGATTTTGAAGAGAAAATTTGTCCGGAATTGAAGGCCACGTGTGTTTACAAAGCCCCCATAGAGCCAGAACAATGGACCCCTCCCCCTACATGTGACACTATTTTGGAAACTACACCCCTAACGCAATGTAATAAGGGGTAAAGTGAGCATTTACGCCCCACAGGTGTCTGACAGATTTTTGGAACAGTGATCCGTGAAAATGGAAAAATGTAATTTTTTATTTGCACATCCCACTGTTCCAAAGATCTGTCAAACGCCAGTGGGGTGTAAATACTCACTGCACCCCTAATTAAATTCTGTGAGGGGTGCAGTTTCCTAAATGGGGTCACATGTGGGGGGGTCCACTGTTCTGGCACCATGGGGGGCTTTGTAAACGCAAATGGCCCCTGACTTCCATTCCAAACAAATTATCTTTCAAAAAGTTCAATGGCGCTCCTTCTCTTCTGAGCATTGAAGTTCGCCAGCAGAGCACTTGATGTCCACACATGGGGTATTTCCATACTCAGAAGAAATGGGGTTACAAATTTTGGGGGGGGCATTTTGTCCTATTATCCCTTGTAAAAAAAAATGTATTTGAGTGAAAACTAGCATTTTAATGGAAAAAAAAAAGAATCATTTACACATCCAACTTTAACGAAAAGTCGTCAAACACCTGTGGGGTGTAAAGGCTCACTTGACCCCTTGTTATGTGCCTTGAGTAGTGTAGTTTCCAAAATAGTATGCCATGTGTTTTTTTTTTGCTGTCCTGGCACCATAGGGGATTCCTAAATGGGACATGCCCCCCAAAAACCATTTCAGCAAAATTTGCTTTTCAAAAGCCAAATGTGACTCCTTCTCTTCTGAGCATTGTAGTTCGCCCGCAGAGCATTTTACGTCTTAACATGGGGTATTTCCATACTCAGAAGAGATGGGGTTACAAATTTTACGGGGCATTTTGTCCTATTATCCCTTGTAAAAAAAATAATTTATTTGAGGGAAAACTAGCATTTTAGTGGGAAAAAAATAATCATTTACACATCCAACTTTAACAAAAAGTCGTCAAACACCTGTGGGGTGTCAAACACCTGTGGGGTGTTAAGGCTCACTGGACCCCTTGGTACGTGCCTTGAGGGGTGTCGTTTCCAAAATAGTATGCCATGTGGGTTTTTTACTGCTGTTCTGACACCATAGGGGCTTCCTAAATGTGACATGCCCCCAAAGACCATTTCAGAAAAACTCACTCTCCAAAATCCCACTGCGGCTCCTTCACTTCAGAGCCCTCTACTGCGCCCGCCAAACACTTGATATACACATATGAGGTATTGTCTTACTTGAGAGAAATTGGATTACACATTTTAGGAAGATTTCTCTCCTTTTACCCCTTGTAAAAATTCAATAACTGGGTATACAAGAACATGCCAGTGTAAAACATTAAGATTTTGAATTTTCTCCTTCAATTTGCTGCTATTCCTGTGAAACACCTAAAGGGTTAACAAACCTTTTGAATGTCATTTTGAATACTTTTAGGGGTGCAGTTTTTATAATGGGGTCATTTGTAGGGTATTTCTAATATGAAGGCCCTTCAAACCC
Organism: Hyla sarda; assembly: GCF_029499605.1. Taxonomy (NCBI): domain Eukaryota; kingdom Metazoa; phylum Chordata; class Amphibia; order Anura; family Hylidae; genus Hyla; species Hyla sarda. The sequence goes on along the minus strand of NC_079190.1, from coordinate 374,590,689 downwards.
ACTTCAAAACTGAACTGGTCCCTGAAAAATTTCGATTTTGAAAATTTGGTGAAAAATTGGAAAATTTTTAACTCTGATGTCTTACAAAAGTAATAACATGTCAACTTTATGATACAAACATCAAGTAGACACATTGTTTATGTGAATTAATATATAATGTATTTGGAATATTCAATTTCCTTATTAGCAGAAAGCTTCAAAGTAAAAAAAAAATGCAAAATGTTCAATTCAAGAAATGAAGTGTTGACTAAAAGTAGAATATGTCACGAAAAAACATTATCAGAATTAGAATGAAAGGTAAAAGCATCCCAAAGTTATTAATGCTTAAAGTGACAGTGGTCAGATGTGTAAAAAATGGCCGGGACCTACAGTGAAAATTGGCTGGGTCCTTAACCCCTTAACGACGCAGGATGTAAATGTACGTCCTGGTGATGTGGTACGTAACGCACCAGGACGTACATTTACGTCCTGAGCATAACCGCGGGCATCGGAGAGATGCCGGCATCATGCACGGCAGGTCCCGGCTGTGGATTGCAGCCACGGACCCGCCGGTAATGGCGGACACCCGCGATGCCGTGGATGTCCGCCATCAACCCCTCAGATGCCGTGATCAATACAGATCACGGCATCTGCAGCATCGCGGTCACTTAACAGGATGATCGGATCGCCTGCAGCACTGCCGCGGCAATCCGATCATCCTGCAAGGCAGACGGAGGTCCCCTCACCTGCCTCCGCTGCCTTCCGGGAGTCTTCTGCTCTGATCTGCCTTCCCGCAGACCAGAGCAGAAGATGACCGATAATGCTGATCAGTGCTGTGTCCTATACATAGCACTGAACAGCATTAGCAATCGAATGGTTGCTATAAATAGTCCCCTATGGGGACTATAAGAGTGTAAAAATAAAAGTAAAAAAGGTAAAAAAATTAAGTAAAAAAATTTGAAAAACCCCCTCCCCCAATAAAAATGTAAATTGTCCCATTTTCCCTATTTTACCCCCCAAAAGTATTAAAAAAACCCTATTTTATATACATATTTGGTATCGCCACGTGCGTAAATATCCGAACTATTAAAATAAAATGTAAATGATCCCGTACGGTGAACGGCGTGAACGTAAAAAAAAAAATAAAAGTCCAAAATAGCGGCTTTTTTTTATAACATTTTATTCCCCAAAAAATGATTTGTATAAGCAAATATGGTATTAATAAAAAGTATAGATCACGTCGCAAAAAATGAGCCCTCATACCACCGCTTATTTGGAAAAATGAAAAAGTTATAGGTCTTTAAAATAGGGGGATTTTAAACGTACTAATTTGGTTAAAAAGTTTGCGATTTTTTTTTAAGCGCAACAGTAATAGAAAAGTGCATAACCATGGGTATCATTTTAATCGTATTGACCCAGAGAATAAAAAAACACATGTCATTTTTACCACTAATTGTACGGCGGGAAAACAAAACCTTCCAAAATTTGCAAAATTGTGGTTTTCTTTTTAATTTCCCCACACAAATAGTATATTTTTTGTTGCGCCATACATTTTATGGTAAAGTGAGTGATGGCATTACAACGGACAACTGGTCGAGCAAAAAACAAACCCTCATACTAGTCTGTGGATGAAAATATAAAAGAGTTATGATTTTTTGAAGTGGAGGAGGAAAAAACGAAAATGTAAAAATAAAATTGTCCTAGTTCTTAAGGGGTTAAGGGGTTAAAGGGGTACTCCACTGGAAAACATTTACTTTTAAATCAACTGGTGCCAGAAAGTTAAACAGATTTGTATATTACTTCTATTATAAAATATTAATCCTTCTAGTACTTATCAGCTGATGTATACTACAGAGGAAGTTCTTTTCTTTTTCAATTTCCTTTCTGCCTAACCACAGTGCTCTCTGCTGACACCTCTGTCATTGTCCAGAACTGTCCAGAGTAGGAGAAAATCCCAATAGCAAACCTCTCATGCTCTGTACAGTTCCTGACATGGACAGAGGCGTCAGCAGAGAGTCCCTTGGTCAGACAGAAAGAAAATTCAAAAAGAAAAGAACTTTCTCTGTAGTATACAGCAGCTGATAAGTACTGGAGAGATTAAGGTTTTTTAATAGAAGTAATTGACAAATCTGTTTAACTTTCTGGCACAAGTTGATTTAAAAGAAAATGCTTTTCAGTGGAGTCCCTCTTTAAAGTTTCATGTAATGTATTAAAAAACCTTAAATCTATGTTCACATACCGTTATAAAACTAATTAATTCTTACATATGGCATACATGGAATACTCAAATACACTGCTCAAAAAAATAAAGGGAACACTTAAACAACACAATGTAATTCCAAGTCAATCACACGTCTGTGAAATTACACTGTCCTCTCAGAAAGCAACACTGATTGACAATCAATTTCACATGCTGTTGTGCAAATGGAACAGACAACAGGTGGAAATTATAGGCAATTAGCAAGACACCCCCAAATAAAGGAGTGATTCTGCAGGTGGTGACCACAGACCACTTCTCAGTTCCTATGCTTCTTGGCTACATTTTGGTCACTTTTGAATGCTGGAGGTGCTTTTATTCTATGAGATTAAAGCAGGTTCCCACTGAGCACATGTAACAGACATGACAGAGTCTGGAGACGCTGTGGAGAACGTTCTGCTGCCTGCAACATCCTCCAGCATGACCAGTTTGGTGGTGGGGCAGTAATGGTGTGGGATGGCATTTCTTTGGGGCGCCGCACAGCCCTTCATATGCTTGCCAGAGGAATACTGATTGCCATTATGTACTGAGATGATATCCTTGTGAGACCATATGCTGGTGCGGTTCCTACAAGAGGAAGGCATTGATGCTATGGACTGGCCCACCCGTTCCCCAGACCTGAATCCGATTTAGCACATCTGGGATATCATGTGTCACGTCTAGGTAGGGAAGGAGTGCACACTATTCTCACCCACCCCCCTGTCCCTTCCCACTTACACACCTGCCCTACACGACAGGTCCGCAACCACGGTCACTGTCCCTTCCTAAATAAGAGAGGGACAGTGAAAAAGTCAAAACAATAAACTACAAAACTGACAAAAGGTTGGGAAAGGCTGGAGGTACACGACTAACAGAAAACAAACCTAAACACGCACACACAAAAATACGTAGTCAGAGGGCCGAGCCTAAACCTGGAGAGCACGAAGTATAGTAACAGAGTATCAAAGGGAAGTCAAAAGTGAAGGCATAAGTCACAAAACCAGAATAAACAGAATGAGCACAGAGATAGCTAAGTAAGTTACTAAGAACTATCACAAGCAGAGAATGACTGAAAAGGGCCTCCTTAAACATGCCTGAGCTGCAACCAGGAGAACTCTAATTGGCTCAGCAAGCGTATCCACACCCAGGAGCACAGAGGTGTCATCCTAACAACCAAAATTAACAACAGGGTTGGAAATCATTAACCCTATGGGTTCTGGCAGAACCAATCATCAAATCATGTCTCGCTCCATCAACCAACGCCACTTTGCACTACAGACTGTCCAGGAGTTGGCGGATGCTTTAGTCCAGGTCTGGGAGGACATCCCTCAGGAGACCATCCGCCACCTCATTAGGAGTATACCCAGGCATTGTAGGGAGGTCATACAGGTACGTGGAGGCCACACACACTACTGTGCCTCATTTTGATTTGTTTTAAGGACATTACATCAAAGTTGCATCAGCCTCTAATGCGATTTTCCATTGACTTCATATTCAGGGTTGATAAATTTGATTTCCATTTATATTTTTTGTGTGATTTTGTGGTTAGCACATTCAACTATGTAAAGACGAAAGTATTTCATATGATTAATTCATTCATTCATTCAGATCTACGATGTGTTATCTTAGTGTTCCCTTAATTTTTTTGAGCAGTGTACAAAGCACACAAAATGTGGTAGAGGTCACACCCTAGGGAAAAAGTGTGGGTGATAACAAACCCCAGTCAGTACTCTAATTGTAGCAACAAAAAAAAAACATGTGCACACTTTACTCCAGACAGTCTAGTAGACATATGGCAAATCGCTACAATAATTTAAACCTAGTGGAGCATGTATCATGTGAAAATGTAGAATAATTTTTGAGAAAATAGAACCTGTGTTTATTTCCTGCCCCACTGTTGTGGGTGTACCGTCTCAATCCCCATCATCTTAAAGGAGTACTCTGGCACAAATACATCTTATACCCTATCCAAAGGATAGGGGATAAGATGCCTGATCGTGGGGTCCCGCCACTAGAAACCCCCGTGATCTTTGACGCAGCACCCTTTTACCATCAGCCCTCGGAGCATGTTCGCTCCGGGTCTGATGACTGACGATCACGGGGCCGGAGTATTGTGACATCTCAGCTACGCCCCTGTGTGATCTCACCCTCCGCCCCTCAATGCAAGCTTATGGTAGGGGGAGTGGATAGGGGATAAGATGTCTTAGCGCGAGAGTACCCCTTTAAGGTTAGTAGTATCACCATTATATTTTTCTCTTCTGTGTTTAGAAGGCCAGACATGGATTTATGGGCACTGGAGAAACCAGCTTGAGGCATGCTGATAGTCGTACAACCATTTTACTGAAGTTCATGCTGATCGAGTCGTGCAACCATTTTACTGAAGTCCATGTCTAAACTTTCTGTGGGGAAAAATATAGAGGTACATTTATCAAGGAATTTAAGCTGGGTTTTTTTGCTTACAGAAGTCGCACAAAAAGTTGCATGTGTGCATAAGCAATTTTTTGTGTGACTTTTGTGGGTTATCAAAAAATACCAATTAGCCCTACCTAAGCAATTTCTAGTTTTCAATTTGCAGTGGTTTGGAATTTATCAAGTGCGAAAGTCGCACGTAAGCAATAAAAAGTTGCAAACCCCCTTCAAAAAGTCACAAGTGTAAGCCAGATCAGACCTGGCTTACAAACTTGCTTTTGACAGCATTTTTAACAAGTCACACAAAAAAGGCGCAGTTGCAGTTGATAGATACGGGCGGGTGGCCGCAGAGCGGAGCCTGCCGGCAGGAATATGAAGTTACAGCACTGTAATTTCATATTTCCCAGGCAGACCTGTGATTTGTCCAAACCTCCTGGCCAATCACAGCTGCCAGGGGGAAATATGAAGTTACAGTGCTGTAACTTTATTTTCCCTGCTGGGAAGCCAGGGAGCAGAGCACAAGCTGCCTGCTTCCCCCCTTCGGGGGATGGAGATCCCAAAACTCAGGGGAGGAGACAAATTCATTCCAGTAGCGCCAAAGCATGAAGTGTTTGGTCGATTGTCTCTGGGAATCTGCCATGAGTTCCTCCATTCTGTGAAGGGTAGCTAGTTCCTGGAGCCAAGACTAAAGGGTGGGAGGGGTGTTGGATTTCCAGAGTCTCGGTATCACCGACCGTGCTGCCAGGAGGAGAAAGCATGGTAAAGACTTAGACCACTGAGAGGCCGGGCCGGGTAGGATGCTTTGGAGGAGGGGGCATGGGTCAAGGGGCACTGACATAGCTGTCAGACGATGAATCACATCTAGAACCTGTTTCCAGAAGGACTCCAGAGAAGGACACATTACCCAAATATGTGTCATAGAGCCGCCAGGTGATCCACAGCGCCAACATTCGTCCGGGAGGGCTGGATATATGCGAGAGGGGAGAGTTGGGACTCGGTACCACCTGGTGAGTATCTTATAATTGGTCTCCTGTGCTTTGCAGGAAATGGAAGTTTTGTGACACAGAGCCACAGCCAGTTTCCATTCTTGGCCAATTCGTGCTCCCAGCCCAGCCGATAGGGTAAGGGGGAGTCACAGCCATGGTCCAGGAGAAGGCCATACAACACACTCAACAGGCGGTAGACCGGCGCCGCGGAGACACATAGCTGCTCAAAGGGTGTAAGTTGTCAGTGCAGATTGAGGATGGAATGAGAAGTGGCATAGAAGTGTCGTAGCTGCATGTATTGGAAACTAAAGGAAGGGGGGGTCCTACCCTGCAGAATGTCAGACGGGGATTTTAAAGATGTCGCGGAGACAAGAGAGGAGAATGTTAGCCTCTCCCACCTATCACGTCCAAGGAATGACGGGGATGAGTATGCTGGGGTGAACGCTTTTGTACCAAAGACAGGGGTCCGTTCGGCAGAAGGAAAGTGGAGTTTCTCAGGTAAGAATTGCACGCGCATATGATGGAGTGTAGGATCAAAGGTAGGGTTGACACAGTGAGGCTCGCTGCGTCTTGGGGCGGAAGCCACAATAGGGATCTCGGGTCGACGCCTGCGGAGGAGGACTCAAGGTGTACCCATAGTTTCGACTTATTGTGATGGAAACCATCAAAAACTTGGGTAAACATCGCAGCTAGGTAATAGGAGAAGCAGTCTGGTAGCGCTAGGCCTCCCTCTGACTTCCTCCTAGTCAGGACATGCTGACATGCCGTGCCAAACGAGGGTGTTTATGTGACCAGATGAAGTCAGAGAAGAGCCCAGAGATGTCTCTAAAAAATGTACGGGGAAGATGTGTCTGGATGGTAGAAAATAGATATAGGAGGCGGGGCAGGATATTCATTTTAATGACATTAATGCGGCCAAGCCACGAAAAATCCCTCCGATCCCATCTAGCCAGGTCATATTTGATGAGGTGGAGCAGGGGGGGATAGTTGAGGAGATATGCGTCAGGAAGTTGGGCAGGGACTTGAATGCCGAGATATTTTAGGGACTTGGGTTGCCAATTAAATGGGTACGTAGATTTCAGGTGGCGGACCATGGAAGGGGGCAGGGAAACGTTGAGGGCTTCACACTTAGAAGGATTCAATTTGTAATTGCTGTGGGCTGTGAAGCGTTGTAGTGCTGACATTAGGGAGGGTAGGGATGTGAGAGGGGAGGAGAGGTAGAGAAGGAGGTCGTCTGCATAGGCAGAACATTTATGGTGACATGTGGGGACGTGCAAGCCCTTTATGTCCGGGTTGTTGTGGATATCATTGAGAAGATGCTCCATACACAAGACATATAACAGTGGGGACAGTGGGCAGCCCTGTCTTGTGCCATTGCGGATATCAAAGGGATGGGAGAGCTGCCCGTTCAGGTGTACCTGGGCCTGTGGGTTAGAGTACAATGCCATGAAGCGATCCAACATTGTATGACCCAATCCTATCTGGGTAAGGGTTGTGTTCAGAAAGCCCCAGTCCAGCCTATCAAAGGCTTTCTCCGCGTCGAGGGAGAGGAGGAAAAGCGGCAGATGACGCTTCCTAGCCAAGTGGATAGAAGAGAATGTTCTCAGTGTGTTATCCCTCGACTCCATCCCACGAATGAATCCTGCTTGGTCCGGATGGACAAGGTCCTCCGTGAAGGTGGAGAGCCTAGCAATTAGTTTGGCAAACATCTTAGCATCTAGGTTGAGGAGCGAGATAGGGCGGTAGCAGGGGCATAAAGATGGATCTTTCCCCTATTTAGGTATGACCACAATGAAGGCTCGCAGGAAGGACGGGGGGAGGGGAAGAAGGCGATATGGAGTTGAAGGAGGATAGAAGAGGGCCTAAAGGTTTTGAAGAATTTGACCATGTATCCATCTGGGCCTGGGCTCTTGCCTCCAGGCAAAGATGAGATCACCTGGTCAAACTCCTCCTGAGTGAATGGGGCGTCTTTCTCCTCTGGGGAGAGGGTGGGGAGGGCACTGTCAGCGATGTACTGGGTTAGGGAGGGAACGGAGTCGGGAAGGGAAGAGGGGGCATGGGGCGAGGGAAGGTTGTAAAGGGATTCATAATACACGCGGAAAGCATTCAAGATGTCTGGTGTGAGGTGTGTGAGGGCACCCGAGCGCTGCTTGATAGCCGGGACAAAAAGGGAGGCTCTTTTTTCCCGGAGTGCGTTATCGAGGAGCCTGCCTGATCTGTTTCCCCATTCATAAAAGGTTCTACCCACAGAATTATACATTTTTTGTTTGTAAGCGCAACCATGTTATTTTGCAGTTTTTGTATGTAATCTGTATTTTTTTGGTAACTTTTTGGTATCATTGAAACCATCTCTCCAGTTTGACTAGGTTACTTCATCTTGCATCCAGTTCTGGTTTTATACGTCTCTGAGGAGTTTTTCCAGGTTTTTGTATCTGCTTTTAATCTTGTGATATCATAGACACGTAATGACTTACTTTTTCTATATAATCTCATTCTTATTGTATATTTGATATGCCATGACTAAGGGTCCAGCTTGACCCGAAACTTGTTGGTTTTATATGTGCCATCCATGTGATCTTCAATAAAGTTCCTGTTTGACTTCATCCTGCACTGGATCCTTTCCTTCTTTGTGATACTGTTTGGTACGGAAGCACTACCAGCTAATCCGAGCGCAGGTGTGGGTGTCCGGCAGAGGTGATCCCACAGAAAAAGCACCACAGCAACAATGGCCTATGCAAAGCGCCACACCAGTGGGAACAACCATCATGCACCAGAAATAAGCTTCAGGGTATCAAGGCCTAGAACACGTTATAAACTCTGGCATTGCTGCTGAAGTTCAAGAATGAAGCAGCCAAGTGCACTGGAGAAAAATCTGTGTTAAAGATAGCTGGGGTCAAATGACCATCAGGGGAGTAAAAGTCAGATCAAGCAAGATAGGCAGAATGTTATCAGGGGCTTCTCTTTTGTGGATAAAGCCCACCAGATCAGGGTGGATTATGATGCCCAAGCAATCTGACAGCCTATTGACAATCAGTTTAGTAAAGAGTTTCACATCAAAGATTATTCAAGACATATATCTATAAAGGAAACATAATACAGTGGTCCCTCAACATACTATGGTAATTGGTTCCAGGCAGACCATCGTTTGTTGAAACCATCATATGTTTCAAATAAATTTTTATAGAATTTTCAAGAAATACAAAGAACTAATAAAAATGACATATAACTAAAACAAAAATAACATGTCTGCATATAAACAATAAATCTCAGACAATCTGTAACATGTTATAGAATTGTAACAAATATGTCAAAATTAAGGCTTCAAACGTAAACTGTACCTATTTTGTTACTATCAAGAAGCTACGTATAGATTAGTGAAGCTCGGAAAGTCTCTGCATATACTACATACAAAATATATATAATGTAGTGGGTGTTAACATCTTAAATATATTGAGCATATTTCAGTTGGGTAGGGATAGAAAATGTGAACAATAAATTATAAATAACAGTCATATGTTGAAGGATTCGTACCATGGATCATACTCACATGTCCCTGCCGCTCTGGCCCATCAGTTCACCACTCCTCTGCCGCCGTATGACTATGTCACTGCTGCCCTGCGCTGTCTCTCTCCATCGCCATAATCACGTCGCCCCTATTGGACGCCCCAATTTTTGCCGCACGGACGATGGGGTGCTGCGAGTAGCGACATGATGACAGCGATGGAGAGCAACAGCACAGGGCAGTGGCAGCTGAGGGGCGATTAAATGACTGGCCGGAGTGGCGGGGACATGTAAGTATTATTCAGCGGGGCACATGGGGCACATTAAACAGCTATCCAGCAGCAGCTGAAGTAGTCAGCGCTGCCGGATAGCCGTTTTTACGATGGCCCCAACACACAGCAGCATCGTATGTGCCCAGTTGAAGCATATCTTGCGAAACGGCACCGTAGCCCCGAACGAACGTCCCCCTGTTTTTTGTCCACCCGTGTCTTGCACTGTTTATACCCTTCATGGATCAATAAAGAAGCTTGAAGTTTACGTATTTGGTGAGTTGCCCTGGTTTTCTTTTCTCTTTTCTACGGATTGTTTGCATTGGACTTTGCTATTACCAGTGAGCACCATCAGACGTGGTTGAGCCAGCAGAGACATTGGATGTCAGGTGCTAACAATTAAGGAAGCAGTGCCGAGTTTGCTCTCTTTACTATTGAATAGCATCGTATGTTGATTGTGCCTTCAACATACAATGGCCTCTGAGAGGCCATCGTATGTTGAAATCATCGTCTGTCGGGGCCATCGTATGTCGGGGGACCATTGTACTGGGTCCTTGTCATCTTTTGGTATGACTGTAATGAAAGCATTAAAAAGGACTATGGGAGGGGAGAAGAGCCAGAAACATCATTAAAAGCAACACTGAAATGTGTGCAGCATTTTAGAAGACTTAGTGGTATAGCCATCAGGGCCTGGACTTTTAAATAAGGGTATTCAAAAGGAATCTAGCTCCAGTTTAATATGAAAAAAGGTTCCTCCATGGTAAGAGCTGATGTATTGGTGGAGAGAAGTAAGGACCTAACAAACCTGAGGGTTTTGGTAAGTTATAGAAAGAGGCATAGTAATGCGGAAGGCATCCAATATCTCCGAGGTCAGGTGAGACAGGAAGCCCAAGTGGGTTTTTATGGCTGGGACAAATAAAGGAGACCTTTTTCAGCACAAGATTGGGCCAGGAGCTGCCTTACACCATGTTTAACAAGAGTACCTCACATTACACATTTCAAGTATTCACATTTAATCACGAGGGAAAAGGAGATATACTGATGATTATGATAATCACCAAAATTTAAGGTCCTGCAAGCACAAGGAGTCAGAAAGCAAGGACTCATTGAGCATCCAGGTAGAATAGGGTTTGGCAGAGATCTGCATAGGATCTGGCATCTGAGCAGATGAGCATTGTTGTAGGGGAAGGGTAAAGAGAGGGGCATCTGTGGCTGAAAATGTGCAGCGATCAACTGAGAACATTTTTGAGGGACAGAGGATGCCTTGTTCTGCCATTTCCCTCTATCCCTTGCTCCCATGACAGGGCAAGTCTCCTCTAAGTTGCGACCTGGGCAGGAGCTCATTCAGGGTGCTGCTGCTTGCCAGTGTGTTAAGCCACAACTCGCTTACTATTCATTTTCAAGCATTTGAAATCCTTTTAGAACAGTATGCAGTATACAGCATTATTTTTGCACATAACGAGAAAAAGAATATGTTACTTGTTTACACACACTACCCCCTCTTCCTGGATTCAAAGGTGGTAAATCAATAAAATGCATTAAGCATGATAGCCCTGCAATATACTAATTAAGCAAGAGATAGCCTTCAAAATCCCTGGATACCAATCTTGTGGGAGCTGTTATTGTTGATGCATTTAAGAAGAATCTATCCTGAAAGCACAGGAATTAAGTTGTCACTTTCACTATGTCCATATTAAGGAGTTTATTTACTACATAAGCATTGACCCAGGAAAATGTGCTGATAAAAACTGGGCATCACCTACAAACGGCAGGATTCATCATTACAATAGAGCTATGGTATTAGTAATTTTCATTTTTGTTTACATTCTTTTTTCTTCCAAACTAATAAACATTGGGGGAATAAAGATTAGTGTTTAGCGCAAATATTCGAATAGCAAATTTTTATTGCGAATATCGGCACTTCACGCTTTGGTGAAGATTTAGAATATAGTGAAATATAGCTTGTGGTCCAAAGAAGGCAATATGCAAAAATTTGTGAATATTGGCACTTCCAGAGGACACTGATCCCCCTTCTTTTAGCTTCTGGGCCAATGAGAAGGATGCAAATACAGTTTTCAAGGTTAGGTAAAAAGGATTTAACCTGGCACTGTTCTTGGAAGGTTACGGTTAAGCCTAGGATCGCAGCTAATACTTGGTAGAGCACGATGTGGTGCTTAAACCATTGATATAGTTCAGTTCAATGCAATAATCTCCAAGTAGAAATGAAAAGGTCAGCACTCACCAAGTTCTTCTTACTTCTTTTATTGAGATATACTCACATAAAAATACAGGACGGGAGACGATACATGTGTGCGGGGGGGTACCCCCCCCGCACACATGTATCGTCTCCCGTCCTGTATTTTTATGTGAGTATATCTCAATAAAAGAAGAAAGAAGAACTTGGTGAGTGCTGACCTTTTCATTTGTACTTGGAGACAGTTGTCAAGGTTAGGAACAGCCATAGCAATCAACAGGAAAGTAGTTAGTTGAAAGATATAATCGCGCATGCACATTTTGCGAATTTCATTACAAATTTCGCATGGAAAATAAAAGTGAACGAATATGCAAAATTCGCAAATATAGGATGAATATTCATCCATATATTTGCAAAATATCGCAAATTCGAATATGGCCTATGCTGCTCATAACTAATGAAGATTCTAGACAGCTATACATGAGGTGTAAATGGCTCTGTAGTATATAGCTTGAGTAACTCCGAATATCTTGATGAAAATTTAAATTTCATGTTTTAATTTTTAGGAACTATTGTTTTTTTTATATGTATATCATATAAACTGTATTCATATTTATATGATATAAATTTTACTCATTTTTTTATTCATTATTTTGGCAGCTTTGTTGTCATAATTTTAAAGTGTAAGTAGTCCATACAGCCTTTATGTCCTTAGATAGTTCATTGATGGGCCAATGAACCTAACAAAACCCTCTGGTAATCTTTACGATTATAAAAAGAAACCCTACAGTAAGTGGTCTCCAACACACAGGGCTTGGCCTGTCCTGCTCTGTTATACTATTTGCAAATGATAACGCAAATTACTGTGGTTGCGAATAGTCAGTATGGAGTTGCACAATTTTTCTCCAGGAGAGGCACATTCATCTAAATGAAAGTTACTGTACATGCTAAAAGAACAAAGGGAGCGCATTTGCACTTCACTGGTATCTATTAAGGTAAAGAGGTAGTCCAAAAAAATTTAGAATAGATAGCAGTTCATAAGTGTAATTAACAAAAACAATGATAGGATTCAGCAGATGAGACATCAAATCTTTCCACAAATCTTCACTCTTGAAGGATTTCAATAAGAGCTTAGCACACTCTGAAAAGAAAAAAAAAACATTATATCACCAGATATCTATCTATATCTATCTATATCTATCTGTATCTATTTATCTACATTCCTTAGTGGCTACTTTGAATGAAAAATTAATGCACAAAGTATCAAGTTGCAATCTTTCTTACTAATGTCGTCTTTAGGCCCCCTGACCTGCCACATATGTGTCCCCCTTAACCTTTCCTTTAATTTAGTTAAGGATTCCAATTTCTCTTGAAACTAGTTCAACACAATATCACAACATACAATCAGAACAAGTGAAAAGAAAGAAAGCTGGCACTTCTACCTTTGTAGCTTTTGACAGAATAAGCCTGTTCTGTGTATGGATCAAGCATCTAAAGCGCCTGCTTCTGTGCTGCACATTTATATACAGGTCAAAATCCATTCAGTAAATAAAATAAGGCAAGTAGCACTCACCATCCATGCTTTAGGCGGTGTATTTACAAACTGTGGATGTGCAAGTTGTGCAAAAGAAAACAGCAACAAATGTTTCACCCTTCACATGCTTCTTCCGGAGGAAGCACATGAAGTTTTAAATGTTTATTGCTCTTCTCTTTTGCACCACTTGTACACCAACAGTCTTCATTAATAAACCTCCCGAAGCGGGGATGGTGAGTGCCAATTGCATCTCTTTTCTAAGCAAAAGGATACTATCAGAACACTCAAAAGGCTTCATTTGCATAACAATCACTCTCTGTACACAAAGACCTTGTCACGATTCGGCTTCCAGGTAGTGGATCCTCTGTGTCAGCGAGGGATTGGCGTGGACCGTGCTAGTGGACCGGTTCTAAGAGGCTACTGGTTTTCACCAGAGCCCGCCGCAAAGCGGGATGGTCTTGCTGCGGCAGTAGCAACCAGGTCGTATCCACTAGCAACGGCTCTACCTCGCTGACTGCTGAGAAGGCGTGGGACAGAAGGACTAGGCAGAGGCAAGGTCAGACGTAGCAGAAGGTCGGGGGCAGGCGGCAAGGTTCGTAGTCAGGATGGGTAGCAGAAGTTCAGGTACACAGGCTTTGGACACACTAAACGCTTTCACTGGCACAAGGCAACAAGATCCGGCAAGGGAGTGCATGGGAGGAGGTCAGATAAAGGCAGGGAGCAGGTGGAAGCCAATTAAGCTAATTGGGCCAGGCACCAATCATTGGTGCACTGGCCCTTTAAGTCTCAGAGAGCTGGCGCGCGTGCGCCCTAGAGAGCGGAGCCGCGCGCGCCAGCACATGACAGCAGGGGACCGGGACGGGTAAGTGACCTGGGATGCGATTCGCAAGCGGGCGCGTCCCGCTGTGCGAATCGCATCCCCAACGGCCATGACAGTGCAGCGCTCCCGGTCAGCGGGACTGACCGGGGCGCTGCAGGGAGAAAGACGCCGTGAGCGCTCCGGGGAGGAGCGGGGACCCGGAGCGCTAGGCGTAACAGACCTCTCAGTACTTGTAGTCAGGTAGGCATGAAAAACAAGCTGAATTCCCCATATGGTATTCCCTCTAGCAGCTTCAGCTTAATCCTGTTTTTTTGTAGCAGTACTGCTAGCAATGTCCCATTGCTACCAGTCCTAGCTTTCTGTACAGATGTAGTCACCTCCACTACACTGTTTCATGGTGCAATAAGCTATCAGCACATCAAACCACAGAAAACACATACAGGAGCAGGGAGTCGTATTCCAGTATAACCAGAGGCATAACAATCACAGATGCAGGGGAAGGGGGGCTTACCCGGGGGTTAGGATATCGGGGTTTGATCCATAGGTGACCACAGTTTTCAACTGCATGTGTGTCCTTTAAGATGCACACATAGTTTGAAAGTAAGTTGTGACAGAACAGAGAAACAGCAGTCCCCTGATCTGGTGCTTGAGTGAAGAAAGCCGGAACATATTATGCAGACTGAATCTTTGTTATATGTGGGCAAAGTGTGAACCTTTGCTTCTAAATAAAAGCAGTGTGGGGGTCCATTCTTCTCTATTGGGCAGTGTAGGAATCCATTAATCTATATGGAGCACAGTGTTGGGGCAAGAGATACAGAGGGGGCCTGACTACTATGTGGGGTGTAACTGCTCTTTGGGGCAACACAGAAAGGCAGTTTGTAGAGAGGAGGGGATTGTACTTGAGCAAGGAGTCTAAAAATCTGCTGATATGGGTCATGGCCAGGAGAAATCTTGAGGATACCCTGGACAGATAAAAAAGAAAAGGGAATATGAATGACCCACAAGGAGACAACCCTGTGAGTCACTAGATATAACTGTATGTAATCACTTATACAATTTGCAGAGTCTGTAAAGAGCTCGTAAGTGTCCCTACATGGTTCCTGTAAGGGGAACTGTATGGTGGTATTAGTTGTTATTATAATGTCAGCCATCCACTGTGCTCTGCTTATGACTAGTTAGTTCATTTCACTTTACAATATAGAGATAAATATAGGATGCTGAATTCTGCTTACATTGATCCCAAAATTACATTACTTAATATATCACTAGAAACTTTCCTCTGCTGTATCTGTGTACTGCTGAAATTATGAAGAAGCAGAGTGCACACAGACACTTCACATCTGTCTGTGTGGCATTTACTGTAATTCTCACGTAGCCTCAGAGTCATGGACACAACTGAGGTAAAGATGGACAAATGCATTCTTTTGAGGATAACAGCCTGCACCTTCTTTACTTAAACTGTGTATGTGCTTCCAAGACTGTATCACTGTTAAGACCAACACCAGGGAATGCTTAACAGCAGGACCAGACAATATTTGGATGACCACTGGGGATCGAGGCAGGTGAGTACAGTTTTTTTTATGTTTAATTTTTTTTAGCCCTGCCTCCACACATTCACACATTAAAAATAATTGCCAGACAAGATGGGTAACAAATGATCCATACCTATTTATTTTAGTGAGAAAGATGAACTTGCAACTAGGTCTTACCCAGAACTACACAGTATTTAATCTTACAAAACACACAACGCTGAGTCTCTCACTGAGGATGATATGTGCAGACAGTCAAATTACTTGGAGGCACAGGTCTTAACTGCTGCTTTCCCATAGGGAAAAAAAATGGTGCTTGCTTTTCTGGCTTGCTCTGTCTAATATGAATAGATTCTTATTTGTTTTCATTATCATACAACTCGTCCATGGCAGATTTGTTGTTTGGGGCTTCAGCAAATGATATAACTAAGCCTTGTTCTTTAAATCAATCCTAGCAATGTTTTTGTCGTAGATACTGTTTTTTATCAAACAGTACAACTCATATGCAGCCTCCTTTATATGCAAAGGCAAGACTACACATTTTCCATTATTAGAGAAGTAGTCCCCTAAACACATGCAATAAACTTTGGACATTTCCTCTAGCGGTAGCGATACTTTACTGCAACAGCCTGAAGTGACATTCACATATCACAGCAGGAAATAACAGTATGGCTTTATTGATGGTGCATTTGCATTGTTTCTATCCTAATTGACTTTAATGGAAAAAAAAAATCATAGCATTGAAATGTTTTTCTGAGCTATTTCTAGAATTTTATTTATACAAAAAAAATTTATGCATTACTTAATGCATTGAAGGTAGATGAAAACAAGCATTCTTACAACATTACTGAAGAAGTGGTTTAGTCACTTGTGTATGTCACAGTCTATTTCTGGTATAATGTGTTTTCTTAGTATTATGATACTTGTGTAAGTACTGTATGTTTACATATTTGCTTAGAACATAGATTTTTAAAAAGAGGCCCAATGGCGCTTTGCTTGGGAGATGATGAGAAGCAGTATACAGAGATTGTTAACTACTGAATAAATAGAGGAGGCCCACACACCATGATTCATAAAATTGTAGAAGTATAAAAGTCTATGGACTTTCTATGAATCTATACATTGCTCTCTCTGCTCTCAGAGTAAAGCACACACAACTTGGCATAGTGCTCAGCTAAGTGCTGCTGCTCATTCTTTTTAGTGATCAGTGAGGATCACCACCGATCAAAACTTTTGACAAGTCAATGTAATTAGTCAGAAGTTTTGTAGAACTTTTTAAAGTACCCTATAAAGGGGTACACTGGGGAAAACATTATTATTATTTTTTTAAATCAACTTTATTTATAAATGACTTCTATTAAAAAATCTTAACCCTTCATGTACTTATCAGCTGTTGTATACTACAGAGAAAGTTGTATGGTTCTTTTCTGTCTGACCACAGTGCTCTCCACTGAAACCTCTGTCCATGTAAGGAACTGTCCAGAGTAGGAGCAAATCCCTATAGCAAACCTCTCCTACTCTGGACAGTTACTGACATGGACATAGGTGTCAGCAGAGAGCACTGTGATCAGATAGAAAAGAACAACTCAACTTCCTCTGTAGTATACAGCAGCTGATAAGTACTGGAAGGGTTAAGATTTTTTTAATAGAAGTTATTTACACATCTGTGTAGCCCTTTAATAATTTTTTTTTCTCCCCAAATGTCGTAGTGAAACAGCCTTTAGAAATAGAACTGTGAGGAAAAAGGAAGATTATGGTCAATGAGTTATTGTACTTAATATATACTGTATACATTCTTTATAGAACTCTTGGCTTTAGTGACAAGATGGCTTCCTTTGTGTATAGCAGTCCAACAATGTTGCTAACAAAGGATGAATATGTTTATTCCTCCCATTATACCATTGGCCGCAATAAAAAGATCTGTAAAAGTTCTGTCACTTACCAATTGTTATTTTTAATATGATGTTTCTTAGAGAGCCCTTTAGGCCCCTTAGTCACAAGGGATGGTGCAACCACTAACTTAGCACTTTTGCTACTTTTGCATATCCTTGTAGTTGCCTTTTTGGCCCCAAAGGATATGAAACCAAAGCTAAACCAATTCTACAATAGATGATAACAGACTATATACAAACATTGTGTAGTTTGATGCTGCGATCATGCTTTATTATATTCTTTACTTTTCCCTAATATACACTTGGCAGGTTTTAAAAAGACAAACTGAAAGTAATAGAATGGCAAAATTAGACTAAACAGATTTTTTTTTTCAACAATGTTTTATTGCATTTCAACAAACCATACACAATAAAATAAGATACATCTGCACGTGGTAAGATATATTATAGAAGTGATAACAATATGGTAAGAGTTATTAATAACAACATCGCTCCAAAAGCGTTTACTAGTCCCCATTTATCTAAACCAGTCCCCGTGAATACCCTCGATCATAACAGAGAACCGAAATCAGCAATAGCTCAAAATGACAATAGTTCTGGTCCTCTAAACAGGGTGATGGATAGGCCATATTCGGTTCATCCTGAGCGTTATCTCATAAGGTAGACGTCCACATAAACTCACAGACACGTGTAGTTCCTAATGAGACACATTTTCCTACAGTGCTGGTACACCCTCCTCCCCCTACAATGGTACCCGGTATTTGCACATATAGAGACATGGATATCTTAACAATGAACCCATCAGTATATATATGGGGGCCTTTACCCCCTAGACAACAGTGGGACTCTCACCACTTGTTCAGAAACTCCGGATTGTGCTGCCTTCGACGTAAGGCACATGAATGATAAGAACAGCAGAAATAGGTAAGTATAGAAATGAAAGAAAGATAAAAAGTAGGGTCAGAAATAGGATAGAAAGCATAAATAGAAAGATGAACATATAGACAAAGACAAAGAAGAAGAAACCTCCCGCGCTGGACTCCCCCCCCCCCCCCCCGCCCACTAATCAACTCTCAAAACACCCAGCGAGCCTGCAAGACTGGCTGTACAATACCACGAGGAGTCAACAAACTCCTTCATCAATCTATTTAGCTCACTGAGTACATATGCATACTCCATAAATCTCCTCCAGGTCTTAAAAAATCTTGTAGCTTTCTTCTCAGTATCACGTAGGGTATCCAATCGTTCCATGAATAATAGGTCCTTCATGACCTCTACCACTTGCCCACACGTAGGAGGTTCCTTCTGTAACCACTGTCGCAATAAACTTTTGACCGTGGCTAGCAGCATGAGATGTACACCCTTAGATGCCACTACTGGACCCTCCGCACCTCCCGATAGGGAAAGGGGAATATAGTGAAATATCATCGCCAATGGGGACAGAGGAACCTCCACACCCCAAATCGTCTTGATGAGAGATTGCACCTCACCCCATAGTGATTCCAATCTCGGGCATTTCCACAGTGCATGAAGTAAATCGGCCTTAGGAAGATCACACTTAGGGCAACTCCTAAGATAGTGTGCTGGGGCATATGAAAAGTTAAATGCATACGTCGCTTTATGTAAAATACGAAAATGCATTTCCCTCCACCTTTCACTCACTATGGATTTTCTGACGTGTTGTAACCCCACCAATAACTTGGCCCCTCGCATCATTAATGTCCAATTCCTCTCCCCATGAATTGAAAAGTGATTCTCCCAGTACATGTAGCGTCGTCTGTTTAAGAGTAAGATACAAATCAGATAGAGACAGTCTACCCCTAGCCGGACCCAAGTGAGTGGTGAAGACTGCCTCCCTGGAAAGATATTCTTTACTCCTGGGAAGGCCCCTGACATAGGATCGTGCTGTCATATAGTGCAAGAAATGCCCCGGAGGCAGATTAAATGTGTTACGTAAGGTATCCCATTCCCATATGGCCCCATCCTCCCCCGAAAACATCTGATGCACACTATGCAGCCCCTTAGCCTTCCAGAACTGAGCAAAGTGATCATCAGTTCCCCGTGGAAACAGCGTGGAGTTCCAGAGAGGTAAGAAGCTCAACAAGATATAAGGTAAGCCATAAATTTTCCTGGTCGCTTTCCATGCGGCTATTGTATCTTTCAACAATAGGTTACATTTAATATGGGACGGGAGTGACGCATAGGACACATGCAGCAAGGCCTTTAGATCCCAAGGTTCCGCAAGCGCGTTTTCCAACATCGTATTAGAGAACCAGGTGGCATCCAGACACCAGTCCCTAGCATGTCGCATGAGAGCAGCAAGATTATACAGGCGGAAATCAGGTAATTGAATTCCGCCATCATGCAGAGGCAGGCACAATTTTTTAAAGGCAATCCGAGGTCTTCTGCCATTCCACAAGAAGGCCGTGAATGCCGATTGCAATGCGGCTACATCTGAATGACGGAGCAACAACGGTATCATCTGTAAGGGGTAGAGCAACCTACCAAAGCTCACCATTTTGAGGAGATGTGCCCTACCAAACAGAGATAGCGGTAAAGCCTGCCACCTGGTCAGTTAATGGGTGATAAGTTTTTAAGAGAGGAGTGTAGTTCAGGGTGTACAAGGAAGAAGGTGTGGTGCCAACCTTGATCCCCAAGTAAGTGATGGATTTGGGCGCGACCTCCACCCCCAGCTCTCGAGAAGTGCCATGCGGTCCTTGGCTTAGATAGAGCAACTGGCATTTAGAAGCATTCACCTTGTAACCTGAGTAGCGGCCAAAAGTAGTCAGAGCATCCAGGACATCATGTAATTGTGAATTAGGAGATCCCATAAACAATAGCATGTCGTCTGCAAAACACGCCAACTTCACCTCCACACTACCTACCCCTATACCCCTATACAGTGATGACCTCTTTAAGTGAACTGCCAATGGTTCCAAAGCTAAATCAAACAATAGTGGGGAAAGAGGGCACCCCTGGCGGGTCCCCTTCTGCAGGCTAATACTATCAGATAAAAAACCTGGCGTATATATTCTAGCTCTAGGGTCAGAGTATAAAGCAGTAAGGAATGTTCTAAAGGCACCCCTCACCCCAAACTTGTCAAGGACACTATCCAGCCACGCCCAGCTGACCTTATCAAATGCCTTTTCCGCATCAATGGCCAAAAGGCCGGACGGGTCTGGACAGTAACCTTTCCTGTGCATGGCCTCTAATGCAGCCAACACCGTTCTAATGTTGACTACTCCAGAGCGTCCCCTAACAAAACCAGTCTGGTGCGGGCCTAGTAGAGAAGGTAGAAAAGTAGCCAGTCTATCTGCCATTATTTTTGCAAGTAGCTTGAGGTCCTGATTTATCAGAGAGATGGGCCTATATGATCCCGGGTCCTCTGGTGGCTTGCCCTCCTTATACAACACCTTAATATAGGCCGTGTTACTAGATGGCATAATAGGCTCTCCTCCCAACACACTATTAAACAGTGAAGTCAGCGGCTGCGCCAAGTCCACCATCAAGGCCTTGTAAAATTCCCCTCCAAATCCATCAGGGCCTGGCGCCTTTCCATTTTTCAGGGACTTAATTCCAACTATCACCTCCTCCTGTGTTATGGGCGCATTGAGTGTATCTCTATCTGCACTGGTCAACTGAGGCAAGTCGATGTCTGCAAGAAATGCTCGCCCCCCCGCATCATCAGTGTTGTCCTTTGTATAGAGGCCAGTATAAAATTGGTGCAATACAGAATTTATGTCTTTAGGTCTAGTGTGAGAAACACCCCACCTGTCCGTTAGGGAACGAATAAACTCCCCTTTCCCCCTTGGTCTGGCTAGTCTAGCCAGCAACTTCCCAGCCTTGTTGCCAAACTTGAATAAATCCACAGATTTTTGATCCCTGTACATTACGTCCCAAGCTTCTACACAGGCTTTCGAAATCTCTTTTGGCCGCCACCCAGGTCTCCATATTGGTTTGTGTAGGCGCATGCGCGAACTGGGTATAAGCAGTCCTCACCTTATCTGTCGTTGTTGCAAAATCAGCCCTGCACTTCCTCCTCTTAGCAGCCACATAAGCAATAATCCTCCCCCGTATGACTGCTTTTGCCGCATCCCAGTAAAGAGACGGCCTATCAAGAACGTCTGAGTTAGTCCCCGCATACTCCAACCACCACCCCTTGAGTCTTGTCACAAAGTCTGCATCAGACGCCAAATAATTAGGAAAGCGCCACAGTATGTCTGTGCCCTTCTGATATGTCTCCCGTATGGTCAGACACACCGGGGCGTGATCCGAGATCACCAGATCCCCTATGTGTATGTCCTCCACCCTCGCTAGGAGTCCCTGTACCAAGAAGAAATAATCTATGCGCGACCAGGCCTGCTGCGCATGCGAGAAGTGCGTAAACTCCCTTCCCATAGGATTAAAATATCTCCATACATCCACTAGAGACGTGGAGGTCATCAAATCTTGCAACACATGTACCTCTCTGGAACCCACGGATGATAAGCTCCTAGTACGCTGTCTATCTTCGGCCGTACAAGACACCACATTGAAATCTCCTCCTACTACAGTGGCAGTCGGATCTTCCTGTAACAGCTTAGCTTCTAGAGACAAGAAAAAAGGCACATTAGACACATTAGGGGCGTAAACATTATATATTGTCAATGTCCCCGCTGGCGAATCTACCACAACCTTCAACAATCTCCCCTGATCATCACGCTCCTGAGAGCGTATATGGTATTGCAGTCTCCTATGGAACAAAATCAACACCCCCGCTTTCCCTTGCACTGCTGGCGATCCCAGAACTTCCCCTACCCAGAACTGCCTCATGCGCGGGAAATCCAAGTCTGACAGGTGCGTTTCTTGCAACAATGCCACATCTACATTCAGCTTTTTAAGATGCTTCAAGACCATCCTGCGCTTAGCAGGGGACCTAAGTCCCTTCACATTCCACGAAACTAATCTCATAATTGAGTTGGAAAAACAGTAGATATAGTAGCGCATGTAAAACAGGAGTGGCGAGGGCCCCCAGCGCGAGAGGTAAGAGGGAACAGAAAGAAAGGAGAAAAGAGGAAAGCACGGAAAGCAGTAGAAGACGTACAATAGAAGGCAAAAACAGACATAGGTCCAAATACATCAATTATTAACAATAGTACCTGCTTCTGGTCAAAGAGTGCCAGAAGATAACACATCTCCCCTAACCACCTAGTGCTAAATCCTCGTCCAAGACTTCTCTTCTTCCGCGTACGGCGAGGGGCACACTCACTCCCCTCTGAGGACTACTCTAACTAGCCCAACTCCCTCCCACCCACTCCCGCCCCCACCAATGACCATGACAGACATACGTACGTGTCCCCGACTCAATCCCCCCCCACCTTCTCCCGTAGAAATATTTCGAACCCTCCCCTCTCCCCCCCCCCCCGTACTGTACACAAGTCCAATATACCTTAGGACTCCTTGGAGCCATAACATAGAGAAGAGAGGGGTAATAAACTCAGGCAAACCCCCCTAAAATAAAACAAAACAGGTCATAAAGGTAAAGTATGCAGGTAGACACCTGCAACATATGGCACACTGTCCTGTGACCGTCGGGCATAACACGCAGCATCAGTGTGCAATAGTGAATACAGAACAGTAAGAGCACAATAGCCGTAACATTAAAACTTTAGGTAGTGCACTCAAACAGTGGATCCTTAGCCCCCCACCAAAGTTCTCAATCTCCACCTAGAAAAACAATAATGACATAGTCTGCCACATACTGTCCCACTCCGTCAGATAGGAGGCGCAGGTATTGCGCCGTCTTTATCCATTCTGCTCCTTTTCTGCTGAGATCTCGAACCGTCATCCTGTAGCTTTAGAGAAGCCATCTTTGCTGCTGCCGCTTCAGGAGTCAAGAAGCTTTCTGAGTTACCATTGGGAAAGAAAATCTTCAATTTCGCCGGGTATTGCAGAACAAAGCGTATTTGTTGCTGCACCAGGAGGAGCAGACTGCTGCATAAGCCTTGCGCCTCTTAGCCACCTCTATCGAGTAATCACCAAAGAGTAACACTTTCACGCCTCTGATCTTTAAGGGTGCTTGTGCTTTTTTAAAGGTGCACAATATAAGTTCTTTATCAGCATAGTTCAAGTACTTAACAATAACTTGACGAGGCTTAATATCATCCGTTGGTGACTGCGTTGATAAATGTAACGGCGGCCCAATCCTATGAGCCCTTTCCGCTACACAGGGACCCGACAGTCCCAGAGCTTCAGGTAGCTCCCTGGCACAGATCTGTAAAAGCTGATTAGCCATTATGGACTCAGGTAATCCTACAATTCTCAAGTTGCTCCTCCTGGAGCGGTTTTCCAAATCTTCCACCTTCTCTTTTAATAGGAGATTAGCTCTGGTCAGAGCTTGGACTGTTGTAGTACTTGTGCCGACCCCGTCTTCTAGGCTGCTGACCCGCTGCTCCAAATCAGTGAGCCTCGAGGTATGCACATTCACCTCAGCCTGTATCTGCTGGATAGAACTAGCAAAGGCCGCCTCCACCGAGGCCCTTATCTCCGGCAGGGGAATGCGTGCCACCACTGCTGCCATGTCCGTATAAGGGATTCCCCCACTGGCCCCATTATCAGGTGGGGAGGTCTGCTCCTCCATCTCCACAGCCCCGTCTCCCTGTTTGCTGACCTGCGTGGTGGCCTGGGGGTCCCTTGCTTCCTCTGCTACCGCCGCCATTTTGAGGGCCGCCTGGTGTTGCGAGGTGCGGGGAGATGGCGCGTCAGGTCCCGTGTCTCCGTTGCGGCGGAGGAATTTCTCCATATGATGCGGGAAGTAATGCTGTACCAGCAGGTAGTTGTTACCCTCAGCTGGCGTCGGTCTGGAGGCAGGACGGAGATGTATCGGTGGTAGCGAGAGCGGAGCTTCTTCACTCGCGTCCGCTCATACGCGCGCCGGAACCGGAAGCCCTAAACAGAGTTTGTTTTCTAGGACATTACCATAAAAGACCCATTGGTTTGTATAGTAGCTGTACCCACAAAATGGTAAACATTTTAATCTACACTATTTGGAAAGTTGCTTTTTTTATTTTTTATTTTACATACATTGGAGAAATAAACATATCAATAGCTGAAGATATTTTGAAAACTGTTTTGTAGTACAAGCACTCACCAGGTTAGATGCAAAACACACTTTATTTCAGCTTCCACACATAGTGTATATAGCGGGGGTAGAAAGAAGAAAGGTCACCGGAGCTCCGCGGAGCTCCAGTGACCTTTCTTCTTTCTACCCCGGCTATGTGCATTGTGTGTGGAAACTGAAATAAAGAGTGTTTTGCATCTAGCATGGTTATTGCTTGTAATACAAATTTCTATTTTACGGATTCTTTTTTTAATATATTTACGGATTCTTCTTTTTTTTGTCCAAGTAAGAGCACCCCTGATATCACATTGCTGCATACTTCTCCCTCGTGCATCACTCTCTAAACAGTCAATAGGAGTACAGTGCCGAGACTGTTATTCTCTCTTGTCCTTATTTTGCCAACTTTAATATCAGTAGAATATATGATGTAGTGAGACACTGACTGTTTTTTACATTCCTAGATTTTATTTTAATAGTTAAATATAAAGTATTGTTACATTGTTACCTAATAGTCTAGAATTAGATCAGGTTGTATGTTACGCAAATATGAAAATAAACCTAACTTGAGAGATTGGCTGCTTTTCTGTCACGAGATTTCAGGTGTTAATATGCACAGATGGAACATGAAAAGGTCACTTAAGAACAGCATGCAAAATACAGAGGTAATTATTTCTAAACTAATAGCACCAGCAAGAATGCCAACCTACTGTTCTCCACCTGATATTACATCTGCCCATGCTAATCCCTCTTTTCAGCTCTTCCTGCCCAAAAGTGCTTCACACTGACTTGACTGCAGCACATATACAAGCTGAAGCTCTGTGACAAAAATTGAAAGTTGAAAGAACAAAATAATAAAAAGAACTTTTGTACTTACAAATGCTGTTCACCAAGCACATACAATAGCTATAGTAAGTGACATCTTCTTCCAGGAATGAAGTAGTTATTCTTTTAGCAGCATTAAAGTCACTGCTAAAATGGGCGAATGAAAATAAAGTACTGTCAAAGTAATGGATTTTACTGGGAAGGCAAAGAAAGGTGACAGTGGGGTCAATCTTCATTAATTCTTTTATAAGTGACATATAACAAAGGTCTACAGTAAGGACTTTGTGGCATTTGTCTGCCAAAGGTAAAGTGTTGTCTTTTTTTAAGGTAAAAAAAAAAAAAAACACACATAGGAAATTTGAAAGAATTGTAAAAAAAAAAAAAAAAACTGAGCTATCAATTACTAAAAAAGAGTTGGGAGTTTTTGATGTTGCATAATGAACTCTTTCCCAACCCATGTACGTTATCGGGTGGGTAAGGAAATATGGTCTGTGCCATAATTGACAGACGCCTGCTGCTATTAGCAGCTGACAAATGCAGGTAATGATGGACATAGGTAATCATGCCAGTGTCTGTCATTTAATTGTTTAGATGCCACGATCAGTAGAGATTGGGGCATTTAAACAGTAAATCTCATTCATCCTTAGTTTCCCATCTGCCCCATGATTTAAAAGTGGGGTGCCAATAGGTTACTAGGGAAGTCTGAGGCCAAGGTACTTTCAGCTTCTGCATCCTTTATGGCTCGCCAATTGTTTAGCCAATGGTTTAGCGACCGCTGGGTGGTAGGAAGATAATTCTGTTTTTACAACAGGGTGGAATGGCTCATGTGGGGGAGGGAGAAAAGTGACCTCACACTTACAAACAAGGAACTATAGGATTTGTAGTTTAAGGGAGCAAACTCCAATAGGAAATAACCAGTTCACAAAAAGATAGCCCAGCTTTATAGTTATCTCATAACATAGCCATTTAGCCCCAAAACAAGCGTAGAACCTTCCTAATCATGGCTGTTACTGTCTGGCAGGTACATACTAAAATCACCTTATGGTGGATAACCCCTTTAAGATCAAGATGTAAAAGAATAGTAATACTAAAATATTTAATGACAGTAGGCTAGGTTCACAGTATTTTTAAGGCATATTACATTTGTAAAAATATGTCTGCAAAATTCGGAAAAAATTGCATTTGCATTTCTAACATTAATGTGCTCCATGTAAGTCTATGGGGAAGTGGTTCTTTGTGCACACAATGGCCTTCATTAACTAAGAGTGTATGGGTTGTATTTTTTGTAGATTTATTAATCCAAGTGTGTTTTTCCTCATTTACTATTCTTTGAGTTTTCTGGGTTTTTTGGTGCAATTGTGGCACTTTTTTTGGCACTCGTAGTAAAATAATAATTCTAAACTGCTTTCCAAATAAGTAATTGTACACACATTTTAACTAAGGAACCTAATAGAAAGCAAAATGATTTAGAATAAAAACAACCAAAATTCTTACAGGTCAGAAATGAATGGATTGGGTAATGTGGTTAATTATTATATATGAATCATCAATCAAAAATGAACATGTATAGAATATTAATTAAGCATTATAAGCTTATGTTAGTAACAACATACACTAGAACTGCAATTTAAAGAAATTAGTAACTATGTCACAGTATAATATCAGTTACAAGGGTTAGTTCAATATCATATATATGGTATCACCCTGAAAGATAACATCACATGAACTGACTAATATATATATATATATATATATATATATATATATATATATATATATATACCGTATTTATCGGGGTATAACACGCACCGGCCTATAACACGCACCCTCATTTTACCAAAGATATTTGGGTAAAAAAAGTTTTTTACCCAAATATCCATGAAAAAATGAGGGTGCGTGTGTGTGCGTGTATACCCCGATATACCCCCAGGAAAGGCAGGGGGAGAGAAGCCGTCGCTGCCCGCTTCTCTCCCCCTGCCTTTCCTGGGGTCTAGAGCGCTGCTGTTGGCCCTTTTCACCCCCTGGTTATCGGCGCCGCTGCCCGTTCTGTCTCCCTGACTATCGGTGCCGGCGCCGATAGCCAGGGGGAGAGAAGCGGCGCCGACAGCCAGGGGGAGAGAAGGGGCAGCGGCACCCATTGCCGGCGCCGCTGCCCCATTGCCTCCCCCCATCCCCGGTGGCATAATTACCTGAGTCCGGTCCGCGCTGCTCCAGGCCTCCGTCGTGCGTCCCCAGCGTCGTTGCTATGCACGGCGCAGCGCTCTGACGTCATGCGTCGCGCCGTTCAGCGCATAGCAATGACGCCGGGGACGCACGACGGAGGCCTGGAGCAGCGCGGACCGGACTCAGGTAATTATGCCACCGGGGATGGGGGGAGGCAACGGGGCAGCGGCGCCGGCAATGGGTGCCGCTGCCCCTTCTCTCCCCCTGGCTGTCGGCGCCGCTTCTCTCCCCCTGGCTATCGGCGCCGGCACCGATAGTCAGGGAGACAGAACGGGCAGCGGCGCCGATAACCAGGGGGTGAAAAGGGCCGACAGCAGCGCTCTAGACCCCAGGAAAGGCAGGGGGAGAGAAGCGGGCAGCGACGGCTTCTCTCCCCCTGCCTTTCCTGGGGGTATATCGGGGTATACACGCACACACACGCACCCTCAAAAGTGCGTGTTATACGCCGATAAATACGGTATATATATATATATATATATATATATATATATATATGTTTATTGGAGGTGACTTGTATAAACAATCCGCTCACTTCTAACTAACCACAAAATCTTGTAAGTACATTTTTAGGTACAGTACAAGACAATCTATGGTATGGTATACTAAATTTAAATAGATGCTTAAAATGTGGGTTCATTATTTATATCAATTAGATGGTGAAGGATAAAAACAGACTGTTATATGCATCATGTGAATGCAATAATATGCATAGAACACGCCCAGTTCTCTGCAGATGATGGAGAAGTCATTCATATGCTAAAACTTTACAATTTCAACCTAAAGAATAGAGGAAACAATCTATTCACCATTAAATTGACACATATCACTTACATTCTAAAATAATTTTAATCAAGTAAGAACAATTTTTACATTACTGGATACCTGTGAGATATACTTCTACACAAATGAAAAAGGGGAATAAAGGGTCATCATAGGAGGTCATTGTGTTGTTATCATGCAGTTGTATCAGATTCACATTGCTACATTAGAGTGAATCCCTCCCTGGCTCTTCATGAGGGAATCCTTCCCTGCTTCTTCAGATCCCGATTTTTGTGATCATCCATTATGATCATCTGAGTACAATGATGCCTTGATATCCCTTTCTGAATTAGAGAGACTATTATAACACTGAGCACTGTCCACAACACCCCCTGGCATGATTTTTTAACCAATAGGGATGCAGACAGCCACCCTTCCCCCGGGATAGTATCTACCAATTCCATTAGGGGCAAAATATACCAAAAGTGCTTTTAGGACCTAAAAGGTTACATCTATTATTACTAAAAATATATGGAAAAATAAGGAGGAATGTGGCCTCCCTAGAAAACTGTCAACACATTTTGTTTATAGCTAATGTCAAACTATGAAGGATGTTTTCAGCTAGGACCCATAGAATAAAAGAAACATGATTGATAAAATGTACTCTTCTTCAGAACAAACTTGAAAAGATCCACTCACCATGGCTGCCCTTATGCTATCACAATCAAGACTAAGAATATACAATGCTAGGCCTTGATATTCATGTTGAGACTTCCTAACAAAATGCAAGGAGTATTTATGAAGAAAAATAGATTTACAACACTATCGTACTATTCTCCATTAAATGTTAGAATATTATGTCTTATTACGAGTTTCATGGCTATAACTGTATGTAGCTAATTATATGTAGTGTGTAAATATAAAATATATGTATATGTGTTTCACAGCAAAGGTATACCGGCACTAGTCTCAGGATAGGGAATGCTTCTGCTACGTGGGTGGTGTGTCTCTCCTGTCTCCGTGTCTGAGTTTCAGTGGTGCAATGCGTTGTGGATAGAGGTTCAATGCATGTAAATAGAAGGTAAAGAAACTTCACGCAGCACTCACCGGATACTCTTACTTCTTCTTTATTCTTTTCGTTGCATTAAAATACGCAGACAGGCACAGCAGGTGAGCAGAAATCTCGTGTGCGGGGGGATGTGGGTGGCGACGGACCGTTGCGTGCTCTTGCCACTTCCTCAGGCCATACGTCATCACGTAGGGGGAGTGCTTTTATCCCCGCAGGTAATCTAACAATAACCAATTACCGTACATAAATGTAAAACAGTAACAAAACATGTTAAAAGCAGTATCCTCCTAACACTGCGAGTCTCAGGATCTAGAATATTAGTTCAGGTAACTAAAAATGCTCCCATTTCATATTTTTCATTCAGCCCTAGCTGGCCTAAGGCTTTCGTATGCAGAATACATCTTGATTCTCTTTTAATTAGCTCTTGGTTCTTATCTCTGCCTCCTGCCGAATGTTCTACTCTTTCTTGGGCATTGAACCTGAAGGGGATTGATTCACCAACATGGCACTCATTAATGTGCGCTATAAATCTGCTAGCCCCTACTCCTGTGATGAGCGATCCCGAATCCTGTGAAACAGGGGTCTAATGGTTTTTCCAATGTAATGCCTGCCACATCCACAAATTAGAGTGTACACCACATAACTTGTCCTACACGTGAAAAACTGCTTAATAACAAACTCATAGCTGTCACGATGCCGGCTGGCAGGTAGTGGATCCTCTGTGCCAGAGAGGGATTGGCGTGGACCGTGCTAGTGGATCGGTTCTAAGCCACTACTGGTTTTCACCAGAGCCCGCCGCAAAGCGGGATGGTCTTGCTGCGGCGGTAGTGACCAGGTCGTATCCACTAGCAACGGCTCAACCTCTCTGGCTGCTGAAGATAGGCGCGGTACAAGGGAGTAGACAGAAGCAAGGTCGGACGTAGCAGAAGGTCGGGGCAGGCAGCAAGGATCGTAGTCAGGGGCAACGGCAGGAGGTCTGGAACACAGGCTAGGAACACACAAGGAACGCTTTCACTGGCACAATGGCAACAAGATCCGGCAAGGAAGTGCAGGGGAAGTGAGGTGATATAGGGAAGTGCACAGGTGAAGACACTAATTGGAATCACTGCGCCAATCAGCGGCGCAGTGGCCCTTTAAATCGCAAAGACCCGGCGCGCGCGCGCCCTAGGGAGCGGGGCCGCGCGCGCCGGGACAGGACCGAGGGAGAGCGAGTCAGGTACGGGAGCCGGGGTGCGCATCGCGAGCGGGCGCTACCCGCATCGCGAATCGCATCCCGGCTGGCAGCGGAATCGCAGCGCCCCGGGTCAGTGGATCTGACCGGAGCGCTGCAGCGGGGAGAGTGAAGCGAGCGCTCCGGGGAGGAGCGGGGACCCGGAGCGCTCGGCGTAACAATAGCCCCCTAGTTTCACGGACTTCGCTTTAGAATTATATTTACAAAAGGAGCAGGAAGAACAGGCATAGTTCCCCACTGGGCGACTGTCAGTTAACCAATTACCTTTTTGTTTATTTTCCCTTTGGTATCTTTTTATGGTATCCTGCACTATCTTATTCTTTTTGTATGTTATTATAGGTAATTCCTCGGTGCATTTTTCCAGGTCGCGATCTTGCTGCAACATATACCAGTATGTATTAATTATCTTTTTATCTGTGAATTCATTGGAGTGTTTTTGAAAGAGAATACTATCCTATAATTTTTCAGCTGTTTATTTTTGGTCTTAAGTAATTCCTCTCTTGGGATTATGTCTATTCTCTTTTTTGCTTTTTTTAGTACATGGGGGGATAACCTCTTTTTTCCAGGCGATTAATCATTTCTTGTGCTTGTGTTTCAAACAGATTAGGGTCGTTATTAATCCTCTTCAGTCGTGTAAGCTAACTGAAGGGAATAGCGTTTTTAGTATGGCTGGGGTGGGAGGAGTTATAGTGAAGTATGAAATTCTTGGATGTTAATTTCCTACAACCCGTTGTGATTATTTCATTATTTACAATCTCTATCTTCACATCCAAGAATTCCAGACTTCTGCCTCCGAAAATGCTGGTGAAAGTCATGTTTTCATGATTTATTTCATTTAGGTATTGAACAAAACTTGCAAACACCTCCTCCGTGCCTTCCCAGACGACAAAAATGTCGTCTACAAAGCGGAGGAGGTTCTCGATATGACCTACATAGGGGTTCTGTTGGGTGAAGATGTATCTCCTTTCGAAGATGGCCAGGAATAGATTAGCGAAGGAGCACGACACCGGAGTCCCCATGGCCGTGCCCGTTCGCTGTCTATACCACTGGCCATCATACTGAAATGCATTATTGTGGAGAATAAGATCTAGGGAATCTGCCACAAAATCTACAAAGGTTGGGGACTTGTTAGTGTACTGCAAGAACTCACGGATTGCCTGTATACCCGCTTTCTGAGGAATGCGGGTATACAGGCTCTCCACATCTATAGAGGCCAATTTGTACCCCTCCTGCCATCTAAAGTTTGAATCAGTTCCCCTGTGTCCAGTATGTAGGTAGGAGTGTGCTTTAGGAGGGCGGACACCAGCCAATCTATGTATGAACTGTGCTCTGGTATTAAAGAAACAAAGTCTCAATACAAACTTCACAGCAAAGGTATACCGGCACTAGTCTCAGGAAAGGGAATGCTTCTGCTACGTGGGTGGTGTGTCTCTCCTGTCTCCGTGTTTGCGTTCAGTGGTGCAATGTGTTGTGGATAGAGGTTCAATGCATGTAAATAGAAGGTAAAGAAACTTCATGCAGCACTCACCGGATACTCTTACTTCTTCTTTATTCTTTTCGTTGCATTAAAATGCGCAGACAGGTACAGCAGGTGAGCGGAAATCTCGTGTGCCATGTTGGTGAATCAATCCCCTTCAGGTTCAGTGCCCTAGAAAGAGTAGAACATTCGGCAGGAGGCAGAGATAAGAACCAAGAGCTACTTAAAAGAGAATCAAGATGGATTCTGCGTACGGAAGCCTTAGGCCAGCTAGGGCTGAATGAAAAATATGAAATGGGCGAATTTTTAGTTACCTGAACTAATATTCTAGATTCTGAGACTCGCAGTGTTAGGAGGATACTGCTTTTAACATGTTTTGTTACTGTTTTACATTTATGTACAGTGATTGGTTATTGTTAGATTACCTGCGCTGACAGGGATAAAAGCACTTCCCCTACGTGATGACGTATGGCCTGAGGAAGTGCCGAGAGCACACAACGGTCCGTCGCCACCCACATCCCCCCGCACACGAGATTTCCGCTCACCTGCTGTACCTGTCTGCGCATTTTAATGCAATGAAAAGAATAAAGAAGAAGAGTATCAGGTGAGTGCTGCGTGAAGTTTCTTTACCTTCTATTTACATGCATTGAACCTCTTTCCACAACGCATTGCACCACTGAAACTCAGACACGGAGACAGGAGAGACACACCACCCACAAAGCAGAAGCATTCCCTATCCTGAGACTAGTGCCGGTATACCTTTGCTGTGAAGTTTGTGTTGAGACTTTGTTTCTTTAATACCAGAGCACAGTTTATCCATAGGAGGGATTACCATCTGCATAATAGGAAGGTGGAAGCTATGAATATGGAAGGTGAGAACATTATTGCAGCAGAGAGAGCGGACGCGGGGGCATATTTTTCATCCTGTGAGTCTCAGGATGACATCGAAGTCATGAGCATCAAGAGCTTGGAGTACAAAGTTCATAACCTAGCTGACCGGGAGACAAGGCTTTTAGCTGTTTAAAAG
Source organism: Hyla sarda (assembly GCF_029499605.1). Lineage (NCBI taxonomy): Eukaryota > Metazoa > Chordata > Amphibia > Anura > Hylidae > Hyla > Hyla sarda. Next base: position 374,557,633 of record NC_079190.1, on the reverse strand, counting down.
CATATGCCGAATGTAACCGCACACCGCGGGGATTGAGGTCGTACAAACTACCCTCACAGTTCACGGAGGATGAACAGTTTGTAAAAGCCTGGAAGGCAGATCACCTGCAACATTCATTGAATTTGCAGAGATTAATTCTAGAGAAGAACCAACAGGAATACGCCCTAATTACTGAGGAGATGTGTAAGGCGAAGTGCGAACTAAGGACTAGACTGTCAGATCAACAATACAAAACATTTACATTGAATTTAGAAAAGAAGATTAACACCGTCCAAAATGCTGTGAAGACTAAAAGGGACTAATTCCTAAGGGATAAGCGGGACTTTGAATTGAACCAAGAATTTACTTGGAATAAGTCAAAACCGCAACGGAGAGGGAATTTCCACAATAAGAACAGTGGACTTAACAAGTTTAATAAAAACAAAAAAATCTCCCAAGAAATCCGATTATTTAACCACTGAATCTGAATCAAGTGGATCGGATGAGAAATCAGCAAGGTGTGGACCCTCAAGTGCGATTGAATTTTTTAGAGAGAACCAGAGGAGCAGAACGAGACGGGGCAGACGGAAGAGGAACAGAGGAGCGAAGAAAGCTGCCGATAAAACGCAAGGGGGTAGCATGGAGAGATTATATGCGGAGGATGATCTGGTTATCAATCTGACTGATCAAACACTGAGCAAGGCTTGCATCTCGGTTCTAAATAAAGGACTGAACTTTGGCCTCACGGAGGCATTTGATTATGCCTCATTTGAGGAGGACTTTTATAAGGCGGTTCGCAAGATTAATAAAAAAAAAAATAATTCTCCACTATTAAAACAATGTCCCATGAGCAGCAAAAAAGAGAAGTGGAGTTACCCTGTGTTATTGGCCCTTTGGGGTTCAGAGTGATGAAAGAGGGGACATTAGAGGACAAGGTGGCGATAAGGGAGTTAATGAGTTTGGAGGAGGGTTTAGTTAGCGACAGTGGTGCCAGTGAGGAAACATACTTCACCGGAGGTAACCCCTCAACTTTTATCCCCCCCATAGCTCCAGGAGGAGCAATTGATTTGTTCCACAGATCGGTCTGCAAAGATATAAAAGCCCTCATTTATCCTAAAAATGCCCCCAATATCACAACAGAAGAGAGGGAGGCATTAAAATGGCTTGCTGAGAGGGAGGACATAGTCGTCTCAAAACCAGACAAGGGAGGGGGAGTAGTGGTCTGGTGGAGAGAGGACTATGACAAGGATGCTCATAACCAGCTGGACAATGCAGCGGTGTATGAGAAGTTACAAAAAGACCCCACAGCTAGAATAATGGACACATTGAGAGGGCATTTGAGAAAATACACTGAGAAAAATATTGTCACCGAAAAATTGGCAGAATGTCTCCTCCCTAAAAACCCTGCAAGACCAAGATGGTACATGTTGCCAAAAACACACAAAAAGGTACATCCACCACCAGGGCGACCTATGGTGGCTGGGATAGGTGCTCCTATGGAGCACCTGTCCATCTACATAGATTGGATGGTGTCCCCCCTCCTAAAGCACACTCCTACCTACATACGGGACACAGAGGAACTGATTCAAACTTTGAGAAACTTTAGATGGCAGGAGGGATACAAATTGGCCTCTATAGATGTGGAGAGCCTGTATACCCGCATTCCTCAGAATGCGGGTATGCAGGCAATCCGTGAGTTCTTGCCCGACCTTTGTAGATTTTGTGGCAGATTCCCGAGATCTTATTCTCCACAATAATGCATTTCAGTATGATGGCCAGTGGTATAGACAGCGAACGGGCACGGACATGGGGACTCCGGTGTCGTGCTCCTTCGCTAATCTATTCCTGGCAATCTTCAAAAGGAGATACATCTTCACCCAACAGAACCCTTATGTAGGTCATATCAAGAACCTCCTCCGCTTCGTAGACGACATTTTTGTCGTCTGGGAAGGCACGGAGGAGGTGTTTGCAAGTTTTGTTCAATACCTAAATGAAATAAATCATGAGAACATGACTTTCACCAGCATTTTCGGAGGCAGAAGTCTGGAATTCTTGGATGTGAAGATAGAGATTGTAAATAATAAAATAATCACAATGGGTTATAGGAAATCCACATCCAAGAATTCCATACTTCACTATAACTCCTCCCACCCCAGCCATACTAAAAACGCTATTCCCTTCAGTCAGCTTACACGACTGAAGAGGATTAATAACGACCCTACTCTGTTTGAAACATAAGCACAAGAAATGATTAATCGCCTGGAAAAAAAGAGGTTATCCCCCCATGAACTAAAAAAAGCAAAAAAGAGAATAGACATGATCCCAAGAGAGGAATTACTTAAGACCAAAAATAAACAGCTGAAAAATGATAGGATAGTATTCTCTTTCAAAAACACTCCAATGAATTCACAGATAAAAAAGACAATTAATACATACTGGTATATGTTGCAGCAAGATCGCGACCTGGAAAAATGCACTGAGGAATTACCTATAATAACATACAAAAAGAATAAGACAGTGCAGGATACCACAAAAAGATACCAAAGGGAAAAGAAACAAAAAGGTAATTGGTTAACTGACAGTCGCCCAGTGGGGAACTATGCCTGTTCTTCCTGCTCCTTTTGTAAATATAATTCTAAAGCGAAGTCCGTGAAACTAGGGGGCTATGAGGTTGTTATTAAGCAGTTTTTCACGTGCAGGACAAGTTATGTGGTGTACACCCTAATTTGTGGATGTGGCAGGCATTACATCGGAAAAACCATTAGACCCCTGTTTCACAGGATTCGGGAGCATGTAAGATCGCTCACCACAGGAGTAGGGGCTAGCAGATTTATAGCGCACATTAATGAGTGCCATGATGGTGAATCAATCCCCTTCAGGTTCAGTGCTCTAGAAAGAGTAGAACATTCGGCAGGAGGCAGAGATAAGAACCAAGAGCTACTTAAAAGAGAATCAAGATGGATTCTGCGTACGGAAGCCTTAGGCCAGCTAGGGCTGAATGAAAAATATGAAATGGGAGCATTTTTAGTTACCTGAACTAATATTCTAGATCCTGAGACTCGCAGTGTTAGGAGTATACTGCTTTTAACATGTTTTGTTACTGTTTTACATTTATGTACGGTGATTGGTTATTGTTAGATTACCTGCACTGACAGGGATAAAAGCCCTCCCACTACGTGATGACGTATGGCCTGAGGAAGTGCAGAGAGCACGCAACGGTCCGTCGCCGCCCACATCCCCCCACACACAAGATTTCCGCTCACCTGCTGTACCTGTCTGCGCATTTTAATGCAGCGAAAAGAATAAAGAAGAAGTAAGAGTATCCAGTGAGTGCTGCGTGAAGTTTCTTTACCTTCTATTTACATGCATATGTATATGTTTGATGCCACTAACAATCCACATGTGTTTACATTGTTTTTTTTTTTTTTTCAATTTCACCCCAAAAATAATATATGTTTTATGTTTTGCCGTACAGTTTATGGTAAAATAAAAGTAATTGCAAAGTACAAGTATAAGAGCATGAGGTAGATTTTCAAATTAACAACATGCCTTTTGCATTGCAGAATTGTTTAAGATTACCATTCTCTTTGCTTGTCATTTGAAGAATATTTGCGACAAAGCTTGCAGGTACTGTAAATGCATGCATTTTGCTATGGATTTGTTTCAGATTTACTGCCTACTCGCTAAAAAAATTCACTTCAAGAATAAACTGTTGTGTTTCCCTACTGCACCCTAAATGCTTCTTAATTCTGTTGCATATCTGAACTGAATTTGCTAACAAAAGGACTGGAGAGTAGGATACGTTGTTATTGAATTTTTTGGGTATAACTGTTATTTTGGTACTATATGGAGTGTTTATAATAATACCAATAGAAAAGAGTGGTCTGAACTGAAGTTTTTTTTTTATCTGATTTCGAAACAATACATTTTTGATTAATTGTTAAATTTGTCAGAAAGTCATACTATTTAAATTATATTGTGGACTTATTTTTATTAAAGGGTATGGTGGAAGATATGTATTTGTAGTTTATTCTCGTATTATTTATATTGGCTGTAAATAGTTCTATTGTTTGTTTGTACAGTATATGCTAGTATTATTTATATGGACATTAAATAGTGGCACTTTGCTTTTGGAATAAAGCCACTTTTTTGATCTTTTCACTACTATCGAGTGCTGCGGTCATCCTTTATGTTTTATATATATATATATATATATATATATATATATATATATACATCATATAAAGGCAGTATTTATGGGTTTGGTATATAGATGAATTATATGTGTGTACATTATGTAGTTTCATTATTTATATGTTCTGTATAAGGCATCACACTATAGTTGCATAATGTATTAAAGTGCATATACAGTAAACTGTGTAGGGTGAGATTTTGGCTTTGTCATAGGTGCTGAGGTTGAGATAAAGCTCCAGGTAAACTTTTGAATCAGCATCCACGAGACTTTAGTTACACTTCTGGTCAGTGTTACTACTTATGATTTCAGAGCTCTGCTTTAAAATTCTGCTTTTGATAGGTAACAAAATATAAAAAAAAAGAAAGAAAACAATGGCTTTTGGCTACCTTGTAGCTGTCAAGAAGTTGTCAATCACTTCCATTCAGCAGGTAAGAAGACACATTTATTTGGTAGGAGCAGCTATGATAACTTATGCTCTTCCTAACTTTTGGAATATAAGTGATGAGAAACTTTCTGCCACCAGAAAGCTAAATGATCGAAGAGAATGATTTTTTTATGTTGCAGAGAATACAGGATAAAACAGGTTGAGTTCAGCGATCGTATCAATGCATTTTATTTACAATAGAAAAATGTGCAGACATCAGGTTTTACATTCACTGTGTTAGAGTATTGCTTCAGGCTGTTATGTTTGACTTGGAATTCTATTTGTTTTATGCTTAATTTGTTTGTATTAGTTTTTTGGTTTAATGAAAAACTTACCCAACAATACTAACAAGTTACAAATAATGTTTCGCCATGGCTGTCAGGCATATATAGCGGAATCTTTTGATTTGTGCATATAATAGGTAGGGGACAAAGCACTCCATAACTATATCCCGAATATTTGTGCCAAGTGTAAGCAGACAATTGTATTTGTAAGCCATTTTTTATTTGTACATCTGTGTTCGGTAGAGAATTCTAAATATAATTGATTTGTTTACAAAGCAATGACAATCAAAAAAGGCAAATGATGATCCATTATTTTAACATGGTTACTTGCCTTTTGGAGAATGTGTAATCATTTATCTATAGTTAATTATTATTTTAATTAGGGATGTCCCGATACAATTTTTTTAAGACCGAGTATGAGTACCGATACTTTAATTCTAGTACTCGCCGATACCAAGTATGACAACTTTTATTTTAAAGGGAATCTGACAGCAGGGTGACACAGTCTCTGGTGCTGCTTACCGTATGATATGTGAGTTCCTTGGTGCGTACAATGGAGGCGGCTGCTGTAGTAAGAGCCAAGATTTATCTCTTCTCCATTGAGCAGAACAGGGAATTTGCATTGGCGGCGAGACCAATGTCTCCGGAGGGATTGCGCTGATGTTCACATAGTGAGCAGCAATAGAAACCGTGTCACCTGCACTATCTACTTATAAATTCAAGTTAGTGCAGGTGACTCTGCTGTAAGATTGCCTTTAATAGTAAAGAGTATAGATATGTGCAGACAGACAACAGGACCGCCCTTGTGGCCAACAGGACCCCCATCTGTAGACAGCAGCTCCCGTTTGTAGCTAGCAGCCCCCCTTTGTAGCCAGCAGGACCCCCTGTAGACAGCAGTGCCCTCCTGTAGACAGCAGGGCCCCCCTTTGTAGCCAGCAGTGCCCCCCTGTAGATAGCAGTGCCCCCCTTTGTAGCCAGTAGCACCCCCCATGTAGATAGCAGGGCCTCCCTTTGTAGCCTGCAGCACCCCCCTATAGATAGCAGGGCCGCCCTTTGTAGTTGCTCGCTGTCCGGTGTCGTCAATCCACAGCCCCGTTCTCATCACTGCCGCTGCCCCGTTCTGCCATCTGCATAATGGTGTCTTATGGAGGAGCATGTGACATACACGTCACTCTGCTTCCTCCGTAGCGTAACGCAGGGCGCATGGGGAGTGATGTATATGTCACATGCTCCTCCATAAGACGCCATAATGCGGACGGCAGAACGGGGGCAGCGGTAATGATGCGAACCGGCAGCGAAGCTCTCCACAAGGTATCAGATTTGGTATCGGGGACATTAGACGAGTCCCCGATACCATGCAGATACCTGGTATCAGCCCCGATACTGATACTAGTATCGATATTGGGACATCCCAAATTTTAATGTAAGTATTTAAAAAACTTGTAGGGACATTCAAGGTTTGAACATTAGGACCCCGACCGATTGCTAGAATTAGCAGTTAGAAGAAGTGTGTGCCTGAATATAAGGCTTCTCCTCCTTCACTGTGCTCGTGAACCAAGACATTCCCATAGGCATACATGTATTCGGTCATATGACACAGAGCTATGTGCATAACTTGGAATTTTAAATACTATTCAAAGATAGTGCTGCATTAATGTCATATGCACCAGCGGGGGGGGGTCACATAAATGCGCTGGCAGGGGGTCACATAAATGAGCTGGTGTGGGGTTTTATTGATAATTGCACAGACGGGGGGTATATAATTATAAATTTGCCTGCGGGGGGTAACATATATATACTGCAGGGTATATATTTTGCGCTGGCAGGGGTTATATCTTTAGAAATGTGCTGGGGGGCTAGATATATAGCGCTATATATCTTGCCCCCACAGCGCTTTTAATATACATTGTCCATTTTAAAAATCCCGCAGGGAGTCCTGATTGGCTCCTCAGTACCGGCCATTCAGAGCTCCCTGCGGGGAATTTAAAAATGAAAGTAAAATACATTGTGTACATCTGCAGGGTTGCGGACCATGCCGCCCGCTCCCCTGCTTAGTAACTTCTGATTGGATCGGGTCTCAGAAGTGAGACCCGGTGCAATCAATCCCTCAGCCCATGTACTACTACCCCCATCATGGAACAGAGACTATTCTATGATGGGGGTAGTAGTAGAAGCACTAATGTAGCCTCCCCAGCCGCCGGCAGACTCCTGCAGCCAGGAACTACTTCTCCCACCATGGAAACAAGTCTGTTCCATAATGGGAGTAGTAGTAGTCCTGGCTGCAGGAGTCTGTAGGTGGCTGATTTAAAAAAAAAAAAAAAAAAAAAAAAAGGCTTAAAAAACGGTTCAAAACGGATACCCGTTTGATCAGCCGTTTCTATCCGTTTTCCATTAAATCCATTTTTTAAACGGAACGGGGGCAAATTGAGCCGATGGGGCCCCGACAATTCCGAGATGATAGTAGTGGATCTTTGCTGGGGCATATTTCCCAACCGAAGGTAAGTATTTTAGTCAGTGACCCCTCATCAGTCTCCTGTTTACCCACACCATAACCCAGTTTACTGAGTTTAGTGTGGATGAACAGAATTACCATTTTCTTTTAGTGATGGAGATCAGCATGATCACTGGTATCCACATTACCACAGGTACCTGGTTGCTGATAGCCACCGAGACCTGCCGAGCATGAAATTAGCGGAGCCTCCTGTGCTTGCTTTATGTTCATGATGTAAATGTACATCATGGTTCGCTAAGTCCCAAAGCACTGTGACATACATTTACATCATGGGTCCTTTAGGGATTAAAGATTCTGTCTGTTATAAAGCAATAAAAAATCAAGAATTTGGTTATCTCATGCTCTCATTTCTTTTGCCCTTATAAGGGATTTTTTTTTTACATTAGAAGTATAAGGTATCAAGAAATTGCTACATATTTGACATTTTACAGTTTTACTTGTTTAACAGATAACACTATATCCTACTTGTCTGTATTTAAGTAAAAGTTGACATTATTTAGTAACATCTTGACATTATGACAGATACTTATGGAACACTCTTATAAAATAGTTAATGCAAAATAAGACATTTGTATAATTTCTTGGCAAGTTCTTAGATAATATGTTAAGAAGTTAACACACTAGATTTTACTATATAGAATATTCTAAAACATGTCAAAGCTATTTGCTATGTTACACACTTTTAGGTACTGAAGAAGGCTAACAGAGATAGTATGAACTACAGCAGAGAACAATGGACATTACCATGTAATATTATTTGACTTTGAGGGAATAATATCAGTACAAACTTATATTACAGCTCTAGTTAACATGACAGTTACAGAATAACTAATCATGAAACAGCTATATTGTGTATAAAATTATTTGTTTATAAAGTTTTTCTTTTTTACGGCTGCGTTCAAAGATAAAGGGCGCCAACCCCAGTGATCACTATTTTTTCCTGAGAGGTAACTTATTTAAGTAGTGTGAGACAGTGACAGGAATTGGTGATTGGGAATCGCTATATTTCCCCAAGGTACCTGTTCTATGTAGCAACAGGTTTCAGCAGATGCATGTCTCATCCAGGGAAACCTTATGAAAATATGAAAATTCCTATATTAAGGCCTAGAATCAAAGACAGGATTGGCAGTAGAGCCTTTCATTTTGCTTCTTGCTTTGCTTGATTAGTCCAGGTCAGCACAGGTGCTGCAACAGCTGTCCACTTGGTATTCAAACTAACTGGAAGTTAGTCTACTAGTGAGGCTAAAAGGACGCTGACCTTCAGTTGGGGTTGGGAGGAGAGATGAGCGAACTTACAGTAAATTCGATTCGTCACAAACTTCTCGGCTCGGAAGTTGGTGATTTATCCTGCATAAATTAGTTCAGCTTTCAGGTGCTCCCGTGGGCTGGAAAAGTGGATACAGTCCTAGGAGAATCTTTCCTAGGACTGTATCCACCTTTTCCAGCCCACGGGAGCACCTGAAAGCTGAACTAATTTGTGCAGGATAAGTCATCAACTGCCGAGCTGAGAAGTTCGTGACAAATCGAATTTACTGTAAGTTCGCTCATCTCTAGGTGGAGTTGTACTCCAAAATGTAGCGCTTCAAAAGTAGACATTGTGACAATTGTCAATTGTGTGAGGTAACACATTTAAAGTTTGTTTTATTGATTGACCGGTAATAAGCCACTTGTATAGTGAGGGCCAGTTAAGTGGTTAGTTAGTGCTGACTTTATAGGTTTTGTTTTATGCTAAGAGGGTATTGCACTCCCCAGCGTTCCGAACATATAGTTCCAGCTTCGGGGGTTCGCATGCCCCCTCGCAATGTCACGCCCTGCCCCTTCAATGTTAGTCTATGGGAGGGTGCGTGACGACAGTTACACCCTCTCCCATAGACTTGCACTGAGGGGGCATGATGTCACGAGGTGTGGAGTGTGATTTCACGAGGGGGCATGGCAACCCTCGAAGCCCACACCAGCGTTCCGAACTAAATGTTCCATATGCTGGGAAGTGCAGTACCCCTTTAATGTAAATATTGCTGTATTTTGTTTTTGGACAATATATTACAGGAGAAGCCCTATATTTGAATTGTGTTACTGTCTCAGAATCATATATACTTCTGTTTGCCAATCTCTACAGAGCTAAACTCCCACAGAAGTATAACAAAATTTCTTGAAAACTTGCCTTGATGCCTTGATTGTTCTTTTTGTTTACTATATTACTTAAATAAAATAAAAAATAAGAAGATCAAAAATAAGGATTAATGCTTGACAAAAAAAAGTTGTCACTTTGATGAGGTAATCAACAATATCACAATGTTTTCTGAAGTATCTTCTAGGGGTTGAATTAGCTTGCTTGGATTTTTTTGCATCTAATCTCCTCCACAACAGCTTGATAGAGTTAAGATCCATTAAATTACATTAGCCTATTAATTAAAAATTTAAACTTTCTTATTACTTAAATCTTGCATTATTTGTGTCATTATCTTGTTGTTGGATGATATGGGCTCAAATGAAGTGCTATCACATACAAGCACTAATAAACACCAGTAAGGGTATGTTCACACATATTTTTACTGCAGATCTGCTGTCCATTGACTTCATTGGGTAGCAAAATCTGCTACATCAAATCTGCTGTAAAAATATACACGTGTGAAAATACCCTTACTGGTATTTGTTTGCGCTAGTATGTAATAGCACAAATAATGCAAGATTTAAGAAATATAAAGTTTTCATTTTCAATCAATAGGCTGGTGTAATTTAATGGATCTTAACCCTATTGAGCTGTTGTGGAAGAGATTAGGTGTAAAAAAAAAAAAAAAAAATAATCCAAGTAAGCTAATTCAACCCCTAGACGATACATCTGAAAACATTGCAAAATTCTTGAAGATTACCTCATCAATGTGACAAGCATTAATCATTATTTTTGATCTTAGTTTTTTTTTATTAATTAAATTATTTAAGTAATATTATAGTAGACAAAAAAAGAATAATCAAGGCAAGTTTTCATGAACATTTCTGTTTTATTGTGAACATAACCATAATGTATTTAATTAAGAACATTTGTTTTTCCAAATTAAGTAAAGGAAAAAACAAAATGGAAAATGTATAAAAAGGAAACATATTGGTAAACCGAGGAAGATGGCATAGTTTAAAGAATAGGAATCTCAAAGCCAGATACACTGAAAATAGAAAATTCATTGAAATGGGATTTACATACAGAAAAGCCAAAGAAAAACCACCACTTAAACCAACACAGAAGAAATCAAGGCTACAATGGACTTAAAAAAAGCAATCATGAAGTGTGGAGAATTGGATAAAAGTAATATTCCATGAAGAATCAGTAATCTGCATCTTCAATATCATACTATATCCTGTCACAGAGAAAAAAATGGGATAAAGCTTTTCACCAGGAAAGATCATCTACTCAATGAAATGGCCAGCAAACTGCCCTGATCTCAGTGACTGACAAGATTCCATGCTATAATACAGTTTTTTCCCCTGATTTCATAGAAAGTTGAAGCCAACTTGATGAAAAATATCATTTATTATTAGTGAAGTCCATTCCTTGCCTTCTGGGCTCAAATAAAGCCCAAGGATGAGCACAAAGTACTAGCTGGAGTTGTTGTCTTTATATTTATTTTCCCTTAAAGGAGTACTCTGCCCATAGACATGTTCTCCCCTATCCAAAGGGGATCGTGGGGGTCCAGCCACAGGGACCCCCCTGCAATCTCCGGGCCGGTGCTGCAGGGTTACTGTCCCAGAAGCCTGGGGCTTCCGTGATCATGACGTCACACTCCCTCCATTCATGTCTATGGAACAGGGTGTGACGGCTAGTACACAGCCATCACGCCTCCTTCCATAGACATGAATGGAGGGGGCATGGTGGCTGTGTTTGTTAGTCATCTGGCATGGAGAGGAGTTCGCTCCGTGCAACGGCGACCGAACCCTCGCATTCAGAAATGTTATCCCCTTTCCAAAGGATAACATGTCTAGCAACAGAAGTCCCCTTTAACTTTGAATATGTGTATAATTATTCCTCCACTTGATCTGGGAAAAACAATATTCCAAATATTAATATAATTTACGTAACTATAATTAACAAGAAACAAAAACAAGAAAATGTGTGTGTGTATACACGCATATATATATATATATATATATATATATATATATATATATATATATATATATATATAAATATATATATGGAAAATGCAAAGCAGCTCATCACACCAACTTCTCAGGTAGCATGCTCTAAGATCAGTTCTGGCTCCAGTTATGAAGTCTCAGAAACTTATTGGGATTTATGCCAAGCCAGAATTCTCCCCAGAAGGGAAGAAGACCCATCTGCAGACAGCTGTTTTGGTGTGCTTGTCCCTCATCAGTACAGAGCAGGGTGTTCTGGCTTGGCTGAGGTGAGGGCCTGTGACTAGTTAAAAGGGGCGAGTATTCTTCTTTCTTTTAATGTACTATGTTGTAACTATACATTTATTTATGTAATATACCAATATAATATGGGTTTTCTTTTCTCAAATGGCAGAGTTTTTGAACAACACTTGACACTCACTATACATTTAATTTTGGATCCTGTGTGAGTCACTCCCGGAAATAAGTCTATCAGTGTCTGACAAGCTTGTTTTTAACAGAAAATAATTGCACATGCCACATAAGAACCGTGTTTACTTGCATGAGTCATGCAGTCTTTGACATTTGGCATTAAACGTATTAGAGAACATGGAAATCTTATGACTGGGTTCCTGAAACTATGAGATTTAATGAATGCAACCTTAAACCTAGCATTGGATGAATAATTACTGAATAATAGTGTTTATTTAATAAGTAATAGCCATTTCTATTTTTAATTTGAAGAAATATTAAATTGATATTTTAACCCATGTATATTTCTAATGCACAGTATTTTAACCCCTTAAGGACCCAGCCCAAATATACCTTAAGGGACCCGGCCATTTTTTGAACATCTGACCACTGTCACTTTAAGCATTATTAATTCTGGGATTCTTTTACCTTTCATTCTGATTCTGAGATTTTTTTTTCGTGACATATTCTAGTTTATGTTAGTGGTAAAATTTGGTCGATACTTGAATCATTTCTTGGTGAAAAATTCCAAAATTTGATGAAAAAATTGAAAATTTTGCATTTTATTTTTATTTTGAAGCTCTCTGCTTATAAGGAAAATGGATATTCCAAATACATTTTATATTGATTCACATATACAGTATGTCTACTTTATGTTTGCATCATAAAGTTGACATGTTTTTACTTTTGGAAGACACCAGAGGGTTTCAAAGTTCAGCATCAATTTTCCAATTTTTCACAAAATTTTCAAAATCTTAATTTTTCAGGGACCACTTCAGTTTTGAAGTGGATTTGAAGGGCTTTCTTATTAAAAAAGTACCCCACAAAAGACCCCATTATAAAAACGGCACCCCTCAAAGTATTCAAAATGACATTCAGAAATGTTGTTAACCCTTTAGGTGTTTCATAGGAATAGCAGCAAAGTGAAGGAGAAAATTCAAAATCTTCATTTTTTACACTCGCATGTTCTTGTAGACCCAGTTTTTGAATTTTTACAAGGGGTAATAGATGAAAAATCCCCCCAAAATTTGTAACCCAATTTCTCTCAAGTAAGGAAATACCTCATATGTGGATGTCAAGTGTGCAGCGGGCGCAGTAGAGGGCTCAGAAGGGAAGGAGCGACAATGGGATTTTGGAGAGCGAATTTTGCTGAAATGGTTTTTGGGGGGCATGTCACATTTAGGAAGCCCCTATGGTGCCAGAACAGCAGAAACCCCCACATGGCATACCATTTTGGAAACTACACCCCTCAAGGCAGGTAACAAGGGGTCCAGTGATCCTGAACACCCCTCAGGTGTTTGACGACTTTTCGTTAAAGTCGAATGTGTAAATGAAAAAAAAAATTTCACTAAAGTGCAGTTTTTTCCCCAAATTTATCCTTTTTACAAAGGATAATGGCAGGAAATGCCCCCCAAAATTTGTAACCCCATCTCTTCTGAGTATATAAATAGCCCATGTTAGGACGTAAAATGCTCTGCGAGCAAACTACAATGCTCAGAAGAGAAGGAGTCACATTTAGCTTTTGGAAAGCAAATTTTGCTGAAATGGTTTTTGGGGGGCATGTCGCATTTAGGAAGCACCTAGGGTGCCAGAACAGCAAAAAAAACACATGGCATACTATTTTGGAAACTACACCCCTCAAGGAATGTAACAAGGGGTACAGTGAGCCTTAACACCTCACAGGTATTTCACGACTTTTTGTGAAAGTTGGATGTGTAAATTAAAAAAATAATTTTTTCACTAAATTGCTGTGTTTTCCCCAAATTTTACATTTTTACAAGGGGTAATAGGAGAAAATGACCACCAAAATTTATAACCCCATTTCTTCTGAGTATGGAAATACCCCATGTGTGGACATAAATGGCACTGCTGGCGCACTACAATGCTCAGAAGTGGAGGAGCGCCATTGAGCTTTTTGAAAGAGAATTTGTTTGGAATGGAAGTCGGGGGCCATGTGCGTTTACAAAGCCCCCCTTGGTGCCAGAACAGTCGACCCCCCCACATGTGACCCCATTTTGGAAACTACACCCCTCACAGAATGTAATAAGGGGTGCAGTGAGTATTTTCACCCCACTGGCGTTTGACAGATCTTTGGAACAGTGGGCTGTGCAAATGAAAAATCTGTCAGACACCTCTGGGGCGTAAATGCTCACTGTACCCCTTATTACATTACGTGAGGGGTGTAGTTTCCAAAATGGGGTCACATGTGGGGGGTCCATTGTTCTGGCACTATGGGGGCTTTGTAAACACACGTGGCCTTCAATTCCGGACAAATTTTCTCTTCAAAATCTCAATGGCGCTCCTTCTCTTCTGAGCATTGTAGTGCACCCGCAGAGCACTTTACAATCACATATGGGGTATGATCTTACTCAGAAGAAATGGGGTTACAAATTTTGGGGGTCTTTTTTCCTATTTCCCCTTGTGAAAATGAAAAATTTAGGGTAACACCAGCATTTTAGCGAAAAAAAATGTTTTCCTCATTTTCCCATCCAACTATTTTGTCAAACACCTGTGTGGCGTAAATGCTCAATATACCCCTTGTTAGGTTCCGTGAGGGGTGTAGTTTCCAAAATGGGGTCACATGTGGGTATTTTTTTTGTGTTTATGGCAGAACCACTGTAAAATCAGCCACTCCTGTGCAAATCACCAATTTATGCCTCAAATGTACATAGTGTGCTCTCACTGGTGAGCCTTGTTGTGCGTCCGCAGAAAATGTTACGCCTACATTTGGGGTATTTCCGTACTCAGGAGAAATTGCTTTACAAATTTTGGGGGTCTTTTTTTGCTTTTACCGCTTGTCAAAATAAAAAGTATGGGGCAAAACCAGCATGTTAGTGTAAAAATGTTTTTATTTTTTAAACTAACAGGCTGGTGTAGACCCCAACTTTTCCTTTTCATAAGGGGTAAAAGGAAAAAAAGCCCCCCAAATTTGTAGTGCAATTTCTCCCGAGTTCGGAAATACCCCATATGTGACCCTAAGCTGTTTCCTTGAAATACGACAGGGCTCTGAAGTGAGAGAGCGCCATGCGCATTTGAGGACTTCATGGGGATTGCATAGGGGTGGACATAGGGGTATTCTACGCCAGTGATTCCCAAACAGGGTACCTCCAGCTGTTGCTAAACTCCCAGCATGCCTGGACAGTCAGTGGCTGTCCGGAAATGCTGGGAGTTGGTGATTTGCAACAGCTGGAGGCTCCGTTTTGGAAACACTGCCGTATGATACGTTTTTCATTTTTATTGGGGGGGACGGTGTAAGGGGGTGTATATGTAGTGTTTTACTCTTTATTTTATGTTAGTTTAGTGTAGTGTAGTGTTTTTAGGGTACATTCCCACTGGCGGGCGTTTACAGTGAGTTTACCACTAGGAGTTTGTGCTGCGGCGAAAAATTTGCCGCAGCCCAAACTTGAAGCAGAAAACTAACTGTAAACCTTCCTGTGTGAATGTACCCTGTACGTTCACATGGGGGGGGGGGGGGGGCAAACCTCCAACTGTTTCAAAACTACAACTCCCAGCATGTGCTGACAGACCGTGCATGCTTGAAGTTGTACTTTTGCAACAGCTGGAGGCACACTGTTGGAAAACCTTCAGTTAACTAACTCAGTATTTTCCAACCAGTGTGCCTCCAGCTTTTGCAAAACTACAACTCCCAGCATGTACTGATCGCCAAAGGGCATGCTGGGAGATGTAGTTATGCAACAGCTGGAGAGCTATAGTTTATAGAGACCACTGCACAGTGATCTCCAAACTGTGGACCTCCAGATGTTGCAAAACTACAAATCCCAGCATGCTCAGACAGCAAACTGCTATGTGGGCATGCTGGGAATTGTAGTTTTGCAAGATCTGGAGAGCGACAGTATAGAGATCATTGTGCAGTGGTCTCAAACTGTAGCTCTCCAGCTGTTGCAAAACTACAAATCCCAGCATGCCTAAACAGCTCTCTGGGCATGCTGGGAGTTGTAGTTTTGCAACATCTGGAGGGCTACAGTTTAGAGACCACTCTATAGTGATCTCAGACTGTAGCCCTCCAGATGCTGCAAAGCAACTCACCCACTTCCGTAGGATCCACGGAGCTGCGTCGCCGTTCTCTTCTTCCATCGATCGTCGCCCACTGCCGCCGTCGATCGTCACCCGCTGCCATCGCCGATGGGTGAGTGGACTCCGGTGACGGTCCTGTGTCGTTTCCCCGTTCTGCCCCGCCTATTGTGGGTGGGCAGGACGGGGAAACCGAAAGTAAAGCCCCCCGCCCCCAATCTGCTATTGGTCATCGCGTCTTGATGACCAATAGCAGAGATAGGAGGGGTGGCACCCCTGCCACCTCACTCCTATCGCTTCAGGGGGATCGTGGGTGTCTTGGACACCGGCGATCCCCCTTCTATTCCGGGTCATCGGGTCATTATAGACCCGAATCGGCGCAAATCTCAAGTGTGAATTCACTTGCGATTTTTGCTGATAGCCGACATGGGGGTCTGATGACCCCCCTGGGCATTTGCGCGGGGTGCCTGCTGATCGATATCAGCAGGCACCCTTGTCCGGTCCCCGCCCGGCGCGCGGCGGGGACAGAAATTCCCACGGGCGTATGGATACGTCCTGGGTCCTTAAGTACCAGAAAGCCAGGGCGTATCTATACGCCCTAGGTCCTTAAGGGGTTAAACTGTAATATGAGTACATGCAATGCATTTGAAAAGTCTTCAGATCCTTTCACTTTTTTTAACATTTTGTTATGTTGCGCTTATCCTTCCCTGTTTCCACTCATTAAAAGGGGGGACCTCAGTAGTTAACCCCTTAAGGAAGCAGGGCGTACAAATACGCCCCCGTTTATGAGTCCTTAAGGACTTAGGGAGTATAAGTACGCCCTCCGTTCTTCCGGCCCCTGCCGCTCACCGTGCGGGACCAGACCCGGTTAACTGGCAAAACATTACCTAATTTGTCTCCTACTATGAAAGCAGCTTTTTTCATTTGGTTACTCCCTTTAGTAAGGAATTTCATTCTGCCACTTGCCCTTAAAGATTTACCTTTAGAGGCTGTACAAACAGTAATTAAAGATACTAACTTTAAATCATGGAAGAATAGAGGTATCTATATATATTCGGATATTTCGGATGATGATGGTATATTACCTTTTCAAACCATAAGTCATAAATTCTCAATCCCCAACCTTGATTTTTACAAATATTTACAGCTTAGGCACCTCTTAAATTCTGCACATATTCCATACACCCGGTAAAAAAAAAACCTATGCCTGCTTCTTTGCAAATACAACCTTAACTAGGAGGGGCATATCTAGGGCATATAAGTCATTTTCTCCAGAACGGAATACCCCAACCTGGTGTAAGAAATGGGAACAGGAGCTGGGAAAGGTAATTGAGAAATCGAAGTGGATATATGTAT
Organism: Hyla sarda; assembly: GCF_029499605.1. NCBI lineage: Eukaryota > Metazoa > Chordata > Amphibia > Anura > Hylidae > Hyla > Hyla sarda. The sequence continues at coordinate 374,540,276 of NC_079190.1, read as the reverse complement.
TTGGAATTACCTCTAAAGTGTCCCATAACATTTTACATTTAGAAACATACAGGAAAATTCTGTACAGATGGTATCTGATGCCTTCAAAAATGAACCATATTGACCCTGCACCCACTAACAGATGCTGGAGATGCAACAGCAGTATAGGTACTATGCTCCATATATGGTGGGAGTGCAACCCTATAAAAGATTTCTGGAACAAAGTAAAAACATTATTAAATCAAATACTGGGCTACTACCTTCCCTGGGGCCCAGAGGTTGCACTTCTTCACTTAGGTTTTACTGAATCCGCACCCGCAGACACTACCATAGCCATACACCTATTAACAGCAGCCAAAACCTCTATAGCAGCTAGATGGAATTCTAAAGAGATACCTGAAATCCAAAATTTAGTAAACAAGATAGAATTTAGTTGTAATATGGAACGCCATATAGCTTTCACAACCAATCAGAACTCAAGATTTTTCAACTCGTGCAATAAATGGTTTATTTATACTCAGACATATATGCCCTAACCAGCCCTTTATTTGCTTTGCTCTAGTTTCTCTATTCTTCTTCCCCCCCCTTTTTTTTCTTTCTTCCTTCTTTTCTTTTTTCCCATTCTTTCCATTCTATTGCAATGTCTGAACTTAGCCAATTGTAACAATGTTTAAAGTTTTATGTAAAATGAATAGAAAATAAAAAGTTTAAAAATCAAAAAATCAAAAAGGGATACCTGCTGATATCGTTCAGCAGGGCATATCCCCCAGGGGGTCCTGAGGTCCCCCATATTGGCTAATATCGTTCAGCTCGGCGATTTGTGGCAATTCCGGGCTGATCGGGTCTCTGATGACATATGAGGTATTTTCATACTCAAGAGAAATTTGGCTACAAATTTAGCACTTTTAAAAATGAAAAAAATGGGGCTACAAGAACATGTTAGTGTACAAAATGTAGATTTTGATTTTTCTCCTCAACTTTGCTGCTATTCTTGTGAAACACCTAAGGGTAAACAAACTTTCTGTCATTTTGAATACTTTGAGGGGTGTAATTTCTATAATGGGGTCATTTATGGGGTGTTTCTCACAGAAAGGCCCCTCAAATCCACTTCAAACTGGTCCCTGAAAAATTCAGATTTTGAAATTTTCGTGAACATTTTGAAAATTGCTGCTATACTTTAATGTCATCAAAAAGTAAAAACATGTCAACTTTCTGATGCCAACATAAAGTAGACATATTGTATTTGTGAATCAATATAAAATGTTTTTGAAATATGCATTTTCCTTACAAGCAGAGAGTTTCAAAGTTAGAAAAATGCTAAATTTTCAAAATTTTCAATACATTTTGGGACTTTTCACCAACAAAGGATGCAAGTAACAAAAAAATTTACCACTATGTTAAAGTAGAATATGTCACGAAAAATTGTGAAAAGGTGAAAAGGTGATAATAAATAACAAGCTTTTAAGACTGCCTAGGTCTCAGACATGCTGAAGAGTAGAGATGAGTGAACCGAAACTAACAAATCCAAATCCAAATTTGTTCCGAATTTCATGAAAAATTGGGTTCGCAACGAATGTCATTATCGCCATGATTCTATCGCGCAAATCGCTTCATTAAACTCCATTTAGTGCGGTCCAGGCACAAGGGCATCTAAAATAGCGGATCCACATGTTAAGACATGAGTCACAATGGGAAGGTGGGGACAATGTTAGGTGGGATGACACTGAATCAGATGCAGGATGCAGCCTATCAGCAGCCAGTCACCCCTGTGATGTCACAGCCCTATTTATTCGGCAGCCATATTCCGGCTAGTCACTTCATTTATTACGCTTTAGAGAGATACGACGGACAGCCTGTGTGTGTTACACAGAAAAGCTTTTTCCAGCAGCGTTTCACCTCCTAGTCACATCAGCATTCTGGTGGACAGAGAACAGTGCTTTTCTTCACTGAAAAGGAATTTTACTGCAGCCATTAACCTCCCAGTCAATTTCTACAGCATTGTATTACAGAGAGGGGCAGAGAGCTGTGTGTTGCCTCATACATTTTAACAAGCTGGCTCATCTTGATGAACCTTGAGAGGATGGAGGAATAATTTTTCAGCACAATTCTGTGTCTTTTTTCCACAACAAATGGTCTGCTGGTTATACTAGTCTGTAGATGGTATAATACCCAGCAGTCCTTTCCTAATAGTCTTTAATAGAGTGCAATTTTGGGTTTAGTACACAGCTTTTGTGTGCTCCAGTAATGTTGTGTACTGATGGTGTTGTGCAAAAATATGCTTTTTTCTGCCCTCATAAGTGCATACCACAAAAAAATGTTGTATTCCCATTTGTCACATAATTTTTACCGCCCAACGTTTACTTACAAGAAGATGGAAATCTTCCGATGTCCCAACAATCCAGGAACTTATAGCAAATGTAACTACCAACTGCAAATATGAGATCACATTGGCGCACCAAAATGGTTTTGGTATAAAAAAAAGAAACAATTGGAATGCATGGTTACATAAATTCCCTAATGTCACATGATTCCTTCTAGATACATTATCAGAATTACTTTTAGATCTTTTATTTATTTATTTATTTAATTTTAGTGTCTAGTTTACTCTTATTGTAAGGGGAGGGGTGTGAAGGCAATCCGACCATTAAAACAATAACTACTATACCTTTAATTTAATCACATCTGATATCCTTCGCTGCAAATGTTATGACTTGTTATAGTTAATTTGTTATTATTTATATATATATATGCTGTTGTATTTTATCAGAATGGAAATTTACTTATTTTATTCTATTGTATAACATATTATACTTCATAGTTTCCTTGAGCTTGATATATTATTCACCTTTTACTTTAATGTTTAATCTAAAAATGTATTGTTTATTGTATAGTGTAATGTTTGTTGTAAAATTTAATAAAAATATATATAAAAAAAAAAATAAGTGCATACCACATACATTCATCTAAGTAGTATACTATTTTGCAGCTGTTAATCTGTCTAGGGCCTAGATACTGTGAAATTCCAGGTAAAAGTAATCACTGGCTGGTGTTTTACTCCAATACATTTTTTAAGCATACTGTAGCGCATTTTCTGCCCTCATAAGTGCATACCACATACATACATCTAAATAGTTTACTATTTTTTACCTGTTAATCTGTCAAGGGCCTAGATACTGTGAAAGGACAGCCAATAGTACACACCTGCTGCTGTTCTTGACAAATACTGTTTTAAGAGTAGTGAAGCATATTGTACTCTCCTCATATATGCAATAAGTATGTCTAGCAGAGAAGTGCCAGGACGTGCACAGAGGATTGGCAGAGGCCTAAATTCATCAAGCGCAGGCAGAGGTCACAGCAGAGCAGGAGTGAGTGGCAGCAGGAGTTGCAGCAAGAGGTATGAGCTACCGGTGTCAGCTAGCAGTCATGTATTGACCAACAACTCAGCAGCCATGATTGATCCGTTCACTCGGTCATCCACTTAATCCCAAGTGACATCAGACAATCCCAGTGAACAGTCGGTGGGTTCCTCAGACTCAACTCTCAGTTGGCATGGCCCTCATGCTGCTGCCTCCTCCAGGCTCTGTCATTGCCCTGCTCTATGGTCTCCTCATGTTAATGCTACCACCTCCAGGCTCTGTCATTTTGCTACCATATGGTCTCCTCATGCTGATGCTGCCACTTCCAGGCTCTCTCATTTTGCTGCTCTATGGACTCCTCATGCTGATGCTACCACCTCCACGCTTTGTCATTGTGCCACCATATGGTCTCCTCATGCTGGTGCTACCACCTCCAGGCACTGTCATTGTGTCGCTATATGGTCTCCTCATGCTGATGCTGCAACCTCCAGGCTCTCTCATTTTGCTGCTCTATGGTCTCCTCATGCGGATGCTACCAACTCCAGGCTCTCTCATTGTGCTGCCATGGATACTGTAAAACATAATTAAGGTGCTTGTCTCCAGTTTCAGAAATTCCTCTGCATTAGACCACAAGTAAGTATTGAGGATATGCATTAGCTAAAACTTAACTTTTCTTATTATAAAATATATGGACCCAATTTTTTTTTATCTAACAAAAGGAAAGGTGTGCAAAAAACACAATGTACCACCAATATCACCAAGTATTTATGTGATGCAAAGACCTCTAAAAGGTGGAAGGGAACAACGTATGGTCCTTTGTGACAAGTGGGGGGTAAAAACTTCCCCTGTAAGGTCTTATTTTCACACTATTAATTCCCTTCTTGGCAAGTGTTACTCGCCCTATAAAGGGCAGCCCTACACAGGAACCTCTCCCTATTTTCAACTAAAAACCATGGGAAATGGCAGTGATTTTAGGTGGAAATAGGGAAAGGTTACTGTGTGGGGCTACCCTTTATAGGACGAGTAGCACGTGCCAATAAGAGAATTAATAGTGCGAGAGTAGGGCCTTACAGGGGAAGTTTTTACCCACACCTGTTACAATAGACCATACATTGTTCCCTTCTACCTTTTAGAGGTCTTCGCACAAATACTTGGTTGTATTGGTGGCACATGGTGTTTTTTGCATACCTTTCCTTTTGTTAAAATTTTTTTTTAAATTGGGTCCATATATTTTATCCTAAGAAAAGTTAAGTTTTAGCTAATGCATATCCTTAATTTTCTTAAGTTCTCTTCTGCCTACCTGCCTCAACTACTTTTCTGATCCTTCCACCCGCCTGATGCCACACATCTGATGCCAAGTTCTTCTTCTTTCACCCACCTTCGTCACCGGGTACTGTTTTTAACACCCATCACCCCACTCTACCAAAGTGTACCAAGTGCACGGCAGCGCCGACGTGTGGAGCTGTAACTATGGTCAGGGACAATACATCTCCTTCACGGCCCACTGGGAGAATATGGTTCCTGCACAGCCACAACAGCAAACTTGGACAGGTCATGCCGCTTCCGCCTCCACGCTCTCAGGCCGTTGGTCCTGTGACAGTGTGTGTAACTCTGCCTCCTCATTCTCCACCGTGTCCCATAGTCACCCCAAGGAGAACTTGTCTTTCAACGAAAAATGTGGAGAGACTGACCTTTGTGAAGATGAATCAGGCGTGGATCAGCCAGGATTTCCACCCACCAATGCCTGATACATCAGAGTAGATTGACCATGGTGCCACACCAACACTTCACAAATATGGATAGTGCCAAACAGATTTAAGGCGCTGCTCCCCAGTTACAAACATTCCTCCGCATCAGACCAATTTTCCCCTACCTTCGTCACCGGGTACTAATATTGTCACCCACTGCACCACTCTGTCACCGGGTCACTTTCAGGACTCCTGATGCTGCTGCTGCCACCTCCAGGCTGTCTCTATCAGCCACTATATTGTCTCCTCATGCTTCAGCCAACTCCAGGCTGTGCCATTCGGCCACTATATGGTCTCTTCATGCTTCACCGCCTCCAGGCTGTGCCATTCGGCCACTACATGGTCTCCTCATGCTTCACCTCCTCCAGGCTGTGCCATTCAGCCACTATATGGTCTTTTCATGCTTCACCCACCTCCAGTAATCTTAAATTTCTATTTCAAAATCTTCAATTTCAATTTTAAAATTAATCTTTTAGTTTTAGGGATTTTGAAGCCCTATTACCTCCTCATGCTGCTGCCAGCTCCAGGCTGTGCCATTCAACCACTATATGGTTTACTGATGCTGCTGGGCCTGGGACATTACCTAAAAACATTTTATGGTAGCACTAGGTAACATAAATCTTCAATTTCAATTTTAAAATTCATCTTTTAATCTTACCCATTGTGAAGCCCTATTGTCTACTCATGCTGCTGCCAGCTCCAGGCTGTGTCATTGTGCCACCATATGGTCTCCTTATGCTGTTGGCACCTTAAATTAAACTTTTAAAATCTAAAATCTTCAATTAAAATTTCAAAAATATCTTTAATCTTCTCTATTGTGAGGCCCTATGGTCTTGTCAGGCTGTTGCCATCTCCAGTCTGGGTCATTCTGCCACTATATGGTCTCCTCGTGCTGCTGCCAATTACAGGCTGTTTCATTCTGACAGATTATGGTCTCATGCTGCTGTCACCTCTAGGCTCTTTCATTGCCCCGCCATGTGACTCTTTGTTAGATTGGTTTTCGTGGTCATACAGTATTAGTTCAAAGTAAACACCGGGACAATAAACTTGGGAATCTAATATAAATCTTTAAATTAAAAAAAAATTATGTCATCTTTTCAAGACTGAGGCCCTATGGTCATCTACGTCATATTATCTGTGGAATTATCACAAGAATCCAATGAAACAGCTTGGAGCGATAACAATGAACCATAATTGATTAACCCCTTGGGGACGGAGCCCATTATAACCCTAAGGATGGGAGCATTTTTTGCAAATCTGACCACTGTCACTTAAAGCATTAATAACTCTGGAATGTTTTTACTTATAAATTTGATTCTGAGATTGTTTTTTCGTGACATATTCTACTTTATGGTAGTGGTAAATTTTTGTCGATACTTCCATCATTTCTTGGTGAAAAATTCCAAAATTTTATGAAAAATTTGAAAATTTTGCATTTTTCTAACTTTGAAGCTCTCTGCTTGTAAGGAAAATAGACATTCCAAATAAATTATATATTGATTCACAAATACAATATGTCTACTTTATGTTTGCATCATAAAATTGAGATGTTTTTACTTTTGGAAGACATCAGAGGGCTTCAAAGTTCCGCAGCAATTTTCCAATTTTTCACAACATTTTCAAAATCGAAACTTTTCAGGGACCAGTTTAGGTTTGATGTGGATTAGAAGGGCCTTCCTATTAGAAATACCCCACAAATGACCCAATTGTAAAAACTGCACCCCTCAAAGTGTCTAAAATTACACTCAGTAAGTTTGTTTACCCTTTAGGTTTTTCACAGGAATAGCAGCAAAGTGAAGGAGAAAATTCAAAATCTTCTGGGGGCAGTAGAGGGCTCAGAAGGGAAGGAGCAACAATGGGATTTTGGAGAGTGAATTTTGCTGAAATGGTTTTTGGGGGGCATGTCACATTTAGGAAGCCCCTATGGTGCCAGAACAGCAGAAACCCCCACATGGCATACCATTTTGGAAACTACATTCCTCAAGGTATGTAACAAGGGGTCCAGTGAGCCTTAACACCACGCAGGTGTTTGACGACTTTTCGTTAAAATCGGATGTGTAAAGAAAAAAAACCTTTTTCACTAAAGTGCAGGTTCTTCCCCAAATTTACCATTTTTACAAATGGTTATGGGAGAGAATGCCCCCCAAAATATGTAACCCCATCTCTTCTGAGTATGGAAATACCCCATGTTAGGACGTAAAATGCTCTGCGGGCGAAATACAATGCTCAGAAGAGGAGGAGCGCCATTGAGCTTTTGGAAAGAGAATTCGTTTGGAATGGAAGTCAGGTGCGTTTACAAAGCCAACTGTGGTGCCAGAACAGTGGACCCCCCCACATGTGACCCCATTTTGGAAACTACACCCCTCACAGAATTTAATAAGGGGTGTAGTGAGTATTTACACCCCACTGGCGTTTAACAGATCTTTGGAACAGTGGACTGTCCAAATGAAAAATAAAATTTTTCATTTTCACGGACCACTGTTCCAAAAATCTGTCAGACACCTGTGGGGTGTAAATGCTCACTGTACCCCTTATTACATTACACGAGGGGTGTAGTTTCCAAAATGGGGTCACATGTGGGGGGGGGGGTCCATTGTTCTGGCACTATGGGGGCTTTGTAAACTCATGTGACCTTTGATTCCGGACACATTTTCTCTTCAAAATCCCAATGGCGCTCCTTCTCTTCTGAGCATTGTAGTGCGCCCACCGAGCACTTTACATCCACATATTGGGTATGTTCTTACTCAGAGGAAATGGGGTTACAAATTTTAAGGGGCTTTTTTCCTCTTTTCCCTTGGGAAAATGAAAAATTTAGGGTAACACCAGCAGTTTAGTGAAAACATTTTTTTTTTTCATTTTCCCATCCAACTTTAATGAAAATTCGTCAAACACCTGTGAGGTGTAAATTCTCACTTTACCCCTTGTTACGTTCCGTGGGGGGTGTAGTTTCCAAAATGGGGTCACATGTGGGTATTTATGTTTTTGCGTTTATGTCAGAACCACTGTAAAATCAGCCACCCCTGTGCAGATCACGAATTTAGGCCTCAAATATACATGGTGCACTCTAACTCCTGAGCCTTGTTGTGCGCCCGCAGAGCGTTTTACGCCCACATATGGGGTAATTCCGTACTCAGGAGAAATTGCATTACTAATTTTGGGGGGCTTTTTTTTCCTTTTACTGCTTGTGAAAATAAAAAGTATGGGGCAACACCAGCATGTTAGTGTAAACATTTTTTTTTACACTAACAGGCTGGTGTAACCCCCAACTTTTCCTTTTCATAAGGGGTAAAATGAGAAAAAGCCCCCCCAAAATTTGTAGTGCAATTTCTCCCGATTACGAAAATACCCCATATGTGGCCCTAAACTGTTTCCTTGAAATACGACAGGGCTCTGAAGTGAGAGAGCACCATGCGCATTTGAGGACTAAATTAGGAATTGCATAGGGGTGGACATAGGGGTGATTCCCAAACAGGGTGCCTCCAGCTGTTGCTTAACTCCTAGAATGCCTGGACAGTCAGTGGCTGTCCAGAAATGCTGGGAGTTGTTGTTTTGCAACAGCTGGAGGCTCCGTTTTGGAAACCCTGCCGTACAATACGTTTTTCATTTTTATTGGGGGGGGGGGGGGACAGTGTAAGGGGTGTATATGTAGTGTTTTACTCTTTATTATGTGGTAGTGTAGTGTAGTGTTTTTAGGGTACATTCGCACTGGCGTGTTACGGTGAGTTTCCCGCTAGGAGTTTGTGCTGCGGTAAAAAAATTGCCGCAGACCAAATTTGAAGCAGGAAACATGCTGTAAACCTGCCCGTGTGAATGTACCTTGTACATTCACATGGGGGGGGGCAAACCTCCAGCTGTTTCAAAACCACAACTCCCAGCTGGAGGCACACTGGTTGGAAAACCTTCAGTAAGGTTCTGTTACCTAACAGTATTTTCCAACCAGTGTGCCTCCAGCTGTTGCAAAACTACAACTCCCAGCATGTACTGATAGCCGAAGGGCATGCTGCGAGATGTAGTTATGCAACAGCTGGAGGTTACACAACTACAACTCCCAGCATGCCGAGACAGCTGTTTGCTGTTTCAGCATGCTGGGATATTCAGTTTTGCAACATCTGGAGGGCTACAGTTTATAGACCACTGCCCAGTGATCTCCAAACTGTGACCCTCCAGATGTTGCAAAACTACAAATCCCAGCCTGTCCAGACAGCAAAGAGCTGTTTGAGCATGCTAGGAGTTTTAGTTTTGCAAGATCTGGAGGGATACAGTTAAGAGACCACTATATAGTGGTCTCAAACTGCAGCCCTCCAGCTGTTGCAAAACGACATATTCCAGCATGCCCAAACAGCAAACAGCTGTCTGGGCATGCTGGGAGTTGTAGTTTTGCAACATCTGGAGGGCTACAGTCTCAGACTGTAGCCCTCCAGATGTTGCTAGGCAACTTACCGGCTTCCGCAGGATCCAGGGAGCTGTCCTCTTCTGCCGCACGCCGCCTGCGCCGATCTCCGCCGCCGCCGCCGATCCCCGTCGCCTCCAGCATCCGGAGGGGTAAGTGGACCTTCGGCGTTCGGTCCCCGTCATTTTCCCCGTCCTGCCCCGCCTATTGTGGGAGGGCAGGAAGGGGGAAAACGAAAGTAAACCCCTCCGCCCCTGATCTGCTATTGGTGGTCGCGTCTAGACCACCAATAGCAGAGATAGGAGGGGTGGCACCCCTGCCACCTCACTCCTATCGCTGTAGGGGGATCGTATTTGTCTTAGATCCCCCTTCTATTCCGGGTCACCGGGTCACCATAGACCCGTAATGACCCGGAATCGGTGCAAATCGCAAGTGTGAATTCACTTGCGATTTGCGCCGTTTGCCGACATGGGGGGGGTCTAATGACCCCCCTGGGCATTTGCACGGGGTGCCTGCTGATAGATATCAGCAGTCACCCTGGCCCGGTCCCCACCCGGAGCGCGGCGGAGACCGAAATTCCCACGGGCGTATGGATACGCCCTTCGTCCTTAAGTACCAGGATGCAAGGGCGTATGCATATGCCCTTCATCCCCAACAGGTTAAATGAAACATTAGCACTTTCATAGTTAAGTGGGGGCTGAGAGGCAGGGGCTGGAATAGGTGGTATCTCGCCTGGCGGAGGACCGCCAACTCAATGCTCACCAGAATGGGTATTCAAAAAATGTAAATAAATTCTAATTAAATTAAATTAAAATTACATAAACATCTCTTTATTCTCTTCAATTTTGACACCATATGGTCTGCCTGCTGCCACATCGACACTCTGCAGCAGTGATTCTAATAGCAATTAATGGAATGTAATCTGCATGTCATACTGAATAGCAGTATTATTTCTCTAACACAGCACACTCTCTATGCTTGTAAGGACAAGGCAAAGTGCTCTACACCCCTATTGTGGCTCTCTGTAGGCCAGAAATAGCAGTTTTTAATAGCAATTTGCCACAAATAAATTCAGTCTGAAACAAATTTATTCAGAAAATTTGGCGAATCGGATGAATCAAATTTTTTAAAAGTTTGCTCATCTCTACTGAAGAGTATACACTTTAGTAAAAAAAAACGCCACACTCGCAGACTTTAGCAGAACCAGACAATTGTTAAAGTGTGCGCGGGGGTCTAAATGTTGGATTTCAACTGCATGATAATTTTGTTCTCAAAGCTACAATTTGTAGCAAGAGTAGTCTGGTAGTGGCTTAACCTTCCTCTCTCTATTCAGAACACATGGCTGAATGTGTGGGGAAATTGGAGAGATAGCTGGCATGGTTTGTTCAAAAAGATCTGTTAAAGTTGAAAGGCTATGGTAAGCAGGGGTAGAACAGGCTACTGGATTAGGTTGTGGAAATGTCAAATTTGTAATGCCAGGAGGATTGTGTATGTAGATTTAAGTATATTGGTGCAATCCCTTATCTTCATATGTTTTCCCATAAACCACAACTTCAAATAAGCTTAAATCTGTACACAAGGCTCTTTGAAATAAGACCTCTAAAGCCAGAGTTTATAGAGAACAACTTCTGGTGCAGATCCAATACAAATAAATGAAACTTTTGAACAATGCAGATTTGAAATACAGTACTTGAGATTCACTTTGTAGTCTGGGAAGCGTTTGGTAATTTTCCACTCTCACAGTCCAGAGGTACTTTGAAGATTTAACATTTGGTTAATATGAGACTTGTGGTTCTACGGAAATTTAGATTTACTCCTTCCTCGTTGTATGTGTTAGTCCCAGAGGCTAGGTCTACCCTGGGCTTTGTCTGATCCTTCTAGGTGTAGCATATCTTTTTCTCCACTGCACTTGAAATGAACCTTGATCTTGATGAACCTAGGCTTAGGGCTTGAACTCTACACTAACTAAATGTCCAATTTATCTTCATGGCGGTTTACCGAAGTGATCTGCGCTAGGATCTTTTTCCTCACTTTTCCTCATCATTGCTTGATAAAGCTGTGTATGTACGGCAAAACGCATTGCATACTGCAATTCCTTGTGAAGTCTTTCCTGTTTTTGTGTGCATAATGAATGGCATGAATCAATTTGGCAGTGTTGTCCTATCTTTCTCTCCCCAAAGCCAGCTTGATCAGTCTTTGTTTAGTATGTCAAATTTGCCCAAATCTTTAGATCTAGGTTTAAAATTGGTCTGTAACTCCTGATCCATCCATTTCACTGGGCATTTGTCCCTGGCCGCCTTGAGAGTGGCACTGTGTCCTGATAAGTCCACATACAAAATCCCTAGGGGGCTTATTAGGTTTAGGCTTCAGCTCCACAGTCACTGTAACAGCCCTCACCATATCTAGGAGATCTGTGAAATTTCAAGTGATGGACAGTGTAAAATTGCAGAGTATGTTTTTCACATGTCATCACTGCAGACTCTCTCTTTAGCCTGGAACATCACAGCTTTGTTTGACATCAACCAGCAACACACACAAAATGGGAATATTGCCCATTGTTTTGTGAGAATTCGCTCAAAAGCGATCACATGTTCACACATGAACCAACCTGCTTCTATGTACAGGGCTCCCCATGTCACTCCTGCTATCTAGCAAATATAGCAGCTAACATCAGTGGTCCACTACACTGTTTTTGTGGCACATTACATTAATGGCATAATATTTCACAGAATGTAAATAAAAGAGCAGGGACTCCTGCCTATCTACAGACTCCCTGCTCCTGTGCAGTACCCTGAGCAGTGATGCATACAAAAAATATGCATCCTTGCTCACCTCTGACTGTTTGTCCACTGAATTCCCCATCCTATATGCATGTCTGCATTAAACCCACACAGTGACGAGAGCCATCTGGCGGGTTTGAGGGCCAAAGTGTGGTAGCACACCGTGCTAAAAAGATGTAGTGCCACCACGCTCAAGATGAGCTACATCTGTATCAACCTATATCTGTTTGGATTTACCCAGTGCCATGTTGCTTAATTATACAGAAATTGTAACCAAATGCACATAATGTAAATATAAAAAAAATACATTAAACATATGCCAAACATACAGTTGGCACAGGAGATCCAATTTTGTTCTGATCAAAATATACTAACGGTGTAACAGAAAAGTTACATAGAGGGGAGAAGACACATTATTTATAATACTCCTCAATTTTCCCCTCTTTACAAGCCTACTAACTGCAGTACTTTCGGTACTTAAGCCACTAATGCAACACCTAGGCATCATGACGTCACTAGTGTCAAAGAAAATCCTATGATTTATAATTAGCACGGCAGATTGGAGTATATTATTGTAAATGTCTGTAGATAGTATCTACACAATGATTTTCACAGCATCACAAAGCATTATTTTTTTGTACATACGTTATATCTCGGCTTTGCTTTCAGCTCTCAGAACTCATAATTGTTGAAGATTTCCCAAGAGTCTGAAGTGAGTTTTCAAAGTTGCCAAAAGTTGTCTTATAAGAGAAATAAAGCAGAGGACAGTTTCAAATATTGCAAATTGCAGATTTCAGAAATACACTGCTCAAAAAATAAAGGGAAAAAAAAGATAACACATCCTAGATCTGAATGAATTAACTAATCGTATGAAATACTTTCTTCTTTACATAGTAGAATGTGCTGACAACAAAATCACTCAAAAATTATCAATGAAAATCAAATTTATCAACCCATGGAGGTCTGGATATGGAGTGACACTAAAAATATAAATGGAAAACCACAGTACAGGCTGATCTAACTTTGTTGTAATGTTCTTAAAACAAGTCAAAATTAGGCTCAGTAGTGTGTGTGGCCTCCACGTGCCCGAATGACCTCCCTACAACGCCTGGGCATGCTCCTGATGAGGTGGCAGATTGTCTCCTGAGGGATGTCCTCCCAGACCTGGACTAAAGTAACCGCCAACTCCTGGACAGTCTGTGGTGCAATGTGGCATTGGTTGGATGGAGCGAGACATGATGTTCCAGATGTGCTCAATCGGATTCAGGTCTGGGGAACGGGCGGGTCAGTCCATAGCATTAATACCTTCCTCTTGCAGGAACTGCGGACACACTTCAGCCACATGAGGTCTGACATTGTCTTGCATTAATAGGAACCCAGGGCCAACCGTACCAGCATATGGTCTCACAAGGGGTCTGAGGATCTCATCTTGGGACCTAATGGCAGTCAGGCTACCTCTGGCAAGCCCATGGAGGGCTGTGCGGCCCCCCAAAGAAATGCCAGCCCACACCATTACTGACCCACCGCCAAACTGGTCATGCTGGAGAATGTTGCAGGCAACAGAACGTTCTCCACGGCATCTCCAGACTCTGTCACGTCTGTCACATGTGCTAAGTGTGAACCTGCTTTAATCTGGGAAGAGCACAGGGCAACCGTGGTGAATTTGCCAATCTTTATTTTCTCTTGCAAATGACAAACGTCCTGCATGGTGTTGGGCTGTAAGCACAACCCCCATCTGTGGACGTTGGGCCCTCATACCACCCTCATGGAGTCTGTTTCTGACTGTTTGAGTGGACACATGCACATTTTTGGCCTGCTGGAGCCCATTTTGCAGGACTCTAGCAGTGCTCCTCCTGCTCCTTCTTGCACAAAGGCGGAGGTAGCGGTCCTGCTGCTGGGTTGTTGCCCTCCTACGGCCTCCTCCACGTCTCCTGATGTACTGGCCTGTTTCCTGGTAGTGCCTGGTAGTGCTCTGAACACTACGCTGACAGACATAGCAAACCTTCTTGCCACAGCTCTCATTGATGTGCCATCCTGGATTAACTGCACTACCTGAGCCACGTGTGTGGGTTGTAGACTCCGTCTCATGCTACCACTAGAGTGAAAGCACCGCCAGTATTCAAAAGTGACCAAAACATCAGACAAGAAGCATAGGAACTGAGAAGTGGTCTGTGGTCACCGCCTGAAAAAACACTCCTTTATTGGGGGTGTCTTTCTAATTGCCTATAATTTCCATCTGTTGTCTGTTCCATTTGCACAACAGCATGTGAAATTGATTGTCAATCAGTGTTGCTTCCTGAGTGGACAGTGTGATTTCACAGAAGTGTGATTGACTTGGAGTTACATTGTGTTGTTTAAGTGTTCCCTTTCTTTTTATGAGCAGTGTATGTATTTTTCTGCCTGCAAGATGCTTTTCAGCAGAGCAAAGGAGGTGAAGTGGAAATACTCCCACATGGCATAAAATGACACTGCTCCTCTAACCCTTTTCTACTACATCTTTTAGAATTAGATTAGAAATTACTTCAGTTCTGGCCGTTCTCAGATTCTAAGACATCACTTATCTTCTCCCCTCAAATACTTCTTTCTTTGTAACTAGCCTATAGGAACATTTAAATGATCTAACAAAGGAAGCTATTGAACACAGGAAGGTATTCGAAAAAAAATCTGGTAAAACACCTCAGTTGCGGGGAAAAAAAACCACATATGGTATTATATTATATTGTGCAGAAGGTAAACTTTGTGTATTACATCAGATTTAAGATAGCATTTGAATTTATTTTCTGGGCTAAATCTATACTCAAAGGTGGTTCCAGGTTTTTGAAAACCGAATTCAGATAAGTAGAAGATAAATTTAAATAAAAATAATTCACTCTCCAAACCAGTTACATCTGGATCCATGTTGGTCTCTCTTTGTGCTGCATGCTGTCCCACTATGTGGCCTTGGCCGACTAGTCACTGCCTACATTGGTGATGTGGTTATCTGCAGGGGTAACTCGCCATCAATAAAACATTTTAAATTAGAAGACCAAGGATAACAGAAATGTCAATTTAAGATAGATGAGCAAAGAAAACGGTAATACATTTTATATTCTACTAGCTAAATACCAGGCATTGCCCGATTTTTCCTTCCTAATCCTTGGGTACTTGTTGCCTTATGTCTCATATCCCGACCTCATATCCTGACCTCAGATCCCGTCCTCATATTTTGTCCTCATATCCCCATCTCCTATGCCGTCCTCATATCCCTTTCCTCATATGCCGACCTCATATCCTGTCCTCATATCCCCATCTCCTATCCTGTGCTCGTATCCCGACCTCCTATCCCTTTCCTCATCTCCTTTTCTTCATCTCCCTTTCCTCATATTCCGTCCTCATATCCCATCCTCATATCCTGCCGTCCTCATATCCCGTCCTCATCTCCCACACTCATATCCTGTCCTCATATGTCATCCTTATGTCCTTTCCTCAGGTGGGGTTGAGTTGTGATGAAGAGATTGTAGGCCAAAAATGGAAGGAGGTGTAGTTTTGTGGAAGTGGGCCAGACCAATGCACAAAAAGGGTACAAAATAAACGGAATGTGGCTTAAATGGTGGGTGTGGCTTTTTGGGGTGGGCTGTGGCATACAGGAGGGGTGTGGCTGGACTGAAGCACTCACCAATATGCAAAGCAGAGCTTGGAACAAGGTACTGGAAGTCTTATATACTTGCATGGGACCCCATCCTTCAAGTAAGGGGT
Source organism: Hyla sarda (assembly GCF_029499605.1). NCBI lineage: Eukaryota > Metazoa > Chordata > Amphibia > Anura > Hylidae > Hyla > Hyla sarda. The sequence continues at coordinate 374,524,288 of NC_079190.1, read as the reverse complement.
AGGTTAGGTTAACTATCATATCTTTTTATTTGACATAAAAGTAACATGTGTACTAAGTTTCATGAAACTATCTCGAGCCATTTGGAAGTTATGCTGGAGCATACATGTCCCATAGACTTGCATGGGACTTTAACAAAAACCCTGACCCTAGCAAATGGGGGTGGGATAGGGTTAATTTATCTATCCTATGTCTGTAGTCGACATATTAGTAATTTTTGTATCTTGTGAAATTATTAAATGGGAGATGATCTGCTGACATGTCATAGGTTAGTGTCAGAACATCAAATTGGTGGATTTTGTGAACTCAAAGACCATTCCCTGCAGTGGCAGTGTGATGTATTGATCCCCGACGCCAGTCTTCTTTCTGGTGCCCGAAATGTCCCACTGCCACTCAGACTATCACTGGCTAAGGTGGGACACCGCTGCGGCCAGTGATTAGCTGAACTGCAGTGTTACAGCTCAGGTCTAAGAAGCAGAAGAAGACCGCACCAGAGGATGGAACTGGAAGAGCAGTGATAGGTAAGTCAAGGTTTATTTAATTTTTTTATTTCAGCAGCCTGGATATATGAAGAATTTTTTTTTTTTTTTTGCCATAGTACAACTTTACTTATCACAGACAGGTATGGAATCTCACTAGGAGAGTTTGACTGTTGGGACATGACACCACAGTTCACTTAAAAAGATGTTCCCATATTAGACATTACTGGTATATGCAAAGGGTAAGTAAGTAATATCTAATGACTAAATGCATTCTAAGTACATAACATAAGATCAGATCAAAAAGAAAAGGGCTAATCAATAATAAAGCTGATAAATATGTTGGTGTTCACAATTGTAGACTATTAAGTCATTGCTAATAATATTGAGGTGTCACATACTAACAACTGCTGACTGATCTTATTGAGGTTGCATTCTTATTATTTTGTTTTAATATACAGTACATGGTAGTTCAACATATACATGAATACATAATGACCAGAGAGGGGGGGGGGGGGCATGTCGCTAGGAGGGTCTGACTGGTGGGACTCTATGACTCCTAAGAATGAAGTTATTTCAGCACTAGCTTACAGTCAAAGCCTCATTTACTTTCTGTCCTAAGAAAACCCTATTAACATATAGGCCCTTGTTTACTAAGAGTGTTTTGTAGGTTTCTTTGTGGGTTTTAATTCCCTACAATTCATTTTCCACGGTATTTACTAAGGTTTCCCTACATTTTCCACTTTCCCTACACTTTGCTTTTTTTACACATGCTCTGACCTGTAGGGGTTTCCTCAGCTCAAATCCACCACATTTTCTGTGGAAACTTTAGTAACTATGTTGGGATTTTGTGAAAATGTCAGGAACACGCCCCTTTTCAGCGACCCGCCCCTTTCCCCCAACGGCCACGCCCCTTTTCAGGGTTTTCTTAGCAATGCGCCCAAAACTTGCGCACAACCAGACAAAACATGTCGGGTTTGCAATAGTAAGTGAGGGCCATAGTATCCAAATAATAAACCTACTACTGAGCCAACAAGCCTCACAGTCTGCTGAAGTATGTCTCTCAGACATACAGGATAGGTAAATACATTTTAATTACTAAACACATACAAAATAAACAATAACAGATCTATAAACAGCAACTTAAAAATGAAATACAAAAGTAACAAAAAGTGTTCCTTATTTGCATAAAGTAATACTGAAAAATAAGTCGATTACATAATAAAAAAAAAAGCAATAAAATGTTAGTGTTTACATTTGCAGGATTGCAATGATGGGACTTTATTTTAAAGGTGATTATTGCTATTGGAACATCATTTTATGTCTATAAATGTATCAAAGTAAACTGGTAAAACATAGAAAGACGTATTACTTTACATCACACAAAAAAGTCTGAAATGCCTTGATCCTTGGGCTCAACTTTTCCTTTCTAATCTCACTATATTGACCACTAATAAAACAATCCATTAAACTGCTGCACTTGAAACCATGTCTGCTATATAACTTACTTTAGAAATGTGGTAGGGCAGCCACATTGTGTGATATATCAATAATTTTTAATGTAAACGGCTCTGGGAACACATTCGACTCCAATCCATTAGCGAGAGAAATAGATTAACTGCAGGAGCTAATGGCACAGTGCAGTATAAATATTTACATTACTGTATGACAACATATTTTTATTAGTAGGTCATACATTCACTTCTGTGATGTACGTCTCCCCATTTATTATAAGATATTAATGTGTATTTATTCCCCAGGTAGTGATGGAGTTTAACTGCAATGCAGAGCAAGGAAAGCAGTGGCTTATGGCATGTTTAACTGCTTGCAAATTGATTTTAAAGGTTCAAATGGCTTGTGGTTTTCCTGCTTAGAATGTATTCTCTAGAAAACACTATGGATTACAACTGCTTGGGTTTATTATAGCATTTATAGATTATTTTTGTAAAACCTCAAATACTGTACATACTGCATTATTTTTACTGAGATGTTGAATGGTTGCAATGGATGTTGTAGGCTTTTATACATATCTACTATATTATTTGAGAAAAACATTGTAGTGGACAACCCTTCTAATGCAATCTTATTAATACTTAAGATGTTATTTTGCATTGCTGAGTTTAACCAGAATAATTGTAGTGGGTTATAGTATATATATATATATATATATATATATATATATATATATATATATATACAGGCATCCAGTTGTCTACTTTAGGGTACGTTCATACGTACGCAGATTTGATGCACAGGATTTTCTGCTGCAGAATTCAATGTAAATTAAATGATTGAGCACAGCTTCTAATCTTCAGTTACAAATCCTGCGCTTCAAATCTGTGCAGGATCCTGTACGTGTAAACGTACCCTTAAAGTAAATTGTCAAACAAGAATATTTTTCAAATCTAAATATATAGAAACTGCGTTTATGATAACTTACTTAATATGTCTTTATAACAGTTTTATCCCTTTAAGATTTAAAAATATGTTGATGCCTACAGTGGCCACTAGGGGAACAGAAAAGCTTACTGCAAACCGTGTTCACATTGATATTAATGACAGAACAACAGGCAGTAAGGTCCAGTAATGTTACCTGTTTATGGAATGACCATTATATGTTGAAGCCAATGTACGCAAGTTCAAAACTGAAAAACTGGTAATTGGTTCCAAAAACCAGAACATGTGAACCCAGTATGAAGAGTGAAGAAAAATAGGCACAAAAATATAGAATGTGTATTGTAAACAAAACTGTTTTTTTTGCTTTTGAGTTCAACAGAAGTCAAGTAGTAAAAAATAAATATGTTTGGGATGTTTTTTATTCATAAAATGACTGTTTGTGTAAAAAAAATAAAAAAAATACATTGTGTAAACATAATTTGAGAAGAAAAACTACAAATCCCAACAGGTTTTTAAGGTTTGTAGCTATCAATCCATGATGGAAACTGTAGTTTTTCAACACAGGGGAAGAGTGGATTGTATTGAATATGTGTGATATGTTTTCTACAGTACAATACCCATTAAAGACAGGGTCTGGGTTCTACAAGGTGCACTACATGTGACACTACTAGTAATGGTAGGGCTGTACTGCAGCCTCTAGTGACTGTGACCAGGAAATAGAAAGGGCATCTCAGCAGGACACACAGGAGGAGGGAGGTCTCATGATCTATTCACATGTACAGTATTCTGTGCAGATTTGATGCACAGGATTTTCTGCTGCAAATTTAAATGTTAACTGAAAGACTGACTACAGCTTCAAATCCTGCGCATAAAATCTGTGCATCAAAACTGCACAGAATACTGTATGTGTGAATAGACCCTCAGGGAGGGAGGTAGTTGCTGTGTGGACATGAGGCCTGGGATATCTACAGAGACACAGTGGGGGAGATATTCAAAAACGACTGTAATTTCTGTTCCAGCAATATTAATCACACCTTTTTTTTTTCTCCTCACAAATTGAAAGGTCTCTTTTGCTGCTTTGAAAATATGTGAGAATTCATTTTTGTGCCACTTCTATTTTTTGGCACCAAGTTTGGTGCCAAATTTTGAAACATCTAACATGATATTCCATGATTGCTAGTGTTCATACAAGAGATAACTGTATAAACAAAACATGTTCAGGGGTTAAATATGAGTGCAGGTACAATGATCATGAAAAAAAAGAAATATATATATATATATATATATATATATATATATATATATATATATATTGCTGAAACTTTTTCACACCAAAATTTGGCCACAAAACACAACATTTTTGACATGAGTTTTGTATATGACTCCCAGAGAGTAACCGTTACTCTCTGTATATTTACTCTAAATATTTACTCTAAATATTTATTGCAGTGGCAGAGACTCTCGAGCAGCTTGGCATAACATATCAAATCAATATACATTGTTATCTGTGTTTTAAGACTACATGCAATGCTTTATCTTCATGTGGACCTGTCACTAGTAAAGCAATATTATTTTATTTCTTTTTGTTTACAAGGGATTCATTCCTGTCCACAAACCAAAAAAAAAAAAAAAAGTAAATACATTGTGCAAATATAACAGACACCCATTTTACACCCTTTAGTTTAGACCTCATGTAGTAATCCTAATAATTCAGGAACAAATTGTACATTTTTGGTCACTTCATATACTATAAAAAATTTTTATAAAAAGCAATCAAAAATTCCCATCAAAACAAAAGTGGTACCAGTTAAAACTACAGACAACGGCGGAAAAAATTAGCCCACATACATAAATGTACGCATAAATTTGGTATCCTTGTAACCGTATGGACCTATAGAAAAGGTAAGGTGTAATTTTTACCGAAAAGTGCACTGCACAGAAGCGGAAGCCCACAAAAGTTACAAATGGCTTATTTTTTTTATTTTACCCCACAAATACGCTTTTTTTTTTCTTTCACAACAGATTATGTTATAGAATAAGTGATGTCATTACAAAGTACAATTGGTGAAGCAAAAGCCAAGCCCTTATATGGGTCTTTAGGTACAAAATTGAAAGCGTTATGATTTTCGAAGGGAAGGAGGAAAAAATGAAAGTGTAAAAGAAAAAAATGTGCCTCTTTCCTAAGGTCAAAATGGGCTTTGTCCTTAAGGGGTTAAAAAAAAAACAGGTAACAAAACAATGGAAAATGTGGCAGTTATGTACTTGATATCAAGAATGTCTGTATATAGTGTCTGAATCCTACTAAAAAGGACATGAGGGAGGAGCATTTTGAAGAGCCGAGGTACATGCTCTCAATTCACCCAAGTGCAAGTAAAAAGTGCAAATATTCACACAAAAAAACGTGCACGAGAATGTGGTCCATCGCAAGCCCTTCTCCAAACTCTTCATCTCGGGGCCAAAAGGCACCTGCAAGGCTCCAGGTACAATGCCCCTTTTGCCAAAGCTACTCAGGGACCATAAGTGATCCTGGCAAACAACCGGGCAGAAACCAAATTGTCACAGAGGAGCCAGTAAAACCATGCTTGGCCCCTCTGTCGATGCAGGAGTGCCCAGGGCATGGCAGAGAGGTGAAAAATCTGATGGCCACATACTCCTCCCCTAGACCAGCAGGAGGGACACCCAGAAGGGCTACTGCACCCTGACCAATCCTAGTGTACAAATAGAACATAAAACGTGGACACAGTGACAAAAAGAAATACATTTATAAATTGATGTGTGCAGTGTAACACTGCCCGGACATCCAGACAGATTTCTTAACACTGCTGGCAATGTCTGACAGACAGGACTATAATGATCCTCCACTATGTCCTTTTCAGCTTTAAGGGGTACTCCGCTGCACTGCTTCCGGAGCTCCGCTCCCCAGCATCCGGAAGTTTATTGTTCCGAACGCTGTGTGCGGGCCTCCTTGTTCAGGGCCACCCCTCGTGACGTCATGCCTGCCCCCTCAACAAAAGTCTATGGGAGGGGGGCGCAACGGGCGTCACGCCCCCTTCCCATAGACTTTCATTGAGGGGGTGGGCGTGACGTCACGAGGGGCAGCCCTGAACACGGAAGCCCGCACACAGCGTTTGGGAGCAGAGCCCAGTACCAGGCATGCACCAGTTCTTCAAAGCAATTGTCACGATGCCGGCTGGCAGGTAGTGGATCCTCTGTGCCAGAGAGGGATGGGGAGGACCGCGCTAGTGGACCGGTTCTAAGCCACTACAGGTTTTCACCAGAGCCCGCCGCAAAGCGGGATGGTCTTGCTGCGGCGGTAGTGACCAGGTCGTATCCACTAGCAACGGCTCACCTCTCTGACTGCTGAAGATAGGCGAGGTACAAGGGAGTAGACAGAAGCAAAGTCGGACGTAGCAGAAGGTCGGGGGCAGGCGGCAAGGTTCGTAGTCAGGGGAGATAGCAGAAGTTCTGGTACACAGGCTATAAACACACAAAACGCTTTCACTAGGCACAAGGGCAACAAGATCCGGCAGGGGAGTGCAAGGGAGGAGCTCAGATATAGCCAGGGAACAGGTGGGAGCCAATTAAGCTAACTGGGCCAGGCACCAATCATTGGTGCACTGGCCCTTTAAGTCTCAGGGAGCTGGCGCGCGCGCGCCCTAGAGAGCGGAGCCGCGCGCGCCAGCACATGACAGCAGGGGACCGGAACGGGTAAGTGACCTGGGATGCGATTCGCGAGCGGGCGCGTCCCGCAGTGCGAATCGCATCCCCAACGGCCGTGACAGAGCAGCGCTCCCGGTCAGCGGGACTGACCGGGGAGCTGCAGGGAAAAAGACGCCGTGAGCGCTCCGGGGAGGAGCGGGGACCCGGAGCGCTAGGCGTAACAGCAATATTTGTTTAATGGGAAAATTAAGTACCCACTAGTTTGACATTTTACTCCACTCTAAATGGAAAATCCTCAGATTTCCAGTTCTAGTTTATTGCAGCCCATATAAAAAATATTTTGTCAATACAATGTGAATCATCAGTGTGTGTGTGTGTGTGTGTGTGTGTGTGTGTGTGTGTGTGTGTGTGTGTGCGTGTACAGTGAATACTATAATGCATTCTCTTTTGATGCTCGTGCACTTGGTTACAGTTTTTGACAAATCAGCCACAAATTCATCTCAATTTTCTGGAGTGCAAGTGTAATTGAAAACATGAAAAACATATTAGGAGATTTTAACTGGGGCAATTATAATATTAAATTAATGGGATGTATACATCCCATTAAGATCCTTCAAAATGATAAATACAGACCCAAAAGGAGCATCTCATTTCTTTTCTCTAAGATGGTTTTAATGGGGCTACAGGGATATACCTAAGACTGACTTAATCCCTGTTCTGCTTGACTGGTGATCTCGTAATGACCCAGCCTGGAGGAGGGTATTGATTACTCACATAGCTGATTTGCTATATACAGTTTAATTCAAACTACAGAACATAATTTCTGCTCAGATGGTATGGAAGGTGAGCCAAGATATTCAGTGAACTCTACTGCCTGACAGCTTTATGATAACTACCGAATTATCAGTGGAAATCCTTTGCAAAATATAAGAGGATGGAAGCGTCAAAAGCTTTTTTCACTTTAAAATTCAATAGCATTATTGATAACAATTAATTCCTTTGGGAATGAAAGAAAAGCTGTTAGTTTTAAGTAGTTTCTGATGAAAGCATGGCTACTGAAAATCAGATTACTAAGAATAATGGTTAACAATAGAGATAAACAGATCGAATCTGATGAATCCGAATGCGATACGAATTTCATGAAAAATTGGATTTGTAACGAATGCGACTATCGCCGCGATTATATCACACAACTCGCTTCACTAAACTCCATTTAGTGTGGTCCAGGCTCTCGGGCATCTAAAATCCACATGTGAGGTCATGGGGCAAGGAATCCTGGGAAGGCGGGAACAAGGGTAGGAGGGATGACCCTGAATCAAATGCAGGATGCAGCCTATCAGCAGCCAGTCACCCCTGTGATGCCACAGCCCAATATAATTGGTAGCCATATTCCAGCTAGTCACTTTATCCTTCCACTGCAGAGAGGTAGGACGGACAGCCTGTGTGTTACACAGAAAAGCTTTTTCCAGCAGCGTTTTACCTCCTAGTCATGTCAGCGGACAGAGAGCAGTGCGTTTTTCACAGAAAAGAATTCTTACTACAGCGATTAACCTCCCAGTCACTGTCTACAACATTGTGTTACAAAGAGGGGCAGAAAGCTGTGTTTTGCCTTATATGTCTGAGCAAGCTGGCTCAACTGGAGAAATGACAGGAGAGGAGTGAGGAATACGTTTTTAGCGCAACTCTGTGTCTTTGTTCCACAACAAAAGGTCTGCTGGTTATACTAGTCTGTAGATGGTATAATACATACCCAGCAGTTCATTCCTAATAATCTGTGTAACAGACTCAAAAGAAATTGATTAGAGAAACGTAAAAAGTACACAGTAGCTGCCATCTAGTGGCCACTGAGTCAATTTTTTCAACTTTTTACCAAATAAAGGTTAAGTTTGAAATATTATTTAGGGGGATCTTTAGTCAAGGTTATCCTTGAAGGGGTAATTCCCCAAGGAGTTGTATTTTCTATAGTTGTCCCTAAAATCCTCTGGGGACTTTTTTTTTGTGTTGTTGAGGTATTACAGAGAGGGGCAAAGAGCTGTGTGTTGCACAGAACAGCAGTGATTCAGCTAAAGCACAAATCCTGCCTAGAAGCACTGATATACCTACATCTAAGTAGTGTACTATCTTGTACCTGTTAAACTCTCAAGGGCCTAGATACCGTGAAAGGAAAGCCAAAAGTACACACCTGTTGCTGTTCTTGACAAATACTGTTAAGCGTAGTGGAGCACATTCTACTGCCTTCATAAGTGCGTGCTACGTACGTACATCTAAGTGTTGTACCATTTTGTTCCTAATAAAGTCTTAAGGGCCTAGTTACTGTAAAAGGCCAGCCAAAAGTACACACCTGCTGATGTTCTAGACAAATACTGTTTTAACCCCTTAAGTACCAGGCCATTTTACACCTTAGGACCAGAGCATTTTTTGAACATCTGACCACTGTCACTTTAAACATTAATAACTCTGGAATGCTTTTAGTTATCATTCTGATTCCGAGATTGTTTTTTTGTGACATATTCTACTTTAACATGGTGGTAAATTTATGTGGTAACTTGCATCCTTTCTTGGTGAGAAATCCCCAAATTTGATGAAAAAATAGAAAATTTAGCATTTTTCTAACTTTGAAGCTCTCTGCTTGTAAGGAAAATGGATATTTCAAAAAAAATATTTTTTTATTCACAAATACAATATGTCTACTTTAACCCCTTAAGGCCCAAGGACGTATGAGTACGTCCTTGGTCCCGCTCCATTGATATAACGCGGGGTCCCACGATGACCCCGCATCATATAGCGGCGGGCCTGGCGTCATAGTGAAGCCGGGAACCGCCGCTAATAGCGCGCAGCACTGATCGCGGTGCCGCGCACTATTAACACTTTAGCCGCGCGCTCAAACCTGAGCCACACGGCTAAAAGTGAAAGTAAAAAGTGCCGGTTAGCTCAGGGAGCTGTACGTGATCGCTGCGGTGAAATAGCGGCATCCCGAACAGCTGTACTACAGGAGGAAGGTCTCTTACCTTCCTTCCTGCAGTCCGATTGCCGATTGAATGCTTCAAGCCTGAGATCCAGGCTTGAGCAATCAATCGCCGAAAACCCTGATCAATGCATCCCTATGGAGATGCATTGAACACTGTTAAAGATCAGTAAATGCAATGTTATAGCCCCCTATGGGGGCTATAATATTGCAAAAGAAAAGTGTAAAAAAATCATTAACCCATTGAATTATCCCTTCCCCTAATAAAAGTTTGAATCACCCAGCATTTCCAATAATAAAAAAAAACTGTGTAAATAAAAACAAAAATAAACATATGTGGTATCGCCGCGTGTGGAAATGAAAAATATACCGCTAATTAAACCGCACGGTCAATGGCAAAAAAATTCCAAAGTCCAAAATAGCGTATGAAAAGATGAATAAAAAAGAAAAGATGAAAAGATGAATAAAAAGTGATCAAAAAGTCAGATCAATGCAAAAATGGTAACAGCAAAAACTTCAGATCACAGCGCAAAAAATGAACCCTCATAACGCCCTGAACACAGAAAAATTTAAAAGTTATAGGGGTCAGAATATGACAATTTTAAATGTATACATTTTCCTGCATGTAGTTATGATTTTTTTCTGAAGTAATACAAAATCAAACCTATACAAATAGGTATCATTTTAACCGTATGGACCTAGAGAATAAAGATAAGGTGTCATTTTTACCGAAAAATGTACTACGTAGAAACGGAATCCCCCAAAATTTACAAAATGGCTGTATTTTTTCAATTTTGTCGCACAATGATTTTTTTTCCCGTTTCGCCGTAGATTTTGGGGTAAAATGACTGTTATTACAAAGTAGAATTGGTGGTGCAAAAAATAAGCCATAATACAGATTTTTAAGCTCAAAATTTAAAGAGTTATGATTTATTAAAGGTAAGGAGGAAAGAACGAAGGAGCAAAAAATGAAAAATGCCCAGTCCTTAAGGGGTTAAGTTTGCATCATAAAATTGACAAGTTTTTACTTTTGGAAGACACCAGAGGGATTCAAAGTTCAGCAGCAATTTTCCAATTTTTCACAAAATTTTCAAACTCACTATTTTTCAGGGACCAGTTCAGGTTTGAAGTGGATTTGAAGGTTCTTCATATTAGAAATACCCCATAAAAGACCCCATTAAAAAAACTGCACCCCCAAAGTATTCAAAATGACATTCATTCAGCGTTTTAACCCTTTAAGTGTTTCACAGGAATAGCAGCAAAGTGAAGGAGAAAATTCACAATCTTCATTTTTTACACTTGCATGTTCTTGTAGACCCAATTTTTGTAATTTTTACAAGGGGTAAAAGGAGAAAATGTAGACTTGTTTTTGTAGCCCAATTTCTCTAGAGTAAGCATATACCTCATATGTCTATGTAAAGTGTTCGGCGGGCCCAGTAGAGGGCTCAAAAGCGAAGGAGCGACAAGGGGATTTTGGAGAGTACGTTTTTCTGAAATGGTTTTTGGGGGGCATGTTGCATTTAGGAAGCCCCTATGGTGCCAGAACAGCAAAAAAAAAAAACACATGGCATACCATTTTGGAAACTAAACCGCTTGAGGAACCTAACAAGGTACCCCATAAGTTGACCTGAAGTGCACTACGGGTGAACTACAATGCTCAGAACAGAAGGAGTCATATTTGGCTTTTTGAGAGCAAATTTTGCTCAGGGGGCATGTCGCATTTAGGAAGCCCCTTTGGTGCCAGGACAGCAAAAAAAAAAAAAACCCGTGGCATACCATTTTGGAAACTAGACCCCTTGAGGAACATAACAAGGAATAAAGTGAGCCTTACTATCCCACATGGGTTTCACGACTTTTGCATATGTAAAAGAAAAAAAAGATTTTTCACTAAAATGTGTGTTTCCACCCAAATTTCAAATTTTTGCAAGGGTTAATAGCAGAAAATACCCCACAAAATTTGTAACCCCATCTCTTCTGAGTATGGAGGTACCCCATAAGTGGACCTAAAGTGCACTGCTGGCGAACTACAATGCTCAGAAGAGAAGGAATCATATTTGGCTTTTTGAGAGCAAATTTTGCTCGGGGGCATGTCCCATTTAGGAAGCCCCTATGGTGCCAGGACAGCAAAACAAACCCACATGGCATACCATTTTGGAAACTAGAGCCCTTAAGGAACAGAACAAGGAATAAAGTGAGCCTTAATACCCCACAGGGGTTTCACGACTTTTGCTTATATAAAAAAAAATTTCAGTAAAATGTTTCCCCCCAAATTTTTGCAAGGGTTAATAGCAGAAAATACCCCCCCAAAATTTGTAACCCCATCTCTTTTGAGTATGGAAGTACCCCATAAGTGGACATCAAATGCTCTACGGGAGCGCAACAATGCTCAGAAGAGAAGGAGTCACATTTGCAAATTTTGCTGAAATGGGGGGGGGGGGGACATGTCGCATTTAGGAAGCCCCTATTGTGCGAGGACAGCAAAAAAAAAAAAAAACACATGGTATACCATTTTGGAAACTAGACCCCTTGAGGAACGAAACAAGGGGTAAAGTAAGCCTTAATACCCCACAGGGGTTTCACGACTTTTGCATATGTAAAAAAAAATAAAAATTAATTTCACTAAATGTGGGTTTTCCCCAAAATTTTTAATTTTTACAAGGGTTAATAGCAGAAAAGACACCCCACAATTTGTAAATATATTTCTTTGGAGTAAGGACATACCTGATTTTTGGAGGATTTTGGCTCCGCTGGTGCACACCAGGTCTTGGTATAGGCATGAGGTCAGTCAGGGGCCTTGAGCTTTTCATAGCAGAGGATGTGGGACCCCCATCAAGGAGCGTTAATGGGGGAGCACTGAGCCCCAAAATAGGGGAACACTATGGGGGACAACGTGCCGTAACTGGGGTATACAGGTGGGGTACAGAGGCCCATAATATGGGGTACAGTGGGCCAGAAAATTATAAATTATAATAAAATAGGATATATTCCCAGAATGATGACCCAGAGCATAGCCAAAACTAAAAAAAATATGCCCACCCCAAACCCTATGCTCTGAGTCATAGTGTGATGTGTGTGGCCTTCCCTAACCTGGAACAAAATAACATTAATGCTTATGAAGAAATATAAAATCCCATCCCTTCCCCAATATCGCGCCACACCCCTACCCCTTAATTCCCTGGTTGAACTTGATGGACATATGTCTTTTTTCGACCGTACTAACTATGTAACTATGTAACTATGTAACCTGTTGCCTCAAATGCGCACCCACTCAGGTGGAGAGAGAGCGCTGGGCATTTGAGGCAACATAAAAAAGTCCCCGATGATAGTGACTCAGTGACCTATGACCCATTTTTGAAAAAACACCCCCAGAGGCCTTATCAGGTTTTTTTTTTTTTTTTTTCAGTTTTTTATTGGGCAATTTAGTGGTTTTAGGAGGTTAACAATTTGGAATGTACTCTGGACTTGGTACATTGGTCAAATTATGGAAAATTCTAATGAAAAGGGAAAATTTAGGGCTCCATGGAAGTGTGATACTCCCTGAAGCAGCCTATGCAGAGGCCCGAATTATCTGAGCAAGTGTCGCACTGATACGTGGTGTCCTTCCATATCCCCCTCCTGCTACACACTCTGCATCTTTTCTGGGTTCGTCCCTTCTTTCCACTGTGGGGAATCAAACCTGGAAAGTGTTGGCCTGGGACGATCCTGGCGCCTATAACCCCAGACCCTTGGGAAGTCCGGCCTGATCTTTCCTGGTCAGCAAAGATCAGGAACCTTAGGACTTCTTCTTGGTACTGGAGGAATGTCCCTGTGTTGCCAGCGTACTGGGATAGTACAAAAGCGTTTTACATGGCAACCTGTACCAAGTAGACCGCAACTTTTTTGTACCATGCCCGTGTTTTCCGCATGGCGTTATATGGCTGACTCACTTGACCTGAGAGATCAACTCCCCCCATATACCGATTGTAGTCCAGAATACAATCGGGCTTGAGGACCGGTCCCACGGTACCTCGCACAGGGACAGGGGTGCTGCCGTTCCCATGAATAGTGGTCAGCATAAGGACATCCCTCTTATCCTTATACTTCACCAACAACAGGTTATCAGGGGTGAGGGCACGGGACTCACCCTTGGGGATAGGCGTCTGGACCAAATTTAGAGGGAGGCCTCTCTGGTTCTTCCGCACGGTCCCACAAGTGGACGGGGATCTGGCGGAAAGGGATTTCAACAGAGGGATGCTGGTATAAAAGTTATCCATGTATACGTGGAAAACCTTATCCAGCAATGGGTGCACAAGGTCCCAAACGAGTTTCCCACTAACACTCAGAGTGGGGGGACATTCTGGGGTTCAATACGGGAATCTCGTCCCTCATATACTCTAAATTGGAACCCGGAGGTACTCTCGCAGAGTTTGTAGAGTTTCGCGCAATACCGCGCCCTCTTCGAGGGAATATACTGGCGGAAGATGAGTCTCCCCTTAAAGCTGATGAGAGACTCATCTACAGAGAGGTCCCTGAGCGGTATATAGGCCTCCAAAAATTTGGCTCCAAAGTGATCGATGACCGGCATCACTTTGTAAAACCGGTCATGGGCGGGATCACCTCGGGGCGGACATGCCGCATTATCTGCATAATGCAGGCATTTCCGAATGGCCTTGAACCGCCTCCGTGTCATCACCATACTGTAAAGTGGGGTCTGATAGCGGACGTCCCAGCTCCAGTAATGACGAGCACTTGGTTTTTTGTCCAGGCCCATATGCAGCATGAGGCCCCATTGAGGCCTCATTGGGCCTGGCCAAAAGCAAATCGGGGAGGTGGGCAATGAGCTGCTGGGCATACAAGTTCGTTTGCTCCACCATGTGATTGACCAGGCTGTCACTGATAAAAAAACTTTAAAAAGTCCAGATCAGTGAAGCCAGCATGGTCAATCTGGATTCATGAGTCGCCAACAAACTCAGGAATCCGTGGCTGATAACCCTCTGGGGGGCTCCAGACAGGGTCATCGGTAGGGGGCTCCGGTGCACTTGTCTGGGGGGACTGGACTCCAATTACAAGCGGCATTACCACTCGTAATAGTGTCGTCCACTGGGTCACTCTCATGGGGGGTGCATGGCCTTGCCTGGCGGCATCTCCGTCGCCGTACAGGGGACTCATCATCACTACTAGATGATGAGGAGGATGAGAATGAACACAAAAATGTAGGATCTTCCTCGTCCTCACTGGCAGATTCGGAGTCGGAGTCTAAAAAAGCGTAAGCCTCCGTTGCCGAAAATGCCCGGCGGGCCATCGCCTTTTTTCTACAGTGGCGGGGGGGGGAGGGGGTGTGTGCGAGGGGGGGGGGGAAGTATGTAGTGTGTGGTGCTTGGTGCTTGTAAAAAGGGTACAACAGTAAAAGAAAAAAAAATGCTGTGGCCCCTTCAAAAAAGGGGTGGCGCACGCAGGTCCCTGAACCCCTAATAGGACCTGGGGTAAGGGATCAGACCCTAATAGGACCCTGGGGGACCTGTTAGGGGGTCAGGGGGGATTTTTTTCTTATTAGGGGGTCGGGGAGGGGGGGACTTTTTTTATTTATTTATTTTTTCCTTTTTTTTAAAACTTTTTTAACTTTATTAACTCTTACCTATCCCTGCAATCCGCTGTCCCTATTCTAAGGCTGGTGAGGGGGCTCCGGAGCTCCGAGGGGGGGATCCACGGTCTTCTCCTCACTGCTGCACCTGCTGACTGAACACAGAGAGCGGGTGCAGCAGCGGGAAGGGACCGTTAACCCCTCCTCTGCCGTGCTACTATTGGTTAGAGGATCGTCGGCGAATAGTAGCGTTGCTGGGGAGGTCACAGTATTGTCACCTCTCCCCAGCAAGGGCAGGTGATTGGCGGTGTATCGTACACCGCCGATCACCATCTAGTTCCGGGTCATCGGGTCACCACTGACCTGAATGACCGGAATCACCACAGATCGCCCGTGCGATTTCGCGGATGATCTCCAGCGATTGCCGACATGTGGGGGTCCCGGGTTGCCTCGGACGCCTGCTGAACGATTGTTGAGTAGCTGATTTTCCCACCAACACTCCGCACTAATTGACTGCTACTGCTGCCGTCTCCAGAAACCCCTGTTCCACTACCTCCCGGTAAGGTAGGCTGACGCAAAGCAGGTGGTCTCCCGCGGGCATATTTGGATCCAGAATTTCCCCTTCTGCCACCATGCTGACTGTCAACAATCCTAGCACCTTGCCGGCTCAGCTGCTCCCTCACATGCAACCTGCAACTCTCTTCTCCTGATGATGATGAAGCCCCTCCTGCACCCGGCTCCCAATTGCGATTGGCTTAATCATCATAAACAAGTGTCTGCACGTCACTGATGTCTTCCTCAGGTTCCTCAACAGTGTCTGCTTCAGGAACCTGAACGCTCACAACACCACCTCCCACGTCACTCTCCTTATCACTACCTGCAACACCAACACTTCACAAATATGGATAGTGCTAAACATATTTAAGGCGCCAGTTGCAGACATTCTTCTGCATCAGACCACAAGTAAGTATTGAGGATATGCATTACGTAAAACTTAACATTTAATAATATATGTAGGATAAAATAAATAGACCATAAAAATAAATTGTTAATTAAACCGCATGGTCAATGGCATATGCACAAAAAAATCCAAAGTCCAAAATAGCATATTTTTGGTCACTTTTTATGTCATGAAAAAATTATAAAATGCGATCAAAAAGTCCACTCAATACAAAAATTACTGCTAAAAACATCAGATCGCGGAGCAAAAAAGTTATTGGTGTCAGAAGGTCACAATTTTAAATGCATACATTTTCCTGCATGTGGTTATAATTTTTTTTCCTGAAGTACGACTAAATCAAACCTATATAAGTAGGGTATGATTTTAATCGTATGGACCTCCAGAATAACGAAAAATGTACTGCGTAGAAATGGAAGCCCCCAAAAGTTACAAAATTGTGTTTTTTCTTCAATTTTGTTGCACAATGTTTTGTTTTTTTTCCATTTTTTTTTCTGTAGATTTTTGGGTAAAATGACTGATGTTATTACAAAGTAGATTTGTGGCACATGTGGATTTTTAGGTGCAAAACTGAAAGAGTTATGATTTTTTAAAGGTAAGGAGGAAAAAACTAAAGTGCAAAAACGGAAAAACCCCTGGTCGTTAAGGGGTTGAGTGAAGAAATGTTGTGGATTTTCCACTTCTGAAAATTGTTATTTCATTTTTGTTGTGTTTTGCCATGATCTCAATCTAACAATAAACCAATATATAGTATCCACATATAAAGAGATTCAGGTAAAACCTGAGGATGCATATTGTGGACCTTTTGGAGCCTTTTCTACCCATTGAATATGACATTTTTTTTTAGAATAGTATAACCCATGTGAAAGGTAAGGCTGAACGATTTGATGTGAACCATTCAATGAAACCTTTAGTGAAATTTATACATTTTTGCCATTTAGGTTCAGAAATGAAACCAACACCTTTATCCCACTCTGGAGAATGAAATGACACCTATTTGTAGGGTACTCACAAAAGAAGATTGGAAAGTTTAGAAGTCAAACCCTTCTTTAGCCTTTAGAAAGCAGTAAGTTTGATTTTCCTATATATATATATATATATATATATATATATATATATATATATATATATACTATGAGATAGAAGATAATGATGGTGTGAGACCATCGAAATGTCGCTTTTCACACGTTTGGGATGAATAAATAGTTTCATTTTTTTCACTACTCGAGTGCCACTGCATCTTCCTTGGTATGTGTGTATATATATATATATATATATATATATATATATATATATATATATATGAAAACAACAACAAAAAACGTGGTCTCAAATGGCTAGAGGTGCTCAACCCCAAATGCGGTTGTGCATTTATACTGGGGGAGCAGATCCTGCCCTTGTAGTCCGTTGCTAGGGGCGATCCCCAGCATAAAAATGCATACAATGGAGGATGCCTGCAGCGGACTACAAGTGCCACAATAGAATCCTACACCAGATAAACAGTGTGGATGTGTAACAATTAGAATAATACAATACAGAAATTTAGGTGCACTACTGTGGTAACTGTGTTTAACATCAGTGTTGAGGGATAGCCAATGTCATTGTATACATCTACCACAGTAGTGCGCCTACATTTTTGTATTGTATTATTCTAATTGTTACACATCCACACTTTATCTGGAGTAGGATTCTATTGTGGCACTTGTAGTCCGCTGCAGGCATCCTCCATTGTATGCATTTTTATGCTGGGGATCGCCCCTAGCAACGGACTACAAGGGCAGGATCTGCTCCCCCAGTATAAATGCACAACTGCATTTGGTGTTGAGCACCTCCAGCCATTTGAGACCACGTTTTTTGTTGTTGTTTAAAAATTTATACTTGGAGGTGTGTAAACTCCATATGTTAATGCAACTTGAACATTTTCCAGGCAGCATGAGGGTAGCACCTGTGAGGCCATGCACCTATATCAGCCAACTTGGGTGGGGCTTGTAGCCTGTCTCCCTCCTCCCATTGTATGTGTGCTCAGTCACGCTGGAGGGAACTGGGAGCAGGCTGCATGTCGGCCTAATGCTGCTGTAATTGCCCACTGGCCCCTGGTTTTTGCTTATTACGCACAGGTAGGTTAGTGCTAGGTCCCGCGCCAATTGAGAAACCTTGGCGTTGGTGTGCGGGCTCTGGTGTGTCCTACATATAAGGATACACTGGCAAATGTCTCAATTTTAACATCAGTGTTGAGGGATAGCCAATGTCATTGTATACATCTACCACAGTAGTGCACCTAAATTTCTGTATTGTAATATATATATATATATATATATATATATATATATATATATATATATATATATATATATATATATTACATCTTCTTTCTCATATTCTCATAGTTTTTTTTTAGGGCAAAACAACATGTATATATCTAAAATCTGCATTTTAGGTACAGCTAAAGAACCCTATCAAAGCTAGTTCTTTATAATGCCCCTCAAATTTCACAAGATCCCAGTGAAATGATAACGCTCTACCATCTTGTTTAACTCACCTAAAACATAACTTTAATTACTTAAATTGAAGTTGTTTACATACCTGTGACCCCACTGGGGTATGCTTTGTATTCTGTAGTTATAATGCCCTACATGCAGTTTCTGCTGCTTCGTAGAGGGTATTATGTAGACCTAGAAGAGCAGGATTCTCTCTTCTGTGTGCTTGGAATATATGGGAGCCATCATAAGGAACACTAACTAGTCCAGGAACACCTTTGAAATGCTGTAGAGAAGGTATGTAATAACCAGAAATAGTACATGTACATTCACATGGAAGCCTTTCCTAAAAGCCAGCTCTGATAAAATCATTACAAATTGTGCTGTTGGACAGAATTTTGGAGCTTAGTTTTTTATGGGGTACAGTGTAATACTTCATTTTCCCTATGATATCACTGCAAAGAATTAGGACAGGTTTCCCTACAGATTACAACAGATTATTGGGGGTCCTGCAAATTAATTTGTAATACATATTCCTTTAAGGAGTAGAATGTGTAGAATGTTTCCAAAGTAGAAAATCCTAATGGCTGTCATTCATTGAAATGGAATGTTTAGGTCTAATTAGACTGGTGCTAATTAGACTTAAAAAAAAATACATATGGGTAGAATAGAATAAAACACTGCTTACCCCTTAGACCGATGACATTTTAGTCCTTTTGACATTTCTCTTACTGATGTACAGAGATTGCTACTAGAGATGAGCGAACTTACAGTAAATTTGATTCGTCACGAACTTCTCGGCTTGGCAGTTGATATCTTTTCCTGCATAAATTAGTTCAGCTTTCAGGTGCTCTGGTGGGCTGGAAAAGGTGGATACAGTCCTAGGAAAGAGTCTCCTAGGACTGTATCCACCTTTTCCAGCCCACCAGAGCACCTGAAAGCTGAACTAATTTATGCAGGAAAAGTCATCAACTGCCGAGCCGAGAAGTTCGTGACGAATCAAATTTACTGTAAGTTCGCTCATCTCTAATTGCTACAATGATGTCCCAATCTCTAGCCAATCTCTGACCTCAGAAGTCATTGTGATTTTTAAAAGACTGGTAAGCTCTTTAAAGGGGATATCCAGGAATGGAAAAACAGAGCAAATTTTTTTCAATAACAGCTCCACATCTGTCCTCAGGTTGGGTATGGTATTACAACTTTGCTCCATTCACTTCAATAGAACTGAGCTGCAGAACCACACCCAACTTGGAGACAGACGGGGAACGTTTTTTGAAAGAAATTAGCTCTGTATTTCTATTCCGGGATAACCCATTTAATATATTTTAGATCTCCTTTTTTAAAAAAACAATATCTCACATACGTGAGTGCACCTCTCATATTTTTGTAACTATTGTATTATATCTTTTCATGTGACAACACTGAAGACTGACAAACTGCTGCAATGTTGTGTATGCACAGCCTGCATAATAGTGCTCAATGTTATTTCCCCTCAAAAAAACTCAACACACAGCCAATCATTTCTAAACCTTGGCAACAGTGAGTACTCCCCTAAGTGCAAATGTTCAAATTCCTTTTCAAGTTCCTGATGTCATGTGACTCATTGATGTTACAAGGTCTCATGTGAGAATGGTGAGCAGGTGTTATCACTCTCACACTAATACTGTTCACTGTAAGTTCAACTAGGCACCTCATGGCAATGAACTCTCTGAGGATCTGAAAGAAAAATAATTGTTGCTCTGTATCCAGAAGATTGCCAAGATCCCAAACTGAGCTGCAGCAGGGTGGTCAGGACCATACAGTGGTTTCACACGAAAAGTTCCACTTATAACAGGCCTCGCCATGGTTGACCAAAGAAGTTGAAGGCAGGTGCTCAGCATCATATCCTGCAGTTGTCTTTGGATAATAGACACATGAGTGCTGCCAGCATTGCTGTAGAGCCTGAAGACAAGCAGACTAAGGACATGGATTACTGGAACTATGTCCGGTGGTCTGATGAGATCTAGATAAATGTATTTGTTTCAGATGGTGTCAAGCGTGTGAGGTGGCAATTAGGTGAGGAGTAGACTAGTGTCTCTTGTCTATAGTCAAGTATGGTGGTGGTAGTCTTCGATCTGGATAAATATCTACTTACAGGTCACCTGTGTGGGTCCAAATTTGGATGAGAGGTACATTTTGGCCAAATGAGAAAAGCTACATTAATGAATACAAAGACAAGCTTCTACGAAGACAATAATGTGCTGATCTGTTTATTAGGCAGAGCTACCCACTTCTTATACACTGGATATATACTAAGTGTATGTCACAGGTTATACAATTATACATAGCAATTAATCAGAGGACACCTGCATGCCATCTTAGCCCTTGGCCAATCTCCCAGAAACCCCTCAGCTCACTGTTATCAGCTTGGTCATTCCTTCCTGAGAACTCATACACTGATACAGAGTAGAACCAACTTCTTCACCTTACTCAAATTCATCTTATTTTCTAACAAATTCTGTACTTCAAGGATATTAATGGTTTCATTTCCATAACATTTTCATGAATAAACTTGGCACTCAAATTTATGATGCATAATTAGATTTTATTGTGCCGTCCTTATGTACAATTTGTTGTTAATGTTTCGGTGTTACCTGGACCTTCATCAAAACTTACCAAACTGCTGAGGAGGAATGAGGAGAAATGAAAGTAAACGGCCGAACACCATGCTGTAGGAGAATGTGGTGGTGACCGAAACGTTAACAACAAATAGTATATAAGGACTGCACAATAAAATCCAATTACGCATCATAAATTTGAGTGCCAAGTTTATTCACAAAGATTTGATACGGAGTGGGATTCCTACTTGTGTACCTATCTGAAGAGACTGCCACATTGATTTGCTTTCATGGTGGTGGGAGTGTCATGGTCTGGGCCTACATGAGTGCTGCTAGTACTAGGGGGCTACAGTTCATTGAGGGAACCATGAATGCCAACTTGTACTTTGACCTATGAAGCAGAGCATGATCTCCTCCCTACAGAGACTGGGCCACAGGGCAGCATTCCAACAGATCTACCCCAAGCACACCTCCATGGAGACCACTGCCTTGTTTATGAATCTTCTCCACCTTGTACAATTGCTGACAAAAATCAAGAATATTTAAATGCAAATCTTAATATATTTCTGATAACTAACATTACACTTATGGTTGAAAACTGAAAGGACAAGAATGGTCTAAAAGTGCTCTGTGAGAACGGAATATTATTCAGTTCAACTTGCTGTACAACTTGAGTAATCTGGGAGTAGACAGATTAACAATTAATCAAGTTTTTAGCTCCAAGTCATTTGCAATCCTAACAAAGAAAAGCAAATATTAAGCAATTAGGATAAAAAATGAAAATAATAATCCAAATGGAAACACACAAAAAGAAAACAAATATTGCACTTGTAAATTAAATCATTTATTTAACAACGACAATTACATTCTTGCTAAGTTATTTTTAATTTGTACTTTAGTATAAACACTGTCAGTGTTTTCTCTATTGCACAGTAGCAGCTGCCAGTAAAACAACAAAGTAAACAATTCATTCCATTGAGTTCACCAATAGACAGGCAAGTCAGATGAATTCAAACTGAACACAACATAGTTCATAAAGTCTCGTTGTTTTCCCACATTTATTCTGCTTTGCAACACTAATAGTAAACGACATTAGTAAAGTAGTATTAATATTATGACAATAAAACACTGCTTGATAAATCCTAGCAAATGCTGATATACTAGCAACAGGAAATCTCAGATTACTTCAAGTAATCCTTCTTGTGCACAAATGTTCTCAAATGTGTATTCAGAAGGCTTTTTTTTTTTTGGAAAGAATAAATTCTCAATGGTAACAATAGCCATGAATTTCAGAGAGGAGGATTCTGATGGCCACCTATAAAGAGCATGTCTATATTTAGAACATTTCTGGCCATATCATTAACAAAATCAAGTTATCAATTGTGAATCATTTTCTACCAACGTGTTGCTTGTTTAATTGTTTCTTAATACCTTTACTAGTGTTTTGCCTCAATGTTATAGTATATAGATTTGTTTTGTTCTTTCAGTATTTGTCAACACTATGGGGGGATTTATGATTGGTTTTACCCTGGTTTTGTGGTGTACATTTGTCTCACTGTTTGTCTCAGATGCTGTTTTGAGACTTTTCCTTGCAACTTTTCGTTAGAAATCTATTTTTATTATATTATATATTATACACAGGACTGTATCAATAACAAGGGGGCATCCTCTACGTCTAGAGGAAAGAAGGTTTCTACACCAGCACAGACGGGGGTTCTTTACTGTAAGAGCAGTGAGACTGTGGAATTCTCTCCCGGAGGAGGTGGTCATGGTGAACTCTGTAATAGAGTTCGAAAAGGGGCTGGATGCATTCTTGGAGAGTAATAACATTACTGGTTATGTATACTAGATTTATAGGGACAGAAGGTACAACCAGGGATTTATTCCACCTGCCATATTTGGAGTCGGGAAGGAATTTTTACCACTAGTATGAGGGTTTTTTGCCTTCCTCTGGATCAAATCAACTCAATAGGGACTTATTAGGGTTATAGGTTGACCTTGATGGACTCTGGTCTTTTTTTAACCTTATGAACTATGTTAAGGTTTTTCTAAAAGAACATACAAAGTAATGATTTCAGTTGATATCATGCAGTGGTAATTAATTCCTGATATGCAACTTTTCAGTCTGTAGCATCTTTTATTGCAACTTTTTCCATTCCGTCCTGCCCGGGCTGCAAAAAAATACAAAACAAACTTTTACTTACCTCCATATGTTCTTCCGGAGCTCCGCAACAGCTGATCGGCCGGGCTGTTTACTTCCTACATCCTTTAGCCCGGTACGTTACACGGCGCTTCAGCCTATCACCGGCCGAGGCGGGACATCGCTGCGGCCGGTAATAGGCTGAAGCGCCGTGTGATGTACCGGGCTAAAGGAATTAGGAAGCAGACATCCTGGCCGACATATCAGCTGTTGCGGAGCTCCGGAAGAACATATGGAGGTAAGTGAAAGTCTGTTTTCTATTTTTTTGCAGCCCGGGCAGGATGGAATAGAAAACGTCTGCATGGACATCTCCTTTAATTAGGCACAAATCTACACCAGCCCTGACATGGCTTACAAAACTGACTGCAAACAGCATTATTAAAAGTCACACATTTTGTCGCATGGGATAAAAAGTTGCACAAAAAGTCGCAGAGGGGCACCATACAAAGTGGTGTACTGAAGTAAGAAATGTGAATAGCACCAGATTTATCACATGCCTTGTACCGTGTAGTACATTTGGTGCATTTTCAACCACATGAATTAATGGGGTAAAAAGACGTGCACCTACTCCACTCTTGATGAATACCCCCCCTATGTCTTTATTATGCTTTGAGGCCTAGGACCCTACCAAAATTACATAAATTGCATTTCTTGTTACAATAATAATAATAAAAAAATATATATAATTAAAAAAAAAATGACAAATATATGAGGGGGAAAAATTTAATAAATAAAAATATAAATAAAAAATAAATGATGAAGCACATCAGGGGAAATGTATAATTTGCACAGATTTTTTGCGCAATGTGAAACCTGCGCCCTTTACAGTGCAAAATGTATTATGTGTCGCACACCCACCAGTGCATCTATTAACCACACGCTATGAAAGTGCACAAGAAATATGACGAAGCCAGTGCAGACAACATACAAAGAATGTAAAAAATTTTAGTGCAGTCAAAGCACAAAAATAAAAAAAAACACATTGTATTGTAATTTTGCAGGTGCATGCCAGTTGATTTATTCCCTTCAACATGTTTAAAAGTCTATATAACATGTAACAAGTAACTTCTAGGCTCTTAATCATCATTTTAGATCAACCGAGTGAATTGACAAGTGATGAATGATGTACAGTGAACTGTTTAACTGAGCCCACACAGTCTGAATTTCACTTTTTATGTATGTTTCTTTTTTATTTTATTTTATTTTTTATTTTTTTTTTCAAATTCAAAAGATATATTATTAGCAAAGGAGTAACAAGTGTACATAAAAAGAACCAACAACAGTCTAGCCTGTCGGTCTGGAGAGACCCAAAATACAAGGGGCATAAAGTCAAACTGATACATACTAATATTGAAGTACAAATCAAAACAATAAGCAGAACGCAAAAAGCATACATTGTATAGGGTTCAATTAGACCCTGCTCGAATAATCAGAAAATAATGGGAGTATGTAGAAAGGCGACTCGCTAGATGCACAAGATGTAAGTAGCAAGGATACAACGGAAAGATAAAACTATGAGCAAGAAGAGGAGAGACAACACACTCACAGACACACAAATACACAAGAGAAAAGGGGTCAAGGAAGAGAGACTGAGGAAGTACATAGAAACAGAACACGTAAAAGATAAAGGAGAAGAGAACCTTAGGCAGAGACTGCTACCCAGAGTACCAAGGGATAGTGTGGACCCATGGGTCACCTAACAAGGGCTCACAGCGGGGGCAGATAGCACACGGGTAAAAAAGCACATAAGAGCAGGGGATGAATCAGGCCTACATTACAACATCGAACTATACCTCCCGGAGGAACAAAATTCCCCCCATGGAAGCCAGGTGGCACCCACTCTCGCAACGTCATTCGGGAGGACAGCTAATAGCTCCTCCATGCTAGTAGACGAGAGGGGAGAAAAAGGTGCAGGGGGCGCTCCCTGAGAGAGATGTATTCGCTGATGTGCACCCTCCACCACACCAACAGTGATATACCGACCTTGGATGGGCCGCACTGGGACCTGTGCAGTCCTAATGTTGGATGAGCTGCTGCTCTCCCACCGGCATCGAGCTCCTAAGTAAGGAACCGATATGCAATGTGGGGAGAAATGGTGGAAAAAAGCCGGTACGGTGGAGGCGCTGCTCAAGTGGTGAAATTACTGAGAAACTCAGGCGGTGCAGGATAACGATTTTTATTGAAAGTATTGGGACAACGCGTTTCAGCATCTGCTGATGCCTTCCTCAGGTCCACTTAACAATTCCCAAACTCCATTGGTGTTCAATGTGAGAGAGCTGAAAGATGATCCTGTCTGATGTCTGCACTGCTGCTGGTATCAATACACGTTGTCCCAATACTTTCAATAAAAATCGTTATCCTGCACCGCCTGAGTTTCTCAGTAATTTCACCACTTGAGCAGCGCCTCCACCGTACCGGCTTTTTTCCACCATTTCTCCCCACAGCTCCTCCATTCGACGCATCTGCACCACTTTAGCCATCCATTCCTCTATGGTGGGGGGTCAGGAATGACTGATTTGGCAGCCTGCAGAAGGTGCCTGACCAATGATCGCTTATACTTCGCCTGCGCCATGGGGAACATGAAGAGAAGCGTAGCCTCTGGGGTGTGAGGTACCTTAATGCCCGTGACCTCCCCTACAACCCGGAGAACAGAGTTCCAAAACCTACTCAGGACCAAACACGCCCACCAAATATGAGTCATCGTACCCTCAGCAGTACCACATCTCCAACATGCACTGGGCACAGAAGGGTACCAGCGGTGTAACATTGACAGCACTCGGTACCATCTAGAAAGGACTGTGTAGCACGTTTCTTGGGATTTAGAGGCAATAAACGCTTTATGTGTTAGGTAAAAGCATTTCGCCCATTCTTCATCAGAAAACGATTTGCCTAATTCAGTTTCCCAAGCCCGACAATAGGCCGGAAGGGAGCTAGATCTGGGCGATATTAAAAGATCGTACATTAAAGAGATGGCATGCCGAGGGTAAGAGGAGGCAAGGCAGAGATGCTCAAAGGGCGATAACGGGCGGTGCACCCTAGCTTGACGGGGGAGCGAGGAAAAGAAATTACGCAATTGAAGATAAGCGAATGGGGCACATCTAGATGGGGGTCTATCAGCGAGCAACTCCTCCAGAGTTTTGAGTCTCCCATCCTTCACTATATCCCAGAGCCTAAGAGGATGTGTTAGCGTGGCCCCAAAGAAGTCACCTCCTGAGGGGTCTCCGGGTGGGAAGGACGGATTACCCGACACCGGGAGAAGTGGGCCCATTCTGTCAATCAGGCTCTCCTCACCACCTATCGCATGCAGGGAGGCTAGAGTGTGGTGTGTGGTGAATGAGGAGGGGAAAGTGTCTTGTTGTGCGGGAGACCATGCCCATGGCAGGGTAGCTAGAAGTCTTGGAGAAAGATCCTGGGCCAGGCGAACCCACAATTTAGTTTCCAGATTATGCGACCAGTCCAGAACACGAGCATGTACACATGCCAAATAGTACAGGCGGCAGTCAGGCAATCCAGTTCCTCCCGACAACTTGGGTCTGGAGAGAAGGATGCGATTCAGGCGAGGACGTGTCGAGGACCAGACGAATAAGCCGAAACAAGTACGCACCGAGCACCAAAAAGAAGTGGGTATATGAATGGGTAAGGTCTGCAGGAGGTACAATAAATGGGGCATAAGTGTCATTTTCAGGATGTTCATTCGACCAAACCAAGAAAATTCCCTCTTAGTCGAGACCGATAGGTCCGAGTGGAAACGGGCCAGCAGTGGGGAGAAGTTAACCTCCCTAGCGGTACGATTCCGTCTGGAAATTTGTACCAAAAGCGGTACAATTTTTTGCATTGAAATTCCACATCTCCCCCCGTCACATTCCCCCTCCCTTGTCACATTTCCCCCCCCCATATCACATTCCCCCCCTGTCACATTCCCCCCCCTTGTTGCATTCTCCCCCCCCCCTGTCACATTCATCCCCCCTGTCACATTCTCCCCCCTTGTTACACTCTCCCCCCGTCACATTCATCCCCCCTGTCACATTCCCCCCTTGTTACATTCTCCCCCCCCCCCTTGTTACCTTCTCCCCTCTCCATGTTACATTCCACTCCCCCCCTGTCACATCCCCCCTTTGTCACATTCCCCCCCCCCCCCTTGTCACATTCCCCCCCCCCCCTTGTTACATTCTCCCCTGTGTCACAATCCCCCCTTGTTACATTCTCCCCTGTGTCACATTCCCCCCTTGTCACCTTGTCTTGTCCTGCAGCAGGATACACTGGGTTTGCCGGCAGATTTCAAACCTAGTGTATTTGCTGCAGAACAAGTCCTTTCCCCTTCAGCCAATCACAGGCTTTACACCACTGCGGCCTGTGATTGGCTGAAAAGGGAAAGGTCCTGTAAGATGAATAGAGCAGTGAACAGAGCGCACGGAGGGGAACGACATCTGCAGGGACCGGGACTAGGTGAGCAAAAGGTTTTTTTATTTTCTTCCTTCTTACTTTTACACTTAGTTCAGGGTTTTCTACCAGGGGGCCTCCAGCTGTTGTGAAACTACTGCTCCCAGCATGCCCGGACAGCCTTTGGCTGTCCGGGCATGCTGAGAGTTGTAGTTTTGCAACATCTGGAGGCCCCCTGGTTGAGAAACACTGACTTTTAGTATTTTTCTTTACCTGCTCTGGCCGGCCCCCGCAACGGGAGCCGACCCGAGCAGATAATCACATATTTTCCCGGGGGCTGCATCACTACATCGCAAAAAGCAAAAATCGCGATTTGATTGCTTTTGCGATATACTGTGCAGCCCGCACAGCAACTCTGCAATTCTACCCCGAGCGTGACTCGGGGTTACCGATTCTAGCAGCGAAAATTAACCCCGAGTCACGCTCGGGAATACCGCTAGGCTGGTTAAGGGAGAACAGTTGAGAAAGGTCGGATGAGATCCTAGTGCCTAGGTACGAAATCCCCCTAGATGGCCAAGTAAAAGTAAATGCAGAGCGAAGGGAAGCCTCCACATGCCCCGGTAATGAAACATTCAAAGCCTCCAATTTA
Source organism: Hyla sarda (assembly GCF_029499605.1). NCBI lineage: Eukaryota > Metazoa > Chordata > Amphibia > Anura > Hylidae > Hyla > Hyla sarda. The sequence continues at coordinate 374,495,968 of NC_079190.1, read as the reverse complement.
GAGAAATTAATTTTAAAATTTGACCATGATCCAAACTCAGTGAGCTTGTGCATAAGGTTCGGTAGGGACACTATGGGGTTCGTCAAGTAGACCAAGAGGTCATCGGCTAATGCCGAGCACTTGTACTCTTCACCACCTACCACCACACCATGAATGTTGGGATCCAATCGAATAGAGGCCAAGAGATGCTCCATCACCAGAACATAGAGGAGCAAGGACAGGGGACACCCCTGTCGTGTGCCATTTTTTATCTGGAAGGAGGAAGACATGGCGCCATTCATTTTGAGTCTGGCCGCAGGGGAGCAGTAGAGGGCCATAATTTTACCTGTGAAAACTGGGCCTAAACCAATATGTCGTAAGGTCTGTGCCAGAGAGGACCAGGAAATGCGATCAAATGCCTTTTCGGCGTCCAGAGAAAGAATCATTAGAGGCAGTTTAGAAGACTTGGCATGGTGAATGATATCCAAAGTCTTGATGGTATTATCCCTGGCTTCCCTCCCCGACACAAACCTCACCTGATCCAAATGGACCAAATTGGGGAGAATGGAATTCAAACGAACGGCCAACAATTTTGAGTAAATCTTGAGGTCTACATTTAAAAGGGAGATGGGCCGATAACTGCTACAAACCTGAGGGTCCTTCCCAGGCTTCGGGAGCACCACAATGTGGGCCAGGGTGGAAGATTCCGGGATAGGCATTGAAGGGGAAATGGAGTTAAAGGCCTTAAGCATGAGGGGAGACAAGCTAGCAAAAAGGGTCTTATAATATTTGGACGTGTTGCCGTCCGGCCCAGGGCTCTTCCCGCCCGGGAGGTCCCGAACAACACGGTCCAGTTCCTCCTGAGAGAAAGGAGCCTCAAGCCCTTCTATGACCTCCGAGGGCAGGGAAGGGAATGGAGGGGCAGGAGTGGGTGGGGAGGCCGTGGGAGAGGGAAGATTATACAGGTCAGAAAAAAAGGAACTAAATGTGGGGGCAATGTCATCAGAAGAGTGAGCTACTTGGCCAGAAGGTGTGCGAATGCAAAGGAAATGTGACTGAGCTATCTTGGAGCGCAGACCCTGGCAAGCATGCGGCCACTCTTGTTCCCATACTCATAGAACCTACTATGACCCATCTGTAGCCAGCGCCCCCAGGACTCACCTCAAGCCTAGCCAGCTGCAGGTCCCGCAGTACCGTCTGGGAAAGGGAATGTTTATGTAGAACTTCAAGGGAAGAAACAGCGGAAAGAGCCTTACGCAGCGCCTGAGCCTTGCCTTGTTTTAGGCGAGACCCATGCTTAATGAGGACCCCTCGGAGGACACACTTAAGAGCCTCCCATTGCATAAATGGATTGGTAGAGTCTCCCTCGTGATCTCTCATAAAACCGGCAACAGTCGCCGACAGATCAGTCAAACAAGGCGGGTCCAGTAACAAGGATTCGTTCAATCTCCACGACCATAACTTAGTCAGGAAAGGAAGATGGAGAGAGCAGTAGACAGGAGCATGATCGGACCATAAAATGTTGCCAATTGAAGAAGAGACCACCCAGGGAAGGGCAGCATGTTGGACCAGCACTTAATCTAATCGACAGTAGGTTCCGTGCGGGGAAGAGAAGAAACTATAATCTCTGTCCAGGTGATGCTGCAACCGCCAAACGTCACTCAACTGCAATAGAGCCAAGCCCCGCTCCATGTGCTTGATGGCCGCATAGGACAAGCTAGAGTGACCCGTTGAATTATCCAAAGTAGGGTCAAGAGTCAAGTTCAGATCCCCGCATAGAACCACCGTCCCCTGAATCAAGGGCAGCGCAACATCTATTAGGTTAATTAAAAACTCCACATGGCCCTGGTTAGGAGCATATGCATTGATGACAGTGAAGAGTCTACCATTAACCGATAAGGACAAGATAATATACCTCGCACTTGCGTCTAGTGTAACATCCAAGACCTGATGTGCTAGGGACCTATGTATTGCTATGGCTACCCCTTTAGCACGTGCCTCTGAGTTGTTGGCACAGAACCAGAGTGGATAATGTCTATTATTGGTGAGCGCCGGCACATGGCCTGTCTTAAAGTGGGTTTCCTGAAAACAAGCAATGTGTATCTTACGTTTATGAAGATGGTGAAGAATCTGGGTTCTCTTCGCCAGCGCATTGAGCCCCTTTACGTTGTACGATGCCACATTAAGAGTTGCCATGCAGAGAGGATGTCTCCCACCCAAATGTCACACTCCGTAAGCTACAGGCTCCGCAAGCAGGCTGGGCAGCAGTCTCCAAGGAAAGAAAGAAAAACAGGGTAAAGGAGAAAACACCAACGAGACGAGAGAGACAGAGACAACCACTCACCCAAGAAAAGAACAGGGTAGCAGCAGTGAAACTGCCGCGGCACCAACTAAACAAGAAGTGGCGCTCAACAAAGGAAGATCACCGACCCGGAGAGACCCCCGGACCCCTGGAGTGGGCGCCTGAGCGGGCCTGGTTAGGGGACTGTTGAGGAGACCGTGGTAACTGTCTCTTGGGCGCTGAGGGTGTCAGAGAGGGCCAGTCCAGAAGAGAGAGAGGAGGAATGTCCAATTCCTTCAGAAATCCGGGGAGATCGTCCGGTGAATGTAGAGTATGCATCCTGCCCTCCCTGCGAACCAGAAGGGCAAAGGGAAACCCCCAGCGGTAGGGGAGGTCTTTTCCTCTAAGGACCTCAAGAAGGGGCTTCAAGGCCGCACGTTGAGCCAATGTATGGCGGGAGAAGTCAGGGATCAATTGGATCTCAACGTCTTTGTACAAAATACGCCGGCGTGACCTGGCAAAACGGAGAATGTCCTCCTTGATGGCATAGAAGCGCACTCTACAGATGATGTCTCTGGGACGGTTATCATCAGGGTTCGGTGGGTGCAGGGCTCTGTGGGCCCTGTCCAATTCAATATGAGCATCCAGTGGTCTGTCCAGCAAGTCATTGAATATCGCCAACAGTGCCGGATACAGTTCATCGGGGCCCACCCTTTCAGGCAAACCACGGATTCTGATGTTATTGCGCCCATTGCTATTTTCAACATCATCAAGATGTTGTTGCAGCACAAATAATTGTTCACTATGTCTCTGAACTGTGTCTTGGAGAGTTTTAACAGCAGTGGTAGTAGTGTCCTGAACAGTCTCAATCACTCACACTTTAGATGACAAGACAGTCACTTCAGAGCGAAGATGTGCAAACTCCTGATTACATTCATCTACCAATTGTTTGGCCATGGTCGGAAAAGTCCTCCTTAGTAGGCAGAGAGGAGAGCAGGGAGTGAAGATCCGCTAGGGTGATTGATCTGTCAATGTCCTCAGCAGGAGACTGTGCTTCCCTGGGAGATCCCTGAGCGGAACTCATAGATGAAGCATGAGAATGGCAGTCCAGGACAGGGGTCTGGAAGGCAAGCGGGGTCCCCTGGAGACTTGGGGGGAATCTCTCAGAGAGGAGTGTGGGGTCCCGTTGTCCAGGGCAACAGCCAGTGTGGGTAGAGCAGGAGAGGAGGGCCTCGTGCCAGGGCCAGGCATTGGGGTAGCCTGCAACATTGCGGGACCCCAGGGGGAGCCCGAGGGCCACTGCAAGGAAGGTGGTGCGCCCGCTGGCTGAGGCCCCTGGAGTGTGGGGGATAAAGCATAGAAAGACATCATGGACGAGGGGCCAGGAAAAGGCAGAGGCGGCCAGTCCACAGGGGTAAGCATGGGGCCCACAGGGGGTTGCACCAGGCCTGGTATTGAATATGGTCCCCTTCTATCACCGGGGGGATGGCAGGCCCCCACAGTGACACCTGCTCCTCAGGAGAAGCAGGTAAAAGCTCCCCCCTCTGACATTGTGGGGGAGAGGAGGCCTCCATCACCCTCCCCGGGCTCCCCTCGCAGCCAGAAGAAGAGTCCAGCCTGCTATTCACCCCCGCCTCAGAGTGGCCTAGTGCCTGCAGGGGCCGTGACACGCTCACCTCATAGGCAGCAGATGGAGGGACAGCCGGAGCAGTGCCGCGGTTCCCCGCCGGCCGAACATCTGAATCCACGGCAGGGGCCTTCTCTGGAAACGAGGCGGGGGGCCTTTTCATCAGGCTTCACGGAGTCTTCCTGCCCCTGCAACGGAGGAAGCGGAGGCCCCGGCGGTGACAAGGCAGCATGGGCAGGTGGGTCCAGCGACTCCGGGGAGGACGTAGGAGCTGTGCCGCAGGATGGGACCAGCCCGGCAGCAGTAGGAGGCGACCTGCCCGCAGGTCGCGGCTCCACGTCTTGTAGTAAAGGTGAGGAGTCGGGAGCCGCCGCCATCTTGGAGGGAGGCAGGGAGGAACTTCTCCGCGGCTGTGAGCAGGTGAAATATCCCGAAATGTCTGCCTGGGGGGATGAAGGACGGGTCCCGGTCCCTTTCTGGGTCTTCTTGTGCTTATTCCTCATGGAAGTAGCTGGTGGATCGGGGCAAAACAGGGCGCTGGGCTCGGAGCTCCACGGCTAGCCACGCCCCCCATTTTTTTTTTTTTAAAGAGAACCTGCAATCTGTACTTGAGGTGGTATGGTATGAAGAAGGAGGAGCTGAGTAGACTGATATATAGTTTTGTGGGGAAAGATGAAGTATAACTTCTACTTAGGAATCCAGTGACTAGTTTGTGTATGCTGATACCGAGGATGTTGTGAATCATTACATCGTTTTAATAACTTACTTATACCCCTTTAATAACACTGTCTGTATATTTAAGTTGCCTGTTTGATGAGTGATCTCTTTTAATAGAATACTGAGATTTTCTGAACCAGGCTGTTATTGTTACATCTTGGTTCTGTTAAGGTGCAAAGAACTCAAATAATACGTGCCACTTTACACAAATAACACCTTACATAAGCACCCAGGTGCCAAACCTTTTCTCTTTCCTAAACAAATATAAACAATAAAATTAATAAGAAATAAAAAATAAACTTTTAGCATATATCCAAAAGAAATCTTATAAAAAGGATGCCCTATACACAATACCAATGCCTATGGTATAACACAAGGACATGATGCAGAATGGCACCTTTAATTTTATCATTTTGTGGTAAATTGGAAAAAAATACATTTTGCTATTGTTGATGGGTTTTGTTCTAGTACAGTGGGTTTTTATTGACTGAATGTTAACTTTATTCTGTGGCCAAAACGATCGAAATGCCCATGTCATACAGAGGCAGTGGAGAAGACTGTGAAACTTGTGACAGAGATGTCGATGACAGTATGTGATCAAGAGTCATGTCATCACCAAATTCTACCACATATTTACTCTCTTTTTCAGACAGGCCTTGCTAAAATTTGAAAATAAGGGTTAATTTGTTACTAACTTTCCTGCTTAAGATTAGGTCACACAAGCTCTAGAAATGGTTGGTTGGTTAGGTAAGGCTGATGGGCTCTGGGGTACTTTATACACTACATGTTCAAATGGGCAAGGAGCTGCATAGGAACCATTTTCCACACAATTCAAGGCACATTTCCCACATTAAACATAAAGCTCATAGCAAAGACAGACCATATTGTCCAGATGCAATCACATTCTGCAGGTGAATTGTCTTTATGAGTCAGCAACTTTTGCCGTCAATCTTGCAACACATTGATAGGTAAGAGACCTCCTCCCACAATTTTAACCCATCTGGCCACCACAACCGCTCTGCTGGGATCCAAAGAGCACCACAAACCCACCAGTAACTGTCATTTTCCCTATAGACACTATGATCAGCATGTGTAAATGTTGGACATCAGTGTGAGCTCTGATGTCTGCCATTATCAGTGAGCCCCTGGCTGCTGATAGTAGCTGGAACTCACCCACTATAAAGCGAGCACAGTTTGTGCTCTCACTCCATAAACAGTAAACACACCAGGACAAACATGCATGTCATGTGTGTCCTAGTGCATTCAGGACCAGGCGACTAGGGATTAATACCCATTAACAGATGTCACATACATACCAAGTAAAGGGAGAAAAGATTAGAATCTTGGTAGGGATCTTTGTCAGGGCACACATAGCCTGTACCTATTAGTACAAGCAAAATAAACCAAACATTGTTTTTTTCTGCTATTTAAAAGACTCTTAGGCTTAAATGGGCACTCTCATGAAAACCAACTTTTGCTATTGCACTCCTTATGGTAAATAAAAAAACTTTATAATGTACTTTGTTTTAAAAAATAAATGAAGTTTTCTATGTTTTATTTGTGATTAAAAAAGCTGCCTCAAGGTGTCTCCCTACTTGTCCAAAATCAGGAAATGCAGTCTGGAGTGCTGAGGGGTGTGTGTACAGCCTTATCCAATCAGCTCTCTATCTCACTCTGAACTGCTCTGGGCAGTGTGTAGCAGAGTGAGGGAGGAAGTTCTCCCCTATATGGCTTCAGATGATTTCACCCCTGCTGGGTAACATCCCTTCCCAGTCTGTGAATCTGACTGAGCAGAAAATACAGAGCAATATCAAGGTAAAAAACTAACAAATAATAAAAAATAAAGGCAGGGGGTGGTTTATCATGATGGAGGATGTATATTAGATACATCATTCTACAGACACTGTTTGTCATCTACCTAACACAGTGTCTGTATAGTTTGTTCTACGTGGGTAAGATTAGTCAGGAGTGTCACCTGCACATGAACAAACATAAAGCCACAATACGTAAGCAAACAGTGGTGATGCCTCTGTCAAGGACATTTTATTGAAAGAAACACAATAGTGCTCAGTCATTGATCATGTGCTGCAGCATAGGAGGAAAGGTTGTTACTGATAGCATTTGGCAATATACACATGTATTCATTTCTGTTGTTCTTGTTTTGAGGCTCTTTGGATCTTTTAAAACTAGATGTCTGATGGCAAGAAAAATATTTTAGCATCCAAGTGTATAACATTAGAAAGTTCTGTACATGAGAAATGGCAGCAACAGAGAATGTTTCTCTGCCATGAGGAGAACACTCAGAAGATTTTTGTGTCCTCATTTTACATTTGAAGGCTTGTTTTTTTCCAGGATAAGCTGCATTTTACATTTTTTAGTAATAGCATCCTTTTGGGATACAAGTCAAATATTAAAAAATAAACATAACTTTTTTGTGGGAATGGTAAAAAAGTAGCAATTCTGCCACAGTTTTATGTTTTGTGTTTAACTACATTCTCCGTGTGGAGTAAAAAACAGATTAGTTGTTTTTTTTATGTATGATTATAAAAATAACACAATTACGAATTTATAACAAATAAATAAATAATAGATTCTTCTTTTTCTCTTTTTCAGACCTGCTAGGGGACTTGAATATGTGGTCATTTGATCACTGAAATTAAACATGGCAATACTTCTTATTGTATGCCAGCATAAAACTCACAGGCGGGCTTTGTCATGTTGTATTCATTCCTTCTGTGGGCACTGGTTTACTTGTGAATTCTACTTTATACTTATATCTGTGCTTGTGAACTTGTTATACAATACAGTAATGTATTTTTGCCTTTCTGGTGCCAATTGCTTACTCGTGTCCTTCTCATGTGATTTGTTGTCATATTCATGCTAGTACTTATCATATGCGTAATGTTGTACTAATGTTGTACTGATGCTTTTCCAGGGAGCACTTTATTTTGCACGAGTCCCCTCCTGTTCCTGATTTTTCTGTCATCGCCTGTTTATTTGTACTTTTGTAATATGGCAACATTTTGTATTTCTGCTTTTTTAACATATATATATATATATATATATATATATATATATATATATATATATTGAATTAAAATACAACTCATATGTAGCCTATTAGGCTGCATTGGTAGAGTTAGATGGCCATGTGTGTCCCAATGGTCAACATATACATCCTTGTCAATCTGGAATGGAGATGTGCCTATGGGGATCTCTTTATAGACTAGGCACTTAGACAGGAGGGCAACATAAGCTGATATCTGAAGTGATTTCCAATTGCCATCTTCATTAGGTGATCATCTGACCTATGGCAAGTTTGAAAGATTACTTAAAAGAATAACTAATATATAGGGATATTTAAAGGGGTACTCCGCCCCTAGACATCTTATCCCCTATTCAAAGGATATGGGATAAGATGTCTGATCATGGGGTCCCACTGCTGGGAACCCCAGCGATATCTCCTACAGCACCCCCTGTCATCTGGTGCATGGAGTGAGGTTCGCTCCGTGCCTGATGACTGGCAATGCAGAAGAGATTGCAGGGGTTCCCAGTAGTGGGACCCCAGCAATCAAACATCTTATCCCCTATCCTTTGGATAGGGGAAAAGATGTCTAGGGGCGGAGTACCCCTTTAAGAGAATATTATGTAGCTTGGCCTACAGTAATATGGAGATGGGCTCTCAACATTTACATCAAGGACCTGTAGTACAGAGTTAGAAGCAACATGTTGTGCCAAGATGGAGTAGGCAAGAGCATTTTTATGTGTGTGGTACAAAAGTCAGGAAATGTCATATGGTATTGGAGTCAGGACATTTCAGCCACATAAATTTTGGAAGGAATTTCTGCAGTTCAATAAGATAAGAACATCAGACATTGTAACAGGATATATTAAAATACAGTAGAATTGTCTTTAAGCTTTTAATTCTGAATACTAAATTGACGTCTTCAACAATGCAATGATGTACAATCATTAACCAATGAATTGTTAGTCTTAAAAATAATATCATAACATTAGTTACAGAAAATTGGCCGTATAATTATGCAGATGATAAAACTGTGATATGGCAGCACTAAACAATTTTGCAGCAGTAAATAGTTATTTTCTTTGCACAGAAAAATTGTCAGAAAAATCAAAGTGGTAAGTTATTAGCACTGCTGTTTGAACTGTTTTACCCTGTTCCTCATAGATAAGGGTCTTTGAAGTCCAGCAAAGCCATATTGTGAGAAGAACATAGTGAGTCTGTGAACTTAAGATGGAGTTCATTATTTTCAAGAAATATGCAGCTTTTATTTCAGTGAGCTAGCATTTCACTGCTAAAACACTGAATAAAGAATATATAGAGCAGTAATTAAATTATACTCTGTATAGTATTGCAATGTATCTTTTATCCACATAGTAAAAGTGTCAAAAATCTCATAAGGCTAGAGAAGATTTGGAACCAAAATCCTGACTCGCTGACTAGATTTCTGTAAGGAAAATCAGTATGCAGATCTTCTCACATAGCCAAACAGAATCCGTCTATGTACTGGCAAGGGGCAATAGTTTCAAAATAGTGGTGTCTACAGGCTCTTGGGGTTGTTTAACCCCTTAACGACACAGGATGTAAATGTATGTACTGGTGAGGTGGTACCTAACGCACCAGGACGTACATTTGCGTCCTAGGCATAAGCACGAGCATCGTAGCGATGCTCGCGTCATGCGTGGCAGGTCCCGGCTGCTGATAGCAGCCAGGGACCCACCCGTAATGGCAGACATCCGCAATCATGCGGATGTCCACCATTAACCCCTCAGATGCCGTGATCAATACAGATCACGGCATCTGCAGCATCGTGGTACTTTGAATGGATGATCGGATCGCCCGCAGCGCTGCCACGGTGATCCGATCATCCAGCATGGCGGCCGGAGGTCCCCTCACCTTGCTTCAGCCGTCTCCCAGGGTCTTCTGCTCTGGTCTGCGATCGAGCAGACCAGAGCAGAAGATGACCGATAACACTGATAAGTGATCTATACATAGCACTGAACAGTAATAGCAATTGAATGATTGCTATAAATAGTCCCCTATGAGGACTATTAAAGTATAAAAATAAAAGTAAAAACATAAAAAAATTAAAGTAAAAAAAAATGTGAAAAACCCGCTCCCCCAATAAAAATTTAATTTGTCCCATTTTCTCTATTTCACCCCCAAAAAGTGTAAAAAAAATATTTTATACTTTATATTTTATTTTATATACATGTTTGGTATTGCCACGTGCGTAAATATCCCAACTATTAAAATAAAATGTTAATGATACCGTACGGTGAACGGCGTGAACATAAAAAAAAAAAAAGTCCAAAATAGCTGCTTTTTTTCAATCACATTTTATTCCCAAAAAATGTATAAAAGAAGTATTAGAAGTTTAATATAAGCAAATATGGTATCAATAAAAAGTACAGATCATGGCGCAAAAAATTAGCCCTCATACCGCCGCTTATGCGGAAAAAGGAAAAAGTTATAGGTCTTCGAAATAGGGAGATTTTAAACGTACTAATTTGGTTAAACAGTATGCGATTTTTTTTAAGTGCAACAATAATAGAAAAGTATATTATCATGGGTATCATTTTATTTGTATTGACCCAAAGAATAAAGAACACATCTAATTTTAACCGTATATTGTACGGCGTGAAAACGAAACCTTCCAAAATTTGCAAAATTGTGGTTTTCTTTTTAATTTACCCATACAAATAGTATTTTTTTGGTTGCGCCATACCTTTTATGGTAAAGTGAGTGATGGCATTACAATGGACAACTGGTCACACAAAAAACAAGCCCTCATGCTAGTCTGTGGAGGAAAAGATAAAAGAGTAATGATTTTTTGAAGGCAAAGAGGAAAAAACGAAAACGTAAAAATAAAATTGTCTGCGTCCTTAAGGCCCAAATGGGCTTCGTCCTTAAGGGATTGATAACCCATTGCATGTTTGAAGTGCCCAAATTGATGTCTCATATTTCTGGTGATCTGGCTCAGTATTGAGACGGGTTACCAGCCACAAGTAAAACCATACAGTAACTGATGGCAAAATGAATACGTTGCGGCATGGTCTGGCATTCAGTAATTCCTGCAGGCAAGATAAGAAAGCACTTCGAGGGGGCGTGGCTTGGCACATTGATGATGAGAAGCACGGCGTGAGAGCTCCCTCAGGGCCAAGGACACCACGGCACTTTACCTGGCTATAGGCTGAAATCAGGGCAAAAATAAGAAACCCTTTCTCCGAGCACATGGTGCACAACCCGGAGGCATTGAAACTTACTTTAAAGCGCAGCCGGGACTGGACTCAGAGATGCAGCCTGCTCTCCCTCTCACACAGTCGCCATCACTGAAGGAGCAGACAGCCTCACTCCTGCAGACTGCACACGCGCCTCCACTGCAGTCAGCCATGGCCACGGCTCCTATCTCTGCAGCGACGCTATATCACTACCGGATCGGACCCTCCTCCGCTGCTGCAACGAAGCCAGAGACACCCAGAGGTGCCACATAATGACAATGCCCCAGACACTGGTATCCACAGGTATGGAGCGATGACCCAGAGGCCGGCCTCCTCACAGATCACCACATCATCTACTAAGAATAAAGAATGCAGGGGACACATGTGGAAGCAATTACCCCCTCCTCCTCACAGTTAACAGCCTCACAGCCACCCGTCTACCTACCTGACAAAACAGATATGTGTGTCAGCCTGCTCCTGCTCAGGGCACCACTGAAACCTATGGAGTGCAGTGTTTATCTCTCTGCGCATCCCATGGACTGCAGCCCACAACCTCTCCTCACTCTAAATATACACTATCTCCAGGGGTTCCACCCTATGCCGCAGCAGTGGCACCTTCACTTGCCAAAAAAAGACCCAGAGACCCTCCTGTCACTGCATCTCTCCTGGCCCCTTGCCCCCCTGCTCAAGATTTGACTGATTGGTCAGCTGTAATGGACTCCGATTCTAATGACGGCTCCCATAATTCTACAGCTGATAGTGACACCCCAGATCATTGGGGCGCCAGCCCTCCTGCAAAAAAGACTCTCTTTAAAACACCTCTAAAAATGCCTCCTGCAAGATCTGGCAAATCAGGACACTCATCATCTGATGATACTCTCACAGATTGGAGGTGCCCAACTTGCCGCTACCTTTCTCCGGATTGCCATCGTGAACATGTCCACCCTACTCTAGATATTGACCTGCCATCACCGGAAGCAGCCTCAGATACTCTGAAACGTTTTCCCGAGTTACAGACGCTCCTGGCACTATTACCCACCGAGGCTGAAATGCAGAACCTTGCCTCGGATCTAAAAACTGCCTGGAGAAAAGATCTCAAGCCAGTAAAAGAAGAGTGTGTGACCTGGAAGAATTTCGCATGTCAGTGTCCTCGTTACTACATGCTCTGAATGACCACGCTAAATCCACATCTACTCGCCAAGCTGCGCTAATTGATCAGCTTTATGACTTGGACAATAGAAACCGACACAACAATATCCAACTAAAGGGCCTCCCTGGATCTGTCCTCCCCCCAAGACCTGGCAGGGAAACTCCAGAGAATCTTTAATGAGATCATGAAGAAACCCCCCAACACCCCGCTGGAGCTGGATAGGGCTCATAGAGCCTTGAAAGCGAAGAATCCCGACCCTGCAAGGCCAAGGGATGTGATATGCAGAGTGCACCACTTTTCCATTAAAGAAGACATCATGCACAAAGCCAGAGACTTGAAAGACCTTTCTTACAATGGCTCTCAGATCTTTCTATTCCCTGACTTGTCCCTGCACACACTCAAGCTGTGAGCCTCCCTCAAACCACTTCTCCTGATGTTACAAAATGCCCAAATTACCTACAGATGGGGATTCCCCTTCTCATTGACGGCGCGACACAGTCACACAACTGCGACAATCTGCAAACCAGAGGACATGCCGGCCTTTCTGGCTGCATTCAAGATCCCCTAGGTCCGCTTGCCTGAATGGAATGGAATATTCCTGCCTGCAACATGGACTAGAGCAAAAAAAAACTGAACGCCCTCAACAGCATCAAGACAGATTTGAACTCTTGCAACTGATCCACCGCTTCACGCACCAAGAACGCAAGACCTGATTAATAGGACTGCTAATTGTCTCATTGTTACATATGTGTACTACTCCCTCCCCTCCCTACATCTGACGGAGTTCCTATCGCTCCCCCCCCCCCCCCCCTTGATTTGGTTCACCCTAGTGTCCTTACCTGTTATCTCCCTCCCGGAGCATAACCTAGTTTCAACCGTGTAGTAGTAACCCTTCTGACATAAACTTTACTCCATAATGCCGATATTACGTCTTACTAACGATAAAGACCTATTTTAATGCCCCAACCATACCCCTCGAGTCTTACAGTATCAGTAAAGCCTCCCGCCCCCAGTTAGACCATTGAGGAAGTCTTGGACCTCATAGAATCTATGTGCTCCTCAGTTTTTATGGTCCCTTCCCTGGCATACATCAATGCTAATACGTTATAATCTGGGACCTTCATACCCCGATTACCACAAAAGCCCTGTTACCATGCGATAATCATCTGTCTCTTGATTGCCTGACCTACCTGGGCTGGTCCCAATCCTACCTTTGGCCTCTTTGGCCACTCTTCTTAGGCCCCTTGTAACGATTCCCTTATGGCTACTTCTACCTCTGATCTGCTCAGCCCCTCCTTTGCTAACCCCCTCTCTTTTTTCCTCTTTCCTTAGGATCTTGCAACTCCTGCTCTCTCCTCGCGATGACCTGGGAACTCCAGACCTCTATGATCCAGATGGTAAGCTGACTCCTCTACCATAAACTCAACATGGCAGCTAACATTAAATTAGTCACTCAGAACGTCCAGGGGTTTAACACTGCTGAAAAACGTGCTCAGATGCTTTATGGATTCCACAAACAGAGGGCCCACATCATATCGCTTCAGGAAACCCATTTTAAAACTGATCATGTACCCAATATTTCCACCAGATACTATCCGACCTGGCTACATAGCACAAATCCTGATTCTAGATCTAAAGGGGTATCCCTGGCCTTCCATAAATCCCTTCCAATTAAATTTGTCTCGTCTCTCCTTGACCCATACGCCAGGTTTGTCTTTGTTAACTATGAGATATCTGATCACCCCCTCACCATAGCCTCTATTTGCGCCCCTAATAATGACCAGGTACCATTCCTACTCAAAATACTGACGACACTGTCACACTTTGCCACGAGCCCCATCCTCTTAAGCGGAGACCTCAATCTCCCCCTGTTCCCACAAGTTGACACGTCCTCTGGCTCTTCTACCCTGTCCTATAATAAACTGCGCACCCTGCAGGAAAGACTACACTCCATGCAATTATGTAATGTGTGGAGAACGCTCCACCCCCAGGATAAAGACTTCACATTTTACTCTTCCCCAAGACGGTCATATAGCCGAAAAGACTATATTTTTTGCCCCCATTTCCTGCTCCCCCTATCACCTATTCTGCTATCGGTTCACAGATACTGTCAGATCATGCAGCTGTCAGCTGCTCGCTGTCGCTTCCCACTCTTACCAAACCCCAATCTTCCTGGCGAGATTAATGAGTCCTTACTCCAGGACTCGTGTCTACAAGACCTTAGACACCGTAGAAAACTTCCTCCGAGACCATTCCTCCGACAGCTCCTCACATGTGATTAAATGGGAGACGTTAAAATGTGTCCTCAGAGGTGTCCATATCAAACATGGTTCTCATCTGAGAGAGGCGTCAGCGAAACTCCTACATTTATACCAGACATTGCAATCACTTGAATCGCAACATAAACAATCCCAACAGGACAGTACAATGAGAGAACTTATCCAGACTCGCAGTGACATCCTCGCCCTTTTAGCCTCCAAACACAAACATTATACACAACTTACTGGACGCCTTTTCTATGAATGGGACAACAAATCAGGCAAACTGCTCGCTGCTGCAGTCAGGGAGAAAAAGTCTTCCCTATTTATCCCCATAATTAAACCCCATACTGGCCCCCCATGCTCTCTCACGCCTAACATTTTAGAAGCCTTTCGTCGCTACTATATGCCTCTATATAACTTGCCGCCCTCCCCCACTCTACCTGACTCGGAGACTACACTTACCCCCTAGCCCAGTATCTAGAGTGTACAGCCTTCCCTCGACTTGCCCCCTCGATCATACAGGACCTAGAGAACCCGTTCACTCCTGTGGAGCTGGAGGCCGCCATGCTGTCCGGGAAGATTCCTGGGCCAGATGGATAAATAGCAAAATTCAAAAAAAACTCTTCATCCGCCCCTCACTCCTGTCTTACTGGCGGCATTCAATTCCATATCTGTGAACACCCACCTCCCCTTTCTTTTCTCCGAGCCTATATCACGATGATCCCCAAAGACGGTAAAGACCCAATGCTATGCCCCAGCCATCGCCCGATCTCTTTATTAAACTCAGACACCAAACTACAAACTACCTATCCTTTCAGATGGTGCACCTCCTCCCTCCAATATCTGGGGATCCAGGTCCCAACCAAATTATCACATACACATAAATTCAATTACCCCCCCCCCCCCCCCTTCTACACTCCCTGAAGAAGGACCTGACCCAATGGGAAAGGAAATATTTTTCCTGGCTGGGCAGAGTGAACATCATGAAGATGAACACACTACTCCGACTTCTCTATCTCTTCTCCTGTATACTTACCCATCTTCCTCGATCCTTCTTCAAGGAATTGTCATCACTTCAATCGGAATTTGTATGGGCCCGAAAAAGCCCTTGACTGGCCAAACATGTCCTCATATGGAGGAAAAGCGAAAGTGGCCTAGCCCTCCCGGACTACCTTTCTTACTATATAGCGGCTGTCCTGACCAGAGTTCTGGATTGCTGTCATCACCATATCAACAAACAAAGGGTTGTACTGGAAGGCATGGCAGTAAACAGCGACCTGATGGTGTTCTTATGATGCCCACATTCCATACCTGTTCATATCTCAAGTCTTCCTCCGGTCCTTCACTTTATACACCAGGCACGTACACTGTATTTGCATAAACTTGCACTTTTTCCATTTGAAGGCCCACTGACCCCACTCTTTGATAACCCCACCATCCCCCCAACTCTCTCTAGACGTCACTTCCTGACCTATAACCAGGGCCAAGGTGCCACATTCTCCAATATTCTAAACCAGACATCCATAAAACCCCTCGTGGAAATCCTTCCAGACGCTACCCCTTCCCTTGTCCATTACTTCCAATATGCACAAATACAACACTACTACCTGACCATGAAGGATAAACTACACCTTCATTGTCCCCTGACTAAATTTGAACATCTATGTGTCTCTAACCACCCAGTGCCTCACACGGTCAGCTTTTTCTATAATCTCCTTATTGATGAAACATTGGTGCAACCTCCCCCAGAGTGGCATGGGGAAAGGACCTGGGACACTCCATCCCTGATAATGATTGGTGTAGAGCGATTAAAAATCTAGCAAAGGTCAATAAATAGAACAATAATAGGCAAAACAACTTATGAGAATGTAAAAGTTTTGAAGAAAAATACTGGTCAACGCATTGGCATATTAATTGAAAATGTGTTCATTCTGTCATAAATACTAAATAATATTAATCTGCAATGTAAACAAAGAATTGCTTTCAGTTAACAAAATAATAATAATAAAAAAATTATAATAATAATAATAATAATTTTATGGCTCTTTTCAGGGGATATAAAGTCAAGAATAATCATTTACTGAACAGAAGGCTAGGTCCACAAAATATCACTACTATTGGAAGTGGAAGTTGGTGATTTACAGTAACCAACACTGCATAACTAACCAGAATAATCAATAGAGAGTAGCTGACATCAGCTATTCTCCATTGATCCGAGGAGAAAGATTGGGCACGATGTAAGGAAAAAGGATCACTTGTGTAGATGTGTGGGTGGGAAAATGAGATGAACACGGAGATTTCTTCTGTTACTGGGTAAAATCTCAAAAGTGAAGAGTAACTGGTGGAGGGAAGGGGAATGATCGACTAGCGACTAGATAATTTAATGCTGGATGTTTTGGAATATATCTTTAAAAATTAGTGGCCAGGTCTCTAGCATTGAGGTCTAAAGAGGTAAACTGTGGAGATCAGAGAGGTGAATTGGCTTTTTTTGGCACAGTGAAGGACAGAGTTGTTGTACACTTTGAGTTAGAACTTGTAATGGACAAAACGAGTATGCCAAGGTTGATGCCTTCTGCATCAAGTGGGTCCAAGTATGGGGTGCTGCTTCATCCAGGGAACTTCTCAAAGTTTCATGGTGGTATTTGATAACAAGATCCTCACAGGAGAGTAAACAGATTGGTGAAAAGGAAGACTGGAGAGTGCTTAGAATTTGACTGAATTTCTATATATGTTATACAGAAGGTCTGCATATTGTGAAAGTTAAGAATTTTTGATAGTAAAAGACAGAAGAAAAGCTGGTGAGGAGAGTGAATAAAGTCAGAAGCTGAGCTGACTGAAATAGACCAGATGAAGAGAATTAGGCCTAGGGGACAGGTTAAATATAGAAGCTGGTAAGAAAATGTGATATGTACCAACCAGCAAAATATTCTTGAGAATCTTCTGTGTTTATTTATTTATTATTATTTATAAGTCTTCGACTATGATATCTAATTTCTCATGTAATTACACAATGATATAATGATTAATTAAAAAAATGTGGGATATTTCTTTCCTCATTTGTTTTTTTTTTGCATTTTTAAGCTTCATCAATGAGCCATTGAATGGAGTAATTGAGTTGTGTAATTGCTGAGCAAGGAGTTAGTGATGTAGTATTAACATTACATTTCTGAACTATGCAATGGAATTGGTTTCACTATGAAGTAGCACCAATTAATGATCTTTAGTTTCTCTTTAAGCTGCTATATAAGCTTATGAGGTGCAGGAAAAAAAAAAAAAAGAAATGGGGTAGAATCATGACAGCCACAGAGGCCTTCAGAAGGCCCTTACTGCCATGGCAACTGATCAGCAGTGGGTCCAATAAGATTCCTAAAACAATTGGCTTCTAACTGCCTGGATGTTGTGGTCACCAATGACTGCAGCATCTAGGTGATAACTTTACTGGCATTGCATGCTATCCTTAGACTGTGGAAGTCAGATGCTGAAAATAGTCCATAGACTCTTAATTCTCCCAGAAGGGATGTGAACATCATGGAGTGTTGAGGGGTTTAAGAGGACTTCTGGTCAGTACCACTGCAGACTATTTATTCTCGCTGTCAAAATACCAGAACACTTGATGAATATAACCTGTGAATGGTAGAGTGATATTCTGTGATTTAACATCGTCCTGTTTGGGACATAGTAGCGCCTTAACAAGGGTATGCATTTGACAAGGATTATCCCTGTTAATACCATTATTCATGAATATTATTGGTTTCAGCAAACACTGGTTACATCTTCATTTTGGGGACATGGCAGCACCTTGAAAAGGGTGTGGATTTGACAGGGATTTGCCCTGTTAACAAATTTTTTGTGAGTATTATTGGTTTTATCAAAACAAATCTTTAACAATACCCAAAAATATTTCAGGTCAAGATATTGTTGGTTGTAGATGCTCTGTTTCCTCATCTCTGTCTTTGCTCCCTTCCCCCTCCTACTGCTACACAGATGGATAGCACAGATGAGGAGGAGCTGTGTCATGGTCAACTTTTAGAGCGTGTTGCTGAGGTAGTGTTGCATCCCCCTATGCAGTGGCTGAGCATAGCACAAGTAGGACTAGTGGTGGTAGGTGTGGTGGGTATAGTGCAAGGCATCATGATGGTGGTGCTGAGGAAGAACAAGGAGGCCATGATCCCACATCAGAAGTTCTTACAGGGAGGAGTGGTGGGAATGATCAATAGGGGGATGTCAGCAGGCCTTTAGGTCTGAGAAGTTCAGGAGCAAGTGATGGTGACATCATCGTGATGGTGGAAATTCTTTACTATGCTACCAGATGCAGGAAAGCAGGCAAAGTGCCGTATCTGCAGAGAGAAAGTAAGGCACAGACAGGTTCAAATTTAGGAATAAGGCCTCTATGACAGCACATGGAGAGGCATCACAAAGTCTGGCTAGAAGTATACCTAGTCCTCCAATGCCTGCTGTCTGGTGGCTACAGCTTACGCTACCTCACCACTGCCTGCTGTCCGCTGGCTAGTGGCTACAGTTGCCACTGTGTAAAATCATGTGGTGTTGAGGGTGAGCCACGCCATGCAATTGTAAGTGCGCAGAACAATCCATGCTATCCAGAATTTGACTACTTTCCAGCCAGGATTGGAAATTGTAATCAAATACAATTTTGAAACATTCTGTGTTACAGTTACCAAGAGCCCCCTGCTGTGCACAACCATGTGATGTTGAGGGTGGGCCATTACATGCAGTGGTCAGTGCACAAATCAATACATGCTCTGCAGAATTTGACTACTTCCAGCCAGGCCTGGGTGGAAATTTTTTTATCAAGTCAAATTTTTAACCTACTGCTGTACACCTCCTCCTGCTATATCCTGGCTACTCTTAAAACCACTAGTCTGCCATCATCCTTGCTGCTGCTGCAACCTCCAGCCTGGTAAGGGCTGCGTGGCCAAATTTATTTAAAAAAAAAAATAATTTTTCTACTTCTTGCTCTCCACAGGGTACTACAACTCTTATCAGTCCACCACTTCCTGCCATACACTGGCAAATGCTAGTTTGAAACCTCTTGCCATATACTGGCTTATACCAGGCCTAATAGTCCGCCATCACCCTTGCTGCTGCTACCTACAGCCAGGTCAGGGCCACATGGTCAAAGTTAACAAAAAACAAATTTTTCTACCTCCTGCATTCCACCGGTTACTATCAGTCCCTCTAGCCAATCATCAACCTTGCTGCTGGTAGTTTCAACCATGCCTACACATTCTTCACTTGGCAGATGAAAATGCTGTTGCTACTCCCAAAAAGGCATAATTTTTTTAATGGCTGGAGAAATCTGTGCCATCTTCATTGCTTGTCAGACTAAAAAGCTGTTGCTACTTCCAAAAAGGGCTGATTTTTTGAATGCTTTGAAAAAGCCACTGTGGCTTCCAATGCCTCAGTGTTCATTTTAATACCGGCAGGCATCTACTGACAACCAGGAATACTTGACACTGCTTCTTTTTTAGTGTTGTGGTGTTCCGGTACCGCATCCTATATGGTACCTGTATGGAGGTCCCCATAGCCAGAGTCCCTAGGATGTCGGGGTCCTTCTTATCTAGTCCGGCCCTTTTCACCTCTCATCTAGGTATTAGTAATCTAACAGTTTATTCAGGATTTATATAAATATAATTGTACAAATGTATATAATTGGTTAATTAACTGTACGGAGCATAGCAGGACCTGCGGGTCACGTGATCAGGTAAACTCTATGGTTTTTTCTCAAGGACCTTTGGAGGTCCCTATGACGTATTGCACCCATCATTCCTTGTAACGGTGAGTGACAGTTATTCGGACCAATCAAAGCGGCCTTGTCCCTGCCCATATAAGGAAGCAGCGGCCATTGTTAGCTCTTTTTCCTTGTGGGCTGTTGTTAGAGAAGGATCTGCGCTGCTGTCATCCGTGAGTTTAGGCCCGAGCCTTGCGGCGACGGCTGATCATTACAAAACCGTGAGTGTATCAATCCCTAAGCACTCTGCAAGATCACCGGACCATATCTATCCCCTAAATCCGGACGGATCTTCGCAAATTACCCTGAATTCTGAGACTTATGACAAAAGTCAAGGTCCGCAAAAACTGTCAGTCACTGAAGTGTATGGAGACTGTTTGAATGAGACTGTTACTGTTCATTGGATGTACCCCAAGCCTTTAAGTAAAGTTTACCCTATTTCAAGTTCAACTACCTTGTGGACCTTCAGTCATTATTTGCATGCACCTATCGTTACTGGGAAGGGCGGCGATAGGCCGGAGAATTACCTCAGCATACTAGCCCTCAGCCTGGCGTCACAAACAATAGGGTTAACCTTAACCCCTGATATACTGAAGCAAAACCCTGACTACACTACCCTTACCCCAGAGGCCTACCACAGTGTGAATAAGCCAATGCATTCAAGAAGCTGTTAGTTACCATGGGTTACCACATCGCCATAACTTAGCCTTAAAAACTTTGAAAAACTACTTGAATACATACTTAGCAGAGTTAGAGAGGACTTCAGAACTATTAGGCAGTGTTAGAAATGTGTTTGAGGTTTATTTAAGGGCCGTCTCGCATCGAACTGAGCTGAATGGAACTGAAATTTTGGTGAAACCATTGTGTTGAACTTTCAAGTCTTTACTGCATATTTTGTTTTACATTTTTTCATTTTTTTAACTATCTTCAATTTAGGAGTAGTATTATAGCGTTAGTTTTTCATTCATATCCAGTTTTCAGCACTTTACCTAGCAACTATATACATTACATGTAGGCTTGGTTACCATGCATATGACATTCACATGCAGAAAAAACATTAATAGTTGCCCATAATTTTCTCTCCTGGGATAACTTGCTAGTTTTTTTTCCCCTCTGGGAAAATTAAATAGGACAGCCTAGAGGTTCATTATTCTTTTTTCCTTATAACTAAAGACACTATGCTTCTATCTTAGTAGAACTGTATTTTGCTCATGTAAATACATATGCTATATATAAAGTGCTAACTGTTGTTTGCTGCTATTATTAGGATACAATTCTATCGCTGACCTTCATTCGGTCGTAGTACAGTAAATGCTATAATATTGGATACATTTTACCAGTACAAGATACAGACACTTCATGCTAGTGCACCCAGATCATATTAATTTTATTAATAATATTAATATTATTCTAAAATGTTTATAGAATTGCCAATTATCAGAATGCTATTTGTTTGATCAAGATTTAAAAGAGAACCTCGGCTTATGAGTATTTTTCTAATAAATTCTTGCATTTCCAATTAAATATCAATGCTGGAATGAATTTTCATAGAACTTTCCTTGGTGCTGAACTTCTTAAATTTTTTCTTACACACTTTGACATTGACAGCAGTGATATCCATAGTTATGTAGTAAAAGTGGCACAAGGCATAGCAAATGGTTTTGAAATTCTGGTATATTTCCATTTGTAAATCTGTACCATATTCAGAAGATATTCTTCATTCATCATAGGGACCTGTAGAGGTTTAGAAAAAATAAAATATGTAATGCCTTAAACAAAAAATAATTTACACATGTTAAAATATACCATTTTGTTCTTAAAGATTTAATGCAAGCTATTTGAACATGCTTTTCCTGCCATAAATTTGCTAGTTTTGAAAGGGCACTGATTTTTTTTTCTAACAATAAGTGGGAGCCCTCCTAAATGTCAGAAATGGTTTCTCTGGTAGACACTTCATCAGGTATGGCTCCAACAGAAGGATTTGCCAGTATTTCTTGAGAACTTCCATTATTTCCTTATGTCCCATCCTGCGGCCTGCTTCTCATCTCCCGGGCTGACTGTTATTACTATTATTCTTGCAGCGTCTGAGCAGGGACAGTGGTCAGTGCTTCAGCAGGAGGTGAAGTGCCCCACGTACATGTGCTCTGTCCCTGCTCACACTCTGCGGGAATAATAGTAATAACAGATGGCCCCGGGAGATGAGAAGCAGGCAGCGGGACAGGACATAAGGAAATAAAGGAAGTCTTCCAGAAACACTGGCAAATCCTTCTGTTATAACCATTCCTGAAGTAGTGTCTACCAGGGAAACCAGTTCTGACATTTAGGAAGGCTCCCAGTCTCTGAGTGTCCACCACTCTTACTAGCATCCTTTTCTCTTCTGGATAAGAAGCATTTTCCTGATAATACAATTCATTAATACTTATCTGTTTACGACACATACATAGTACCATATTATGAAATGAATTCACTTCTGCCGTAAAACATACAGTAAAATACTTTAGATTATAAAATAAATTATGTTTTACTCCCTGTAGCCATATTCTACTATGTGCAATAGTGTATACCGTATTTATCGGCGTACAACACACACTTTTAAAACTTAAATTTAGGGCAAAAAGACTGCCTGCGTGTTATACGCCAATAAGCCTTCTGGTCACTGATTTAAAGCGGCCGCAGCAGTGTCTGCTTGTTAAGTATTAACAGCACGGCCACGGCCACTTTAAATCAGTGACCAGTGGCGTCTCCTCCCCGCTCTGTCACTTGTTTTCTCCCACACTATCCACAGGTACTGGTGTGGTGGATAGTGCGGGAGACGCTGATTAAAATGAGCCCTACCTTGTCCGGATCTGCCCGGCCTTTTAATCAGCGTCTCCCGCACAATCCACCACACCAGTTCCTGTGGATTGTGCGGGAGACAAGTGAGTTTCACTTTTCATTTTCCCTCCCCCCTCCCTCATCATTCCCCCTCCCTCCCCACTCCCTCATCATTCCCCCTTTCCCAGCTTTTTATTGTTTTGTTTATCTTCCTTACCTGTCTGCGCTTCGGCAGGTCAGGCGGGGGGGTCTTAGGGGGTCAGTGAAGCAGATGAGTTACGTGCTTCTCTGTGCGGCATCACTTCACTTCCTGTAGTCACAGCCGAAAAGTGACATCCGTGAGGCAGCACAGAGAAGCCGGGAGAGGACGTAACTCATCTGCTTCACTAACCCTGCAAGACAGCCAAAGCGCAGACAAGTAAGGAAAGGGGAAGAGTGATCTTCAACCTGCAGACCTCCAGATGTTGCATAGCTACAACTCCCAGCATGCCCGGACAACAGTTGTCTGTCAGGGCATGCTGGGAGTTGTAGTTTTGCAACATCTGGAGGTCCGCAGGTGGAAGACCACTGGATGCCATAGGAGGAACATGATGGGGGGATGATAGACAGGGGGAAATTATGAGGGGGGGAGTGATGGGGGGGATGAGACAGGGGGAAATAATGAGGGGGGGGTGAGACAGGGGGAATTTATGAGGGGGGAAATGATGGTGGGATGATGAGACAGGGAAATGATGAGGGGAGCGATGAGACAGGGGGAAATGATGAGGGGGGGAATGATGGGGGGATGAGACAGGGGGAAATGATGAGGGGGGATGATGGGGGGATGAGACAGGGGAAATGATGAGGGGGGAATGATGAGGGACATGATGAGACAGGGTGGGGGAAACGATGAGGGGGAATGATGAGGGACACGATGAGATACGGTGGGGGGATGATGAGGGGGGAATGATGGGGGACATGATGAGACAGGGTGGGGGATGATGAGGGGGAATGATGGGGGACATGATAAGACAGGGTGGGGGGGATGATGAGGGGGGAATGATGAAACAGGGTGGGGACATGATGAGACAGGGTGGGGGAAATGATGAGGGGGGAATGATGAGGGACATAATGAGACAGGGTGGGGGGATGATGAGGGGGGAATGATGGGGGACATGACGAGACAGGGTGGGGGGATGATGAGGGGGAAATGATGGGGGACATGATGAGACAGAGTGGGGGGATGATGAGGGGGAATTATGGGGGACGTGATGAGACAGGGTGGGGGGATGATGAGGGAATGATGAGACAGGGTGGGGGGATGATGAGGGGGGAATGATGAGGGGGGATGATGAGGGACATGATGAGACAGGGTGGGGGGATGATGAGGGGGAAATGATTGGGGACATGATGAGACAGGGGGAAATAATGGTGGGGGGAGGCACTAAATGCTTAATGTCTGTATGGCTAGTGGTGGTCTATGACAGGGGGAAATGATGAGACATGGGGGGATGATGAGACATGGGGGGTGGCGATGAGAGGGGTAAATGTGGCACAGGGACTGATAAAAGGGAAGGAATCATGTGGCACTGGAGGGGACGGGACCAAACTGAGGTGCATAAGAAAACAAAGTTGGGAGGATGATGTGGCATTTAGTCCAAGTCATTTATTTAACATTTTGTTTTTTACTTAAAGTTCCCTGTTAAAATTGGGGTGCGTATAACACGCACCCCAATTTTAACAGGGAAATTTAAGTAAAAAAACAAAATGTTAAATAAATGACTTGGACTAAATGCCACATCATCCCCCCAACTTTGTTTTCTTATGCACCTCAGTTTGGTCCCGTCCCCTCCAGTGCCACATGATTCCTTCCCTTTTATCAGTCCCTGCCAGTGCATGTTATACGCCGATAAATACGGTATTGGCACGAGAGAGTATTACATGTGTGGTCTCTAGCTCTAGCTAGGCAATGCATTTATCTAAGTGATAACATTTTATGGGATTTAGTCCCTTAGTTCATTGTTGTATGATATTGTTTCTTTGTATAGATTTATTATATTTGCACTGGTGGTAGATCAAGCGTTTCTGAACATAACAGTAGCCCTTGTCTACTGTACAAATGTTACGAATATGACAAAGAACAGTGTACTTTAAATGGGCACTGTCACCAACTTTATTTTTTGATATGTTGTAGTACTTATGTACTACAACATATCTCTAATATACTTTTATTATTTTTTTTTTCATTAAAAAGGTTTAATTTACATTTAAAAACCGGCTACTGAAAAAGGACTGATTCTGGAGTGGCAATCAGTCCTTTTTCAGTTAGGCTGCACTCGCTCCCTGCCTGTCAATCAGACAGGCGGGAGCGAGCGCACTGGCTCCCTGGCCACTGGCTGGGAGGCCGCTCCTCCCGCACATCGCTGCCGCCACCTCGTTGCCGCCGCTGTCCCTACACGCCCGGGGCGCGTGGCGCGGGGGGGGGGGGTTGGGAGGAGGGAACGGCCTAGTGCCGTAGCGGGGGGGGGGGGGGGGGGGTGGACCGGTCTAGCAAAAAAAAAAAAATAGGATGGTGGGAACTACTCTTTAAGGTTTATTTTTACTAAACTGGCTTAGTTACAACACTGTGGAATTACTCCTCTACTGGTCCTCCAGCTCAGCCAAAGTCTTATTGGATTCAACAACAGCCTTCCACCTACCTCCTTTTTGCTGTGAGCATCACTTTGCCAGACAACTATTTCCTTACAAAAATAATGTACAACTTTTTTACACACACTGAAAAGCTAACCTATGTCTGGGCTGGTGTATATCTGCAACTTTTTGAAAATGTTTGTGCCAAAAATTTGCGACATTAAAAAAAAAAGTTGTAGTTGATAAATCCCTGCAAAAAGCTATCCAAGCCCCAAACCTTTCAAATTGTTTTCCTGAATGAGTGTAAATGTATTACGCAAAATTTTTAGACTTTTAGACACATTGTGACTGTACTTTTAACCACCAAAAAATTTGTGAAAACAATGATAAATTCCATGCAATGTGTCTGTTTCACTTATGTATGCAGCTGTAAAAAATGCTGTCATCATTTTACATATTGGGGAAGAGTTATCAAAACCTGTCCAGAGGAAAAGCTGCTGAGTTGCCCATCGCAACCAATTAGATTGCTTCTTTCATTTTTCAGATGCCTTTTCAAAAAATGTAAGAAGCAATCTGATTGGTTGCTATGGGCAACTCAGCAATTTTTCCTCTGGAAAGGTTTTATTAAATCTCCCCCATTGTGTGCATAGACAACCTGTCACGTACCGGCAGGACTGGAAGTGGATCCTCTGAACCAGAGAGGCGATGACGCGGGTTGTACCAGAGGACCGGTTCTAAGTGGTTACTGGTTTTCATCAGAGCCCGCCGCCGGCGAGATGGACTTGCTGCGGCGGTATCCTCCAATAGCAACTCGACCTCTCTGGTGGCTGATATGGCGTGGTACACAGGGAGCAGGCAAGAGCATAGTCGGACGTAGCAGAGGTCAGGGCAGGCGGCAAGGGTTCACAGGCGAGTATACGGTAGCAAGGGGTTCGGCAACTGGCTAGGCAATAACACTGTAGGGAACGCTTTCTCACAAGAGGCACAAGGCACAAAGATCCGGCAAGAGCAGGAAGGGGCAGGTGTCTTTTATTGGGAATTGACAAGGGAGGTGTGGAACCAGCGCATCAATTACTGGTGCGCTGGCCCTTCAAATTTACTGAAGCCGGCACGCACGCGCCCTATAGAGCGGGGCCGTGCGTGCCGGGAACCAGGAACCAGGGACACCGCACGGGGAGCAGGTAAGCTTAACAGGGACGCGGCACGTGAGCGAGGACCAGCCGCCACGCTAGCCGCGTCCCTGCCAGGCTGAGACCCATGCTCCCGGTCAGTGTGCTTGACCGGGAGATGCCGGGACCCCAGAAGGGGAAACACAGGCAGCGGGCACTCCGGTCCGGAGGTGGAGGCCGGAGCGCTCGCTGTGGCACAACCACTTTTCCATAGACTTAAAGGGGTAATCTACCAGAAAACATCTTATCCCCTATCCAAAGGATAGGGGATAAGATGTCTGATCACAAGGGTCCCGCCGCTGGGGACCACCGTGATCTCCGGGCCAGCAGTGGCGGTGTCCAGAACATGGAAGCTTGGAGCTTCCATGTTCGTGAAATCACACCATGCCCCCTCCATTCATATCTATGGGAGGGGGCTTTAATGGTCCTGGATATGGATCTTGTAACCTGTGTGGCAGATGACACGGGCCGTATCGGGAGCAGAGTCTACGGTGCCACTGGTCTTCACCAGAGCCTGCCACAAGACAGGATGGGCTTGCTGTGGCAGGCGACACCCAGGTTGCTACCCAGGTACAACTCGACCACACAGGTAGCTGGGCAAAGACGAGGTACAGAAGGGTAAGGCAGAAGCGTAGTCGGACTTAGCAGAAGGTCAAGGCAGGCGGCACAGGTGCATAGTCAAAAAACATAGCGGAAGGGTCAATAAACACTGGCAAGGCAACAGACAACAGGGAACACTTAATCTCAGGTTAGGGGCACTGAAGATCCAGAAGGCAGGAAAGGGAGGAGCTGTTTATATAACACAGCAGTGGGAGCAGGCACCAATCAGTGGTGCACTGGCCCTTTAAATTTCAGGCAGCTGGAGATCCTCCTAGGGCGCACACGCCGGGGATCAGAGGGCCGAGCGGAGGCAGATGCGAAGCGGGTCGCGATTCGCATGCGGGCGTGTCCCACGATGTGATTTGCGGCCCAGACAGGAGAGCGAGGCGGTGAGCGCTCACGGTCAGAGCATCGGACAGGAGTACTCACTATTACAGAGGCGTGATGACTAGTAATTAGTCATCACGCCTCCTCCCATAGACATGAATGAAGGGGGCGTGGTGGTTGTGATTGGTAGTCATCTGGCAGAGAGTGGAGTTCGCTCCATGCACCGGATGACTGGGGTGCTACAGCGGAGATAGGGGATAAGATGTTTTCTGCCAGAGTACCCCTTTAACATAGAGGACATGAATGTTAAAAATGCTGCTTTGCCATTGGGCCATTCCCTCAATGGGCACCAGCGTCATGGCAGTGGTGGTCGCCACCCAGCCCCTGACCATTTTATGTTAGGGACAATAGAGACAAACCCAGGTGGCGGTGACATGGCTGGCAGGCTTGCACATTATGATCATAATGTACACTAATGACAAGAGGTGAGCAATTTTTTTTTTTAAACATTTGATTTGGCCGATTCGCCAAATTTTCCACAAAATTTTTTTCATTCCAAATTTATTTGCAGCGAATCGCTATTAAAAATGGCTATTTCTGGCCTCAATAGGGGTGTAGAACAGAGAGCCTCAATAGGGGTGTAGAACACTTTGCCTTGTCATAACATGCATAGGGAGTGTGCTGTATTAGTGAAATAATACTGTTATTCAGTATGACATGCAGATTACAGGCATCGCTATTAGAATCACTGCCGCAGAGCATCTGAATGTGGCAGCAGGGAGATCGTTTGGTGTCAACATTAAAGAGAATAAATAGATTTTTTATGTAATTTTTATTTAATATAATTTGAATTTATTTACTTTTTTGGTACCCATTCTGATGAGCATCGAGCTGGCAGTCTGCCGCGAGGGACTCCCGTGATCATGCACGCGGCACCCCGTTTGTAATCAGTCTGATTACGGGTGACTACAGGGCCGGCGGCGTGTGACGTCACGCCTCCGACCCCGTGTGACATCACGCTCTGCCCCTCAATGCAAGCCTACGGGAGGGGGCGTGATAGCTATCACGCCCCCTTCCGTTGGCTTGCATTGAGGGGCGGAGCATGACGTCACACGCCGCTGCCCCTGTAGTCGCCCGTAATCAGACCCGGAGAGAACACGCTCCGGGGAGTGATTACAAATGGGGTGCCACGTGCATGATCACAGGCGTCCCCAGCGGCAGGACTCCCTCGATTAGGCATCTTATCCCCTATCCTTTGGATAGGGGATAAGATGTGTAAGCACCGGAGAACCCCTTTAATGTCCCTTATGGCATTTACATTGAATAAATAGTTTGATTACAAAAGACCAAATCTAGCAAGGAGTCACATGGGAGCACAATGACAGAGCCTGGAGTTGGCATCAGTATAAGGAGACCATATAGTGGTATAGTGGCTGAATGGCAGAGCCTGGAGTTGGAGGCAGCATGAGGAGAACATATAGTGGCTAAATGACACAGCCTGGAGTGCAGTGGGTGGCAATACCAGTAACCGGTGACAAAGGTGGGTGAAAAAAGGAAAACTTGGCATCAGATGTTTAGCATCAGGCGGGTGGCAGAATCAGAAAAGTAGCTGAGGCAGTTTTTAACTTTTAACCCCTTAAGGACCGTTTTTTTTTTCCGTCTTTGCATTTTCGTTTTTTGCTCCTTGCCTTTCAAAAATCATAACTCTTTCAATTTTGCACCTAAAAATCCATATGATGGCTTATTTTTTGTGCCACCAATTCTACTTTGTAATGACGTCAGTCATTTTGCCCAAAAATCTACGGTGTAACGAAAAAAAAAAATCATTGTGAGACAAAATTGAAAAAAAAAACGCTGTTTTGTAACTTTTGGGGGCTTCCGTTTCTACGTAGTACATTTTTCGGTAAAAATTACACCTGATATTTATTCTGTAGGTCCATACGGTTAAAATTATACCCTACTTATATAGGTTTGATTTTGTCGTACTTCTGGAAAAAATCATAACTACATGCAGGAAAATTTATACGTTTAAAATTGTAATTTCTGACCCCTATAACTTTTTTATTTTTCTGCGTATGGGGCGGTATGAGGGCTCATTTTTAGCGCCGTGATCATAAGTTTTTAGCGGTACCATTTTTGCATTGATAGGACTTATTGATGGAATTTTTTTTCCCGTACGCCATTGACCGTGCGGTTTAATATTTTTATAATTCAGACATTTCCGCACGCGGCGATACCATACATGTTTATTTTTATTTACACTGTGTTTTTTTTATGGGAAAAGGGGAGTGATTCAAACTTTTAATAGGGAAGGGGTTAAATGATCTTTATTCAATTTTTTTTCCACTTTTTTTTTGCAATATTATAGCTCTTATAGGGACCTATAACACTGCACACACTGATCTTTATCATTGATCACTGGTTTCTCATAAGAAACCAGTGACCAATGATTCTGCCGCTTGACTGCTCATGCCTGGATCTCAGGCACTGAGCAGTCATTCGGCGATCGGACAGCGAGGAGACAGGTAGGGACCCTCCTGCTGTCCTGTAAGCTGTTCGGGATGCCGCGGCTATCCCGAACAGCCCACTGAGTTAACCAGCATGGTTTCAGTTTCACTTTAGACGCGGCATTCAACTTTGAACGCCGCGTCTAAAGGGTTAATAGCGCGTGGCACCACGATCAATGTCGCGCACTATTAGACACGGGTCCCGGCCGTTGTTAAAGGCCGGACCCGACCCGCTATGACGCGGGGCCACGCCGTGGCCCCGCGTCATAGATTGGGAGCGGACACATGACGTTCCAGTACGTCATGTGTCCTTAAGGGGTTAATAATATACTTAGGATAAAATATATGGCCTCTAAAAGGTGGAAGGGAACAACGTATTGTCCATTGTAGCAGGTGGGGGTAAAATCTTCCCCTGTAAGGCCCTACTCTCGCCATATTAATTCCCTACTTGGCAAGTGTTACTCACCCTAAAAAGGACAGCCCCACACAGGAACCTCTCCCTATTTCCACCTAAAAACCATGGGAAATGGCAGTGTTTAAAGGGGGAAAAATGAATAGGTTCCTGTGTGGAGTTGCCCTTTTTTGGGGGCGAGTAACACTTGCAAAGAAGGGAATTAATCATGCGTGAGTAGGGTATTACAAGTTATTACCCCCACCGATTACAATGGACCATACGTTGTTCCCTTCCACCTTTTAGAGGTCTTTGTATCACATCAATACTTGGTGGTGTAGGTGGCACATTGTGTATTTTTCACACCTTTCCTCTTGTTTGATTTAAAAAAAAAATTGAGTATGTATATTTTATCCTAAGAAAGAAATTTAAGTTTTAGCTAATGCATATCCTCAATACTTACTTGTGGTTTGATGGCAAGGAATGTCTGCTGGGGAGCAGCACCTTAAACAAGTTTTGCACTATCCATATTTGTGAAGTGTTGGTATGACACCATGGTCAATCTACTCTGATGCATTAGGCATTGGTGGGTTGAAATCCTTACACTTAACACCCGCTCTAATGGCACACTACTGGCCAGGCATGACAGCTTTTCCAGGGCAAACTCTGCTAGTTGTGGCCACAATTCAAGTTTGGCTGCCCAGAAGTCCATCAGATCTTCAAGGTGTGTTGGCATGGTCATGTCAAGGTATGCCCCCACCTGCTGGTTCAGGTCCTTCTCCAGGTCTACCTGCTGATGATGAGTTGCTTCACTATGCGGGTGAAGAAAGCTACGTATCAGTGACTGTAGACTCAGGCTTCTGCTGATGGAGATGGTACTGTTCCTGCCAACCCACCCATCCCTAGCAGCCACGGCAGAGGAAGGTGAGAGCAGAGGGCCCCCCGAGTCAGACCTGTGAGAGTATAGACAATGGTGCAAACAGGCATCGGTCAACTGACCACCTAGGATGTCTCTGTACAAGGTCAGTTTGTCCTTCCTCTCAGTGGGTGTAAAAAAGGCCCCCATTTTGTGCTGGAAGCAAGGGTCCAATAAGGTGGAGAGCCATAAGTCATCCCGCTGCCGAATGGTGATAATTCGGTGGTCACTACATAAGCAAGTGGGCATGCATTGTGACATTTGTGCAAGTGACTAGAAGGGACTCCTTGCCTCCATTTTCACTGCATACTGCCACAGTGTGTCTGGGTCCTCTGTCTCACATTCCTCATAACCTTCTAGCTGCTCTAGCTGCTCCTGCTCCTCCTCTCAGATGACC
The DNA here is from genome assembly GCF_029499605.1 of Hyla sarda. Lineage (NCBI taxonomy): Eukaryota > Metazoa > Chordata > Amphibia > Anura > Hylidae > Hyla > Hyla sarda. The sequence goes on along the minus strand of NC_079190.1, from coordinate 374,464,230 downwards.
AGAAAAACTGTGCCCCTCCCCCTCCTCCATTCGGCCATGAGATGTAGGCGCCATGTCTCCATTGCCCTGACCAGCCATTGTGTCCAACAAGTGTTGAAGTAGAGGAAGCAGTTGTTCATCCCGTAATCCTGGCGACTGACAAATAATGTGGCTTCCTCAGTAAACGGTAGGTGTCATGTATTATCTGCCAGTGGTTGACATTGAAGTTACACAGGCGAGTCCCCCTATCTGCATGGATCATCAAGAAATTGGTGATAGCTTTTCTCTGTTCGTATAGTCGGTCCAACATTTGGAGGGGGGAATTCCAACGTGTGGAAACCTTGCAAATCAGACTATGTTGGGGGATGCCATTCTGATGCTGCAGCTCAAAGAGGGTGTGCTTTGCGGTGTACGTGTTGAAGTGCATGCAAAGTTTCATTCCCATTGTTAGGATGTCTTGCAAATGGGGGGAACACTTCAGGAACTGCTTGACAACCAGATTGAACACGTGTGCCATGCAAGATGCATGTCTCAGGCTTCCTTGTTGCAGCGCAGACAAGATGTTCTTCTCGTTTTCGGTCACCATGTTTCTCATTTCCAGTTTTTGTGGAGTCCGCCATGATTAAATTTCTTGATGAATGACTTTTAGCAGCTCCTCCCCTGTGTGACTCAGTTCGCCAAGGCAAACCATGTGAAGAACAGTGTGACACCACTGTGCCCTGCACACATGGTATGCTGGAGAGGAAGTGAGACTTGACCATGCAGTGGAGGCTGAGGACACGGTAGAGGATGAGGAGGCAGAGTCACACACTTGCCACAGGACCCACAGCCTGAGAGCGTGGAGGCAGAAGCGGCGTGACCTGTCCAAGTTGCTGTTGTTGTGGCTGTGCAGGAACCACATTCACCCAGTGGGCTGTAAAGAACATGTATTGTCCATGACCATAGTTACAGCTCCACACGTCGGTGCTGCCGTGCACTTTGGTACACACTGACAGGCTCAAGGACTTGCCCACCTTCTGTTGCACAAAATTCTGCAGGGCTGGTACTGCCTTCTTTGCAAAGAAATGACAGCTTGGCACTCTCCACCGTGGCTCGGCACAAGCCATTAGTTCTCTGAAAGGTGCAAAATCCACCACTTGAAAAGGGAGGGACTGCTGCACCAGCAAATTGGACAGGCGCACATTCAGCTTCTGTGCCATGTTGTCTCTTGGACATGGCTTCGCTGATGGATAGCTGGCGGAATGACTGACTTGAAGTAGGAGGAGCAGGAGCATCTGGAGCCACAGAAGATGGGTATGACACACAGCTCCCTTCGGCTGAGGTGGTGGAGCCTTGGCTGGCTGAAACAGGGAGCTGCGTGCCACTGGGTGATACAGCAGGCTGGAACACCACATTGGAGCCACGGTTCTCCCAGGCTGCTTTCTGGTGACACTGCATATGTTGACGGAGGGCCGTGGTGCCAACATTGGGACCCTGGTCATGCTTCACCTTCTTCCAACACATCTTGCATTTGGCCAGGTTAACCTCCTCTGAATGCTTGATGTAAAACTGCCACACTGCCGACTAGCTGATTTTCCCACAAACAGTCTGCACGGATTGACTGCTACTGCCGCCAACTCCAGGAACCCCTGTTTCATTACTTCCCGAGAAGGTAGGCTGTCGCGAAGCAGGTGGTCTACCCCGGGCATGTTTGGCTCCAGACTTTCCACTTCTGCCACCACGCTGACTGCCAACAATGCTACCAACTTGCTAGCTCAGCTGCTGCCTCACAGGCAACCTGCAACCCTCTTCTCCTGATTATGATGAAGCCCCTTCTGCACCCCGCTCCCAAGTGCGATCAGCTTCATCATCATTGAGTTGTGTCTGCAACAGTTCCTCAGGTTCCTCAACAGTGTCTGCTTCAGGAGCCTGAATGCTCGCAACACCACCTCCCACGCCACTCTTCTCATCACTACTTGCCCACCTAGCGTAGGAAGCGGCGGATGTCTCCTCCAATTCTTGGATGGGCAATAGCTGCTGACTCTAGGTCCTCTAGATCGTCATCACAAAATAGTGGAGCTGAACCCACAGCATAAGATACTTCTGTGGGTGAGGGAACAGCATAGGACAGAGGCAATGGGAGGACAGGGACTGCTCCTCGGCCATGCCAACTGAAGGTTGTTTCTGAGGAACCCACTGACTGTTGACTGGGGGTGTCAGATGTCACTTGTGATGAAGTGGATGACCGTGTTAACCAATTGATGACGGCAGATGGGTTGCTGGTGGAGACACGACTGCTAGCTGATAATGGGAGCTCAGGCCTCTCGCTGCGACTCCTGCTGCCGCTCGCCCCTAGTCTGCTGCGAACTCTGCCTGATGAATTTAGGCCTCTGACACTCCTCTTTGCACATCCTGGCACTTCTCTGCCTGACATACTTAGTGCGTATATGAGGGGAGTACAATACGCTCCACTACGCTTAAAAAGTATTTGTGTACAACACCAGCCAGTGAGTACTTTTGACTGTACTTTCACAGTATCTAAGCCCTGGAGACTTTAAAGGGGTACTCCGATGGAAAACTTTTTTTTTTTTTTAAATCAACTGGTTCCCGAAAGTTAAACAGATTTGTAAATTACTTCTATTAAAATATCTTAATCCTTCCAGTACTTTTTAGCTGCTGAATACTACATATGATATTTTTTTCTTTTTGGAACATAGTGCTCTCTGCTGACATCACGAGCACAGTGCTCTCTGCTGACATCTCTGTCCATTTTAGGAACTGTCCAGAGCAGCATATGTTTGCTATGGGGATTTTCTCCTACTCTGGACAGTTCTTAAAATGGACAGAGATGTCAGCAGAGAGCACTGTGGTCATGATGTCAGCAGAGAGATCTGTGTTCCAAAAAGAAAAGAATTTCCTCTGTAGTATTCAGCAGTTAATAAGTACTGAAAGGATTAAGATTTTTTAATAGAAGTAAGTTACAAATCTGTTTAACTTTTTGGCACCAGTTGAATAAAAAAAAATATTCAACCGGAGTACCCCTTTAACAGGAATAAAATCGTACACCACTTAAATGTTCGTATGTGGTATGCACTTTTGAGGGGAGAAAAATGCGCTACAGTACGCTTAAAAAAGTATTTGTGTACAGCACGAACCGGTGAGTACTTTTACCTGGCCTTTCACAGTATCAAGGCCCTTGAGACTTTAACAGGTACAAAATAGTACACCACCTAGATGTATGTATGTTGTATGCACTTATGAGGGGAGGACAATGCACTACAGAACGCTTATAAAAATATTTGTGCACAACATCAGCCGGTGAATACTTTTGCCTGGCCTTTCACAGTATCTAGGCCCTTGAGACTTTAACAGGTACAAAATAGTACACCACTTAGATGTATGAATGTGGTATGCACTTATGAGGGGAGGACAATGCGCTACAGTACGCTTAAAAAAGTATTTGTGTACTACACCCAAAATTGCACTCTCTCTCTCAACCTCACTCCCTTCCCTATCAGTGCTTCTAGGCAGGATTTGTGCTTGAGCTGAATCGCTGCTGTTCTGTGCAACACACTGTGCAACACACTGCTCTCTGTCCCTCTCTGTAATAGAACGCTGGAGACTGGGAGGTGAATCACTGCAGTAAGAATGTTTTTCTGTGCAAAACACACTGCTCTATGTCCCTCTCTCTGTGCAACAGAACGCTGACTTCACTAGGAGGTGAATCGCTGCTGGAAAAAAGCTTTTCTGTGCAATAGTGTTGAGCGGCATAGGCCATATTCGAATTCGCGAATATTCGCGAATATATGGACGAATATTCGTCATATATTCGCGAATATTCGCATATTCGTTATATTCCCGTTTTATTTTCGCATATGCGAACATTCGCGTATGCGAAAACTATCATATGTGCATATTAGCATATACAAAATTAACATACGCGAAAATTCGCATATGTGAAAATTCGCATGTGCTAATTTTCGCATATGCTAATTTTCGCATATGCGAATTTTCGCGTGCCAGTCTCACACAGTAGTATTAGAGCCTTCTTTACACCACACAAGCTGGAAGCAGAGAGGGATGATCACTGTGATGTGTACTGTGAAAAAAAAAAAAAAAAAAAAAAAACGAATATTCGTAATTACGAATATATAGCGCTATATTCGCGAAATTCGCGAATTCGCGAATATGCGATATTCGCGAATAATATTCGAATTGCGAATATTCGTGAGCAACACTACTGTGCAACACACAGTGCTGTCTGTCCCTATCTATCTCTCTGCAGTGAAAGGCTGAAGTGACTGGACACAATATAGCTGCCAATTCTATAGGGCTTTGACATCACAGGGGTGACTGGCTGCTGGCTGCATGTGATTCAGGGTCATCCCGCTTACCCTTGTTCCCGCCTTCCCAGGATTCCTTGCCCCTTGTCCTCACATGTGGATCCGCCATTTTAGATGCCCTCGAGTCTGGGCTGCACTAAATGGAGTTTAATTAAGCAACATTTTCCTGAAATTCATTACAAATTGGGATTCGTCAGATTTGATTCGCTCATCCCTACTAATGACCTGTTAGTTTTATATGTATGCTTAAAAGCACAGGATCTTTGTGCAATACATACGTAGCTGTACAACCATGTCTGCTTTTCGCCATTGATATTTCAATGATAAAAATGCAGATGTGATATTATGGATTAATTTTCTTATAAATGAAATATGCCTGAAAAAACACTGTGTTAACATAGCCTAACAGTGTTATGCAGAGCTTTTAGGTCGCTTAGACAGTGTTATACACATGTTTTTGGGCTATTGGTGAAGTACAGGTTTGGACAGGACTAGACGGCGAACTGGCAGAACAGAACTTTCAAAAATTTGCTCACCTTTATTTATAAATACGGTGCAGGAGCATGCATAGTTTTCATATCTATCTCCACCAAAGAAACTGTAGTTATTATTTATAACTATAAACCATAAGCAGAAGGAACACATTAATATATATAGAAAATATTAGCACAGCAATCCACATCTAAAATAGCATTTCTTTTAGTCAAATAAAAAATGACATCAGGTATGCAGCAATTGATGAAGGCTGGTAAAGGAAAATAAGGCCACCAACTACCAGCATGTGAAGACTACAGATCAAAGCAGTTACTATTGAAGACTATGATGTATAGCAAGGCAAGTATGAGTCTATCTGGCAACAGAGGGTATAGGAACACCTGACAAAAGACGAAATCATATTCCACAGCAGTCATTGCCAAAAGCCACATAGAGCCACCATATGTTTTAATTGAAGATTCCTCATCTGCCTAAAGGGAAATCATTTTTGCAGTGAAACACATTTTTACATAGCCTTCCAACAAACGGCTGTTCTCATCAATAAAAGATTTGGTCTGCTAGTTGTGGCAAGCAAAATGTGTAAAAAATATAAAGCAGGTGCAGCTGGGTAATATTTCTCCAGAATTACTCTTCATAAAAAGAGTCTTCACAAATTAATTATTCTGTATGGCAATAAGAAACAGAAGTTTCCAAAGTGCTAATTATAACTAAAGAACATAATGGTAACAGAGTTGTTAGTCTACATAATAGTGGTAGGTGGGGATAATTTAGGCATCTATTTTGTATATCTATGTAATTTGCTTTGACATCAAATATGTCTATATCTATATATTGCACTAAAGTGAATGTAGAAAAAGGTTATTTTGTGATTTTTTTTTCTAGCATTTCTGTTATTTGGTTGCTATTTTTCTTTTTGCTCATTTATTTTGACCATTGTCAAGCTAATCATCCCAGTTTGTTATGGCCAGGCCTAATGGTACCTGGCTCTTCCTAGTACCCCTGGTACTGGTGGGTACTGGGGTACTAATAGGTAAATTAGCGTCAGCTTAACGTAGCTCTACTATTTATTGAAAAAGTTAGTAATACAAAAACACACATAGCCGGTTTAAAAAAAAAAAAAACACCACTGGTTTAAAAAAAAAATATTTTATTTAAATAAAAAAAGCAGGATGCCCCTTCCTTAATCCTTTTGCCATTGGCTTGCTGTATAGTGCAGGGGAATCTATTAAAAGTAACATAAACTAACATGTGGTTCTGACAGAATTGATTCTGTCTGAACCAAACTTTTGTTGAGGTTTGGCCAAGCAGTCAAACCGAACTTTCGTAAATCACTGATATTAAGTTTCCAGACATTTTGTTTTAACCCCTTAAGGACATAGGGCGTATCCATATGCCCCCGTTTCCAAGTCCTTAAGGACCGAGGGCGTGTGGATACGCCCTGAGCATTTCCGGCCCCCACCGCTAGCCGGAGGGGAGCCGGAGCCGGATGCCTGCTGAAATCGTTCAGCAGGCATCCCGGCATATCGCCCAGGGGGGTCATTATGTCCCCCCATGTCGGCGATTGCCGCAGATCGCTGGACAATTCAGTCCAGCGATCTGCGGCAGATTCCGGGTCAATCGGGTCTCCAGTGACCCGATGACCCGGAATTACTGGCTGATCGGGCCGTCAGAGACGGCCCCGAACAGCCATTGCCAGCAGGGGTGAGATGGCACTGGTGCCACCTCACGATCGCCCTGATTCGTCGGCCGGATTACCGGCCGACCAATCAGGGCGCCTGCTGCGGGTGTCACTCCCGCAACCCGCTCCGCCCCTCTTTCGGAGGACGTGAGCGGGTGCGGGAAGACGACCCCCGGTGCTGGGGACCCCGATCCCCGGCATCCCTGTTGGGATCGGGGCCCCAGGAGCAGCGGCGGCGGCGGAGACGACGAGGGACTGACCTGTGCTGCTGGATCGTTGGAGGTGAGTGACAGCCTCCTGCTGTTGCTTAGCAACAGCTCCCAGCATGCAACAAGGGCATGCTGGGAGCTGTAGTTATGCAACAGCAGGAGGCAGACCACCACAACTCCCAGCATGCCCTTATGGGGATGCTGGGACTTGTAGTTTTGCAACAGCTGAAGGCACATTCTTTCTATGTAAAAGTGTACCTTCAGCTGTTGTGTAACTACAACTCCCAGCTTGCACAATCAGCTAAAGTGCATGCTGGGAGTTGTAGTGGTGCATCTGGTGGTTGCATAACTACAACTCCCAGCATGCCCGTTGGCTGTCGGTGACTGCTGAGAGTTGTAGTTTTGCAACAGCTGAAGGCACACTGAGTTAAGTAGTAAACCAGTGTGTCTCCAGCTGTTGCATAACTACAATCCCCAGCATCCCCAGCCAATGTAGTATGCCTCCGGCTGTTGCATAACTACAAGACCCAGCATGCCCTTCCGCTGTCCGTACATGCTGGGGGTTGTTGCTTTTGCAACAGCTGAAGGCACACTGGTTGCAAAACACTGAGTTTGTTACCAAACTCGGTGTTTCACAACCTGTGTGTCTCCAGCTGTTGCAAAACTACAACTCCCATACATGTACTGTGACTGTACCCTAAAAACACTACACTACACTAACACAAAAAATAAAATAAAAAGTAAAAAACACTACATATACACATACCCCTACACAGCCCCCCTCCCCTCCCCAATAAAAATGAAAAACATCTGGTACGTCACTGTTTCCAAAACGGAGCCTCCAGCGGTTGCAAAACTACAACTCCCAGCATGCACTGATAGACCGTCCATGCTGGGAGTTGTAGTTTTGCAACAGCTGGATGTTCCCCCCCAAATGTGAACGTACAGGGTACACTCACATGGGCGGAGGATTACAGTAAGTATCCGGCTGCAAGTTTGAGCTGCGTCAAATTTTCTGCCGCAGCTCAAACTGCCAGCGAGAAACTACTGTGAACCCCCGCTCGTGTGACTGTACCCTAAAAACACTATAAAATAAAATAAAAAGTAAAAAACACTACATATACACATACCCCTACACAGCCCCCCTCCCCAATAAAAATGAAAAACGTCTGTTTCCAGAACGGAGCCTCCAGCTGTTGCAAAACAATTACTCCCAGTAGTGCCAGATAGCCACTGACTGTCCAGGCATGCTGGGAGTTTTACAACAGCTGGAGGCCCCCTGTTTGGGAATCACTGGCGTAGAATACCCCTATGTCCACCCCTATGCAATCCCTAATTTAGGCCTCAAATGCGCATGGCACTCTCACTTTGGAGCCCTGTCGTATTTCAAGGCAACAGTTTAGGGCCACATATGGGGTATCGCCGTACTCGGGAGAAATTGGGCTTCAAATTTTGTGGGGTATTTTTTGCTATTACCCTTTTTAAAAATGTAAAATTTTTGGGAAAACAAGCATTTTAGGTAAAAAAATTTTTTTTTTTTTTACATATACAAAAGTCATAAAACACCTGTGGGGTATAAAGGTTCACTTAACCCCTTGTTACGTTCCCCGAGGGGTCTAGTTTCCAAAATGGTATGCCATGTGTTTTTTTTTTTTTGCTGTCCTGGCACCATAGGGGCTTCCTAAATGCGGCATGCCCACAGAGCAAAATTTGCTTTCAAAAAGCCAAACGTGACTCCTTCTCTTCTGAGACCTGTAGTGCGCCAGCAGAGCACTTTTCACCCCCATATGGGGTGTTTTCTGAATCGGGAGAAATTGGGCTTCAAATTTTGGGGGGTGTTTTCTGCTATTACCCTTTTTAAAAATGTAAAAATTTTGGGAAACCAAGCATTTTAGGTAAAAAAAAAATAAAAAAATGTTCACATATGCAAAAGTCGTGAAACACCTGTAGGGTATTAAGGTTCACATTACCCCTTGTTACGTTCCCCGAGGGGTCTAGTTTCCAAAATGGTATGCCATGTGTTTTTTTTTTGCTGTTCTGGCACCATAGGGGCTTCCTAAATGCGGCATGCCCCCAGAGCAAAATTTGCTTTCAAAAAGCCAAACGTGACTCCTTCTCTTCTGAGACCTGTAGTGCGCCAGCAGATCACTTTTCACCCCCATATGGGGTGTTTTCTGAATCGGGAGAAATTGGGCTTCAAATTTTGGGGGGTGTTTTCTGCTATTACCCTTTTTTAAAAATTGAAAAATTTTGGGAAACCAAGCATTTTAGGTAAAAAAAAATAAAAAATGTTCACATATGCAAAAGTCGTGAAACACCTGTAGGGTATTAAGGTTCACATTACCCCTTGTTACGTTCCCCGAGGGGTCTAGTTTCCAAAATGGTATGCCATGTGTTTTTTTTTTTGCTGTTCTGGCACCATAGGGGCTTCCTAAATGCGACATGCCCCCAGAGCAAAATTTGCTTTCAAAAAGCCAAATGTGACTCCTTCTCTTCTGAGACCTGTAGTGCGCCAGCAGAGCAATTTTCACCCCCATATGGGGTGTTTTCTGAATCGGGAGAAATTGGGTTTCAAATTTTGGGGGGTATTTTCTGCTATTACACTTTTTAAAAATGTAAAATTTTTGGGAAACCAAGCATTTTAGGTAAAAAAATAATAATTTTTTTTACATATGCTAAAGTCGTGAAACACCTGTGGGGTATTAAGGTTCACTTTACCCCTTGTTACGTTCCCTGAGGAGTCTAGTTTCCAAAATGGTATGCCATGTGTGTTTTTTTGCTGTTCTGGCACCATAGGGGCTTCCTAAAGGTGACATGCCCCCCAAAAACCATTTGACGCTCCTTCCCTTCTGAGCCCTCTACTGCGCCCGCTGAACAATTAACATAGACATATGAGGTATGTGCTTACTCGAGAGAAATTGGGTTTCAAATACAAGTAAAAATTTTCTCCTTTTTACCCCTTTCAAAAATTCAAAAATTGGGTCTACAAGAAAATGCGAGTGTAAAAAATGAAGATTTTGAATTTTCTCCTTCACTTTGCTGCTATTCCTGTGAAACACCTAAAGGGTTAATACACTTACTGAATGTCATTTTGAATACTTTGGGGGGTGTAGTTTTTATAATGGGGTCTTTTATGGGGCATTTTTAATATGAAGGCCCTTCAAATCCACTTCAAACGTGAACTGGTCCATGAAAAATAGCGAGTTTGAAAATTTTGTAAAAAATTTCAAAATTGCTGCTGAACTTTGAAGCCCTCTGGTGTCTTCCAAAAGTAAAAACTCATAAATTTTATGATGCAAACATAAAGTAGGCATATTGTATATGTGAACCCAAAAAAAATATATTTTGAATATCCATTTTCCTTACAAGCAGAGAGCTTCAAAGTTAGAAAAATGCAAAATTTTCATTTTTTTCATCAAATTTGGTGATTTTTCACCAAGAAAGGATGCAAGTTACCATAAAATTTTACCACTAAGTTAAAGTAGAATATGTCACGAAAAAACAATCTCGGAATCAGAATGATAACTAAAAGCATGCCAGAGTTATTAATGTTTAAAGTGACAGTGGTCAGAATTGCAAAAAACGCTCCGGTCCTTAAGGTGAAAAAGGGCTCGGTCCTTAAGGGGTTAATATGCAATTTTTGATATGACCATACAGTGTGTTTCTTATCAAACAATTTTTATATAGATCTTCCAGCAGGGCTCAAGTCCATAGTTCACATTTAGGCTACAATGCTTATTTCCTGGAAAATGGTTCCATGCCAAGGCTTCTGTGAGGGAGAGCATCTGTTATGAGATCTACTTCTGCAATGTAAATGGAGATTTCCCCCTTTCTCAGACTATACTTTACATTTGCACCTGAAGAAACGCAGTGGATTATTATTATCCACTTTTTTTCAGAGGTGCAGACTCCTACAGATGAGGTATCTACTTCAAGATAGAAAGGCTTTACTGGATCGGGCTAGACAGAACAGGTGCAGAAGCAAAGGCAGACTTCAACTGAGTAAAATAATCTTCTGCTTCTGTGGACCACGACTTAGAATTACTGTTTTTCTTGGTGAGAGCCACTATCAGGGCAGTCAAGGAGGAGAAATGTGGAATGAATTGAGGGCCAGAAGGTCATGGCCAATTCAGTACCGCAGACAATTTGACTGGATCAATCTGGAGGCCTTGGCAAGAGACAATGTAACCCAGGAACAGAAGACTTGACTTCTCAAAAAGACATTTCTCGAGTTTGACATAAAGATGATTATTCCGCAGGCAACGTAAGACCTGACGCACATTAGTGCGATGCACCTCCAAGTTGGGAGAGAAGATCAAGATGTCATCTAGATAAACCATGACACATGTGTAAAGAAGATCATGGAAGATGTAATTTACAAATTCCTGGAAGACAGCTGGAGTTTTATAGAGTCCAAACGGCATCACTAAGTACTCACAGTGGCCATCACATGTATGAAAAGCAGTCTACCATTCCTCTCCCTCTCGAATCCTGATTAAATTATACGCTCCTCGCAGGTCCAATTTGGTGAAGAGCTTGGCGCACTGCAGATGGTCAAAGAGCTCTGAAATGAGAGGTAAAGGATACCGATTCTTGATGGTAATTTTATTGATACCACAGTAGTCAATGCAAGGGCAAAGAGAGCCTTCCTTCTTCTCCACGAAAAAGAATCCAGCTCTAGCAGGAGAGAAGGATTTCCAGATAAAACCTCTCCGGAGGTTCTCCTTAACCCCTTAAGGACACATGACGTTCTCATACGTCTCCATTTCCGAGTCCTTAAGGACACATGACGTATGAGAACGTCATGTGTTTTACCGGCCCCCCCGCAACCATCTGGAGCGGAGCCGGTGCCCGATGCCTGCTGAAATCGTTCAGCAGGCATCGGGGCATATCGCCCAGGGGGGTCATTATGACCCCCCATGTCGGCGATGGCCGCAGATCGCTGGACAATTCAGTCCAGCGATCTGCAGCGGATTCCGGGTCAATCGGGTCTCCAGTGACCCGGTGACCCGGAATTATTGGCTGATTGGCTGAACAGCCAGAGCCAGCAGGGGTGAGGTGGCACTGGTGCCACCTCACGATTGCCCTGATTCGTCGGCCGGATTACCGGCCGACCAATCAGGGCGCCTGCTGCGGGTGTCACTCCCGCAACCCGCTCCGCCCCTCTCCCGGAGGATGTGAGCGGGTGCGGGACGTGCACCCCGGGTGCTGGGGACCCCGATCCCCGGCGCCCCTGTTGGGATCGGGGCCCCAGGAGCAGCGGCGGCGGCGGAGACGACGAGGGACTGACCTGGTGCAGCGAGGATCGTTGGAGGTGAGTGACAGCCTCCTGCTGTTGCTTAGCAACAGCTCCCAGCATGCAAAAAGGGCATGCTGGGACTTGTAGTTTTGCAACAGCTGGAGGCACATTCTTTCTATGGAAAAGTGTACCTTCAGCTGTTGTGTAACTACAACTCCCAGCTTGCACAAACAGCTAAAGTGCATTCTGGGAGTTGTAGTGGTGAATCTGGTGGTTGCATAACTACAACTCCCAGCATGCCCGTTGGCTGTCGGTGACTGCTGAGAGTTGTAGTTTTGCAACAGCTGAAGGCACACTGAGTTAAGTAGCAAACCAGTGTGTCTCCAGCTGTTGCATAACTACAATCCCCAGCATCCCCAGCCAAAGTAGTATGCCTCCAGCTGTTGCATAACTACAACACCCAGCATGCCCTTCCGCTGTCCGTACATGCTGGGGGTTGTAGCTTTTGCAACAGCTGAAGGCACACTGGTTGCAAAACACTGAGTTTGTTACCAAACTCGGTGTTTCACAACCAGTGTGCCTCCAGCTGTTGCAAAACTACAACTCCCGGCATGCACTGATAGACCGTACATGCTGGGAGTTGTAGTTTTGCAACAGCTGGATGTTCCCCCCCCAATGTGAACGTACAGGGTACACTCACATGGGCGGAGGATTACAGTAAGTATCCGGCTGCAAGTTTGAGGTGCGGCAAAATTTCTGCCGCAGCTCAAACTGCCAGCGAGAAACTACTGTGAACCCCCCGCCCGTGTGACTGTACCCTAAAAACACTACACTAACACAAAATAAAATAAAAAGTAAAAAACACTACATATACACATACCCCTATACAACCCCCCTCCCCAATAAAAATAAAAAACGTCTGGTATGCCACTGTTTCCAAAACGGAGCCTCCAGCAGTTGCAAAACTACAACTCCCAGCATGCACTGATAGACCGTACATGCTGGGAGTTGTAGTTTTGCAACAGCTGGATTTCCCCCCCCCCCCCCCCAATGTGAACGTACAGGGTACACTCACATGGGCGGAGGATTACAGTAAGTATCCGGCTGCAAGTTTGAGCTGCGTCAAATTTTCTGCCGTAGCTCAAACTGCCAGCGAGAAACTACTGTGAACCCCCGCCTGTGCGACTGTACCCTAAAAACACTACACTAACACAAAATAAAATAAAAAGTAAAAAACACTACATATACACATACCCCTATACAACCCCCCTCCCCAATAAAAATGAAAAACGTCTGGTATGCCACTGTTTCCAAAACGGAGCCTCCAGCTGTTGCAAAACAACTACTCCCAGTATTGCCAGATAGCCATTGACTGTCCAGGCATGCTGGGAGTTTTACAACAGCTGGAGGCACCCTGTTTGGGAATCACTGGCGTAGAATACCCCTATGTCCACCCCTATGCAAGTCCCTAATTTAGGCCTCAAATGCGCATGGCGCTCTCACTTTGGAGCCCTGTCGTATTTCAAGGCAACAGTTTAGGGCCACATATGGGGTATCGCCGTACTCGGGAGAAATTGGGCTTCAAATTTTGGGGGGTATTTTCTGCTATTACCCTTTTAAAAAATGTAAAATTTTTGGGAAAACAAGCATTTTAGGTAAAAAAATATATATTTTTTTACATATGCAAAAGTCGTAAAAAACCACCTGTAGGGTATTAAGGTTCAAATTACCCCTTGTTACGTTCCTCGAGGGGTCTAGTTTCCAAAATGGTATGCCATGTGTTTTTTTTTTTGCTGTCCTGGCACCATAGGGGCTTCCTAAATGCGGCATGCCCCCAGAGCAAAATTCGCTTTCAAAAAGTTAAATGTGACTCCTTCTCTTCTGAGACCTGTAGTGCGCCAGCAGAGCACTTTTCACCCCCATATGGGGTGTTTTCTGAATCGGGAGAAATTGGGCTTCAAATTTTCGGGGGGTGTTTTCCGCTATTACCCTTTTTAAAATTGTAAAAATTTTGGGAAACCAAGCATTTTAGGTAAAAAAAATATATATTTTTTTACATATGCAAAAGTCGTGAAACACCTGTAGGGTATTAAGGTTCACATTACCCCTTGTTACGTTCCCCAAGGGGTCTAGTTTCCAAAATGGTATGCCATGTGTTTTTTTTTTTTGCTGTTCTGGCACCATAGGGGCTTCCTAAATGCGGCATGCCCACAGAGCAAAATTTGCTTTCAAAAAGCCAAATGTTACTCCTTCTCTTCTGAGACCTGTAGTGCGCCAGCAGAGCACTTTTCACCCCCATATGGGGTGTTTTCTGAATCGGGAGAAATTGGGCTTCAAATTTTGGGGGGTATTTTCCGCTATTACTCTTTTTAAAAATGTAAACATTTTGGGAAAACAAGCATTTTAGGTAAAAAAAATTTTTTTTTTTACATATGCAAAAGTTGTGAAACACCTGTAGGGCATTAAGGTTCACGTTACCCCTTGTTACGTTCCCCGAGGGGTCTAGTTTCCAAAATGGTATGCCATGTGCTTTTTTTTGCTGTTCTGGCACCATAGGGGCTTCCTAAATGCGGCATGCCCCCAGAGCAAAATTCGCTTTCAAAAAGCCAAATGTGACTCCTTCTCTTCTGAGACCTGTAGTGCGCCAGCAGAGCACTTTTCACCCCCATATGGGGTGTTTTCTGAATCGGGAGAAATTGGGCTTCAAATTTTGTGGGGTATTTTCTGCTATTACCCTTTTTAAAATTGTAAAAATTTTGGGAAACCAAGCATTTTAGGTAAAAAAAATATATATTTATTTACATATGCAAAAGTCGTGAATCACCTGTAGGGTATTAAGGTTCACATTACCCCTTGTTACGTTCCCCGAGGGGTCTAGTTTCCAAAATGGTATGCCATGTGTTTTTTTTTTGCTGTTCTGGCACCATAGGGGCTTCCTAAATGCGGCATGCCCCCCAAAAACCATTTGTCGCTCCTTCCCTTCTGAGCCCTCTACTGCGCCCACCGAACAATTAACATAGACATATGAGGTATGTGCTTACTCGAGAGAAATTGGGTTTCAAATACAAGTAAAAATTTTCTCCTTTTTACCCCTTGCAAAAATTCAAAAATTGGGTCTACAAGAACATGCGAGTGTAAAAAATGAAGATTTTGAATTTTCTCCTTCACTTTGCTGCTATTCCTGTGAAACACCTAAAGGGTTTATACATTTACTGAATGTTTTTTTGAATACTTTAGGGGGTGTAGTTTTTATAATGGGGTCTTTTATGGGGTATTTCTAATATGAAGACCCTTCAAATCCACTTCAAAACTGAACTGGTCCCTGAAAAATAGTGAGTTTGAAAATTTTGTGAAAAATTTCAAAATTGCTGCTGAACTTTGAAGCCCTATGGTGTCTTCCAAAAGTAAAAACTCATAAATTTTATGATGCAAACATAAAGTAGACATATTGTATATGTGAACCCAAAAAATATATATTTTGAATATCCATTTTCCTTACCAGCAGAGAGCTTCAAAGTTAGAAAAATGCAAAATTTTATTTTTTTTCATCAAATTTTGGGATTTTTCACCAAGAAAGGATGCAAGTTACCATAAAATTTTACCACTAAGTTAAAGTAGAATATGTCACGAAAAAACAATCTCGGAATCAGAATGATAACTAAAAGCATTCCAGAGTTATTAATGTTTAAAGTGACAGTGGTCAGAATTGCAAAAAACGCTCCGGTCCTTAAGGTATAAAATGGCCTGGTCCTTAAGGGGTTAATATACAGAGACATAGCTTGAGTTTCTGGCACCGAAAGAGGGTAGATTTTTCCCCGGGGAGGTGTAGTGCCTGGCAGAAGCTCAATAGGACAATTATAGGGTCAATGTGGAGGAAAACTTTTGGCCTGTTTCTCTCAAAATACATCAGCAAAGTCTTGATAAGGAGAGGGCAGACCCGGCAGAGAAGAAGGTGCAGAAAGAGAGGGCTTCAATTGTGATGCCACCAGGCAGTGTTTCTGACAGTCTTAAAGGGTACCTCTCATCAAATAAACTTTTGATATATTTTAGATTAATGAATGTTGAATAACTTTTTAATAGCATGTTAATGAAAAATATGCTTCTTTATATTGTATTTTTCCCGATCAGTCCTGTCAGCAAGCATTTCTGACTCATGCTCGAGTCCTAAACACTCAGAGCTGCCAGCCTGCTTTGTTCACAGCCAAACAGGCTGTGAACAAAGCAGGCTGGCAGCTCTGAGTGTTCTCCTTTGTGAACAAAGCAGACTGGCAGCTCGTAGTGTTTAGGACTCCAGCATGAGTCTGAAATGCTTGCTGCCAGGACTGGTAGGGAGACCCCTAGTGGTCATATCTTCAAAGTGGAAAATTAAATAGAAAGAAGAATATTTTTTAATAACATGCAATTGTGAAGTTATTCTGCATACATTAATCTATAATATATCAAAAGTTTTTTTGATGAGAGGTATCCTTTAACCTAAGCTAGAAATTTCTCCTGTTTGCCAATTGAGAACCGGTGCATGAAGTAGCAACCAAGGTAAACCCAAGAGGATTGCTGAAATACAGTAAGGAAGCACATAGAACACAACTTTCTCCCTGTGCATGGTGGGAGGATCTGTGTGGTATTGCACTGTAAAATTCAAACTTTCACCATTGATGGAGGATAGGTATAGGGGTTTGCAGAGCCAAGACACTGGCAGAGACGATACTTGTGGACCAGGGAGTCATTGATGAAATTCCCTACAGAACCAGAGTCCAAGAAAGCAGAAGCTTGAAATTAAATCCCAGAAGAGGTATGGATTTAAAAGGGCATAGACAAACGAGGAGAGGAGATATTCAAACCAAGGGATGCCTCTCCAAGGAACCCTAGGTGCATGTGTTTCCTGGATGGGGACGACGAAGAGGACAGTCTTTGAGGAAATGCTCCGGACTGGCACAATAAAGGCAAAGATTTTCCTCACAACGATGGGACCTCTCATGCTGCGACAGATGCAAGCAGTCCACTTGCATAGCTTCTTCAGCAGGAGGTATGGCAGGAGACTGAGGAGTCCACTGGAACACCGGTGCCAGTCGAGGGAAATGATGGGTTCGAGCAGGTTCATGCTCGAGATGAATTTCCTCTTGCCTCTCGGCAAAACACACATTTATACGAGTGGACAGAAGAATAAGCTCACTCAAGGTAGAAGGAAGATCCCGTGCGGCCAAAGCATCTTTGACCCTGCTGGAAAGACCCTTTTTTAAGGTGGCACAAAGGGCTGCATTATTCCAAACCAGGCCTGAAGCCAGGGTACAAAATTTGACCGCATACTCACTGACAGAAGAATCTCCTTGGCGGAGGTTCAGAAGCGTAGTTTCTGCAGAAGAAGACCAAGCAGGCTCTTCAAAGACGCTGCAGAATTCAGCGAGGAAAGCTTGTAGGTTGGTAGTCACCGGGTCGCTTCTGTCCCGGAGAGGAGTAGCCCAGGCCAGCACGCAGACTAACCACAAAGGCCACCTTGACCTGCTCTGTCGGAAACTGATCAGCCATTAGTTCGACATGCATGGAGCACTGGGTCATGAATCCCCTGCACAATTTAGGGTCACCTTCATACTTTGTTGGCAGGGATAAAGGAAGTTTGGAACCGAGGGAAGCTGCAGATACCGGAGGAACCACTAGAGCTGGTTGCGGCAGTTGCTGCTGTTGTTGCTGTTGCTGTAGTTGCTGCTGCTAGACTGTAAGGAGCTGCTGCATCATAGAGGACAGTTGATTTAACTGCTGTGCTTGTTGCGCAATACTGCTGAGCTATAATAGAAGATAGATCTGGAACATCCAGGAGAGGCCCCCCCCAGCGGGATCCATGGCAGGATCTTACTGAAAAGGCTGAGGAAAGGTGGATCCACTGACCTGTGGAGATCATGGCATGGGCAATACCAGGGAGCGGAATCTAAGGTGCTGCTGGTTTTCACCAGATCCCGCTGCAAAGCAAGATGGTTTTGCTGCGGCATGCGGCACCCAGGTCACTAACCCTGGTACGATTCATCCCTACAGGCAGGCAAGGAATAACGTGGCACAGGAGGTCAGGGCAGGTGGCAAGAAGTGAGGTATGGTCACGAAGCAAGTAGGTCAGAAGGCAGGTGGCACAGGAGCAAGGTCAGTGTACTTAGAAAAAATCAGAGGCAGGCGACACAAGAGCAAGGTCAAAATATGTAGCAAGGGTCAGGCACTCTGTGAGACAAGACATAGGAATATGCTTTCACTAAAGCAACTAGGCAACAAAAATCCGGCAGGGGTCAAGGGGAAGTGAGAGTTACTTATAGGGTCAGTGCCCAATTATTGGTGCGCTGGCGCTTTAAATCTCAGAGAGTCGGCACGCACATGCCCTAGGAGATGGGGGCGCACGCGTCAGCAGAGAGAGAACATAGAGGAGCGTGGAACACTGTGGAGACAGCACGGGGCGGAGAGATAGAAGTGCGCCCATGGCCAACATGCTTGGCCACTGGGCCACTAGTAACAGAAACAAACAGGATTAAAAAGCTAAATAGGTTTCTTAAAGGGTTAATTTAAGTTAACACACTTATCCACACATTCATAGCATATTGGATAAGTGTAAGATTGTGGTGGGGATCTGACTTCTGGGAACTCCCACAATCTCAAGAATGGGACCCTGAGTCTTTCTTTTGAATGGAGTAGAACACTACCATAGGCCGGCATTTATCATTGTAGGTGTAAGTGAAGCATTTTTCTACACCTTTTTTGTGTGTGCTGGTAATGTGTAGGAGCACCAAATATATTAAATGGTCACAGAGCATATGATAAATTTTGTTCAGGTCACATTTTCTGAAATTTCTCTCTTCACATACACCAAAAAGCTAAGCTAAGTCTGGGCTGGTGTAGTTTTAGAAACTTTTCAGTGGCTTTTACGCCTTTTTTGTGCCTTTTCACAAAAAGGCGCTGTTAATAAAACCCTTCCATATCATGTGTATTGCCAAAATCAGTGGATTGCAACTCAAAATCAGAAGAAATTGTTTAAAATAAAAGGCGCAAAAAAGGTGCAAATAAACCCTGCTTGCACCTTTTTTGCGCCTTTTCTAGACACAAAAAACAGTCTAAAGACAATGATAAATGTCGGCCATTGTCTATGGAGCTGCCGGTGATTGCTAAGTCTATTTTTTGGTGGCTCGATAGACAATAGATGGAGTGGGAGGGCGCACATACACTCCATTCAAAACAACAACTCAGGGCCCTGTTCTCAAGATGGTAGGGGATTCAGTGGTCATAACTTCCAACGTTCTAACACTTATCAAAATCCTGCAGATAGGGGATCAGTGTGTTGACTCAGGATGCCTCTCATATCCATTGACCCATGAGACACCACCTTCTCAGCTCTGTTGAGGCTTTTGATGATGGTACTTTAAATCCCTTGAAGTAAAAACTAAAATTTGACCATAATATAATGAACATTGATTTTATTTTAAATCAGAAAACTATTCAGGAGTGTACATAATAAATTATTCTTATGATTAAAATTAAAAATGCTTGCCAAACACTGGTATTAAATGATCACTGCAAATGAAATTTGCAGCAAAAATCTTGCTTACCTGACTTCCAGTACATTTATTTTCTTTTAAACACTTTAAGATACTTTTGTGCCTTTCCCATCAAATGTGCATGGCCTATCTTGAATAAGGGACAGGGCTTTGCTGAAACGGTATGGTCTGAAAGTGTGGCATTATTTGCCAAAAATGCATCAAGATTTTGGCGCAGAATGTTGCAAATAAGTAAATCAACTAATACTTGCTCTAAACATAGATAGACAAGACAGTATAAAATTAAGTCAAATTTAATGTTAACTGTTGTTTTAAAAACTTTTCTCCATTTGATTCAACAAATTAATTTTTTCATTCATTTATTTTTTTACATTTTTTTTTAACTGGAGAATCTTGCAAATGTATTGCACTACTTTTATGCACACTCTAAGGTCTTACAGAGTTTTAAGAGTTAATATTTGCTGCATTCAATGTACAGCTGAAAAGTTATGTATCATTGCCTATCCGATAATTGCAGGAGAAAGTCCCTCGTCCAACCAACCAGTTCGATTAGTCATGCCCTGAGCTTAGCCAGAGTCCCATGTGTGTCTCTCAGCTCTGGTCTTCCTGAGGAGAACAGACATAGTTGTCTTAATGCTAATGTTAGACACAGCTTCCATATAAGCCAGGTGTCACCTATCTAGTCTATAATTATTGGTTGTTCCTGTTTCTTGTTTCAGTCGATAATACTCTCTACTACATTTTAGCTCCAAAGAGGAAGAATTATAGTGTTTTCAAGAGAGGAGACCTTGTACAAGGGTCTATGAGGGTTATTTATCAATAATGGTCTTGGCTAGATCATCTTTGTTGTTTGTCTAGATGCGTTTTTTTTGGCGGTGCTGCTCCAAATTTATCATATTGTTGCAGTGACCATGATAAACTTAATGCAGATCTGCACCCAGATCATTTTCCACCGCCACTTTCAGATCATGTCTACTTCAGATCATGTCTACTTATGAGGAGCTTGTTTGATCACGGGGGGCCCGCCGCTGGGACCCCTGTGTGATCTCCATGCAGCACCTGCATTCTATGCGGAGCTGCGTCTCCATTCTCAGAAACCTCTTTGTTTCCGGGACTGGAGACTTTACGTCACGCCATGCCCCCTCCATTCGTGATGACCATCATGCCCCCTCCCATAGTCATGAATGGAGGAGGCGTGGTGTGACATCACAAGGGGGGTATGGCATGACATCACATCTCCTGTACCGGAAACAAAGAGGTTTCCGAGACTGGAGATGCAGCTCTGCATAGAATGCGGGTGCTGCATGGAGATTGCAGTGAGCAGACATCTAATCCCCTATCCTTGATAGGGGATAAGATGTATTTTTCCGGAATACCCCTTTAGGTAGCTGACAACTGACAAAAAGTTGTACCATCCTGCCACGTGACCCAAACATCAGGTACTACTACATCCAGCATAACCCTCGTCATCAACCCTAATGGCTATTGCACATCAGTAACCCCCCCCCCCTTCCCTGTATGCCATTTATATTAGTGTAGTGAATAAATCACCCCCCATCACAGGACCAGCCTGTTTAGTGCTTAGTGTAACCTTTTTTGCAGTTTCCTGTATATCCTTTCAAATAACACCTTGCAAAATCACTTCCCCCCTTCAAATGCCATCTTTAGTACGGTACTGTGTTATACAGAAGCCTAGCACACTGCAAGTCTGTTCAGTGCACTTTTACCAGCGCTATGTCATGGTATAGCAGAAAGTATATCACATGTTGTGATTGACTTGACAAGTAAGAGAAGTCACTTTGTGTGTACTCTTGCCAAACAGCTCAACTCTGGTCCCACCCCCTGAACTGGAGTAAATGAAATATGGCTAAGCACCAAAGGGGGACACACAGTCTTAAATAATAAATCAGTCAATAACAGGCACACTACACAAACCACCCCCACTTCAGCTGACATAAAATTAATGTACAAGTCTACTGTGCACTGGAAGATCAGACTAGAAACTCACAAAACAGTGGTGCAACAAACAAGCTTGATACATGATCCCCTTTGTGCATCAATTCCATATAACTCTGCATTTTTCCAATCTACAGTTATTCCTCCTGGAAATTCCTCCTGGAGGAATGGGCCAAAATACCAGTAACAGTGTGTGAAAACCTTGTGAAGACTTACAGAAAACGTTTGACCTCTTTCATTGCCAACAAAGGGTATATAACAAAATATTGAGATTAACTATTGTTATTGACCAAATATTAATTTTTCACTGTAATTTGCAAACATTAAAAATCAGAAAATGTGATTTTATGTATTTTTTTTTCTCATTATGTCTCTCATAGTTGAGGTATACCTATGATGAAAATGACAGGCCTCTTTTTAAGTGGAAGAACATCTACAATTGGTGGCTGACTAAATACTTTTTTGCCCCACTGTATATCACATTGCATCTAAGTCTAAAATTATTTGCCAAGTTATATTTCTGTTCCAAAGCCAACAGAAGAACTTTATGATTAACTAACTCTTAAAACTGGAGATATTGCAAAATACATAAAACTACAGATTAATATATACATTTAAGAGTGCTTATGGAGAAAAAATAAAAAGATTTTAGGGACAAGGTCCAACACAGCAGAATTTCTGGACACTAAGTTAAATATAACACCAGCTGCTCAGGCTTTATTTTATCAGTGCATATTAACTAATATGTGCATTCATATAAAACAATAAATACAGCAGGTATTGCTCTGTTTAACAGTTATTCTGGCCAAAAACATGGATGTGTCACAGATGGAGGTGGCACCTCTGGGATACCTACTAATATTTACTCCTTTTTGACTGGAAAATGACAGTGTTAAGAGGCAGGTCAAAATTACACCTATGGTCATATCAGTGCATGAATGCCTCAAAATAGCACCATTTTTGCCGCCCGCACGATCCTGAACTGTGCAGAATCAGACCAAGGCTCCTGCTTTCTCCATAGCAGTTATACCTGGCATGTGCCCCAGTATACTGCAAACCTATGGGGATGGGTCACATGCTAGGTATCAATAGGGATGGGGCCTTGATCTGACACTGCACTGTTATGAGTGGCGGGGAGGCCGCATGCCAGATATTACTAGGGATGGAGCCTTCATCTGATACTGCACTGTTACGAGTTGTGTAGAGGCAGCAAAAACAACACTATATCGAGGTGTTAATGTGCTGATTTGGTAATAGGTGTAATTCAGAAAAATGACAATAGAACACGATGCTGCTCTATATTCATTTTTCATAAAATGTTGCAGTTACACTTTAATAGCTGAAGCACAGACCTGTGTTTTGCACAAATATGCAGACCAATATATGGAGAGTAACTTCAAATAAATTAACCCATAGATCCCCATTGAGGTAATAAAAAAACAACAACATCTTTACCATATATTAAAAACCCATAACCTTAATTTCTAGTGTTCCTCTTGACAAAGCCACTGCTCTGGGGCGAAACATGTTGAGGGGGGCTGAGTACTAGGTTATAATATTGTGCGTAGCTCCTATCGTCTGCATGTACAATGCAGGTGCATGCAGTTAGTGTGATACATCCTGACATTGTAAGGTCAGGAGACCTTATTCTAGTAGCACTTTTTCAGTAGCACTTTAGCCAATAGGAGACTATAGCACTAGTAATTTAAAATAAAATGTGTGTGATTTTCTCTAGAAAGGGTTTTTAATATATGGGAAAGATGGGTATTTCTGGATTACCTCAATAGTGATTTATGGGTCAATTAGACCTGTGTTTTGCACACTATTTTATAGCACACATGACTTGATATCTCCAATTAGAAAAAGCTTAAGGAAGTAGCTTATGACATCAGCTTTTGATGTCATGATGTCAAGTAAGACATTTTTTAAAAAGTTATTAATACTCACAAAAAACAACATGTATTTACATTTACTTTTTTAAACAAGGAAAGTAACAATGGTGGTCTAAGACAAAATTGCCACTAAGGGTATGTCTACATGGCAGAATGTTCATGCAGAATTCCGCATGAATATACCTCACAGATATTCTGCAGCAGCAGAGTCCTATGGATTTCAATGGGATTCTGCTGCTCTGTTCATATGGTAGAATTTCTTGATTCTGTCATCAATGTTCAATGTTTTAGCAGGTTCTGTTTGGAAAGGCATAGCTATCTATGAGATGGTGCATTTCCAAGTGGTCCTAGTGCCAACATGTACTGCCATTGCTCCGCTGTCTGTGTAATGTTGACATGGAAATCATCCGTGCGGACATTCCACCGTGTTAACATAGCCTAAGTGTCACTGACCCAAAAAACATACAGCGTGCCACTGTGGAATTGTGGATGGTATGCTGAGGGGACATTAATCTGATGCAGTAATAGGGAGACTGCACAAATGGTTGGGTGATGGTGGTCCTTTTTTTCCCAGTTGCACCAGTTGACATGAAAACATAGTTTTCTCCAGACCCTTTAAGGGTGCATTGACATATTATTTTCATTCTCCAGCAGCTGAATTTGGTGTCAAAAAATGGATGCCTGCGGGACCATGCTATACCACATTTATGTTAATAAGCCAACCAGAATCAGCTAGTGACTCCAGTTAGCTCATTTTGCAACCATATCCGGTTTCTGAACTGGGCTGAAAAGCACAGCAGACCATGGTTTCCTGTCAAAGACTGGATATGGTCGCAATATGAGCTGAGTGGAATCACTAGCTTTTACTCTGGTCAGCTTAAAGGGATATTCCAGGGAAGTTAAGAAAAAAAAAAATTAAAAATGCCCCAAAGCCACCACAATAGTTGTTCTGTGTCCACACTAGTTATCCATGTGGTTTTGGCAGCTCCTTTGGCTCCTGATGTCTCCTAAATACTTTTTCCTTGTTTGCAGCACAGACTACAACTCCCAGAAGTCAGTGCAGCTCTGTGTAATGGCTGCCAGCCAACTGCTTCCACTATCTGTGTGCATGCTTACACTGCAGCTCTCACACACACACACACTGTACAGGTCTTTTCTTTCAGACTATCCTTCCCCCAGCAATAAATCATGCTGTGCTCTGAATGGCAGCAGTCAGTGAAAGAAAAACGGCAGAAAAACAGCAGCTATGTGCTCAGTTGTGACTGAGAATCTTCCCTGCTTTTCTCTCACGGCACACTAGCTCCTCACACAGGGAGTTGTGGCTGTACAGCCAAAGCTCTAGACCAGACAGAAATCATCACGTGTTGTTGTCTTGAAGGGAGGGGCTAGGTCTCAGTGAAGAGACAAGGTGGATCTGAGAATAATGTTTTTCTCTTACTCCCTGCATGTAAGTGACAGCTGAAAGAGGGAAACTGCTCAATATAGATAATGAATGATATTTAGACAAATACATAAGTTGGTGAGAGGGAAAGGATGGGCTATGGGTTTTGTTCCCCGGAGTACCCCTTTAATGAAATGAAGGGGGATCGTACAGGTTTGGCAGGAGACAATTCTGAAATTCTCCCACCAGAGCTTGCTGCTCAATGCACCCTTACAATTACAAGGTTTAAAGGGGTACTCCACTCCTAGACATCTTATCCCCTATCAAAAGGATAGGGGATAAGATGTCTGATCGCGGGGGTCCCAGATCTCAGTGCAGCACCCAGCCTTCATTCAGAACGCTAGGTGTGGATTGTAGGGGACGTGATGTCACCCCCTCCCATAGACTTGCATTGAGAAGGGCGTGGCTGTGACATCATGACCCCCGTTGGCGAAATGGGTACCTCTTTAAATAACGTTTGCTTGGGATACCAGTACCCTTATTAGAAGGTTATGATAATACTAGTTGACTCACTGCATAGTGCTAGATAGGAAGAAACTAAATCTAAATCATGTGTATATGGACATGTTAATTCTGCACTGACTAAGTGTGACAACTGTTCAAAAAATACACAATAAAACATGCTGTTTGTATCAGTCATTCTCCTGGGATCCTCAGTGTAAATGCTGGTCCTTGCCAGATTCCTGTGTTGCATACCACTTTTTCCATTAACCTGGGCATCACTATCGTTATATAGAATGAAACAGTGTTCGGTAACTTGTGTTTGTAGTGCGTAAATGATAAATTTATTGTTCTAGACACATTTCTCCAATCTTCTCCCTTCCTCAGTAGACACAGCATAAAAAAGAAAAAAAGTCACACGTGTGTTTTCATTTACTATACCCTTATTTTACATGACAATTGTTAATAATAAATTGTTTAGTAATGCACATGAACTTAGATTCTGACATACAGACTATTACTCCTTTGGGAAAGCATAACTGTCATTTTTTTAACATGGGTTTGATACATGAAGGGCAGCCATCTAATACATCTCTGATGACAGCTTGGTAGGAATCTGAATATTTAAAATTTTAAGAGGTTTATCAAGGTCACTCCATTGGTCCTCCATACAGTTTGATACAGCAATGTATTGTGTAGTGTTTTTTTTCTTTCATGAAAAACCAATATACATTTCAATAAAGCTTAACATTCTATATACATTATGATTCCTGTCACTTAATCCAGGGCTTCACTATTAGATGTTCTTGTTTTTTGTCTATTTCATTTAAAAAAAAATATTTTGAATATATGCATTTTATAACTTTTAAGCTCACATGTACTCTAACAGTCTAGCAGCACAATTGTGAAAAATTGCAGTGATTGTTGTAGTTATTTCTTGAAAATTGTTATTATGCCACAGATTTGTTTTGCTTTTAGATCAGGCATCAGATTGTCATTCTCATTATTTGGCAGTTATGAATAAGGCTGATTCAAATATATATATATATATATATATATATATATATATATATATACAGCAACAGAAGAATGCAGCAGCACACTGCCAGCACAAAGATATAGGTGCAACATGAATATGCAGTTAAAACATGGAGAGCTATACAGCTATGGTGTAATAGATGCAAATGTGAAACTATGAAATAGTGAGGCACTTAGCTCGCAAATTTGTCTCCGCCGGCGGTCAAATAGTTTGGACCGTCCCACCGCGATAAGGTGGCCTCCTTGGGACGGACCCTACACTGTGAATATGCCTCTGTGTGAACAGTTCAGTAAGCATGGCAGGATCTGGAACATCCAAGACACCTTATATACACACCTGATAGAGGTGGGTGGGGTGCAAGGCCAACATGGAGGTAGCCACTCCCCCGTATGTGCAATACAGACAAAGAATAAGTCAGCCAGTACTTTAGTTGATACCAAACTATTATATGGACCTGGCCTACAGGTGCACGCTACTAGGCTAGATATACAGCAACAGAAGAATGCAGCAGCACACTGCCAGCACAAAGATATAGGTGCAACATGAATATGCAGTTAAAACATGGAGAGCTATACAGCTATGGTGTAATAGATGCAAATGTGAAACTATGAAATAGTGAGGCACTTAGCTCACAAATTTGTCTCCGCCGGCGGTCAAATAGCTTGGACCGTCCCACCGCGATAAGGTGGCCTCCTTGGGACGGACCCTACACTGTGAATATGCCTCTGTGTGAACAGTGTAGTAAGCATGGCAGGGTCTGGAACATCCAAGACACCTTATATACACACCTGATAGAGGTGGGTGGGGTGCAAGGCCAACATGGAGGTAGCCACTCCCCCGTATGTGCAATACAGACAAAGAATAAGTCAGCCAGTACTTTAGTTGATACCAAACTATTATATGGACCTGGCCTACAGGTGCACGCTACTAGGCTAGATATACAGCAACAGAAGAATGCAGCAGCACACTGCCAGCACAAAGATATAGGTGCAACATGAATATGCAGTTAAAACATGGAGAGCTATACAGCTATGGTGTAATAGATGCAAATGTGAAACTATGAAATAGTGAGGCACTTAGCTCGCAAATTTGTCTCCGCCGGCGGTCAAATAGCTTGGACCGTCCCACCGCGATAAGGTGGCCTCCTTGGGACGGACCCTACACTGTGAATATGCCTCTGTGTGAACAGTTCAGTAAGCATGGCAGGGTCTGGAACATCCAAGACACCTTATATACAAACCTGATAGAGGTGGGTGGGGTGCAAGGCCAACATGGAGGTAGCCACTCCCCCGTATGTGCAATACAGTGTGCTGCTGCATTCTTCTGTTGCTGTATATCTAGCCTAGTAGCGTGCACCTGTAGGCCAGGTCCATATAATAGTTTGGTATCAACTAAAGTGCTGGCTGACTTATTCTTTGTCTGTATTGCACATACGGGGGAGTGGCTACCTCCATGTTGGCCTTGCACCCCACCCACCTCTATCAGGTGTGTATATAAGGTGTCTTGGATGTTCCAGATCCTGCCATGCTTACTGAACTGTTCACACAGAGGCATATTCACAGTGTAGGGTCCGTCCCAAGGAGGCCACCTTATCGCGGTGGGACGGTCCAAGCTATTTGACCGCCGGCGGAGACAAATTTGCAAGCTAAGTGCCTCACTATTTCATAGTTTCACATTTGCATCTATTACACCATAGCTGTATAGCTCTCCATGTTTTAACTGCATATTCATGTTGCACCTATATCTTTGTGCTGGCAGTGTGCTGCTGCATTCTTCTGTTGCTGTATATCTAGCCTAGTAGCGTGCACCTGTAGGCCAGGTCCATATAATAGTTTGGTATCAACTAAAGTGCTGGCTGACTTATTCTTTGTCTATATATATATATATATATATATATATATATATATATATATATATATATTTTAATTAATATTTACTGAAAAATTGTATATTTTGTGGTGTTTTTAGTGGGGGTGAATCTTTTTCAAAGTTTTGATATGAGAGTGTGCATATCCCTACCACTACCGATTGGTGATGAAAAAGCGGGTTGGAAATATGTAGCATCAAACATATGCAATGATAGGCATTTTGAGATGTTACAGATGTGTGCCCCCTTTGGCTATCTTTACATGGTGGAATCCCGCACGAACAATTTCTGTGCAAACACTCCACAGATAGAGGCGTCTCAGACAGCAATGCATTTCATTGTCGAATCTGCAGGGAGAATAGACATGTCTATTCTTTCTGCAGACATCGAAATAGGAATTTCCGCAGCAGAACTATCTGGTGCAGAATTTCTGCTGTGTGAACTGTGCAGCAGAATCCCATTGAAATCAATGGGACTCTGCTGTAGTGGAAAGTTCCTACGGAATTCCACACAGAAATTCTGCCGTGTGAACATGGCCTTACTCTTCTTTGATTAAGGATTCAAATTTCTCACGAAAACCTTCCAGCACAATATCATAACATGCTATTAGATCACTTAAATGATTTCAGTTACATAACAATCACAGGGTGTCCACATCTAGACAAACACATTGGCCCAGATTTACTTATGTAACATAAATTTAGAAAGAAAGACATGGTTGTACAGAGTTACTAATACTGTCTTATAGGTAGACAGAGCAAACTAGACAGTCTAAAATATTTGACATTTATCACAATGTATTATTCTATATAATACATCTGGCATGTCATTAGACTGCCCAATCTTAGTTTAGACCAATTATTAGTTGGATTACTGTACTTCAAATTAGTACATCACAACTCTTACAGCCATGAAACCATTGTCGAGCAAGGCACAAAAGTGTATAAAAAGTTTCTAAAAACACATAATAAATGTTGTGGAGGTTATGTAAGCCACATAATAAAGCTAGTTCAGTGTATACACTCAAACAAGGCTCAAAAGGCTCGAAACAATGGCATTTTGTTTTTCTAAGTGGTATCATTCTACTGTCAATATTAACATCCTGCTATTCTATCTGCTGGAGAATTTAATTTTCTAACAAAGGCTATTGTTAAACTAACATGGTGCTGTGGTTTTCTGATTTGAAAATACACATAAGGTGCCGTTACATATGTAAAGCGATCCGGATCAGGAGCACATTAGTAAATGGCCCCCAATGTTTTTGTGAAATACTGATAATCTCACATCATACATCTTAGAATATATTAAAGCTGTGTTCTGTTTTTTTTTTTATTTGATTATGCTACAGAGGCTGTAAAAGTGAATGTACTTCATAATATTATATCTGTATCTGTGTTTCAAGGTTGGTCTCACAATTCTTATGTGATCTTTGCCCAGATGTAAATTTTTAGCAGCATACAAAATGAGTGTTTTTCCCAGGATGCAGTGCCACCCGAGACATTACATCTCTATTCAGGTGTTGAAAGGGAGCCTGTCTGCTTAAATGGTGGAATGACCACTGGGTGAAAGGGGGAAATCATTCCCCACAGGGTTGCAGGAAAATGTAACTCAGCTTTACTGCAATGGGTGGGGTGACTGATGAATGGGAGGGAAAATAGTAACTTCACACTTATAAACAAGGGATCTTGGGACTTATAGTTGGAAGGAAGTGACTCCGACAGGAAATAGCCAGTTGACAAAAAGAAAGCAGTAGCATTATGGTGGACTTACAACACAGCCATTTAGCCCCAAGACAACCACAGATCCTTCCTAAGCATGTCCATTACTGTCAGACAGGTCTAAAGTCACCTTATGGTGGATAACCCTTATAAAGGGGTACTCCGTTGGCAAACATTTTTTTTTTCAAATCAACTGGTACTAAAAAGTTGAACAAAAAATCTTAACCCCACCAGTACTTATCAGCTGCTGTATGCTCCAGAGAAAGTTGTGAAGTTCTTTTCAGTCTGACCATAGTGCTCTCTGCTGACACCTCTGGTTGAGTCAGGAACTGTCCAGAGCACGAGGTTTGCTATGAGGATTTGCTCCTACTCTGGACAGTTCCTGACATGGACAGAGATGTCAGCAGAGACGGCTGCGGTCAGACAGAAATTAACAACCTAACTTCCTTCCAGCAGCTGATAAGTACTGCAACGATTAAGATTTTTTAATAGAAGTAATATACAAATCTTACAAATTTAACTGCCTGGCACAAGTTGATAAAAAAAAAAAAAAAAAATTATAGTTTTCCTCCGGATTAGCCGTTTAAACTTAAAGAAGTATTTAGAATGGATACATCTGTAACTGCACCCTACTACATTTTTAAATGCCAGAAACTAGACAGTAGTGGAACTATAAAGATTTGGAGGAAGACTCTAGACAAATGAGTTTAGATCAGTGTTTTCCAAACTCCAGCTGTTGCAAAACTACAACTTCTAACATGCCCGGACAGCCTTTGGCATGCTGGAAGTTGTAGTTTTTCAACACTGTTTGAAAAACACTAAATAATTGTCACCTGGCAAGGACTGTTCTTGTATAATAAGCATACATACTCAGCAATTCCTATTTATTATTGTGCAGGATGCATAGTATGATTTAGATAATGTTATTGGTTTAAGAAAAAAGAAAAGAAAAGAAAGCATCAATGCTGGCAAAGCAAAAATGTTCCTTTTTTTTTTTGTACAGTCAAAAAACATAGTTGGACTCTAAAGTACAAAGAAGGTGCAGACAATCCAATCCAACACAGCAGATGAATGCAGCTTTTATTCCATCACAGTGAGAAATAAAAATATAATAAATTCCAAATCCTGTATAAGGAGAGTGTATAAAACAGCTGCCCTGTTTATATATGTTTTGACATCAGCATAAGGACAAACAAGGACACACAGTAATGCCAAGCACAAGGGACGTGCACGAAAGAACAGAACACAAATGCCCTGTTGTGTGCTATTCTAGAATATTGTGAGGACATTAGGCTGTCCAGTGTCCGTGAATTTAATGATCATAATTTCCAAATAAGGAGGTAAATATGTTATTATTAATCAAATGGTAGGCAGGAGTGACAGGACACAGTGGGTTGCCTCAAAGTTTGGCAAGAACAGAGTGTTGCTTCCAGTTATTCATTAACCATGTCAATCCTGAAAGAGCGGGCGACTTAGAACAAACAGCTTCTCATCTCTTATACTGTCAAAGAGGTGCATATCATCCATT
This sequence comes from Hyla sarda, assembly GCF_029499605.1. Classification (NCBI taxonomy): domain Eukaryota; kingdom Metazoa; phylum Chordata; class Amphibia; order Anura; family Hylidae; genus Hyla; species Hyla sarda. The sequence goes on along the minus strand of NC_079190.1, from coordinate 374,432,903 downwards.
ATATAATGAGTGATGATGCTACATATAAGGATGTTATTTAACCCTCCTTGCACTATGCAATACATTGATAGCATAGGCTAAAAGTACCTTTTTGTCTTAAAGGGGTATCCACTATAAGGTGTTTTTAGTACTTACCTCCCAGACAGTAATGGATATGCTTAGGAAGGATACATGCTTGTCTAGGGGATAAATGGTTGTGTTGTGAGTCCACTATTACACTGACGCTTTTCTGTTGGAGTCCCCCCCCCCCCCCTCCAACTACAAATTCAAGGATCCCTTGTTTGTAAGTGTGAGGTCACTTTTCTCCGTCCTATAACTCAATCACCCCACCCTTTGCAGCACACCAGAGCTACAATTCTCTGCAGCCCTGTGGAAAATGATCTCCTTCCCATCCAGCATCCACTTCACCCATTGAAGCACAGACAGGCTTCCCTTTCAACACCTGAATAGTGATGTAATGTCTTGGGTTGCACTGCAACCTGGGAAAACCTGAACATTTGGGCAAAGATCACATAAGAATTGCTAGATCACCATCAAACACAGGTATAAACACTATGGAGGACATTTATCAAGGTTTGCTTATGTATTCCTTTTTTTTAGTTATTTGTTCCTTACAATTTTTTGCTTATGTGTGATTTATTTATCAACTGGTTTCAGCCTGTTGATAAATTTCTTTCACATACGCTATATTTTTTTTTTTGCTTTGATAGTGTTTTTTTCTGATCCATGTCTGAGCAGGAGTATATTTAGTAGTTTTTTTCATACAATGCAACTTTTTAGCGACTTTTACACTGACCACTGCAAGTCAAAAATCACTTTTTGCTTTGGTAAGCAAGTTTCTTTTTTTTTTGCTTATGGCACATCACAATCAAAAATATTGGCCCTCATTTACTATTGCAAACCCGACATGTTTTGTCAGGTTGTGTGCCAGATTCTGTCGCATTGCGTCAGAATTTGCGCCGGAATTGAAGAAAACCCGACTTACTCTCCATTTTGCTTAGAAAACCCGAAAAGGGGGCATGTCCGCCTGTAAAAGGGGGCATGTTCCCGAAATTATCACAAAAAAACAACATATTTACTAAGGTTTCCACAGAAAATGTGGTAGATTTCAGCTGAGGAAAACCCGACAGATCAAAGTATGTGTAAAAAAAAGCAAAGTGCAGGGAAAGTGGAAAATGTAGGGAAACCTTAGTAAATACCGTGGAAAATAAATTGTAGGGAATTAAAACCCACAAAAGAAACCTACACTCCACTCTTAGTAAATGAGGGCCATTATGTACTACACTTATTTTACAACTTCTTGGAATGTTTTCTTTATCCACCGTAACCCAGTCTAGAGTAAGAGTTATAGCAATGTGACACTTTTTTTTTTTTTTTTTATATTGCTCTTATTTGACAGCTTCGCTTATCCAAGTTGTTTTATATAAATTAATTTATTTGCTTATTTGTGTCAGGCTCAGTAATCTACTTTTTGGCATGTTTTCTTGGGAAATAATGGTATATACTGTACGAGCTTGATTTACAATGCATTTGCACCACAAATTGTTTGCACCACAAGCACCATTTTATGATTCATGTTAGCCAAAGAGGCTTGTTGTGAGTAGAAATCGACGAGATTCACATGTTTCATGCACACACGTTGTGGACTGAAAGACCATTAAGGGTCATGTTGTCATGAAGGGGTATACCTGGTCTGCAATAACCCACATGAATGCCGGTACCTAAGGTTTCCCAACAGAACACTGCCTAGAGCGTCACACTGCCTCCACAGGCTTGTCTTCTTCCCATAGTGCACCCCAATGCCATTACTTTCTCATGTAAGGGACGCTCTACACCTGGCAATTTACATAATGTAAAAGAAAATTATATTTATTAGACTGGGCCATCACCTTCCATATTGCTGCATGGTCCAGTTCTGATGTTTACACATCTATTTTAGGAGATGGACAGGATGGAGGTCAGCATGTTTTAAAACCTTTCTTTCAGAATCAGCTTTACATTTTTAAGCAATTTATGCTATGGTAGCACTTTGTTCCCCACAATCCCCTGACCCTGTTATCAATTTACTTGTTTACATTTTTGGACTGGTTTTTGTACCCACTGTATACTGGAAATAACAGCAAGACCTGATGTTTTGGAGGTCTTCTAGCTATCACACTATATCACAATATATTTTGGGGGGTCCCAGCGGCCAGACCCCCGTGATCTGACATCTTATCCCCTATCCTTTGGATAGGGGATGAGATGTCTAGGGGCGAAGTACCCCTTTTAAATGAGGTCTGATGAAGTGGAATATCATTGACCAGCATTTGTATCGGACAGCTAGCTGCCTATATAAAATAACCTGTTTACTTGTTTATTTTTAATATCCCAACTGACTGTTCCCAACTGGCTGCTGAATATATCCCAAGCCATGACCAGTGCCAGTGTCATAAGACAAATACTGGAATTCACTTTACTATCAGGGCTGATGAGTGTATATTGTCATAACACAGTTAATGCTCTGTTCATACCATGTTCAGTGTACAGTATATGCTTGATGTAAAAGTTAGGAAAATCTAACTCTGTATTACTGAATATGTAACCGGGTCATATGCAGCTGCATAAAGTTATGTGTCTGCCCATTTTGAAAGATAGCAAGATAGAATTTGTCAGTAGGTAAGAACAATTTGGCCCAATACTTGTTTTGCTTTAGTTTTTTAACAGTATTAGAAACTATATATTTTTTTATTGCTGTTAATGAATGCTATCTTAAATTATACCTGTTAGATCCCACATAAAAAAAATATAAATACAATAATGATAATTTTTTTACTTTTTATGCCTCTGTCAACTATATTTATTATAAAAATACCTCTTTTCATTAGCTTACAGTGCTCACAGTGAAACCCTCTTAGGGGAAGGGGACGTGTCCCTTCTTGTGGTGGGGGGAGGTGATAGGTGTGCCTTCTCATGCTGCCTTGTCCATGAGTCATCTCATGTCTATGACTCACAGACAAGCCTGATGCTGCTCTAGGATGGGTTAGTGTCCCAGTAGGACTTAGTGGTGGGATTTTCAGTAGCAGTTTTCTTTATTAAATATTCAAAACATTTTAAACAACCATATAAAAAGGCCATTTATTTTTATTAGTAACAACATATAAAAAGCATTTGGATCTGACAGTGCCCATTTAACACATGCAATGCAGGCATATGCCAAAAGTAAAGCTATGCATCCATATTTCTGGCATATACATCAAATGAGCAACATGGTACAAACACTTTACTGCTTTACTGTCTGCTTATAGGATGCCAGAAATGCTCAGAGGAAATGAAATTCCTTGCGGCTTACCTGGCATATTTCCATAGCCTGCGGTGGTATTGGTCTGTTAATATCATCGTATTAGTCTCAATTTTCCCGTGTTGTAATGAAGGCATTTTGTTTTATAATGCGTATTGATGGATAAAGGGTTTTACACAATTGCAGGATCACAAGGTCCATCTCAGTATTTTACTATAAAGTGCATTTGGTGCAGGTTCTCCTGTACAAGCCCAGATGCTGCTGACATCTTTGTAAAATCTGCGCACCTCTCTCTATAACAAAATAATCTCTAGAGCTTTTAGATGAATGATGCACAATCTTATGTTTTTTGTCTTCCAAAGTAAAAGATAACCACACCATCTGGACTTTCCTAGAGGAGTGTATTACAAGCAAAACACATGCATTAAACATAATCATTCTGTCCTTCCTAGAGACAGCTCTGTGGCTTTGTCTCTTTTCATACATTTCACTTGGTGCTGAGCGGCTTCTTTGTAATGGAAACCAATTACAGAGTCCCTGAATTCCGTCCCTGGTTCTGTGCTATCTTCCTTCAGCATTACTGCTCTCCCTGGAAGTGATATACCCTTCAGCTACAATAAACAATATTATGACAGCAGTGTATTTACTGGCACTTTTGAGATTAGTGTGTTCATTAATATAGAAATGTTCTGCACATTAATTCTTACTCAGTAGCTTTCAACACAGTATTACCCATCTAAGTCTTCCAGCAACTGGCTATCTTGTTTAACCTCATGCTGACCTGCAAGATACTGCCAGATTTCCCTTCCAAACTGTTTCATGAATAAAATGATTTTGCAAAGTTTTAAGACATAATTTGGATTTGCTAAGGCCCACGGCGAATCTAGCCCAGGGTACTAGAGGACCACATTATTTGTCTTCTGATAGCTGGGATTAATACAGAAATTGCTGCTCACTATATGCACATTTAGTGTTGTGTATTAGGCAATCAGGAAGGCAGCAGTGGCAATACATTGGCCTTTGTCTGTCTCTAGCAGCCCGAGTTTTCTTTCTGCGCATTTTCCATAATTAGAGATTAGCAAACTTTTAATCAATTTGATTCGTCCGATTTGCCGAATTTTTATGTATTTTAAAAATGGCTATTTCTGGACTAAAGAGTAGAGAGACCCAGAATAGGGGTGTAGAACACTTTGCTGTGTTTTAACACGCACATGGAGTGTGCTGGGGTAGTGAAAAAATACTGTTATTCAGACTAACATGCAGATTACAGGAATCACTTTTAGAATCACTGCCACAGAGCAGCACAATGACAGAGCCTGGAGGTGGCAACAGTTGGAGGAGACCATATAGTGGCTGTATGGCACAGCCTTGAGTTGGCTGAAGCATGAGAAGAGACCATATAGTGGCTGAATGAGACAGCCTGGAGGTGGCATCAGTATGAGGAGACCATATAGTGGCTGAATGACTGCCTGGAGTTTGTGGCAGCATGGAGAGACTATATAGTGTCTAAATGGCACAACCTGTATTTGGCTGAAGCATGAGGAGACCCTATAATGCTGAATGGCACAGCCTGGAGGTGGCTAAAGCATGAGGAGACCATTTAGTGGCTGAATGGCACAGCCTGGAGTTTGTGGCCGCATGAAGAGACCTTATAGTGGCTGAATGGCACAGCCTGGAGGTGGCGGACACATGAGGAGACCATACAGTGGCTGAATGAGACAACCTGGAGGTGGCATCAGTATGAGGAGACCATATAGTGGCTGAATGACTCCCTGGAGTTTGTGGCAGCATGGGGAGCACATATAGTCTCTGAATGGCGCAACCTGGATTTGGCTGAAGCATGAGAAGACCATATAGATGCTGAATGGCACAGCCTGGATGTGCCATCAGTATGAGGAGACCATATAGTGGCTGAATGACTGCATGGAGTTTTTGGCAGTCATTTTTTATATTTTGAAATTGAAATTTTGGATTTTGACATTGAAATTTCACTACTCTGCCTGACATACTTATTGCATATATGAGGGGTGTACAATACGCCTAGAGAAAAGCATTTTTACAGCAGCGATTACTCTAAAGCCCAAATCCAGCCCAAAAACACTCATAGGAAAGGGAGAGAGATTGAGAGAGTGCAATTGTGGGTGTATTACAGCAGCGATTCCCCTCAAGCCCAAATACAGCCCAGAAGCACTGATAGGGAAGGGAAAGAGATTGAGAGAGTGCAATTGTGGGTGTATTACAGCAGCGATTCCCCTCAAACCCAAATCCAGCCTAGAGGCACTGATAAGGAAGGGAGAGAGATTGAGAGAGAGAGTGCAATTTTGGGTGTAGTACACAGCAACTGTGTGCTGCAGCACTGGTGTGTACAACAACTGTAAAGCTAATAGTAGCCAGCCAGTTAGAGTGAGCAGAGCACTAAAAGCCATAATCACCTGCTATTAGTGCCTAATACAGGTCACGTAGTGGAGCGTATTGTCCTCTTTTAAAGGGGTTATCCACCATAAAGTGATTTTAGTACGTACCTGGCAGACAGCAATGGACATGCTTATGAAGGATCTGCGCTTGTCTTGGGGCTAAATGGCTATGTTGTGAGATTACCATAACACTATGGCTAGCTTTTTGTGAACTTTTATTTCCTGTTTTACTTATGTATTTTTGATTACAAATCCCAAAATGCCATTTTCCTCCCTCTCACACATCAGCCACCCCACCCATTGAAACAAAAGTGCCTACAGTTGTTGCATTAGTTGCAGATTGATCCCTTCACCCATTGAAGCAGACAGGCTCCCTGTCATCAGCTGACTAGTGAGTCAGGTCTCGTCCGCATTGCAAGCTGGGAAAAATCCGAGACAACAGTCATTTTGTATGCAGTTCAAAATAAATAGTGGGGTGAAAATCACAGCAGAATTGTGAGAAAACAGTCACACACAGGTACAGACACTATATTATGAACTACACAAACTTTACAGCCCCTGTAGCATAGTCAAATAAAAAAAATTCCTGGAATACCACTTTAAGTGTAACCTGTGCGTACACAGGTGGTGTAACATGTTATTTGTGTTAAAGTCTTAAGGGCCTAGTTACTGTGAAAGGTCAGCGAAAAGTACACACCTGCTGGTGTTGTAAACAAATACTGTTTTAACCCCTTAAGGACTCAGCGTTTTTCAGTTTTCACATTTTAGTTTTTTCCTTTCAATTTTCCACCTAAAAATCCATATGATGGCTTAGTTTTTGTGCCATCAATTCTACTTTATAATGACATCAGTCATTTCACCCAAAAATTTCCAGGGAAACAAAAAAATTTGAAATCATTGTGCAACAAAATTGAAAAAAAAAAACAAGAAATGCCATTTTGTAAATTTTGGGGGCTTCCGTTTCTACACAGTGCATTTTTCAGTAAAAATGACACCTTATATTTATTTAGTATGTCCATACTATTAAAATGATACCCTACTTATATAGGTTTGACTTTGTCTTACTTCTGGAAAAAATCCTAACTACATGCATGTAAATGAATACATTTAAAAATGTCCTCTTCTGACCCCTATAACTTTTTTTTTTTTTCCGCATATGGGGCTCTATGAGGGCTGATTTTTTGCGCCGTGATCTGAAGTTTTTAATCGGTACCATTTTTGTTTTGATCAGACTTTTTGATCGCTTTTTAAAAATGTTTTATGGTATAAAAAGTGACAGTTTTTTTTTTTACTTGTACGCCATTGACAGTGCGGTTTAATTAGCAATATATTTTTATAGTTTGGACATTTACCCACGTGGCGATGTCACATATGTTTATATTTATTTTTATTTGCATGGCTTTTTTTTTCATAGGAAAAGGGGGATGATTCAGACATTTATTAGGGAAGGGGTTAAATCACTATTAACACTTCATTTTTTCACACACATTTTTTAGCAATGTTATAGCCCCTATAGGGGACATTGCACACACTGATTTCCTACACTACATTGATCAGTGTTATCGCTGCTCGACTACTCCTGCAGAAAAATGTATACGTTTAAAATTGTCATCTTCTGACCCTTATAACTTTTTTATTTTTCCGCATATGGGGCGGTATGAGGGCTAATTTTTTTCGTCATGATTTGAGGTTTTTAGCAGTACCATTTTTGCATTGATAGGACTTATTGAATTTTTTTGCGCGTACGCCATTGACCGTGCGGTTTAATTAACGATATATTTTTATAATTTGGACATTTTCACACGCGGCGATACCACATATGTTTATTTTTATTTACACAGGTTTTTTAATGGGAAAAGGGGGTGATTCAAACTTTAATTAGGGAAGGGGTTAAATGATCTTTATTCACTTTTTTTTTCACTTTTTTTTTGCAATGTTATTGCTCCCATAGGGGGCTATAACACTGCACACACTGATCTTTTACATTGTTCAATGGTTTCTCATAGGAAGCCATTGATCAATTATTCTGGCGCTTGACTGCTCATGCCTGGATCTCAGGCACTGAGCAGTCATTCGGTGATCGGACAGCATGGAGGAAGGTAGGGACCTTCCGGCTGTCCTGTAAGCTGTTCAGGATGCCGCGATTCCATTGCAGCAATCCCGATCAGCTGCCTGAGCTAACCAGCATTAGTTTACTTTCACTTTAGATGCGGCGTTCCACTTTGAACGCCACTTCTAAAGGGTTAATAGCCATGAGTCCCAGCCGTTGTTAGAGACCGGGCCCGACCACGCAGTGGCCCTGCGTTATAGAACGGGAGCGGACTCATGACGTACCGGTATGTCATGGGTCCTTAAGGGGTTAAAGGTGGAAGGGAACAAGGTATGGTCCATTATAACCGGTGTGAGTAAAAGCTTTACTTGTAAGGCCCTACTCTGGCATTATTAATTCCCTTCTTGTCAAGGGTTACTCTCCCTAAAATGTTTTTAGTTTTTATTAATTCCCTTCTTGTCAAGTGTTACTCGCCCCACACAGGAACCTCTCCCTATTTTCCCCTACAAACACTGCCATCTCCCAGGGTTTTTAGGTGGAAATAGAGAGACTTTCCTGTGTGGGGCCAGCCTTTTTAGGGTGAGTAACACTTGCCAAGAATGGAATTAATAGGGCGTGAGTAGGGCCTTGCAGGGGAAGTTTTTACCCCCACCTGCTACAATTGACAGTACATTGTTCCCTTCCACCTTTTTGAGGAAAGTGTTACTTGTCTTAAAAAGAGTGGCCCAAAGGAACCTTTCCCTATTTCCAACTAAAAACCCTGGGAAATGGAAGTGTTTGTAGATGGAAATAGGGAGAGGTTTCTGTGTGGAACTGCCCTTTTTAGGGTGAGGAACACTTGCCAAGAAGAGAATTAATAATGCGAGAGTAGGGCCTTACAGGGGAAGTTTTTACCCCCACCGGTTACAATGGACCATACATTGTTCCCTTCCATCTTTTAGAGGTCTTTGCATCACATCAATAATTGGTGGTGTAGGTGGCACGTGGTGTTTTTTGCATACCTTTCCTTTTGTTTGATTTTTTTTTTTATTGGGTACATATATTTTATCCTAAGGATATTAAAAGTTAAGTTTTAAATAATGCATATTCTCAATATATATTTGTGTACCCTAACACTTTTACAAAAGAGGCCGTTTTCTTCTGCCTATCTGCCTCAGCTATTATTCTGATCCTGCCACCCACCTGATGCCACACATCTGATGTCAAGTTCTCATTTTTTCACTCACCTTCATCATCTAGTACTGATGCTGCTTATGCCACTTCCAGGCTGTCTCATACTGCCACCATATGTTCTCCTCATGCTGATGCTAGCTCCAGGCTGTCTCATTCTGCCACCATATGTTCTCCTCATGCTGCTGCCAGCTCCAGGCTGTCTCATTCTGCCGCCATATGTTCTCATGCTGATTCCACCTCCAAGCTGTCTCATACTGCCACCATATGGTGGCAGAATGAGACAGCTTGAAGCTGGCATCATCATAAGGAGAACATGTGTTCTCCTCATGCTGATGCCACATCCAGGCTGTCTCATACTGCCACCATATATTCTCCTCATGCTGCTGCCAGCCCCAGGCTGTCTCATTCTGCCCCCATGTGGTCTCCTCATGCTTCAGCCACCTCCAGGCTGTGTCATTTAGCAACTATATGGTCTCCTCTTGCTACTGCCCACTCCAGGCTGTGTCATTTAGCCACTATATAGTCTCCTCATGCTGCCGCCAACTCCAGGCTGTGTCATTCAGCCACTGTATCGACTCCTCTTGCTGCTACCAACTCCAGACTGTGACATTCAGCCACTATATGGTCTCCTCTTGCTACCGCCAACTCCAGGCTGAGTCCTTCAGCCACTATATGGTCTCCTCTTGCTGCTTCCAACTCCAGGCTGTGTCATTCAGCCGCTATATGGTCTCCTTATGCTGTCTCCACTTCCACGCTGTGTCATTCAGCCACTATATGGCCTCCTCCTACTGATGCCACCTCTAGGCTCTGTCATTGTGCTGCTCTGCGACAGTGATTCTAATAGCACCTCTAATCTGCACGTCATACTGAATAACAATATTATTTCACTAACCCATCAAACACCCTATGCGTGTTACAGCATGGAAAAGTGTTCTACACCCCTATTGAGGCTCTTTGTAGGCCAGAAATAGCTGTTTTTCATAGCGATTTGCAGCAAATAAATTCGGACCGAAACAAATTTTTGGGGAAAATTCGGCAAATCGTCAAAATCGTAAACTCTAATATTTGCTCATCTCTATTCAATGTTATTACTAATGTATGTAAAAATGATTTTTCAAATGTGTTCATAGCCTTTAAGACAATGTTATGTCATTAAATTCCTATAAATAATAGCAAAGCTTACATTACCATAACACTCAATATGTATTTTCTTTCTACAAGTTAAACATTTTAATACGGTAAAAACATAATTAATAATGCATTACTTAAGCATCGAAATCCCAATCCACTGAAAATGCATGTTTATGTAAACAGAGAGATTTACCTTATTTACATATATTGACAAGGAGATACAAAGAAATGGAAAGACAAATAACTACTGCATTTTACAGCCCACATAACATTTTAATACCGAATATTGCAGTTATTGCAGTCAATGGCCATTGAAAATCTGAAAAGAAGATTACTAGGCTCAGACAGACATTATTTTAAATGCTATTTTCCTTCTGTGTTTCGCATAGGATTCACACAATAAAATATTAAAACACCCAGACCTTTATGCAATAACAGCCTGCTTTATTAAATAAAGAGATCAAGGAATGAAATTATAGCAATGGATTTTGAAAACACTGTTGACATAGAGAATGAGACCGCAGAAATGACTGAATATTTTAAGAATACATGCAATATTCTAGGATTCTTTTATGTTGTTTACTTTATCAACAAAAAACAAAAAACACACCAGAATGGCCAAAGCAACTCAATATTTACATTGCTGATTTAACCTTTCCTTACGAGCCACCTGCTTGTAAATGTTACCTACGATTGCCAAATCAATATCACAGGGGGATGCTGTATTTTCCAAGTCTTTATTTACAAATGGTGTAAAGTCCAGGTACAAAGCACCGACTCCAATATATTTCTAGATAAATTCAACATAAGAAAAAAACAACAAAGTAATGAGAATACTACGGGAGGAAAAATTATAATTGTATGTTGCCCCCAAATGCATTAAAAACCTAGATTACTGTTTAGGCACCAACCAGAAATAAGCCAAAAGTGCAGAGGTGCATAGAAGGCAACCGGGTCAACAGTTCAGGTCAGCCACATAAAGGGGGGAGATTTACTAAAACCTGTCCAGAGGAAAAGTTGCAGCCACTAGTGCTATTGACTGGGGTGCAGGGTGTAAAGATCCTGTGCGAGACTCGGGGGGTTAGATGTATCACTTTGTGACATCAGGGCACCTTTAACCTACAGGTTTGCGGATACAACAGCTTCTCTTGGGCCAGGTGTTGGATCTTGGCAGGGACTTCCAAAAGATCTGGAGCATGGGCCATGGGCGTGGCTTAGAGCAGAGCCACAAAAAGGAGGGACCAAGGGGTGGGGGCCACTTAATGTTGCATGACCAAACAAAATTTTGTTCCACACATTGGGCTAAGAGGAAGGGGTTAGTCTTATTGGCTGTCAACTCATCCTAATTCAAGCCAGGGAGCACAAGCACAAATGAGGAGCATTATAGCCATTGCATGGATGTATTAGGGGAGGCCACTCTATGTTCTAAGCTTAGGTGGGGCTAAGGTGACATCAGCAGTAGCTGGGGGTTAAAAATGTTGACAGGTTCCCTACTTGGCGTGATGGACACTTGTGGTGTAGAGCTTTGTACAAAATGATTTCAAGGATAATAATCAAATATGCCAATTGCCAAATAAGGGAAATGGGCTAAAGATGTTTTAATCATGTAAAACTACAGCTTCTAGTATGATATGAACAGTGGTACGGGAATGCTGGTAGTAGCTGTTTCATTAAACATAACTTCAGAATGTACAAGTGACTTCAATGCTGAAGGGACACAACCAGGCAGAATACAGAATGGTATTATAGACACACAAGGGGCGTCTTCTCTGAGTCAATCACAGGGGGCGTCTTCTCTGAGTCAATCACAGGGGGAGTCTTCAGAGTCAGTCACAGGGGGTGTTTTCTCTGATCGGAGGAGTTCACTTTTCCTTTTCTTCTCTATCCGACCAAGACCATCATAATGATTTCTCCCGGCCATGACTCGTCTCCACAGAACCTGCCAGACAAACGTTTTAGTCTCCTTTTTCCAGCACAATGCTCACCTCTATACAAACCTCCCATTTGTATTATCCCACAATAATCGTGCCCACATATATATCGTGTTATTTATTTTTCCTTAAGAAGAGACACTATGGCTTATTTTCAGGGGATGTCTTAGCTTTACTGGTGTATGAGAGGGGTGAGAGAGACTCACAGACTGTTGCTGGTTGGTGCTGGGTGAGAGAGACCCACAGTGCCAAGTAAAATGGCAGCCACAGCTTTATTTTTCCCCTGAGGATCCACAAAGCAGAACTTTCTGTTCCTCACTTCACTGAGGAGACTTTTACTTTCACTTTCTGTCTACCTCTATGCCGCAGCTGGCAGCACAAACAGAAGTACCGGTACCTGCCAGGGGGAGCTGACCTGGTTGATGGGGCTGCCAGCACCTCTCCGGTCACTTCCAGGAAAGCAGTTGTCACAATGGGGCAGATGAGAAGGGCTGCCAGTCTTCTTTACTGCTCTGCACCAGTAAGCTTAACCACGCCTACTACTATGTCTTATTTTCGGGATATGGCTTTTAATATGCCAATGCTTAAAAATACTGCTACGGCTTGTTTTATGGGTATGTCTTATGTTCGGGGTAACACCGTAGTTGTAGGCCACCCTGTGCCCTCACATATAGCCATAGTACATAGGAGCAAAAAGTGCACTGGCCACATAGGCATGTGCCCACATTTGGATTTCTCAGCCAAGTATCTTTTCTACTGCTGTTAAAATGGCTGTAGGCCCCTCTGTTCCCCCATATATAGTTATAGGCCCCTTTGCCCGTATATATATATATATATATATATATATATATATATATATAATTGTAGGCCCCTCTGTGCCTCATAGTTCTAGGCCCTGTCTGTGCCCCATATACACACTGCACCAAAAAAAATAAAGGGAACACTTAAAAAACCCAATGTAACTCCAAGTCAATCACACTTCTGTGAAATCATACTGTCCACTCAAGAAGCAACACTGATCGACAATCAATTTCACATGCTGTGGGGCAAATGGAACAGACAACAGGTGGAAATTATAGGCAATTAGCAAGACACCCCCAATAAAGGAGTGGTTCTTCAGGTGATGACTGCATACCACTTCTCAGTTCCTGTGCTTCCTGGCTGATGTTTTGGTCACTTTTGAATGCTGGCTGTGCTTTCACTCTAGTGGTAGCATTAGACGAAGTCTACAACCCACACAGGGTCAGGTGGGTCAGGTGGTGCAGGTCATCCAGAATGGCACATCCATGCAAGCTGTGGCAAGAAGGTTTGCTGTGTCTGTCAGCGTAGTGTCCAGAGCATGGAGGCGCTACCAGAACACAGGACAGTACATCAGAAGATGTGGAAGAGGCTGTAGGAGGGTAAACAACCCAGCAGCAGGACAGCTACCTCCTCCTTTGTGCAAGGAGGAGCAGGAAGCTCACTGCCAGAGCCCTGCAAAATGACCTCCAGCAGGCCACAAATGTGCATGTGTCCACTCAAATGGTCACAAACAAACTACATGAGGGTGGTATGAGGGCCCGTCATACAGCCCAACACCGTGCAGGATGTTTGGCATTTGCCAGAGAATACCAACATTGGCAAAATCGCCACTGGTGCCCTGTGCTCTTCACAGATGAAAGCAGGTTCAAACTGAGCACATGTGACAGATGTGACAGAGTCTGGAGATGCCGTGGAGAACGTTCTGCTGCCTGCAACATCTCCAGTATGATCGGTTTGGCAGTGGGTCAGTAATGGTGTGGGGTGACAATTCTTTGGGGGGTATATACCAAATATATGCCAAGGTAACCAAACAAATTGTTGAATAAATTGGTTTGGTGTGGCTAACATAAATAGAAAACCTATTATAAAACACCAAACACAAAATAGTATGTAGAATTGAATTAATCTTTATTGAGTACAACATTTTAAAAACATAATAAAAGAGGATCAGCAGCAATCAGAAAAAATGTGCAAAGGTCATTACAGTATCATATGCATCACACCATATGCAACTATTTATTGGTATACTAAGTAGAGTACCAAAAAGTGCATATGCAAAAAAAGGGGGAGCTATGCATGTACAAGCAGAAGGTGAAAATAAAATGCAGGTATAGGAGTAATACAACAACTGTCAAAAGGATTGGTGCGACTTAAATTGGCAATCAAAGGGGAGAGAGGTCAAGAGGAAAAGAGGAGAATACAGCCTCTCAAAACCTCTATATAGACCATGCTGTCCCCTTACTTAGAATAAAGTATCAAGAAAAATAGCCAAATCAGTCACTCACAATACCAAAGACCGGCTGGTGTACTCACGTGTAATAGACCCGCACTACCCCTATGCCGTTTTGCAATTTTGCTTCATCAGGGAACATCTCAATGGGTCTGGGCATGCTATTTATGGTAGTTATTGGCCAATTAAAAACAAGAATCAATGATAAGATGAGCGTCATACCTGAAAACAATAGACTCTGCGCGCATTGTGTGCGTGTGTACGGGCTCCACGTAGTTCCGGGTTCAACTGCGCATGTGAACGTGATGAAGTGCGTGCACTCACGTCATCATGCTGAAAACGGGCAAGGCGGGGCTTGCATCACGCATGCAAATACTAATCCCAAAGATGCGCCTAGACGCATAATATTGGGGGCACATGCGCAATGCAAAATTCGCATCCCGCATAAGAGTGTTAACACTGGCCATGTGCGCAAGCGCACATCTTGTGTTGGTGATCACAACTAAGTTAAGTTCACCAGGGGTCAAATCCTGGAGAAAAAAGTGTGGGAACTCACCCAAGATTTCCACTCAAGGGCTGGTCGGTCCTGCAGAAATCCTGCTAATGGGAACAGTGCTCCTGCTGTGGAAAAAGTGCAGGAACTCAGTTCCAACACGTTCCTGATGGACTTGAGCCCTGAAGTTCACTCAATCCAACTTTAGATCTATATATAGTTGGATGATAAAAGATGACACATATACACACTGAAGATTATTACAAGGACAAGACAAAAAACAATGAGAAAATAATGCAGTAAGTATTAGAAAGGTGCTAGTGCAGGTGCAAAAAAGTGATAAAAAAAGAATACAAAAGTGGACACACTGTGAAACATACATTGATACAGCACAAAGAATATATAAGTTACACATAATTAGTGAATGATTATATTTTTTGACAGTATAAGCTGCCATGATAAGCTCATGTGTAAATAAATATGGAATGATGAAGATGTGCATTATGTGCCCAAAATATAATAGTTTACAAAAGATGATAAGGTGCCAAGTGCATTATGTGAACTATCTAAAACAACAAGATAATGATATGCCATCAATATGCAATGTGCCACTGTAAACATGAGCATTATATAGTCTGCCTTAAGGGAAAGAAAAATACACCAATAAGGTGCAATGTGCAACTGTACACATGAGTCAGTACGTGATGTGCAACTGTACACATGAGTCAATCAAATGACTAAAAAAATCTGATGATCAGATTTTCTCATTGCTTTTTGTCTTGTCCTTGTAATAATCTTCAGTGTGTATATCTGTCATCCTTTTAGCATCCAACTATATATAGATCTAAAGTTGGATTGAGTGACCTTAACTTAGTTGTGATCACCAACATAAGATGTGCGCTTGCGCACAAGGCCGGTGTTAACACTTTTATGTGGGATGCAAATTTTGCATTGCGCATGTGCCCCCAATATATTGTGTGTCTACGCACATCCTTGGAATTAGTATTCGCATGCGTGATGCAAGCCCCGCATTGCGCATGCACTTTCATCCACACAATCGGGATTCAACTGTGCATGTGCCCGTTTTCAGCGTGATGACGTCATCACGTTCACATGCGCAGTTGAACCCTGAACTACGTGGAGCCCCGTACACACGCACACAGTGCGCGCAGAGTCTATTGTTTACAGGTATGACGCTCATCTTATCATTGATTCTTGTTTTTAATTGGCCAATAACCACCATAAATTGCATTCCCAGACCCACATTGAGACACTCCCTGATGAAGCAAAATTGCGAAACGGCATAGGGGTAGTGCGTGTCTATTACACGTGAGTACACCAGCCGGTCTTTGGTATTGTGAGTGACTGATTTGGCTATTTTTCTTGATACTTTATTCTAAGTAAGGGGATAGCATGGTCTATATAGAGGTTTTGAGAGGCTGTATTCTCCTTTTTTCCTCTCAACCTCTCTCCCCTTTGATTACCAGTTCAAGTCACACCAATCCTTTTGACAGTTGTATTACTCCTATAGTTGTATTTTCTTTGCACCTTCTGCTTATGCTTGCATAGCTCCCCCTTTTTTTGCATATGAACTTTTTGGTACTCTACTTAGTATACCAGTAAATAGTTACATGGTGTGATGCATATGATATTGTTATGACATTTGCACATTTTTTCTCATTGCTGCTGATCCTCTTATTATGTTTTAAACTTTTGTACTCAATGAAGATTTGCTCAATTCTACATACTATTTTGTGTTTGGTATTTTATGATAGGTTTTCTATTTCTTTGGGGGAGGGGGGGGGGGGGGTGGCACAGCCCTCCAAGTGCTTGCCAGAGGTAGCCTGACTGCCATTAGGTACCAAGATGAGATCCTCAGACTCCTTGTGAGACTATATTCTGGTACGGTTAGCCCTGGGTTCCTCCTAATGCAAGACAATGCTAGACCTTATGTGACTGGAGTGTGTCAGCAGTTCCTGCAAGGGGAAAGCATTGATGCTTAGGACTGGCCCGCCCATTCCCCAGACTTAAATCCAATTGAGCACATCAGGGAGATCATGTCTTGCTTCATCCACCAACGCAGACTGTCCAGGAGTTGGACATGCCCAGACATTGTAGGGAGGTCATACAGGCATGTGAAGGCCACACACACTACTGAGCCTCATTTTGACTTGTTTTAAGGACATTACATCAAAATTGGATAAGCCTGTGTGGTTTTCCACTTTGATTTTGAGTGTGACTCCATATCCAGACCTCCATGGGTTGATGAATTTGATTTCCATTGATCATTTTTGTGTGATTTTTTTCTCAGCACATTCAACTATGTAAAGACGAAAGTATTTTATACGATTAGTTCCTTCATTCAGATCTAGGATGTGTTATCTTAGTGTTCCCTTTATTTTCTAGAGAAGTGTAGTTATAGGCCCTTTCTGTGATCTGTATATATAGGCCTCTTTGTGCCCCTGTATATAGTTATAGGCCCTTCTGTGCCCCAATAGAGATACTGCCTCCAGCCATATACAGTATATGGCTGCAGGCAGTATGTCTGTGTACTGCCTCCTGTCCTGACCACTGCTCCTCCGGTCCAGGGTCAGGATCTACTTAGCAGTAGGGTCCCAAACCAGAGGTGAAAACCAGTCAGGTCATTAAAGGTGGTGTGCAGGATAATTACTGCCCTCGTTGCCCACACACCCTTCTGCTTGGCTTTACTCCTTCAGAATATGCTTATGGCATTTTAATGTGATGTCAATCTACATACTAACCCTGTCCTGTGATGTCACTGTGCATATTAACCTTTTTCTGTGATGTCACTGTGCACATTATCACTGTACAGGGCTAATATGCCCATTGTTGTTTCAGTACAGGATTTTTATGCATAGTGACATCACAGTACAGTGATATACACAGTGATACAACAGTCCAGGTTAATATGCACAGAGATGTCACAGTACAGTGTGTACTAGTACCGTGATGTCACTGTGCACATGGGGGTGCATAGCAGGGTAGTAGTACATAATGGCATTGTAGAAGTAGGGCCGGGGCACGCCGCACAGCATTTATATTTTTTATTTTTTACCCAACGGGCAACTAGCCTATAACCATCTGCAGCACTGTTGTTGTGCACACACCTGCACCAAGGGTGGACTGAAAACCTGTGGGGCCTCCGGGATAAATAATGTAATACATGTACACAGGACCCCACCAGCAGACTAGTGAGTACAGTTCTGGAGTCTGGCCATTAGAGGAAGTATCTTCCTGTTTGGGTTTGCTGTGAGCATTTGGTGTGCTTGGCTTGGAGAGAGATCCATATGTCTCCCAGGAGCGACTTTTCTTTCCCCAGAAGGACCGTTCATTTCCTGGTATGAGCGAGGAGCGGAGAAACCAAACATCTGCCCCCCGAAACAGGTCCACGGGGGGCAGGGGGAGCCAGCGACCAGTTGCAGAGGGACCAGTGTCAGGAACCGTAACAGAGGTCTGCCAGGAGATGCAGCAATGTATCTCCAGCACCTCCTGAGCCCATGGAGACAAAGAGTAGCCAAAAGGCTGCTCCAACAAGCAGCAAAGCTGCAAAAGGTACTACAGGTACTGTGAAGATAAGCCTTGATAATGTGGACTGTGATACTCCTCCTGGAGCAAAGCTAAATTCCCATGGAAGTGTGGAGGAGAATTGGGGAATGCCAAGGGCATGGGAGCCAGGAAACACCTATGGGTCCCGGGTGGATAATATGTCCAAACGCTAGAAGGCTGAGCTGTCAGCCAGGATCAAGCAGCTGAAAGCCAACATTAGGAATCTAAAGAAAAGGAAAACACTTATTTTGTGAGAGGCAAAGAAAGCTGAGGGGGCTTCAGCGGTTGAAGGAGGAAGGAGACGCTGCTGAGGCCGATAATGTTGAGCTGAATCCACCTGGGGGTCTGCAACATCTGACCCCATACAGTGGGTTCCCTGCAGAGCAAGTGGCAATGTCATCTAGTTGCAGCTCTGGCGGTTCGAGGGATGAGAGCAGCACCAGTCACCAGGGAGGGGCGCTGATGGCCCAGATCCAGCTCCTGGAGTCCCCAGGTCGCCTCCAGGACTTCACGTTTGGAGATGATTTACCAGAGAAGGAACCTGGGGGAAGGAGAAAGAAGAATCCAAAGACGACCAAGCTCCAGGAGCAGGTAACAGGGCCGCAGGGTCAGCTCACTGTGTGAACCCCATTTCTCAGCCTGGCCTGAGTTCTGCTGTGGACTCAGTGCAGGAGAGTGGGGAAAGTATGGAGTCTAGTGTGGCAGTGATCTTTATCGCTGTTTGTAGTAACAGTGGTGGAGCAGACAAGGCATTGGCTGTGAGGTCAAACAGAGATATAGGCCCAGCGATGTGCAAGTAAGGCTCTGGAACATTAGGTTGCTCCCTATGGGTGAAGAGGGCAGCTTTGTGCAAGAGTCTGCTGCGGGAGCTCCGGTAGCTCTGAGTGTTTGCACTGCTGTTCTTTTGGAGCAGCGGTGTCATCGTGGAGGAGCTGCCGGTGCCAGGAAAAAGACTGGACTTACATAGTTACATAGTTAGTAGGGTTGAAAAAAGACATACGTCCATCAAGTTCAACCAGGGAATTGAAGGGTAGGAGTGTAGCGTGATATTGGGGAAGGGATGGGATTTTATATTTCTTCATAATGTTACTTTGCTCCAGAAATGTATCTAATCCTGTTTTAAAGCTGTTAATTTTTCCTGCTATGACCAGTTCCTGAGGTAGACTTTTCCATAAGTTCACAGTTCTCATGGTAAAGAAGGCATGTCGCCCTTTGAGACTAAACTTTTTCTTCTCCAGACGGAGGGAGTGCCCCCTCGTCCTTTGGGGGAGTTTAACCTGGAACAGTTTTTCTCCATATTTTTTGTATGGGCCATTAATATACGTATATACATTTATCATATCCCCCCTTAAACGTATCTTCTCAAGACTAAACAATTGTAACTCCTTTAATCGCTCCTCATAGCTAAGATGTTCCATGCCCCATATTAGTTTAGTCGCGTGTCTCTGCACCCTTTCCAGCTCCACAGTGTCCCTTTTATGGACTGGTGACCAAAACTGAACAGCATATTCCAGGTGAGGCCGTACCAATGCTTTATAAAGGGGGAGTATTATGTCCCTGTCCCTCGAGTCCATGCCTCTTTTTATACATGACAATATCCTGCCGGCCTTGGAAGCAGCAGCCTGACATTGCATGCTATTCTGAAGTCTGTGATGTACAAGTACACCCAGATCCTTCTCTACCAGTGACTCTGCCAGTTGAACCCCCCCTAAGACATACGATGCATGCATGTTATTAGTACCCAGATACATAACTTTACATTTATCCACATTGAACCTCATTTCCCAAGTTGATGCCCAGACACTTAGTCTATCCAAGTCATCTTGTAACCTATACACATCCTCTATAGAATGTACTGTGCTACAAAGCTTGGTGTCATCTGCAAAGATAGAAACAGAGCTGTTAATGCCATCCCATTGATAAATAAATTAAACAACAGTGGGCCAAGTACAGAACCTTGGGGTACACCACTTATAACCGGAGACCAATCAGAGTACGAATCATTGACCAACACTCTCTGGGTATGATCCATGAGCTAGTGTTCAATCCAGTTACAAACTAAAGTTTCCAAAGCCAAAGACCTTAACTTACATGTCAGACGTCTATGAGGGACAGTATCAAAGGCTTTAGCTAAATCCAGAAACTCTATATCCACAGCCATTCTTCTGTCAAGGCTTCTACTCACCTCTTCATAAAAGCAAATTAGATTGGTTTGACAACTTCCATCCTTAGTAAACCCATGCTGATTATCACTTATAATACTATTATCCCCTATGTATTCCAGTATGTAATCCCTTATAAGTCCATAAAACAATTTACCCACAATGCACGTTAAACTTACCGGTCTATAGTTTCCTGGGGAAGACCTAGAGCCCTTTTTGAAGATTGGCACCACATTCGCCTTGCGCCAGTCCCTTGGCACAATACCAAGGCCACAGTGAATATCTAAATATCGTGAACAAGGGTACAGATATTACAGAACTTACCTCTCTAAGAACTCTTGGGTGTAGTCCATCTGGCCCTGGAGATTTGCTTACATTTAAATTACTTAACTTACCTTGTAACATCTCTACATTAAGCCAGTTCAGTACATTACATGATGTGTTACCAGCACTTAAACCTTCATTTTCTATTGTTGCTGCTTATTGGGATCAGCAGAACCCAGGAGCAGGAAACTCAAGTACTGATGAGGCGGAGGGTACCAGTAAAAACAGGGCTGGGGCCGCTAATAAACAGGCTAGGCAGGCTCCTGGTCCTTGTATAAGGGACCAGTGACCTTTCCTGTGGCAGTGGCTCCAGTTCTGGTACCCAATGCTGATGGTACAAAATCTGCACCAGAAAACACCGGTCCAGCCAGAATGAATGAGGAGGGTAATGTTGGAGTGAATGAAGGAGTGAATGTGGTAAAAAATGTGTCTGTCTGGAGCTTTTAATCGTGGTATGGGCTGTAGAAAGGGTGGAGGTGTGGGGGGCACATCAGCTAAAACAGGTAACAATGGTTTGAGTATGGATTATGTGGATGAGGTTAGTGAAGGGGCAAAGATTAGTGGTGGGGATGTAGGGCCTGGTCCAGTTGCACCCCCAGCAGTTGCAGCAGCGGTACGCAGCTATGCAAATGTATGGGGAAGGGGGGCACCTTCCTTGTCCTCTGGCTCTGGGGAGAGCGATTTGCAGCAGCGTCTCCTGGGGGCCCTAAGTAGATGGGAAAGATCAATCAATGTAGAGGGTAGGGAGGTTGATCTATTCTTCTGGATAGAGAGACATGGTCTTTCAGCCTTCCGAGAGGAAAGATGGGGGATACTGTGTGGTCCCTCCCGACAGCCAGTCCAGGTGGTCTCCGAAGGAATGTGGTCCGGCTGAGGTGGAGAGGCAGTGATAAATGTCCTCCAAGATCTAAAGTTGTTGAGCTTCTGCGGAAGTTGGGTTTTAAGGCAGCTGACATCTACGCCTTGATACATCCTTATAGTACCCCTGAGTTCGATATCAGCTCTGTTCGGCTGGAGGGACTTGAGCTCTTCTGGTCGAATTATTAGCTGGTAAAGAACAAGCCCGGCTGGCAAAACCATTCAGGCGGTGTCTCACCAAAATAATGTCAAGAAAATGACCGTTTTAACCTGTAACAAATCATTTTCTTTTATTGACATCATGACGTGGCTAGGTCGGTATGGAGAGGTGGTGGAGGTCCCAAACAAGAACAGGGATGAATATGGCATCTGGTCAGGGGCCTCGACGATTATGGTCAAGCTTAGGCGTTCAGGAAACATCGTTACCCATATACCATCTGCGACCTTCCTTGGAAGAGATTGTATGCAGATCTTCTACCAGGGTCAGCCGAAGCTCTGTCACTGATGTGGTGACCCCACACATTTTAGTGCCAGTTGCAATGTACAGAATTGCATTCTGTGTTGGGAAATAGGCCATCTCGCTGCAACTTGTGCAGAGATTAGGTGTCACCTGTGTGGAGACTTCGGTTTCCCATTCATTTGCTGCCCTCGTTCCTTTGTCACCGTGGTTGTTGCCTCAGTGGGAGTAAGCCATGAGGTGGATTCTGATGGGGTGATGTCTGGTGGGGATGAAGGAGTGCAGGGGCCAGGGAAGAAAAGTAAGCTGAAGAGGTCTGCCCAACTGAGGCATCTCAAGAAGCGCCAAAGGGATAGGGAGATTCGGGAGTCACAGGAGCATCAGCCAACTGAGGTCACTTCCAATCCTGTCCCTGTGGCCAGTCTTGCTGCTGAGGCCCTGGGGGATAGTGAACTGGATGAGGAGATTGGGAGGATCCACAAAGAGGAGGAAGCCATCTCCTAGCTGTCCTCCCATTGGGAGAGTACGGATGAGGACAGTGGCAGATTGCCAGAAACAAAGCGGGGTACTAGGCAGACTAAGAAAAGGGGAGATTTAATATCTTCTCCCACTACTGAACTCCCTCTGAATGGTCTCTCCAACCGGTTCTGAGCTCTCCGTGACATTTCCTCTTCGGAGGAGGAGGATGCTGGGGATGAGGTTCTGGATGTTGCAGTGGGGCCCACAGGAGATGCTGAGTCCTCTCTCCTTGGGGAACCTATGTCTTCAGCGAGGGGGGGGGGGGGGAATAGGGACTGTTCCAGAGTCAGGGGATGAGGAAAATTTATATAATGGGAAAATGGACACATCCATCTCACTAAAAAGGGGTAAACCATCATCTGATGAGGATGGTGGTGGGGTGGATGGAAAGGATGGTGGGAAAAAGAAAGCTGTCTAACTCAATCACCCTTGATGGCGGCACCATCTGCGTTGACTTTGGCATCCAAGGGGTTATCCACCATAAGGTGATTTTAGTACGTACCTGGCAGGCAGTAATGGACATGCTTAGGAAAGATCTGCGCTTGTCTTGGGGCTCAATGGCTATGTCATGAGATTACCATAACACTGTGGCTAGCTTTTTGTGGACTGGTATTTACTGTTTGACTTTTCTTTTTTTGACTACAAATCCCATAATTCCATTTTCCTCCCTCCCACACATCAGCCACCCCACCCATTAAAACATAAACGAGCTGCACCCATTCAAAGACCTGTGGTTTTCAATAAGGGTGTCTACAGCTGTTGCATTAGTTGCAGATTGATCTCTCTCCCACCAAGCGATCGCTCCACCCACTACAGCAGACAGGCTCCCTGTCATCAGCTGACTAGTGAGTCATGTCTCGGCCGCATTACAAGCTGGGAAAAATCTGAGACAACAGTCATTTTGTATGCCGATAAAGATAAATATTGGAGTGAAAATCACAGAAGAATTGTGAAAAAACCGTCACACACAGGTACAGTCACTATATTATGAACTACATTAACTTTACAGCCCCTGTAGCAGAATCAAATAAAAAAAATCCTGGAATAACCCTTAAATGTTGCCAGCATTAAGGCAGATATGGCTAGATTTGCGGCCTTTGATTTTTTTTTTGCCCATATTAATGCTGATATTTTATTTTTGTAGGAGACCAGGCTAACAGACATGTCATCTATATACAAGGCTAAAAGAGAGTGGAGGAACGGGCCCTCCTACTGGTCTCTTGCGGCCGAGCCATATAGCGGAGTGTGGTCCTTTTTACCACAGCGGTAGAATGCCGACGGGTTATCGAGTTAGAAATGGAGAGGTGCACGATTTTAGATGTCCTCTTGAAGGGACAACAACTTTGCCTTATTAACATCTATGGCCCACAGTCTAAGTGGGACCAGAAGTGTCTCTTTATGAGATCCAATCCCTATCTTTTTACAAGTCAGCATGTGCTCTTTGGAGGGGACTTTAATGCTGTCACGAGTTTCCATAGACAAGCTGACTTATGATAGCGTCACCCTTAATAGCATAGCGATTGAGGCTCGCCTGGTGGATGTCCACATCCGGCACACCCTAGGCCACGCGGGATTCACCTATCATAGGGGTAGCATATGCTGATGATGTCACTATGTTTGTCTCCTCAAAAGAGAAGGGCAGATGGGTGATGTGAAAGGTGGACCGCTACTCGGAGGCATCTGGGTACAAGATCAACCGGGATAAGTGTGAGAGTCTATGGCTGGGAGGGGAAGAAACTGGTTTTCATTTCCCAGATGCCCTTCCAGAGCCCCAGGAATCTGCAAAAGTCCTCGGCATCAAATTTGCCAAGGGGATTACCCCAAACAAAACTGGGACAGAAGGCTTAAGATCGCCGCTCAGAAGGTGGATCAGTGGAAGGGTGGGTCTTTGATCAAAACATTCCTGCTCCCTTTGCTGATATATCTGGGCAGTGTATGCATGTTGCCAGAACCTCTCTGGACTTGGGCCTACAGTGTGTTCTTCCAAATGTTATGGGGGAATAGACTGAACCTAGTGAAGAGGGAGGTTACTTACCGTACGAGGAGACTGCAGGGGGTTGTGTATGGTCAACCCGTTGTATTTCTAGTAAATACCTTTCTTAAGGCTAACATTGCAAACCTCTGGAAAGAGAGGGCTCCTCCGTGGGTATCCTCCTGTAGGTGAGGATGGTTTTGGCCTTTCTTCCAGGAATGGGAGGTAGGAGGGCAAGTGAAGGATCTTTGCACACCACATGGGCATCTACTGGCTTATGCTACCCCAGTTCTGAAGGTTATTCTTCGTGGGTTCCGGGGATGTGGGAGATTAGGACTCTGTCGAGGAAATTCCTTGACAAGAGGGTCCTGTCTTCTCATTTACAGAGGCCATCGGCGCTCAAGGATTGCCAAGTTGGGATCTGAAGGTTGGTATAGGACTTTTTAGTTCTATCAGGATCCCCTTGAAGTTTTGGGACTTTACTTGGCGCTGCTTCCATGGGAAACTATGTGTGAGGGACAATCTGAAGTTCAGGAGCTCTGAGAACCAGGGATGTCCCCGCGAGGAGTGTGGAGGCATGCTGAAAAGTATGGAGCATTTTCTGCTTCATTGTCCCTTTAACACAGAGGTTTACAACATGGTGGGCGCTTCCATTGATTAGCCTAGGCTGGCCAGTTTCTACTATGCGGAATGGTCCTATAGGGCATTCAGAAACCTTGGAGGCTGGGACCGGAGCACTTTATTCCTAGTCAACTCAGTGGTCAGGTACGACACACGGTGTTTAGTGTCGACGGAACGTAAAATCCTCCCTGTGGATGAGGTGGTTAGGAACATTCTCGGGGACCTGGTGAAGGTGCATTCTCTGGAGTACGAGAGGCTGGGTGCTGGCAGGGCTTCTCGTCTGTGGAGGGGCTCTGCCTTTATGGTGCCTTAGCCTGTTGTCTCCTCTGGTGGTGGGCTGATGCTGGCACATTAGTCTTCTTTGTTTTGTGCTGTAGGTGTATGGTAATATAGGGCTGCCAGGCACTGAACTTGAGCTTTAGAGGTTTGTGAGGCTGAGAAGCTTCTTCGTTGTTTGGTTTATAGTCTTATATGTATTTTTAATTGTATTTATTGTTGTAGTCTATGTGAATATTTTTGTACTGTATATATTGTATATATTGTGTGATGCCACCTGGGTTTTGGGTTTAGTTTAGGTTGGATGATGGGTTAAAAGGGGGAGGGGGGTTCTTTGGGATTTTTATAGACAGGGTGGGCCATTTATATGGATACACCTTAATAAAATGGGAATGGTTGGTGATATTAACTTCCTGTTTGTGGCACATTTGTATAGGTGAGGGGGGAAACTTTTACATATGGGTGGTGACCATGGCAGCCATTTTGAAGTCGGACATTTTGAATCCATCTTTTGTTTTTTCAATAAGAATACGGTCATGTGACACGTCAAACTTATTGGGAATTTCACAAGAAAAACAATGATGTGCTTGGTTTTAATGTAACTTTATTCTTTCATGAGTTATTTATAAGTTTCTGACCACTTATAAAATGTGTTCAATGTGCTGCCCATAGTGTTGGATTGTCAATGCAACCCTCTTCTCCCACTCTTCACACACGGATAGCAACACTGCAGGAGAAATGCTAGCACAGGCTTCCAGAATCCATAGTTTCAGGTGCTGCAGAATGGGCAAAACAAAAATTGGAACAGGACCCTCAGTTTACGCAGAAGATTTTGTTCAGTGATGAGGCAAACTTTTATGTGAATGTTGAAGTTAACAAACAAAACCAACACTATTGGTCTGACACTAACTCACATTGGATAGATTACTCCAAGACTGTTGGAACACAAAAATTGATGGTATGGTGTGGTATATGGGGTACAAAGATAGTGGGGCCATTCTTCATCAATGGAAACCTCAAGGCCACTTGATATGCAAAATTATTACATGGTGATGTGTTTACCTCTTTATGCACTGACGCTGGCATGTTCCCTGAGTTTTTCCAGCAAGATGGTGCATCGCCACATTATGGGTGTCAGGTCCGAGCATTCCTAGATGAACAGTTTCCTGGAAAGTGGATTGGTCATCGTGGGCCAGTTGAATGACCCCCAAGGTCTCCCGATCTGACCCCCTTAGACTTTTATCTTTGGGGTCATCTGAAGGCAATTGTCTATGCTGTGAAGATACGAGATGTGCAGCACCTGAAACTACAGATACTGGAAGCCTGTGCTAGCATTTCTAGCGTTGCTATCAATGTGTGAAGAGTGGGAGAAGAGGGTTGCATTGACAATCCAACACAATGGGCAGCACATTGAACACATTTTATAAGTGGTCAGAAACTTGTAAATAACTCATGAAAGAATAAAGTTACGTTAAAACAAAGAACATCATTGTTTTTCTTGTGAAATTCCCAATAAGTTTGATGTGTCACATGACCCACTTCCTATTGAAAAAACAAAAGTTGGATTCAAAATGGCCAACTTCAAAATGGCCGCCATGGTCACCACCCATCTTGAAAAGTTTCCCCCCTCACATATACTAATGTGCCACAAACAGGAAGTTGATATCACCAACCATTCCCATTTTATTAAGGTGTATCCATATAAATGACGGCGGGCCTGGGATTCGCATCGCGGGACGCGCCTGCATGCGAGTCCCAGCCTGTCACTTACCCCGCTCTGCTGCTTCTGGCTCTAAACTCTGCCGCGCTCATCTCCGTCTCCTAGGGTACGCGCGCGGCGGAGCTCTGTAATTTATAGGGCCAGTGCGCTCTTAATTAGTATGTACACCTGACACTACTCTATAAGTTCCTGCACCTCCCACACCCCCTGCCAGATCTTCAGTGCCCTTAGCCTGAGAGAAAGTATATCCTATTGCCTGTTTGCCATACCCGTGTACCCAGACCGTCCCGCTACATATTTTGATTATGAACCTTTGCCGCCTGTCCTGACCTTCTGCTACGTTGACTACGCCTCTGTCTCATCCTCCTGTACTTTGCCTTCCCCGGTTACCTGTGTGGTCGAGCCGTATTGGGGGTAGCGACCTGGGTGTCACCTCCGCAGCAAATCCATCCCGCTTTGCGGCGGGCTCTGGTGAAGACCAGCGGCACCTTAGACTCTGCTCCCCGATACGGTCCGTGTCATCAGTCACACAGGTAGAGGATCCACTACCTGATCCGTGACATCCTCATCCAGGTGCGTGACATAATGTATGTACATAGTGACTTCAACAGCAGAATATTGAGTACTGCTCTGGAGTATACCAAATGTTACTCCTGATCTTGAGTTACATCCTATAATTAAAATAGTAACATCAGGAATACTCCAGAGCTGCACTCATTGTTCTGTCGGTGGGGTCACTGTATAAAATGACATTACTTAGGCTCCTTTCACACTGCTTTTGCGCCCTGTCAAGAACGGACGTTGTCTTTTGACGGGAATAGCGGGAGTAAAAGACGGCGCAAGCAGTATTTGTTATCCCGCTATTCTATACCAGCAGAGCAGTGACTCCCCAAATTCCCTCTTCTTTCCCGGCTGCCTTACAAGTCCTTTAGCTCCATCCCCACAAGTCCTGGTCACATGATTGGGACCTCACCAAAGGTCCTACACCTTCAGCATTTAGTAGACACAGAGCAGGTTCTAATCGGGCAGTCACTGCCATTGTGCTGTGTGCGGAGATCTGTTTCTTCGTGACTGCCCAACTAGGACCTGCATAATGCAAGGAGGAGATTACAGCAGCTTATATACGGGGCACCTGGCTTTACATTCGGGGCATGGGCCCCAAATTTTTTAACCTAGTTTGGGCACTTAATGTTTTAACCCGCATTATAATTTGTAAGAACATGTGTCATACTTGTAATGTCTGTAATTATGATTCCAACTTGTTTGTTGTATCTTATAAATTTGGAAAATCAATAAAGAATATTTATAAAAAAAAAAAAAAACTATTGACACCCCTGCACTGATGCCAGGTTACAGATAACTGTCTCTTTACTTTGCTGGAGGTAGCAGATCTCAAACAATAGTCTCTTGTGCAGAGGGATGGGCAGAGTGGAACCTGGGGAGCCTGTCGCCTTGCCTGGAGTTGTAGTTGCTGTTGAATGCAGCTTTAAGATTAGGAGCAGCACACTCTGACTTGAAAGACTTAAAGGGGTTATCCAGGAAAAAACATATTTTTTATATATCAACTGGCTCCAGAAAGTTAAACAGATTTGTAAATTGTGTGCGGGCTCAGGTATGTCCTTAATATAAGGATATACTGGCTAATGTCTCAATTTTAACATCAGTTTTGAGGGCTAGTTAATGTCATTGTTACATCTACCACAGTAGTGAACCTATATTGTGGTCCATAAATGCAGGACCTCTACTCCAGCTTACAGTGCACAACTGCACTTGGCGTTGAGGATTATCTGCCATTTTAGACCACATCAGTGAATTTGTCTAAGATTTGTAAATTGCTTCTATTAAGAAATCTTAACCCTTTCAGTACTTATGAGCTGCTGAAGTTGCATTGTTCTTTTTTGTCTAAGTGCTTTCTGATGAAACCTGTCTCGGGAACTGTCCAGAGTAGAAGAAAATCCCCATAGCAAACCTCTTCTGTGCAGTTCCCGAGACAAGCAGAGTTGTCAGCAGAGAGCACTGTTGCCAGACAGAAAAGAACAACTCAACTTCAGTAACTGATAATTATTGGAAGGATTAAGATTTTTTTTTATAGAAGTAATTTACAAATCTGTTTAACTTTCTGGAGCTATTTGATATATTATATATATATATATATAGCAACAAAAAATAGCAGCGTTGTAGTATAGCATACATAGAGACTACTGGTGTGTAAACCATACTGGAACTCGCTGCGGGTCTAAAAACCAATGCTACAGTATAGCTCAAGAAATAAATATTGTATACTTATAAGGAAACACTAGAGCCATAACTACTGATAAAACTCAAATAATTTTATTAACACTCTTTAAAATCACAATCACAAGTATGACTGCTGAATATTGTCATAATACAAGGTCAATGGTTGTAGACAGATAGCTAATCCGAAAAGAAGGTGGTAAGGCAGGTATAGTAAATGTAGCCATATATATATAGTGTATATGCAGTGAGATATACAGCAGCAGTATGGGTGTCCACTAGTAATGTCTGATAGGACAAAGAAAGGGGCATATAGCCTCCACCGATGTGATGTCCAGTTACCCACTCAGGATAACTGGAATGGACACTAACGGTGCATAAAAATAATAGCACTGGAAAGGCTGATGCTCACTTACCCATGGTAAAAGCCTGTCACCACCGCCCCAACGTACGTTTCGTCAGCCTGGACTTTCTCAAGGGACGCTGTCTAAGTCCATGTTACTCTCCCTTAAATACTCAGCCAAATGGCGCTATTACGCGCCGATCCGCCTGCTACGGCGCATGCGCCGGGCCGTATCCCGGAAGGAAAACACCGCTCACCGCCGCGTCATAGCCGAACCGCGCAGGTCACTGATACGTAGTATCCGGACATGCGCGCTCAGCCCCCAGACGCCCGGAAAGACAGTGCCAGGACTCGGGCCCGGCGCATGTGCACCAGATAGATCGGCGTAGACAGCTGCAATATGTGAAAAAAATATATATAGAAGGCCCTAAACTCTAACCAACTGGGATACATATAGATCTGCTACTGTAAGTCTCTTAACAACATATTTGTAAACATACATTCCCTATGTATTATAGTTTAAATAATAATATGCATTACAAATGACAGCAGTATACCACTTACATAATATATTGCACATGACAATAATAAATAACTCATCAACATGTATGCAAAAGATAGTCTCTAAAACGATAGTACAAAAAAATGTTAAATATCCATGAAATGGTATAAAAGGTAAATTGAGTGAGTAATCATAAGTGCGTGTCTACATGCCACAGTGCAGGCATGTGTCTACGCTAGAGTACCATGTTCACAAATATATAGTGATAATCCCACAATATACCAACCATATGTGTTAAAATATTAAATTAAGACCCTAAGGGATATATAATCTCTACAGGGAGAGTAAGTGAAACCCAAAATTGGTAATGTGAATGATAACTAAAGTGACACCCATGATGAAGACCACCATACGGGTGGATAGTGAATGGGGGCTAAAGTATGTCCAGTCTAGGATATAGAGTCCCAATGTGAGAAACTAAAAAATGACAGGCTTTTACCATGGGTAAGTGAGCATCAGCCTTTCCAGTGCTATTATTTTTATGCACCGTTAGTGTCCATTCCAGTTATCCTGAGTGGGTAACTGGACATCACATCGGTAGAGGCTATATGCCTCTTTCTTTGTCCTATCAGACATTACTAGTGGACACCCATACTGCTGCTGTATATCTCACTGCATATACACTATATATATATGGCTACATTTACTATACCTGCCTTACCACCTTCTTTTCGGATTAGTTATCTGTCTACAACCATTGACCTTGTATTATGACAATATTCAGCAGTCATACTTGTGATTGTGATTTTAAAGAGTGTTAATAAAATTATTTGAGTTTTATCAGTAGTTATGGCTCTAGTGTTTCCTTATAAGTATACAATATATATATATATATATATATATATATATATATATATATATATATTTTTTTTCTCCTGGAATACCCCTTGAACTTGACTGACTGACTGAAGTAGAGGTTTTTCTAAAGAGCTTTGCTTACCGCCAGGTTTGGACAATTCACCTGAGCGCCAGGGTCTTTTCCTGAGATTTGGTGTGGCTGTGGAATTTAGTAAGCTTCTTCCTAGGTTTCTCCTCATAATGCCAGCTGGAACACACTCCTTCTTCTCCAAACTCCCTCACTTAACCCCTTAAGGACCGGCGGTTTTTCCGTTTTTGCATTTTCGTTTTTTGCTCCTTGCCTTTATAAAATCATAACTCTTTCAATTTTGCACCTAAAAATCCATATGATGGCTTTTTGCGCCACCAATTCTACTTTTTAATGACATCAGTAATTTTGCCCAAAAATCTACGATGAAACGGAAAAAAAAATCATTGTGCGACAAAATTGAAAAGAAAACGCAGTTTTGTAATTTTGGGGGCTTCCGTTTCTACGTAGTACATCTTTCGGTAAAAATGACACCTTATCTTTATTCTGTAGGTCCATACGATTAAAATGATACCCTACTTATATAGGTTTGATTTTGTCGGACTTCTGGAAAAAATCATAACTACATGCAGGAAAATTAATACGTTTAAAATTGTCATCTTCTGACCCCTATAACTTTTTTATTTTTCCGTGTATAGGGGTCATTTTTTGCGCCGTGATCTGAAGTTTAATGGTACCATTTTTGCATTGATAGGACTTATTGATCGCTTTTTATTCATTTTTAAATGATATAAAAAGTGACCAAAAATGCACTATTTTGGACTTTGGAATTTTTTTGCGCGCGCGCCATTGACCAAGCGGTTTAATTAATGATATATTTTTATAATTCGGACATTTCCACACACGGTAATACCATATATGTTTATTTTTATTTACACTGTTTTTTTTTTTTATTGGAAAAGGGGGGTGATTCAAACTTTTAATAGGGGAGGAGTTAAATGATTTTTATTCACTTTTTTTTTCCACTTTTTTTTTTTGCAGTGTTATAGGTCCAATAGGGACCTATAACACTGCACACACTGATCTTCATCATTGATCACTGGTTTCTCATACGAAACCAGTGATCGACGATTCTGTCGCATGACTGCTCATGCCTGGATCTCAGGCACTGAGCAGTCATTCGGCGATCGGACAGCGAGGAGGCAGGTAGGGACCCTCCCGCTGTCCTGTAAGCTGTTCGGGATGCCGCAATTTCGCCGCGGCTATCCCGAACAGCCCTACTGAGCTAGCCGGCAACTTTCGCTTTCGCTTTTAGCCGCGCGGCTCAGCTCTGAGCGCGCGGCTAAAGGGTTAATAGCGTGCGGCGCCGCAAGGCTTTGTAAACAGCATTGAGCATTGTAGTTCACCCACAGAGCACTTTACATCCACATACGGAGTATGTTCTTACTCAGAAGAAATGGGGTTACAAATTTTGGGTGGCTTTTTTTTCTATTTCCCTTATGAAAACGAAAATTTTAGGGTAACACCAGCATTTTATTCATTTTTTTTTTCTTCCATTTTCCCATCCAACTTTAATGAAAATTTGTCAAACAGCCGTGGGATGTTAAGGCTCTCTATACCCCTTGTTACTTTCCATGAGGGGTTTAGTTTCCAAAATGGGGGTCACACTTGGGTATTTATTTTTTTGTGCTTATGTCAGAACCACTGTAAAATCAGCCACCCCTGTGCAAATGACCAATTTAGGCCTCAAATGTACATAGTGCGCTTTTACTCCTGAGCCTTGTTGTGTGCCCGCAGAGCATTTTACACCCACATATGGGGTATTTCCCCATTTCCATTACAAATTTTGGGGGTCTTTTTTCATTTTACCTCTTGTGAAAATAAAAAGTATGGGGCAACACCAGCATGTTAGTGAAATTTATTTTTATTTTTTTACTCTAACAGGCTGGTGTAGACCCCAACTTTTTTTCATAAGGGATAAAAGGAGAAAAAGCCCCAAAAATTTGTAACTCAATTTGTAACTCAAACGGAAATACCCCATATGTGGCCCTAAACTGTTTTCTTGAAATACGACAGGGCTTCGAAATGAGAGAACGCCATGCGCATTAGAGGACTAAATTAGGGATTACATAGAGGTGGACATAGGGGTATTCTACACCAGTAGGAGCAAACCTCCAGCTGTTGCAAAACTACAACTCCCATCATGCACTGAGAGAACATGCATGCTGGGAGTTGTACTTTTGCAACAGCTGGAGGCACACTGGTTTGAAAACCTTCAGTTTTGTTCTGTCACCTAACTCAGTATTTTCCAACCAGTGTTCCTCCAGCTGTTGCAAAACTACAACTCCCAGCATGTACTGAGTTGTAGTTTTTCAAGATTTAGAGGACCACAGTTTAGAAACCACCGCACAATGATCTCCAAACTGTCGAGCTCCCGATGTTGCAAAACTACAAATCCCAGTATGCTCAGACAGCTGTCTGGGCATGCTGGGAGTTGTAGTTTTGCTACATCTGGAGGGCTACAGTTTAGAGACCACTGTATAGTGGTCTCCGAACTGTAGCCCTCCAGATGTTGCTAGGCCACTCACCCACTTCCATATTCTGCACCAGGGAGCCAGCTGCCCGCCCGCTGCCGATGGTAGGTGACCTGCGGCGCCGGTCACAGGACAGTAGTCCAGGCAGAACGGGGGAACTGAACTTTAACCCCCAGCCACTGATCTGCTATTGGTCGGTTGCTTTTGACTGACCAATAGCAGGGATTGGAGGGGTGGCACCCCTGCCACCTCACTCCTAGTGTTGCTCGCGTATATTCGCAATGCGAATTTTATTTGCAAATATCGCATATTCGCGAATTCGCGAATATTCGCGAATATAGCGCTATATATTCGTAATTACGAATATTCCTTTTTTTTTTTTTTTTTTTTCACAGTACACATCACAGTGATCATCCCTCTCTGCTTCCAGCTTGTGTGGTGTAAAGAAGGCTCTAATACTACTGTGTGAGACTGGTGTGCGAATTTTCGCATATGCGAAAATTTGCATATGCTAATTTTCGCATATGCGTATTTTTGTCTATGTTAATTTTTTATATGCAAATTTTCGCATACGCGTATTTTCGCATATGCGAAAATAAAACGAGAATATTACGAATATGCGAATATATGACGAATATTCGTCAATATATTCGCGAATATTTGCGAATTCGAATATGGCCTATGCCGCTCAACACTACTCACTCCTATCCCTTCAGGGGGATCGTGGGTGTCTTGGACAGCCCCGATCGTACAACTAAGGCGACTAAGGTTGTTGAAACGCGTCACTCTATGATCCCTGTTGCTGTTTGCTGTCAGATTTTATAATAAATTATCATTTGCATCGTGCTTACAGTGCTGGACAATCTTTTTCTACTATACAATACTGTTTTATTAGGTCAGCTGGAGTTGTTTTGAATTTTCTCAGTACATTCCATTGAGAATGGATGCCCACTAGAGGGTGTGCTCTGTTGCCCCCTCTAGTCGTAGGATTATCCAATTAATTTATTGGGGTTTTAAGTGTTTTTAATTATCTGTCCTTGCATATTCCTTGTGTATATTTTTGTATAAAAAAGTAATTTTTCATATGATGACCTTTCTGGGTGTGATGTTTGTATGTTAGGTGTTTGGTTGTCTCTTACATTAATAAATTCATTTCAGAGGGCACAGTGAGTGGAGGAATAACATTCAGGGGGCACAGTATGTGGTGCTATTTCATTCAGGGGGCCCAGTGTGTGGTAATATTTCATTCAGAGGGAACAATGAGTGGTACTATTCCATACAGGGGGGATAATGTGGGGCAATATTCCATTAAGAGTAATTGTAATTTTGGTTGTTTCCTGTAGCGATTGACTGGTTGGGGTGTCGGAGTGGCGGTGAGGTAGCCAGGGAGGACTTTAGTAAGTCCCTTAGGAGCTTATAGCCACCTCCTGGTTAGGACATGATAACTGAATATTAGGAGGTTCCTGCACGGGATCGCCCTTATTAGGGCGGCCACCCCGCCTAGGCATAGGGCTAAGTTACCATAGGGCTAAATAGGGTCAGAATAGGATCATTAGGCCCTTGATTAATACACTCCCCGACCCTTGATAGGGTCTCCCCAGTGGCACCCCATACCACTCAGTTTCTATAGGAACTAGGTACATGGTCAGATACACAATATTTGTTAAAGTCTTTCATATGACCCACGTATCTTGTGGTCATTGAAGAACGACTGCTTCATTTTTAATAATTTCTATTACATTATTTATGTTCCTTGTGAGCTGTGAGCTGTTGAGCATGTGAGCTGGTTTGGTCCCTAGCTCCTGGTCTCATAGTGGACGTATTGATTACCAACTACTCCCATATACATTGACAATGGCGTTCATCCTATTGTTACTACGGTGTAAGCATACTTAACCTGCCTATTAAATCCATTGATATATTCGCTCCGGTTACAATTGATGAGCGGCTGCTAATAGGAACATGAAGCGTAGCTGTAGACACGCCTTCCTGTGTGACGGCGCCGGGAGGGTAGGCAGAGCTACGCACATATACTTCCGCTCATGACCGGAAGCTGCATCAGACGCCGGCACCTCGCCATACCAGGCGGTAAGAGCCGGAGTTAACGTCTCCCTGTGCTACATGCAGGTTGAAGCAGCGCCTGCTGTCCACACTACAGAACCGTGAGTAGTAAGGGAAAGGGTTCATCACCTTTCCTCTTTTCTTCCACAGGGCGAGTACTGAACGGGCTTGTGCCTGTCCCGCTTTTGTTTTTACAGGTCCAATGACGGCGCTCCTGAAAAGCACAGAAGTGGCTACAACAGATTGGTGTTTGTGATTTGTGCAATTTTTCTCCATATAGGTTGAGGGATCACGTCCCCATATGCCACGATATACAAATATTGTTTATGGAGTGTTGACAATTTTACTTTACAGGTTGTAGCTACTGAATTTATTAACATTATGCATGCCCATGATGGGCGTTAATTGTGGTATAAATAAATATTACTGTGATTAAACCTCCCTGATGACACCTCATCATACATCGAGGTAGAAACGCGTTGGTGGTTTTCTAAGTATAACTGATCACTAAGGACCCATACTGGGTTGGTGAGACAGTACTGATTATTGTAAGACTAGCCCTGTCAGTACTGGGTTGTTAATACCTGACCGACTAATGGGCTAGCGAATTTACAGCTTTTGTACATATATTATTTTCAACTTTTTGGGGTGCACAGGCACATTATATTATTTTGGTGATTTTTTTACCAAAAAATATTAAGTTATATTTTAGCACACCCTGAACACGTATACCCTTTGTTGTTCTATACTTTGATCTATTTATGCTGGGTGACTTTATCTGCTAAGCAGGGTTCTATGCAGAACCTACCATCTAATGCTGCATAAGTCTGCAATATTCCACTAAGAGAGAACAATGAGTTGGGCTATTACATTCAGGGTGCCCAATGTGTGGCAATATTTCATTTAAAGGCCACAGTGATTGGTGCTTTTCCATTCAGGGGTATAGTGTGTGGTGCTTTTACATTTAGGGGGCACAGTGTGGGACACTATTACATTCAGGGGGCACAGTGTGGGACACTATTACATTCAAGGGGCACAATGTGTGACACTATTTCATTCAGAGGGCACAGTGTGGGACACTATTATATTCAGGGAGAACAATGTGTAGTGCAATTCCATTCAAGGAGCAAAGTTAAGGAGGCACAGTGTGTGCTGATATTACATTTAGTGTAACAAGGGGAGGCAGTCCTGCTAGGCTGGCTAGGTCAGAGTAAAAGATATAAGGTAAAAATTTAGAAGAAAGAGAGATAGAAAAAAGAAAACGTGTCTAAAATAGCATAAAATGATAACATTTATTTGGAAAAATGATGTGAGGTCTGCGGCAGGGCCCTTGTCGCAGACTGGTCACTAGATAAAATGGTTACAATGGTAGAAAATGCTAAAAATATAAAATATGCACAGTGGTATTGCACAATGAGACAATGAAAGTGGGGCAATGGGACAGTGCAAACAGTATCTGTTTAGTTATACTGTAAAGTCATATTATAGGAGCCAGGATTAATCCAGATGAAAGTACATAGCAAAAAAGTTAATAATCCAATAAGGCAAATTTTCGGTAGCTCTGGAGCCTTCCAGATTGGGGCCCACTATAAACGTTTTTAGGTGCAGAGATACAGGCGATGCCCCCTCTACCCTGACGGCACGGGGACTGAATGCAAGAGGGCAATCGCTATACAGTTCAGGCACTTAGTGCCTCTTACCAGCTACAGTGTGCACAGGTGAGTGCAGCTGTGCTTACGATCTGGATACACGTCCCTCTGTCCCGGCGGCACGGGAGAAATGTAGGAGGGGTGATATGATCCGGTGCTGGGGGTTGGAGATGATGGCTGGGAAGCAGCGTGTGGCAGCGCTGTGAAGCCGAGTGGTCGTAGCAGCGTATGGCAACGCTGGAGGTATCCTCTCTACCCCGACGGCACGGGGAGCAGGTGAGAGAGTAGGTGAGGACCGGCAATGCGGTAACGATTATCTCAGATAATGTGCAGGGTTGTCTTAACACCCTGCACATCATCTGAGATAATCGTTACCGCATTGCCGGTCCTCACCTACTCTCTGCAAAAGTTTGGGCACCCTGCAGAATTTATAGCATGCACTGCCCCTTTTGCAAAGCTGAGACCTGCCAGTGTCATGGATTGTTCTCAATCATCATCTGGGAAGACCAGGTGA
Source organism: Hyla sarda (assembly GCF_029499605.1). NCBI lineage: Eukaryota > Metazoa > Chordata > Amphibia > Anura > Hylidae > Hyla > Hyla sarda. The sequence continues at coordinate 374,394,980 of NC_079190.1, read as the reverse complement.
TGTCAATCTCAAAGGTTTTAAATGCCCAGACTCATCTGACCTTGCCCCAACAATTAGCACCATGGGTTCTTCTAAGCAGTTGTCTATAAATCTGAAACTGAAAATCTCAAAAAGCTGGAGAAGGCTATAAGAAGATAGCAAAATGTTTTCAGATGTCAATATCCTCTGTTCGGAATGTAATTAAAGGACAACTGCAGCGGAATTACACTTATCCCCTATCCACAGGATAGGGGATAAGTGTTTGATCGCGGGGGGTCCGACCGCTGGGACCCCCCTCGATCTCCCTAACGGGGCTCCGGCATAAGCGCCCATGGTGACGTAGCGTCGACCTAGAGGTCGACGGTGACGCCCCGTCTCCTCCCCGTCCCCATACAGTTCTATGGGGGATGCGGGGAGGCACGAATGCTGCCTCCCCGCCTCTCCCATAGAGATGTATGAAGTAGGGAGAGCACGCGGCCCCATACAGGAGATCGCCGGGGGCCCAAGCGTTCAGACCCCCCGTGATCAAACACTTATCCCCTTTCTTGAGGATAGGGGATAAGTGTTTGCACCGCTGCAGATGTCCTTTAAGAAATGGCAGTCATCAGGAACAGTGGAAGTTAAAGCAAGATCTGGAAGACCAAGAAAAATATCAGACAGAACAGCTCGCAGGATTGTGAGAAAAACTATTCAAAACCCACGTTTGACTGCACAATCCCTCCAGAAAGATCTGGCAGACACTGGAGTTGTGGTACACTATTCCACTATAAAGAGATACTTGTACAAATATGGTCTTCATGGAAGAGTCATCAGAAGAAAACCTCTTCTACGTCCTCACCACAAAAATCTGTACACAAAAATACTTTTGTAAGGAAGATTGGGCAAAGATACCTGAAACAAGAATTGAAAAACTCTTGGCTGGCTACAAAAAGCGTTTTGAAGCTGTGATACTTACCAAAGGGGGCAGTACAATATATTAACTCTGCAGGGTGCCCAAACTTTTGCAGACACCATTTTTTAGTTTTCTGTTATTTTGAAAGTGTAAATGATGGAGATAAAATCTAACTTTAGTTGACATATTATAAGAATGTCTAAACTGTAATTTGATGCCTTTTGGAGATTTTTCCATCTTTCCTTGGCTTCTTTATGCACATTAATACAAATTTTTACCTGGGGTGCCCAAACTTTTGGTCCCCACTGAATGTATGTTATGTATGTTATCTTTCCTTTTGTTTACATTTTTTTTTTTATGGGAAAAGGGGGCGGGTGATTTAAACTTTTATTACTAAAGCATAGGAGCACCGATCGGACGGTGAGGAGGCAGGTAAGGGCCCTTACGCTATTCTTCTAGCTGATCTGGTCCCGATCAGCAGCGCTAAGTAGCTGGGATTGTTTTGTATGTTTTTGTATGTTTTGTGTGGGATTACAGTCATATCAATATTGAAGCTTTACATTGTAAAATTTAGATTTACTGTACATTGTGAGTGGGCATTTGTCAACAAGAGTAGAGACATTTTGCAATTTGTACATTTAAATAAAAAGAAAGAAGTTGCATGTAAAACATAAAAATAATTTTGTGAGACTAACCTTTAGACCACATCAGATTTGGTTCTTTCTTAACAATACCAATTATTTTAGTATGCACAACTAATATGCCAATGTGATTTTACTATGATACACATTTGTTTTGATCATACACAATAATAATGAGTAGTGCACCTGTGCCCATTCAGTCAGCTCAATGTTCAGAACCCTTAAACAAAGCAATTACAATCAAAGCAAAGTATCGCCTTAATATAAATAACATGCTAAAAAATACCACAAAATGATCAAATAAAATAATGATTTATAGTAATTAATAATAAGTGATTGAAAAAGCTACTGAATAATCAATGGCAGATAGTGTATGAATTTGATGAAAGACAAGCTCAAGAAAAAAGCATGAGTGATTTGTGGTCTCCATTTATTTTTGTTGCCAGTAAACCCTAGCAATCAATAAAGTGACGGGAAGAAAACAAAAGAAGAAATCCAGTGTAAAGAAAAAATAAATTAGACAAATAAAGCCTTTATCAGAACTTTATAAAAACACCAATTAGATAAAGCTAAATATTTAACATTGACCAGTAATAAAAATAAAACTACCATAATATTTATTAAATGGATGAATGGAATGTCAGTTAACCCCTTAAGGTTTTTTTGTTTTTTGTTTTTTTACTTAGTTTTTTTTCTCCTCACCCACTAAAAATCGTAACTCTTTCAGTTTTCCACCTACGGATATATGTGAGAGTTTTTTGTTTTTTGTTTTTTTTTGTGCCATCAATTTTACTTTGCAATAAAATCAGTCATTTCACGACATAATCCATGGCGAAACCCCCCAAAAAACTAATTTCATTTAATTTCTATGCAGTGCACTTTTCGGTAAAAATGGCACCTTATCTTGATTCTGCAGATCCATACGGTTACAACCATACCCAAATTATATAGGTTTGATTTTGTTATGTATAAAGCCTGATGGGCTGTGTTTGTGCGAGGGGCGGAAGTAATTATCGCTCCCTGCACTTCCAGGTGGGGCTCATTGGGAACAGGTGGGGGCGTGTGTATATAACTTCCCCCTCTCCTACAGGGGCGGAGCACGTGTCGTTTGTGGAACCCTCCAAACCCTCCCTTATCTTATTCCTTCACTATAGTGCATGCCCTCTATAGGCGTGCCCTCATTGCGCGGTTATGGCACAACTCAGACCGCTATGCTAGGGTAAGATCTTATATAGGTATGTAGGCAATCTTTCCTGTCACTAGTACACGTATGGAGCCCCGATCACAAACTTCTTTTAAAAAAATTATAACTTTTTGTATCCAAATTAGAATGTTTAAAAATGTCCTTTTCTGACCCCTAGAACTTTTTTATTTTTCTGTATATAGGAATGTATGAGGGCAAATTTTTTGTACTGTGATCTGTAGTTTTTATTGGTACCATTTGTTACACACTGCACTCCGGCCGCAAGCACCGCATCAAGGGACTCGCTTGCTTGCGAATCCTGGCCCATCTCACCACGCTCAGCTCCTGCAGCTCCTTCTGTCTCTCTGCTCTGAAACTTAAAGGGCCAGTACCCCCTTAATTAGACCTTCCTGCAATTTTTTTTGACTACGAACATTTGCCGCCTGCCTTGACCTTCTGCTACGTTGACTACGCTACTGCCTCTTCCTTCGGTACCTCGCCTTGCCCAGTTACCTGTGTGGTCGAGCTGTGTCAGGGGTAGCGACCTGGGTGTCGCCTGCCGCAGCAAGCCAGTCCTCTGCTCCCTGATACGGTCCGAGTCAGGAGCCACACAGGTAGAGGATCCACATCCAGCTCCGTTACAGTAAGATCCGGCCATGGATATCACTGGGGTTCCTCTTGCCTGACAACATGGATCTCGCTTCGATCGTTGGCCCAGCAGGCACAGCAGCTGAACCAGCTATCCGCCATGATGCAGCAGTTGCTATCTGCTTAGCAGCAATCGCCACAGCCTCCTCCAGCTCCAGTACAGCCTCCCGCTGCAGCAGTTTACTCTGGAACCAAACTACGTTTGTCGTTTCCAGAAAAGTTTGAGTGGGATCCCAAGTCCTGTCGTGGTTTCGTGACACAGTGCCCCATACACATTGAACTCATGGCGGACCAGTTCTCCACGGAATGAGCAAAGGTGGCCTTTGTCATCAGTCTCCTATCTGGTAGGACCTTGGTCTGGGCAACTCCGCAGTGTGATCACAGTGATGCTATCATTACAATTCTTCAGGTGTTCCTGACGGAATTTTACAGTGTCTTCGAAGAACCTGCTCGAGCTTCCTACGCTGAGACGGCTTTGGGAGCCTTTCTCAGGGCAAGTCCACTGTGGGCGAGTACGCTATCCGGTTCCGGATTCTGGCGTCGGAGTTGTCTTGGAATAATAAAGCTCTCTGCGCTACTTTCAAGAGAGGATTAACAAGCCAAATTAAGGATGTCCTCGGATCGTCCCGGATCGATATCCGTTTCTCTGAGCAACGAGAGGAACTACGACAAGAAAGGAAATCTGCATGACCTCGGCGCTTTCCTCGTCTGGCACCAGTCTTCTAGAAACCCCTGCAACCTTCTATGTTGTCTCCCCCAGTGGAGGCCATGCAAGTGGATCAGTCTCGCCTGACCCTGCAGGAAAGAAGTCGCCAACAAATCAAAAATCTATGCCTATACTGCACCAGTGAAGAGCACTTTCTTAAAGATTGTCCTCTGCTTCCACAGCCACAGGGAAACGCTCGCACCTAGGGTTCGTGGGAGAGCCCTCCCTAGGTGTGAATTCCTCCTCTCCACGCTTAAATTTGATCGTCCAGCTTCTTCTTCCCTCCAAAGAGATCATCTCCCTTCTGGCATTCCTGGACTCTGGCTCAGCGGGGAACTTTATTGATGCCTCCCTAGTGCATAGTGTCATCTGCCAGTGTCTCGCCCCTTAAAATCACTGTACATCTCTACGGTCAATGGAGAAAGACTGGAATGTACCGTGCTATATTGCACAGAACCCCTGCTGATGCAGATCGGGTTCCTGCATAAGGAGAATTTGTCCTTCTACGTACTCCCACACTGTATTTCTCCTCTATTGCTTGGCCTACCTTGGTTGCAGCTTCATGCCCCACAGCTCCCAGGGGCCAAATCTACCCTTTGTCTCTTCCTGAAACCCAGGCCATGTCAAGCTACATCCAGGTGAACCTTCAGAAGGGATTTATTAGGAAATCCTCTTCTCCTGCCGGAGCCGGGTTCTTCTTCATGGAAGAAAAAGATGGGTCATTGCGTCCTTGCATCAACTACCGAGGACTGAAAAAAATTACAGTAGAAAAACATTATCCCCTTCCTTTAATCTCTGAGTTGTTTGATCGTCAGCGAGGCCGAAGAAGCGTTCATACACTTAAAGTCTGCCTTCGCTTCTACTCCTGTGTTGTCAAGACCTGATCCAGACAAGCCATTTACTTTAGAGGTGGATGCATCTTCAGTTGGTGCAGGAGCGGTCTTGACACAAAGATCTTCCAAGGGAAGGACTATGACTTGCGGATTTTTCTCTAAGACCTTCTCTCCAGAGGAGAGAAATTATACTATAGGAGATTGTGAGCTCCTGGCTATTAAGTTGGCCTTGGAAGAATGGCACCATCTCTTAGAGGGCTCAGTGCATCCAAAAGCTATCTATACGGATCACAAGAACTTGCTCTATCTTCAGTAAGCCCATCGTCTCAACCCTCGACAGGCTCGCTGGTCCCTGTTCTTCTCCAGGTTTAACTTTTTTATTCATTTCCATCCAGCAGAGAAGATTTTTTTGGGCTGACACTCTATCTAGATCTTCTGAGGTACAAGACCTGGAATCACATCTTCAACATTTTGTTCCTCCTGATCGTCTTATTTAAGCAGCACCAGCAAGTCTTCAGCATCTGCCCCCTGGGAAGACTTATGTATCTCCTCGTCTGAGACTCCGAATCTTGAGATGGGGTCATTCCTCTCTTTTGGCTGGTCATGCCGGTGTCCGTAAATCCTTGCAACTAATTTCCCAACAGTATTGGTGGCCCACTCTAAAACGGGATGTCATTGACTTTGTTCGTTCCTGCTCAGTCTGTGCCTGGGACAAAACACCATGTGCCAAGTCTGCCGGTATACAAAGTGACCAAAAATACACAATTCTGGACTTTGGTATTTTTTTTTAAAGTATATTTCATTGTCCGTGTGGTTTAATTAAAGGGGTATTCCGCTGGAAAACTTTTTTTTTTATTAACTAGTACCAGAAAGTTAAACAGATGTAGAGGGGGCATATCTAGTTTTTATCAAATCTCCTGTGTGTTTCAATAACCAGTGATACTGCAGATCACTGGCTGTGACTATACTACAAAGATAGCAATTGGCTTGCAACTATCCATATAGATATAACACGCAAGGAGATCAGTCTTTTAACCTAACTGATCACAATACTATCATTAATTGATATCTTAATAAAAGTTATGTTTTAGGGGGTGGGATTACTAAGGGTATTAGTGGCTTAGGGTTTATCCCTAGGTCAATGGTGTTATGTACAGTCATGGCCGTAAATGTTGGAACACCTGAAATTTCTCAAGAAAATGAAGTATTTCTCACAGAAAAGGATTGTAGTAACACATGTTTTGCTCTACACATGTTTATTCCCTTTGTGTGTATTGGAACTAAACCAAAAAAGGGAGGAAAAAAGCAAATTGGACATAATGTCACACCAAACTCCAAAAATGGGCTGGACAAAATTATTGTCACCCTTTCAAAATTGTGGAAAAATTAGATTGTTTCAAGCATGTGATGCTCCTTTAAACTCACATGTGGCAAGTAGCAGGAGTGGGCAATATAAAAAACACACCTGAAAGCAGATAAAAAGGAGAGAAGTTCAGTTAGTCTTTGCATTGTGTGTCTGTGTGTGTCTAAGCATGAAGAAAGAGGAGAAGAGAACTACCTGAGGACTTGTGGAAAAATATCAACAATCTCAAGGTTACAAGTCCATTGCCAGAGATCTAGATTTGCCTTTCTCCACAGTGCGCAACATTATCAAGAAGTTTGCAACCCATGGCACTGTAGCTGATCTCCCTGGGCGTGGACAGAAGATAAAAATTGATGAAAGGTGTACACATGCAGGATAGTCCGGATGGTGTATAAGCAGCCCCAAACAAGTTCCAAAGATATTCAAGCTGTCCTGCAGGCTCAGGGAGCATCAGTGTCAGTGCGAACTATCTGTCAACATTTAAATGAAATGAAACGCTATGGGAGGAGACCCAGGAGGACCCCCCTGCTGACACAGAGACATAAAAAAGCAAGACATCACTTTGGCAAAATGAACTTGAGTAAGTCAAAATCCTTTTGGGAAAACGTTTTTGGAAAGATGAGACCAAGATAGAGCTTTTTGGTAAAGCACATCATTCTACTGTTTACCGAAAATGGAATAAGGCCTACAAAGAAAAGAGCACAGTACCTACTAGACATGTGCAATTTGTTTCAGCACGAATGTCTAATTTACCGAATTTTACCGTTTTCAGGCATTTGGACCAATCCGAATGCACGAAAACATATTTTGAACATTCACGAATAGCCACGATAATACGAATAGCAAAATAACGAATGCATTCGTTATTTACCGAATGCATACGGTAAATAACGAATGCATTCGTTATCCATAAACGACCGCAAAGAATTCATTCTAATAAAAAAAAATTATAAAAAAGATGTAGTAGTGATGGAAAAAATTGTATCTAACGAAATGTATCTTTTTTATTATGAAATGTTTATTAATTTTTAAACAGGGATCCATTTATGTGAGCGGGTAAAGCACTAAAAATGTAGCTGACAATAATAAAAATGTAGTGTGTGTGTGTTTTTCACTTCTTTTTTTAAAAACATTTTTTAGGTAGTACTACTACTCCCAGCATGGAACACACTGTTCCATGATGGGAGTATTATTTACCTGTACTAATTGACAGATCGCTGGGGTCCCTTGGGATCCTCTTGTATAATGTATAGATGCGGCGGCCGCTCTTCTATGGTCCCCTGCACTGACGTATATATACACCTATTCATATTTCCCGCAGAGCTGTGATTGGCCAGATGGTTCCAGCCAATCACAGCTCTCTGTGAGAAATAGGAATATGTGTATATATATGGCCATGCAGGGGATCATAGGAGAGCGGTTGCCACATCCATACATTATGCAGGAGCATCACAGCGGGTATAAGGAGTGATACTCACAGTGATCTTTCCTTAACTACAAGTACTACTACTCCCAACATGGAGTACACTCTGCTCCATGCTGGGAGCTGTAGTACCTGCATTAATAGACAGATCGCAGTGGGTGTCAGAAGTTACACTCGCTGCGATATGTCTATTAATGCAGGTACTACAGCTCCCAGCATTGAGCAGAGTGTGCTCCATATTGGGAGTAGTAGTACCTGCAGTTAGGGACAGATCACAGCGGATGTCACTCCTCCTGACACTCGCTGCAATCTTCCTGATGTGAATGTCGGGATCAGCTGTTCTCAAGGCTAAAGAGTCGGGAGAACAGCTGAGGCTGAGCCGTAGGTATACATCGTATATCTACTGACCAGCAAGAACTTACAGTGAGCCTGCAATGTGTATACAGTATACACATTGCTGGCTCACTTAACCCCTTGCGGAGCTGTGCGCTCTACGCAAGCACAGGGAGGAAAGAGTTAACTTACACTGCTGGACAGTGTAGGTTAACCCTTTGGGCGGTATACATATATTTACAGCTATCTATATCTAGCTGTATATAGTGTATACAGAAGACGAAGTCCGCTTACTTCCCTCGAGTACTGGGCAGGTCCGTGTAGCTCCGCCCCCTAGTGATAACATCATTAGGGGGTGGAGTTACAGACAGGATTCAGGCTAGTCTGAAGCTCTGTTCACATTGTCCGTTTTGGATAATGGGAACAGACCCTTCTGCCAGTGTCTACCCAGACAGGGAGACTCCAGCTGTTGCTAAACTACAACTCCCAGCATGCCCAGACAGCCAAAGGCTGTCTGGGCATGCTGGGAGTTGTAGTTTTGCACCAATTGGTGGCTCCCTATTTGGGTAGACATTGCATCATGGGTGCTCTCCCCAGCGGACAGCACCAAAAAAGGCATAACCAATTTTTTGTGTTTTTTTTCTTCTCATTTCAGATCTGTTTGTGCAGAGGATTACGGCGGATTCGATGGATTATGGCTGATTAATTGTTTTTTTTTTCTTTTAATAAAATGGTTAACGAGGGCTGTGGGGGAGTGTTTTTCAAAATTAAATAATTTTTCCAATGTGTTGTGTTTTTTTTTTATTGAATTTTCAGGCTTACTAGTGGAAGCCGGTCTTATTGACGGAAACCATTACTAAGTCATGGCTTAGCGCTAGCCCAAAAAACAGCTAGCGCTAACCCCCAATTATTACCCCGGTACCCACCGCCACAGGGGTGCCGGGAAGAGCCGGTATCAACAGGCCCGGAGCATCAAAAATGGCGCTCCTGGGCCTAGGCGGTAACAGGCTGGCATTATTTAGGCTGGGGAGAATGAAAATATGGGGAACCCTATGCGTTTTTTTTTAAATGTATTTAAAGAAAAAAATATATATATAGGGTTCCCCGTATTTTCATTCTCAGCACAATACCAACCAAACAAGCAACAGCTTGATGTTACCAGGGTGGGCAAGGACTGTTACTGGGTGTTACTGGTCCTCCCCAGCCTAAATAACACCAGCCTGTTACCGCCTAGGCGCTGGAGCGCCATTTTTGATGCTCCGGGCCTGTTGGTACCGGCTCTTCCCGGCACCCCTGTGGCGGTGGGTACCGGGGTAATAATTAGGGGTTAGTGCTAGCTGTTTTTGGGGCTAGCATTAAGCCCTGGCTTAGTAATGGATTCCGTCAATAAGACTGGCTTCCACTACTAAGCCTGAAATTTCAATAAAAAAAAAATCCGCCATAATCCATCGAATCCGCCTTAATCCTCGGCATACACGTATCTGAAACGAGAAGAAAAAAAACACAAAAAATTGGTTATGACATTTTTGGCGCTGTCCGCTGGTGAGTGCACCCATGATGCAATGTCTACCCAAACAGGGAGCCACCAATTGGTGCAAAACTACAACTCCCAGCATGCCCAGACAGCCTTTGGCTGTCTGGGCATGCTGGGAGTTGTAGTTTAGCAACAGCTGGAGTCTTCCTGTGACTGGCTGGAACCATCTGGCCAATCACAGCTCTGCGGGAAATATGAGTATGTGTATATATACGTCAGTGCAGGGGACCATAGAAGACCGGCTGCCGCATCTATACATTATACAAGAGGATCGCAAGGGACCCTGGCGATCTGTCATTTAGTAGTGTTGAGCGGCATAGGCCATATTGGAATTCGCGATATTTCGCAAATATATGGATGAATATTTTTCATATATTCGCTAAATTTGCATATTCGTATTATTCACGTTTTATTTTCCCATATGCGAAAAATTGGATATGTGCAAATCAACATTTGTGAAAATTAACTTAAGTGAAAATTTGCATATGCGAAAATTTGCATATGCGAACATTTGCATAACGGAACATTTGCATATGCGAAAATTTGTACTCCAGTCTCACGCAGTAGTATTAGAGCCTTCTTTACACCACACAAGCTGGAAGCAGAGAGGGATGATCACTGTGATGTGTACTAAAATTTGCATTGCGAATATTCGCGAGCAACATTATCAATTAGTACAGGTACTACTACTACCATCATGGAACAGTGTGTTCCATGCTGGGAGTAGTAGTACTACCTAAAAAATTTTAAAAAATAAGTGAAAAACACTCACACACTACATATTGTCGGCTACATTCTTAGTACTTTACCCGCTCACATAAATTGATCCCTGTTTAAAAATGAATAAACATTTCATAATAAATAAGATACATTTCATTAGATACAATTTTTTCCATCACTACTACCGTATTTATCGGGGTATACCACGCACCGGCCTATAACACGCACCCTCATTTTAACAAGGATATTTGGGTAAAAAAAGTTTTTTACCCAAATATCCATGGTAAAATGAGGGTGCGTGTGTGCGTGTGTATACCCCAATACACCCCCAGGAAAGGCAGGGGGAGAGAGGCCGTCGCTGCCTGCTTCTCTCCCCCTGCCTTTCCTGGGGTCTAGAGCCCTGCTGCCAGCCCTTCTCTCCCCCTGGCTATCGGCGCCGCTGCCCGTTCTGTCCCCCTGACTATCGGTGCCGGCGCCCCATTGCCGGCGCCGACAGCCAGGGGGAGAGAAGGGGCAGCGGCACCCATTGCCGGCGCCGCTGCCCCGTTGCCTCCCGCCATCCCCGGTGGCATAATTACCTGGGTCGGGTCCTCGCTGCTGTAGGCCTCCGGCGTGCGTTCCCCTGCGTCGTTGCTATGCACGGCGCGGCGCACTGACGTCATGCGCTGCGCCGTGCAGCGCATAGCAACGACGCTGGGGATGCACGCCGGAGGTCTACAGCAGCGCGGACCAGACCCAGGTAATTATGCCACTGGGGATGGCGGGAGGCAACGGGGCAGCGGCGCCGGCAATGGGTGCCGCTGCCCCTTCTCTCCCCCTGGCTGTTGGCGCCGCTTCTCTCCCCCTGGCTATCGGCGCCGGCAATGGGGCGCCGGCACCGATAGTCAGGGGGACAGAACGGGCAGCGGCACCGATAGCCAGGGGGTGAGAAGGGCCGGCAGCAGGGCTCTAGACCCCAGGAAAGGCAGGGGGAGAGAAGCGGGCAGTGACTGCCTCTCTCCCCCTGCCTTTCCTCGGGATGTATCAGCGTATAACACGCACATGGACTTTAGGCTAAAAATTTTAGCCTAAAAAGTGCGTGTTATACGCCGATAAATACGGTATATCTTTTTTTTTTTTTTTTTTTATGGTACCCTACGAAATTTTTATAAAAAAGGTATCTCCATAATTTTTTAGGATCGCTTAAGTCCAAAAAATAATCAAAAGATTTACCCGAATGTACCCGAATACCAAATGTATCCGAAAGAAAATCAAAACCTGAATACTGAATATATCCAAAAAATCAAACCGAACACCCGAATACCGAATGTATCCGAAAAATCAAAACCGAAAATACTACCGAACCAAAAATTTTATCCAAAACTATAAAATGAAACGAAAAGAAATTTTTTCTTGTGCACAAGTCTAGTACCTACAGTGAAATATGGTGGTGGTTCAATGATGTTTTGGGGTTGTTTTGCTGCCTCTGGCACTGGGTGCCTTGAATGTGTGCAAGGCATCAGGAAATCTGAGGATTAACAATGGATTTTGGGTCGCACTGTACAGTCCAGTGTCAGAAAGCCTTGTTTGTGTCCGAGATCTTGGGTCTTCCAGCAGCACAATGACCCCAAACATATGTGAAAAAGCACCCAGAAATGGATGGCAACAAAGCACTGGAGAGTTCTGAAGTGGCCAGCCATGAGTCTAGATCTAAATGCCAAATATATATATATATATATATATATATATATATTAGTGGTATGCACTGCTGGAGAGGGTTTGTTGGTAATACAGAGAGAGAAAAGAGAAAAGCATACCTGTTTCTGTAGACCAGAAGGATGTTTCAGTACTGACACTTTACTAGGAAAAAGGTGTGCAGAGTAGTGCTGGAGGTTAGACTGAAGGCTTGATTGAGCTGAATTAAACATACAAGAAAGTGGATGGTTGTTAATGGATGGTCTATAATTCTTACTGCATATGCTTATAGATGTACTGCTGGTGTGTTGGTCCTGTACCTTGCAGCTCAGCAGCAATTGTGTGTGTTAACGCTATGGGTGGTTGCTATGGGTGATGCCTGTTCAGATAAATAGATTATTGCATACTGCGCGTGTTTCTAAAAAAGAAATGATACCTGAGTTCAAGCATAGCGTTAATAATTCATAGTTGTAGCACTGATTACCGGTTACTGATGGTATGGAGGGTCCTCAAACTCTGGGTTCCGTTTCGGTGTCCGTGGAGTTTCTTCCTGTGATGCAACGGGAAATCGCCCCGGCCGGTGACGTCTCAACCAAGCTGCTGTGCTGTATCAAAGCAAAGTGAGGAGTAATGACGTCACTACAAATGCTCCTATAGTCCACAATACCCTCGACTAGGGAAGAAACTGCCATATACCTGGGGGGGTCAGCTGGGCGCAGGCCTCGTGCTCTGACGACGTTTTATAGATGATGTAATTTTTATATAGGACGGTAGTGAAGACACCTTAACAGAGTTTTTAACGGATATTAATAAAAAAATTATTTTTTTAAATTTACTGCCACTTATAGCCATGTGTCGGTCCACTTCTTAGACTTAACTATTACTATTTAGGACAACTGTATCCACACATCCACCTATAGCAAGCACACTGACAGTAACAGTCTGATCCGGATGGACAGTTGTCATCTGCCCATCTGGTTGAGCAACATTCCCAGGAGTCAATTCCTAAGACTGCGACGGAACTGCAGTGATATTAAACAATATGACCAAGAAGCTATAGAAATTAAGACAAAATTTCGAAATAAGGGTTAGGAGGAGGAACCTCTAAATAACACCAAAATACAAATATGGGAAACTAGAAGAGAACCATTAATATGTAAAGAATTGAACAGTATTCAAACTAAGAGCCCGAATGATGATCAGGATATCAAAATTAAGATCCCTATTATCACACTGTATAGTTCACACAGTTTCCTATTTCGCAAAATAGTGAAACGGTACTGGAATCACCTTAAGGATGACAAAATAGTGGGAGACCTTATTCCCAGCAGTCCTACCTTTGTATATAAAAAAGTGCCCAAATCTAGGGAATATAATAGCCCCCACTATTAAGGTTCATACAGTAAATAGGAATCCTACAAACATGCCCCTACAATAAAAAAAAATGGGTTCTATCAATGCAGAAAATGCAAGGCATGCAAAGCCACAAACAATTATACCCCTCTATTTATGGTGAAAAACCCTACGGACAAAAACAAATATAAAATAAAACATCATATACATTGCAAAACGAGGGGAGTGATTTACATCATCACTTGCCCCTGCAATAAAATATACGTAGGACTGACGTACATATACATATATTATCCAGAGGGGACATGAGGGACACCCCCTGTTCTTGCATTATAAGGAGAAACACAAGCAGTCTCCTATAGACTCTACCTTTTTAGGGCTAGAAAAAATTATACCCCATTGGAGGGAGGGGGGGCTATTATATCGCACAGTTATCAAGAGCCGAAACAAAGTGGATTTACAATCTAAACTCCATGAACCCACATGGTCTTAATTCAGAGTTTGAACTGTTTGTTTTTTTGCAATAACAATACTGGCACTGAGGGATTTACAATTCTGTCCGGACCATTACAGGTTAAAACCTGCAAGTGCAAGCATAAGAGGGGATCCAGTTAAAGGGGTATTCCAGGCCAAAACCTTTTTTTTATATATCAACTGGCTCCGGAAAGTTAAACATATTTGTAAATTACTTCTATTAAAAAATCTTAATCCTTCCAATAGTTATTAGCTTCTGAAGTTGAGTTGTTGTTTTCTGTCTAACTGCTCTCTGATGACTCACGTCCCGGGAGCTGTGCAGTTCCCATGGGGATATTCTCCCATCATGCACAGCTCCTGGGACATGACATCATCATTGAGCAGTTAGACAGAAAACTTCAGAAATGAATAACTATTGGAAGGATTAAGATTTTTTAATAGAAGTAATTTACAAATCTGTTTAACTTTCCGGAGCCAGTTGAGATATATATATATATATATATATATATATATATATATATATATATATATATATATATAAAAGGTTTTGCCTGGAATACCCCTTTAACACAGCACCACTCCAGATGAAGGAAACCACCCCGAGTTTCCGAAACTACTCGAGGGTATTGTGGACTATAGGAGCATTTGTAGTGACGTCACTACTACTCACTTTGCTTTGATACAGCACAACAGCTTGGTTGAGACGCCACCGGCCGGGGCGATCTCCCGCTGCATCACAGGAGGAAATTCCACGAACACCGAGACGGAACACAGAGTTTGAGGACCCTCCATACCATCAGTAACCGGTAATTAGTGCTACAACTACTGATTATTAACGCTATGCATGAACTCAGGTATCATTTCTCTACATGAGACACGAAAGCTCCGCTAACTATCAGTGCAGGATCGCTGACAGATTGCCAAACGCACTTGTAAAAACCACTTATGGTCCTCCAACTTTGTTGCTTATAGCTCTCCAACTTTGCTGTTTTTTTTTAAACACGTGCAGTAGGCAATAATCTATTTATCTGAACGGGCATCACGCATAGAAACCAGCCACACGGACGGCACTAACACATGCAATTGCTGCTGAGCTGTGTAAGGTACGGGACCAATACACCAGCAATACATCTATAAGCATATACAGTAAGAATTATAGACCATTCATTAGCAACCATCTACTTTCTTGTATGTTTAATTCAGCTCAATCAAGCCTTCAGTCTAACCTCCAACACTACTCTGCACACATGTTTCCTTGTAAAGTGTCAGTACTGAAACATCCATCTGGTCTACAGAAACAGGTATGCTTTTCTCTTTTCTCTCTCTGTATTACCAACAAACCCTCTCCAGCAGCACATACCACTAATATATATATATTTTGTATCTCCACTTATTGCACAACATACGGGGACGTGTGCTGATTTGGTTTTGCTGCCGCTAGAGATATATACTCCATTCAATCCATTCCAGTGCTGGTGATATCCAGATATATTTTAGAACTAAACACCATTGAACACCTGTGGAGAGACCTTAACCCCTTAAGGACCGGGGGTTTATCCGTTTTTGCATTTTCGTTTTTTGCTCCTTGCCTTAAAAAAATCATAACTCCTTCACTTTTGCACCTAAAAATCCATATGAGGGCTTATTTTTTGCGCCACCAATTCTACTTTGTAATGAAATCAGTCATTGTGCCCAAAAATCTACGGTGAAACAGAAAAAAAAATCATTGTGAGACAAAATTGAAAAAAAAATGCCGTTTTGTAAATTTTGGGGGCTCACGTTTCTACGTAGTACATTTTCCGGGAAAAATTACAACTGATATTTATTCTGTAGGTCCATACGATTAAAATGATACCCTACTTATATAGGTTGGATTTTGTCGTACTTCTGAAAAAAATCTTAACTTCATGTAGGAAAATTAATACGTTTAAAATTGTCATTTCTGACCCCTATAACTTTTTTGTTTTTCCGTGTATGGGGCGGTATGAGGGCTCATTTTTTGCGCTGTGATCTGAAGTTTTTATCGGTACTATTTTTGCATTGATAGGACTTATTGATTGCTTTTTATTCATTTTTTCATGATATAAAAAGTGACCAAAAATTCACTATTTTGGACTTTGGAATTTTTTTGCGCGCACGCCATTGACTGTGCGGTTTAATTAACAATATATTTTAATAATTTGGACATTTCCACACGCGGCGATACCTTATATATGTTTATTTTTATTTACACTGTGTTTTTTTTATGGGAAAAGGGGGGTGATTCAAACTTTAGATAGGAAAGGGGTTAAATGATATTTATTCACTTTTTTTTCCACTTTTTTTTTGCAGTGTTATTGCTCCCATAGGGACCTATAACACTGCATACACTGATATTTTACATTGATTACTGGTTTCTCATAAGAAACCAGTGATCAATAATTCTGCCGCTTGACTGCTCATGCCTGGATCTCAGGCACTGAGCAGTCATTCGGTGATCGGACAGCGAGGAGGCAGGTAGGAACCCTCCTGCTGTCCTGTAAGCTGTTCGGGATGCCGCGATTTTGCTGCGGCTATCCCAAACAGCCCCCTGAGTTAACCGGCATGGTTTCAGTTTCACTTTAGACGCGGCGTTCAACTTTGAACGCTGCGTCTAAAGGGTTAATAGCGCATGGCACAGCAATCAATGCCGCGCGCTATTAGCCACGGGTCCCGGCCGTGGCCCCGCGTTATAGATCGGGAGCGGACACATGACGTTCCAGTACGTCATGTGTCCTTAAGGGGTTAAAATTGCTGTTGGGAAAAGGCACCCTTCCAATGAGCAGTTTGCAAAGGAAGAGTGGTCCAACATTCCAGCTAAGAGGTGTAAGAAGCTTATTGATGGTTATAGGATGCGACTGATTTCAGTAATTTTTTCCAAAGGGTGTGCAACCAAATATTAAGTTAAGGGTGCCAATAATTTTGTCCAGACCATTTTTGGAGTTTGGTGTGAGATTATGTCCAATTAGCTTTTTTTCATCCCTTTTTTGGTTTAATTCCAATACACATGTATATAGCAAAACGTGTTACTACAATCCTTTTCTGTGAGAAATAATAAATTTTCTTGAAAAATTTTAGGGGTGCCAACATTTACGCCCATAATTGTATATATGAAATGAAAATATAAAGTGTGTGTGAAGTTTTTGCAATACTAAATGTACGTTCATATGAAATAAATGTTGAAATTAAACATCTAAGGGTCTGTTCACATGGCAGAATATCCATGCAGATGTCTCTGGCGCAGAAATTCAGATTTCGGTGTCCTCAGAAAGAATTCTCATGTCTATTTTTTCTGCGGAGTCCACACGGAAATGCATTGCCATCTATAAGAAGAGTGGTCCTAGTGCCAAGCAAATGTCAGTGTAGGTGGAATGTCCGCACAGTAATTTTCTGTGTGGACATTCCACCATGTGAACACAGCCCAAATGATTTTGCAATTTGCAATTCTGGAATAGAACACTTTAGGATGTATCCAACAAGAACTTGTAGTAGAAAAAAAAAACTAAATAAATAAATACATAAAATAATAGAGTACCATAGAAGCATATAATTTATCTGAGCAAACACATTTCAAACTGGGAGAATCAATAAGCACTTTTACGCATATAAAAACGTATCATAACATTCATCTATGGATGCGCAACCTCTGTAGAATATGAGACAGTACTGGAAATTTTTCTGATAAATGCTTTGTGATGAATAGATGAATTAGGTATGTGAAGTCTGTAAACCAGGAGTTTTCTATGATCTTTTAAATTTAACTCAAAATGATAACATTTCACAGCATGAAAACAGTAGATATTGGTGCATTGTGAATAATGGTGCTTGATAATAGAAATTGTGAAGATTTATTTTTTTTAATTAGGAGACAAACTGTGAGAAAGCAAATGCTTACACGTAAATCAAAAAGTTTGTGGTACAGCAAATGTTGCAATTCCCTGCTAGGTTTTAAATGGCAAAGAGCAAAGAATTGAGATATAAGCTACAATTTATGTATTAGACCCATTGTAGCTTTTTTTCTGCTGGTACAATATGATTTTAATACCTCTACTTGTTATAATATTCTTACTGATCAAAATCAAAGCACCACAATTATTACTATTGAGTTTATAATATTTTTGTAATAATGTATTAACCATTAAAATGTCACTAAATAGCACTAAAATGTAAAATATCACTAATCTTAACCCCTTGAGGACCAAGCCATTTTTTTTCCTTCTCCCCTTCTAAAAATCATAACACTTTCAATATTCCGCCTACAGACCCGTATGAGGACTTGTTTTTTTGGGCCCTACATTGTACTTTGTAATTACTTCAATCATTTCATAACAAATTTTATGGCAAAACAAGGAAAAATCATTTGTCGGGTGAAAATGAAAAAAAAAATAAAGTCCTTTTGGGGACTTTGGTTTCTACGTAGTGCACTTTTCGCTAAAAATGACATATAATCTTTATTCTGTCGGTCCACAGGATCTCAAGCATACCTAATTTATAAAGGTTTTATTTTATTTTTACTACTTAAAAAATTATAACTTCCTGCACCAAAATTAGTATGTTTTAAACTGTCATCTTCTGAACCCTATTTTTCTGTATTTGGGGATGTGGGAGGGGTAATTTTTATTAGGGAAGGGGCTTATTCCCATTTATTAACTCTTTTTATTATTTTTTTATTTTACACTTTTTACTTTCTTTCAATCCCCATAGGGGGCTATAACATGCAGTCTTGCGATTGCATACACTGTTCGATGCTAAACTTTGGCTCAGCTTTGATCAATGTTATTGGCGCTCTGCTGCTTTAGCCTGCAGAGGCAGGCTGGAGCATTAGAGTATCGATCAGACGTTGAGGAGGCAGGTAAGAGCCCTCCCGCTGTCAAATCAGCTGATCAGGACTCCCGATTTCGTTGTGGATGTCCCGATCAGCTCACTAAGTTTACTGTCAATGTTAAATCCTTTATTTAGGCACCAAATTCAACTATAGTCATGGTGTTTAAAGGGTTAGTGCCGGGAATTGGCATGATTGCATTAACCATTAGTGTTGCTCGCGAATATTCGCAATTCGAATATTATTCGCGAATATCGCATATTCGCGAATTTGCGAATTTTGCGAATATAGCGCTATATATTCGTAATTACGAATATTCGTTTTTTTTTTTTTTTTTTTTTTTTTTTTCACAATACACATCACAGTGATCACCCCTCTCTGCTTCCAGCTTGTGTGGTGTAAAGAAGGCCCTAATACTACTGTGTGAGACTGGCGTGCGAAAATTCGCATATGCTAATTTTCGCATATGCTAATTTTCGCATATGTGAATTTTCGCGTATGATAATTTCCACATATGTTAATTTTCGCATGCGCGAATTTCGCGTATGCGAAAATAAAACGAGCATGTAACGAATATGCGAATATTCGCGAATATATGACGAATATTCGTCCATATATTCGCGAATATTCGCGAATTCGAATATGGCCTATGCTGCTCAACACTATTAACCATGCGTCCTGGCCAGAGATAGCAATCGAGACCCACCAGGTATAAAGAGCGCTTAGCTCGTGAGCGCGCTTCAAACTACGGGAGCGGGACCAGGGCTATACATGTACACCCTTGGTCCTTAAAGGAAACTTGTCATTAGTTACTTGCTGTTTAAATGATGGATAGCATAACACTGACAGGCAGCCACTTATATCACAATGATATGCAACTGCGACATTTCACAGAAATTATAGTTATTACTTTAGCTTAAAATGGGGCTACTAGTCATTGGGATGTTCTGCCAGCCATGATTGATTGATTCAACCCAATGTGTATATAGGGCACTAAAAGGGAGCATCCTTATTAAGTGAAAGTTTCTAAGTGGATGGTTACTAAGTTACAGGCACTAAGTGGGGGGTCATTACCATATGGTGGACTAAGGGACACATCATTACTGAGTGGATGGCATTAAGAGGAGCACTAATACTAAGAAGATGGCACTAAGGTGTTTCAGTATGGTGTGGGAGGCACTGAAGGACATTATAACTAAGTTGAACTAAGGAGGGCACAATAAATGAGTGGAGGGACTAAGTCTCATTATTATTGAGTGGTAGGTATCATTACTGTGTAAAGGTATCAAGAAGAGGGCATTTTAAAAGCATCTTCTCTAAGTATGGACACTAAAAGGTAAATATTTCTGAGTGGGGGGCACTAAGTGGACTTTTAACTGGAAATCCATTGTACTGAGACTAATGTTTCCCCCATCATTCTTCATTCAATACCCCATAACGACAAAGTAAAAACAGAATGTTAGAAATCCAATTCAAGAGAGTGTGATCCTGCACTACTCACATCCAGCTTTCGACATTAATTTTAGCATAGAAGCTGATTCCAAAAACCTGTGCTCAGCAGAAAGAGACAAGCTGTGCAGATATCCTACTTGAAAGAAGAGAACCACGGTATCGGGTGTATAATACAATTAAAAGTATTCTTTATGGGCGCATGCGCATGGCTCGCTGGTGAAGACGCATCTCGTGTGAGCTCCGTGCCACCTGCGGGATAAACACCTAATTAGCGCCGATTGATCGGGTCCCCAGCTTTGAAACCCCACAGAAGGCTTGCTCTCATGGCCAACCAAGACCAGACACGAGTTGGACCTTCGCAGAGGTCGCTGTCTCAAACAATACCAGAAATCTTTCGGACAGGCCCGAAGTCCAAGATGGTGCCGACCGTGCCGAGCGCTCCAAGCTAGGAGCGGAAGGAAGAAGACAGCATTGCCAACTCCCCTCCCCCGGACCAGCAACAGGACTTGCCGCTAACTCCTGCTGATCTCTTTCGTACCATCCAAGGTATATTCAAGACGGAACTGGCTAACGCGGTGGCTGACTTTACAAGGCAGATAGGAGACCTGGGTCAGAGAGTAGCGGACCTCGAGATGAAGACTGACGACATAGCCGAGGCCATTGAGGCCGACCTCCAGACCAGCGCGGATCATGTTGATCGCCTGGACCTCCCTGAGCTTAAAATTGAGGACTTAGAGAATACGTCCCGTCGGGCTAACCTACGAGTGTGTGGCCTTCCGGAGTCACACACTGACCTCCCTACAGTGATTGCTGGCCTGTTCAGAGCCCTCCTGCCGCAGGCTGACCCGGGTTTCTTTCGCATGGACCGCATCCACCGAGCCCGCCCGAAAAACCCTGACACCCCACCAGATGTGGTGCTCTGTCTACATTACACTGAAGCCCGGGATCATATCCTACCGGCGGCCAGGAATGTGGACCCTCTGCCAGGACTCCCATCGTCGGTTCACCTATATGCTGACCTGGCCCCATCTACGTTGGAGAGGAGGAGGCATATGTGACCCGTAACCCTGGCCCTGCAGAAGGCGCAGATTCGATATCGCTGGGGTTTTCCATTTAGTCTGCTGTTTCAAGTTCGATCCACCTTGTACACCATCCGTACTCCTCAAGAGGCTCTTGAGACTCTCCACAGAGAAAACGTCCCTTGTGATGATCCAGCCCCATTACCGCAACATCTGAATAAGGTCAGGAAGACATGGCAGCGTGTGGAGTCTCCCTACAAGCGTCTTCACTCCCTACCTCAAGCGCCTGGATGAGAGAAGTTAAGTTCTGATGGGCCCTGCTTTAACTTTTAATTCACTATATTTTTTGTTCTTCCTTTCTCCATATATCTCCGGGACGCTCTCAAACTGGACTCTTTATTTATTTTATTTTTTTTCCCCTCACGTTATCATTTTCTTCAATGCACAGGACAAGCTACTTGTTCTTCCTTTTGAACCATGGATTTTATTTTTCTCCCTCTTTTTTTTTTCTTTTATTGGTGATTCTTTTCCCCAATTTTTGCTTCTTTTCAGCATCCTGGATCTCATCCCCCTCCGCTGCACGATTAAGTTGGTGTACATGTGCTCATTAAGGGGGGCTTGTATTGCCGTGTAGCTACCTTCATGGGTTATACCATTTTGCTAGATATTGGCTAGACATCTTTTGTAGTTGGGTCTTATTAGAGGTTTATTGTTTTTTCATTTTGAGTTACTAGGTTACGCAATTCCTAGAGGTGGTTGTTCACTGCCACTATGGGCGATCCGATGGTGGATTATCATGTTGCCCATCATTTTGAGGAGTAGGTGGCCATGGGGGACTAGGAGCCCATCGGGGACCCCCTGTCTGCCTCCCTCTGGCTTTTGTCACTTGTTTCTTTGTCCTCCTTCTCCCTTATGTTCTACCAGTTTGTGGTTTTATGTTTGTTCCCCTCCTATGTTCTCAGATTTGCCCTTACTGCCTTCCCTCTCCCTCCCTCACCCTTCCTTGATGTTTCTGCTACTGCTGTACTCTTGATCCCTACTTGCCTATCTCAGCTCTTCTCTGTTTCTCTCCAATGTGTCGTGTAATGTCCCATAATGTCCGTGGGCTTAACTCTCCTATTAAACGTAAGAAGGCTATGCTGGATTACCTAAAGCACAATCTGGATGTGATCTGCCTACAGGAATCGCACTTTACCACTACATCTTTCCCCAAACACATCCACTCTAGATGCAATAGATGCTTTATATCTTCTTTTACAACTAAATCTAGGGGTGCTGTTGTCATGTTACATAATTCTTTTTCTATTACCTTAACCTCCCTCCACACTGACCGGGAGGGAAAATACTTAATTTTGGAGGGCCTCTACCAGGATTCTAGGCATCATTAATTCCTATGCACCTAATGACAATCCACTAGATTTATTTGTGGATGTGGCATCTAGACTTCACTCTATTTCCTATGACCACCTTATTTTGTGTGGTGACTTTAACATGGTACTTAATGGAGTGCTGGACAGATCCCAGACTAGGGCATTTAAATGCACGGGCACCCAACAGAGGCTCCTCTTGAACACCTCATCCACCCACAATTTAGGGGATGTGTGGAGGGAGCACAATTTCGCACAGAGGGGATACACGTATTTTTCTCCGGCGCACGCTTTATACACCAGGATTGATTGGATCCTTGCGTCGGCCTCTTCTGTTCCACATTTGCTCTATGCCCGTCATATTTCGTGTGCGGGGTCTGACCACGATATTGTCTTTGCTCACTTTAACTTTGGGGTTAGGTGCTCTACTCCATATTCATGGAGACTTAATGAGTCTCTTCTTTCTCGCCCACATATTTGTACTGCCATTGAGGAGGCTCTATCTTCCTTTTTCTCTTCTAACTCTGTTACTACTTCTGATATTGGTTGGACTTGGATGGCCCATAAGACCTTTATCCGGGGTCAATTTATTGCCTTGGCTTCTGGCCTTAAGAGAGAACGTACTAGAACACAATGTACTATAGAACACAAATTGGCTAGATTGGTTACGGCCTACCAGCTAAATCCTCAACCATATCTTTTACAGGCTATCAGGTCCACCAGATTGCAACTAGATGCAATCCTTACTGACCGCACTGAAAAGGCGCTTCGCTGGACGCAAGCGACGTACTATAAATGGGCCAACAAGCCCGACTGATTATTGGCCTCTATGCTGCATCAGAAACAACGCCTCAACAGAGTTCATGCCATTAAGGTGAGGCCTGGAGTGCCATCTTCTAACCCTTCCCGTATATACGATACCTTTCACTCCTTTTATTCTTCCCTATATAAAGAACATGCAACCCCTCCCTCTACTGCTGCTATTGATGCCTTTCTTGCTTCTGTCTCACTCCCCTCACTTTCCCCCTCTCATAGAGAATATTTGAATGCCACAATATCTCCTGAGGAGGTAGACAGGGCTATCTCTGACTTGAAGCTGGGTAAGGCACCAGGCCCGGACGGCCTATCTGCATCCTCTTCTTCTCCCACATATCACCTCCATATGTAATAAATTGATGTCTGGTTCCCCAATGCCCCCAGAGTTTCTTACAGCCTCCATTGTAGTTATCCCCAAGCCCAATAAGGATTCCTTACTCCCCTCCAATTACCACCCTATCTCCCTTATTAATATAGACACCAAATTATTCACCTTCATTTTAGCCCGTAGATTTAATTCTCTTCTTCCGGAATTGATTCATAATGACCAGGTGGGGTTTATTGTTGGGCGCCAGGCGCCTGATAATATTCATAGAGTATTGGATGTTATTCACTGGGCCTCCGCTTCTTCAACTCCCTTGACCCTACTGGGACTTGATATAGAGAAGGCCTTTGACTCGGTATTCTTGTACTACTTGTTTGGCGTCCGTCAATCAATGGGTTTTACTGGTCCCTTTATAGCAGCTCTTCACTGTCTTTATTCCTCCCCTCGAGCTTATCTCAAACTCCCACCCCCTCCCCATCCCCCATCGATATAGAGAGGGGTACTCGTCAGGGCTGCCCTCTCTCCCCAGCCCTATTTGCCCTAGCTGTGGAGCCTCTGGCGAGTGCCCTTCGGGCTGACCCGAATATTTCTGGGGTGTCTATTGCCGATTTGATATACAAGTTATATTTATTTTCTGATGATTTGTTACTTACTTTAATTAAACCTCTTGTGTTCCTCCCTAATCTCTTCTCAGTTCTAGATAAATTTTCTGCCGTCTCGGGCCTGGTGGTCAACAGGGTGAAGTCAGAGATACTATTCTGTAATACCCCCTCCGAAATACAAGATCTGATCCTTCTCAACTTTGACCTTAAACCCTCTTCATCCTACCTTTCATACCTTGGTGTTTCCCTTCCTACTCACATCTTTTCTCTCTACAAATTCAACTACCCACCTCTGTTCAAAAGCATTAGGGCCGACATCTCCCGTTGGAACCTTCCCCATATTTCATGGTTCGGCCACCTTCATTCTGTCAAGATGGTAATCTTGCCCTGTCTTCTTTATCTCTTTCGGTCTCTTCCCGTTCCAGTACGCTTGGCTGATATTAATGCACTCCAGGCTGATCTCTTTCGATTCATTTGGCATGACTCACACCCTAGAATCCCTCGAAAGGTTATGTATTTACATAAGTGGGTGGAGGGACTCTTGTTCCCTAACCTTCTGAAATATTATAGGGCCGCACGTATAGCTCAATTACTGTTGTGCAATGTTGCTACCTCAGGCCCCAGATGGCTGACCATTGAAATTGCTCTCCTCTCACCTTATACATTACGTTCTCTTGTGTGGTCCTCCAGTCCGGTCTGCTCTCTTATTCCTTCCTCTGCTCTCCTTTCCCACTACTCTCTTCTCCTCTGGCGCTCTGTCAGGTTTAAGCTTGGCCTTCAATCCCCGTATTCCCCTGCTATGCCGCTCTTTCATAATCCTTCTTTCCCACCAGGATTAAGCTATTCAGCCTTTGGGTGGTGGATTGCTAGTAAGCTAACCCGTCTTAACAATTTCCTAGTGAGAGGCAGACTTATGGATAGAGGGGCCTTCCTCTCCCAATTTCAACCTCCCTCTTCTGAATATTTCAGACTCTCCCAAATCTTTTCTTTTCTATCCTCGATTCTAGTGACATCTTTCCCTATTGCCCCCACCTCTCTTGAGGCACTGGCTATCTATACTCCTTCCCCCTCTGGGACTCTCTCTCTGGTATATTCCCTCCTCAATGGCCCTACAGATGAAGGCAAGTTAAAATGTATGTTACAATGGGAGGAAGACCTCCGGGTAACCATGTCCCTTGCAGATTGCCACACATGTTGCTCTCAACTGAGTAAGGGTAGCTGGCAGGTTTCGCTGGCTGAGACAGCCCTAACAATACTGCATAGCGCCTAATATGTTCCCGCCCACCTGCATGCTATCTACCCGGAGGTCTCCCCTTTATGTTTTCGAGGTTGCCCGGAGACGGGATCAATGCTACACATATGGTGGACATGTCCTTTCATTGACATTTTTTGGAGGGCCGCACGTATAGCTCAATTACTGTTGTGCAATGTTGCTACCTCGGGCCCCAGATGGCTGACCATTGAATTTGCTCTCCTCTCACCTTATACATTACGTTCTCTTATGTGGTCCTCCAGTCCGGTCTGCTCTCTTATTCGTTCCTCTGCTCTCCTTTCCCGTTACTCTCTCCTCCTCTGGCGCTCTGTCAGGTTTAAGCTTGGCCTTCAATCCCGTATTCCCCTGCTATGCCGCTCTTTCATAATCCTTCTTTCCCACCAGGATTAAGCCACTCAGCCTTTGCCTGGTGGATTGCTAGTAAGCTTACCCGTTTTAACAATTTCCTAGTGAGAGGCAGACTTATGGATAGAGGGGCCTTCCTCTCCCAATTTCAACCTCCCTCTTCTGAATATTTCAGACTCTCCCAAATCTTTTCTTTTCTATCCTTGATTCTAGTGACATATTTCCCTATTGCCCCCACCTCTCTTGAGCACTGGCTATCTATACTCCTTCCCGCTCTGGGACTCTCTCTCTGGTATATTCCCTCCTCAATGGCCCTACAGGTGAAGGCAAGTTAAAATGTATGTTACAATGGGAGGAAGACCTCCGGGTAACCATGTCCCTTGCAGACTGGCACACATGTTGCTCTCAACTGAGTAAGGGTAGCTGGCAGGTTTCGCTGGCTGAGACAGCCCTAAAAATATTGCATAGCACCTACTATGTTCCCGCCCACCTGCATGGTATCTACCCGGAGGTCTCCCCTCTATGTTTTCGAGGCTGCCCGGAGACGGGATCAATGCTACACATATGGTGGACATGTCCTTTCATTGACATTTATTGGAGGGATATTGTGGGTCTTATTTCATCTGTCCACGATAGACCTTTTCCCCTCTCCCCTGAGGTCTGCCTCCTGGGCCGTAAACCCCCTGATCTTCCATTTGCCCCCCTCAAGTTGGCCCAATTTATATTGTTAGCAGCACGTATACATGTTGCCTCTAAATGGCGTTCTCCTTCACTCTCTATGCCCATGGTTATCTCGAGAGTCAATCGGATTCTCGTTCCTGAAAAAGTGAATGCTCTTAGGGCCGATAATATGGAAATGTTTAATAAAGTCTGGGAACCTTGGATCTCTTCTTCTTATGCCCTGGACATGTCATATTATTTGGTTCTTTAAATGTAGGGTTATTTAGCATCCCACAAAGGTTTCAGTATGTATGTACCTAACCTACTTGTATTTCTGTGAGGATTGCCCCCCTTCCCCCCCCCCCACTCTTCCCTCCACCCCCCCACATCCCCTACTTTTCCTTTCCCGCTCTTCCTATATTATCAAGTCTGGGAACTATTGTTATGTTCCTTTGGTTTATTATGTATGATATACATACTTCCAGTATTGTCGTTACTGTAATTTATGCTGATGTAGAGTTTTCTATATTCTTTGTTACTATTGATTGTGTCAATAAATATATCTTTTGACACTAAAAGTCTTCTTTATTGCAGCATAACAGGACGAAGAGGAGCTGGACGAAAACGCAAAAAAAAATGGCGTTTTGGTCCAGCTCCTCTTAGTCCTGTTATGCTGCAATAAAGAAGACTTTTAATTGCATTATGCACCCGGTGCCGTGGTTCTCTTCTTTCAAGTAGGATGTTAGAAATCTTTTCAAATGTATTAAATAGGAAAAACTAAACCTTTGCATGGACATAAGTATTCAGACTCTCCTTAGCTATGACACTTTTTTTTTCTTGTTAATATGCGAATATACTGTATTTGTAAAATGTAAGTCCAGATATTAAAGAAATGCTGACGCCCTCCTTACCGCCTGGAGGAAATGTAGTTGAACCCTTTAACCATCATGCAATCATTGTTGTAGCTATAGAAGTCTACAGCGATATAGGCAAAAAATTCAAATAGTAAAAAATTATTTCGTAATAGTACAAAATAATTTCGTAAGGCTTTAGAACTGGACTACATGTTATACCATTAGAAATCATTAAAGTGCAAAAGTATTGTTAGATATTACAATACACTCAATTGTTAACATATCCAGTTTCCTACTTAAAAGTACATAGCTGTTTTGCACATTGGTTCCATGTAGAAGTCTATATTGTTTTAACATTTTACAGTTTCATTATTCTGCTTAGTATTATACTATAGTGCAATATGCCTCCTATCTCTACTTTCCATGGTAAAAATTATGTATACTAATAAGCACTAATGTTCAATAATTATAAAAAAAAATCAATATTGTTGTTCATTTCACTTTTTTTTCACAACCATTTGACATCTCAATACTGTCCCCATAGCTGCTGCAAAGCTATTAATCCCTTAGACCCTGTGATCTTAGCTGATCGCAGGACCTAAAGCCTGAGACGGCCAGAGGATCCCTACCTTCTTCCGTGCTGTCCAATTTTCTTTGTATTGATCTAGCCTGCTTTGGCAGGCTAGAGCAATAGAACACAGATAACATTGATTAATGCTGTGTACTAATCCAGCATTGATTAGTGTCAGGAATCGAGAGATTCCATGTAATAGTCCCCTATGAGGACTAAAAAAATGTAAATATTTGTGGTATCGCCACGCGCATAGATGTCTGAATTATTAATATATAATGTTAATTAAACCGCACGGTCAATGGCATAAACTGGAAAAAATACCAAAGTTCAGAATTGTGCATTTTTGGTCACTTTATATTGCAGAAAAAAAATCATACAACCCTGTATACAGATAAATAAAAAAAGTTATAGGGGTCAGAAGGGGACAATTGTTTTTCCCCACTAGCAAAATAAAACAAAACCTACATCAATTGGGTATCACTGTATTCGTATGGACCTACAGGATAAAGATAATGTGGCCTGTTTACTGAACGTTTACTGGCCTGTTTACTGAACGTTTACTGGCCTGTTTACTCTACGTTTATGTAGAAACGCAACCCTCTAAAATTTGCATAATGATTTTTTTTTCAATTTTTCTCCACACATTTTTTTTTTTTTGCCTTCACCATACATGTTGTGGTAAAATGAGTCACTACAAAGTACAATAAGTTCCGCAAACAACAAGCCCTATAGATGGGAAATTGATTTTAAAAAATTGGAGGCATTATGGATTTTAAAAGGTGAGGAGGAAAAAATGAAAATGCAAAAAATAAAAAATAGCTGCATCATTAAGGTGTTAAAGATAGTTTTCGGCGCAAAAAGTATCGACCGCATTTTCAAAGACCTTTGTGCCGCAGTTTACATTGTTCACGTCAGTTTTGTAAAAGTGGGCGTGTCCTCGTATATTGTCTGCTTTACATGATATTTTCAAAGGGGGTGAGAGTCCAATTTACATAAAAAAAAATTCCCACCAGCTTTTTGATAGTGTAGAAGTCACAGAAATGGTTGTAGTTTAATTGTTTTGTTTTTTTTTTCTTAGTTTTTTGGGAAAAAGTGTTATTTAAGTAATTATTAAAAAAAAGAAATTATTTTTACTGAAAAATATTATAAATATATATATATATATAAGTAAATTTGAGTAGCCATATTAGTCCAGTGATGCAGATGCAAATCATAAAATGTTGCTGTATTAGGAGAGATTGGTTTAAATGATACTTAAGATACTCTAAGATACTGCAACATTTTATGATTTGCATCTATATGTATATTATATATTTTTTCATTTTCTTGGTAACTCACATTTAAGCTCAGAAATGTTTTATTTATACAGTTATCGCTAGTCTGGACACTAGTAACCATAGAATATTTCGTGAGATGTTTCCACCAGAATTTTCTGGGATGTAAAATGTGGCACAAAAATTGACAATTCTGGCGCAAAAAAAAATCCAATATGGTTGCAACAAAAAAAAAAATTTGCACAAAGAAACAAAAGTGTCGCGAAAATGAATTTTCAAATATTTTCAAAGAAACACAAAAGACCTTTAAAAATGTCAGGAGTAAAAAAAAGGTGTGAAAAATATTGCTGGAACAGAAATTACAGTAGTTTTTGAGAATCTCCCCCATTGTTTTTTTTTTAGATAACAGGTAAATCTGACTCCCCTATAACCTAATTTTATTTGGGAGTCATTTTAACCATAAATGTAGCTTATGTGGTGGGCCTTCAGTTAAATAGACTTCTTGAGTAAATTGCAATGGGAGCAACCTATTGCAGAGAAACGTTTTGTTCTTGTGCATAGAGGGGGTTCCTGAGTGCACCTCTCCTTAAATGATGTATAGAGATGAACAGGGGCTAGCTTCATAACAATATGAGAACACTAATAAATATTGTAGTAGATTACATCATTAATACCAGTCAAATACTGACAAAATAGCAGTCAGAGACAGAGACAGGGATGTAATGTTTTAACAGGGCTACTCCTGTTTTGAGTTTTTTATTGTTTTTTTTGCAACTTGTAAAAAACAGCCTTTACCTTCAGGAACATACAAAAACAATTAAATGCTGTTTGTCCAGTGTTAACTTCAAAAAAAGAAAAAAATTCCTCTGTGTACAGGTGGCTTACTATCAGCCACCCAACAAAACAGTCGCCAAAAATGTATTACTCACATAAGGTAAAGGTCCCCCTTTTGAGTCTGCCCACCTCTGGACTCGAACTCCCATCAGAGGTTCCTCACAGCCTCTCAGTGCAGATTTGGTTACAACCGTTTGTAAACTCAGTATTTATCAGCCTCAGCACCTGTGTTGACTTGAGGTCAACTTGAAATCTGGACTGGCTAGAGAAGGAGATTATTTATCCAATTAAAAGCCAGGCCTGATATAAGTGCTTTCCAAATGCCCTAGCTAGTTACATTTTGTCAGGGATTTTAACAACTTCATTGACTCCTCGTATCTCATCTAGCTTTTCTTGGATGGTATATGCTCTTCCTAAAACCTTGTGCACACATACAACAGGCACCCTTGGAAAATATAGTGATCCCTAATGACCATTCCTGTCACTGTCCTGTCACTAGGGGATAAGATGTCTGATTGCGGGGGGCCTGCTGCCGTTACGCCCCCTCCAATAGACATGAATGGAGGGGGCGTGGCGTGATGTGAAGTCCCCAGTCCCGGAAACCCGGAGGTTTCCGAAACTGGAGTTTCAGCACCCGCATAGAATGCGGGTGCTCCAGGGAGATCGTGGGGGGGGGGGGTTCCAGCAGTGGGCCCCCCACGATCAGACATCTTATCCCCTATCCTTTGGATAGGGGATAAAATGTTTTTGCCTGGAATACCCCATTAATATTCATGAGAAAGATATATTGTCTAGTGCAGTGGCAGCTAATGATTCAAATGTGCATTCCCTGTATTTTTGGGTGATGTTGTTTATTTTACAGCCAACTGAGGGGGTACTTTGTTCTGACAGGCATACTAACCACATAAAAGAATTGTTACGGCATATATTTAAGTATATTTCATGAATACACTCTGGGTTTCAAAACAATTGAAGCAATTGTGCAATGTTTTGCATATGTCAAATAAAAAAATAACCCTGGTTTTCTCACAAGTTTGCTTTCTCGTGGCATTTTCTTGTTTATTTCTTCATATTTCACAATCTCTGCTGGAAATGTGCTTTCAACGTTTTATAATGCTGCTTCTGTCATTCAACTCTATGAGGAGCCATTTCCTTCCTTCTTTAATGACCTCTAAGACAAAATCTGGCATCTCTTCCCTCTAGCTCCCCGTGCCACCTGCTTGTTTCTCTTTCAGTAACAGAGGGCACCTATATCCTATGGTTTTGCATTACTTCTCTGCTCACCTAATTAGAATGCCTAATGTGGCTGCAAAGAACTGAGGCTTCACAATGGGTCTCTTACCTATTGATATGTCACAATGTCAGCCCCCCTTAGGGCTTTGTGAATGAAATGATAAAAGGTAATGGTTAATGCTCTATTTCAATAATTTCTTTCCCTTTCCGTTATGAAGGAACAAATATGCTGTAGGAATAATAAGAAAAACATTTGAAAAAGCAGAAACAGGATACAACAAATATGAGCTTATTTAGGCTGTCTGCTATTCAACGTATACAAACATTATGGGATTAAAGAACATACAAGAAAGAAACAAATATGGAGCTTATTAATAGCACAACAATGGTTATAATGCATGTCAACTGATCAATTTTCAGATTAACCTGAAAAGAGGTACTATCTTATAGTTCTACGTTGTGTCACTTGTAGGCAAGGCTGGTGCAAGGATTTTTGCCACCCTAGGTGAAGCTAATTTTGCCGCCCCTTGACCGTGCCTATTGGCTCCGCCCTTTGACACTCTCTACCCTACTACTGGGGTGACACAATGTAACATACCCACTCCTTATGTAATCTCCTTACTACTGGGGTGAGACACTGTAACAAACCTCCTCATTATATATTTACCTTATTACTGGGGTGACACACTGTAATAAACCCACTCCTTAAGTAATCTCCTAATTACTGGGGTGACACACTGTAACAAACCTTCTTCTTATGTAATCACCTACTACTGGGGTAATACACTGTAACAAACACCCTTGTCACACAATGGTGGATCTGGCTGGGCGAGTGCTTCAAATGAGCAGCGGGTGCTTGAGATGCTGGCTGGTTACTAACTTTCTTGCAGTGGGCAGAGCGGTGCCCCATCAAGTGGGTGCCCGGGACGGCTGCCTATTTTGTCTATCGGCAGAACCGGCTCTGCTTATAGGTTGCTTCAACTACAACATAGAATAACAATACTGGGTAGATTTATATTATAATAATTAAAAGAAACAGTGATATTGCCAAATGTGACTAATCATAATATAGCTTTATGCTTCCCAACATCTCCATGGATGTGGTGATGTGGCTGACTGTGTAATATTTACCATTAATCCCCCCATCAAAATCATCTCCCTTTCCGTGGATGAACTTGATAAACATTTTTAACTGTATTATATATATGTACCTCACTAAGTTTAACCCCTTGGGAACAGAGCCCATTATAACCCTAAGGACGGGAGCATTTTTTGCAAATCTGACCTGTATCAATTTATGTATTAATAACTCTGGCATGCTTTTACTTATAAATTATATTCCAAAATTGTTTTTTCGTGACATATTCTACTTTATGTTAGTGGTAAATTTACGTCGATATTTGCATCATTTCTTAGTGAAAAATTCAAACATTTCTGAAAAAATTTGAAAATTTTGAATTTTTCTAACTTTGAAGCTCTCTGCTTGTAAGGAAAATAGACATTCCAAATAAATTATATATTGATTCACATATACAATATGTCTACTTTATGTTTGCATCATAAAGTTGACATGTTTTTACTTTTTGAAGACATCAGAGGGCTTCAAAGTATAGCAGCAATTTTCCAATTTTTCCCCAAAATTTTAAAATCCGAAATTTTCAGGGACCAGTTAAGTTTAGAAGTGAATTTGAGGGTCTTTATGTTGGAAATCCCCTATATTGGACCCCATTATGAAAACTGCACCCCTCAAAGTATTCAAAATGACTTTCAAAAAGTTTGTTAACCTTTAGGTGTTTCATAGGAATAGCAACAAAATGGAGGAGAAAAATCCAAATCTCCAGTTTTTACACTAAAATGTTATTGTAGCCCCATTTTTTTTTTCATTTTTACAAGGGGTAAAAGGTAAAAAGGCCCCCAGAACTTGTAATTCATTTTCTCTTGAGAAAGGAAATACCTCATATGTGGATGTAAAGTGCTCTGTGGGTGCACTAGACCGCTCATAAAGGAAGGAGCGACATTGGGCTTTTGCAGAGCAAATTTTGCTGAAATGGTTTTTGGGGGGCATGTTCCATTTAGGAAGCTCCCATGATGCCAGAACAGTAAAAAAAAAAACACATGGCATACAATTTTGGAAACAACACCCCTCAAGGAACGTAACAACGGGTATAGTGAGCCTTAACACCTCACAGGTGATTGACGAACTTTCACTAAAGTGGGGCATGAAAATGAAACATTTTATTTTTAACACTAAAATGCTGGTGTTACCCCAAACCTTTTATTTTCAATATTTTCACAAGGAGTAATAGGAGAAAATGCCCCCCAAAATTTGTAACCCCATTTCTCTCAAGTAAGGAAATACCTCATATCTGGGTGCACTAGTGGGCTCAGAAGGGAAGGAGCGACACTGAGCTTTTGGAGAGCGAATTTTGCTTAAAAATGGTTTTTGGGGGGCATGTCATATTTAGGAAGCCCCCATGATGCCAGAGAAGTAAAAAAAAAAAAAAAAAAAACACATGGCATACTATTTTGGACACTACACCCCTTAAGGAACGTAACAAGGGGTACAGTGAGCCTTAACACCCCAATGGTGATTGATGAACTTTCGTTAAAGTGGGATGTAAAAATAAAAAGAAAATAGGGTAATAGAAGAAAAAGCCCCCAAAAATTTGTAACCCCATTTCTTCTGAGTATGGAAATATCCCATGTGTGGATGTAAAGTGCTCTGCGGGCAAACTACAATGCTCAGAAGAAAAGGAGCGCCATTGGGCTTTTGGAGAGAGAATTTGGTTGGAATGGAAGTTGGGGACCTTGTTCGTTTACAAAGCCCCCCGTGGTGCCAGAACAATGTGACCCCATTTTGTAAACTACACTCCTCACAGAATTTAATAAGGAGTGCAGTGAGCATTTACACCCCCCTGTCATTTGACAGATATTTGGAACAGTGGGCTGTGCAAATGAAAAATGACATTTTTTATTTTTACGGATGACTGTTCAAAAAATCTGTCAGACACATGTGTGGCATAAATGCCCACTGTTCCCCTTATTAAATTCTGTGAGGGGTGAAGTTTATAAAATGGGGTCACATGTGGGGGGGGGGTTCTGGCACCATGGGGGCTTTGTTAGCGCACATGGCCTTCAATTCCAGCCTAATTCTCTCTTCAAAAGCCCGATGGCGCTCTTTCTCTTCTGAGGTTTGTAGTTCACCCACAGAGCACTTTACATCCACATTTGGGGTATTTCCATACTCAGAAAAAATGGGGTTACAAATTTAGGGAGGCTTTTTTCCCATTGCACCTTGTGAAAATGAAAAATTTGGGGTAACACCAGCATTTCAGGGGGGCGGGGGGGGGGGGAACACAATTTTTAATCTTCATGTCCAACTTTAACGAAGTTTTGTCAAAGACCTGTGGCTCTTGTTACGTTCCGTGAGGGGTGTAGTTTCCAAAATGGGGTCACATGTGGGTGTTTTTTTTTGCATTTATGTCAGAACTGCTGTAACTCAGCCACCTCTGTGCAAATCATCAATTTAGGCCTCAAATGTACATGGCACTCTCTCAGCCATGTAGTTTCGTCTGCAGAGCATTTTCTCCTTTTACCTCTTGTGAAAATAATGTATGGGGCAACACCAGCATATTATTTTAAAAATGTATATATTTTTTTACACCCCCAATGTTACCTTTTTATAAGGGGTAAAAGAAGAAAAAGCCGCCCAAAATTTGTAACACAATTTCTCCTGAGTACGAAAATACCCCATATGGGGCCCTAAACTGTTGCCTTGAAATACGACAGGGCTGCAAAGAGAGAGAGCGCCATGCGCATTTGAGGCCTAAGTGAGGAATTTGCAATAGAGGCGAACCCGGATACAAGGCTTGTCTCCACCAAAACCCTACAGCAGGGTTTCCCAAACAGGGTGCCTCCAGCTGTTGCACTACTTCCTGTTCAGGGTGTGGTTGTGTGATCGTCAGCTCCAGGAGAACCAGAGAGCAGCAGGATTTTCACCAGCCCTCCCCCCCCCCCCCAGGTTTGTGGCAGCCTTCGGGGAAGGGCTTCCCTGCATGAACCCCAACGTCCCCACCTCCCGTACCAGGCCGGCGGGAGGTGGAGGTGACATTGCAACGGCCAACTCCCAGGATGGGATACGGAGATCCTCCAGGATCCGCAGAAATGCAGAACCAACTCCACCGTCCATATCTGGAAGCCGCAAGGCTGCAAAGAAGGCTACAAGCAAGGCTGCAGGTAAAGGCCTGCATGAAGGTGAGGAGTTGAGGAGAAACATGGGGAGGCAAGGTACCTCTGAACCCCAGCAATGGGGGGTAATGGGTCCCAGGGAGTCTTTGGACACTTTTGGGTCCCGACTCCAAGCAAAAATGGCAGAGTATGAGCGTCTTGGCAAAATGCTTTGTGGGCTAAGAGAGGACTTAAAATTTGCCCGTTACCAGGCTGATTACACCTCAAAAAATCTAAGGCCAGTGTATTCGGCTAAAGTGCGCACCCTGAAAAAAGAGGTTGAGGAGGTAGAAAGGGTGAGGATGGAGATCATGGAAGGGGCTGGTATCTTCAGAGAAAAACTCTGCAATGAAAGTCGGTTCAGAGGCCAGCAGAACCCAGAAAGAGAGGAGGAGGTCAGTCACAGCGAAAGCAGTGCAGAGGAGGACGGTGTGGAGGTGGATGGTGGAGGAGAAAGAGAGGACAGTGCTGAGGAGAACAGTGTGGAGGAAGATGGTGGTGGAGAAAGAGAGGACAGTGATGAGAAAGGTGCTAAAGAGAAGCAAGAAGGTGGTGCAGAGGAGAGTGAAATGGAGGAGGACACAACCCAGAGTTCATACATAAATCCTGCTCAGGTAGCCCTGCCTGTAACGTCAGATGACAGCAGTGACGACAGCGGCAGCAGCAATGGGTTAATTGGTGGTGGATTGCTGAAGACGATTGTGCTCCAAGAGTCACCTACCCATTTTGAGAACTTCTCATTTGGAAATGACTTGGGCCCAGATACTGAGGTGAAGGGCAAGAGGAAGAGGAGAAATAAAAGGAAAAAAGGAGAGGTCACCAGACTTGTTTATTCTTCTCTCCAGCAGTCTGGGCCATCTGAAAAGGTGGTTCAGGCTGGTGGGCCCCCCAGTCTGCCCGATCCCGCTTTTGCTGTAAAGCGGGGCCAGCATGGGGGGTACATGGTGGATAAGGTTTCTAAGATGGCTGCAGACGCCAAGGAGCCCGCCTGTCCTGTCGGTAGGGAAGGGCAGGACAGGCTTAAGGTGGGCGACTCCGATGCTGCAGGACCACCCCAGGTGGGCAGAGGGCGTGTCCTAGTGCCGGAGCTTGGTGATGTTGCTGTCTGCTCGGGGGGCGGTCCCCCGAGCGATCTGGGCATAGCAGGGCACTCCTCTGTGAGGGGGGGGGGGAGCGTCCATGCGTCTGGATTGGTAGAAAAGCCCGGGCGGTCGGGTGAGGTGGCTCCTGAAGGTTGCACTGACGCTGTGGGGAATCCCTGCACGTCGGCTGCTGTAGGAGGGGTGGGGGTGCGTCCGGAGGGACAGCTCCCACCCAGTGTGAAGCAGTTCTCACTGGGAACATCATCGGCGTTGAAGGAAGTGTCATCACTGGAACTGGAAGTAACATCGCCAGAACCGAAAAAGCGGTCATCGGGGGAGGGACCAGCAGCACAAACCCCCGTGGCATACGCAAATAAACCGGCCAGCTCAGGAAAGTTTAGCCAGGATAATAGTGTGAAAGGGAAGAGTGCAAAAGAGAGTGAACATTTTGGTGATGGTATGTTGCATGAAAATGTTAGCAGTGTGCAAGAGTGGGGCATTAGAGGAGTACAAGAGAGGGGTGCTAGCGGTGTGCAAGAGAGGGGTGCTAGCGGTGTGCTAGCGGTGTGCAAGAGAAGAGTGCTAGCGGTGTGCAAGAGAGGGGTGCTAGCGGTGTGCGAGAGAGGGGTGCTAGCGGTGTGCGAGAGAGGGGTGCTAGAGGTGTACAAGAGAGGGATGCTAGCGGTGTGCAAGAGAAGAGTGCTGGAGGCGGGCAAAGGGATGTCACTGGATCAGTAAAGAGTACTGAGGAAGTAGGGGCTGGTTCGGCTGCCCCCCCGGTGGTGACTGCTAAAAGCTATGCCAGCGTCACTGCCGGGGAATCAAGAGGGTCCCCGTCTCCATCTGGTTCTGGGGGTCACTTGCAGCGGCGCCTCCTGGAGGCTCTGCGTAAGGGTGATAGGTCAATTGAGGTAGAAGGGAGGGGTTCGGTTGACCTGTCTTTTTGGATAGAGAGGCATGGTCTGGGTGCCTTCCGAGAACAGAATGGGGAGTTGATGTGGTCCCTCCCGACACCCGGGCAGAATAGTAACCGTAGGAATGTGGCCCGTCTGATTTGGAGGGGTAAAGATGCGTGCCCGCCCCGGGCAAGGGTGATTGAGCTCCTCCTTCAGATGGAGTTCAGGGCGAGTGACATCTTTGCCCTGATTCACCCCTATGGTTCTTCCGAGTTGGACATCAGCTTTGTTCGGCCAGAGGGTCTTGAACTTTTCTGGTCGAATTACGAGATGGTGAAGAACAAGCCCGGCTGGCGGGATTTCGCTGTAAAAGCGATATCCCGGCAGAACCAAACCAAGAGAGTGACCGTTTTGACCCATAACGAGTCGCTCTCTTGCTTCGACATCATGACCTGGCTCGGTCGTTATGGGGATGTGACGGACATGCCCAAGAAAAATCTTGATGAGCACGGGATCTGGTCTGGGGCCTGGACATTTTCCGTCAAACTTAGGCGTTCAGGCAGCACAGTTGCCCACATCCCATCGGCAGCCTTCCTCGGACGTGACAGAATCCAAGTCTTCTACCAGGGGCAGCCTAAAGTCTGCCACAGGTGTGGTAGTCCTACCCATTTTAGCGCAGCCTGCACTGTGCAGGTTTGCACTTTGTGTGGTGGGGCTGGTCATTTGGCTGCATCCTGTGGGCAGATCCGGTGTCATCTGTGTGGTGTCCTAGGACACCCTTTCAGCCGTTGCCCCAGCGCCTTTTCCCGTGTGGTGCCCGCTCCAGCTGGGGAGAGCTTTAGGGTTGCCCCGGCTGGGGAGGGTACGGGCATGGGTGAAGGAGCAACAGGGTTAATGCAGAGCAAGAAGGGGCCTGCCAAACTAAGGCGAGAGGAAAACTGCAGAAGGAGCAGGGAGCTGAAGAGTTCTCAGGTGGTGGGGGTAGCTCCTGGCCCTGCTCCTGTCACTAGCCCAGATGTTGCTGAGACCCTGGGGGATGATGTGTTGGATGAGGAGATTAGGAGGATTCGCGAAGAGGAAGGCAAAGAGGCTGATCTTTCTGATTCCTCCCACTATGAAAGTGTGGATGAGGAGGGGAGGGAAAGGCCGAAAAAAGACAAGGGCAAAAAAGTTGTAAAGGGGAAGTCTCAGTCCTCTATTTCAGGTGCTAAAGGCCAGGTCCTAAAAGGAAGCTTACCTGCCCCCCTTCTCATTGACCTATCGAACAGGTACCTTGTCCTTGATACCATCTCCTCCCCCTCATTGGAGGGGGGTGGCGAGGATGGGGTGCCTGAGGGATTGGAGCCTCCAGGGGGAAATGGGTCCTGTCCTGTTGAGGCATCTTCCTCGGAGGGCAGGGCTAACTCAGGGCCAGATGGAGATGGGAGCCAGATGGATCAGTTTGAGTAAAAAAAGAGATCTAAAGAAAGTAAGAATGCTCCTTCTTCTTCAGGGGATGAGGCGGTGAAGAAGAAGGGCAAGAAAAAATAATGGGTAAGGCCGTCTAACTCAATTACCCAGGATGGCAGCACTCACCCCATTGACGCTGGCATCTATTAATTGTGCCAGTATAAAGTCTGATACGGCTAGATTCGCAGCCTTTGATTTTCTCGGCCGTGTTGAAGCCGACATTTTCTTTTTACAGGAGACCAGGTTGTCAGATCTAGCCTCTCTGGTGAAAGCCAGAAGAGAGTGGAGGCGCGGGCCCTCCCACTGGTCTCTTGCGGCTGAGCTGTATAGTGGGGTGGCGGTCCTTTTTACCGCTCCGGTTGAATGCAGACGGGTCATTGAGTTAGAAATGGGGAGGTGCCTGATCTTAGATGAAGGAACAAGAGCTCCGGCTCATTAACATCTACGCCCCACAAACAAAGCTGGGCCGTAAGGATCTCTTTATGAGGATTAAGCCCTTTCTTTTTACTAGCCGGAAAGTGATCTTTGGAGGGGACTTCAATAATGTCACGAGTTCCCAAGATAGGAGAGGTTCCAATGATCGGCTGGCTTATGACTGTGTGGCCCTTAGTAATATAGTCAGGGAAGCTCGCCTAGAGGATGCCCACATCCGGAGCCCCTCAGGCCACGCGGGTTTTACCTTTCATCGAGGGAGCAGCAGGTCTAGGATAGACAGGTTTTATTTAAAGGAGGAAGCCGTCTCTTCCGCAGTGTCCGTGGGTTGAGGTGGAGTTCTCCGACCACTGTATGATTTTGTTTTCCCTGAATGTTTCAGAGACCCCCCGGATGGGAAAAGGTTATTGGAAGCTGAATTCGTCCCTCCTGGAGGAAGCGGAGATAAGACAGTCCTTTGAGGATTTTCTTCAGAGTCAGGTACCTTTACTGGACTTTTGTAGTAGTAAGTCTGAGTGGTGGGAGATATTCAAGAAGCGGGTTACGGGGTTCTTCCACCAGCTCTCGAGCCTCAGGTCCCTGAGCATGTATCGCCTGTATCAGGGACTGAGGAGGAAACTCGAGCTTCTCGTCTCGACTGGAGATAGCCGAGAGGATATCTCCAGAGTGAAGTCCTTGCTGATGAGGTGTCAGTACGATAGGCACGCATCTTTGGTTTTTGAGAGGGATTACGGGAAGTACCGCTCGCCCGACCCTTACAGGAACTGCAAGATGTCAGTGAGTAGTAAAGTAGTCACAGGACTGATTGATAGTACGGGATCTCTGAATCGGTCCAGATCAGGGATCCTGGAGGTTTTCAGATCCTTCTACTCGCACCTCTTGGGGAGGAAGGATCTAGATCGAGACGGGATGTCGGCTTTCCTGGCTGAAACCATTCCTGAGCCAGGGGTAGACCTCTCTCTTGGCATTTTGGCAGAAGAAATCAGGGAAGAGGAAGTGAGACTGGCGATCGAGGGGCTTGCCCCCAAGAAGTCGCCAGGTCCGGATGGCTTAACATCCGAGTGGTACAGGACTTTTAAGGAGTCTTTAGCTCCCCTCTTGACTGAGGTATTCAATGAGTGTCTCTCCTCGGGCACTCTGCCGAAGTCAATGAGGAGGTCAGCCCTGATTCTTCTGTCAAAGGGTAAAGATCCCAGCCGCATTGAGAATTGGAGGCCCATAGCTCTTCTCAGTACAGACAGGAAGCTTCTGGCCAAGATACTGTTTAATCGGCTGGTGAAGTTTGCACCCCGGCTCCTTTCGGGGGCTCAGCACTGCTCTGTTCCAGGCCGAAGCACCTTAAGTGCTGTCCTCAGTGTCAGGGAGGCAGTGGAGCGGAGTAGTGCGGGTCTCTGGAAGGGGTACTTACTGTCCTTGGATCAGGCCAAAGCATTTGATCGGGTGAACCATGACTACCTCTGGTCCGTCCTCCTGAGATATGGCTTACCGTGTACTTTTGTTAATTGGCTTAAGATCTTGTATGCAGGGGCAGAGAGTTTCCCGCTGGTGAACGGTTGGTCTGATCGCTCTTTTGAGGTGGGGTCTGGAGTCCGTTAGGGTTGTTCTTTGAGCCCGCTCTTATATGTATTTGCGATCGATCCCTTCCTTAGGAGGGTGAGTTGCGGACCATTGTCGGCAGTCAGGATGATTCTAGCGGAGCCGGGTGTCGCCCAGAGAGTGGTGGCGTACGCTGATGATGTCACCATTTTTGTCTCCTCGAGAGAGGAGGTCAATGTGGTGATGTCTGAAGTGGACCGCTACTCGGAGGCATCCGGGTCTAAGATCAACCAGGATAAGTGTGAGAGTCTCTGGCTGGGAGGGGGAGACCCCACGTTTGATCTCCCGGACACCCTTCCAGGGCCCCAAGAGTCAGCAAAAGTTTTGGGCATCACATTCGGCCAGGATGATTATCCCACCAAAAACTGGGATGGTAAGCTCCAGGATGCCACTCAGAGGGTGGACCAGTGGAATGGTTGGTCTATGACCCTCAGGGAAAGGGTACACCTGATCAAATCGTACCTGCTCCCCTTGTTTATCTATCTGGGCAGTGTATGTATCTTACCAGAGGCTTACTACACTAGGGTCTACAGCCTGTTTTTTCAACTGTTATGGGGGAACAGGTTGAACCTAGTCAAGAGGGAGGTTACGTACCACACGAGGAGACTAGGGGGTTTATCTATGGTAAACCCTGTGGTGTTCTTAACGAACACCTTCTTGAAAGCCAACATTGCAAACCTCTGGTCAGAGAGGGCTCCTCCGTGGGTACTCTCCTGTAGGGAATGGTTTCGGCCTTTCTTCCAGGAATGGGAGACAGGAGGGCAAGTGAAGGACCTCCGTACACCACATGGATATCTTCCGGCTTACGCTACCCCGACTCTGAAGGCGATACGTCGGTGGGGTCTGGGAGTGTGGGAGATCAGGACCCAGTCAAGGCAGTTCCTTGACAAAAGGGTTCTGTTGACCCACTTCCAGAAGCCTCTGGCGCTCAGGGACTGCCCAGGTCGGGATCTGAGGGTGGGGTTGTATCTTTTAAATATGAAAAGGATCCCCCAGAAGTTTTGGGACTTGGCCTGGCGCTGCTTTCAGGGGAAGCTATATGTGAGGGACAACCTGAAGTACAGGAACTCTGATGACCGGGGATGTCCCGGAAGAGTGCGGGGACACGCTGGAAAGCATGGACCACTTTCTGCTTCATTGTCCCTTTAATATAGGGGTTTAAAACAGGGTGGGCGCTTCCATCGGCTGGAGTCAACTTGCCGGCCTTTCCTATCCGGAGTGGGCTTATGGGGCATTCAGGAACCTGGGTGGCCGTGATCAGGGCACTTTATTCTTAGTTAGCTTAGTGGTTAGGTACTACAAGTGGAATGCACGGTGCTTAGTATCGACCCAACAGAAAGTCCTCTCCGAGGTGGAGGTATGTAGGAACATCACTGGTGACCTCGGGAAGATCATGTCTTTGGAGTATGGCAGTCTTGGTACCAGTAGGGCTTCTCTCCTGTGGAGAGGGTTTTCTTTTGATGTACCTTAATTTTGGTTAGGGTTAAGGTGAGTATAGGGTCAGTTTTATGAAGGGATAGCGATAGGGTTAGAAGTAAGGTTCATAGGGTAAGCATTTTGAAACATAGTTTTATCAGGATTGCCATCCTTCTTCCTGGTGGTGGGCTATGCATGTCACTCTAGCTTTTTGTTTTGTTTTCTGTAATTTGAATGTAAAGGGCTTGCAGGCAACCAATCTTGGGCCTGGTGGGGGTTTGTAGTACTGTATTACTTAGTTTTTCATATTATTTCTGTGGTTGTAGTGAGTTAGTACATTGTTGAGTTAGTTAATAATAGTGGGGGGGATTAATTTTAGGTTGGGTGGGGGTTGTTGGGGGGAGGGGGTGATGTTTTGGGTCTGACTTGGGTCAGTTTATGGACAATGACTGTTTCAGTAAAAAAAAAAAAAAACTGTGATACACGAACTCTGACCATGTCCAGTGGGAGTGGTGTGGGTGATGGGAGAGTTCATAGTGTAGGTTATTTTTCTTTAGGTTTTATTCTTGTAAATTACATGTATTTCATAAGTATAAATAGTTTTATGTATTTTTGTATAGTGTTATACCTCATTGTAGGGTAAAGGCAGTCGGACCAGCTTTTAGTTGATATTATTGTGTTTTTTTTTTTTTTTTCCCCTTATGGTAATGTATCCATGCATGTGTGTGTTACTATAGTTTAAAGAGAAGGGAAAGGAGAAAGGGAAAAAAAAAAAATATATATATATATATATATGTAATTAATGGTATTTCCAAGATGGAATTATTTTATTTATTTCCTTATTATTTTTATGGCAGTTAGCCCTATTTATTTTTGTTTAATGCATTTTGTGTATGGTATGTGGGGATAAGTTTACTATTCGGATGTTTTCAGTTAAAACTTAATTAAGGAAAGCTATATTTATGTTTTGTTGGTAATTAATGTGTGTGTGTGTGTGTTTGGAAGGATAATAGGTAAGAATTAGTAGTATCAGGCATTATTTGTTAGTTGAGTTAAGCTGGGCTGGTCGGTTAGGTAGGTCCTTTTATTCTGTAAGAAAGAGTTTATATTTGTTACTTTTTCATTGCTTATGTTTCAGCTGATTAAGCATTGTATTTGTGTTTTGTAAAAGTTTTATATTTTTCTAATAAAAAGAGTTCCAGCTGTTGCAAGACTCCCAGCCTGACAGGACAGTCAATGGCTGTCCGGCAATACTGGGAGTTGCTGTGTTGCAGCAGCTGGAGGCTCTG
Organism: Hyla sarda; assembly: GCF_029499605.1. Classification (NCBI taxonomy): domain Eukaryota; kingdom Metazoa; phylum Chordata; class Amphibia; order Anura; family Hylidae; genus Hyla; species Hyla sarda. Next base: position 374,351,369 of record NC_079190.1, on the reverse strand, counting down.
TTTAGGGAACACTTCCATATTAGACGTTTTTCACTTTCATTGGGGGGGGGACGTGTAAGGGGGTGTATATGTATATGTAGTTTTTTACTTTTTATTATGTGGATGTTCAGTGTAGTGTAGTGTTTTTAGGGTACATTCACACAGGCGGGGGTTCACAGTGAGTTTTACGCTTCGAATTTGAGCTGCGGTGGAAAATTAGCTGCAGCTCAAACTTGTAGAAGGAAACTCACTGTAAACCCCCGCCCGTGTGAATGTACCCTGTACATTCTCATGGGAGGGGGGGGGGGCACCCCAAACCTTCAGCTGTTGCAAAACTACAGCTCCCAGAATGCACTTACAGACCGTACATGCTGGGAGTTGTAGTTTTGCAACAGCTTTAGGCACAGTGGTGGGGAACCATTGAGTTAGGAAACAGACTCTTGCTCAGTGATTCCAACCTGTGTGCCTACAGCTGTTGCAAAACTAAAACTCCCAGCATGTACGGTCTGTCAGTGCATTCTGGGAGTTGTAGTTTTGCAACAGCTGGAGGAACACGAGTTGGAATCACTGAGTTAGGAAACAGACTCTAGCTCAGTGCCTTTGGCTGTCTGGGCATGCTGGGAGTGGTAGTTTGGCAACTCCTAGAAGGCAGCAGTAAAGATCACTTTACGGAAATCTTTACTGCTACCTTCACCGCTGCTCCGCCACCGTCTGCTTATCGCCACCGATCCCGCTGCTGGTCCCGCCACAAATCACCATTGTGAATTGATCGGTGATTTGCGACGATCGCCGACATGGGCGGAGGGGGTCTCAGGCCCCCCTAGGCATTGCCACGGAATGCCTGCTGATAGAAATCAGCAGTCATCCCGGTCCGGTCCCAGCCCTCCGTCCCCAACAGGTTAAAAGGGCTGGTGATGGCAGACATGCAGGGCTGGTGATGGCAGAATTCACTAACAGACCGTACATGTGGGAGTTGTAGTTTTGCAACAGCTGTAGGCGCAGTGGTGGGAAACCATTGAGTTAGGAAACAGACTCTAGCTCAGTGATTCCAACCTGTGTGCCTACAGCTGTTGCAAAACTACAACTCCCAGCATGTACGGTCTGTCAGTGCATTCTGGGAGTTGTAGTTTTGCAACAGCTGGAGGAACACGGGTTGGAGTCACTGAGTTAGGAAACAGACTCTAGCTCAGTGCCTTTGGCTGTCAGGGCATGCTTGGAGTTGTAGTTTGGCAACTCCTAGAAGGCAGCAGTAAAGATCACCGCTGCTCCGCCACCGTCTGCTTACCGCCGCCGATCCCGCTGCTGGTCCCGCCACAAATCACCATTGTGAATTGATCGGTGATTTGCGGCGATCACCGACATGGGGGGAGGGGGTCTCAGGCCCCCCAAGGCATTGCCACGGGATTCCTGCTGATAGATATCAGCAGTTATCCCGGTCTGGTCCCAGCCCTCCGTCCCCAACAGGTTAAAAGGGTTGGTGATGGCAGAAATTAGCGATCACGCTGATGTCTGCCATTAACCCCTCAGATGCAGTGATGTATACAGATCACTGCATCTGCGGCAGTGTGGCACTTAAAATGGCTGATCTGATCACCCGCGACCCGCGGGGATCAGATCAGTCAAGATGCCGGACGGAGGTCCCCTCACTTGTCTTTCAGCAGACCAGAGCAGAAGATGGCCGATTATACTGATCAGTGCTGTGCCTATGCATAGCACTGAACAGTATTAACAATTTAATCAAAACATGTGTAGAAAGCAGGGACGTCACTCACCGGGGTACTGTGCCGGTAATTCTTTATTTCTTTAAGGTGCAAAAGCAGACATGGTGCACGGAAGTTTCCAAGGACTCAGCTAATCAGAGTAAAACTGGGTGACAGCTGTTGCGCGTGCGCATTCACGCTTCTTCAGACCCTGTCTGTTCCGTGCTGCATCACCTTTTTGAAGCTTACCTCTGGTGACGCACATGGAACAGGTGCAAACTACTTAATCAAGAACATATATGTTAGAACATTAAAAACATGAATCAAACTTTCTTTATCAAAAGGACACTCTGCAATGAATAATACCAAAAAATGTATCATAAAAATATATCATAAAAAGACACTGTAGTCGACTCTCTCATTCAGCCCTAGGTTTCCAGCAGCATTCAATTTAATTAACCATTTAGCTTCCGCTTGAAGTAGGATTTTTCTTTTATCTGTATTCTCTTTGCTGCTGATCACCTCTAGCCCCTGAAAGAGTAAACCACTACAGTTCCCTCCATGTACAGAATTCATGTGTTCAATAAAACGGGGAGCACCTTTTTTTAGATCTAACTGAATAAACATGTTCCCTAAAACGTGTGTTCAATGTACATTTAGTGCTGCCGACATAGAAGCGGTCACACGGGCAAACCATCACATAAATAACCCATTGTGTTCTGCAGGTAATAAGATTTTTAATATGGATTTTTTCACCTCCTATCACCGTAAATTTTCCTGCCTTCATATGGGGACACCAAATACATGTCCCATATTTATGGTTGCCCGTGGGGCCAATTCTTGACAGCCAGTCTGAGGTATTCGATTTGGAGTGAAAGTTGCTACTGGTTACCACATCCTTCAAGTTCTTACTACGTTTGAAGGCTATCAAAGGTTTTTCATGGACCAATTTTCCTAAATCTGTATAATTTTTAATCAAAGACCAATTATTATGAATAGCTGTTCTTATAATTTTTTCCAAGGGGCTAAATTTAAATGCAAAAGAGAAACGGGGTAGAGTAGTACTTTGAGACCTTAAATGTGTTTTTTTTCCATTTCTTACTTTTAGTGCTGTTATCTAGTAGAGTTTTTCTGTCTTGTGCAAATGCTCGATTTAGTGCCTCCTCAAGGATCTTTTCTGGATACCCCCGTGCCCCCAATCTCTCCTTCAGCTCACCAGCCTGTACCAAAAATTTCTCTTTAGAACTGTTAATACGTCTTAGACGCAAAAATTGACCATAAGGCAAAGCAGTCTTTACATGTTCAGGGTGGTAGCTGGTGTACCGAAGGAGAGAATTGGAGGCTGTGGGCTTTCTGTACCCTGACGTCTGTGCATCACCTCCATTGATCTCTACCAACACATCAAGAAACTCGATCCGCTTGGCATCGATTTTGTAGGTAAAAAGTAAATTAATTTCATTTGTTTCATTCAAAGATTTTACAAAATCCCTGAAGTCCGTCTCGGTGCCATCCCAGGCAATGAACACATTGTCCACAAACCTGAGATAGCACCGGACGGTCCTCAGGAACGGGTTATTAGCTGTAAAAACATGCCTGTACTCAAAAAATTATAAGAACAGCTATTCATAATAATTGGTCTTTGATTAAAAATAATCAGATTTAGGAAAATTGGTCCATGAAAAACCTTTGATAGCCTTCAAACGTAGTAAGAACTTGAAGGATGTGGTAACCAGTAGCAACTTTCACTCCAAATCGAATACCTCAGACTGGCTGTCAAGAATTGGCCCCACGGGCAACCATAAATGTGGGACATGTATTTGGTGTCCCCATATGAAGACAGGAAAATTTACGGTGATAGGAGGTGAAAAAAATCCATATTAAAAATCTTATTACCTGCAGAACACAATGGGTTATTTATGTGATGGTTTGCCCGTGTGGCCGCTTCTATGTCGGCAGCACTAAACGTACATTGAACACACGTTTTAGGGAACATGTTTATTCAGTTAGATCTAAAAAAAGGTGCTCCCCGTTTTATTGAACACATGAATTCTGTACATGGAGGGAACTGTAGTGGTTTACTCTTTCAGGGGCTAAAGGTGATCCGCAGCAAAGAGAATACAGATAAAAAAAAAATCCTACTTCAAGCGGAAGCTAAATGGTTAATTAAATTGAATGCTGCTGGAAACCTAGGGCTGAATGAGAGAGTCGACTACAGTGTCTTTTTATGATATATTTTTATGATACATTTTTTGGTATTATTCATTGCAGAGTGTCCTTTTGATAAAGAAAGTCGTTTGATTCATGTTTTTAATGTTCTAACATATATGTTCTTGATTAAGTAGTTTGCACCTGTTCCGTGTGCGTCACCAGAGGGAAGCTTCAAAAAGGTGATGCAGCACGGAACAGACAGGGTCTGAAGAAGCGTGAATGCGCACGCGCAACAGCTGTCACCCAGTTTTACTCTGATTAGCTCAGTCCTTGGAAACGTCCGTGCACCATGTCTGTTTTTGCACCTTAAAGAAATAAAGAATTATCGGCACAGTACCCCGGTGAGTGACGTCCCTGCTTTCTACACATGGTTTGATACGAAGATGTCTATTCATTAGGGACTTGGAACCCGAAGGGTTACAGTGCCTGCCAGCACTGTTAAGGGAACTGTGGAGCCCGAGCCCGGGGCATCTTTTGCTTTCGCTTTATCAGCTGAGAGTGTGATCTAAGGAATTTAGGGGTAGTTGTGCCAGCTGCTCGCTTCTGTGTGTTGCTTGTGATTAACAATTTAATGATTGCTATAGATAGTCCCCTATGGGGACATCCAAAGTGTAAAATAAATTTTAAATGAAAAAAAAGTGAAAAAGCCTTTCCCTCAATATTTAAATCACCTATTTTCCCCATTTAAAAAAAAGTATAAAAACTTATAAATAATAAGCTATTTGGTATCGCCACATGCGTAAATGTCCGAACTATAAAAATATCATGTTACTGTTCCAGTACGGTGAAACCTAAAAAAATTATTCCAAAATTTCAGATTTTTGGTCACATCACATTGCAAAAATAAATTATAATAAAAAAGCGATCAAAACGTCACATATATACAAAAGTGGTACTAAAAAATATACAAGTCATGGCACAAAAATTAGCACACATCCCTATATACGGAAAAATGACAAAGTTAGAGGTGGTCAAAATAGGGCAATTACGTACTGATTTTGTTAAAATAAAGTTTGAGATTTTTAAAAGCAGTACAATAACAGAAAAGCATGTAAATGGGTATCATTTTAATCATATTGATCCAGAGAATAAAGAAAAGATGTAATTTTCACTGTAAAGTGTAAAGCGTGTAAATAGTGATTTTTGTTTAAATTTCCTTACAATTTTTTTTCCGTTTACCATATATTTTATGGTAAAATAAATGATGTAATTACAAAGTACAACTGGTCACATATTAAACAAGCCCTCATATGGGTCTATGAATGGAAATATAAAAGACATGGATTTTAGAAGGCGAGGAGGAAAAAAATGGAAACGCAAATATAAAATTGGCTGTGTCCTTAAGGCCAAAATGGGCTGTGTCCTTAAGGAGTTAAAGGGGTGCTCTGGTGGAGAATACTGGTTCTAGAAAGTTAAACAGATTTGTAAATTACTTCTATGAAAAAAATCCAAATCCTTCCAGTACTTATCATCTGCTGTATGCTCCAGAGGAAGCTGAGTTCTTTGTTGTTGTTCTTTTCAGTCTGACCACAGTGCTCTCTGCTGACACCGCTGTCCTTATTAGGAACTCTCCGGAGCAGGATAGGTTTGCTATGGGGATTTGCTTCTTTTCTTGACAGTTCCTGACACAGACAGAGGTGTCAGCAGAGAGCACTGTGGTCAGACTGAATAGAACAACTCAACTTCCTCTGGAACATACAGCAGCTGATAAGTACTGGAAGCATTAGGATTTTTTTTTTTTTTATAACACGTTAGGATTGTTTAATAGAAGTAATTTATAGTAATTTATAAATGTGTTTAACTATCTGGCACCCGTTGATTTAAAAAAAAAATATATATATATATAATAATTATATATATATATATAGTTTTCTACCAGAGTACACTTTTAAGTAAAAAAAACAAAACAAAACACCTTGTTCTTACCTAATGCACTCCCTCACAGCCTCCATTTTCACAGTGCAGGTCCCTGTCTCAAGGCTATTCATCAGCTATGAGTAAAAACAGTGAGTGCCCAAAATGCATCTGTTGTCCATTTCTAAATCTCCTTCTGTTCTACTTCAGGGACTGAAATGCTTTCTTATCGCTGGTAAATATTATATACTCCCTGTAGATGACCCAATTCTGCAAGGTATTATTTGTAGTTCATTTGTAACTGTTGGGACATCATGCTATCCAGTTTGATTAAAGTTAAAACAAATAAAGAAAGAAATAAAATAAACTAGTCACCCCCTGAAGAAGCAAACAAAGTCACATGTATAGTCCTGTCTGTGTTTATTTTTTTACAGTTTATGTGCAATATACCTTTCTTGAGAATACATTTAAATCACTGTATGTATGTTGCAGATATTGTTGTCCTTGTCTATGGCTTCCTCCCTCCATATTTGATTTTTTTTAAGTTTATTTAAGTGCAATGGTTATTATTTAACTAAATCATTTTCTATGTCAGTAACTTTGTCTTACATATTAAAATTATTTCGTTGTTCTAAGTGCTTTTATTACATTAGGGCACCATAAGGAGGTGGGGGGAGGGGGGCGGGAGAGCAAAATTTAAGATTTGAAAGCAATAGTCAGCTGTTGCTGCACTATATCGCTTATTTCTACCTTGGCCCCACTTTGTATCATCAGTCTCCTCTTCTTACTGACTCTAAAAACAAAATCAACCCTGTCAGTCAGTAAGGAGTCCTGAAAAGGAGCCAGAACTAGAATTAGCCTGTGCCCCATCACCTTCCTGATTACGGCTACAGACTGTTACATATACGTGACATGGTGGTGCTTCTTAGTACTTCTTGGAGAACTTCTTGGCCTGTTATCATATCAACACAGGACTCTGACACCCTAGAAGACCAGTAATATTACCCTTGAAAGCCATCACAATTGCATTTATGAAAGTACGGAGTGTGTCCATTCTCAACAAACCATATTGTCTTATGAAACATGATCCAATATACTGAGTATAAGTAAACAAATACAACACCCGGCATGGAAAGGTGATCATCCAAGTTAGAGTATCAATAGCCAATACTGTGGGGAAAGCAAGTATTTGATACACTGACGATTTTGCAGGTTTTTCTACTTACAAATCATGTAGATGTCTGTCATTTTTATCATAGGTACTCTTCAACTGTGAAAGACAAAATCTAAAATAAAAATCCAGAATCACATTGTATTATTTAAATAAAAAATCAATTAGCATTTTATTGCATGATATAAGTATTTGAAAAGCACTTGGTACAGAAACCTTTGTTTGCAATTACAGAGATCAAACATTTTCTGTAGTTCTTGATCAGGTTTGAACACACTGCAGCAGGGATTTTGGCCCCCTCCTCCATACAGACATTCTCCAGATCCTTCAGGTTTCGGGGCTGTTGCTGAGCAATATGGACTTGCAGCTCCCTCCAAAGAGGCTAGGCCACTCCAGGACCTTGGGATGCTTATTACGGAGCCACTCCTTAGTTGCCCTGACTTTGTGTGTCAGGTCATTGTCATGCTAGAAGACCCAGCCACTTTACATCTTCAATGTTCTCACTGAGGGAAGGAGGTTGTTGGCCAAGATCTGGCGATAAATTGCCCCATCCATCCTTCCCTCAATACCGTGGAGTCACCCTGTCCCCTCTGTAGAAAAGAAGCCCCAAAGAATGATGTTTTCCCCTCCATGTTTCACGGTTGGGATGGTGTTTTTGGAGTTGTTTTAATCCTTCTTCTTCCTCCAAACACGGCCAGTGGAGTTTAATGTAAAATGCTCTATTTTTGTCTCATGAGACCACATGACCTTATCCCATTCCTCCTCTGGATCATCCAGATGGTCATTGATAAACTTCAGATGGGCCTGGACTCATCTCTCTGGTCTTGGTCATTGTAGAGAGGTTGGGGTCTGTTTGTTTGAGTGTGTGGATAGGTGTATTTTATACAGGCAACGAGTTCAAACAGGTGGAGTTAATACAGGTAATGAGTGGGGAACAGCAGGACTTCTTAAAGTAAAAAATAACAGGTCTGTAGAGCCGGAATTGTTACTGGTTGGTAGATGATCAAATACTTAGGTCATGCAATAAAATGCAAATTAATTTTGTAAAAATCATACAATGTGATTTTTCTGGATTTTGGTTTTAGATTCTGCCTCTCAAAGTTTAAGAGTACCTATGATAAAAAATTACAGATCCCTACATGCTTTGTAAGTAGGTACACCTGCAAAATCAGCAGTGTATCAAATACTTGTTCTCCCCACTATATATCAGATAATCATAACAGTCAAAAATAGGCCCAAAAAAAAGACATGAACTTATGTCTAAAATGAACATACCCTGAAATATGTGGTGTGAGATTACAAGGTATTCTATATAGGCTGTGTATGTCAGTATGGCCAGATGTAAATTAAGCATTTTGTAATATTGTGTTGAACTGTTTTTAGGTAATAGTGGACACATCTGTACTAATTTCTGGGAAAGAACAGGCATGTACTTTGCCAAACTCCATAGAAACATAACTAATAGTGTGAAGAGAATATTATGAATGTCTTACCGGTTTATCCATAATTATGACCTTGTAAAGATGTTTAATAATTCAACTGGTGCAATTATTACTCCTCATTTCACTTTATTATGTTACCTGTAAAATGTCATATTGTAAAGAGAAATATTCCTTAAACATTTAAAATATATGAGATGGAGGGCCTAGCTAAATTAAAATTATTTCCTTTATTCTATATACAGTATTTTATTGTAGTAATGATGTCCAACAAAATGAACATTGTACTAAACACTTTACTATGTAAATACATATAGTGATGAGCGGCAGGTGCCATATTTGAATTCACAATATTTTGCGAATATATGGACAGATATTCATCATATGTTTGCGAAATTCGCATATTCACTATGTTCGTTCCCTTTTTTTTCCATGCAAAAGTTCGTAATGAAACTCGCATAGTGCGCATGCACGATTATATCTTTCATCTAAAAGAAGGGAGGGAGCAGTATCCTCTGAAAGTGCCGACATTCTCGAATATTTGCATATTTGCATATACAAAATATTCGCGCCCACACCCACAGTAAATAATATTGAAGCCTTCTTTGGACCACAAGCTGGAAGCAGGGAGGGATGATCCTTTATTTTTTTTTCTACACAGTACACATCATTGTTGTAATGTGTAATATGAAGGAAAAAATTAAATAAATATTCTTCATTATGAATATATATTTCTCTACATTCAAAATATTCGAGAAATCGCGAAGTGCCGATATTCGCAGTAAAAATTAGCATTTTGAATATTCGCGCTCAACACTAAATACATACATAATATACAGGGTGGGAATTTATTGGGAATTTCACAAAAAAAACACTGGTGTGCTTGGTTTTAACATAATTTTATTCTTTCATGAGTTATTTGCAAGTTTCTCTTTGTTTACAGCCATTGACATGCAGTCAAGGTTAACACGTGAGAAGAGGATAGAAATTGTGTTGATGTCTGGGGAACGCAGTTACCGGGTCATTGCAGCAGATTTCAATGCAAGACACCCTACGAGACCACCCATCTCCCATGCTACAGTTAGCAAACTGCTTGCTAAGTTTCGTGAAACTGGTTCAGTGTTGGTTTTGCCAAAATGTGGACACATGAAATCTGTCACTAATGAAGAAACATCAGTGGCTGTCCTAGCTTCATTCAGCAATAGCACACAGCGTAGCACTCGCTGCATGTCACTGACATCCCTTCGGCGGATATTAGCTACTCACAAATGGCACCCTTACAAACTCCAGCTACTGCAGCATCTCAACGAGGATGACCCAGATCGGCGCACTGAATTTGCAGAATGGGCAAAACAAAAATTGGAACAGGACCCTCAGTTTACGCAGAAGATTTTGTTCAGTGATGAGGCAAACTTTTATGTGAATGGTGAAGTTAACAAACAAAATCACCGCTATTGGTCTGACACTAACACACATTGGATAGATCCCTCCAAGACTGTTGGAACACAAAAATTGATGGTATGGTGTGGTATATGGGGTACAAAGATAGTGGGGCCATTCTTCATCAATGGAAACCTCAAGGCCACTGAATATGCGAAATTGCTACATGATGATGTGTTTCCCTCTTTATGCACTGAAGCTGGCACGTTCCCTGAGTTTTTCCAGCAAGATAGTGCAGCACCACATTATGAGTGTCAGGTCCGAGCATTCCTTGATGAACAGTTTCCTGGAAAGTGGATTGGTCGTCGTGGGCCAGTTGAATGGTCCCCAAGGTCTCCCGATCTGACCCCCTTAGACTTTTATCTTTGGGGTCATCTGAAGGCAATTGTCTATGCTGTGAAGATGCGAGATGTGCAGCACCTGAAACTACGGATCCTGGAAGCCTGTGCTAGCGTTTCTCCTGCGGTGTTGCTATCAGTGTGTGAAGAGTGGGAGAAGAGGGTTGCATTGACAATCCAACACAATGGGCCGCACATTGAACACATTTTATAAGTGGTCAGAAACTTGTAAATAACTCATGAAAGAATAAAGTTACGTTAAAACCAAGCACATCATTGTTTTTCTTGTGAAATTCCCAATAAGTTTGATGTGTCACATGACCCTCTTCCTATTGAAAAAACAAAAGTTGGATTCAAAATGTCCAACTTCAAAATGGCCACCATGGTCACCACCCATCTTGAAAAGTTCCCCCCCTCACATATACTAATGTGCCACAAACAGGAAGTTAATATCACAAACCATTCCCATTTTATTAAGGTGTAACCATATAAATGGCCCACCCTGTATATTAGTTGCAGATCCTTTTGTAAGTGAAAGGAGCATAAAATAAGGTGGTAATTGCTGCTACTACCCTATTTTTGATGGACATACCATAGTTTTATTCTCTTCAATCACGTTTGCAGTATAAGAGGCATATTTTTAGTTTTTGCTAAAAAGTAACTTTAAGTAAACTATAGAAATCCTCAAATAATAGTTTGGATCATGCTGACTTGCTGCTAAACACCATACATATGAAGTAGAAAAATGTAAATCATTGGAGTAACTAAACATTAAGAAACTGTACCTGCCTCTGTCTATCCAAACTGAGAAGGATACCATTTCAGTAATCTTTTCATCTTTTTTATTACTCATTGGCTTATTTTAACCAATTAAGGACTCCCCATTTGGGCCTTGAAGGGGTACTCCACCCCTAGACATCTTATCCCCTATCCAAAGGATAGGGGTAAGATGTCAAATCGCCGGGGTTCCACTGCTGGGGACCCCCGGGATCGACGATGCGGCACTGCACAGAGCATGTTCGCTCTGTGCGTAATGACAGGCGATACAGGGGACGGAGCAGCGTGACATCAGGCTCCGCCCTTCGTGACATCATGGTCCGCCCCCTCAATACAAGTCTATGGGAGGGGGCGTGGGAGACATCACGCCCCCTGCCATATACTTGCATTAAGGGGGCGGGTCGTGATGTCATGAGGGGCGGAGCCATGATGTCGCGCTGCTCCGTCCCCTGTATCGCCCGTCATTACGCACTGACCAAACTCGCTCTGTGCAGTAATGATGCCGCAGTGCCGCAATGCCGCAGCAGTGATCCTGGTAGTCCCCAGCAGCGGGACCCCGGTGATCTGACATCTTATCCCCTATCCTTTGGATAGGGGATAAGATGTGTAGGGGCGGAGTACCCCTTTAAGCACTCAGGATATTTTATTTTTATGTTTTTGTTTTTTCCTCCTCGCCTTCAAAAAATCATAACTCTTTTTATTTTCATCCATAGACTAGTATGAGGGCTTGTTTTTTGCGCGACCATAAAATGTATGGCGCAACGAAAAAATACTATTTGTGTGGGGAAATGAAAAAGAAAACCACAATTTAGCAAATTTTGGAATGTTTCGTTTTCATGCTGTACAATTTACGGTAAAAATGACATGTGTTCTTTATTCTTTGGGTCAATACAATTAAAATGATACCATGATAACATACTTTTCTATTACTGTTGTGCTTAAAAAAAATTGCAATCTTTTTAACCAAATTAGTATGTTTAAATGGCACTGTTAGATATAAAAACTTTTGATATGCTGTAAAGCATGCAAAACCAATAGGTTTTGCAATTGCTTTCATTAGAAATTTTTCAGTATTTCATACTAAAAAAGCCAGTCAAAGAACTGCCCCCCTGCCTTCTGGAATGCATTCACTCTGTCTGTGAACACTGCTTCGTCCTGGACATTTTGGAGGGGGAGGGGCTGTACACACTGCTGACTCATGTGAAGAGAAGGGGAGGGGCAGGAAGACTGCTGCCGGTCTCTCACTGATGTCTGCTGTGTGAGAGAGGCAGAAACATTGCATTGCAGATGAAAAAGTAAGTGTCCCTGCATGTTTGTGTGTGGGGATATATGTGTATGTGTGCATATCAGTGTGTCTATCTAATATATATGTGTAAGAATATATGAAGCCAGTGTGTGTGTGTGTGTAATAAAGGGGGACTGCAATAATATGCCTCCAACTGTTGCAAAACTAAAACTCCCAGCATGCCTGCACAGCCAAATGATGTGTGGACATGCTGGGAGCTATAGTTTTGCAACAGCTGGAGGCACCCTGGTTGGGAAGCATTGGACTGAGGTGAGGTAGGGGGAGTGGTTATCACAGTGAGTACCCACCCCCCTGCTTCTGGTGGACAAATTTAAGGTATTTCAGAAATAAAGCTAATTCTGGGAGAAATGTAGGTCATAGACACATAAAAAAGTACATGTACATGATCAGGATGAGATACTGAGCAACATATAACAGTTTTGTTTTTTTGAGTGATCTGACGCGTACGCTTTAAAATCCCCCTATTTTGAAGACCTATAACTTTTCCATTTTTCCAGATAAGCGGCGGTATGAGGGCTCATTTTTTGTGCCGTGATCTGTACTTTTTATTGATATCATATTTGCTTATATAAAACTTTTAATACATTTTTTTTATTTATTTTTGGGGGAATAAAATGTTATAGAAAAGCAGCGATTTTTGACTTTTTTTTTACGTTCATGCCGTTCACCATACGGTATTATTACCATTTTATTTTAATAGTTTGGATATTTATGCATGCGGTGATACCAAATATGCATATTGTATATGTATATTTTACACTTTTTGGGGGTGAAATGGGGAAAATGGGACAATTTACGTTTTTATTGGGGAGGGGGTTTTTCACATTTTTTACTTTTATTTTTTACTTTTTTTACTTTTATTTTTACACTTTAATAGTCCCCATAGTGGACTATTTATTGCAATCATTTGATTGCTAATACTGTTCTATGCTTTGCATAGGACATAGCACTGATCAGTGTTATCGGTCATCTTCTGCTCTGGTTTGCTCGATCGCAGACCAGAGCAGAAGACGCGTGGAAGGCCGAGGAGGCAGGTGAGGGTGACCTCCGTCTGCCGTTCTGGATGATCGAATCGCCGCAGCAGAGCTTCTGGCGATCCGGACATTCATTTTAGTGACCGCGATGCTGCAGATGTCGTGATCTGTATTGATCGCGGCATCTGAGGGGTTAATGGCGGAAATTTGCGCGGTCGCGGATGTCCGCCGTTACGGCGGTTCCCTGGCTGCTATCAGCAGCTGGGACCTGCTGTGCATGATCCGAGCATTGCTCCGATGCTCACGGTTATGCATAGGACGTAAATGTACGTCCTGGTGCGTTAAGTACCAGCTCACCAGGACGTACATTTACGTCCAGTGTTGTCAAGAGGTTAAAGGGGTATTCCAGCTATTTTTTTTTTATTTTACTATGCTATAGGGGCTGTAAAGATAGTGTAGTTCATAATATAGTGTCTGTACCTGTGTGTGACGGTTTTCTCACAATTTTTCTGTGATTTTAACTCCAATATTTATTTTTACCAGCATACAAAATGACTGTTGTCTCAGATTTTTCCCAGATTGCAATGCGGCCAAGACCTGACTCACTAGTCAGCTGATGACAGGGAGCCTGTCTGCAATCACTTGGTGGGAGAGAGCTCAATCTGCAACAAATGCAACAGCTGTAGGCACCCTGTTTGAAAACCACAGGTGGATGCAGCTCATTTATTTTTAAATGGGTGGGGTGGCTGATGTGTCAGAGGGAGGAAAATGGAATTGTGGGATTTGTATTCAAAAAAAGAAAAGTCAAACAAGAAATACCAGTTCACAAAAAGCTAGCCACAGTGTTATGGTAATCTCACAACATAGACATTTAGCCCCAAGACAAGCGCAGATCATTCCTAAGCATGTACATTACTGTCTGCCAGGTACGTACTAAATGCACCTTATGGTGGATAACCCCTTTTAGCCATATCAGTGTCAGGAACATTTTTTAAATATAAAGTAAATAATTTTTTATTATTATTGTCTATTTTGATATAGGGGACATATAGTTTTGATTGCCAGTGCAGGACAGTAAAGGTTCCTTTACTATTGTTCTGCACCGTGAGTGTAAGTTGTTACTTTCCTTGGGCCTATGTAATGCTTGTGGTGAAGATAACCGAGCAGTGGGTCTACATCTATGCAGAGTTGTCATGACTAAACCAGACCATGACAATGACCACTATTGTTATGATGATTTGTTAATATTAAAGACTAACAATAGTAGCTGGTTGGCAGGGACAGTGGTATTGCTACTGCCTTGCAGCTGTTTGCGACCTTGGTTGGAAACAGTTGTCAAGCATTATGTTTGTTGGGGGGGTAATCAAAACTATGGGGTAATCATGACTACCGGCTAATAATGACTCATGACTATGGAGTAATCCTGACTATGGGGTAATCATGACTATGGGGTAACAATGACTTGTGACTATGGGGTAATTATGACTATGGGATAATCATGACTAGTACTGCTGTGAGAAATTAGCTTTTTTTCTTAAAGCCAAAGCATTTCTCTGCCAAGAGGACCAGTCTGAAAGGGGCATGTAGGGTATTTGGTGCACATGAAGGAAGCAAGCTCTTCTGCCAGTTATCACTGTTTGGGACTTTGGGAGACCTTCCTGTTCGGAGCCCGTGACTGCCAACCAAGAAACAGTCAATGCCCAAGAAGCAGCATAGTAGCTGTGTTGCAACTGTTTAAAGAGTACCTCTCAGTAACTTGATAAATTTTATAATTCTCCCAGTTCACTGCCCCCATCATGATAAACCACCCCCTGCCTTTATTTTTATTATTTTTTTGTTTTCTACCTTGATATTGCTCTGTATTTTCTGCTCAGCCTCAGGTTCAGGTTCACAGACTGGGAGGGGAGTTACCCAGCAGACATGACATCATCTCAAGCCTTACAGGGGAGAACGTCCTCCCTTACTCTGCAACCAACAGCAAACGGCAGTTAAGTGTGAGGGGAGCTATGATTGGATGAGGCTGCACACCCCCCCCCCTCAGCACTCCAGACTGCATTTCCTGTGTTTGGACTTCTGCCAGGCCAGCAGGTGTCCAAAGTCTGTGAAAAGATGGGGGAAAATTTGCTCTGGACAAGTAGGGAGACACCTAGTGGCAGCTTTTTTAAACACAAACAAAACATAGAAAACTTCATTTTTTTTAAAGAAAGTATATTAGAAAGATTTCTTATTTGCCATAAGGAGTGAAATAGCAAAAATGTGTTTTAATGAGAGTGACCATTTAAGTACTGTGAATTATTAAACTTTTTAATTTCTTGTTTTTATAAACAATAAATATTGTAATAGTGTAATAATCTTTGCAGATCTCTCTTTTATTTGTCCAGAGGCCTTTACTAGGCTTTAACTTACAAGACCTTAGCTTTACTAGGCCTTTATCTTCAATAGGCCTGGCTCCTCCATACAACAAATGTAGCCATGGTTATCTTGAATGTATTAACCAAACACAACTATGTAGCGTAATGAACAAGGGATTAAGATACAGTATGTTCTTAATTTAAAAGGAATAGAAAACCTCTACTCCTGGTAATATCAGTAACCAGGTCATGGGATTCCAAGGCAGCTGGAGGCATAAATAAGGCTACCAATTAATGTGCCTACCAAGCCATGCTGGAGATGCTACCTACTGATGCAGTCACAGTGAGGACATCACAATCCATATGCATGCTGGGTAGCTGCAGGAGCTACTAGGTCAGTTTTTAAATAGTTGTATTTTATTTTGTAACTGGGAATAATATGTCAGCTCCTGTTAAAGAAAAAAAAACAGTAATGAACAGATGTAGCAAGTCTTATTTGAGGTGTTAGGAGTGTAGTGCAATATTATAAGGGATTACAAAAACCTACATTTCACATTACTTCTCAATTACTGGCTATATCTTGCTTTTATGCAAAAGCCTAGCCCCATAACACCCAACACAATATCGCTGGGGCTCCTCCGATAGCCTTTGTCAGGCCACTCTAGTGCATCTGTAAAAAGCCAGTGGGTTACAATAGAGACCCTTAAAGGGGTATGCCGGCCCTGAGACATCTTATCGCCTATCTACCCGTCTGTTTGTGATCTGGCACCGCGGCATGCAGCTCAAACAGGTGGGTGGCGAATACAAGACTGCAGGGGTCCCCATCTTGTATTCGCAACCCACCTGTTTGAGCTGCATGCCGCGCTGCCAGCTCACAAACAGCCGGGTGGCGACCACGTGGCCGGAGTATCACACCCCCTCCCATAGACTTGAATAGCGGGGACAGGGAGTGACGTGACACAGGGGCAGAGTCCTGATG
Organism: Hyla sarda; assembly: GCF_029499605.1. Classification (NCBI taxonomy): domain Eukaryota; kingdom Metazoa; phylum Chordata; class Amphibia; order Anura; family Hylidae; genus Hyla; species Hyla sarda. Next base: position 374,334,853 of record NC_079190.1, on the reverse strand, counting down.
TCATGATACTCTGGCCACGCTGCAATAAGAGGGTAATATTTACCTTACACTATCAGTCTTCCATTAAGTCTAAACAAATGGAGAACTGTGGAAAGTGTAATGTTTTGTTTGCTCCAACAAAATATAAAAAATGTATATATGTCCGTGTCATTTAACGTTGTGTCTGACCACAGTGCTCTCTGCTGACACCTCTGTCCATGTCAGGAACTGTCCAGAGCAGGAGAGGTTTGCTATGGGTATTTGCTACAGCTCTGGACAGTTCCTAACATGGACAGAGGTGTCAGCAGAGAGCACTATGGTCAGACAGATATGAACAACTCAACTTCCTCTGTAGTATACAGCAGCTGATAAGTACAGGAAGGATTAAGGATTTTTTAATAGACGTAATTTACAAATCTGTTCAACTTTCTGGTACCAGTTAATTAAAAAAAAAAATTGTTTCCCACCGGAGTACCACTTTAACCCGTTAAGGACCAAGGGTGTACAGGGACGCCCTGACATCCCGGTACTTAAGGACCCAGGGCGTATCTTTATGCTTGTGGGAATTTTGGTCCCTGCCGCTCGCCGGACAGGAACTGGACCGAGATTCCTGCTGAAATCATTCACCAAACAACCCATGAAAACCCCTGGGGGGGTCCTAAGAACTCCCCATGTCGGCGATCAGACCTGAGATGAGAAAAGGTTGATTGGTGCAGGCCGAGTCGGCACCAATCACCCTTGCCCAGCAGGAGTGAGGTGTCACCAATGTCACCTCACGATCGGCGTGATTAGTCATCCGGACAAGCCAACCAATCACCCATCCTGCTGGGCGGCATCAGAGGTTGATCGGTAGTGGAGGGAGGGGGTGATTGGGGGTAGGGGGTGTGGGGAGGCTCACCCGGGGTCCGGTGTGGTAGCAGTCCTGAGCGACAGCGGTGGTCTCCTGAGGCGGAGGTCCCGGCAGTCTGTGGCAGAGGGATCCAACCGCAGGAGGTACGCGCTGTTAGCCTTCTGCTGTTGCTAAGCAACAACTCCCAGCATGCTCAGCCAAAGGGCATGCTGGGAGTTGCAATTTTGCAACAGCAGGATGCACAACCGCAACTCCCAGCATGCCTTTGGCTGTCTGGGCATGCTGGGAGTTGTAGTCATGTAGTTATGAAAAAGTGTTGCATAACTACAACTCTCACCATGCACTGACAGCCAAAGAGCATGCTGGAAGTTATAGTAGTATGTCTCCAGCTGTTGCATAACTACAAGTCCAAGCATGGCCTTCTGCTGTCACTGCATGCTGAGAGTTGTAGTTTTTGCAACAGCTGAAGGCACACTGGTTGCGAAACACTGAGAGTTTGATACCTAACTCTGCGTTTCATAACCAGTGTGCCTCCAGCTGTTGCAAACTACAACTCCCAGCATGCACTGATACACCGTACATGCTGAGAGTTGTAATATTGCAGCAGCTGGAGGCTCACTGGTTGCAAAATACTGAGCTAAGTAAGAAACTCAGTGCTTTGCAACCAGTGTGGCTCCAGCTGTTGCATAACTACAACCCCCAGCATGCATGGACAGCCAAAGGACATGCTGAGAGTTGTAGTTTTGCAACAGCTCCTCTCACTGCAAGTTTGAGATGCAGCAAATTTTCCGCTGCAGCTCAAACTCCCAGTGGAAAACTCGCTGTGAACCCCTGCCCATGTGAATGTACCCTAAAAACACTACACTACACTTACACAAAATAAAAAGTAAAACACTACATATACACATACCCCTACCCAGTTACCTCCCCCCCCTTCCCTATAAAAATGAAAAACGTCTGGTACGACACTGTTTCCAAAACGGAGCCTCCAGCTGTTGCAAAACAACAACTTTCAGTATTGCCGCACAGCCATTGACTGTCCAGGCATGCTGGGAGTTTTGCAACAGCTGGAGGCACCCTGTTTGGGAAACACTGCCGTAGAATAATTTTGTTATTGGAGGAAAGTGTAATTCTTGCATCTGGATCTGTCCCTATGCAAATCCCCAATTTAGGCCTCAAATGCGCATGGCGCTCTCTTACTTCAGAGCCCTGACATATTTCAAGGCAACAGTTTAGGGCCACATATGGGGTATTTCCGTACTCAGGAGAAATTGCCTAACAAATTTTGGGGGGCTTTTTATCCTTTTACCCCTTATGAAAAGGTAAAGTTGAGGTAACTCTATCATGCTAATGTAAAAAAAAAAAATGTTTACACTAACATGCTTGTGTTGGCCCATACTTTAAATTTTCACAAGAGATAAAAGGAAACAAAAAAAATAAAAAAATTTGAAACGCAATTTCTTCTGAGCATGGAATTACCCCATATTTGGATGTAAAATGCTCTGTGGGCCCACAACAAGGCTCAGGAGTGAACGTGCCATGTACATTTGAGGTGATTTGCACAGGGGTGGCAGATCGTTACAGTGGTTCTGACATAAACGCAAAAAAAAAAAAAACACACATATGACCCCATTTTGGAAACTACACCCCTCACGGAATGTAACAAGGGGTATAGCGAGCCTTAACACCCCACAGGTGTTTGAAGAATTTTTGTTAAAACAGAACGTGAAAATGAAAGATTTGTATTTATTCACTAAAATGCTGGTGTTATCCCAATTTTTTTTATTCTCACAAGGGGTGGATGTAAAGTGCTCTTCTGGCTCACTACAGGGCGGAGAAGAGAAGGAGTGACATTGGGCTTTTGGAGAGAGAATTTGGCTGGAATTAAAGACCATGTGCGTTTACAAAGCCTCCATGGTTCAAGAACAGTGGACCCCCCCCCACATGTGACCCCATTTTGGAAACTACACCCCTCACGGAATGTAATAAGGGGTATAGTGAGAATTTACACCCCACTGGTGTCTGACAGATTTTTTGAACAGTGGTCCATGAAAGTGAAAAATTAAATTTTTTATTTGCACAGCCCACTGTTCCAAAAGTCTGTCAAACACCAGTGCAGTTTAAGTGTTCACTGTACCCCTTATTACATTCAATGAGGGGTGTAGTTTCATAAATAGGGTCATATGTGGGGGGGGGGGGGTCCACTGTTCTGGCACCATGGGGGCTTTGTAAACAAATTCTCTTTCCAAAAGCCCAGTGGTGCTCCTTTTCTCCTGAGCATTGTAGTTCACCCGCAGAGAACTTTACTTCCATACATAGGATATTTCCATATTTTCACCTATAACCTCTTATAAAAAAATGGAAAATTTGGGAACAAAAATAGCATTTTAGTGACAAAAAAAACACCTGTGGGGTGTTAAGGCTCACTTTACCCCTTGTTACGTGCCTTGAAGGGTATAGTTTCTAAAATAGAATGCCATGTGCTTTTTTTTTTTTTTTTTGCTGTTATGGCACCATAGGGCTTCCTAAATACGACATGCACCCCAAAAACCCTTTCAGCTAAATTTGTGAATCCTTCTCTTCTGAGCATTGTAGTGCACCAGCAGAGCACTTGACATCCACATATGGGGTATTTCCATACTCAGAAGAAATGGGGTTACAAATTTTTTGGGGGGGGGGCATTTTTTCCTATTACCTCTTGTAAAAACGGTAAATTTGGGGGGGGGGACTGCATTTTAATGGAAAAAAAAATAATTCTTACATCTGACTTTAACCAAAAGTCATCAAACACCTGTGGGGTATTAAGGCTCACTGAACCCCTTGTTACATGCCGTGAGGGGTGTAGTTTCCAAAATAGTATGCCATATAGTTTTTTTTTTTTTTTTTGTTATGGAACCATAGGGGCCTTCTAAATGCGACATGCCCCCCAAAAAACATTTCAGCAAAATTAATTCTCCAAAATCAGATTGTCGCTCCTTCGCTTCTGAGCCCTCTAGTGCACCCACAGAGCGCTGTACGTCCACATATGAGGTATTTTCTTACTCGAGAGATATTGGGTTACACATTTTGGGGGGCATTTACCCCTTGTAAAAATTCAAAATTTTAAACTAAGAACAAGTTAGTGTAAAAAAATTGAGATTTGGAATTTTCTCCTTCATTTTGCTGCTATTCCTGTGAAACACCTAAAGGGTTAACAAACTTTCTGAATGTCATTTTGTATACTTTGAGGAGTGTTGTTTTTATAATGGAGTCATTTACGGGGTATTTCTAATATGAAGGCACCTCAAATCAACTTCAAAACAGAATTGGACCCTGAAAAATTCCAATTTTGAAAATGTTGGGAAAAATTGGAAAATTGCTGCTAAACTTTGAAGCCCTCTGATGTCTTCCAAAAGTTAAAACATGTCAACTTTATGATGCAAACATAAAGTATACATATTGTATATGTGAATCAATATATCATTTATTTGGTATGTCTATTTTCCTTACAAGCAGAGAGCTTCAATGTTAGAAAAATGCTAAATTTTAAAAATTTTCATGAAATGTTGGAATTTTTCACCAAGAATTGATGCAAGTATCAACGGAAATGTACCACTATGTTAAAGTAGAAAATGTAATGAAAAACAGTCTCTGAATCAAATTCATAAGTAAAAGCATCCCAGCTATTAATGCTTAAAGTGACAGTGGTTAGATGTGCAAAAAATGCTCTGGTCCTTAAGGTGAAAATGGCCTTGGTCCTTAAGGGGTTAATAACAGTGCTAATCTGGAATCCAGTTGGGAATATTGTTAAAGCAAGAAATAATGTAAAGTGTAGATATCAAGTTTTAATGTGGTAACGACAATAGACTGAAGTAGATGACGTATCTGAGCCTGAGCAAGAATCGGATCATTTCTCTTTCATTCCTCCAAGACATGACCTTCATACGTCATGTCTGCGCTTTGGTAGTTGGACTAAGAGAAAAAAGGTTTGTGAGAAAAAGCTGATAATATGACTGGACCTGCATTTAGAAGGACGAATGCCTTACATTAACAGGAAGTTTTTTCTCCTTTTTATACTGTACATTAGTGTGCTATAAGATGAGTGTGAACTAGAAATGTATTTAGCAGCACAATACAGCTGCTGAGCTGGGTTTTTGATAGTTGTGTATTATAGTATTTCATAGTTGACATGTGGCCTTGTTCCTTGATGTTCCTTTTTCATTAGATATTCCTTACCACCAAGAAATTTCTTTTACTATAAACATACAGATGTATTATGTCTTAAAGTGGCTTTCCCATCTTGTTAAGTTGTTCTCTATTCACAGGCTAGGGAATAACTATCTGATCGTAGGAGGCTCGCCTAGTGGAGCCTCCTGTAAACTCAAGAATGGGATCCAAGCCTTCCATTAAAACAAAGCTGCATGTGCTTCACTGCTCCATGTATTCCCTATGGGAGCTGTGGAAAGAGAATAGATTAGAAACTGAATCTGTGTCTGGTCTTTTGTGTACACAATAGTAAATATTTTTTTGCTGTTCAACCCCTTCAGGACGAAGGGCATACAGGTACGCCCTTGAGTCCTGATGCTACTTAATGACCAGGGGCATACCTGTACACCCTTCGGCTTTCCGGTCACCGCAACGGGCGGTAATCGGACCAGGATGACTGCTGATATCTGTCAGCAGACATCCCCCTTGTCAGTGATTGCCGGTCACGACATTTCCAGGCCAATCAGGTCACTGGTAACCATATGAACTGGAAAATAAGGGTGGTGCCACCTCACGATCGCCCTGATTGGTCAGCCGGGAGCTATTGACCAATCAGAGCTCTACTGGGCGGTGTCACTGAGCACCCGCTCTGCCCAACCGTGTGCATGTATCGTAAAAACACTACACTACACCTACACAAAATAAAGAGTAAAACACTACATACACTCACACCCTTACACAGTTCCCCCCACTCCCCCTCCCCCCACCCAAAAATGAAAAATGTCTTGTACGGCACTCAAAAACAAATCTTCCAGCTGTTGCAAAACAACAATTCCCATTGCCGCACAGCCATTGGAGGTACCCATTTTTGGTTGAGGAGGCAAACGTAATGTTTGAATCCGGGTCCGCCCCTATGCAAATCCCTAATTGAGGCCTCAAATGGGCATGGTGCTCTTTCACTCAGGAGCCTTGTCGTATTTCAAGGCAACAGTTTAGTGCCACATATGGGGTATTTCCATACTCGAGAGAAATTGTGTTACAAATTTTTTGGGTCATTTTCTCTTTTTACCCCTTATGGAAAGGAAAAGTTGAGGATACACCTGCATGTTATTGTAAAAAAATAAAATAAAAAACAATACACTAGCATGTTGGTTTTTCCTCATACTTTTTCATAAGAGGTAAAAGAAGAAAAAGACCACCAAAATTTGTAATGCAATTTCTCCTGAGTACAGAAAACCCATATGTGGGCATAAAGTGCTCTGCCAGCGCACAACATGGCATTTAAGTACATTTAACGCCTAAATGGGTGATTTGCATTAGAATGGCCGATAGTTGCCTCGGTTCTGACATAAATGCAAAAAAAAAAACACCCACATGTGACCCAATTTTGCAAAAAACACCCCTCAAGGAATGTAAAAAATGGAGGGGGGGGAGGAGCATTTACACTCCACAGGTGTCTGAAAGATCTCTAGAACAGTGGTCCAAGAAAATGAAAAATGTGATCACTGTACCCCTTATTTTCCTTGAGGGGTGCAGTTTGCCAAATAGTGTGCCTTGAGGTTTTTTTTTTTTTTTTTTTGCTTTTCTGGCACTAAATGCAACATGCCCCCCAAAAACCATTTCAACAAAATTCTCTCTCCAAAACCCAGAGTACTTTATGTCCACATATGGGATAATTCCATACTTAGAAGAGATGAGGTTACAAATTTTGGGGAATTTTTCTCCTATTATGCTTTTTTTTTTGCTGTCCTGGTACCATCAGGGCTTTTTCTCCTAAAACCCTTTTTTTGCTGTTCTGGCACCATGGGGGCTTTCTAAATGCGACATGCCCCCCAGAAACAATTTTAGTAAAATTCTCTTGCCAAAAGACAAATTTTGTTCCTTCTCTTTTGAGTCCAGTCACTGAGCACTTTATATCCACATATGGGGTATTTCCATACTCAGAAGAAATGGGGTTACAAATTTTGGAGAATTTTTTTACTATTACCCCTTGTAAAAATGAAAAATTTGGGGCAACACCAGCATTTTAGTATACATTTTTTTTTTTTTTTCATTTTAACGACCAACTTTAACGAAAGTTCGTCAAACACTTATAAGGTGTTCAAGGGGTTTTCACGGGAAAAACATTTTTTTTTATTTATCAACTGGTTCCAGAAAGTTAAACAGATTTGTAAATTACTTCTAGTAAAAAATCTTAATCTTTTCAGTACTTATGAGCTTCTGAAGTTAAGGTTGTTCTTTTCTGTCTAAGTGCTCTTTGATGACACGTGTCTCGGGAACCGCCCAGTTTAGAAGAGGTTTGTTATGGGGATTTGCTTCTAAACTGGGCGGTTCCCGAGACACGTGTCATCAGAGAGCACTTAGACAGAAAAGAACAACCTTAATTCAGAAGCTCATAAGTACTGAAAGGATTAAGATTTTTTAATTGAAGTAATTTACAAATTTGTTTAAATTTCTGGAGCCAGTTGATATATATAAGAAACGTTTTTTTCATGGATAACCCCTTTAAGGCTTACTGCACCCTTGTTACGTTCCTTGAGGGGTGTAGCCTCCCAAATAGTGTGCCATGTTTATTTATTTTATTTTTTTGTTGCTGTTCTTGCACCATGGGTGCTTCCTAAATGTGACATGCCCCCCAAAAACCATTTCCGCCAAAATTCTCTCTCCAAAAGCTCAATGTTGTTTTTTCCCTCCTAAGCCCTGTAGTGCACCCACATAGCCCTTTACATACACATATGAGATATTTCCTTACACAAGAGAAATTGGTTTTAAAATTTGGAGGGGCTTTTCTCCTTCTACCCCTTGTAGAAAGTTTTAAAAAATGGGGCTACAAGAAAATGTTAGTGTAAAAAATGGAGATTTTGAGTTTTCTCCTCCACTTTGCTGCTATTCCTGTAACAAACTTTCTGAATGTCTTTGAGAGGTGCAGTTTCTATAATGGGGGTTTATGGGGGATTTATTACAGAAAAGCCCCTCAAATCCAATTCAAACTGAACTGGTCCCTGAACAATTCAGATTTAGAATTTTTCCTGAAAATTTTGAAAATTGCTGCTGAACTTTGAAGCCCTTTAATGTCTTCAAAAAGTAAAAACATGTAAACTTTATGATGCCAACATAAAGTAGACATATTGTATGTGTGAACCAATACATTATGCATCATGCTTTTTATTAGTTTCCTGACGACTTACGTGAGGAAACGCATTGAGACAGAAATATCTCTTCATCTGATAGAATAAGTATCACTCCATCTATGACATTGTGTGTATTGAAAGCCTGCCCTGCTTGTGCTGATCTATATTGCGTTCTGAATAATAGGCCCTTGAATGGATACGAGATATCCTCAGTTTATAAGTATGTATTAGCTGGTAAATGACCTGTATGCATTATGAATATATCCTGTGCATTTTTTATCGATACTTTTTGTGTATCAATAGGATTACTTACTGTTGGTGCCATTGGAAATTTTGGCTGATTAAATCTATTGGTCCTTATGTCTTTTGGACAGGTCAAAATCAGGTCCTTAAATATAGTGGACAGGCTATATTTGCTTTCATTAGGTGCCATACATTGAAAATTTTTTTTTTTTGGAGTAAATGCTATATTCATTAATTATATGCACTGAAGGTAAAGGCGAATATCCACACCATAGGATATATATATATATATATATATATATATATATAAACTTCTCTCTGAAGACATCATCAATTCATCATCTATGTCATGGGGACTCATTAGCTGTGCCTATATGTAAATATCAGAAGTATGCATAGGGTTGGGCCCACCTAGAGAGTCAGTAGATATAATTAGCTAGCAAGTATGTTCTCGTAGGGACATCTAGTAAGATCAGACTAGGTTCCAGAGCGGGGCTGTCCTTATCAGGACGTAAAACTCTGCCTAGGGCAGGCCTATGTATTAGGGATACCGTAGGGTATAATAGGTTCCCTACCCCGCCCTGCCTGTTGTCCCTAATCTGCCACTCCCCGAGCCAAGGGGATAGGGAGAGTGATAGTGGGGCGTGATTCATTTTTGTACTATATCTGTAATTTAATATCCTTTTAATATTATGGTATTGGTCACATTTTTGAGCACTTTATTTTTGGTGTTTAAATATTGATGGTAGCCCATCTGTGGGCATCTTTTTTTTAATTTGAATGCAATAAAGGTAAAATTTTAGTCTAATTTTTTTTAGTTTTTTTCATAATTGTGGTGGTAGACTATTAGTAGTATTTTTGATGACCCATGGACACAGCAGGACTAGTATGTGTCCAAGCAGGCAGGGGGGCAGTTGTTTGACTGACTTTTTCAGTATGAAATACTGAAAATTTTCTAATGAAAGCAATTGCAAAACCTATTGGTTATACATGCTTTACAACATATCAAAAATTTTTGTATCTGAGAGTGCCCATTAAAGGTCAAAATGGGCTTGGTCCTTAAGGGGTTAAGGATAGGGCTATGCATGCTGTATTTTGCTGTTTATTTTGCCACATGTTTTCTGCAGCTGGTCTTGCTAATCATTGACTATGACAATAAGCAGTAGCTTATAGGCAGAAAAATATGGCACATGACCCTACCCTAATATTATATTCCATAACAGGAGCCCACTGTTACGCCGAGCGCTTCGGGTCCCCGCTCCTCCCCGGAGCGCTCGCAACATCCTCGCTACTGCAGCGCCCCGGTCAGATCTACTGACCGGGTGCGCTGCGATACCGCCCCCAGCCAGGATGCGATTCGCGATGCGGGTGGCGCCCGCTCGCGATGCGCACCCCGGCTCCCGTATCTGACTCGCTCTCCGTCGGTCCTGTCCCGGCGTGCGCGGCCCCACTCCCTAGGGCGCGCGCGCGCCGGGTCTCTGCGATTTAAAGGGCCACTGCACCACTGATTGGCGCAGTTGGTCTAATTAGTGTGTTCACCTGTGCACTCCCTATGTATACCTCACTTCCCCTGCACTCCCTCGCCGGATCTTGTTGCCATTGTGCCAGTGAAAGCGTTTCCTTGTGTGTTCCTAGCCTGTGTTCCAGACCTCCTGCCGTTGCCCCTGACTACGATCCTTGCTGCCTGCCCCGACCTTCTGCTACGTCCGACCTTGCTCTTGTCTACTCCCTTGTACCGCGCCTATCTTCAGCAGTCAGAGAGGTTGAGCCGTTGCTAGTGGATACGACCTGGTTACTACCGCCGCTGCAAGACCATCCCGCTTTGCGGCGGGCTCTGGTGAATACCAGTAGTAACTTAGAACCGGTCCACTAGCACGGTCCACGCCAATCCCTCTCTGGCACAGAGGATCCACCTCCTGCCAGCCGAATCGTGACACCCACCAGTTGGCACTAATATTTAAAAGTCTTCTCAGTTATGGTGCCTTTATAACTTTTCTACTTCTTTTTCTTCTACAAGAAAAAAATTCTCACTTTGGATCTCCAAAAAAAGTTAGTGGAGAGGTGTCCTGCAACAAACTATGACACCTTAAAAAACAAGCGTAAAAACTGCAGATTTTTCTGTACATTGTGGAATGATCTCTGGATAAGACATCCACAAAATTTTGTTTAGTACCATAAAAATGAATGTTACCATTTTATCCAACCTGTTTGGTACTGAGTTTACTCTTTGGGAATTTACTACACCTCAGATAATTCTCTGACATTTTTTTGGTAAGCCTCAGACCAGTGTTTCTTTTGCAAATTTTGATCTGCATTATGGCCTTTGTTCTCAAATTCTGTTCCATATTTTTGTAGGAAATTTTTCCACCAGGTTATAGGCACCAGACTAGCTTATTATTGGTCAGAAAAGAATGATGGAATACACTATACTGACATTTACTTATTTGGATCTACACAAGTATATTTTATCAGAAAATACATAATCACCACATGATATGAACAAGCAGATAAACAACTAAACATCACAGGATATGGCTTAAATATGTATAAAAGTAATGTTCAGAAGAGTCCGAATGTGAAAATGTGAATGAGTGGAATGAAGGATCAAGGAATGAAAAACACAAATCAAAAGATAGGGGATAAGATTTCTGATTGCGGTGGTCCTGCTGCTGGGAACACCGCCTCCCCGCAATCTCCGTGCAGCACCCAGCATTCTGTGCTGGGTGCTGCTCCAGTCTTGGAAACGCTGGTTTCTGGGACTGGAGATGTGATGTTCAACCACACCTCCTCGTGACGTTACACCCATGATGTTAAAAGGGGGTTTGGTGGGAGGTCACAAGGGGGCACGGCATGACATCATCCTTGATAAACCAGTGTTTCCGAGACTTGAACAGAATGCCGGGTGCTGCATGGAGATGGTTGGTGGGGGGAGTGGCGGGGTCCAGCAGTGGTTCCCCCCACAATCAGACATCTTATCCCCTATCCTCTAGATGTCTATGGGCGGAATAGCCCTTTAATTAATTATGTATTTAGCATCTGTTATATTTTGGTCCATTTTTTTTTGCTTTTTAGGCATTAAAGTCAGCAAATACTATTCTACTGTTTAATGATGACACTTTGCCTTAAAACTTTTAAGAGTGACACAAATGCTAATATCAGCATTGGCGGTACCTATTTTGTTAATAATGAATGGCTGCAAAGCTTCTAGCAATACACCACCTTGTAAAGACCACAAATTTATTATACACTGGGCGTCTATTAATTATACTTCTTGTTCACAAAGTTTTCAAATAAAGGTCAAATGAATTGTAATTCTGCAGAGGTTACTTATGCAGCTGAATGCCATTTCCATCTGAAAAACTATATGCGGAGAACCAAACAACATTAAACATGTGTGAAGTATGTATTTGTAGATACTTAAATAAATAATATGCATTATGGGAAAGCAAATTGCCACTGACACATTATTAATTATATTCATATCTTAATGCAAGATTCTCTGATGTTCTTTAAAGCTACCATGTTCTTTATAATTATTTTATTTATCAAATATATACAATTTCAGTTTTCTAATAAATATCCGCTCACAAATAATATTATTTTGCTTTTTCAGTACATTTTATGGTAAAATGTAAGATGTCATTACAAAGTACGATTCATATGGGTCTGTAGGGGTTCATAGACTTGAATGAAGGGGGCATGGTGCCCTGCATCACCAGTCATCGGGCACAGAGCGGAGTTCGCTCTGTGCCCCGAATGACAGGGGTGCTGGGCCGGAGATCGCAGGGGTCCCCAGAGATGGGACCCCCAGCAATCTCACATCTTATCCCCTATCCTTTGGTTAACAGGTGAGCGCCGCCTCTGGAACCGGACCTAAGATGAACTTTATGGATGTTGATACAAGGTACACTATTATTGCACTTGATTGTGTATATAACATGATTGCACTATATGTGACACTGTATTATTATTATATAACACTTATATAGGTGACCGATTGTGGTCTTTTTGAGTATATTTATACATTGTTTTGATTTGTGTGTTGGGCACCCCCCCCCCTCATTTACCTGTGTAATTGGAGGGCCTATATATTGACACTATTGCACACTGTTTGCTATGCTTGAGAAAGGCTCTATTGTTGAGCCGAAACATCGCTTTTTGCACAGATGTGTGAATAAATCCACGCTTTATTGATACATTGGAGTGCCGCTTCTGCTTTCTACCTGATATTACTTGGGAATTGGTCTGTTCCTGAAGCCGAGTATCCAGACGGATCTGGAATCCTTGAGCATGGTGCTCCCCTTTATCCACACTGTCCATATATATATATATATATATATATATATATATATATATATATATATATACATATAAACTATGTAGCAGTGTTTCCCAAAAAGGGTCCCTTCAACTGTTTAAAAACTTTTAAACTTCAACTCCACGCATGCACAGATGGACTTTGACTTTTTGGGAATGCAGGGAGTTGTAGTTTTGCAACAGATGGAGGCCCACATCTGTATAGTACAGCAGATGAAAGCAGGATGGGAATGGTTGCTTAGTAACATTCTGAGCGTTGGGGATGGTCAGGTGACTGGGGCAGAAAACGGCAGTTATGAGGAAGTGACCACAGAGCGGCAGCAAAGAATGCTGGGACCTGTAGGTTATAGACAGAGTGCAGGGAAGTGAACAAGCAGGATGGCAAAAAGGTTTATTAGAGCCACGTACAGGAGATCAAAAAAGGTCACAGCATAATAATAGATGCAAGGTTAATGTCCTATCCTGATCTGAGTTTTTTTTTTTTTAATTCAGTTCATTGGATAACCCCTTTAAAGTCAAAATGAGCTGTGTCCTTAAGGGGGTTAAGGACTGCAAAAAAGAAGTCCTAACATGGATGCAAAATAGGCCTCATGAAAGAGGCCTAAAAGAGGTCATTATTATTAAATATGATAATATGTTTCATTTTGGAGTCATGTATATATTACTCTTTAATGTGAATAACTCGACAGAGTGGAAAAGTCATAAGTTACTGTAATGTTCTTTGTTTTTTCAGATCTCAGCTATTAACATTCTGCCCTCCCTGCTGGAGACTCTTGGCTTCCATTCAATCTACTGTACTTCTCTACGGTCCCCTGCATGGATCTGAAAGACGGCTATCAAAGGGTGAACAGCTTTCAAGTGTTCTCATATCATTAGGAGACAATAGCACTAAATATGGTTTCTGTATGTTACCATTTGAGTTTTTTACGTGAGGTGATTGAAGTGAAAATAAGATATTCAATCTGTCATTTTTGAAAAGCATGTAAACTTCATATCTAAACTATACTCAAAATGAACAAAATGTTTAAGCATAATTTGCTTTATAAAGGTATGTACATGCTGCGGAATTTTTCGGGCAGACATTTCACAGACAGCAGGCACCAGCAGAACATGGCAGCACTAGGACCACTCAGAAATGCGTTGTGTCCACAGACGGCAATGCATTTCCGTGTGGATTTCGCATGTTGATTCTTTAGGCAGAAGCTGGAATTGGAATTTCTGCCATATGCACAGTGCAGCAGAATTCCATTGAAAAGCTTAGGACTCTGCTGCCACTGAATTTTCAAGCATAATTTTTCCACTGTAGAAACATAGCCTTAGGGATAGAAAGGGACAGTGTAACTAAACTTAACTTTGGGAATTCATTTTTTTTTTTTAAACATTGTGATATTTACAAATGTATGCCCTGTTCCATGTTATCTCTATCTCCTAAGATCTGTTATGTTTAAATAATTTGAGATCTCTGCTCTGTAATCTACAGTGCAAGTAATAATAATATTTATTTATACAGCATCAAAAATTTCCGCAGCACTTTTACAATTTTGAGGATACGAATAAAGACATTACAATATTACCTCCTTCCTGACCTTTGAGGTTCCGCAACGTCATGGGAAGGGTGAGGGGATATGGCGCGAGCTTGGGAGTCGGGGTTGTGTCATAACCGGAAGGTGCCCACTGCTATCAGCAGCTGACATCTGCCTATAATGTTGGACTTTGGAGATCACCCCGATGTCCATTATTTAACATTAAAGGGGTACTCAGCCCCAAGACATTTTATCCCCTATCTTAAGGATAGGGCATAAGATGTCTGATTGTGAGGGTCCTCCCCGGCGCTCTGAACATTTATGTTCTAGAATCCCTGCTTCGGGCAGCCGGGGTCGGGATGTCACTCCATGCCCCCTCCATTATTGACTATGGGAGGGGGTGTGACGCCCTGTGATCAGACATCTTATCCTTTATTTAGGGGCTAAGATGTCTAGGAGCTAGTAAATCCTGGTGTCTTGTGGTCCCATGGTGCAAACCCCCCTTTCGCCCACCCCCGGTTTAAACACGGGTTGCTGATAAGTTCCTGGGAAAACGCAAAGCCTCACATGTGCTCCAGCATCTTCCTTCTATAGGCAATAGTCAAAGCCTGCCTTAGGCTCTAGACCTCAGACTGCGCAGAAGGTTCACCTTCAAACAACAGTAACACACAACCAAGACACCACAGGAGTGGCTTAGGGATGACTCTGTGAATGTCCTTGAGAAAGCCACAGTCCTAGGCCAACATGCAGGTAGAATTATTATACATAGGTATGTGTACATATAAGGGCAGCCCTCAATATCCGAAGATCTACATGTCCCAGGAGCAAGTCATGCAATAAAACATCTGCTTACCCATGTGAGATGCTGTAGCTGTGTAACAAACCCCCACGTATGTTTCCTAGATACCTTTGTCAAGTGGAGCTAAAACTACTGAACTGAGACGCCTGTCTGTTTGGATCTGTTCACTTGCTGGCAAGACTGAAGGGTTCCGTTCTACACTATGTATGATTTCTTTAAAAAAAAACTAAAAAAATTATAAAAATGTGGGCGTGATTCTTGGAGGTTCTGCATAAAACCATATTTTTCTCATTCATTTGTAGAGTGGGTGTAAGATATATAGGGCATCTGTCAACTACTGCATTGTCATATAATCCCAAATTATCCCATTATTTTAAAAAAAATGCTGATTCCTATGTAAAACACTGTAGGCTTCTATATTTTCTGCTATGTTGTATGCTCTCTCTTCTGAGGATTTGTAATAGTAAAACAACTTCATTTCTGCAAAAGGAGTTTCATTTTTAAATACCAATTTTTTGCACATGAATTATTTTTTTTTTTTTTGCACATGAACATTTGTTTTTAAGGATCCCCGGCAATACTAATACTTACTTTATGGGAGCAATGTGAACAAAATGCTAATCCACAACATTTGGCTATGTGACCACTTAGTTTAAGGCACAGCCCATTTTGTCCATAAGGACACAGACAATTTCATTTTTACATTTTAATTTTTTCCTCCTCGCATAACTTTTTCATTTTTCCATCTTCAGACCCACATGAGGGCTTGTTTTTCTGCATAACTAATTTTACTTTGTAATGGCACCTTTAATTTTATCACAAAATGTACAGCACAAGCAAAGAAAATATTATATGTGTGGGAAAATAAACAATTAAAAAACTATTTAGCATATTTTTGGGGGTTTTGTTTTTATGCTGTACATTTTTGGTAAAACTGGCATGCTCTCTATATTCTATGGGTCAATACAGGTAAAATGATACCCATGTATGGGGCTGTATGAGGGTTCATCTTTTGCGTTGTGATCTGTAGTTTTTATTGGTATGTTGGCGTATATATGACTTTGTCATCTCTTTTTATTTAAGTTTTTTTTTACATTTACTCCGTTCACCGCACAGGATCGTTAACACTTTATTTTAATAGTTCGGACATTTACACACAAGGTGATACCAAATATTTTGATTGTCC
The DNA here is from genome assembly GCF_029499605.1 of Hyla sarda. Classification (NCBI taxonomy): domain Eukaryota; kingdom Metazoa; phylum Chordata; class Amphibia; order Anura; family Hylidae; genus Hyla; species Hyla sarda. The sequence goes on along the minus strand of NC_079190.1, from coordinate 374,318,640 downwards.
TTTTTTTTTTTTTTACATTCTGTTTTCTAGAATGGAAAAAGAGAGAAATGTACTTTTTACTGGGGGAGGGGCTTATTCACTAATTCAATTTTGTTTACTTTTTTAAACTTTAATAAAAGGGTCTTTTTATTGCAATCTTTGGATTGCAAATACTGAAGAGTGCTATGCACATGCATAGCACTGATCAGTGTTTTCAGCGATCTATGTCTCTTGTCTGCTAGAAGGCAGATTAGAGAAGAAGAATGCATCAGATGGCTGGAGCAGGTGAATAAAGCTCTGTCAGCCATCTTAACACTTTGGATCACCGCAATTTCACCGCAGGTGGTCCGAGGTGTTTGTGTAAACCTCTGCTATACTATAGATGCCGGGATCAGTATTGATCACAGCATCTGAAGGGGTAATGGCAAACATCAGTGGGATCACTGATGTACTCCAGTATCCAAGAGGTCCTGGCTGCTGATAATAGCAGTGAGTACAGGAAAACAGCAAGAGGAGAGTGAGGAACAACTGAAATAGATAAGGAATCAAGAAAATGATACCTGTAAGATATCAGCTGTTCAGGAAGAACAGAAGTACGTCATGCCGATCATGCGTTCCAACAAGTTTGAAGTGAGCCGTGCTGGAATGCATCATGCAAACCACGGCATCAGAAAGAGGAAGACCGGAGGAGCGCAGGGTTGAACGCATTATGCGCTCAACCCAGCGCTGCAGGAATAAAGCAGTAAGAGTGTGTATAGTGGGGAACGCAGTATGCATTCCCCTATTATACAGGGAGATGACCAGAGTAAGGGGAAAAGGAGATAGGATAAGGATATGGAAAGTGAAGAAAAAAGGGGAAACAAATAAAAGAAAAATGAATTGAGTGTAGATACATATAGTGGTTGTAGGGAATGTAGAGATGTGGATGAAGGACAATAAGTGGTATGGGAGTTTAAGGGCACTACATGTCAAGAGAATAATAGATAGGAGAAAGCAGAAATGAGGACAAAAAAGTAGAAAGGAAGGAGGAAGAGAGTAGAGGATGTGAAATAATGAAGATAGAATATACAGGAACTTCTACAGCGAATCACGTGGCCCATAAGATAAAAAGAATTATGTAATAAAAGCCAATTACATTACTACGTCAGAGGAGTGATATCGCGAAGAGGTTAACCCATGTCAAGACAATGCGGTCAGATGAGTAGTTCCTCAAACTGTTGAACCCCTGAGAAGACTTGAAATATATTGCAAGTAGGCTTCTAGCAGAAAAAAGGTCTGCCAACTTGAGGTCCACCAAAACACAGACATCTAAAGGGCCCTGAAAATTTCTATTAAGATAGTAATTAAGATTTCTATTTTAATTAAGATTAAGATTTTTAAATAGAAATAATTTAGAAATCTGATGACCTTTTTGGCACATTTGATTTAAAAAAAAAAAAAATTTCCCCCGGGGTACCCCTTCTAAAGGGGTACGCCGGTGGAAAACTTTTTTTTTTTTTAATCAACTGGTGCCAGAAAGTTAAACAGATTTGTCTATTACTTCTATTAAAAAATCTTAATCCTTCCAGTACTTAGCTGCTGAATACTACATAGGAAATTCTCTTCTTTTTGGAACACAGTGCTCTCTGCTGACAAAATGAGCACAGTGCTCTCTGTTAACATCTCTGTCCATATTAGGAAGTGTCCAGAGCAGCATATGTTTGCTATGGGGATTTTCTCCTATTAAGGTCAGTTCTTTAAATGGACAGATATGTCAGCAGAGAGCACTGTGCTCGTGATTCAGCAGAGAGCTCTGTGTTCCAAAAAGATAAAAATTTCCTCTGTCAAAAATTTCCGTGTCATACGCGGCTGATCCCGGCTGCTGATCGCAGCCAGGGACCCGCCGGCAATGGCTGACGCCCGCGATCTCGCGGGCGTCCGCCATTAACCCCTCAGGTGCCGGGATCAATACAGATCCCGGCATCTGCGGCAGTGCGCGATTTAAATGAACGATCGGATCGCCCGCAGCGCTGCTGCGGGGATCCGATCATTCAGAATGCCGCACGGAGGTCCCCTCACCTTCTGGCTCCCGGCGTCTTCTGCTCTGGTCTGAGATAGAGCAGATCAGAACAGAAGATAGCCGATAACACTGATCTGTTCTATGTCCTATACATAGAACAGATCAGTATTAGCAATCATGGTATTGCTATGAATAGTCCCCTATGGGGACTATTCAAGTGTAAAAAAAAATGTAAAAATTTTTTTAAGTAAAAGGAAAAAAAAATGTGAAAAATCCCCTCCCCCAATTAAAAAGTAAAATGTCCGTTTTTTCCTATTTTACCCCCAAAAAGCGTAAAAAATAAATTTTATAGACATATTTGGTATTGCCGCGTGTGTAAATGTCCGAACTATTAAAATAAAATGTTAATGATCCCGTACGGTGAACGGCGTGAACGTAAAAAAAAAAAGTCCAAAATTGCTACTTTTTTTAATACATTTTATTAAAAAAAAAAATGTATTAAAAGTTTTTTATACGCAAATGTGGTATCAAAAAAAAAAGTACAGATCATGGCGCAAAAAATTAGCCCTCATACCGCCGCTTATACGGAAAAATAAAAAAGTTAGAGGTCATCAAAATAAAGGTATTATAAACGTACTAATTTGGTTAAAAAGTTTGTGATTTTTTTTAAGCACAACAATAATATAAAAGTACGTAATAATGGCTATCATTTTAATCGTATTGACCCTCAGAATAAAGAACACATGTCATTTTTACCGTAAATTGTACGGTTTGAAAACGAAACCTTCCAAAATTAGCAAAATTGCGTTTTTCTTTTTAATTTCCCCACAAAAATAGTTTTTTTTGGTTGCGCCATACATTTTATGATATAATGAGTTGTGTCATTACAAAGTACAACTGGTCGCACAAAAAACAAGCCCTCATACTAGTCTGTGGATGAAAATATAAAAGAGTTATGATTTTTAGAAGGCGAGGAGGAAAAAATGAGGCCAAAATGGGCAAAAAATGGGCTGAGTCCTTAAGGGGTTAAAGTTTAGTAGAAAGAAGAATGTCCCTCATGTCAGTGCACACAGAGGATGTCTTAGTAAAGTCAATGTGTAAGCACAAAATAAAGCTATCAGGGACAGATACCAGCCCTTATTACATAGTGATAAAAATCAGACAACATGTAAAGTATTAATTCGAGATTTTACTAGTTCCTTATGACGGAAAATATAGATTTTATAATGACAGGAGGCGAATAATATGCTTTTCCAAATTATTTACTACTCGTATAGCAGCTGAGAATACATAGTACAGGTAAAGGTGAAAAAAAACTTTAACAGTGTAACCAAACATGCTAGACAGGTATAAGTCCAGGTAACCAATCAGGTAACATGACAGGTGATATAAGGTAGTGAGCCCTAATAACGTCTCCTTTCTTTGATGAGAGTACTGGAACAAATGTAATAAACAGTAAATAAGTCTAAATTTTCATCTGTAGAACTGTAGATGATCAACACTTCTGGCACATCTGGTTCTGTGGAATGACGGAGAAACAGAGAGATGCAGTTCTGTATCTGAAATAGAAGTGAAGACCCATCTGGAGTAATCTAGTAGGCTATAATAAGAAAAGAAAAAAAATAGCATTAGGGTTTGGTAATGGGTGGGATATTATTCGCCTCCTGTCGTTTTAAAATCTATATTTTCCGTCATAAGGAACTAGGAATATCTCGAATTTTATTACCGACAAGGAGGCTCATAATATGCTGGTTTAAAGCTAAACTTATCTAGAGTATTAATAACAGAATATAGGTAGAATAAAACATATACATGTAAGATTAAAATACAGACATAGAGACATGAGGTTCAGAGCGAAAGTAGAAGGTTCTAAAGGTAGACTCTGAAAACGGCCCCTGCTTCTCCCGGCCTTCCCAAAAACTTTTTGAGAGAACACCTTCTTCAAGGAATTTTGGGCTTCATCCAATGAAGTGAAGATGTTAACATATCTCTTTGATGGCATTATCACCGAATAGAAGACCCTCACTAGAGGAATCGGATTGGGAATTTGCTAGGTACGCTAATTGAGGGTCAAGTCTCATAAGGAGGGTTTTCTTCCTCTCTAAACAAAGGGCCGCATTAGCATTGCCAAAGTGGCATATGGATCTTTGTACTTATCTTTCTGACGAGCAGCAAAGAAAGGAGACGTTATTATTGCTCACTACCTTAAATCACCTGTCATGTTACCTGATTGGTTACCTGGACTTATAACTGTCTAGCATGTTTGGTTACACAGTTTTTTCACCTTTACCTGTACTATGTATTCTCAGCTGCTATACGAGTAGTAAATAATTTGGAAAAGCATATTATGAGCCTCCTTGTCGGTAATAAAATTGTGGTTACAAGTGATGCTTGTAGTCTTAACCCCTTAACGACGCAGGACGTATATTTACGTCCTGCGCCGGCTCCCGCGATATGAAGCGGGATCGCGCCGCGATCCCGCATCACATCGCGTCGGTCCCGGCGGTAATCAACGGTCGGGACCCGCGGCTAATACCACACATCGCCGATCGCGGCGATGTGCGGTATTAACCCTTTAGAAGCGGCGGTCAAAGCTGACCGCCGCTTCTAAAGTGAAAGTGACCCGGCTGCTCAGTCGGGCTGTTCGGGACCGCCGCGGTGAAATCGCGGCGTCCCGAACAGCTGATCGGACACCGGGAGGGCTCTTACCTGCCTCCCCGGTGTCCGATCGACGAATGACTGCTCCGTGCCTGAGATCCAGGCAGGAGCAGTCAAGCGCCGATAATGCTGATCACAGGCGTGTTAATGCACGCCAGTGATCAGCATTAGAGATCAGTGTGTGCAGTGTTATAGGTCCCTATGGGACCTACAACACTGCAAAAAAATGTAAAAAAAAAGTGTTAATAAAGGTCATTTAACCCCTTCCCTAATAAAAGTTTGAATCACCCCCCTTTTCCCATAAAAAAAATAAAACAGTGTAAAAAAAATAAAAAATAAACATATGTGGTATCGCCGCGTGCGTCAATGTCCGAACTATAAAAATATATCATTAATTAAGCCGTACGGTCAATGGCGTACGCGCAAAAAAATTCCAAAGTCCAAAAAAGCGTATTTTGGTCACTTTTTATATCATTAAAAAATGAATAAAAAGTGATCAAAAAGTCCGATCAAAACAAAAATCATACCGATAAAAACTTCAGATCACGGCGCAAAAAATGAGTCCTCATACCACCCCATACGTGGAAAAATAAAAAAGTTATAGGGGTCAGAAGATGACATTTTTAAACGTATAAATTTTCCTGCATGTAGTTATGATTTTTTCCAGAAGTGCGACAAAATCAAACCTATATAAGTAGGGTATCATTTTAACCGTATGGACCTACAGAATAATGATAAGGTGTAATTTTTACCGAAATATGCACTGCGTAGAAACGAAAGCCCCCAAAAGTTACAAAATGGCGTTTTTTTTTCGATTTTGTCGCACAATGATTTTTTTTTCCGTTTCGCCGTGCATTTTTGGGTAAAATGACTAATGTCACTGCAAAGTAGAATTGGCGACGCAAAAAATAAGCCATAATATGGATTTTTAGGTGGAAAATTGAAAGGGTTATGATTTTTAAAAGGTAAGGAGGAAAAAACGAAAGTGCATAAACGGAAAAACCCTGAGTCCTTAAGGGGTTAAGCAACTTACTAATGGGATTTAAGAGAGCAACTTTATGCAGAAACTCGGGAGTCTGGACCATGAAGTCTGGAAAAGTTGGGTTTATATAAATAGCTACTAGACCCATTTTTTATACCAGAAAGTTCTAAGAAATTGTAAAAGGTTAAACTAAATGTTGTCCAACAAAACACCAGAAGTGGCAGCAGAGAGCATAAAGTGTGTGTGCATGGAATTAATGCCTATGTACCATCATTCAATACATGGTAATAACTAAAAACGCAATTGAATAAGATGAAAGAGCAACTTAAATTCAATGCAACAGTTTTTTTAGAGGATGCTACATCAGACCATAAGAACACCTGTACTGTGATACTGCAATCTCCCCCTCTTAAGATAAGCAGACCTGGGCAAAGTGGTTTGAGGAAGGAGATATTTGAAAATAAGAAGGGGCTTTATAAAATGTTAATCATGAATTTGGTTTTCAAGAAGACTAAAACAAAATAGAAGAGAAAAACATTATTTAGTAATACAGCTAACAGTCTTGAATAAGGCATATTGACTATGGACCTGGATCAAATAGAAGTAAGTATGTAAAAGAGTACACAAATTCAACCTACAAGGATCCCCCCCCCCCCCCCCCGCCCCTACCAAGTGAACCTGATGAAGGGCTATATTGGAACAGTCCATTAGTAAGAGATTGCCAAAAAACAACCCCTGTTCTTGGGTAAGGCTGGTTGATTAGAAAACACAATCCATAAGCCATATAATAGAGATGACCATACTCCCCTAAAGTAACTAGATAGCGCTGTCTATAGCAGTCAGCAATAGAGTGTTGTAACAGCACATCAAACTCCAACAAATAAAACAACAACCCCCAAACAATTTGTTTTCACAACCTTATGAACATCTATATACAGTGGTGTGATAAAGGGGGACCCAAGGCATCATAACAAGACACAGGTAGTATGAATGGCAGATATGGGCCCCATTACAGGTTTTGATTTTGGGGCCCAGAAGCTACAAATTACACCTCCGTGTGTGTGTGTAAATGTTTGTATTCACTGACAGAGAATATACGGAAGACATGTTATCTTTCAGGTAGTTTAGTGGCAAAAAGGCCAGTTAAACACTACATGCTTTTAGTAAGGCCTTTTAATATGTGCCAGGCTGTCTACAATGTATCTTAATATATTCAGCATGGGAGATGGATGTTCGCTGTGTCCTCTGTCACTTGTGGTGACTGAATTCCGCAGAGATACATGTTAGGTAAAAGAACATATACTTAGATCTCTGTCAAGGCTGCCCTTTTCACCGCACTCATACTATTTCTGCTTAAAGACTGGAACCTCTTAGACAATATGGGTGACAAGCATCAGAAAGTTATTCTAATATGCGGCTTGTGCTTCATGGTTGAAAACCTTCACCGTATATATTCAAAAACTATAAGCAATCTGCAATTCCTTTCCTACAGAATGGCCTTATGTCTGTGCACTATGCAATAAATTAAAACGTAGCTTAGCGCAAGCAGTTAATTGCTATGGCAACAGTTGAACTCTAAGAAAAGGGAGTTCTTCAATCTCAAGTCTAAGCACAGTTTTGCTGTCTTTTTATTTTCACTCCATTTACTGCATTTTTTCATGCTTCATTCCTTATGATTTCTTTGCCTTGGAATCTTAAGGGGAAATTATATTTTCTCCTTACTTTTTCCTTTGTTCTGCACAGTGAATTAGTGTAATAGCTATGTGTTATGCATCTTCTACCTAAACATAAACAGTAAAAAAATAAAAATTAAAAATTAAAAAAAAAAAATATATATATATATATATATATATATATATATATATATATTTTTTTTTTTTTATATTATGCCGCTTCTGCAAACTACTTGCATATTTAGGTGTGATGAAAATTTATGAAAGTCCTATGAAAATCTTTTTTGGATATCATATTCTTATCTATAGTATGTTGTAGTACAGTAGAAAGGACTGCAGACAATCTAATATAAATTGGTGTATCCTTACTGTTATTCATGTTGATAAGATGTCTAGGGGCAGAGTACCCCTTTAACTGTATCAAGGCTTATTTTAGCCTACTCCCCCATGTTACCTCCCAACACATGTAGACCCGCTATGTTAACCAAATTATTTGTCTTTGGCCCAAACCCATGAACAAAGTCTAAGTATCTTTTAGGTTTTCGCCCTTTATGCCACATCAGGATGCGGATGCTAGACTTGAATAGATAACCTTAAATTGGTAGTGCTAGGCAGGGATAGGTGGAGGAAACATCAGAAGTGCACAGACTAACCGTTTAGGTGCATGTAACCTACAGGCCAGACCAGAAATGGCAGCCATATTGTAAGCAGCAGGAAGAGGATAGGTAACCCTCTGGTAGCGAGGAGAGGGAGTGGCGACGATGTGTAAAACCCTATGCTGCCAGTTTACACCATAATTTACCAGGTAATTGTTGCATGCACTATTTGTATGGATGTACACAAAGCTTGCTTCTGGGACCTCCTTGTATCAGAAAAATAGAGGGCATCTAATGGTCATTCAGTGATCCTGTTCAGCTGAGAAAAGATGAAGTGGTGGTCACACAAGCATGTGGTCAAGTCTACATTTTTTGGGGGCAGCTGGAGAAGATAGCATTCAGTCTGTATATATCTTTCTTGTCACTTTTGGTCATACCGAGAGCTCTACTAAGGATAGAAAAAAAATAGAAACATTGTCCAGTGATGTAAAATTTAGACGATAAGAGCACTGAAGGCCTGTTCAAAAAAAATCTTTACCTCACATTATCCATGTGGAGTCTCCACTGCAAAGATTTTGGTTCTTTCTATTTTTGTTCCAGTCCCCTTCCTGTTTCCTAGCAAACAGTGCCATTAGTTTTTTACCTGCTATACTTATAGTGCATAGATAAAAAATGGATGGTCATAGGCTCTCAGGTCAGCACTCAGATTAAAGCTTTATGGAGATTAGTAGTCACTGTCTCCCTGACAATCCAGAGTGTGCAAATATTTCAATAGACTGTCTAGATAGAAGTACCCTCTTTTTTTTTTTTTTATGGGTCCTGAATCTGAATGTTTCTCCATTAAGAATTGAGTAGTGGTGGCTGCCTAGCTGACAGTTTATTAGCATATTGAGGTCAGAACTAATGGCACAGATAGCTAATGAATGGAGGGAAAAGTGTGCTAGAAGAAAAAATATTACAGTTAGAAAACTGTCTAGTGGCGGCTCCTCTAGTCCTCTTCAACAAGTGTAAATTTTAAGCATTTATATACCTAGGGGATTTTGTTTCAATGATTATGCTAGAAGGGTAGTGTGACTAGAAGTGTTTCTAATATTTGCTTATAAGCAGCTCTGTATTTGGGATAAGGCACCAGGGGACCTGTGCCTAGGGCAGCAATGTTAAGGGGGGGGGGGCACATTGGAAGTAAAATAAAATTAAAATTATTTTGATGTAGCTGCTGCTGCCAGGTTGTGGCCTGGATCAATTACTCCCTTTGGTTAAATCCACATGGGAGAGTACAGCTGCATAATTTCACCAGCAGATTTGCAGCATTATGTTGATTTCATCTTGTTCTATGTATAGAGGTGAGAGCCACAGTCAATCTGCAACAAAATCTGCAATTCATGTAGTTGTGACAGCTCTGTATGAAAAAATGTTGATGCTTGTGGAATCACCCTAATGGGGTTTATTCAGTCTAAGTGTCTACCACAGCACAAGCCCTGCTAATAAGACCTTATTTTCAAATTGTACTGTCATATAATATGATAATGTTTTATATCCCTTTTCTAGGTGTCCATGTTAGACCATAAATTGGAAATAGTAAATGGGCACGTTCAGATTAAAAAACGTTTTATATGTTGTATATCTTGGCAAAACAATAACCTTTCCAAAATATTTCACAAATATTAATTTCCTTTTTATAGAAATCATGGTTTATAAAAAAATAAAAAATAACAAAACACTAGGGGTCCCTATACTGTCAAGAACACAATCCTGTCCGGCTGCAGCATCATCTTTGTCCAAGCTAAGGCACAGGCTGGGACAAGTCCAGTAAGTGAGGGCAGGACTAACACTCCTCTGTGCTCACTCCTGTGCTGTAAATTAGACTGCAGCATAAAAACAGAGAGGAGGGTGTTACAGAGCAGTCTGCAGTGATTGGATGAAGAGACTTAGCACAGCACAGCCGACTCAGGAGAAAGAAGAATCATGCAAAGTTCGGGCAAGAGACGGACATGCCCCCTCCAAAGCAAGCACAGGATGATAAACAAAGTGAGCAACAGAAAGAAGGTAGTAGTGAGAGAAATATGGGTGCAAGACATATAAAAAGTATATGTACATGATTAGGATTAGTTACTGGGTAACATTTAACATAGTTTTTTTTTTTTTTTTTTTTCTGTGATACGACAGGTATCCTTAGCCATGCCATATCTGGTTTAAAATCCAAGACTGTGTGAGTTTTCAACTAAGTAAGCTATAGTGAGCCTCATTTACTAAGAGTGGAGTTTTCTTTGTGTTTTTTTTATTCTCAGTTATTTTTCCATGGTATTTACTGTTGTATCTTGTACTTTCATTACATTTTGCTCTTTTTACACATGCTTTGAGCTGTCAGGTTTCTGAGAGCTCAAATCCCCCACTTTGTATGTGTAAACATTAGCAAATTTATAGATTGTTTTAAAAAATGTAGCTTTTTTTTGAAGACGCACATTTTCCTTGATAGTCACACCCCTTTGTAGGGTTTTTTGAGTAAAGTGGAGAGTTAGTAGTGTTTTTTGGATTTTCTTTCTGGAAATCCTGGTGCTCGACACATGCAATACAAAAAACCCTACAAATTTTACTCAGAAAAGCATTTAGTGAAAAAAAGAGAAATGAGAGTATCTGCATTGATTTAGGTTACACATCCTAATCAGGTCATACAATATGGGTGTCAGAATACTTTCATATCTCACTACCTTTGACTGTGAAAATCAATTTTCTTCTGTTAGAACCTCTTTGTGCTTTGAGAAGATCATTATAAAAATGATGCAATAGTAAATAGTCATGCTTGGAACAAAATCAAAATAATATAGAATGCCTAGAGAATCAATGTGTCAGTTAGAAAGCACGTAAGGCAGAAGTGATAAAACAGCTTAAGACAAACGATCAATCTTTTGGCTAAACTCAACTAAACATAACTTAACAAGATATGCCAACATATGCATTAAATACTAAACAACTGGATGTACTTATACATTTATTTAATATACAACTCCCAGTGTTGCCGGATATCCATAGACTGTCCTGGCAGGCTGGGAGTCTTGCAACAGCCAGAGGCACCCTGTGGGAGACACTGCTGTAGGGTTTTGGAGGAGACAAGCCCCATCCTTGTAACCGGGTCCACCCCTACTGCAAATTCCTTATTCAGGCCTCAAATGCGCATGGCGCTCTCTCACTTCAGAGCCCTGTCGTATTTCAAGGCAACATATGGGGTATCTCCGTACTCGGGAGAAATTGCGTTACAAATTTTGGGGGGATTTTTCTCCCATTACCCTTTGTAGAAATGGTAAATTTTGGGGAAAAAAATGCACTTTAGTGAAAAAATTTTTTTTTTCATTTACACATCCGAATTTAACAAAAAGTCGTCAAACACCTGTGGGGTGTTAAGGCTCACCGGACCCCTTGTTACGTGCCTTGAGGGGTGTAGTTTCCAAAATAGTATGCCATGTGTTTTTTTTGCTGTTCTGGCACCCTAGGGGCTTCCTAAATGCGACATGCCCCCAAAAACCATTTCAACAAAACTCACTCTCCAAAATCCCATTGTCGCTCCTTCCCTTCTGATCCCTCTACTGCGCCCGCCGAACACTTTACATAGACATATGAGGTACTTCCATACTCGAGAGAAATTGGGTTACAAATTTTGGGGGGCTTTTTCTCCTTTTACCCCTTGTAAAATTTCAAAAACTGGGTCTACAAGAACATGCGAGTGTAAAAAATGAAGATTTTGAATTTTCTCCTTCACTTTGCTGCTATTCCTGTGAAACACCTAAAGGGTTAACAAACTTACTGAATGTCATTTTGAATACTTTGAGGGGTGCAGTTTTTATAATGGGGTAATTTATGGGGTATTTCTAATATGAAGGCCCTACAAATCCACTTCAAAACTGAACTGGCCCCTAAAAAAATTCCGATTTAGAAAATTTTGTGAAAAATTGGAAAATTGCTTCTGAACTTTTAAGCCCTCTGATGTTTTCCAAAAGTAATAACATGTCAACTTTATGATGCAAACGTAAAGTAGACATATTGTATATGTGAATCAAACTATTATTTATTTAGAATGTTTATTTTCCTTACAAGCAGAGAGCTTCAAAGTTAGAAAAATGCAAAATTTTAAATTTTTTCATCAAATTTTGGAATTTTTCACCAAGAAATGATGCAAGTATCGACAAAAATTTACCACTAACATAAAGTAGAATATGTCACGAAAAAACTATCTCGGAATCAGAATGAAAAGTAAAAGCATCCTAGAGTTATTAATGCTTAAAATGACAGTGGTCAGAATTGCAAAAAATGCTCCCGTCCTTAGGGTTATAATGGGCTCCTTCCCCAAGGAGTTAAATCATGTGGCAGCATACACCCTGATATTTTTCTTATTTACCTAAATAATTGATGTAAATAATAGTGATGAGCAGCATTGCCCATATTCGAATTCGTGATATTTCGTGAATATATAGACAAATATTTGTCCTATTATTCGCGAATTTCGCATATTCATTATATTCACATATTCATGTATTCGCGGAAGAAAACAGTGAGGTGGTTGGCAACTTTACTATTGGTTGCTAGGGATGTTGTTGATAACCTCTGACAAGTGTATTTGCATCATTCTAATTGGCCCACAAGTGCAAAAAGAAGGAATATGCGAATATTCACATATGTGAATATGCACATATGCGAATATTTGCATATGCAAATGTGCGCATATGCGGAAAAAAGTGAATATTCGTAATTTTGTGCCCAACACTAGTAAATAACAGTTAGCATAAGGCTGCGTTCACACTGTGAAATAGTTCGTGCCCAACACTAGTAAATAACAGTTAGCATAAGGCTGCTTTCACACTGTGAAATAGTTCCGTTTAGAAACTTCCGCCAGAAGTTCCGTCACTATATCGGTGAAACCCGGCCGTTACAAAACCCCTGACGGCCGTGACTAAATTGCATTGCAGCCTATGGGGTTTTGTAACTGCCGGTTTGCACCCGCATATGCCTGTAATTCATCACGGGCATTATATAGTGACGGGACATCATGGCGGAAAAATTACTGCATGCAGTAATTTTTCCGCCACAATGTCCCGTCACTATATAACGCCCGTAATGAATTACGGGCATATACGGGTGCAAACGGGCAGTTACAAAATCCCATAGGCTGCAATGCAATTTAGTCACGGCCGTCAGGGGTTTTGTAACGGCCGGGTTTTGCAGCTGTAGTGACGGAACATGTGACGGAAGTTTGTAAACGGAAAAATTCATAGTGTGAAAGGAGCCTAATTCTCATTTTATCAACTATTAAGAGTACTATCAAATTTTTGTGAACAAACCTCCTAATGATAACAGTATTATTTTTAAACATAAAAAACTTACAATGATCTGTTCCAAATTATTAGGTAAGTTTCAAAACACTTTATAGGCTGTAAAGAACTGAAAATTGTCATTTGTTGTTTTTGCAGCATATTTACTGAAATCAAAAGCTATTTCAATCAAACTTTTAACAACATTTTAACATAGGACCCCTTATTTGATAGCAGCTTCACAAGTCTTGCATCCATTGAACTTGTGAGTTTCTGCTTGAATTTGTTTGCAAGATGTTAGAATAGCCTCCCAGAGCTGCTGTTTGGATGTAAACTGCCTCCCACCCTTATAGATCTCTTGCATGAGGATGCTCCAAAGGTCCTCAATTGGATTGAGGTCAGGGTAGGATGGAGGCCACACCATGACTTTCTCTCCTTTAATCCCCATAGCAACCATGGATGCAGAGGTATTCTTTGCAGCATGAGATGGTGCATTGTCATTCATGAATATGATTTTATTATGGAAAGCATAGTTCTTCCTTCTGTACCAAGGAAGAAAGTGGTCAGTCAGAAACTCCACATACTTTGCAGAGGTCATCTTTACACCTTCGGGGACCCTAAAGGAGTCGACCAGCTCTCTTCCCATGATTCTGTCCCAAAACATGACTACACCACCGCCTTTCTGAAGTCGCAGCCTTGTTGGAACAGGGTGGCTGTCCACCCACCATCCGCTACTTCATCCATCTGGACCATCCAGGTTTGCACGCCACTCATCAGTGAGCAGGACTGTTTAAAAATTGGTTTTCATTTATTTTTCTGTCCAATGCAGGCATTTCTGCTTGTGAGCATTGGTTAGTGGTGGCTGAATAGAAGGTTTAGGCACAGTTGCAAGACTCTGGAGGACTCTACACCTTGATGTCTGTGTTACTCCAGAGGCACCAGCAGCTTCAAATATCTGTTTGTTGCTATGTAATGGTATTTTAACAGCTGCTCTCTTGATCAGATGCATGGATCTGGCAGAAATCTTCCTCAATCTGCACGAACCCGTCTGTGCTCTGAATCAGCCACAAATCTCTTAATAGTGTGATGATCACACTTTCGTTTTTGTGAAATATCTAATGTTTTCATAACTTGTCCAAGGCATTGAACTATTTCACTCTTTTCAGCAGCAGAGAGATCCTTTTTCTTCCCCATATTGCTTGAAAATGGTGCTCAGCTTAATAATGTGGAACACCCACCTTTTAGCAGTTTTCCTTAAATTCGTCTCACCTGGCAATCTAATTATGACAGGTGTCCGATATTGTTTTCATCAATGAGTTAAACTGAAGAACAAAACATTTAATCTTTGTGACACTTAAATAGAATTTGCATAATAATTTGGAACAGGGTGTATACTTCAGCCGCCCAGCATCTTTATTGGGTAGCAGCTCAGGTTTCTGTACCTAGCCACTACACATAATGCAGAAATACAGTAGCATAACAAAGTTGACTGCATAGATATGGAGCAGGAACTGGGCTCACTTCATGTACAAAATACTAAAATGAAAATTACTAAAAGGATATGGTTTTAAAACCAAGTTTATTGCATAGCTATGATGTCACAACTGTACGTTCTACACAGACATAGTATCTGAATTGAGTTTATTATGTAGATATGGTACCAAAACTACATAGACATTGTACCATAACAAAGAGACCAAAATGTACCCCAGGATAAGGGTCATGAGGCTGCACTATTATATTATCCTTTTTTGTTTTGTTTATTAAAGGTTGTTTTTCTCTTAATTGTAAAAGCTACATAATTTTGTTTTGATCTTAATTGAGTTTCCACCAATTTTTGAATTGCTTTCTCACAATGGCTACATTTCCCAATTTTTTTGTGGTAATTATCATTATTTACTCACATGACATAACATTTATTGTGCACACTGTACTACACATTGTAATAGCGCCCTATCATATATGCCAGGAAAAACACTCCTGGCATATACATCAAATGCACCAACACCGAGAAAAGCCAAAAGAGTTTGATTTTGGTGTCTATTTCATTTATTACATTTCTTTGTTTTTGATGTCTATTGGGTTTGCGTATCTGTCTTTTCAACAGCATGCTGTGCTTTCTTATGTAGACTGTATATCTTATATAAAGACTTGGCCCTCATAGTTTTGCATGTGATTTTTCTGTCTATATGACCATAATCAAGCATCTCTGGGACAAGATATAAAAATAGGAAAAAAAAAACTAATAGCAAATAATAGAAAAAAAAAATTAAATGTCAATGTTGGAAGCAAATTCATAAAGAGACAGTGAAATAGTGGGATGTACATACGACGCATACTGTATAACCAAACAGACTGGCAAGTCTTGTCACAACTGCAGTCTCAAGTACATCAGAAAAAAAAGGTATAACGTGGTATATGTACATGGACTTTATATGGTATCCAGGTTATCACCATTGTACCCTCTCATACCTTCGTTTGTCATTGTTTCTTACACATGTACACCTTCTCTGCTATACCACATGTTACAATATACTGTTTAATCTGTGGTCCATAAAAATCTTCTGGACTTGTTATGTATAAACCATTTTTACTCTGATGTACATGGAACTGCATACAGTCCTGACATGTCCTCTAGAATTATATATATATATATATATATATATATATATATATATATGTACACATATATATATATATATATATATATATATATATATATATATATTGTGACGACTCCCTCTTGCAGATAGGTGTGGTTGCAGTATAAAGGCAAGGAAACAGTACTTTTCAAATCAAAGTTCAGTGTTTTATTCACAATTGACACACAGCAAACAGTCTTTAAATGCAGTACAAAAGGAAAACGTAACAAAAGTACCACCTTTATTTCTTAGGTGCTTGCTCCCACCTGAGTTTGTGCCGTGCGGCACCAAGCAAGTCTTTTCCAGGCCTCCGGGCAGGCTGTTCACCAGCTTCCAACCTTAGCGCAAATGCAGGGAAGAACTCCACTTTCAGCTGTTTGGCAGTGTGAGCTGCAACTAGCAAATCCGCCTCAGCTGGTGAAGCAGGCTGCCTTTAAGGCCAACAAAATGCGGCCTGGATTGTGGGGAATGGCCCCCACCCAGCACTTGACCATTCCCAGTAAGAGCCATCCCGGATTGGCCTTCCAGCCATACTACGGCCATAGTGTCAGTCTGCATAGCAGCACAGACACTGAATAAACACCGGCTCTTACTTCACCAAGGCCAGTAGCCTTGGTGACACATGTCGCCCATCTACCACAATGTCTTTCACCTTCTCACATACCCCCCCCCTTTGTTCAAGCCTGAGGGGGTGAACACTTGTGCAACAGTGGACTCATGACAAGGCATCGGCGTTGCCTAGCAAACAATCCGCTCTGTTTTCAACCTTGAAATTGAAACCACCTGGTGACCCTGGCATTTTTGTCCTTGGCCTTGCACATCCACTTATGGAGGGAATGATCTGTCATGAGACAAAACATCCTGCCCAACAGATAATAGGGGAGGGACTCGAGTGCCCACTTAATGGCCAGGCACTCTCTCTCCACTATACTATACCTGGTCTCTGCCGGGGTCAGTTTGCGGCTAAGAAAGACAACGGGATGCTCTTCCTCGTTTACTTCCTGGGAGAGTACGAAACAGAGACCTACCTCAGAGGCATAGCTCTGTACCACAAATCCCCTTTTGTTCGGGTGTCACCAACACCGGAGACCCACATAGGGCCTATTTCAAAGCGGAAAACACCTGCTCTGCCTGTTCGTTCCAATGCACCATAACGGACTTGCATCCCTTCAGGAGGCCTGTTAACACCTTAAGGACTCAGCGTTTTTCCGTCTTTGCATTTTCATTTATTCCTCATCACCTTCTAAAAATCATAATGCTTTCAATTTGCACAAAAAATTCCATATGATGGCTTATTTTTTGCGCCACCAATTCTACTTTGCGAGACATTAGTCATTTTACCAAAAAAAATTCATTGTGCGACAAAATTGAAGAAAAAATGTCCTTTTGTAACTTTTGGAGGATTATGTTTCTACGCAGTGCATTTTTTGGTAAAAATGACACCTTATCTTTATTCTGTAGGTCCATAAAACGATACCCTACTTATATAGGTTTGATTTTGTTGTACTTCTGAAAAAAATCATAGCTACATGCATGAAAATTTATACATTACAAATTCTCATCTTCTGACCCCTATAACTTTTTTATTTTTCCGCGTAAGGGCAGGTATGAGGGCTCACTTTTTGTGCCGTGTTCTGAAGTTTTTATTGGTAATATTTTTGTATTGATCAGACCTTTTGATCGCTTTTTATAAATTTTTTCATGATATAAAAAGTGACCAAAAATACGCTATTTTGGACTTTGGAATTTTTTTGCTCGTACGCCATTGACCGTGCGGTTTAATTGACGATATATTTTTATAGTTCGGACATTTCCACACATGGCGATACCACATAAGTTTATTTTTATTTTTATTTACACAGTTTTTTTTTTTATGGGAAAAGGGGGGGATTCATGGGGGGTCACTCAGGCTTGGAGCAATCAAACGTCGATCGGACGCGACGGAGCAAGGTAAGGGGACCTCCGCTCGCGTCCTAGCTGATCGGGACATTGCGATAGTCCCGATCAGCCCGACTGAGCTGCCAGGAAGCTTTTACTTTTGTTTTTGACGCGGCAATCAACTTTGATCGCCGCTTCTGAAGGGTTAATAGTGTGCGGAACACCGCGCATAACGTTTGGCATTTGCCAGAGAACACTTAGATTGGCAACTTTGCCACTGGCAACCTATGCTCTTCACAGATGAAAGCAGGTTCACACTGAGCACGTGACAGATGTGACAGAGTCTGGAGATGTTGTGGAGAACGTTCTGCTGTCTGCAACATCCTCCAGCATGACCGGTTTTGTTGTGGGTCAGTAATGGTATGAGGTGGCATTTCTTTTGAGGGCCGCACAGCACTCCATGTGCTTGCCAGAGGTAGCCTGACTGCCATTAGGTACCGAGATCCTAAGATCTTTAGGACCTTTAGTCCAGGTCTGGGAGGACATCCCTCAGGAGACCATCCGCCACCTCTTCAAGAGCATGCCCAGGTGTTGTAGGGAGGTCATATGAGCACTTGAAGGCCACACACATTACTGAGCCTCATTACTGAGCCTCATTACTGAGCCTTGTTTTAAGGACATTACATCAAAGTTGAATTAGCCTGTAGTGTGGTTTTCCACTTTGATTTTGAGTGTGATTCCATATCCAGACCTCCATGGGTTGATAAATTTGATTTCCATTGATCATTTTTGTGTGATTTTGTTGTCAGCACATTCAACTATGTAAAGACGAAAGTATTTCATACGATTAGTTCAATCCTTCAGATCTAGGATGTGTTATCTTAGTGTTCCCTTTATTTTTTTTTTAGCACTGTAGATGGCATTGAAGATCTGTAATGGGTATAGGCTTCATCAGTAGTCCAAATTCATCATCACTGGCATGATATTCTCGACAGCCTTCTCACACATCTTCTTTAACCCCTTAACCACCATGGACGTGTATACTCGTCCATGTGCCGTTAACGGGGTATGGCGCAGGCTTCTGACTCGAGCCTGCGTCATACTGGCCGGCCCCCAGCTTATTCCTGTAGCTGGGGGCCGGCGTTAATAGCCGACATGCAGCGATCACTGCAGCCAGCTTTTAACCCTTTAGATTGCCGCTGTCAAAGCTGACAGTGGCGTCTAAAGGTGCCTTAATCCACCAGTGGGGTGGATTGCTGCCCCCAAGTGCGATGATAGGGGGTGATCCACTGCTGATGTAGCCGGGAGGCTTACCTATTGTCCTGCTGCTGTGGCTCTGACAATGATAAAGCTCGGCAGGACCAGGCTTTCTCAATCGAGCGATAAGCCCACAGATCAATGTGGTTTTATGGAAACAAATTGATCTGTATGAGAAATCATATGATTCCTCCTAAAAGTCCCCTAAGTGGACTAAAAGTGTAAAATAAAATTAAAAAGTTTAAAAACACATACATTAACCCCTTCCTCATTAAAAGTTAAAATCACCCCCCTTTTCCTAAATTCCATATAAAAATATATAAACATAATAAAAATAAACATATGTGGTATTGCCACGTGCGTAAATGTCTGATCTATAACAATATTTAATTAATTAAACCACACGATCAATGACATACACGCAAAAAAAGTCCAAAATAGCATATTTTTGGTCACTTTTTTTATACCATAAAAAATGAATAAAAAGCGATCAAAAAGTCCTATTGTAACATTTAAAAAAATTTAAACTTCAGATAACAGCCCAAAATATTAGCCCTCATATAGCCCCATATGCAGAAAAATAAAAAAAGTTATAGAGGTCAGAAGAGGACTGTCAGGAACAGACAGGGAAAGAGTGCACACTATTCTCGCCCACTCCCCCTGTCCCTGCCTATTTGCGTTCCTGTTCCAAATAACAGAGCCACAACCACGGGACAGTCCCTACCTAAATAAGTGAGGGACAGTAAAAAAGTCTAAACAATAAACTACAATAATACAGACTCAGGTGGTGGTTCAGTAGGAAAACAGACAGACTAACAAAGCAAAGTCCACTGTCCATGTCAAGCCCGGACTTGTCAGAGTACCAAATCACTAATACCAGAGAGAACAGTCAGAGAGCAAAGCTAAAGGGTAAAAATGCCAGAAATAACAGATTAAGCGGAAGGCTAGCTAGAGTACAAAACTGAGCTCTTTAGCGGGCACTGACTGGAAGTAGAGTGCCAGCTTATATAAAGCCAAAGCAGGTGCTCCAATCAAGGTCAGCTGACCAGCCCAGACAGGCATAACCCAAGCAACAAGACCAAACAAAAAGCTCTCAATACAAGTTAACCCTTCGGTTCCCTACAAGGACAATTTTAAATGTATTAATTTTCGTGCATGTAGTTATGATTTTTTCCAAAAGTACGGCAAAATAAAACCTATATAAATAGGGTATCATTTTAATCATATGGTCCAATAGAATAAAGATAAAGTGTCATTTTTTTTACCAAAAAATGTACTGCGGATAAACGGAAGCCCCCAAAAGTAGCAGAATTACGTTTATTCTTCAATTTTGTCGTACAATGATTTTTCTTTCCGTTTCGCCGTAGATATTTGGGTAAAATGACTGATGTCATTACAAATTAGAATTGATGGTGCAAAAAATAAGCCATCATATGGATTTCTAGGTGCAGAATTGAAAGTGATATGATTTTTAAAAGTTAAGGAGGAAAAAACGAAAGTGCAAAAACAGAAAAACGCTTGTTGCTTAAAGGAGTACTCCGGTGAAAACCTTTTTTCTTTTAAATCAACTGGTGGCAGAAAGGTAAACATATTTGTCATTTACTTCTATTAAAAAATCTTAATCCTTCCTGTACTTATTAGCTGCTGAATACCACAGAGGAAATTCTTTTCTTTTTGGAATGCTCTCTGATGACATCACGAGCACAGTTCTCTCTGCTGACGTTATTATAATAATAATAATGCTTTATTTATTGTTGTCCTTAGTGGGATTTGAACCCAGGTCCCCAGCACTGCAAGGCAGCAGTGCTAACCACTGAGCCACCATGCTGCCCTTAGCATACATCTGCTATGCATGGTTGCTAAAATGGACAGAGATGTCAGCAGAGAGCACTTTGCTCGTGATGTCATCAGTGTTCCAAAAAGAAAGGAATTTCCTCTGTAGCATTCAACAGCTAATAAGTACTGGAAGGATTACGATTTTTTAATAGAAGTAATTTACAAATATGTTTAACTTTCTGCCACCAGTTGATTTAAAAGAAAAAAGGTTTTCACCGGAGTACCCCTTTAAGACGTTAAGCTCTGTGTCCGATCGGCAAATGACTGCTCCGTGCCTGGGATCCAGGCAGGAGCAGTCAAGCGCCGATAACACTGATCAATGACATGTTAATACATGCCAGTGATCAGTGTAAAAGATCAGTGTGTTCAGTGTTATAGCCCCCTATGCTAATAAATGTGATTCAACCCCTTCCCTAATAAAAGTTTAAATAACCCCCCTTTCCCCATAAAAAAAAACAGTGTAAATAAAAAAAATAAACATATGTGGTATCGCTGCGTGCTTAAATGTCCGAACTATAAAAATATATCTTTAATTAAACCGCACAGTCAATGGTGTACATGTAAAAAAAAATGTCAAAGTCCACAATAGTGTATTTTTGGTCACATATTATACCAATGGTACTGATAAAAACTTCACATCACGGTGCAAGCCGCCCAATATGCGGAAAAATTAAAAGTTATAGGGATCAGAAGAGGACATTTTTAAACGTATACATTTTCCTGCATGTAGTTATGATTTTTCCCAGAAGTACGACAAAATCAAAACTATATAAGTAGGGTATTATTTTAACCATATGGACCTACAGAATAAAGATAAGGTGTCATCATTTTAATCGAAAAATGCACTGCGCAGAAACGTAAGCTCCCAAAATGTACAAAATGGCATTTTTTCTTCAATTTTGTCTCACAATTATTATTTTTTTCCCTTTTGCTGTGGATTTGTGGGTAATGTCACTGCAAATTAGAATTGCTGGTGCAAAAAATAAGCCATCATATGGATTTTTAGGTGGAACATTGAAAGAGTTATGATTTTTAAAAGGTAAGGAGGAAAAAATGAACATGCAAAAACTGAAAAACACTGAGTCCTTAAGAGGTTAAAGAGTACCTATCATGATCTAAACTCTCCCTAATTCCCCCCCGTCTGTCCCTGACTCTCACTGACACTATCCCTGTCTTTCTTTTCATTCAAAACCCCCTCTTTCTACCTAATTTATTGTGTTTTTGGCTACTCGTTCAGCCATCCTAGTGAGAGAGAGGAAGGGGGCGTGGCCCAGCAGGATGTGAACACAGCAGCCGGCAGGTCTTAATCTTCTCCTCTCTGTTTACAACTGCATGTGCAGAGAGAAGAAAGATTGGAGCTCAGATAGTAAAATGAATGAGGGCATGCAGTAAAGAAGAGTCAGGAGTATGCTCTGCTGTGCTATTAGCACAGTGCTGGCTCCTGCCTTTCTGATTCACAGGCAAGGAACAGTGCTGAGCTTGTTTGTATCCTGGCTGCAGTCTGAGATTTAGGACTCCAGCATGAGTCTGAAATCTATAAAAAATAAAATTAAAAAAAAGGATTGCATCCAGGACTGGTAGGGAGAGCCCTTGTTGTCATTTTTTTAAGTTGAAAAGGAAATAGAAAGAAGCATATTTTTTAATAACATGTTATTGTTTTTTTTTAATGAAAGGTACCCTTTAAATCCGAGGCACATGCTGTCATGTTTTCACCTGGCTATAACAAGTGATTTCAGCAGGTCTCAAGAATGAGATTCGCTGTGATCTAAACTTTTAGTATGTCTTGACAACATGTCAAAATTGTATTCAAATGACAGTGACACTATAAAGTGAGGATGTAATATATCATAGTTTCATTTGTTTATGCCGCCGCCTAGCTGTATTATAGCAAAATGAATCGACTATTTGTTACATACAGGCGCTGGAATAAAAGTGAATGTTGTAGTTGATGTACAGTCAATGCCGTAAATGTTGGCACCCCTGAACTTTTTCAAGAAAATGCATGGCTCATAAGGTTGAAAAAAGACCAGAGTCCATCAAGTTCAACCTATACCCCTATAGGCAAAGGCAAAGGTAATGCCAAAAAAAACCTCATACTATAGGTAAAAATTCCTTCCTGACTCCAAAAATAGCAGTCAGAATAAATCTCTGGATCAACATTCTGTCCCTATAAAGCTAGTATACATAACCGGTGATGTTATTATTCTCCAAAAATGCATCCAGCCACTTTTTGAACTTTTTTACAGAGTTTCCCATTACTACCTCCTCTGGCAGAGAGTTCCATAGTCTCACTGCTCTTACAGTAAAGAACCCCCGTCTGTGCTGCTGTAGAAACCTTCTTTCCTCAAGACATAGAGGAAGTCCCCTTGTTATAGATACAGTCCTGGGTGTGAATAGATCATGGGAGAAATCTATGTACTGTCCCCTGATATATTTATACATAATTATTAGGTCGCCCCTAAGCCTTCTTTTTTCTAAACTAAATAACCCTAATTCTGATAATCTTTCATGGTACTGTAGTCCTCCCATTCCCCGTATTACTCTGGTATCCCGTCTTTGAACCCTCTCCAGCTCCACTATATCTTCCTTGTACACTGGTGCCTAGTACTGTACACAGTATTCCATGTGTGGTCTCACTGGTGATTTGTACAGTGGTAGAATTATTTCCTTGTCGTGGGCATCTATGCCCCTATTGATTTTATTTGCCTTGGCAGCAGGTGCTCGACACTGGTCTCTACAGCTAAATTTACTATTAACTAAGACTCCCAAGTCCTTTTCCATGTCAGTCGTCCCAAGTGTTCTCCCATTTAATACATAATGCCAGCACGGATTTTTCTTCCTCATGTGCATTACCTTACATTTATCAGTGTTGAACCTCATCTGCCACTTCCCAGCCCAAACTTCCAACCTATCCAGATCCATTTGTAACAGTGCACTGTCCTCTATAGTGTTTACCGCTTTTCAGAGTGCAAAGATCGCTACTTTACTATTCAACCCCTCTACAAGGTCATAAATAAATATATTTAATAGAACATGACCCAAGACTGACCCCTGTGGTACCCCACTAATAACAGTCACCCAATCAGAATAGGTACCATTAATAACCACCCTCTG
This sequence comes from Hyla sarda, assembly GCF_029499605.1. Lineage (NCBI taxonomy): Eukaryota > Metazoa > Chordata > Amphibia > Anura > Hylidae > Hyla > Hyla sarda. The sequence continues at coordinate 374,294,726 of NC_079190.1, read as the reverse complement.
TTTCCTATCACTGAGCCAGTTACTTACCCACTTACTCACATTCTCTCCCAGCCTAATCCCTCTCATTTTATGCACCAACCTTTTATTTGGAACGGTATCAAATGCTTTGGAAAAATCCATATATATGACATCCAGCGAATCCCCCTGGTCCAGTCTGGAGCTCACATCCTCATAAAAGCTGATCAGTTTAGTTTGACAGGACTGATCCCTCATAAAGCCATGCTGATATGGGGTCATACATTAGTTTTTATAAAAATATTCCAAAATCTCTTAGCATCTCTTAGAAAACCCTCAAACAATTTACATACAACAGAGGTTAAACTAACAGGTCTATGATTCCCGGGGTCACCTTTTGACCCCTTTTTAAATATTGGCACCACATTTGCCATGCTCCAGTCCTGGGGTATTTCTCACAGAAAAGGATTGCAGTAACACATGTTTTGCTATACACATGTTTATTCCCTTTGTGTGTATTGGAACTAAACCAAAAAAGGGAGGAGAAAATGCAAATCTGACATAATGTCATACCAAACTCCAAAAATGGTCTGGACAAAATTATTGGCACCCTTAACTTAATATTTGGTTGCACACTCTTTGGAAAAAATAACTGAAATCAGTCCCTTCCTATAACCATCAATAAGCTTCTTAAACCTCTCAGCCGGAATGTTGGACCATTCTTCCTTTGCAAACTGCTCCAGGTCTCTCTTATTGGAAGGGCGCCTTTTCCCAACAGCAATTTTAAGATCTCTCCACGGGTGTTCAATGAGATTTAGATCTGGACTCATTGCTGGCCACATCAGAACTCTCCAGCGCTTTGTTGCCATCCATTTCTGGGTGCTTTTTGATGAATATTTGGGGTCATTGTCCTGCTGGAAGACCCAAGATCTCGGACGCAAACCCAGCTTTCTGACACTAGGCTGTACAGTGCGACTCAAAATCCGTTGGTAATCCTCAGATTTCATGATGCCTTGCACACATTTGAGGCTCCCAGTGCCACAGGCAACAAAACAACCCCAAAACATCATTGAACCTCCACTATATTTCACTGTAGGTACTGTGTTCTTTTCTTTGTAGGCCTCATTCCTTTTTAGGTAAAAGTAGAATGATGTACTTTACCAAAAAGCTCTATCTTGGTCTCTTCTGTCCGCAAGACGTTTTCCCAGAAGGATTTTGGCTAACTCAAGTTCATTTTGGCAAAATGTAGTCTAGCTTTTTTTTATGTCTCTGTGTCAGCAATGGGGTCTTCCTGGGTCTCCTGCCATAACATTTCATTTCATTTAAATGTCGACGGATAGTTCGCACTGACACTGATGCTCCCTGAGCCTGCAGGACAGCTTGAATATCTTTGGAACTTGTTTGGGGCTGCTCATCCACCATCCGGAATATCATGCGTTTACACCTTTCATAAATTCTTCTCTTCCATCCGTGCCCAGGGAGATTAGCTATAGTGCCATGGGTTGCAAACTTTTTGATAATGTTGCGCACTGTGGACAAAGTCAAATCTAGATCTCTGGAGATGGACTTGTAACCTTGAGATTGTTGATATTTTTTTTAACAATTTTGGTTCTCAAGTCCTCAGACAGTTCTCTTCTCCTCATTCTGTTGTCCATACTTAGTGTGGCACACAGACACACAATGCAAAGACTAAGTGAACTTCTCTCCTTTTTATCTGCTTTCAGGTGTGATTTTTATAATGCCCATAGCTGTTACTTTCCCCAGGTGAGTTTAAAGGAGCATCACATCCTTGAAACAATCTTATTTTTCCACAATTTTTGAAAGGGTGCCAATAATTTTGTCCAGACCATTTTTGGAGTTTGGTGTGACATTTTTTCCTCCCTTTTTTGGATTAGTTTCAATACACACAAAGGGAATAAACATGTGTATAGCAGAACATATGTTATTGCAATCCTTTTCTGTGAGAAATACTTAATTTTCTTGAAAAATTTCAGGGGTGCCAACACTTACGGCCGTGACTGTAGTTAAAACTGTACTGTGGAAGAAAATGTGCGTTGTGCTAGTGTAATCCATGAGCATGAATGTCTGGTGATTTGAAAATGATTGAAATTCAATAAGTTGTCAGTGATTCATTAAACACAGTAATTATTTTTAGAACATTGCTATACCCTGTAGTTAAAATCATCCTCTGCAAAGATAATTAAAATAACAGCTAATGATTTACTCAAGCACAAAAAGAACATTAAAAATGTAAAGAAACTAAGAGAGTATATATTAGCATCAGCAGCTTTCCCAATACGTGGTGAATCAAGGGCTATTTATATAATGTGTTTTGGTATTTTATTTATTTTATCTATTGCATATTACTTTACTTCTTAGATATATTTTTCGGCTGCTTCACTATTTTGTGTGCTAATTAAGTCATAAAGTTGTCAAAAAATTAGATTTGCTGTAGAAGGTCCAGCTGTTCTCTTGAGTGGCAAATTTGATCTAAAAATAACAGACCCCATTAGATGGAGTCTGTCCGATTCATTCTGTGATTTGTGGCTGGCCAAGGCAGAACATCTGATATCTAGAAGAATGCCAGAACAGAACCAGCTTCTACAAAGTAGCCAGTATTCAACACTAATGTCTTGACAATCAGAATGTGACTCACTTAGACGTCAGAGAATAATATCTCGCCTTACATCTGGCTTGACGGAGAAAAACAAAGGAACAGGTGGAAATAAGACTTTAAAAATAGCAATCAAAGGGGATTAGAATAGTAAATGAAGCACAACAAACAGGGATTTTTATCTGGTGTAAGTTTATTGTGATCTACCTTGCAGGCTCTGTAGTATAAAGGAATGAAAGGAAAACTGTCAGCAAGTTCACCCACACTAAACTCAATACACTGGGTTATAGTGTGGGTGAAGAGGAGTCCATACAGGGGTCACTTACTTTTTTGGTAAAGTCCCGTAATTCACCCCTTTAGAAGTGCTCTGCAGGCATGTCCCCCACCGACAGTCATACTTTGGGTCCCGGAGGAAGGTACATAAGCCTGCCCCACAATTCACATATGCATTTTCTTCAACTCCACATCACCAACGTCCCCCGGGGACGCACAGCTCTCACGTCATCAGGACGTGACAGCTGCATACAATCTTCAGCACTGCACTCAGGGGACATGTGACTCCACGTCACTAGTATGTGGGTGACGTGGAGTTGAGGAAAATGCATATGCAAATTAGGGGGCCGGAACCAAAAGTATGACTGCCGGCGGGGGACACGCCTGCAGAGCACATTTAAAAGGGGTGAATTACAGGACTTTACCGAACAAAAACTCGGCGGCAACCCAACAAAAAAATTTAAGTCACCCCTGTATGGACCCCTCTTCACCCACACTATAACCCAGTGTATTGGGTTTAGTCTAGGGAATCTTGCTGACAGTTTTCCTTTAAGCAAACAATGAAGGAATGCTCTCTTTAGAGGAGCCCATTCTCTAATAACAGACATCCTGACAAAAAGTGGGTCATCAAAAGTCCAGGTCAAGTGTCTTCAGGATAAATATTACATCATCAGGTTAGGATTACTGTATCTGAGCTGAATATGTGGAGCTGTATTACACATCGTGACACATGCCCGATATGAATGTGTTGGGCAGACAGGGCCTGGCTCTACATGGTTTAATGCTTGCACACCCTAAACCCACTGGTAATCTGTTTCACTAACTACCTCCATGACCCTATGAAGGAGCACATGTAGCATCTGTAAACCTGAGCTGTAAAACTAATTGGGTTGTGTTACTACAATGCCTATTTCCAATAATGTCTACAGAAAGCTCATATAGTCAGAGAAAGTTATGGCCAGCTAGTAGCAACCACAAGAGAAGTGTCACTTTTAAAAAGCAGTTTAATCTGTAGGCATCATGTCATAGAGTAGGAGCTGAGCAGATTGATATATATATATACTTTTGTGGTACTTTTAGTCAAGTTGGTGGTCCTACTCATTGATTGATCTGTGAATGAGTGTGCACATAGAGAGCTTTCAGTCTCTGATTAGGACCACCCACTTGATTACTTCGCCTAGAATGAGCAGAAGCTTACATGGAAAAGAATGCAAATTATCATGGAACTTTTCCAGCAAAAAATAAAAAAATAAAAAATAATAATAATAATAATAATAATAATATATATATATATATATATATATATACTGTATATATTATTATTATTATTATTATTAATAATAATAATAACATTAAAGTAAAGCTGTCAACCTGTTCACCCACACTAAACCCAATATTCTGTGTTATAGTGCGGGTGAACAATCCAATGAGGGGTCACTTACTTAAATATGTCCAGTAGGTCCTGAGATATGTCCCCCAGAAGATCCTCTGCTAAATTCAGTGAATCGCGCACAAGGGCTCCACCCACTCAATTTATATATATATATATATATATATATATATATATATATTGTCTGTGACTCCACATCCTAGTGAAGAGGAGTTACATTCCATACAATGAGACTTGAGTGGGCGGAGCACCTCTCCCCTATATCCTAGTGAAGTGGAGTCACAGACAATAAATATGGAAATAGAGTGGTTGAGCCCCGCCCCCTGTGTGCAATTCATTTAATTCAGCAGAGGATCTTCTGGGGGACATACCTCAGGACCTACTGGACATATTTAAGTAAGTGACCCCTCGTTGGACTCCTGTTCACTAGTTTTTAGCACAAATATTCAAAATGCTAATTTTTACCACGAATATTGGCACTTTGCGAGTTAGCAAATATTTAGAATATAGCGATATATATATTTGTAATGACGAATATTTGTTTTTTGTTTTTTTCACAGTACACATCACAACAATGATATGCATTGTATAAAAAAAGAAGTGATCCTCCCTCCCTGCTTCCAGCTTGTGGTCCAAAGAAGGCTCAAATATTATTTACTGTGTGAGCACGAATATTTTGCATATGCGAATATGCAAATATTTGCAAATATCCACACTTCCAGAGGACACTGATCCCTCCCTTATTTTAGCTTTAGATTGGGTAGGTTAGTTTAGCAGATATGTTCTACCATAGGGTAAAGTGTTAGTTAGTTGAAAGATATAAACACACATGAGATTTAGGACTCCAGCATGAGTCTGAAATTTATAAAAAGGGCGTGCATCCAGGACTGGTAGGGAGACTACTAGTGGTAATTTTTTCTAAGTGGAAAATTTTATAAAAAGAAGCATACTTTTTTAATAAAATGCATTTGGAAAGTTATTCTGCATACATTAATCTATAATATATCAAAAGTTTTTTTTGATGAAAAGTACCCTTTAAAAAACAAATTTTTATGCAAACTGAAAGAAAATGATTCTAGAGTCAATATCTTAATAAAATGTAGTTCTCATATTTAACTATTTAAACTTCTCATTAATTCCAAATAGTATTCACTCAGAATTTGTGAGGAAGATTTAATATTTCTCAAAAGAATCATAGCTCAAAACCTGAGCAGTAAAATACATTCCTTTTCCCATTTTTCTTTCTGAGCTGTCTATTTATTTTATACTGTATGCTGTGCTATGGCTTTGTCATGAGTGTAAAAAGGCTCCCTGCAAAAAGTATTAAGATTGAGAATTGATTCAAACAAGTTCTTTCTATTTATCATCAACACAATGTATTCTCATATAATGTTATTTTATTTTTACAGTCATTATTATGCAGGAGATAATTTTCTATGGTGATGTCATCAACTAGAATAAGAGGAGCAAAGTCATATAATGGTTCAGCAACCCATAGAGCTTGTATCAATACGAACTGTTCTATGTTTAATAAAATACAATGTCTTGTTGATAATTGGTATTTTTTTTTATTTTTTTTTTACAGACAATTTACTATATAGATTCGTTGCTGTCTGTTCCTTCATACTTTTTTCAGATCATTATCTTTTTTAAATGTCTTTAGGTGAAGCTGGTAATGAGGAATGACACCTCTAGGTTTTCTATATTAATGGTTCTATTGTGAAAAGGTCACCTTACCATTTAATTTGTGTGTTCTTTATATCATAAATGCAGACAACCAACTGAATGTAAAATAAAGGACATGAAATTAGTTTTAAAGATAGGAAAGGCATTAACTTTTCACTTTTATATTTTATGGATAGATATGAGATAGATAGATAGATAGATTTGAATGGTAAGCTTTAATCAATAAAGCAAAATGAAATAGTAGTCGTTATATAATAAGTTAATAAAAATGTTTGCTATTGCACTCCTTATGGTAAATAAAAAATCTTTTTTAAGTACTTTAAGTTTTCTATGTTTTATTTGGGATTAAAAAAGCTGCCACTAGGTGGCTCCCTACTTGTCCAAAACACATTTCCCCCCAGCTCTTGCACAGACTTTGGACTCTTGCTGGCCTTGCTGAAGTCCAAAATCAGGAAATAAAAATAAAGACAGGGGGTGGTTTATCCTGATGGGGGCGGTGAAGTGGGAGGATTATAACATTTAACAAGATCATGAGAGGTATTATTTAACCCCTTAAGGACACATGACGTACTGGAACGTCATGTGTCCGCTCCCAATCTATAACGCGGGGCCACGGCATGGCCCCGCATAATAGCGGGTCGGGCCCGGCCTCTAACAATGGCTGGGACCCGTGGCTATTAGCGCGCGGCATTGATCGCGGTGCCGCGCACTATTAACCCTTTATACGCGGCGTTCAAAGTTAGCGGCGGCAAAATCGCGGCATCCCGAACAGCTTACAGGACAGCAGGAGGGTCCTTACCTGCCTCCTCGCTGTCCGATCGCCGAATCCAGGCATGAGCACTTAAGCGGCAGAATCATCGATCACTGGTTTCCTATGAGAAACCAGTGATCAATGTAATAGATCAGTGTGTGCAGTGTTATAGGTCCCTATGGGAGCTATAACACTGCAAAAAAAAGTGAAAAAAAAAGTGAATAAAGATCATTTAACCCCTCCCCTATTAAAAGTTTGAATCACCCCCCTTTTCCCATAAAAAAACACAGTGTAAATAAAAATAAACATATATGGTATCGCCGCATGCGGAAATGTCTGAATTATAAAAATATATTGTTAATTAAACCGCACGGTCAATGGCGTGCACGCAAAAAAATTCCAAAGTCCAAAATAATGCATTTTTGGTCACTTTTTATTATTCATGAAAAAATGAATAAAAAGCGATCAATAAGTCTCATCAATGCAAAAATATTACCGTTACTTCAGATCACAGCACAAAAAATGAGCCCTCATACCGCCCCATACGCGGAAAAATAAAAAAGTTATAGGGGTCAGAAATTACAATTTTAAACGTATTAATTTTCCTGCATGAAGTTATGATTTTTTCCAGAAGTACGACAAAATCAAAACTATAATATTAGGGTATCATTTTAATCGTATTAACCTACAGAATAAAGATAAGGTGTCCTTTTTACCGAAAAATTGACTACGTAGAAACGGAAGCCCCCAAAAGTTACAAAACGGCATTTTTTTAAATTTTTTGTCTCACAATGATTTTTTTTTCCGTTTCACCGTAGATTTTTGGGCAAAATGACTGACGTCATTACAAAGTAGATTTGGTGGCGCAAAAAATAAGCCCTCAGATGGATTTTTAGGTGCAAAATTGAAAGAGTTATGATTTTTTAAAGACAAGGAGAAAAAAACGAAAATGCAAAAACGGAAAAAAAACCCGGTCCTTAAGGGGTTAATCATGTTCTGACTGCACTCTACAACTAATTACAAATTGATGGCAATGGGATTTTTTTTACAGTTATTTGTCACCTGTTTGCACTCATGTGGTTCCTATTTCATTATATACGGATTAGAAGTGGATATATGAAATTTAACATAGAAGTCTATGGCAAACGGATGAGTCTGTAATGTCATCCGTTTGCATCCATTTTTTTAAATCCGTTTTTGATCCGTTATTACTTCTGAGCATGCTCAGAAGAGGTGTGAGCAACCAATAAAGGACGCAAACAGATTAAAAACTGATGCAACAGGATACCACTTCATGACATCCCTTTGCATCAGTTTGCACCTGTTTGTTAGTATGGTCCATTTAGCAGCAATGATGGCAGAATAGCAGGATGGGAGAGAAAGGCCATGTGAACCTAGCCTTACTCTAAAACACTGCTGTCCTTCAGAGAAATTGATAGTTTTACTATTTTTATCGGTATTCAGTTATGGAGGCCTCAGAACATATATCAATAATAGCATAACACACCTTGCAGAGAGCTGGGAAAGAGCAGGTACGGTAAGCTAGGAATGCTTTATACGGTGGCATGCCTGTATTATTAGAGTGGAAGGGACAAAATAATAGCCCTTACCACTCTAAAACACTAGGCTGCTGCTGCTTGTTTTTATAACTGAGTTCAGCATTTTACAGAACTTACATACACGAAATCACACTGATATGCATGGAAATCCTGCATAGCACATAAACGTGATAGTAGTTTATGACACAAGTACCAATTGCGTTATGATCACTGCACATGGCTATGTGTGTTAATGGTGTGACTGGGCCACAACTTCCTTAATAATACTGGCAGTCTGTTTACATTACTATAAATTGGTGCTGCAGAGAAAATGTACTATTATCAAAATGTAACATTTGATGGGATGGGTCTGTAAGAATGTGGGCCTCTGTTATTTTTAGCTTTAGACTAAATTGCTATAAGATGTTTTCTCTATATGTTTAAAACAGTAGCATTAATCCACTTTTATTAATTTTAGGAAAAAAAAGGCCTTACAGATAATCTTAATGATTAATTAATATTCACTTGTTATTTGTCATATATTTGATATAATTCATATAATCCTTAAAGCTGTTTACTTTCAAAAACAGTGCCACATGTTTCCTTGGGTTATACTGTATGTGGTATTACAGCTTCATTCACTTCAATGGAACATACCTGCAATACCGTCTACAAACTGAGGAAAAGGGTGGCACTGTTTCTGAAAGAAAGCAGCTATTCTTTTTAAATCTTGGATAACCCATTTTAAGGTTGGGGGCACCTTTGAATGCATTACTTCATTTAAGCTTTGCACTTTTGGTGCTAAAATAAATAAATACAAAATTCTCATGTTTTCATATATAAGTTATCTGATGTCTTAATTTTAGTGCCTCTCTTGCCTCTCCTAAACAGTTTTTTAGGCTGAGGAATGACTAGATAAAAAGTCTGTCTCCATAGAGATTTTTCTAAATTACGAGGCCTAAAGAAGAGAAGCTTAGCAAAATTTGTAATAAAGACTTATGAGAGAAAATATTTTTCGTACAACAATACATATAATGCAAGAAAAATTAATATGTATTCAAAGGTGTCTATATGTGTCAACATGTTTTATAATTCTTCATACCAACACAATGCACATGGCTGTATAAACAAAATATTTGGACATACACATAAAATGATAAACAGTAACTGACTGTATCTACTACAGCTGTAAAAAAATAAAAATAAAATAAAATAAAAAACATGCTATTCAGTGTATTCATGAGGGAGATGAAGCAGAGCTGTGCTGTGCATTTATAGGACTTTTAAAGTATTATATAAATATTACATAAGCTGTTTCTAAAACAGTCCACAGTAGTAATACCTTCATGTTGATGGGGTCATTTAGGTTCAGTTTTGTCTATAATAGCTGCACACTGATTCCACTTTTTCTGAAGTTTTATGAAAAATGAATGTACAGGCTGACAGCTTTTTCATGTTTAAATTTAGCAGATGTACTAAATCTAAATGTTTCTGTTTAATCCTAGGGCATTACATTATTTAAGGGGGTACTACGGTGGAAAACTATTTTTTTTTCAAATCAACTGGTGCCAAAAAGTTAAACAGATTTGTAAATTACTGCTATTAAAAAATCTTTACCCTTCCAGTACTTCTCAGCCGCTGTATACTACAGAGGAAGTTTAGTTGTTCTTTTCTGTCTGACCACAGTGCTCTCTGCTGTCACCTCAGAGAGCACCGTGGTCAGGCAGAAAAGAACAACTCAACTTCCTCTTTAGTATACAGGAGCTGATAAGTACTGGAAAGATTAAGATTTTTTAATAGAAGTAATTTACAATTCTGCTTAACTTTCTGGCACCAGTTGATATGAAAAAAAAAAAAAAACATTGTTTTCCACCAGAGTACCCCTTTAAGGTCATTACTATAATAAAAGGCTTCTTGAGTTTAGCTCAAAAAAATTGTTTTCCACCGGAGTACCCCTTTAAGGTCATTACTATAATAAAAGACTTCTTGAGTTTGTGGTGTTTTCCAGTGTGACCTAGAGTTATGGCTCTGCAAAAATAGTCTACTGTACTGTATGTGTATGTTGGGAAGTGGAATGTGCATGCATAAACTAGAATTACACAGCTGGGATTAAATTACATTAATATTATAGCGTGCATTTATCAAATATTACTTTCAATATTTTAATACTGTACTGGAAAATAAACCAGGAGATAAACATATAGATCTAATCAGGAAAAAGAGAGGATAAAAACATTACATTGTAGTGGCGTGTAATAGCATTGTACTACTCATGTATACTGACAGAACCCAATTTTGTTGGGAAGCCCCAAAAAAGATGATCTGTCAGCATTCCTTACATGTATATATACTAAGGATGCATTCACATCCTGCTTTGGAGATATGGCTGCCAGATCCAGCTGGAAAATTTGAAAACCAGCAGCTGCAGTATCCCTGCTAGACCCGTGCCTCACCCCATTCATTTGAATGAGCTAGATAGAGTCAGCTAGTTACTACCGTTGGCTAATTTTTGGACCAAATGGGTTTTGCAGTCTACATGGTACAGGTTGCCATGTACAACGCTTTTGTACTATCCCAGTACGCTGGCAACACAGGGATATCCCTCCAGTACCAAGAAGAAGTCCTAAGTTTCCTGATCTTTGGCGACCGGGAAACATCAGGCCGGACTTCCCAAGGGTCTGGAGTTATAGGTGCCAGGATCATCCCCGGCCAGCACTTTCCAGGTGTGATCCCCCCCACTGGAAAGAAGGGACGAACCCAGAAAAAATGCAGAGTGTGTTTCAGGAAGGGGATGTGCAAGGACACCACATACCAATGCGACACTTGCCTAGATAATCCGGGCCTCTGCATAGGCTACTTCAGGGAGTATTACACTTCCATGGAGCACTAAATTTTCCCTTTTCATTTGAATTTTCCATAATTTGACCAATGTACCAAGTCCAGAGTACATTCCAAAATTTAACCCCCATAAAATCACTAAATTGCCCAAAAAAACCTGAAAAAACAAAACAAAACCTGATAAGACCTCTGGGGGTGTTTTTTAAAAAATGGGTCATAGGTCACTGAGTCACTATCATCGGGGACTTTTTTATATTGCCTCAAATGCGCAGCGCTCTCTCTCCACCTGAGCGGGTGCGCATTTGAGGCAACAGGTTAGGGACGGCCACACACATCACATTCCCAGAATGATGACTCAGAGCATAGGGTTTGGGGCGGGCATATTTTTTTTAGTTTTGACTATGCTCTGGGTCCTCATTCTGGGAACATATCCGGTTTTATTGTTTTACTGTACCCCATATTACGGGCCTCTGTACCTCGCCTGTCTACCCCAGTTACGGCCCGTTGTCCCCCATAGTGTTCCCTATTTTAGGGCTCAGTGCTCTCGCCATTAGCGCTCCTTGAGGTGGGGTCCCACATCCTGGCTCCATATAAAGCTCAAGGTCCCTGACTGCACTCCCACTCAAGCAAGACCTGCTGTGCACCCGCCAAGCCTAAATCATCAAAAAATAAGGCTTGTCCTTACTCCAAAGAAATGTATTTACAAATTGTGGGTTGTCTTTTCTGCTATTAACCCTTAAAATGTTAAATTTGGGGGGAAACACACACTTTTGTGATTTTTTTTTTTTTTACATATGCAAAAGTGGTGAAACCCCTGTGGGGTATTAAGGCTTATTTTACCCCTTGTTACATTCCTTAAGGGGTCTAGTTTCCAAAATGGTATGGCATGTGGGGGTATTTTGCTGTCCTGGCACCATAGGGCTTCCTAAATGCGACATGTCCCCCCCCATTTCAGCAAAGTTTTTCAAATGTGACTCCTTCTCTTCTGAGCATTGTGGCGCTCCTGCAGTGCACTTGACGTTCACACATGGGGTATTTCCATATTCAGAAGAGATGGGGTTACAAATTTTGGGGGGTCTTTTCTACTATTAACCCTTGCAAAAATGTGAAATTTGTGAGGAAACCCACATTTTAGTGAAAAAAAAAAATATATTTTTTTACATATGCAAAAGTCGTGAAATCCCTGTGGGGTATTAAGGTTCACTTTACCACTTGTTACGTTCCCCAAGGGGTCTAGTTTCCAAAATATAATGCCATGTGTTTTTTTTTTTTTTTTGCTGTCCTGGCTCCATAGGGGCTTCCTAAATGCGGCATGCCCCCAGAGCAAAATTTGCTTCCAAAAAGCCAAATGTGACTACTCCTCTTCTGAGACCTGTAGTGCGTCAGCAGAGCACTTTTCATCCCCATATGGGGTGTTTTCTGAATCGGGACAAATTTGGCTTCAAATTTTGGGGGGTATTTTCTGCTTTAACCCTTTGTAAAAATGTCAAATTTTTGGGAAACCATGCATTTTCGGTAACATTTATTTTATTTTTTTTACATATGCAAAAGTCATGAAACCCTTGTGGGGTATTAAGGTTCACTTTACCCCTTGTTACGTTCCCCAAGGGGTCTAGTTTCCAAAATATAATGCCATGTGGGTTTTTCTTTGCTGTCCTGGCACCATAGGGGCTTCCTAAATGCGACATGCCCCCAGAGCAAAATTTGCTTCCAAAAAGCCAAATGTGACTTCTCCTCTTCTGAGACCTGTAGTGTGCCAGCAGAGCACTTATCCCCCCTACATGGGGTGTTTTCTGAATTGGGAGAAATTGGGCATCAGATTTTGGGGGGTATTTTCTGCTTTAACCCTTTGTAAAATTGTAAAATTTTTGGGAAAACAAGCATTTTCGGTAACATTTTTTTTTTTTTTTTACATATGCAAAAGTCGTGAAACCCCTGTGGGGTATTAAGGTTCACTTTACCCCTTGTTACGTTCCCCAAGGGGTCTAGTTTCCAAAATGGTATGCCATGTGTTTTTTTTTTTTTTTTTGCTGTTTTGGCACCCTTGTGACATGCCCCCCAAAAACCATTTCAGAAAAATGTTCTCTCCAAAATCCCCTTGTCGCTCCTTCCCTTCTGAGCCCTCTACTTAATTTACACAGACATATGAGGTATGTGCTTACTTGAGAGAAATTGGGCTACAAATACCAGTAAAAATGTTCTCCTTTTACCCCTTGCAAAAATTCAAAAATTGGGTCTACAAGAATATGCGAGTGTAAAAAATGAAGATTTTGAGTTTTCTCCTTCACTTTGCTGCTATTCCTGTGAAACACCTAAACGGTTAAAACACTTACTGAATGTCATTTTGAATATTTGGGGGGTGTAGTTTTCATAATGGGGTCATTTATGGGGTATTTCTAATATGAAGACCCTTCAAATCCACTTCAAAACTGAACTGGTCACTGAAAAATAGTGAGTTTGAAAATTTTGTGAAAAATTTGAAAATTGCTGCTGAACTTTGAAGCCCTCTTGTGTTTTCCAAAAGTAGAAACTCATCAATTTTATGATGCAAACATAAAGTAGATATATTGTATATGTGATTCAAACATTTTTTTCTTTTAAATATCAATTTTCCTTACAAGCAGAGAGCTTCAAAGTTAGAAAAATGCAAAATTTTCATTTTTTTTCATCAAATTTTGGGATTTTTCACCATGAAAGGATGCAAGTTGCCACAAAATTCTATGTTAAAGTAGAATATGTCACGTAAAAATAATCTCCGAATCAGAATGATAACTAAAAGCATTCCAGAGTTATTAATGTTTAAAGTGACAGTGGTGCAAAAAACACTCTGGTCCTAAGGTGTAAAATGGCCTGGTCCTTAAGGAGTTAAAACTGTACATTGCAGTGATCCTAAGATCTTCCAGAGACCAGTTAATATACTTAAATGTCTTCAGTAACACAGCCACTATAAGACTCACTATTAACAACAGGGAAATATCCTTTTTTAGATTTTCCTTTTGAGACCTTTTGTGCACTGATGTGAATATACCTCCACCAAAAGAATATTGCAACTCTTTTAATTTAACCTCTCTTTACCCTCCTTTCTCGATCTGAGGATCAGAAGGGATGTTCTTCAATTATTCATTGAGGAACCATATCAGTCCCGGTTCAGTTGAACATCCATTAGAAGGAACCTTTCTATACTCTGAAATGCTGTTCTATTTCAAAAGAATCATAGTTGAAAATCATAGTATACAGTCAAGAACTCCTCTGGTGCTGCTCCCCACGTAACTGGGCTTGACTGACATGTCCCTCTCTATGTATATATAGGGTAAGACCTTTAGGTAAGTCCAGCAAGGCAGAACAGAACAGTGAACAGAAGCAGAAAACCTCCTCCTTAACTGTTTACCTGTTTCCTGGCTTATCTTTTAAACTATGAATTATTTAAAGCTATGAATGAAATTTAGAACTGTCCATTATTATTCATGTTCTAAAACCTTATATTATCCTATTGGGCATATTGGCCCTGATTAACTATTGCAAACCCGACATGTTTTGTCGGGTTGTGCTCCAGAATTTATGCCAGTATTCTGTCTTATTGCACCAGAATTCTGTCTATGCCAGAATTCTGTCTGCGCCAGAAATGAAAAACCCGACCAACTCCCCCTTTTACTGAGAAAACCTGAAAAAAGGGGTTTGCCTGTCTAAAAAAGGGAGCGTGGTCACAGAAAAGGGGCGTGTTCCCAACATTTTCACAAAAACCCTACATATTTGCTATTGTTTCCATAGAAAATATGATGGATTTGAGCTGAGGAAAACTCTACAGATCAGAGCATGTGTAGAAGTGCAAAATGTAGGGAAAGCTTAGTAAATACTGTGGAAATAAAATTGTAGGGAATTTAAACTTACAAAGAAACCTACACAACCCTTTTAGTAAATCAGGGATATTGGGTCAAATTTACCACAGCAATGGTGTGCAGATTGTGCAATTTGCAGCAATAAGCTGGCTTGCATTAAGTCTGGAGATGTACCAGATTTGCAGTATCAGAAAGCATAAGCCACTTTAATAAATTTGATGTCATTTAACCCCTTGATGACTGTTTGCATATATATATATATATATATATATATACTGTATGCATATATATATATATATATATATATATATATATATATATATTTATATGTATCAGCCGTGCGGCAGGTCTATGAAGCCAACTCATACCCATTTGGTTTGGCACCCATTGCTAATGCTGGACATCACCAACGCTGCGATCAAAGTTAATTGTGGCATCTAAAATGGTTAAAATCCAGTGACAGTAGCTCAGTGAAGCTGTAGACACCTGCAGCAAAATCATGGGGTCCTGATCAGCTGAGAGGACAGGGGTAGGGTCCCTTATTCCTGTTCGATCAGCGCTCCAATAGTGCACGCAGCCTCAGCAGCTTGTAATAATGGAGCGACAATAACAGGCATCACTATTAGAATCACTGCCACAGCGTCTGGATGTGGCAGATTTTTTATGTACATTTAATTTAATTTAATTTAAATTTATTTTAATTTTCTAATTACCCATCCTGGTAAGCATCAAGCTGGTGGTCCGCTGTGAGGCAAGCTACCACCTGTTCCAGCCCCTGCCTCTCAGTGCACCCCCATACTCTGAGTGTCCACTTGAAGAGGGAGGGACTGCAGTACCAGAAACTTGGACAGGAGCACATTCAGCTTCTGTTCCATTGGGTAAGTGGGAGCATAAAGCTAGAAGTGGCTGCAGTGAAATAGCTCGTACTTGTATCTTAAAATCGAGCTGGCAGTCCTCCACCAGGTGAGATACCACCTGTTCCAGCCCCTGCCTCTCAGCGCCCCCCTTACTATGAAAGTGCGAATGTTTCATTTAATCAGTTATGGTTCATTTTTATCGCTCCAAACTGTTTAATTGGATTCTTGTGAAAATTCCACAGGTAAAATGACGTTGACAACCATAGGGCCTCAGTCTTGAAAAGATTACATAGATTTTTTTAAATTAGGATTTATATTAGATTCCCAAATTTAATGTCCGGGGGTTTACTTTGAACTAATACTGTATGACCACAAAACCCCAACTAGAAAGGAGTCAAATGGCGGCACAATGACAGAGACTAGAGGTGGCAGCAGCATGAGGAAACCATAATCTGTCAAAATGACACAGCCTGGAATTGGCAGCAGCAAGAGGAGACACTATAGTGCCTGAATGACACAGCCTGGAGTTGGCGGCAGCATGAGGAGACCTCACAATCCCTAAGATTAAAAGATGAGTTTTAACATTTTAATTGAAGAGTTATGGTAGCTAGTGCTACCATAATTTTTTTTAGGTAATTTCCAAGGCCCAGCAGCATCAGTAAACCCTATAGGGGCTAAATGACACAGAATGGAACTTGTGGCAGCATGAGGAGACAATAGGGCTTCACAATTCCTAAGATTAAAAGATGAATTTTCTAATTTAAATTGAAGATTTATTAGGTATTAGGGGGGATAGCACTTTGGAATTAATTGAAGGGGGAAGATGTATGCACAGGGGAAAAATCCCCACCTGTAATATGTTTTATAAAGTATGGAGATTCACAAGACGTTTATTAGGGTTTAAGGGTAGTATGCACTACACACTAATGTGGGGTAATGGAAATTTTTCAGAAATGATGAAACTAAAGGAATATGTTAACTGGGAAAGAAATGGGGTTATTAGAGTTAAAGATTTTGTGATAGAAAGCACGCTAAAAGAGTGGAAAACATTCAATAGGGAATTTAGTTTTAGTCAGAGCGAATACTTTTCATACTTACAAATCAAAAGCGCTTTTGAGAAGGAGAAGAACAACCCTAGATGGGCAATAAATAGACATGAGTTAATTGACTATATGTTTGGGCTTCGGTCCTCCTCGACAAAGGTATTAGAAAACTTATATAAGGGCCTAGTTCGATTTTCCGTAGAAAAATTTCCTCCAAAGAGTAGGGATAAATGGAAGCAAGTAGTAGGTCAGATTGATGGGGAAGAATGGAGGGAAGTATTCATAAATATTTCCCAATCATCTCTCAATATGAACCATAAAACCTCTATGATAAAGCTGATACATAGGATCCCATATACACCGGGGTTCTTGTATAAGATAGGAAAAAGACTTGACTCTAAATGCCCGAAATGTAATATGGAAGGTGCGGATTTGTCACATATGGTGTGGAGCTGCCCAAAACTGCTTTCCTTTTGGACATGGGTATACAATATGGTAGAAACGAAATTATGTACTAAGATAAGCTTTGATATTAAAACAGCCATTCTAGGGATAGGACTTAGGATGCAGTGCAAGAACAGTGTTCTGATAAAGGCTTTCGGATTAGCTAGAATAATTATTCTTAGGAGATGGTTTGCTCCCCAGGGCCCATGTTGGGTTGAGTGGCAGAGGGAAGTTCAACAAATGAGAAGATTTGAAGCTATTTACTATCAGGGAAAAAAGATAGGTCAAAAAGTTGAAAACGAGTGGAAGAAATGGGAGGAGGCATCCTAGCTGGTAGTGGGTGGGGGGATAGGGGTGTGGGTGGGATTATTTATATTGTGTAAAGCAAATTTTGAAATGCAATATTGTAATTTTGTAATTTGAAAAAAAAAAAAAAAAGAAGATTTATGGTAGCTAGTGCTACCATAAAAAAATGTAGGTAATGTCCCAGGCCCAGCAGCATCACTAAATAAAAAAAATATAGAGGCTAAATGACACAGCCTGGAGCTCGCAGCAGCATGAGGAGACAATAGGGCTTCACAATCCCTAAGACTAAAAGATGCATTTGTGTAATTTCAATTGAAGATTAATGGTAGCAAGTGCTACCATAATGTTTTTTTAAGTAATGTCCCAGGCCCAGCAGCATCAGTAAACCATATAGTGGCTGAATGACACAGCCTGGAGCTGGTGGCAGCATGAGTAGAACATATAGTGGTTAAATGGCACAGCCTAGAGTTGGCGGCAGCATGAGTGGAACATATAGTGGCTGAATGGCAAAGCCTAGAGTTGGCGGCAGCATGGGTAGAACATATAGTGGCTGAATTGCATAGCCTGGAGCTGGGGGCAGTTGAGGAGACCATATAACGGCTGAATGGCACAGCCTGGAGATGACGGCAGATGAGGTGTCCATATAGTGGCTGAATGGCACAGCCTGGAGTTGGTGGCAGCATGAGTAGAACATATAGTGGCTGAATGGCACAGCCTGGAGTTGGCGGCAGCATGAGTAGAACATATAGTGGCTGAATGGCACAGCCTGGAGTTGGCGGCAGGTGAGGAGACAATATAGTGGCTGAATGGCACAGCCTGGAGATAGCGGCAGCATGAGTAGAACATATAGTGGTTAAATGGCGCAGCCTGGAGTTGGTGGCAGATGAGGAGACCATATAGTGGCTGAATGGCACAGCCTGGAGTTTGCGGCAGCATAAGTAGAGCACATAGTGGCTGAATGGCACAGCCTGAAGTTGGAGGCAACATGAGTAGAACATAAAGTGGCTGAATGGCACAGCCTGGTGTTGGCAGCAGATGAGGAGACCATATAGTGGCTGAATGGCACAGCCTGGAGTTGGCGGCAGATGAGGAGACCATAAAGTAGCTGAATGGCACAGCCTGGAGTTGGTGGCAGCATGAGTAGGAAATGTAGTGGCTGAATGGCACAGCGTGGAGTTGGGGGCAGATAAGGAGACCATATAGTGGCGGAATGGCACAGCCTGGAGTTGGCAGCAGATGAAGAAACCATATAGGGGCTAAATGGCACAGCCTGGAGTTGGCAGAAGCATGAGGAGACCATATAATGGCTGAATGGCACAGTCTGGAGTTGGCAGAAGCATGAGGAGACCATATGGTGGTAGAATGAGACAGCCTGGCGGTGGCAGCAGCAGCATAAGGAGTCCTGAAAGTGACATAGTGGTGCGGTGGGTGGCAATACCAGTAAGTGGGTAAAAAATGGACTGATGCGGAGGAATGTTTGTAACTGAGGAGCAGCACCTTAAATCTGTTTGGCACTATCCATATTTGTGAAGTGTTGGTGTGGCCCCATTTTCAATCTAATCTGATGCATCAGGCATTGGTGGGTGGAAATCCTGGCTGATCCATGCCTATTTCATCTTCACAAAGATCAGTCTCTCCACATTCTTCGTGGACAGACGAGTTCTCCTTGGGGTGACTATGGCCCCCACCGCACTAAATACCCGCTCTGATGGCAAACTACTGGCCAGGCAGGACAGCTTTTCCAGGGAAAACTCTGCTAGTTGAGGCCACAAATCAAGTTTGGCTGCCCAGAAGTTCAATAGATGTTCAAGGTGTGTTGGCATGGGCATGTCAAGGTATGCCACCACCTGCTGGTTCAGGTCCTGCTCCAGGTCTACCTGCTGCTGATGAGTTGCTTCACTATACGGGTGAAGAAAGCTACTCATCAGCGACTGTAGACTAATGGCCATGGCCATTGAAAGGTGAGCGCAGAGGGCACCCCGAATCAGACCTGCGAGAGGATGGACGATGGCGCCGATAGACATCTGCCAACTGACTATATATGATGTCTTTGTAGTAGGTCAGTTTGTCCTCCCTCTCAGTGGGTATAAAAAAGGCCCCAAATTTGTGGTGGTAGCAAGGGTCCAATAAGGTGGAGAGCCAGAAGTCATCCCTTTGCCGAATGGTGACAATTCGGCACTCACTATGAAAGCAAGTGAGCATGCATCGTGCCATTTGGGCAAGTAACTCAGAGGGACTCCCTGCCTCCTTCTCCACTGCATACTGCCACTGTGTGTTTGGGTCCTGTGTCTCGCCTTCCTCATAACCCTCTAGCTCCCCTGTCTGCTCCTCCTCTCCTGTCAGATGACTACAAAAACCACCCATTTCGTGAAACCTAAACTGTGCTCCACTGTACCCCTCCCCCCTCCTCCTCCAGTTCAGCCCCCACAGGGCTCATGTGGCCATGAGATGTAGGTGCCATGTCTTCTTTGCCCTGACCAGCCCTCATTTCCAACAATTGTTGTAGGAAATGAAGCAGTGGAATGATGTCATTCCTCAAAGGGCCTGAGCAAACGGAAGCTGTCACACCTGAGCTGCCAATGGTTGACATTAAAGATACACAGGGGAGTACCCCTATCCGCTTGGATCTTCAAGAAATCGGTGATGGCTTTTCTCTGTTCGTATAGTCTGTCCATCATATGGAGAGTGGAATTCCAATGTTTGTTTGCAAATCAGACTATGTTGGGGGATACTGTTCTGATGCTGCAGCTCAAGGAGGGTGTGCTTTGCCGTGTACGAGTGGCTGAAGTGCATGCAAAGTTTCCTTCCAATTGTTAGGATGTCTTGAACATGGTTGAGGAACACTTCAGGAACCGCTTGACAACCAGATTGAACATGTGTGCCTTGCAGGGTGCATGGCTCAGCCTTCCTTGTCGCAGCGCCGACAAGATGTTTTTCCCATTGTCAGTCACCATGGTTCTCATTTCCAATTTTTGTAGAGTACGCCATGCTCTGATTTCTTTATGAATGACTTTTAGCAGTTCCTCCCCTGTGTGACTCCATTCGCCAAGGCAAACCATGTGAAGAAAAGTGTGACACCGCCGTGCTCTGCACACATGGTATGCTGAAGGGGCACTGAGACTTGTCTGTGCAGTGGAGGATGAGGAGGCGGAGTCGCACACTGTCACTGGACCAACGGCCTGAGAGCATGTAGGAGGAAGTGGCGTGACCTGTCCAAGTTGGTGTTGTGGCTGTGCAGGCACTTCATTCACCCAGTGGGCCATAAAGGATATGTTTTGCCCTGACAGTAGTTACAGCTCCAGATGTCGGCGCTGCCGTACACTTTGGTAAACACCGACAGGCTCAAGGACTGGCCCATCTTCTCTTTCACAAAATTGTGTTGGGCTGGAACTACCTTCTTCGCAAAGAAATGCCAGCTTGGGAGTCTCCACCTCGGCTCGGCACAAGCCATCAGTTCTCTGAAAGGTGCAGAGTCCACCACTTGAAAAGGGAGGGACTGCAGCACTAACAACTTGGACTGGAGCACATTCAGCTTCTGCCCCAATGGATGATTGGGTGCATACTGTTTTCTCTTGGACATGGCTTCGCCGATGGATTGTTGGCGGAATGACTGTCAAAAATTAGAAGGAGCCGGAGCATCTGGAGCGACAGAAGGAGGGTATGACACACAGGTCCCTTCGGCTGAGGTGGTGGAGCCTTGGCTGGCTGAAAGAGGGAGCGGCATGCCACTGGGTAATGCAGCAGGCTGGACCACTACATCAGAGCCACGGTTCTTCCAGGCCGCTTTATGGTGGCGAAGCATATGTTGACGCAGGGCTGTGCTGCCAACATTGGGACCCTTGCCACGCTTCACCCTCTGCCAACACATCTTGCATGTGGCTATGTTAACCTCCTCCGGATGCTTGATGAAAAATTGCCACACCGCCGAGTAGCTGATTTTCCCACCAACTGTCCACACTGATTGACTGCTACTGCCACCGTCTCCAGGAACCCTTGTTCCACTACCTCCCGGGAAGGTAGGCTGCCGCGAGGCAGGTGGTATCCCCCGGGTTTGTTTGGCTCGAGAATTTCCACTTGTGCCACCATGCCAAACATGCTACCACCTTGCTAGCTCAGCTGCTGCCTCACGGGCAATCTGCAAGCCTCTTCTCATGGTGATGATGAAGCCCCTTCTGCACCCGGCTCCCAATTGCAATTGGCTTCATCATCATCAGCAAGTGTCTGAACATGTCCTCCTCATGTTCCTCAACAGTGTCTGCTTCAGGACCCTGAATGCTGGCAACACCACCTCCCACTTCACTCTCCTCATCACTACTTGCTCACCTAGCGGAGGAAGCGGCGGATGTCTCCTCCACTTCTTGGCTGAGTAGTAGCTGCTGACTGTCCTCTATTAGATCATCCTCACTGAATAGTGGAGCTGAACCCACAGCATAAGATATTTCTTTAGGGGAGGGAACAGCATAGGACAGAGGCAATTGGAGGACAGGGACTTCTCCCCGTCCATGCCAACTGAGGGTTGGGTCTGAGGAACCCACCAACTGTGGACTGGGGGTATCAGATGTCACTTGTGATGAAGTGGATGACTGTGTTAACCAATCAAAGACGGCAGATGGGTTGCTGGTTGATACACGACCGCTAGCTGATACCGGGAGATCAGGCCTCTCGCTGTCACTCCTGCTGCCATTCGCTCCTAGTATGCTGCGACCTTTGCCTGCGCCTGATAATGGCCTCAGCCATTCCTCTGTGCATGTCCTGGCAGTTCTCTACCTGACATTTTTAGTGCGTATATGAGGGGAGTACAATATGCTTCACTACTCTTAAAACAGTATTTGTCTAGAACAGCAGGTGTGTACTTGTGGCTGTCCTTTCACACTATCTAGGCTCTTGAGAGTTTAACAGGTACAAAATAGTACACTATTTAGATGTAGGTATGTGGTCTGCTCTTATGAGGGCAGGAAAATGCACTACAGTACGCTTAAAAATTTATTGGAGTAAAACACCAGCCAGGTATGACTTTTGCCTGGCCTTTCACAGTATCTAGGCCCTTGACAGAATAACAGGTACCAAATAGTACACTACCTAGATGTACGTATGTGGTATGAGGGTAGAAAAATGCGCTTAAAAAACATATTTTTGCACACCAGCAGTACACAACAGTGCTGCAGCACACAGTCACTGTATACTAAACCCAAAATTGCACTCTCTCAAAGACTATTAGTACTGCTGGTTATTACACCGTCTACAGACTAGTATAATATGCAGATCATTTGTTGTTGAACAAAGACACAGAATTGCGCAGAAAAATTATTCCTCCATCCACTGCTAAGGTTTTTCCAGCTGAACCAGCTTGTTCAGATGTATGAGGCAACACACAGCTCTCTGCCCCTCTCTGTAATAAAATGCTGAAGAAAGTGACTGGGAGGTTAATGGCTGCAGTAAAAATAATTTTTAGTGAAAAACGCACTGCTCTCTGTTCACCAGAACGCTGACGTGACTAGGAGGGTAATTACTACTGGAAAAAGCTTTTCTGTGTAACACACAAATCGCTGTCAGTCCTATCTCTCTGCAGTGAAAAGATGAAGTGACTGGCCAGAATATGGCTGCCGATTATATAGGGCTGTGACATCACAGGGTTGACTGGCTGCTGATACGCTGCATCCTGCATGTGATTCAGGGTCATCCCGCCTACCCTTGTTCCTGCCTTCCCAGGATTCCTTGCCCCATGTCCTTATATATGGTCCACCATTTTAGATGCCCTGGAATCTGGACCGCACTAAATGGAGTTTAATGAAGTGATTCGACCTATAGAATAGCGACGATATTCACATTCGTTGTGATTTGAATTTTTCATGAAATTTGTAACGAATCTGGATTCATTCATTCGATTCAGTAATCAAAAATTCCCATAAAGACAAAAAAGATACCGATAAAAAACTACAGATCATGGCACAAAATATGATTCCTTATTTATTCTCGTATATGGAAGAATAAAAGAGTTATAGGGGTAAGAAGAGGACAATTTTAAGCATACTTATTTTACCAAATTGTATTAACTTGCAGAATATAACTAACCTGCCATTTTTACCACAAAATCTACAGTGAAACGAAAAAAAAAAACAAAAAAACATATCTGTAGGGAGAAATTGAAAAATGGATTTGTTTCAAATTTCTCTGATAAAATGAAAGCTGAACTGTGATTGGTTGATATGTATCTGAGACAAAAATCTTTCTTATAGTGAAGTATTTTTTCTTCTATTAGAGTAACTTGTGACAAACAGGGGTCACTCAAATGACATTTGGTAAAGTACATTGTTTTGTGTAGTTATTTTATATTTTAGGTGATAGATTAGATAATTTGAATATGTACTCCCTGACCCCCTTTCCCCAAACATTTACAGATCAAGACAGCCTGAATGACAGCTCCACTGAGCGATCTGCACCCCCTCATCATATATGCAGGTGTCTGATCAGTTTCCAAGTCAGCTGGAGTCTCGCTGAGTTTCGGCTCAGTCAGACTCTATTAGCAGGGCACCAATCACACTGGAAAATGCTATGAAATAGCGTAGGATTCTCCGGTATTAGCAGTCTAATATATGCTTGTAATAGTCCTCCATTCTACCATCGCAATATTTACCATTACAATATTGATATGTTAAAGGGAAATCGGTATCAATCATCACAGTAGGTGCTGTCTGATTATACAAAATTTCTATTACAGTCTATTAAAGTCAAATTTCTATTGCAATTGTGTCCACTGTCTTCCTTTTCAAAACAAATTCAATTGGGATATTTACACATAGCAATCGCTAAATGTGTTCAAGTCTGAGTTGAATAAAGTCATAATAATAAATGTATAAAAGTATCTGAGGGTTCTACTGGCCCTGACTTCATAGAGCAGATTTTTTTCAGATATAATCTGATAAAAAATAGGTTAACATGCATCACTGGATGCTTTATTAGATATTGCCCTATAGACCCA
This sequence comes from Hyla sarda, assembly GCF_029499605.1. NCBI lineage: Eukaryota > Metazoa > Chordata > Amphibia > Anura > Hylidae > Hyla > Hyla sarda. Next base: position 374,270,216 of record NC_079190.1, on the reverse strand, counting down.
TTGCTTCAGTTAGGTATGCCCATAATGCAGCTCTTCACAGAAGTACTCTGTGTGCCTGCATGGGCTTCATGCGCATGGGAAGGCTATCATGTGCATGAGGCCTAAGGTTAAAGTGTTATAGGTCAGCTTTACATGTTTTTTTATTAGTTAAAATCTAATGTCAATCCTAATGGGAGAAGTATAATAGTTATGCTAGGTTTCCAGGCAGGTTTTTTTTGGTGTTTTTTTATATCTACCACTGCAGTTTTAGAGCCAAAGTCAGAAGTGGATTCAGTAGGAATCCAGTAAGTCAGTAGGCATTCAGTAAGTCCTTCCTTTATATTTCCCATACCTTTTGAATACACTTCTGTCTTTTGAATGACTAAGAACGCTCTGCGTTTGAAATGCATAACTTCCTGTGTTTCTGTGTCTGTCTTTATCGAATAAAGTGGATTTGATTTGCACCAAGAGCTGGATTCTTCTTTTCGTTTTCTATGTGCTTTGGTGTTGCCCAGCACCTGGATCCATGCTCCATCTGCCCGGGCAGGGTGAGCTGGTTGTGCTTTTTCTGTGTTACATTTCTGGCTTTGGCTCAAAAACTGCAGTGGCAGTTTTATAAAAAAACACCAGAAAAAACCTGTGTGGAAACCTAGCCTTAGGGCTTATTCCGCTTGGAAAATAGGGTGCAGCGTGTAAGGCTGGGTTTACATATGTCTGGCATCCGGGATAGGTGAACTCACCCTATATCTTGCCACATATGATGCCACATATGATGCCACAACTGATGCAGTATGGCATCTGGCATCCATTGTTTCTGGACAGTGGACAGGGGAACACTGAAAGCTGCATTTCCCTATCCAGTGCCCTCTGCCATGTCCAACTATCCGGCATCAAAATTAAGATGCTGGATGATTGTGAACTGTCCTATTCAAATGAATGGGATAAGTTCCAGCTTCAGTTTCCCTCCAGTGCACGCCGGAGGGAAACTATGGTGGACGTTGGATATATGTAAACCCAGCCTAAGATATTTGGACCAGCATCAACTTTAAAGCAATTTAGAGCAATAGACATGTGTCAAGAATAGGCACAGTCACTAAGGTGCAAGCAAGAGTAAAATATTTCATGCACACAAAAATGGCCAAAAAATTTGAGTAGATAAAAAGAATAATACAATTATTGGTTCTTAACATGGTTGGAATTTATAGATAGTGAAAGATCCCTGCAGATATCAGTTCCTCTCCCCTAAGGTTTAGCTTTCTTAGTCCACCGTTACCACAAGAATTTTTAGCTTATGCATGTTATGGATTCCTACAGCTATTGATCTTGACATGATAGGGTGTTTAGACATGCATAGACATGCCCTTACATGTCCAAACCCTACTTGTACTCATGAGTATTTTGCTATGCCCATTCAGAAACACAAGTTTCTAGAGATAAGTGAATCGAAGCTGATAAACAAGAATTTGTTACCAATTTCATAAAGTATTCGATTCACAATAAATGCGAATATCACCGCCATTCTATGACGTGAATCGCTTCATTAAACTCTGTTTCCTGCGGTCCAAGCTCCAGGGCATCTAAAATGGCGAATCCACATGTCAGGACATTGGGAAAGGGGAAGGCGGGAAGGGAAGTAGGCGGGATGACCCTGAAACACATGCAGGATGCAGCCTATCAGCAACCAGTCACCCTTGTGATGTCACAGCCCTATATAATCGGCAGCCATTTTGCATCTCATCATATCATTTGTTACACTGCATACAGATAGGACAGACATCGCTGTGTGTGGTACACCGAAAAGCTCATTCCAGCAGCGTTTCACATCATAGTCACATCAGCGTTCTGGTTGACAGAGAGCAGTTTTTTTTTTTCACTGAAAAGGATTTTTACTACATTAACCTCCCAGTTACTTTCTTCAGCATTGTATTACAGAGAGGGGCAGATAGCTGTGTGTTGCCTCATACATTTCAACAAGCTGCCTCAACTTCATAAACCTTAGCAGAGGAGGCAGGAATAATTTTTCAGCTGCTGGTTATACTAGTTGGTAGATGGTATAACACCCAGCAGTCCATTCCTAATAGTCCATGACAGAGTGAAATTTTGTGTTTAGAACACAGCTTTTTGTGCTGCAGCACTGTTGTGTTCTGCTGGTGTTGTACAAAAATATGTTTTTTTTTAAGCATACTGTACTGTATTTTTCTGCCCTCATAAGTGCATACCACATACCTACATCTAAGTGGTGTACTATTTTGTGCCTGTTAATCTGTCAAGGGCCTAAATACTGTGAAAGGACAGCCAAAAGTAATCACGGCTGGTGTTTTACTCCAATACGTTTATTAAGCGTGCAGTAGCACATTTTTCTGCCCTCATAAGTGCATACCACATACCTACATTTAAGTGGTGTACTATTTTGTACCTGTTAATCTATCATGGGCCTACATCCTGTGAAAGGACAGCCAAAAGTAATCACCGGCTGGTATTTTACTGTAATACGTTTATGAAGCGTACAGTAGCACATTTTTCTGCATTCATTTCCCGCAAAAGTTGAAATTCTGGAGCCAAACAAGCCCAGGGGAGACCACCTGCTTTGCGGCGGCCTACCTTCCCGGGAGGTAGTGGAACAGGGGTTCCTGGAGACGGCGGCAGTAGCAGTCGATTAGTGCGAACTGTTGGTGGGAAAATCAGCTACTCGGCAGTGTGCCAGTTTTTCATCAAACATCCGGAGGAGGTTCCTACAGCCACATGCAAGATATGTCAGCAGAAGGTGAAGCGTGGCCATGGTCCCAATGTTGGCACCACGGCCCTGCGGCAACATATGCTTCTCCACTATAAAGCGGCCTGGGACAATCGTGGCTCCGATGCTGTGGTCCAGCCTGCTGCATCACCCAGTGACACCCAGTCCCTCTTTCAGCCAGCCAAGGCTCCACCACCTCAGCCGAAGGGAGCTGTGTGTAATACCCTCCTTCTGTCGCTCCAGATGCTTCTGCTCCTCCTACTTTTAGTCTGCCAATAATCCATCGGCGAAGCTATGTCCAAGAGACAACAGTATGCGCCCACTAATCCAACGGCACAGAAGCTGAATGTGCTCTTATCCAAGTTGCTGGTGCTGCAGACCCTCCCTTTTCAAGTGGTGGACTCTGCACCTTTCAGAGAACTGATGGCTTGTGCCAAGCCGAGGTGGAGAGTGCCAAGCCGTCATTTCAATAAGAAGAAGGCAGTACCAGACCTGCACAATTTTGTGGAAGAGAAGGTGGGCCAGTCCTTGACCCTGTCGGTGTGTACAAAAGTGCATGACAGCGCCAACGTCTGGGGCTGTAACTATGGTCAGGGACAATACATGTCCTTTACGGCTCACTGGGTAAATGTGGTTCCTGCCCCGCCCCAACACCAACTTGGACAGATCACGTCGCTTTCTCCTCCATGATCTCAGGCCATTGGTCCTGTGGCAGTGTGCGACTCCGCCTCCTTATCCTCCACCGTGTCCTCAGCCTCCACTGACCAGACAAGTCTCAGTGGCCATTCAGCATACCATGTTTGCAGGGCACAGAGGTGTCACGCTGTTCTTCACATGGTTTGCCTTGGTGAGAAGAGTCACACAGGAGAGGAACTGCTAAAAGTCATTCGTAAAGAAATCGGAGCATGGCTTACTCCACGAAAACTGGAAATTGGAACCATGGTGACTGACAACGGGAAGAACATCTTGCATGAGCTGCGACTGGGAAGGCTGGTCCATTCGCCCTGCATGGCACACGTGTTCTATCTAGTTGTGAAGCAGTTTTTGAAGTGTTCCCCTCATTTGCAAAACATCCTAAAAATGGGAAGGAAACTTTGCATGCACTTCAGCCACTCATACTTCGCAAAGCACAACCTCCTTGAGCTGTAGCATCAGAACGATGTCCTCCAACATAGTGTGATTTGTGACGTTGCCACACGTTGGAATTCCACCCTCCCATATGTTGGACCGACTGTACGAACAGAGAAAAGCCATCACCGATTTCTTGATGATCCAAAGGGATAGGGGTACTCCCCCGTATAACTTCAATGTGAACCAGTGGCAGCTCAAACGTGACACCTTCCATTTGCTCAGGCCCTTTGAGGAAGCCACATTGATAGTAAGTCACCAGGATTACGGGATGAACGACATTATTCCATTGCTTCATTTCTTACAACACGTGTTGGAAACGATAGCTGGTCAGGGCACTGGAGACGTGGCACCTACATCTCCCATGAGCCCTGTGGGGGCTGAACTGGAGGAGGAGAAAGAGGAGGGGAAGGGCACAGTGGAGCACAGTTTAGGTTTTACCAAATGGGTGGTTTTTCTAGTCATCTGACAGGAGAGGAGGAGCAGCCAGAGGAGCTAGAGGGTTATGAGGAAGGCGAGACAGAGGACCCAGACACACTGTGGCAGTGGAGACACACAAATGGCACGATGCATGCTCACTTGCTTGCGTGGTGACAACAGAATTTTCACCATTCGGCAGCGGGATGACTTCTGGATCTCCACCTTATTGGACCCTTGCTACCGTCACAAAATAGGGGCCTTTTGTACACCCACTGAGAGGGAGGACAAACTGACCTGCTAAGGAGGCATCCTATGTAGTCAGATGGCCAATGCATATCGGCACCGTTGTCCATCCTCTTGCAGGTCTGAAACGGGGGGCCCCTTGTGCTTGCCTTCCACTGCCATGGCTGCTGGGGAGGGGTTGGGTCACAGGAGCAGTACCAGCTCCATCATCAGCCGCCTAAGTCTACAGTCGCTGATGAGCACCTTTCTTCACCCACATAGTGAAGAAACTCATCAGCAGCATGTACACCTGGAGCAGGACCTGAACCAGCAGGTGGTGGCATACCTTGACATACCCATGCCAACACACCTTGAAGATCCACTGGACTTTTTAATGTTATATACAGTACAGACCAAAAGTTTGGACACACCTTCTCATTCACAGTTTTCTTTATTTTCATGACTATGAAAATTGTAGATTCCCATTGAAGGCATTAAAACTAAAAATTAACACATGTGGAATTATATACATAACAAAAAAAGTGTGAAACAACTTAAAAAATATCATATTCTAGGTTCTTCAAAGTAGCCACCTTTTGCTTTGATTACTGCTTTGCACACTCTTGGCATTCTCTTGTTGAGCTTCAAGGGGTAGTCACCTGAAATGGCTTTCACTTCACAGGTGTGCTGGTGTGGAGGAGGAGGTGTGATTGTGTATGGGTGCTTTGCTGGTGACACTGTTGGGGATTTATTCAAAATTGAAGGCATACTGAACCAGCATGGCTACCACAGCATCTTGCAGCGGCATGCTATTCCATCCGGTTTGCGTTTAGTTGGACCATCATTTATTTTTCAACAGGACAATGACCCCAAACACACCTCCAGGCTGTGTAAGGGCTATTTGACCAAGAAGGAGAGTGATGCGGTGCTGCGCCAGATGACCTGGCCGCCACAGTCACCGGACCTGAACCCAATCGAGATGGTTTGGGGGTGAGCTGGACTGCAGAGTGAAGGCTGAGCCTCTCTGGGAACTCCTTCAAGACTGTTGGAAGACCATTTCAGGTGACTACCTCTTGAAACTCATCAGGAGAATGCCAAGAGTGTGCAAAGCAGTAATCAAAGCAAAAGGTGGCTAGAACCTAGACTATGACATATTTTCACACTTTTTTTTATTATGTATATAATTCCACATGTGTTAATTCATAGTTTTGATGCCTTCAGTGTGAATCTACAATTTCCATAGTCATGAAAATAAAGAAAACTTTGAATGAGAAGGTGTGTCCAAACTTTTGGTCTGTACTGTATATTATTTTATTGTTAAACCACTACAGTTCCTTTCATCTGCGGTGTTTGTACATTACTATGGGGAAGCGGGGCCCAGCACTCTCTCCACAGTCTTTATTACTGTAACTAGGGATGACCAAACTTTTTGAAAAATTTGATTCAGCCAATTCGACGAATTTTCCAAAAATATTTGTTTTGGTCTGAATTTATTTGCGGCGAATCTCTATTAAAAATGGCTATTTTTGGCCTACAGAGAACCTCAGTAGGGGTGTAGAACACTTTGCCTTTCCGTAACACGCTTAGGGAGTGTGCTGTGTTAGTGATATAATAGTGTTATTCAGTATGACATGCCAATTACAGGCATCGCTATTAGAATCACTGCTGCAGAGCGTCTGGATGTGGCAACAGGGTCAGGAGACAATATGGCGTCACAATGGAAGCGATTAAAGAGATATTTTTATGTCATTTTTATTTTAATTAATTAGAATTTATGTTATTATTTTAAATCCTTTTTTGACGACCTATTCTGATGAGGATCGAGCGGTCTGCTGCGAGGCGAGCTAGCACCTGTTCTAGTCCCTGCCTCTAAGGGCCCCCAAACTCTGAAAGTGTGAATGTTTCATTTAATCAGTTATGGTTCATTGTTATTGCTCCAACTTGTTTCATTGCATTCTTGTGGCAACTCCACAGGTAATATATGACGTCAACGACCATAGGGCCTCAGTCTTGAAATGATGACATTGATTTTTTTAAATTTAAGATTTTTATTAGATTCAAAAGTTTAATGTCCTGGGTGTTTGAAGGATTTTCTTTGAACTAATACAGTATGACCACAAAACCCAATATAACAAGGAGTCACATGGCGGCACAATGACAGAGCCTAGAAGTGACAGCAGCCCGACAAGACCATAGGGCCTCACAATAGAAAAGATTAAAGATATTTTGTAAAATTTTAATTGAAGACTTTAGATTGTAGTTTTAAAAGTTTAATTTAAGGTGCCAACTGCACATATGGTGGCACAATTACACAGCCTGGAGGTGGCAGCAGCATGAAGAGACCACATAGTGGCAGAACAACCCAGCCTGGAGGTGGCAACAGCCTGACGAGACCATAGGGCCTCACAATTGAAAAGATTAAAAATATTTTGGAAAAATGTATTTGAAGATTTAAAATAGATTAAGATTAAGTTTCATTTATTGTGCCAGCAGCATGAGGAGACCATGTTGCCACGGTGTGTCTGTGTCCTCTGTTTCGTCTTCCTCATCACCCTGTAGCTCCACAGCCTGCTACTCTCCTGTCAGAGGACTATAAAAACCACACATTCGCAAAACCTTGCCAGTGCTCCACTGTCCCCCTCCCCCTCCTCCTCCAGTTCAGCCCCACAGGGCTCATGTGGCCTTGAGATGTAGGCACCATGTATCCAGTGCCCTGACCAGCTATAATTTCCAATACGTGTTGTAGTAGATGAAGCAGTGAAACTACGTTGTTCATCCCGTAATCCTGTTGACTAATAATGTGGCTTCCTCAAAGGGCCTGAGCAAACGCCAGGTGTCACGTATGAGCTGCCACTGGTTTACATTGAAGTTACACAGGGGAGTCCCCCAATCTGCTTGGATCATCAAGAAATCGGTGATGGCTTTTCTCTGTTCGTATAGATGGTCCAACATATGGAGGATGGAATTCCAATGTGTGGAAATGTCGCAAATCAGACTCTGTTGGGGGATACCGTACTGATGCTACAGCTCAAGTAGGGTGTGTGTTGCGGTGTATGAGTGGCTGAAGTGCATGCAAAGTGTCCTTCCCATTTAGGATGTCTTGGGCGGTAACACTTCAGGAATCGCTTGACAACCAGATTGAACACATGTGCCATGCAGGGCGCATGGCTTAGGCTTCCTTAAAGCAGCACAGACAAGATATTCTTCCCGTTGTCGGTTCCCATGGTTCCCATTTTCAGTTTTTGTGCAGTAAGCCATGATTCGATTTCTTGCTGAATGACACAGCCTGAAGGAGGTGGAAGCATGAGGAGACCATATAGTGGCAGAATGACCAAGCCTGGAGGTGGCAGCAGCAAGAGGAGACCATAGGGCCTCAAATTGAAAAGATAAAAGATATATTTTAAAATTTTTATTGAAGATTTTAAATATATTAACATAAACATTTTTATGTAATGTGCCAGCAGCATGAGGAGACCACATGGTGGCACAATGACATAGTCTGGAGGTAATTAAGAAAAAAATGACCTTGGCTGCAGGCGCTTAGGATCCCAAAGGAAGTGATCACACTCAGGTCATAAAGTGGCAAAGTGCAGCAACTTTATTTGATGTACAGCAATAAAATAATGATGTGTTTCGGGGTGAAACTACCCCTTCATTAGATTGACTGTAGTACACTGTGTACTACAGTCAATCTGATGAAAGGGTAGTTTCACCCCGAAATGCGTCATTGTTTTATTGCTGTATATCAAATAAAGTTGCTGCACTTTGCCATGTTATGTGTTACCACTTCCTTTGGGATCCTGAGCGCCTGCTGCCAAGGTAATTTTTTTCTCATTTGTATCCAGTTTATCTACAGGACACCATCTGGCTGCACTTGGGACCCTTGGGCTGCACAGATCCACACCATCTTTAATAACCTCATATTGGGTGATATGCATATTTCCTATATGCTAAAGGTGAGCGACTAATTTATAGATCCTGCAACCCCTTCCCGCAAGGGAAAATCCCCCCTCACTCTATCCAGGGTAATGCACGAGGCGCCGCCTTCCGGTCTCTCTCCCCCACTCCCCCCTTTCTACAAATAGCCTGGAGGTGGCAGGAACATAAGGAGACCATATAGTGGCAGAATGACCAGAATGTTCCTCTACATTGGGTACTTCAGAACCCTGAATGCTCGCAATATCACTTACCACACTACTCTCCTCATCACCATTTGCCCCCCTAGCAAAGGAAGCAGGGGGTGTCTCCCCCACTTCTTGGCTGGGCAGTAGCTGTTGACTGTCCTCTAGTAGATCATCCTGACTAAAAAGTGGAGCTGAACCCTCAGCACAGGATACTTCTATGGGGGAGGGGACAGCATAGGACAGAGGCAATTGGAGGACAGTGACTTCTGTTAAGAAATGCCAACTGATGAATGTGTCTGAGCAACCCACCAACTGTTGACTAGGGGTGTCAGATGTCACTTGTGATGAAGTAGATGACCGAGTTAACCAGTCAATGACAGCAGATGGGTTGCTGGTCGAGACACGACCGCTAACTGATACCAGGAGCTCAGGCCTCTCACTGCGACTCCTGCTGCCACTCGCCCCTAGTCTGCTATGACCTCTGCCTGCGCCTGATGAATTTAGGCCTCTGCCACTCCTCTGGGCACATCTTGGCACTTCTCTGCGTGACATACTTAGAGCGTATATGAGGTGAGGACAATACGCTCCACCATGCTTAAAACAGTATTTGTCTAGAACAGCAGGAGGTGTGTACTTTTGGCTGGCCTTTCACAGTAACTAGGCCCTTAGGACTATAATAGGAACAAAATGGTACACCACGTAGATGTACGTGCGAGGTATGCACTTATGAGAGGAGTACAATATGCTCCACTAAGCTTAAAACAGTATTTGTCTAGAACAGCAGCAGGTGTGTACTTTTGGCTTGCCTTTCACAGTGACTAGGCCCTTAAGACTTTAACATTAACAAAATGGTACACCCCCTGTGTACGCACATGTTACACTTAATAGAGGACAATACGCTCCACTACGCAACCTGTATTAGGCACTAATAGCAGGTGATTATGGCTTTCAGTGCTCTGATCACCCTAACTGGCTGACTACTATTAGCTTTTCAGTTGATATACACACAAGTGCTGCTGCACACAGTCGCTGTGTACTACACCCAAAATTGCACTTTCTCTCTCCCTTCCCTATCAGTGCTTCTAGGTTTTATTTTGCCTTTATGTGAATTGCTGCTGTAATACACCCAAAATTGCACTTTCTCTCTCAATCTCTCTCCCTTCCCTTTCAGTGCTTATAGGCTGGATTTGAACTTGAGGTGAATCGCTGCTGTAAAAATGCTTTTCTGTGCAACATACACTGCTCTCTGTCCCTCTCTCTCAGCAATAGAACTCTGAAGCGACTAGCCGCAAGATGGCTGCCAATTATATAGGGCTGTGACATCTCAGCGGTGGCTGGCTGCTGATAGGCTGCATGCTATATGTGATTCAGGGTCATCCCCCCTACCCGTGTTCACGTCTTCCCAGCGTTCCTTGCTTCATGTCCTGACCTCATGTCCTGACATGTGGAGCCTGGACCGCACTAAATGGAGTTCAATGAAGCGATTTGTGCGATCAAATCACAGCGATATTCAGATTAGTTGCGAAGCAAAGCTTTCCTGAATTTCGTAATGAATTTGGATTCTTCAGATTCGATTCACTCATCCCTAATTGTAACCATTACATTTCCTTACTTTTCTTAACGGAGCATTCTCTCATCCTTTTGTTCTCTTTCTTTTTCCTAATACCCATACTTTCCCTTTCTATCTTTCTTTCCTTTTCTTGTTATTTGACCATGTTGCATTAATTCCTTGTATAATCATCACCACCCATCTACACTATATCAATAACCCCCATTGTCAATGCCACCTGTTTTATCATGTAGATACCTAGTATAAGGTACCTAATACAGTGATTGACACATCAGATTTTAATACAACTATTTTAATTATGTATTTGATTCCATTTTATATATTATCAAATTGTTAATCAATTAAACCCTCACATACAGTTAATAGACCTTGAGAACCGATCAAGTTTATTCAAACTCTTTTGTACCTTATATAACTAGGTCTATACCAATTATTAGACATGACCCTAATATATTATTAGGATTTATAAAATATTAAATGTGTAAAGATCCTTTAGACAGCAGCCTCATATGTTTCTCAATGGGATTCTGCTGCACCATTTACACTATGGAATTTTTATGGCCAACATCCCACCGAGGAAATTTTGGACCTCAAACTTTGCCAAAAAAATTAACATGTTCATTCTTCTGGTAGAATCTGCTCTAAAATGTATTGCTGACTATTGAAAAAGTAGTCCTAGTGTCTTGTTTTGCCGGCATGCGTTACAGATGGATTCTTTAGCCAGAATATCTCAAGGCAGAGATTTCATAGTGTGAATGAGACTTATTCTTATCCAATAATCATCTTGGATAAAAAAGACACATGAAAATATGCCCTGGTAATAGGACATAACTAAAAGTATGATATCTGACTGTATGTCCACATATATTATACAATGCACATTTTTTCTTATTACTATCTGACTAACAAACTGTTTGAAATATTTCAATATTTTTCATTTAGAATAGAATAGTTCCAGTTTCCTACGCTTTACTTTTTTTGCTTGACCTTTTCTCTTTCAAAATACAAACCTTGCATCACTCACCAATATTAACCTTTTCTTTAGACAGTGTAATTGTTTTCAAATCATTAAGTAGAAAAAGCATTGCTATGGAGCAAAGAAAAACTATAACATTTCTATGGAAACTTGAAATGTTGTCATATCATATAGCTGGCCAACATTAGAGCAAATACCCCCAAAAAAATGTTGTGCTGAATTTGTGCTTTTTTAGATAAAGAAAAACACAGTAGATTGTTTGCTGTGCTTGATGGCATTGGGTAATACTTTTATTTAGTTTCTATTCTTTAAATTACATGTTGGAACACATCTAATGTTGATCATGTATTTTTTTAATTGGTAACATGGGTTGGGCATACATTCATTAATCATGACTATATTAGTTTGGGTGAGTTCACACTGCATTTTTGTTTCCATTTAACCCCCAGAGAATGCAGGGCATACCGGTAAACCCTGGGCGCATGGTATTTGGGCACCAGGACGTACCTGTATGCCCTGAGTCCCGCTGCAGCAAAGGCACGAGTGCAGGAGCTGAGCTTGCATCATATAACACGGGTTCCGGCTGCTATCAGCAGCCATGGACTCACCAGTGATGGTGAATATCAACAATTGCGCTGATGTCCACCATTAACCCCTCAGATGCCATGATCAATAATGATCATGACATCTGCGGCTACGCGGTGGTTCTTGTAGCTGATCTGTTAACCCGCTGCACGAGCACGGGCATCAGATCAGCTAAGATGGCGGCTAGAGGACTCCTTACCTGCCTCCTGATGCCATCATGGGGTCTTATCTGGTCTGCTGTCGAGCAGATCAGAGAAGTACATCACTGATAACACTGATCAGTGCTATGACTATGCATAGCATTGATCAGTATTAGCATTTTAAAGATTGCAGTATATAGTCCTCTGTGGGAGCTAAGAACGTTTTTTTTTAAAGCCTAATAAAAAATTAAATTACCCTATTTACCCATTAAAAGATTAAAAATACAAATAAACCACAAACTTAATATTGCTGCATGTGGAAATGTCTTATCTATTACATAATTATGTTACTGATGGCATCAAGTTAGCATCCACAATTTGCTGAAATTTTATTGAATCCATTTTCCCTTCTACTCGTGAGATGCTCCCTGTGCCACTGGCTGCAATACAACCCCAAAGTATGATTGATCCACCCCCAAGCTTAACAGTTGGACAGAGGTTCTTTTCATTGAATTCTGTTCCTCTTCTTCTCCAAACGTACCTTTGCTCATTCCGGCCAAAAAGTTCAATTTTAACCTCATCGGTCCACAGAACTTGTTTCCAAAATGCATCAGGCTTGTCTATATGTTCATTTGCAAAGTCCAAAGGCTGATTTTTGTGGTGAGGACGTAGAAGAGGTTTTCTTCTGATGACTCTTCCATGAAGACCATATTTGTACAAGTATCTCTTTATAGTGGAATAGTGTACCACAACTCCAGTGTCTGCCAGATCTTTCTGGAGGGATTGTGCAGTCAAACGAGGGTTTTGAATTGTTTTTCTCGCAATCCTGCAAGCTGTTCTGTCTGAAATTTTTCTTGGTCTTCCAGATCTTGCTTTTACTTCCACTGTTCCTGATGACTGCCATTTCTTAATTACATTCCGAACAGAGGATATTGACATCTGAAAACATTTTGCTATCTTCTTATAGCCTTCTCCAGCTTTGTGAGCGTCAACTATTTTCAGTTTCAGATTTCTAGACAACTGTTTAGAAGAACCCATGGTGCTGATTGTTGGGGCTGTTACGCCGAGCGCTCCGGGTCCCTGCTCCTCCCCGGAGCGCTCGCTGCGTTCTCCTCTCTGCAGCGCCCCGGTCAGACCCGCTGACCGGGAGCGCTGCACTGACGCGCCCACTCGCGGGATGCGCCCACTCGCGAATCGCATCCCAAGTCACCTACCCGCCCCGATCCCCGGCTGTCATGTTCTGGCGCGCGCGGCTCCGCTCTCTAGGGCGCGCTCGCGCCAGCTCTCTAAGATTTAAAGGACCAGTGCACCAGTGATTGGTGCCTGGCCCAATCAGTCTAATTAGCTTCCACCTGCTCCCTGTCCATATAACCTCACTTCCCCTTTCCTTCCTTGCCGGATCTTGTTGCCATTGGGCCCTGAGAAAGCTATTACTGTGTTTGCCTTACCAGTGTACCTTACCTTCTGCTATTTCTATTGACTACGACCCTTGCCGCCTGCCCCGACCTTCTGCTACGTCTGACCTTGCCTCTGCCTAGTCCTTCTGTCCCACGCCTTCTCAGCAGTCAGCGAGGTTGAGCCGTTGCCGGTGGATACGACCTGGTTGCTACCGCCGCTGCAAGACCATCCCACTTTGCGGCGGGCTCTGGTGAAAACCAGTAGCAACCTAGAACCGTTCCACCGACATGGTCCACGCCAATCCCTCGCTGACACAGAGGATCCACATCCAGCTAGCCGAATCCTAACAGTAGATCCGGCCACGGATCCCGCTGAGGTGCCGCTGCCAAGTCTCGCTGACATATCCACGGTGGTCGCCCAGCAATCCCGACTGATCGCCCAACAAGGTCACCAGCTGTCGCACTTGACCACCATGCTACAGCAACTTCAGTCACAGCTACAGCAGCTGCTACAGCAGCAACCATCTCCTCCGCCGGCTCCTGCACCTCCTCCGCAGCGAACGGCCACTTCTAACCTCCGCTTGTCCCTGCCGGACAAATTTGATGGGGACTCTAGACTCTGTCACAATGTTCCCTATATTTGGAGATGTTGTCGCACCAATTTCCTACAGAACGGTCGAAGGTGGCTTTCGTGGTTAGTCTCCTGTCTGGGAAGGCCCTGTCATGGGCCACACCGCTCTGGGACCAAGATGATCCTGTCACCGCCACTGTACAGTCCTTCTTCACTGAGGTTCGCAGTGTCTTCGAGAAACCAGCCCGAGCTTCTTCTGCCGAAACTGCCTTGCTGAACCTGGTTCAGAGAAATTCTTCTGTAGGCGAATACACCATCCAATTTCGTACCCTCGCCTCTGAATTATCTTGGAACAATGAGGCTCTCTGCGCGACCTTTAAAAAAGGCCTATCCAGTAACATCAAAGATGTGCTGGCCACACGAGAAATTCCTGCCAACCTGCATGAACTTATTCATTTGGCCACCCGCATTGACATGCGTTTTTCTGAAAGACACCAGGAGCTCCGCCAGGAAAAAGACCTTGATCTCTGGGCACCTCTCTTACACTATCCTTTGCAATATACCCCTGCGCCTCCAGCCGAGGAGGCTATGCAAGTGGATCGGTCTTGCCTGACCCATGAAGAGAGGACTCGCCGTAGGGATAAAAATTTATGTCTGTACTGCGCTAGTACCGAACATTTCTTGGTGGATTGCCCTATTCATCCTCCACGTCTGGGAAACGCACGCACGCACCCAGCTCACGTGGGTGTGGCGTCTCTTGGTACGAAGTCTGCTTCTCCATGTCTCACTGTGCCCGTGCGGATTTCTTCTTCTGCCAACACCTCCTTCTCAGCCGTGGCCATCTTGGACTCTGGTTCTTCTGGAAATTTTATTCTGGCCTCTTTGCTTGATAGGTTCTGCATCTCGGTGACCCGTCTCGTCAAGCCGCTCTACATTTCTTCGGTCAAAGGAGTGAAGTTGCACTGCACTGTGCGTTACCGCACAGAGCCCTTGCCTATGAGCATTGGACTGCATCACAAGAAAATTGAATTTTTGGTCCTGCCCAACTGCACCTCCGAAGTTCTCCTCAGTCTGCCATGGCTCCAGCATCATTCTCCCACCCTTGACTGGACCACCGAGGAGATCAAGAATTGGGTTCCTGCTTCCCACAAGAAATGCCTCACGTCTGCTCCCAGTCCCGTCTGTCGGGCCTCAAGGTCTCCTCCCGTGCCTGGTTTCCCCAAGGCCTATCAGGACTGTGCCGTGCCTCCTCATAGCCCCCGTCCTGGTGACACTCTGCCCGGTGACATGCTTCACCCTCTGCCCCCCTCCCCATTCCCATTCCTTCTGAACTACCTGCCGCTGGTGTAGCTACCCAGGACTCCTTTTTGTTCCAGAAGGAGACTCAAGAGGCGTCCCCTATGTTCTTGTCTCTTTTGAAGGGACAAGGAGACAAAAAGAGGGGGAGACCTAAGGGGGGGGTACTGTTACGCCGAGCGCTCCGGGTCCCTGCTCCTCCCCGGAGCGCTCGCGGCGTTCTCCTCTCTGCAGCGCCCCGGTCAGATCCGCTGACCGGGAGCGCTGCACTGACATTCACGATGGGGATGCGATTCGCATAGCGGGACGCGCCCGCTCGCGAATCGCATCCCAAGTCACTTACCCGTCCCGGTCCCCGGCTGTCATGTTCTGGCACGCGCGGCTCCGCTCTCTAGGGCGCGCTCGCGCCAGCTCTCTAAGATTTAAAGGGCCAGTGCACCAGTGATTGGTGCCTGGCCCAATCAGTCTAAGTAGCTTCCACCTGCTCCCTGTCCATATAACCTCACTTCCCCTTTCCTTCCTTGCCGGATCTTGTTGCCATTGTGCCTTGAGAAAGCTATTACTGTGCTTGCCTTACCAGTGTACCTTACCTTCTGCTATTTCTATTGACTACGACCCTTGCCGCCTGCCCCGACCTTCTGCTATGTCTGACCTTGCCTCTGCATAGTCCTTCTGTCCCACGCCTTCTCAGCAGTCAGCGAGGTTGAGCCGTTGCCGGTGGATACGACCTAGTTGCTACCGCCGCTGCAAGACCATCCCACTTTGCGGCGGGTTCTGGTGAAAACCAGTAGCGACCTAGAACCGGTCCACCGACACGGTCCACGCCAATCCCTCGCTGACACAGAGAATCCACATCCAGCTAGCCGAATCCTAACAAGGGCAAGGTCAGATGAGTCTGGGCATTTAAAACCTTTGAGATTGACATTACCTGGTCTTCCCAGATGATGATTGAGAACAATCCATGACACTGGCAGGTCTCAGCTTTGCTAAGGGGGCAGTCCATGCTATAAATTCTGCAGGGTGCCCAAACTTTTGCAGATGCCATTTTTTTGTTTTCTGTTATTTTGAAAGTGTAAATGATGGAAATACAATCTAACTTTTGTTGACATATTATAATAATGTCTAATCTGTAATTTGATGCTTTTTGGAGATTTTTCCATCTTTCCTTGGCTTCTTTATGTACATTAATACAAATTTTTACCTGGGGTTCCCAAACTTTTGAACCCCACTGTAACGGTATTCATGCATTGGGGATTTTTTTTCCTTGTGGTATGGTTAGGGATATAAGAATACATTTTATATATTGATCGATGTGCATAAATTGTTTACTGTATTTCAGGGGAAATGTCCATTGCATTGTTGATCCAGGTATGTGCATCTTTTCCTTGGTTCCTATTTCACAAAATTTGTAGATTTTGGTCATATGGTTACAGCATCACACAGTATATATATATATATTTTTTAAGACAATGGGGGGTATGTATCAATAATAGTGTTGCAATGTGTGATTTTATGTACCGTATTTATCGGGGTATACCACGCACCGGCCTATAACACGCACCCTCATTTTACCAAGGATATTTGGGCAAAAAAAGTTTTCTCTCCCCCTGGCTATCGGCGCCGCTGCCTGTTCTGTCCCCCCTGCAGCGCATAGCAACGACGCAGGGGACGCACGCCGGAGGCCTGCAGCAGCGCTGACCCGACCCAGGTAATTATGCCACCGGGGATGGGGGGAGGCAACGGGGCAGCGGCGCCGGCAATGGGTGCCTCTGCCCCTTCTCTCCCCCTGGCTGTCGGCACCGCTTCTCTCCCCCTGGCTATTGG
This sequence comes from Hyla sarda, assembly GCF_029499605.1. NCBI lineage: Eukaryota > Metazoa > Chordata > Amphibia > Anura > Hylidae > Hyla > Hyla sarda. Next base: position 374,253,250 of record NC_079190.1, on the reverse strand, counting down.
CGCCGGCAATGGGGCGCCGGTACCGATAGTCAGGGGGACAGAACGGGCAGCGGCGCCGATAGCCAGGGGGAGAGAAGGGCCGGCAGCAGGGCTCTAGACCCCAGGAAAGGCAGGGGGAGAGAAGCGGGCAGCGACGGCCTCTCTCCCCCTGCCTTTCCTGGGGGTGTATCGGCGTATAACACGCACATAGACTTTAAGCTAAAAATTTTAGCCTAAAAAGTGCGTGTTATACGCTGATAAATCCGGTATGTTTTTTGTGTCAAATGGAATGTAGTTGTGCCAAAATTATCAATTGTTGCACGCAAGTTTGTAATTTTGGCACAAATGCAGGCCTACAAAAGGCGCAGACTCCTGCCACAGAATTCCAGGCAAAAATTTCTGGCTGTGTGGCAGCAGCTGAAAAGTGTTAAATCTGATATTTGAATATTGCTAGGTTCACAAAGCTAAATCTTAAACACCTAGGTCCTTTTTGTATGTTTAAAAATGTATATAAAAATTCACAGTCATGTGACGTTCCTAAAGCATATAAAAAAAAAACGAAAAAAATATTGTGTAAAACTAAAAAAAAAAATGTCTTTGTGTAACTGCTACATTATTATTTGCTGGAGGAAACACAAAGTATTTTAATGTAAACAAACATTTGTAACACGCTTCGGTTGGTCAGTGTTTGAATGTTCTACCTTCTATTGTTGTAGCTATTTTCTCTGTCATTTTTATCTTGGTGTAAGCTTGCGACTTAACAAGCATGATTGAGCCCAAAATTAACCCAAAACAAAAAGTCGCAATTGACGAATTTCACACCAAGGCATGATTTCAACTGAAATCCCGATTTACACTGTCAAATCAGTTATAATGTTCTAAACATTTGGCGCAAATGATTATTGCAAAAAGTAACATATAAAGCTGCTGAAATTCCGCAGCCCAGAAAAATATAAGTCTGGTCTTATATTTTTACAGACTTTAGCTTCGGAATCCTAACCTGGAATATGCTGTTCAGTTTTGGTCACCTGTACATAAAAGGGACACTGTGGAGCTGGAAAGGGTGCAGAGACGCGCGACTAAACTAATATGGGGCATGGAACATCTTAGCTATGAGGAGCGATTAAAGAAGTTACAATTGTTTAGTCTTGAGAAGAGACGTTTAAGGGAGGATATGATAAACGTATATAAGTATATTAATGGCCCATACAAAAAATATGGAGAAAAACTGTTCCAGGTTAAACCCCCCCAAAGGACGAGGGGGCACTCCCTCCGTCTGGAGAAGAAAAAGTTTAGTCTCAAGGGGCGACACGCCTTCTTCACCATGAGAACTGTGAACTTATGGAACAGTCTACCTCAGGAACTGGTCACAGCAGGAAAAATTAACAGCTTTAAAACAGGATTAGATACATTCCTGGAACAAAATAACATTAATGCTTATGAAGAAATATAAAATCCCATCCCTTCCCCAATATCGCGCCACACCCCTACCCCTTAATTCCCTGGTTGAACTTGATGGACATATGTCTTTTTTCAATCGTACTAACTATGTAACTATGTAACTATGTAATCCCACTAAAGGCAATGGGGCTGAATTTCTGCCGAATTTGTGTGGAAGTCGTGCGGAATGCATGCATATTCAGCACGGAATCCTCTCAAACTATCACTGTTCAATTAAGTAAAATCTATCTTTTTAAGTTTCTACTTTTTTTTTTTTTTTTTTTGGGGGGGGGGGGGGGACGTCAAGAAAAACGCCAAGTCCACCACATGGCGTTTTTTTGGCCAAAAACCTAGTTTCAGAGATGGCTTAAAATGTCAATTTCTTGTATCAAGTTTTAGTTTTTGCAACATAACACTATGTAACGTGATGTAGCAGTAACAAACAATGATATAAGGCTTGCCAGCAGATACCATCACGTTTTTACCAAATCCGGCAGATATCAGGTGATATACTTATAAATATATACCCACCTATTATATTTAAACCTCTTCTTAAAATAAGAGAGAGATGCAATATTCAAGCAGATTTTCACAAGTGCTCTTTTCCTGCATGTCATGTTACAGTACATTGAAGATTTTTATGTGTAATGTCAGCCTGACCTGGATTCCATTTCACTCCAGTTTCATGAAAAAACACTTAGAAAATCACCACAAAGACAGATTATGTGCATTTTTTTCTTATTCATTATTTTGACAAGCTCCCAGCCTATGTGATCCTGTACTTGCTGCTTTTATACTACCTAGCTTCCTACTCTCTAATTGGTCAGAAGTTTGCATTTGGAAATAACACATTGACATTGAGGTTGTTAAGGTTTAAGTCTGTACTAAAATCATTTTTCACTTGTGTTTCAAATCTTTATATGGCAGGTGGCTATATATGAACATTATTGTAAGCAGAGATGAGCGAACCGAACCGTAGAACCCAAGTTTGTCCAGAACTTTGATGAAAATTCAGTTCAGCTAGAACTTAAACTTTGGATGTTTCGGAAGAACCTGCTAAAATAACATCAGCCAGATGGCAGAAAGTAGAAGGAGGGAGTATCACATGATGTCAGGGAATCCCATAATGCCTTTCATATAGCTCTCTCAGCCAATCAGGAGGCAGTACAGCGGTGATGTCAAAGCTAATATAAAATCATATGTACATCGATTCAGCAGCCATTTTAGAGATAACCGTGTTAGGTGAAGATCTCTGTGAGGGGCACTAAGCAGAACCAACACAGTTATGAGTAGGACCACATATATAATAATTGTAGTAAAGAGGCAGAGATCTGTTCTGTCAGTGCAAATGCTGTTTTCATTGGAAGTTAAGTGTGACCCTTTTTTTTCTGTTTTACACTAATTGTGAAAAAGCCACATTGGCATCACTTTGTTGCTCTTTTTAGGATGCCAATCCTGTTGCTACACCCCAAAAGAGAAATACATTTTTTACAGCTTGTAAAAAGCCACTTCTTCTTCACTTTTCTGACACAGAAACTGTTGCTAATCTATTTTTAGCCCACTTGGAAAATTCCATTGCTTCTCTTCCTACCTCTGTGAGCACATGAACACATGAACACCAGAAGACATTTGTCTCCAAAAAGGGATATTTTTTTTTACATTAACTTTAGAAAGCATAACAAATCCACTAGTGCAGTACATTTTGAATGCAACCTGTTAGTTACCATTGGGTACCATCTATTTACCTATAGCCATACATGTTGACATAACTTTGAAATTTACTTTGCCTTAAAGGGGTATTCCGGTGGAAAACTTTTTTTTTTTAACCAACTGGTGCCAGAAAGTTAAACAGATTTGTACCGTAAATGACTTCTATTAAAAAAATATTAATCCTTCCAGTACTTATTAGCTGCTGAATACTACAGAGGAAATTCTTTTCTTTTTGGAACACAGAGCTCTCTGCTGACATCATGACCACAGTGCTCTCTGCTGACATCTCTGTCCATTTTAGGAACTGTCCAGAGCAGCATATGTTTTCTATGGGGATTTTCTCCTACTCTGGACAGTTCTCAAAATGGACAGATATGTCAGCAGATAGCACTGTGATCGTGATATCAGCAGAGAGCTCTGTGTTCCAAAAAGAAAAGAATTTCCTCTGAAGTATTCAGCAGCTAATAAGTACTGTAAGGATTAAGATTTTTTAATTAATTAAATTAAAAATGTTAATTAATTTTAATTAATTAAATTAAACATTTTAAATACATTTTTTAAAGTAATTTACACATCTGATTAACTTTCTGGCCCCAGTTGATAAAAAAAAAAAAAAAAAAAAGTTTTCCACAGGAGTACCCCTTTAAAAACAGCTTAGAAGTATGTTAATACACTCTTATCCAGGGTTTTTAGAGCTCTTAGACAGTGTTATACACACGTTTTTTTTAGGATATTGGTGAAGTAAATGCTCTGACAGAACTAGAAAAATAACTTTTTACCAGAGGTGGAATATTTAGTATGAAATGTGATAAAAAAAAAAGTATGAGGCATGTTTTTTTATGTTTTCTTTGATGATTTATTTATATATATATTTTTGCAAATATTGTACCTCCTACCTGATATCCAGCAGTAATATACATCTATATAATCACTATAAGTGTTTATCACTCACACTTAACCTGCAAAATACTGAAACTTATTATAGATACTTTATTAATCCAAAAATGAAATAACATCACATAGAGCATTCACATGGATCCCAATAGGCGTCAGAGTATACCAACAGTACAAGGAGGCATCAATGTTATATCATATTAGCAATAAACTTTCAGCATGTATCTTGATGGCCTCTCGCCATCTTTCTCAAGCATGCAGTGATTTATCACTTAGTGTACATATAAAAAAAAAACTACTACAGTTTAAATTACACTGAAAAATTCACACAAAGGAAAAATACTAAGGTAATTAGTGAGTGTATATATATATATATATATATATATATATATATATATATATATATATGAGATATAGTACAATTATGCCTATATTGTGGATGTGTTAAATACATAACAATACCCCAAGTGCAATGAAGTGCAATTACAGGGGTACTCCGTTGGAAAACAAATTTTTTAACATCAACGGGTGCCACAAAGTTAAACATATTTGTAAATTGCTTCTATTTAAAAATGTTAATCCTTCCAGTACTTATCAGCTGCTGTATGTGCCATGGGAAGTTGTATTTCTTTCTGGAGTTCTTTCCAGTCTGACCACAGTGCTCTCTGCTGACACCTCTGTCCGTATCAGGAACTGTCCAGAGCAGCAGAGGTTTGCTATGGGGATTTGCCTGTACTCTTGACAGTTCCTGACATGGACAGAGGTGTCAGCAGAGAGCACTGTGGTCAGACTGAAAATAATTCCAAAAATAAATATAACTTCCTGTGGAGCATACAGCAGCTGATAAGTACTGGAAGGGTTAAGATTTTTAAATAGAAGTAATTTACAAATCTTTTTAGCTTCCTGGCACCAGTTCATTTAAAAAAAATGTGTTTTCCATCAAAGTATCCCTAAAAAAATCTATGAAAAACCACCATAATGATAAAAATGGAGACGCCACACTCACCGGAATTTATGATCCACTATATCACCGTTCCAAAAAAAGACAGTGTGTGTCTCCAAGTACACACGCTGTGTAAAGGAATACATTCATAATATATGCATATTTGTACTATATCATATACAGTAGAATCTTCCAATAGTGGACACTCACGGGGAATAAAAAATTGTCCACTTTTGAGAGATGTCCCCTATTGGGAAAAACAGCTAAAAATTTTTTTCTAAATGACCGAATACTGTTCTGTACTCACTTCAGAATGCATTTACCTAGAAAACATAATAAAAAGGAAAATTACAGTAGAATCTCTCAGTGCTGTTTAATCTTCCCTTATCACTCCCCCTGTATTATTTCATCCCCCTTTATACCCTGTGCCACCTTATTCCCCTGTGCCTTGTGCCAAATTATCCCCCCCTTACCCCCTGTGCCATATCATTGCCTCTTTATTACCCTCTGAGTAAATTCATAACTCCCCTCTTTACGAAAATTTCACAGCGGGATAAAGGGGGAATAAAATATCACAGGGGAATGAAGGAGAAATGAAAGGGCATGGGGGGAAGAAATGGCATAGGGGGGGGGTAAAGAGAGGGTGATGAATTTTCACAGAGGGTACTAAAGGGGGAATGAAATAGCACAGGGGGGGGATCAAGAGGAAATTATGTGGCACAGAGAGTAATAAAGGGGGGAATGATTTGGCACAGAGGAAATTAAGTGGCACGGGGGGATCAGGGAAGGAGAGAGTGAATGATGTGGCCGGCAGACATACAGAAGCAGTAGACCAGTGTATATACAGCGGTCTTCTGCTTCTGTGCTGGGGCTTCTGCAGGGTGGGTGCAGCAGGGGCATGAGCCCCTTACTGGGGTATTGGCTGTACCCCCTGATGGTAGCCCTGTGTACAAGGTAGGGCCGGCACATAAGCCTAGTTGTCCCCTATTGGGAGTATTTTGTCCACTATTGGGAGTGCTTTGTCTCCTTTCAGGAGTGTCCACATCCGCTATTGGGAGTGTCCCATATTTGGAGGGTGCAAATACATAAAGTTTTACGGGAATTAAAAACTGTCTGCTATTGGGAGGTGTCCCCTATTGGGAGGTGTCTACTAAGGGAGAACTGTGTGTGTGTATATATATATATATATATATATATATATATATATATATACACACACACACACTATTAATATTGAAGAAAACTCTTGTCCAGCTCAAGGTGATCCGATAAATCTTGCCTTTATTGAAAATTCACATAAATTCCACAAGACATGGGAACAGGAAACTTTTGACGCGTTTCACGCAATACAACACTTAGTCATTTTCTATGACACCTTGCCAGCTTTATTTGTTCAGGTTGCAGGCAAATATAAACACAACACAGGAACAAAATAAAATCCTAGACCGTCTGGTCACTGACTACATGTATCAGCATGCCCTGACTACTAACTTGTCAGCTACCCTCAGCCAGTAAAACATGGCTGTCTGTTTCCCCAACAGTGCCTGTGTCTCCCCCTTTTCTAGGGAGAGCCCAGAGTCTCTTCCTTATAAAGACCTCCCATCTCTGCTGACTCATTAATTAGGCCCCAGGTGAAGGTTTCTCAAAAGTGACCCAAGGAAATACACCCTTTCATTGCCACTTTATCACAAAATATTATATATATATATATACACGGGGTCAGTACTTTCCTTGGGGAGAGGACACCTCTTCAGGTGTAACGGAGATTCAAGTTAGGCCATTTAGCACACCTGAAGAGGTGTCCTCTCCCCGAGGAAAGTACTGACCCCGTTTAAAGCCACAGGCCTCTCACCACAGCCAAGCCAGATCACCCTGCTCTGTACTGATGAGGGGCATACAACCCAAAACAGCTGTCTGCAGATGGGTCCTCTTTCCTTCTGGAGAGAGTTCTGGCTTGGCATAAATCCCAGTCAGTTCGGAGACTTCTTAAATGGAGCCTGAGCTGTTTTGCAGGACACACTACCTGTGAAGGTGGTGTGGTGAGCTAATTTAAATATATATATATATATATATATATATATATATTGTAAGGATTCCTCCTTGGGGTTAGCTCTGGGATGGCCCTGGACACTGCCACGGGGCGTGTATCCTCTTTGTAAACCAGCAAACAACAGTTTTAATGCAAGTCTGGCACCTTGCCAGCTTTATTTAGACAGGTTGCAGGAAAAAAGAAACATAAAGCAGGAACAAAATAAAATCCTAGACCGTCTGGTCACTAACTACACAGATCAGCATGCCCTGACCAATAACTTTTAAGCTACCCTCAGTAAGCTAACTGCCAGTTAAACATATGCCTCCTGCAACCTTCTACTCATAGTTCACAGGACTCTTTGGGCCACTCACAGCTCGGGCTGTGTGTTCCTCAGCAGGACCTGTGTCTCTCCCATGCAGCCAGCTTGCTGTTTCCTAGGGAGAGCAAAGACTACACTGTTTCTCTCCCTTATAAACACACCTCCCTTCTCAGCTGCCTCATTAACTAGGCCACAGGTGGAGGTTTATCCAGGTTGATCAAAGGGAATACACCCTTTCCATGCCACAGTATCACAATCTTTATATATATATATATATATATATATATATATATATATACATATTGCAAATTTTTTGCACAATTACAACTTTTAGATAAGTCACAGAGGAGAGAAGGAATCATACAAAATGATGTTCTGAAGTGTTTTAATGTTTTTTATTTATGTACGCCAAATTTATCAACATCCCCGCTATATTATGCTAAATATGTTGCACATAAGCAAAACCAAAGCAAAAATAAATTACTTTAAAACCAACTTTCTAAAGACAACAATGATAAATATCCCCCTATGTGAATAAGTAAGGTTTGATTGACAGCCAGACGGGGAAATGTGTGCTTCGCCCTGCTGTAACTCGCCATAGTAGCAGATCTCAGGACTGAGACCCATTGAGATCTAAACTCTTGACCTGTCTGAACAGCATGTCAAAAATGTTTACAAATGACAGTAACGCTTTATGTGGGAACAGAAATATATTATAAAGTTTCTTATATTTGCTTGTACTATTGATTTATGTTTGCAAAAGGGATGTTAACCATTTATCTACAGTATATTACACACGATAATGACTTTGACAGTACTTAGCTCTTGTTTTTGATCAAAACTAATTAAACATAAGAAAACATAAGGACTTAATAAATAATTCAAAAATAATCCTAGTTTTTTATTTATTATTTCAAGCAGACAAATGAAAAAATATGCAATGTGAAAAAAAACAACACATTTTGAGTATTTTGCTCTTTACAGCAGCAGCGTCTCTATTATTTGTACCTTTGCCCATACTTACATGTAATTTTTCTTTTTGTATAGGCTTAAAATTTGAGAAACTGAAACTACAAATGACATTGATCTATTGTGCTCTAAAATACACATTCATTTCCATTTTGAGAGTTGCGCTGCTCCTTATGCCAGGGTCAGTGTTAGAGTAGAAAGTCTCTCAATATCAAAGTGATGATATTTATAAAGGAAGTTGATCCAAGATTTTCAAGCATTGGCATTTTTGGATTTAAAAATAAAATAATATTATTATCATTATTATTATTATTATTATTATTATTATTAATAATAATAATATTAATAATAATAATAATAATAATAATAATTAATAATAAATATTTATTTATATTTGTCTTTGAACTGTTGGGGGGTACTTCTAAAGCAAGTTTCATAAACAAATTCAGAAGATTAAGGATGACCCATTTGTTTTTGAGCATTTGTAAATTCTTATATAAACTACACCCTCTGTAGATGGTCAGACCATGTTGTATGGTAGGTTCTCTTGAAGTCATGCTAAAGGGCTCTTTCAAATTCCTTGGTTGATGTTATATACTAAACTAATAGCATTACATAGAGTCTATTGTAATTAATAGGCTTCCATGCAATTTATGATTACATGTAGTGTCAATTATTGGAGATCTGGCAATCTGTATTGGCATACAAAGGGGACCCCATAAGGAATTCCTAAATGAAAATAAGGCCATATATTTCTACAGTCATGTCAAGTTAAAGGAAATATGTCATCAGTGTCCCCTGCACTTACCTGTCGGTACAGATAGGTAGTGCAGGTGACACTGATGACAGATTTGCAAGAATTGTTGTCATTTCGATGCAGAAAAATTTACATCTCTTTTTTTTTATTTTTTATATTTTTTTTGTACTTGCTCATTGCCTTTTAAAAAGTATTTTTAGGGTGAAATAGAAATAAACTTTTTTTGCTACTTTTTTTTGGGGGGGGGGGGCATTTCTACACAGTGCATCTTACAGTTAAAATGACATGTTAAATTTATTATAAATTTTATTATTAATTTTATTATTATTTAAGAAAATGAGTATGCTTAAAATTATTCGATTCAGACCCTATAATTTGCTTATTTTTCTGTATATGGGGCTGTGTGGAGGCAAAGTTTTTTTGTGTTGGGATCTGTAGTTTTATTAGTACCATTTTAGTTTTAAAGAGACTTTTTGATCCCATTTTTTTTGCATTTGTTTTCTGTTATATAAATTGATCAAAATTCAGCAATTGTGGAGTTTGTTATCTTTTATGATTCAAATTTTTTTTTTTTACTATATTTTTCTCCCTATAGGGTACTTTTACATTCAATCACTTTATTGCATACATTGTTTAAAGGGTTACTCCGGTTGAAAACTTTTTTTTTTTTTAAATCAGCTAATGCCAGAAAGTTTAACAGAATTGTAAATTACTTCTATAAAAAAAAATCTTAATCCTTCCTGTACTTATTAGCTGCTGTATACAACAGAGGAAATTCTATTCTTTATGGATTTCTTTTCTGTCATGACCACAGTGCTCTCTGCTGACACCTGTGTACATGTCAAGCACTGTCCAGAGCTGGAGAAAATCCTCATAGCAAACATATGCTGCTCTGGACAGTTCCTAAAATGGACAGTGGTGTCAGCAGAGAGCACTGTGGTCGTGACAGAAAAGAAATCCAAAAAGAAAAGAATGTTCTCTATAGTATACAGCCTCTAATAATTACTGGAAGGATTAAGATTTTTAATAATAGTAATTTACAAATCTGTTTAACTTTCTGGTCCCAGTTGACTTAAAAAAAAAAAAAAAGTTTTCCACCGGAGTACCCCTTTAATGCTATACTATAGACAAAGCATTGATCAGTGTTTTTGGCATTCCACTTATACACCTACTGCTGAGGCTGCCTATATCATTGGATCGCCGATCGGATGGCATAGAAGCAAGTAGGGAACCTCAGCGATCCTGATCAGCTTCTTTGAACCCACCGGCACAAGGAATTTGGACTTTTAGATCCCGCAATTCATTTTGATCTAAGGAGTTAAAGTTGGGCATTGACACGATTGTCACTTCCTGGCATTAGTGGAATTATAGCAGCCATTTCTCACTGTCTATAAAGTGAGCAAAGCTCCTGTGTTAACGTTTCCCCTCCTATGACATTACTATACGTCAGAGGGTGGTAAATGGTTCAGTTAAAGAAATTTTAACAGCAGTAAAATAAAACAACATTTATATTAAATGTGTGGCACTGTGATCGTACTGACCCATGGATAAATTATAACACAGCTTTTGTACTGTAATGTACACTGCATAAAAACGAAACACCTGAAAGTATGCAAAATAGCTTTTTTTCAATTTCCTCTCATAAATATTTGTTTTCTTTTTGTTTTGCATAAATGTTATGGTAAAATAAAAGTGTCATTATAAAGCACAATTAGTCCTGCAAAAAACAAGCCTGTATATGACTATGTAGATGGGAAAATTAAATAAATTAAGGCTATTAGGAGGTGAAAAAACGAAAGTACAAAAATAAAAATAGGCCCGGTCATTAAGGGGTTAAGCGCATTACAGCTTGAAAAATGAATTCTATCAAATACTTCTAAATTGAAATAAGCAGCTTAGATTTTTAATAATTTAACAAAATGTGAAAGTTCTGATCTTCGTCAAAACCATATTTTACCGATTTATTACAGTCAATTTTAAAGGGCATTTAACCCTTCAAGATATCTTATGTCTACTTTGCAGATAAATGGTATCTTTTGGTATCTTGGAGCTGCAATTTCAGGTTGGCAGATGGAAGCTGAAGTGTTCATCAGTTAAATGATATGCTTCTAGAAGAGGGGACTGTGCTGAGACCGGCAATGATGGATGTCTACTTAGTAAACTGGATGGCAATTTAACAAGTTCAACACTTTCACCACCTGTCCTGAAGGGTTCAAGACTATGAGAGGGATTTATCAAAAGTCCCCCATGTATGTGATTTTTTGTGAGGTTTTTTCACGCTATGATTTTGCTTATGTGCGACCTATTTATAAAAAAGTTGCATGTCTTTGATAAATAAGTCGCACGTAAGCTATTTTTTTTCAAATTCTATTTCATAGTGGAAAATCTGTGAGAAAAGCATTTCAATCTCCCACCAGAGCTCAGTAAGAAGAGAACACTTGATGTGTGTTCTCCCAATGACTGAATTTTATAAAATTAATGTTCTTTTTCCAAAAATGTATAACAACATTTAGTATTTTTGGGGGGGATTTCTTCAACATTGATATCATTGTAGTTCATTCCTCTTTAACTTTAGTGTGCTCCACAGCAACCGCTGTCTTTGTTTTGAATGGTCCTGATTAGTGTTGGGCACGAATATTTGCATTTCAAATTTTTATTGCGAATATCGCAAATTCCCAAATTCGTGAATATTGTGAATATATTCGCTATATGTTCAAAATTGAGAATATTCATTTTTCTGCATATTCGCATATGTGAATATTTGCATATTCCTTCTTTTCACTTGTGGGCCAATTAGAATGATGCAAATACACTTGTCAGAGGTTATCAACAACATTACTAGCAACCAATAGTAAAGTTGCCCACCCCCTCACTGTTTTCTTCCTCGAATACGTGAATATGCAAATATTCACATATGCGAATATTCTCATATGCAAATATGCAAATATTCGCATATGTGAATATAACAAATACGCGAAATTCGCAAATATAGGACGAATATTTGTCTATATATTGGCAAAATATCGCAAATTCGAATATGGCCAATGCCGCTCATCACTAGTCCTGATTAAAAGTGCATTTCCTGGGGGCGTGGCCTGGAAGGCAAGCAGAGCGGTCGCATGTAAGAGAAGCTCCCGCTCTGAGCCCTTGATTTCAGACTCCTGCACATTCTCCTGACTCCCTACCTACCTCCATTGCTTTCCTGATGATGGTCCGGTCCAATAGATCCGAGCAGACCCAGAATCGGGACAGGTCAGTCATAGAGAGGCTCCGAGATTTTGCCCGGGACGCCAGCCAAGATGGCGCCCACGGCCCTGAGGACAGCGGCGAGCCTGGCAAGCGAGCGGAGGCTGCAGGGACGCAGAGGCAGCAGATGGTGACACCAGCCCCGGATCTCACGCTGAAACAAGTTACTGCACAACTTCTCACTGCCATTACGTCTTGGCAAACGACCCTGAGCGGTAAGATGGAGGAAGTTAAAATTGATGTGTGGCTGCTGCAGCAGGACATGCAGATCCTACGGGGCCATATTACAGAGGCTGAGGGCAGGGTATCTGCTCTGGAGGACACTTTGGCTCCTTTCCCTAATGCAGTGTCAGCTTTAGAGTCACAATTGGAGCAATGCAGGCAAAAGAATGATGATTTGGAGAACAGGCTGATACGAAATAATCTCCGGATTATTGGACTGCCTGAGAGGGCTGAGGGGCAAGCGCAAAAGTGGTTCCGGGACTTGTTCCCAAATGTGCCATTGTCAGAGGCATTCATGGTGGAGAGGGCGCACAGGGTCGTTGCCATGGTCCCCCTCCTGGGGCACCTCCCGTGATCCTCAATTGTAATTACCATGACTTGGTCCTCTGCCTCGCCAGGCAGCTTGGAGACATTTCTTATGATAACTCCAAGGTGTCCTTATTTCCAGATTTTTCCGCTGATCTACAGAAACGCAGGGCGAGATTGTGGGACTTGAACATTGCATATTCTATGGCCTGTCCGGCTCGGTTCCGGGTTGCGGACGGTGACAGAGCCATTTTCTTCAATTCCCCTTCGAAAGTGGGTGCAGCGGCCGAGGTGCCCCTCTCCCCGCTAAGAGATGGACTTCTATCCTTTCGGCCTTCCTCCGGGACTCCTTGTACAGGACTCTTCATAGTTGCTTTGGGACTGCCCTACACATTATGGGTCACTGACCGTTGGCCTGATCCTGCTGCCTCGCTTGCTCCCCACTCCTCCAATTTCCCCCCTGCACCCTTCCTTCTTCTTTTCTCATGCCTTGCTGCCCTTCTCCTCCTTCTCCCCTTCTCAGATCCTTCATGTCTTGCCTTTTCTCCTCCGCTTGCTGACCTGCCCTTCACTTACCTATCCTTTTCCCCCGATTAACCATTTTGCCTTACAGGGACCGTTTGCACATTGTCCAATTTGGTCTCTCCTATTGAGGACTGATGCACCGAAGTCTATGTCCATTCTGTGGTGAATGACTACTCATAATTGGAGGGTGGGAGTGGGATAGTCTACATATATAGCATCACAGGCTCTACCCCATACTAGAGCTACCTTATATACCTATACCTTTACTTGCTAGTCTTTCGTTGGGCAACTGATTGTTATATATAATATTCTTTTATTCGTTTAGCTTGTTAAGAGGATTTTTCTGTATCCTTGTAGGAATTATGATCTTGTTTGCCAATTCATCTGGGCAAGCATTTTGTGTGATGGTGGGCAGGGTGTACTCTTATCTCCCTTGTGGAGATTTTTATTGTCTTCTCATGATCCCTGTTAGGAGGGCAAGATGCCTATTTCACATCCGCAATGGGTGATTGTACTGTTGTGTCTTGGAATGTGCAGGGAATGGGTGCCCCTAAGAAACGGGTCTTGATTTTTCAACATATTCATAAATTTAACCCTCAAATTGTGTGCTAGCAGGAGACGCATTTGGTGAAGGAGCGGTGCCATTTGCTTCACAGGCCATGGGTTCAGTGGCAAGCCCACTCCCTTCATACCTCATTTTCTTGTGGTGTTTTCTTCTAGGTGCATCGTTCTTTAAGGTGGGAACCAATTATTACAGTTATAGACCCCAATGGCAGATTTATTTTTATTTATACCTACATAAATAATGACCCGTTTGTTCTTATGGGCATCTATAACCCTCCTCCTGCTTCATTGGATGTTCTCCACCGAGCTGCGGTATTCACTGTGGCTTATCCGACTGCTAAGTGTATATGCTTTTGGTGATTTTAACATGTTGCTGAATCAGAATTTGGACCGCCATGGGGCGGGGTGGGATCTCCACCTTCTGGGGCCTTCCCCCTGTCCTCATTGATGTCTGAATTAGGATGGATGGTATTGATTTAATGTTTGGGAACTCGCTACTTCTGAATATGGTGTCAGAGATAGCTTACAAGCCACGGGCGATCTCCGATCACTCCCCTGTCATTTTGAAATTGGCCCTTACGTCTGATTTAGGCCATTGTAGATGGAAGGTACACCCCTTTTGGTTGACACTACTAGGCCCAGTAGATAGAATACCTGACCAATTGCAAGCCTTTCTGGGTGCACACATAGAACATGCTGACCAGGGGACACTATGGGCACACGCTGAAAGCTTACTTACGGGGGTGCCTTAGGTGTCTTTCGTTTTTTCCTCCTTACCTTTTAAAAATCATAACCCTTTCAATTTTCCACCTAAAAATCCATGTTATGGCTTATGTTTTGCATCACCAATTCTACTTTGCAGTGACATTAGTAATTTTACCCAAAAATCCATGGCGAAACGGAAAAAAAACGTGCGACAAAATCGAAGAAAAAACGCCATTTTGTAAGTTTTGGGGGCTTCCATTTCTACGCAGCGCATATTTCGGTAAAAATGACACCTTAACATTATTCTGTAGGTCCATACGGTTAAAATGGTACCCTACCTATATAGGTTTAATTTTGTCGTACTTCTGGAAAAAAATCATAACTACATGCAGGAAAATGTATATGTTTAACAATGTCCTCTTCTTACCCCTATAACTTTTTTATTTTTCCACTTACATGGTGGTATGAGGGGTCATTTTTTGCGCAGTGATCTGAAGTTTTTATCGGTACCATTTTTGTTTTGATCTGACTTTTTTTTATAACTTTTTATTCATTTTTTTATGGTATAAAAAGTGACCAAAAATACGCTTTTTATGGACTTTGGAATTTTTTTTGCGTGTACGCCATTGACCATACAGTTTAATTAATGATATATTTTTATAGTTCGGACATTTACGCACACGACAATACCACATATGTTTATTTTTATTTACACTTTTTTTTATGGGAAAAGGGGGGTGATTCAAACTTTTATTAGGAAAGGGGTTAAATTATCTTTAGTAACACTTTTTTTTGCAGTGTTATAGCTCCCATAGGGACCTATAAAACTGCACACACTGATCTTTTACACAGAGCACTGGCGTGTATTAACACGCTTGTGATCAGTGTTATTGGCGCTTGACTGCTCCTGCCTGGATCTCAGGCACACCGAGGAGGCAGGTAAGGGCCCTCCCGGTGTCCTGTAAGCTGTTCGGGAAGCCGCGATTTCACCGCAGTTTTCCCGAACAGCCCGACTGAGCAACCGGGATACTTTGTCTTTCACTTCAGACGTAGCGGTCAGCTTTGATTGCCGTGTCTGAAGGGTTAATACAGGGCATCACCGCGATCGGTGATGTCCTGTATTAGCCACGGGTCCCGGCCTTTGATAGCCACCAGCGTGACCCAGCGGCATATTGCGGGAGCCGGCGGAGGACGTAAATATACGTCCTTCGTCATTAAGGGGTTAAAACGAGAATCCTCTCACATTGAGGAAGACCTGGCTGCTAGGTGTTCTGATTTGGAGGCTAGATATGTCGCTGATTCCTCGGACGCCAACAGGGAGGCTTGGTTATCTTTGGGGAGATTGTATATGCAACACAAATGAAAGGATGAATAGGAAACTTGTCTTTACTAAACAATTCTGTTTTGAACATGGGAATCGAGCCGGGAAATTGTTGGCCCATATAGTTAGGCAGAATGGGGCCTCCCCCCATATATTATGGATCCGTTTAGATGCGGGTGAGGCTCTGATAGCTACAGACGCCATAGCTCGGCGCTTTACTCAATTTTATATTGATCTCTACGATTCCAGAGCACAATATAGCCCTGAGGACCTTGACCTATATTTAGACGAGTTTCAGTTCCCTTCCTTAAATACTGAGGATAGAACGCTTCTTGATGGGGACATTACGGCAAAGGAGATTGAGAACGCGCTTAAAGATATGAATAAGGGGAAGGCCTCTGGCCCTGATGGCCTACCATTGGAGGTTTATCTTAAATATTTACCCCATCTCTTTCCCTATTTGCGGTCCATGTTCATAGAGTCATTTTGGTCGGGGTCATTGCCTAGGTCCCTCTATGAGGCAACTATTGTGGTCTTGTTGAAGCCTGACAAGGACCCACTGGATTGCGGTTCATACCGCCCGATTTCGCATCTGAATATTCTTTATGCTGCACCTACGGCACAGGTTATGGTGAATGGGATTTGTTCCCCTTCCTTCTCGCTGGGGCATGGCACTAGACAGGGGTGTCCCCTGTCCCCGCTCCTATTTGCGGTGGCAGTGGAGCCCCTTGCTCTCTGACTTCAACAAGAAGTTCTCATCCCGGGCATAACTATAGGTGATAGGGAGGATAAGATAGGCTTATATGCTGATGACCTTATTATGTTTCTCAGTGACCCCAAGAGGTCTCTCCCGCAGGCTCTCTCTCTCTCTCTCCTGGATGGGTTTGGTGATTTTTCTGGCCTATGTATAAATTGGTCTAAATCAGTGTTCCTTTCACTGTCCTCGGACCCCTGGCCGGCTACTGCCTGTGGCCTTCAGGTGTTTGACAGTTTTAAATATCTCGGGGTGATGATTCTTAAAGACCATAGTCATGACCTGTCCCTCAATGTCCTTCTGCTCCTCACTTTGGTGAAAGATGAGTTCAGGGTCTGGAGTGCTCTCCCGTTGTTGGTCCCTGGAAGGATAAATTTAGTAAAAATTATTATATTGCCCAAATTCCTTTACATTATACAACTTGCCTCCACTCCTATACCCACCTCGTTTTTTACATCCCTTCACCCACTGTTACTGTCCTTTATTTGGGGAAATTCTAGGTCTAAACTGAAATTGTCTACTTTATGAAGGTTGAAAGATATGGCGGGCTATGCTCTCCCAGATTTTCATTTTTACTATTTATCGGGTAAACTGCGACTTATCAGGTCCTGGTTTTTGTCCTCCCCCTTGCCCAACTCAGAATGCCACCTTGCTCACTTCCTAAATTCTCCTGATCTGTGGATATGGCTCGAGGCCCCGTCGACTTAAGGGTGGCGGCTCCTGCCGATCCACATGTTGGCCTTACAGGTGTGGAGGGCAGCAAAAGTGATTTATTCTTTCTCTGATGTAATGGCTGACTTGCCCCTATGGGATAATGTAGCCTTTCCCCACCTGACCCAGGATCTCGACCCCCAATTTTGGAAGGAGCACAAGGTGCTTTGTTTAGATTCCCTCTATACTGACAATACACTTAAGTATTTCTCTCAACTGCAGGATGAATTGCATCTTCCTAGAACATCCTTCTTTAAATATTTACAATTGCGGCACATGCTACAAAGTCAGTTCCCTCCTCCAAGCCCTACTATCTCCACCTATCCCCTAATTGTAGTCTTACGCTCTCAGGGTCCCAGGGGGCTCATTTCGATATTGTATACCCACCTGATCACCACTAAACATAGTAGTACCTCTTTGGCGTCCGAGGAATACTTGAGGCTCCACCTGCCCTCTCTAACTAATGAGGAGTGGTAGGGGGTGACAACAAAATGACTAAGCTATATATCATACACGCTAGTCACTTAACACCCCTGAGACTACACTCTATGGGAAGAATACCTGATGCTAATTTCCATAGGTGTTATGCCCCGCGTGCAGATTTTTGGCACCTGATGTGGGCCTGCCCTTACGTTGCATCGTTCTGGCAGGACGTTGTCAATATGTTATCAATTATGAATTCGGGTAGAAAAACAGACATGGTGCACATCTACAATCTTGTATAATGATCTGATTGCTTCTCAGCATAATATCAAAAACTAACAGGTTGTTAGTATACATTTTTGATCAAAAAGTACAAGACCACTCGCCACCTCAAGGCCACCTATTTAGAGTGGGTCCCTAACGTCCCTAGCATAAAATGGCGCAGCACCTGGCGGCGACCACCACCGCCGCGACACCAATGTCCACAGGGGGGAACGACCCACCGGCAGAGCGGCCCCAATGCCACTCAAACCAGTCTATGGGCTGCACCCCCCCCCCCCCCCCCCGCAGACACGGCGCCACTGCAGCAACGGACACCGCGCAGCACCACACCAGTGTGAACAAGGTGTAATGGCTCACTTACCATGCTCTCCCAGTCAGACTGGGAGGCTGCTAGGAAAGAAATGACCCATGTGTAGCTAACTACTACTTATATAGGGTTGGGCTGAGGGGGTGGGGAAGAGTGCAGCACATGTTCAAACAAAAAAAAGAGGGGATAGAAATCACAGTGTGAATTCGGGTAGAAAAACAGACATGGTGCACATCTACAATCTTGTATAATGATCTGATTGCTTCTCAGCATAATATCAAAAACTAACAAGTTGTTAGTATACATTTTTGATCAAAAAGTACAAGCCCACTCGCCACGTCAAGGCCACCTATTTAGAGTGGGTCCCTAACGTCCCTAGCATAAAATGGCGCAGCACCGGGCGGCGACCACCACCGCCGCGACACCAATGCCCACAGGGGGGAACGACCCACCGGCAGAGCGGCCCCAATGCCACTCAAACCAGTCTATGGGCTGCACCCCCCCGCAGACACGGCGCCACGGCAGCAACGGACACCGCGCAGCACCACACCAGAGTGAACAAGGTGTAATGGCTCACTTACCATGCTCTCCCAGACAGACTGGGAGGCTGCTAGGAAAGAAATGACCCATATGTAGCTAACTACTACTTATATAGGGTTGGGCTGAGGGGGTGGGGAAGAGTGCAGCACATGTTCAAACAAAAAAAAAGAGGGGATAGAAATCACAGTGTGAATTCGGGTAGAAAAACAGACGGTGCACATCTACAATCTTGTATAATGATCTGATTGCTTCTCAGCATAATATCAAAAACAAACAAGTTGTTAGTATAAATTTTTGATCAAAAAGTACAAGCCCACTTGCCACGTCAAGGCCACCTATTTAGAGTGGGTCCCTAACGTCCCTAGCATAAAATGGCGCAGCACCGGGCGGCGACCACCACCGCCGCGACACCAATGCCCAATGGGGGGTACGACCCACCGGCAGAGCGGCCCCAATGCCACTCAAACCAGTCTATGGGCTGCACCCCCCGCAGACACGGCGCCACGGCAGCAACGGACACCGCGCAGCACCACACCAGTGTGAACAGGGTGTAATGGCTCACTTACCATGCTCTCCCAGTCAGACTGGGAGGCTGCTAGGAAAGAAATGACCCATGTGTAGTTAACTACTACTTATATAGGGTTGGGCTGAGGGGGTGGGGAAGAGTGCAGCACATGTTCAAACAAAAAAAAGAGGGGATAGAAATCACAGTGTGAATTCGGGTAGAAAAATAGACATGGTGCACATTTACAATCTTGTATAATGATCTGATTGCTTCTCAGCATAATATCAAAAACTAACAGGTTGTTAGTATACATTTTTGATCAAAAAGTACAAGCCCACTCGCCACGTCAAGGCCACCTATTTAGAGTGGGTCCCTAACGTCCCTAGCATAAAATGGCGCAGCACCGGCGGCGACCACCACCGCCGCTACACCAATGCCCACAGGGGGGAACGACCCACCGGCAGAGCGGCCCCAATGCCACTCAAACCAGTCTATGGGCTGCACCCCCCCCGCAGACACGGCGCCACGGCAGCAACGGACACCGCGCAGCACCACACCAGTGTGAACAAGGTGTAATGGCTCACTTACCATGCTCTCCCAGTCAGACTGGGAGGCTGCTAGGAAAGAAATGAACCATGTGTAGCTAACTACTACTTATATAGGGTTGGGCTGAGGGGGTGGGGAAGAGTGCAGCACATGTTCAAACAAAAAAAAAGAGGGGATAGAAATCACAGTGTGAATTCGGGTAGAAAAACAGACATGGTGCACATCTACAATCTTGTATAATGATCTGACTGGGAGAGTATGGTAAGTGAGCTATCACATCCCTGTTCACACTGGTGTGGTGCTGTGCGGTGTCCGTTGCTGCCGTGGCGCCATGTCTGCGGGAGGGTGCGGCCCATAGACTGGTTTGAGTGGCATTGGGGCTGCTCTGCCGGTGGGTCGTTCCCCCCTGTGGGCATTGGCGTCGCGGCGGTGGTGGTCGCCGCTCGGTGCTGCGCCATTTTATGCTAGGGACGTTAGGGACCCACTCTAAATAGGTGGCCTTGACGTGGCGAGTGGGCTTGTACTTTTTGATCAAAAATGTATACTAACAACTTGTTAGTTTTTGATATTATGCTGAGAAGCAATCAGATCATTATACAAGATTGTAGATGTGCACCATGTCTGTTTTTCTACCCGAATTCACACTGTGATTTCTATCCCCTCTTTTTTTTTGTTTGAACATGTGCTGCACTCTTCCCCACCCCCTCAGCCCAACCCTATATAAGTAGTAGTTAGCTACACATGGGTCATTTCTTTCCTAGCAGCCTCCCAGTCTGACTGGGAGAGCATGGTAAGTGAGCTATTACATCCCTGTTCACACTGGTGTGGTGCTGTGCGGTGTCCGTTGCTGCCGTGGCGCCATGTCTGCGGGAGGGTGCGGCCCATAGACTGGTTTGAGTGGCATTGGGGCTGCTCTGCCGGTGGGTCGTTCCCCCCTGTGGGCATTGGCGTCGCAGCGGTGGTGGTCGCCGCTCGGTGCTGCGCCATTTTATGCTAGGGACGTTAGGGACCCACTCTAAATAGGTGGCCTTGACGTGGCGAGTGGGCTTGTACTTTTTGATCAAAAATGTATACTAACAACCTGTTAGTTTTTGATATTATGCTAAGAAGCAATCAGATCATTATACAAGATTGTAGATGTGCACCATGTCTGTTTTTCTACCCGAATTCACAATGTTATCAATTATACTCTCCTTACCTGTCCCCCTGCAACCGCTAGTGTGTCTCTTTGGTATTTTATCTGAGGAAGATTGGTCTTATCATATGAGTATATCCTTGAGGGAATCTCTTTTCTTTGCTATTAGAATGGTAGCGATGAGATGGATGGATTAATGCATCCATCTCCTACGAACAATTAGTATACAAACATCGGGGTTGCCCGGGTAAATTTGACTGTGGAGCGGATGGTACTCACCCTCGTTAACCCACTACACTGTCCCAGGGTTTAGGAATGCTTGTGATGCTCTGTTAGATCAGTTGGTTCTATGAGCCGTATAGGTTTCCCTGACCTCCTTCTACCCTGGGATGCACACAATATCCATTGGGCGCTCATTCCTACATCATGCACTCCATTAGCCTGCTGGGCTTTCCTTACCTACCACCCTGTGGAAGAATATGTATGCTTCGACTATTAGTATACTTTGTCCATCAGATGGAATTGCTCTAATTTATATCACTGGTTAGGATGGCTATGTGTTCAACTTCTGTTCACTTGACCCTCGAACTTACATATTGGAATGTTGTGTATAATTTTGTTTTGTTCATTGTCTTTCACACTTTGTTCCCGTTGTGGGATTTTGTCATGCTGTAATACTCCTGGTATAATGATTGTTTTGGTTATTGTTTTCACTTTTCAATAAAGCGAATAAAGCGAATTCCCTTTATAAAGTTCCCCTGCTTTGAATATTTCATGACTCATGTCTCAGGAAAGAGATTTGTAGTCTAAAGGTTAGATATATGCAAAATAAAATATTAGAAATCAAAAAGGGTGGTCAAGCAAACGTATATCTAAAAATCATATATTATAGGGCATGTCTCATGTCCAGAATTTCCCAAAAACTTTTCTCCTATACCCAGGATAGAGGATAAGTTTTAGATTGTGGGGGTCAGAGCGCTGTGGCAGCCTGCGATCGTCTGTATGGAGCCCTGGCTTTTACACAGAGCGGGGCGTCACGACCCCTGCCCAAAGCGGGGGCCGCCACGTCCCCTCCATTAACCTATATGGGAGAGCCAAAGATTGTCAAATGGCTCTCCCATAGAGATTAATGGAGGGGGCATGGCAGCCCCCGTTTCGGGCAGGGGTTGTAATGCACCGCTCTGTAAGAGAGCCGATGCTCCATACAGAAAATCGCCAAATCACAGATCTTTTACTTGAGGATGCTCCAAAGGTTCTCAATAAGATTGAGGTCAGGGGAGATTGAGATTTAGGTCAGGGTTCTCAATAAGATTGAGGTCCTTTTATCCCCATAGCAACCATTGATGCAGGTGTATTCTTTTCAGCATGAGATGGTGCATTGTCATGCATGAAGCTTTTATTACGGAAAGCATAGTTCTTCCTTCTGTACCAGGGTAGAAAGGGGTCAGTCAGAAATTCCACATACATTGTGGAGGTTATCTTTACATCTTCGGGGACCCTAAAGGGGCTGACCCATGATTCCAGCCCAAAACATGACTCCCCCACCATCTTGCTGACATTGCAACTTTGTTGGAACGGCGTGGCTATCCACCAACCATCCACTACTCCACCCATCTGGACCATCCAGAGTTGCACGGCACTCATCAGCGAACAGGACTGTTTGAAAATTAATCTTCATGTATTTTTCTGCACAATGCAACCATTTCTGCTTGTGAGCATTGGTTAGTGGTGGCCAAATAGAAGGTTTATGCACAGTTGCAAGACTCTGGAGGACTCTACATCTTGATGTATGTTGGACTCCAGAGGCACCAGCAGCTTCAAAAATCTGTTTGCTGCTATGTAATGGTATTTTAGCAGCTGCTCTCTTGATCCGATGCATGGATCTGGCAGAAATCTTCCTCAATGTGCCTTTATCTGTACGAACCCGTCTGTGCTCTGAATCAGCCACAAATCTCTTAATAGTGCGATTAGGGATGAGTGAATCGAATCTGACGAATCCGAATTTGTTAAAAATTTCAGGAAACATTTGATTTTCAACTATTGTGAATATCGGCACAATTTGATTGCGTGAATCACTTTATTAAACTCCATTTAGTGAGGTCCAGGCTCCAGGGCATTTAAAATGGCAGATCCACATGTGAGGACATGGGGCAAGGAATCCTGGGAAGGCAGAAACAAGGGTAAGCGGGATGACCCTGAATCACATGCAGCATGCAGCCTATCAGCAGCCAGTCACCCCAGTGATGTCACAGCCCTATATAATCGGCAGCCATATTGCGACCAGTCACTTTAGCCTTTCATTGCAGAGGGACAGATAGGGACAGACAGAGCTGTGTGTTGGCCAGAAAAGCTTTTTCTCCAGCAGCGATTCACCTCTTGTCACATCAGCATTCTGTTGCACAGAGGGACAGAGAGCAGTGTGTGTTGCATAGAAAAGCATTCTTACTGTAGAAATTCACCTCTGTACTATTTTGTTCCTGTTAAAGTCTCAAGGGCCTATATATTGTGAAACATAGTAGCGTGTTCCAGACCTGACGAAGGAGGGAGCCCCTCCGAAACGCGTTGGCCATACCTGATCCTATTTATGACTATATAATAAAAAGTGATCATAAACCTCAGCACCTTCTCTGACTGCTAATTCCACTCCGTCGGTGTAGTGCTGCAGGACCAAAACTGTTACCCGCGGGAAGAATAGAAGACCCTTGCCGGGATTCCTACCTCCCGAACACGCTACTATATTGCTACCAACTGTCTCTGACGGGACTGACGGCTAGCTGCTCCCGGCACACCTACAGAAAAAGATACCTGCTCAAGGCTCTCTATCAAGGTTGCTCCTGAATTTTGCGCAACCAACAAAGGTGAGCAGGCTCTTATCTACCTGTCTATCTACCATCCATTTCCACAGATAATCGGCACTATTAGAGCCACATCTATCTCTCTTTTTTCTCCCCTACGTATATATTGTGAAAGGCCAGGCAAAAGTAAACATCTGCTGGTGTTGTAAATAAATACTGTTTTAAGCGTAGTTAAGCGTATTGTTCTCCCCACATATACGCACTAAGTATGTCAGGCAGAGAAGTGGCAGGACGAGCACAGAGGAGTGGCAGAGGCCTAAATTAATTAGCCAAAGGTCGCAGCAGACTAGGGGCGAGTGGCAGCCGGAGTCACAGCAAGAGGCCTGTATCAGATAGGGGTCATGTCTTGACCAGCATCCTATCTGCCGTCATCGATTAGTTAACATGGTCATCCACCTTATCACAAGTTACATCTGACAACCCCAGTCAACAGTCGGTGGGTTCTTCAGACACAACCCTCAGTTGGCATGGCCTGGGAGCAGTACCTGTCCTTCCATTGCCTCTGTCCTATGTTCTTCCCTCCCCCACAGAAGTAGCTTATGCTGTGGGTTCAGCTCCACTATTTAGGATAATCTAGGAGGACAGTCAGCAGCTACTGCCCAGCCAAAAAGTGGAGGAGACATCCGCCGCTTCTTCTGCTAGGCGGGAAAGTAGTGATGAGGAGAGTGGCGTGTGAGGTGGTGTTGCGAGCATTCAGGCTCCTGAAGCAGACACTGTTGAGGAACCTGAGGAGGACATCAGTGATGTATAGATACAACTTGATGATGATGAAGCCGATCGCACTAGGGAGCTGGGTGCAGAAGGGGCTTCATCATCATCAGGAGAAGAGGGTTGCAGATTGCCCGTGAGGCAGCAGCTGAGCCAGCAAGGTGGTAGCATGATCAGTATATTGGCATTAGTGAAAATTCTGGAGCCCAACATGCCTGGGGTAGACCATCTGCTTCGCTGCAGCCTACCTTCCCGGGAGGTAGTGGAACAGGGGTTCCTGGAGTCGGCGGCAGTAACAGTCAATCAGTGCGGGATGTTGGTGGGAAAATCAGCTACTCGGCAGTGTGTCAGTTTTTCATCAAGCATCCGGAGGAGGTTAACATGACCACATGCAAGATGTGACGACAGAAGGTGAAACATGGCCAGGGTCCCAATGTTGGCACCACAGCCCTGCATGTCAACATATGCAGTGTCAACATATGCAGTGTCACCATACAGCGGCCTGGGAGAACCGTTGCTCCGATTTGGTGGTCCAGCCTGCTGCATAACCCAGTGGCACGCCGCTCCCTGTTTCAGCCAGCCAAGTCTCCACCACTTCAGCCGAAGGGAGCTGTGTGTCATACCCATCTTCTGTCACTCCAGATGCTTCTGCTCCTCCTACTTCAAGTCAGTCATTCTGTCAGCAATCCATCGGCGAAGCCATGTCCAAGAGAAAACTATTTGCATCCACTCATCCAACGGCGTACTCCTGTCCAAGTTGCAGGTGCTGCAGTCCCTCCCTTTTCCAGTGGTGAACTCTACACCTTACAGAGAACTAATGGCTAGTGCCGAGCCGAGGTGGAGAGTCCCAAGCCGTAATTTCTTTGCAAAGAAGACAGTACCAGCCCTGCACAATTTTGTGGAAAAGAAGGTGGGCCAGCCATTGAGCCTGTCGGTGTCTACCAAAGTGCATGGCAGCACCGATGTGTGGAGCTGTAACTACAGTCAGGGACAGTGCATGTTCTTTATGGCTCACTGGGTGAATGTGGTTCCTGCACAGCCACAACAACAGCAACTTGGACATTTCACGCCACTTCTGCCTCTAAGCTCTCAGGCCATTGGCCCTGTGACAGTGTGTGCCTCCGCCTCCTCATCCTCCACAGTATCCTCAGCCTGCACTGCACGGACAAGTCTAAGTGCCCTTCAGCATACCATGTGTGCAGGGCACAGCTGTGACACACTGTTCTGCACATGGTTTGCCTTGGCAAACTGAGTTACACAGCGGAGGAACTGCTAAAAGTCATTCATAAAAAAATGGAATCATGGCTTACTCCGCGAAAACTGGAAATGGGAACCATGGTGACTTAGAATGGGAATAACATCTTGTCTGCGTTGCAACAAGAAAGCCTGAGCCATGCCCCCTGCATGGCACATGTGTTCAACCTGGTTGTCAAGCGGTTCCTGAAGTGTTCCCCCCATCTGCAAGATATCCTAACAATGGGAAGGAAACTTTGCATGCACTTCAGCCACTATTACACCGCAAACCACACCCTTCTTGAGCTACAGCATCAGAACGGCATACCCCAACATAGTCTGATTTGCAATGTTTCCACACGTTGGAATTCCACCCTCCATATGTTTGACCAACTATACGAACAGAGGAAAGCAATCACCGATTTTTCAATGATCCAAGCAGATAAGGGGACTCTCCTGTGTAACTTCAATATGAACATATGGCAGCTCATACGTGACACCTGCCATTTGCTCAGGCCCTTTGAGGAAGCCACATTATTAGTCAGCCACCAGGGTTACAGGATGAGCAACATAATTCCACTGCTTCATCTACTACAACACATGTTGAAAATGATGGTTGGTCATGGCACTGGGGAACTGGCGCCTACATCTCATGGCCACAGGAGCCCTGTGGGGGCTGAACTGAAGGAGGAGGGGGAGGGGCACAGTGGAGCACAGTTTGGGTTTCACGAGATGGGTGGTTTTTCTAGTCATCTAACAGAAGAGGAGGAGCAGGAGCAGCTAGAGGAGCTAGAGAGTTATGAGGAAGGCGATACACAGGACCCAGACACGTTGTGGCCGTATGCAGTGGAGATGGAGTCAGGGAGTCCCTCCTAGTCACTTGCACAAATGGCACGATGCATGCTCACTTGCTTGCGTAGTGACCGCCAAATTGTCACCATTCGGCAGCGGGATGACTTCTGGCTCTCCACCTTATTGGACCCTCGCTACCGCCACAAAATGGAGGCCTTTTTCACCCACTGAGAGGGAGGACAAACTGACCTACTACAGAGACATCCTATGTAGTCAGTTGGCCGATGCCTATCTGCGCCATCGTCCATCCTCTCGCAGGTCTGACTTGGGGGGGGGGGCCTCTGCGCTCACCTTCCGCTGCCATGGCTGATGGGGAGGGGTGGTGCGGAAGGAGCAGTACCAGCTCCATCAGCAGCAGCCTTAGTCTACAGTCCCTGATGAGTAGCTGTCTTTAACCGCATAGTGCAGCAAATCCTCAGCAGCAGGTAGACCTGGAGCAGGACCTGAACCAGCAGGTGATGACCATGCCAACACACCTTGAAGATCTGTTGGACTTCTGGGCAGCCAAACTTGATTTGTGGCCATAACTATCCCGGCCAGTAGTGTGCCATCAGAGTGGGTGTTAAGTGTGGCGGGGACCATAGTAATCCCAAGGAGAACTCGTCTGTCCACGGGAAATGTGGAGAGACTGACCTTTGTGAAGATGAATCAGGCTTGGATCATCCAGGATTTCCACCCACCTATGCCTGATGCATCAGAGTAGATTGACCATGGTGCCACACCAACACTTCACAAATAAGGATATTGCAATACATGTTAAACCCAGGACTCAGGGTTTTTCCGTTTTTGCACTTTCGTTTTTTCCTCCTTACCTTTAAAAAATCATAATTCTTTCAATTTTGCACCTAAAAATCCATATGATGGCTTATTTTTGGTGCCACCAATTCTACTTTGTAATGGCATCAGTCATTTTACCCAAAAAGCTACTGTGAAATGGAAAAAAATTCATTGTGTGACAAAATGTAAGAAAAAACACCATTTTGTAAAATTTGGGGGCTTCCGTTTCTACGTAGTACATTTTTCTCTTTATTCTGTAGGTCCATTTGATTAAAATTGTACCCTACTTATAAAATATTGACGTACTTCTGGAAAAAATCATGCACGAAAATTAATACATTTAAAATTGTCATATTCTGACCCCTATAACTTTTCATTTTTCCGTGTACAGGGTGGTATGAGGGCTAATTTTGTGGTCTGAATTTTTTAGCTATACCCTTTTTGTATTGATCAGACTTTTTGATCACTTTTTATAAATTTTTTCATGATATAAAAAGTGACCAAAAATATGCTGTTTTGGACTTTGGATTTTTTTGTGCATACAACATTGACCGTGCGGTTTAATTAACAATATATTTTTAGAAATTGGACATTTCCACTTGCAGCAATACCACATATGTTTATTTTTATTCATACAGTTTTGTTTTTTAAATTGGAAAAAGGGGTTGATTCAAACTTTTATTAGGGAAGGGGTGAAATGATCTTTCTTTACTTTTTTTATTTTACTTTTTTTTGCAGTGTTATAGCCCCATAGGGAGCTATAACA
This sequence comes from Hyla sarda, assembly GCF_029499605.1. Taxonomy (NCBI): domain Eukaryota; kingdom Metazoa; phylum Chordata; class Amphibia; order Anura; family Hylidae; genus Hyla; species Hyla sarda. The sequence goes on along the minus strand of NC_079190.1, from coordinate 374,224,924 downwards.
CTGCACACACTGATCTTTTTCATTGATCATTGTTATTCCATAGGATAACATTGATCAATGATTCTGCCACTTGACTGCTCATGCCTGGATCTCAGGCACGGAGCAGTCATTTGGCGATCCGACGCACAGGAGGAAGGTAGGGGCCCTTCTTGTGTGCTCCAGCTGTTCATGACACCGTGGCTGTCCCGAACAGCCCACTAGCTGGGAGTAGTTTACTTTCACTTTAGACAAGGCGATCAACTTTGAATGCCGCGTCTAAAGGGTTAATAGCTCACAGCACCGCTAACAGTGCCGCGCTATTAACCACGGGTCTCGGCCGTTGTTAAAAGCCAGGTGCGACCCGCTATGACAAGGTCGTGGCCCCGTGTTATCGAAAGGGAGCGGACTCAGGGCGTACAGTTACTCCCTGTGTCCTTAAGAGGTTAAGGTGCTGCTTCCCAGTTACAGACATTCCTCGCCATCAGACCACAAGTAAGTATTGAGGATATGCATTAGCTAAAACTTTACTTTTCTTAGGATAAAATATATGTACTCAAATTTTTTTAAATCAATCAAAAGGAAAGTTGTGCAAAAAACACCATGTGCCACCTAAACCACCAAGTATTGATGTGATGAAAAGGAAACCACATATGGTCCATTCTAACAGGTGGGGGTAAAAGCTTCCCGTGTAAGGCCCGATTGCAAATTTTCCTTGCCCTAAAAAGGGCGACCCCACACAGGAACCTCACCTTATTTCCTCCTACAAACACTGCCATTTCCCAGGGTTTTTAGGTGGAAATAGGGAGAGGTTCCTGTGTGGGGCTGCCCTTTTTAGGGCGAGTAACACTTGCCATGAAGGGAATTAATAATGCGAGAGTAGGGCCTTACAGGGGAAGTATACTTGTGCACACTAACACTTTTACAAAAGAGTAAAAAACTGGGAATGTGCAGCTCACAATTAACTAGCCGAGGTAAGAGGGCTATACACCTATACCTGGTGTTTTTAATAGGAGAGACAAAAACTAAGAAGGTAGCCAACCCCTCTAGGCTAGCATCAGTTGCCTGATACAATGATGTAATGGTAATAATAATGACTGGATTGTGCTTCAATTATAATATGAAAGTGCAAATTTATTACACAATGTAAAATACATCAAAAAATATTTTGTAAACAGTAAATCCTCTAAGCACAAGGGCCCTTGTGCCGAGGAAATTACAATATAAAACTTTGAATGTATCCAAACACGATAGCTATCATTAAGAATTTTAGCAATGCAATGTTACTTTAAATCCGGCCTTCGATAATCCAAAAAATTAGTTTAAGTCCCATAAAAGGTGTAGATTCCAAATGTTATACTTACCCTACGTATAACATTTGGAATTTACACCTTTTATGGGACTTAAACTCATTTTTTGGATTATCGGAGGCCGGATTTAAAGTAACATTGCATTGCTAAAATTCTTAATGATAGCTATTGGTGTTTGTATTTATTCAGAGTTTTATATTGTAATTTCCTCGACACAAGGGCCCTTGTGCTTTGAGGATTTACTGTTTACAAAATATTTTTTTATGTATTTTATATTGTGTAATAAATTTGCACTTTCATATTATAATTGAAGTCATTATTATTACCATTACATCATTGTATCAGGGAACTGATGCTAGCCTAGAGGGGTTGGCTACCTTCTTACTTTTACAAAAGAGACTGTTTTCTTCTGCCTGTTACACTATGCGGTCTGGCCACAAGCTCCGGTCGTGAGCGCAGTGTCCCTGTGTCCCCGTCTGCCGTTGAGGCTGGGATTCGCATTGCGTGACACGCCGGCATGCAAATCCCAGCCCATCACACACCACACTCGGCTGCCGCCTCCTCTGTGCCTCAGGTCCGGCACGCTCATCCCCATCTCCTAGGGTGCTCGTGCACCGGAGCAAGGAAATTTAAAGGGCCAGTGCGCCCATAATTAGTAGTTTCACCTGACACTACATTTAAAAGTCCCTGCACCTCCCACACTTCCCTGCCGGAACTTCAGTGCCCCTTAGATTAAGCGTTCCATATTGCCTATTTGCCTTACCCATGTATCCAGAGCTTCAGGCTACATTATTTGACTTTGCACCTTTGCCACCTGCCCTGACTACGCTACTGCCTTATCCTTCGGTTCCTCCCCTTGCCCAGCTACATGTGTGGTCAAGCCACGTGGGGGCAGCGACCTGGGTGTCCTAGCAACCTTGTGGTGGGCTCTGGTGAAGACCAGCGGCACCTTAGACTCCGTTCCCCGATACGGTGTGAGTCATCAGCCACACAGGTTAGAGGATCCACATCCAGCTCCGTATCAGCAAGATCTGGCCATGGATCCCGCTAAGGGTTCCTCTGCCAGATAATCCGGATCTCACTTCTATTGTGGCACTCTAGTCACAGCAGTTGGCCCAGCAGGCACAGCAATTGACACAGTTATCCGCCATGATGCAGAAGTTTGCTAAGCAGCATCCGCCACAACCAAAGCCTCCTCCTGTTCCAGTGCTGCCTCCCGCTGCTGCAGTCTCCTCCGGAATGAAACTCCCATTGTCTCTTCTTGAGATATATGAGGGGGATCCCAAGTTCTGTTGTGGTTTCGTGACGCTGGGCTCCATGCACATTGAACTCATTGCGGAAAAGTTCCCTACGGAACAAACAAAGGTGGCCTTCGTTATCAGTCTTTTAACTGGAATGGCTTTGGCCTGTGCAACTCCGCTTTGAGAACGCAGTGATGCTCTCACGACCAATCTCCAGGCTTTCCTGATGGAATTTTGGGTTTTCTTTGAAGAACCAGCCCGAGTCTTCTCCGCTGAGATGGCATTGCTGAGTCTTTCACAGTGCAACTCCTCTGTGGGCGAGTATGTCATTCAGTTTCGTACCTTGGCATCGAAGTTATCATGAAACAATGAAGCTCTTTGTGCCACCTTAAAGAAAGGACTATCTAGTCATATCAAGGATGCCCTTGCTGCCCGGGAATTGCCATCTAACTTGAATTAACTTATACACTTGGCATCCTGGATTCAAATTAGTTTCTCTGAGTGATGTGAGGAACTTCGCCAAGAAAGGGAATCTGCACAACCTCAGGGTTTTCCTCATCTGGCACCTGTCTTCCAGCAATCACCGCAATCTTCTAAGTTGCCTCCCGCAGTGGAGGCTATGCAGGTTGATCAGTCTTGCCTGACCCTACAGGAAAGAACTCGCAGACGAACTGAGAATCTTTGCCTTTACTGCATCAGTGCGGATCATTTCATAAAGGATTTTCCTCTATGTCCACAGCCACAGGGAAACGCTCGCACCAAGGGTTTGTGGGAGAGGCCTCTAGGTGTGAATACCACCTCTCCACCCCTCCAAATTTGAAGGTGCAGCTTTTTCTACCCTCCAAAGAGATTGTCTCTGTTCTTGCCTTCTTGGACTCTTGGTTCTGTGGGAAATGTTATTGATGCCTCCCTAGTACATAGGTATCATCTTCCTGTATCTCGCCTGTAAAAGCCCTTGTACATCTCTACAGTCATTGGAGAAAGACTGTACTGTAATTTGCTTTACCGCACTGAACATTTTTTCTATGCAGGTCAGAGCCTTGCAAAAGGAGAACTTGACTCTTTATGTACTAACTCATTGTATTTCTCCTCTCCTGCTTGGCCTACAGTGGTTGCAACTCCATGCCCTGCAGTTGGTTTGGAAAACTGGAGAAATTCTTCGTTGGGACTGCATTGCAACAACCATTGTATTCAAATACGTGTGTCTCAGTTGGAATCATCTTCTTGCCCTCTGCCCGGTTTGCCTTTGTTCCTTCAGGACTTTGCTGATGTCTTCAGTGTTAAACACTGAACACCTTGGTTGCTCCCATTGTCTCACTTACCAAGAAAACTGCTAATCCAAAGGTCTGGACTCCTGAGGCCGAAGAAGTGTTCAAACAGTTAAAATCTGCCTTTGCTTCTGCTCCTGTGTTGTCAAGACCAGATCAAGGCAAGCCATTTATTTTAGAAGTGGATGCTTCTTCAGTTGATGCATGTGCAGTTTTGACAGAAAAATTTGACTTTTTTTATTCCATCCAGCAAAGAAGAATCTTCGGGCTGACGCTCTATCTAGATCCTCTAAAGTACAAGACCAAGAATCTCACCCTCAACATATTGTGCCTCCTAATCGTCTCATTTCTGCAGCACCAGCAAGTCTTCAGGACCTGCCTCCTTGGAAGACCTACATTACTCCCCACCTAAGACTCAGAGTCTTGAAATGGGGTCATTCCTCTCTGTTCATCAACAACCTTTAAGGGGTTGCCCCCTCGTGGGGAAAACCCTTTACACGAAACCCCCTTAAAAATTTACCTTTATTATTTGCTTGTTAAAATATACCCCACTCTAAGTTAAAATTCCAGCGATATGGGTGATCTATATATGTGAATATAAGTTATTCTCTATAAATGGATATTTTGGTCCAGATATCCGCGGATATCGCGACAACGTAGCGAGGACATTTACCCTAACCCGATTGGATAAAGGAAATAATGCGATAGACGATAATGGTGACGTCGAAGCAGCTGATTGGTGCAATGAAAACGGAAGTGACATCACAACAAAGGCTATTTAAACCGCAGAAGGCATCCTAGGACGCATTAGCCTCGCTACCCTTGACAAAGCTGACTTGTTCAGCGAAACGTTGGGTAGGCTATTAGTGGCAGTTTTAACCCAGTGACTTATGGGGGCATAAGATAATAAGGATTTGGTGCCAGTAGCAAGGGTTGCTAGCCTATAAGCACCCAGTAGTAAACATATATCTGGACCAAAATATCTATTTATAGTGAATAACTTTTATTCACGTATAGAGATTACCCATATCGCTGGAATTTTAACTTAGAGTGTGGTATATTTCAACAAGCAAATAATAAAGATTCATTTTTAAGGGGGGTTCTAAAAAGTCAGCCACTATATGGTCTCCTCATGCTGCCGCAATCTCCAGGCTGTGTCATTCAGGCACTATATGCTGCCACCAACTCCACGCTGTGTCATTCAGCCACTATATGGTCTCCTCATGCTGCCCGCAAGCTATTAACCATTTAGATGAGGCGTTCAAATTTGAAAGCTAATCAGTGCCAGTTAGCTCACTGGGATGTTCGGGGCCACTGCGGCAAAATCATGGCGTCCTGAACAGCTGGAGGACACCAGGAGGAATCCCTACCTGACTCTTGCGTGCCAAATGACTGCTCAGTGCCTGAGAAAGCGATCAAAAAGTCCAATCAATACAAAAATCTCTAAAAGCGTCAGATCATGGCGCAAAAAATGAGCCGTCATTCCTCCCCGTAAGCGGAAAAATAAAAAAGTTATAGGGGTCAGACAATATTAAACATATAAATTTTACTGCATGTAGTTATGATTTTTTCCAGAAGTACAACAAAATCAAACCTATATAAGTAGGATATCATTTTAATAGTATGGACCTACAGAATAAACATAAGATATCTTTTTTACAAAAAAATGTACTGTGTAGAAACGCAAGCCCCCCAAATTTGCAAAATGGTGGTTTTTCTTCAATTGTGTCGCACAATGATTTTTTTTCCATTTCGCTGTAGATTTTGGGGTAAAATTACTGATGTAATTTCAAAGTAGAATTGGTGGCGCAAAAAATAAACCATCATATGGATTTTTAGGTGCAAAATTGAAAAAGTTATGATTTTTTTAAAGGTAACACAAGGAATGAACGAAAGTGCAAAAATGGAAAAACCCCATGTCGTTAAGGGGTTAATGGTTAAATACTGTATGCTAGTCTTCATAAGGCAAGGTATGGTAGTTTTTTTGTGTCCTTTATGGTGATATTTATGTACTGTGTGAAGGTATCTGGACTTTGTAAGTTGGTATTATGTACATGCATTAAGTGAAAGGTGTGTGGCAGGAATATTGAGCACTGTGTGGCACTGTTATTTTATTCTGATTGATTATATTATTACAGCTCTGAGAGTTTCTTACTTGGCTCTTTGGTGTGCAGTATTTTTTTTTTTTTTTTAATAGTCTTAAAATTTTGTTCTAATCTGTTCCCTTTGAAAGTATTTTATTACAGCTTGGTGCATTTAAGCTCCAGGCTCATTCCGACACAATCTGAGACAAGACATGACAATAAAGATTCACTGTATTATATATACTTAAATTAAAACTTTAGCTTAGAAACATTTATGAATAAATTACTATGCTGTGATACACAGTTTTTTTTTAAGTCCCAAGACACTGGTTTGAATTTGGGTATAAAGCAGTGTGCACAGCTCTCTACATGTCTCCCTCTGCCCTGAGGATATCTTTTGGTGATGAGACTGAGCTGGTGAAATGAAAAGTGACATTTCATGTCAAGTGATGTTAAGCCTATGTCATTTCAATTTTCAAACAGATTGAGCTGGCAAAAAATACAGTAAATGGCACTTTTCAGAAACTCGGAATGGAAGCTTGAAGAATGGGGATACGATTGGTAGCCACTGAGCATGCATATTCTCAGTACTGGAAGTTATGAGTGTTGTAGCAATATTATGCACATGTATAAATGGCCTTAACATTTCAGGATGACAGTGGCAGATATTTTTTAATTGTACAGTAAGGAGTAAAAAATAAAAAAAAGCAAAATAGATAAAATGTGCATATAGTTCACCATATGTTATACAAACAGATTATGATGGATCACAATTTTTCAAGGATATTGATATAAATAGAAGTTTTGAGCTAGGCTCAATTGGACCCATGTATATATTCATTGGTGGCATGGCATGACATTTTTCAACAGCCTTACACCCCCCCCCCCCTTGCACTACATAAATATTTAGGTTTGACCCATTGTCTGTTCTGACTCAGCTTTTGTCTTGTGATTTTGTACTTTATTTCCCTGCATATTGCTGACTTGGTTTGTTTAACTATTCTGACTACTCCGATACTTCTGCACGTAGTCCAGTATAGGGTCCATCGCTCAGTTAAGGGCCACTGTTTAAGGCAAATAGTCCAAGTAGGTAGGGACACCGGTTTGGGTAAGTCAGTCACAGGTAAAATGTTGGCACTGCGGTGCGGGTGGTGCCCATGGATCAAGTTTGTCATCTGAGGTATAAGAAAAGAATCCCGGCACTCACAAATTCTGCTGAAAACACTGCAGCATCTATGCATTAATAAAAAGTCAAGAATATTCAGCTGAAATTGTCGGGATCCTTTTTTTTTATACCTTGGGTAAGCATCAGGGCTGCAGTGTTCCCTTGAAAGTAAAAAAAAAAAAAAAATGTTTATGGGGTTTTACTCCATATATCTTGGGCAAGTCTCGGGCTTAGAAATTTCTGGGAATTTTAGACTCATATGCTGCCGCTAGAAGCATCACTAGGTACAATTATAACTTTCTTTAAAAATTTAATAATGCTAAAAATTATCCTATTCTAACCCCTATACCTAATTTATTTTTCCTGCCTATGGGGCTGTGGGAGGACTAATTTTTACATTTTGATCTGTATTTTTTTTTATCAGGACCAATTTTTGGGAGATTAAAAAAGTTCAATCACTTTTTATTAAAACTTCTCCAAAAATCAGATATTTTCATTTATGCCTTTCACCATGCAGTTTCTACTGTTATGTTAATATCTTGAACAATTTTGCATGCAGGAATGTTTACTTTTTTTGTTTACCTTTTTTATTTTACAGCTGCTGCCTCCCTCATTGCTGTGACAACGTTCGGGTCTGTCAGCATATGTGGTCAACTGCCAATTGTGTCTGACCTTAGTGACCACACCCTCTTTAGTTGGTTTATTTAGGATGCAATCTGCTTCCACTGAATGCCTGAGAAAAATTTATATTCCTTGCCCCCTGGCTCTGGTTTTGATTTATCCTGTGTATCTATATTTTATCTTGGCCTATTCTTTGACTACTCCTCTGCTTACTGAATCTTTAGTGCCACACTCTCCCTGTTACCAATTTGGCTTGCTTGCCTCTGTTTGTAGGTTTGTATGGGCCTTCCCTGTCTGTCTTTTTGCGGTGATGTTGTTGCTGTTGCGATGTCCCGCCTTGGCCAGTGATTGGATGAGGGCAGTGTGACCCTCTTGGCACTGACGTCACTCTGGGCCCGTCAATCACAATTTCTGAGTGAAAGAGAAATGCAGCCGGGGACCGGAGCCATTGCTGGAGTGCAGGAGGTAAGAAAAGTTAATTTTTTAAAATACTGTTAACTTCCCAAACCCCCGAAAAAAAATCCTGCTGGAAAACCCCTTTAAATAAAACATACTTTTTTTTTTTATTTCATGATCAGTTATATTTTCTAAATGAATGTAACAATTTCTAAAAGAATGTTACAATTTCACAACTATATATATATATATATATATATATATATATATACACATATATATATATATATATATATATATATATATGAACCAGATACAGGCGCAGCACTCCAACAAAAAAGTGATTTAATATCTCATGTCAGCATTACAACGTTTCAGCTCCTCCTGGAGCCTTTTTCAAGCATGATGCTTGAAAAAGGCTTCAGGAGGAGCTGAAACGTTGTAATGCTGACATGAGATATTAAATCACTTTTTTGTTGGAGTGCTGCGCCTGTATCTGGTTCTTATCTTGGATGGACTCTGATCAAGTCCTTTGGGACGCTGGCACCAATTTTTTGGTTGGACTGGATAAGTAGTGCTGCTTTATTTTGGGATTATATATATATATATATATATATATATATATATATATATATATATATTAGAGATAGGCAATTTCTTTAAAACTTGATTGGGTCGATTCACCAAATTTTCCCCCAAAATTAGTTTCGGTACGAATTTATTCGTACCGAATCGCTGTTAAAGATGGCTATTTCTGGCCTAAAAGAGCCAAATAATGCTGTTATTCAGTATGACATGCAGATTCTTTTTGAAATGTCCATCATGCCATGAGAATATAGTGACAAGAGTTACCTTCCATTCTGGACTTCTTACCTGGCTTTTATTTATAGCAATTAGTTATTTAAATTATATTAAATACTATTTAAAAATTTCTTTAACCTTAAGGACTCAGCCCATTTTGGCCTTTAAGGACTCCTCGCCTTCTAAAAATCATAACTCTTTTATATTTTCATCCACAGACTAGTATGAGGGCTTGTTTTTTGCGCGACCAGTGGTCCTTTGTAATGACATAATTCATTATATCATAAAATGTATGGCGCAACCAAAAAACACTATTTTTGTGGGGAAATTAAAAAGAAAAATGCAATTTTGCGAATTTTGGAAGGTTTCGTTTTCACGCCGTACAATTTAAGGTAAAAATGACATGTGTTCTTTATTCTGAGGGTCAATACAATTAAAATGATACCCATTGTTACATACTTTTCTATTATTGTTGTGCTTAAAAAAATCACAAACTTTTTAACCAAATTAGTACGTTTATAATCCCTTTATTTTGATGACCTCTAACTTTTTTATTTTTCCGTATAAGCGGCGGTATGAGGGCTCATTTTTTGCGACATGATCTGTACTTTTTTTTGATACTACATTTGCATATAAAAAACTTTTAATACATTTTTTATATTTATTTTTTAAATAAAATGTATAAAAAAAAAGTAGCAATTTTGGACTTTTTTTTTTTTTTACGTTCACGCCGTTCACCGTACGGGATCATTAACATTTTATTTTTAATAGTTTGGACATTTACGCACGCGGTGATACCAAATATGTCTATTAAATTTATTTTTTACGCTTTTTGGGAGTAAAATAGGAAAAAACAGACGTTTTACTTTTTTATTGGGGGAGGGGATTTTTCACTTCAAGTGTAAAAAAAAATTTAAAAATTTGCGGGACAACCTTATCGAATAATCAGCCATTCTTTTTTTTCTTCCCCATCTGGCACAGGACAACAGGAAAATCTGTTCCAGTTGGGCAGAACCTGCAACACAAACATATTAGTATTAGGATTCATCCAGCAAGTTAAACAATAGAACAGAAGGAGCACTCATGGTTAGGGAGAAATGCAGGTGGTAACTTTATTCTGTAGACGGTGCGGTGCACAAACTTCATATAGCAGGAAGCCAAGGACCCTCAGACGAACAGGTTAACAGCTGCTTTCGCACTGATCAAGCAGTGCTTCGTCAGACCCTTATTATCCTCCCCTTTTGCCTATAAATGTCTCCAGCCTTCCCACAATGCGCAAGGGGGAAGATTTATCAAAACATGTGCAGAGAAAAAGTTGCCCAGTTGGCCAGAGCAACCAAAATGAAATAAGAAATCTGATTGGTTGCTTTAGGCAACTGGGACTTTTCCTTTGCACAGGTTTTGATAAATGTCCTCCAATGTTTCCACCCTCACTCAAATGCCTCCAACCCCCACAAGCACACACAATGCCTCCTGCATTACCCCACACAGTGATGGAGGGTGTACATGGGAGACAGGGGTGTAGAGGGGTGTACATGGGTGACAGAGCGGTATCCAGGGGTGACAGAGAGGTTACAAGGGGTAACAGAGAGGTGTAGAGCAGTGAAAGAAGGGTGGGGGTGCACTACCTGAAGCTGAGTAGGCCTCTGTCAGTGCTGCCCCTGCTCCTTCCCTCCATCAACATCATTCTGCTGAGAGACCAGGAAGAATCCAGAGTCCAGAGCTGCTCCACAGGAGAGGGAGGATAAACGAGGATTGGAGCTGCAGCATCACCCGTCCCGACACTGCACACAGACTTCCCTCCCACCTGGCCTGCATGCCTGTAACTCACAGGTGCGTATTCCTGGGCAGAAAAATAAAAAAAAATGATTTGTGTACAACACCAGCCGGTGAGTACTTTTGCCAGGCATTTCACAGTACCTAGGAAATAAACAATAAGAAGAGGCGTGCTCCTAGTGTAATATTGTATTTGTACAGTGTCTTGTGCTGGATAATGATAATGCACCTTACCGTATAGTGTTGTGCTGAGAGCACTACACCTTGATGTGCATGTAAACTCGCTCGGAGCTGGTAGATCCAGGTGGGTGACTGCCTCAGTGTACTTGACCTTGACCTCCAGGTAGGGTGTGTTCAGATAAAAGTAAGAAAAGGATAAAAATGGACCTATTTGATGGCGCCTTCCTTATAATAAAACTTGCCAGAGTTTATTTAAAACAAAATGGCAATTTATTTGTAAAAGTGCAACTCAAAGGTTTCGAACCTGGACCGGGTTCTTCGTCAGGCAGAGGGTGTTAAATGCCCCAGTTTTAAATGTACAAACTGTTAAGTGCTGCCAGGTCACCGGGTCACAGTTACATCAAGGTTAAAAACTAATGATAATTTTATTGTTACTCAAGGAATACTTCTTTAAAACCATTTTGTTTGAAAATGCATTTCATGACAGTGTAAAATTAATTGGATTATATTGGGGACTTGTAGCTCTTAACAGTTTGTACATTTAAAACTGGTGCATTTTATGTATGTAACACCCTCTGCCTGACGTAGAACCCGATCTGGGTTCGAAACCTTTGAGTAGCACTTTTACCAATAAATTGCAATTTTGTTTTAAATTAACTCTGGAAAGTTTTATTATAGGGAAGGCACTATCAAATATGTCCATTTTTTAATCTTTTTCTAGCTTTTATCATTTCACAGTATCTAGGCCCTGAAGACTTTAACAGGGAAAAAATAGTACACCACGTAAATGTACGTATGTGGTATGCCCTTATGAGGGGAGGACAATGCACTTCAGTACGCTTGGAAAGGTATTTGTGTACAAGAGCCAGTGTGTACTTTTGCCTTGCCTTTCACAGTATCTAGGACTTTAACAGGAATAAAAAGTACACCACTTAGATGAGGGGAGGACAATGCACTCCAGTATGCTTTAAACAGTATTTGTGTACAGCACCAGCAGTACACACCAATGCTGCAGCGCACAGTCGCTGTGTACTACACCCAAAATTTTACTTTCTCTCTCAATCTCACTCCCTTCCCTATCAGTGCTTCTAGGCAGGATTTGGGCTTGAGGTAAATCGCTGCTGTTCTGTGCAACACACTGTGTAACACACTGCTCTCTGTCCCTCTCTGTAATAGAACGTTGTAGTGACTGGGAGGTGAATTGCTGCTGTAAAAATGCTTTTCTGTGCAACACACACTGCTCTCTATCCCTCTCTCTGTACAACAGAATGCTGATGTGACTGAGAGGTGAATTGCTGCTGGAAAAATGCTTTTCTGTGCAACACACAGCGTTTTCTGTCCCTATCTATCTCTCTGCAATAAAAGGCTGAAGTGACTGGCCACAAGATGGCTGCCGATTATATAGGGCTGTGACATCAAAGGGATGGCTGGCTGCTGTAGGCTACATGCTGCATGTGATTCAGGGTCATCGCACCTACCCTTGCTCCGGCCTTCCCAGGATTCTTTGCTCCATGTCCTCACATGTGGATCCACGATTTTGGATGCCCTGGAGCCTGGACCGCACTAAATGGAGTTTAATGAATCGATTTGAGCTTGCTCTTTCTGAGTGTTGCTGTGTAAGAGTGGGCTTGAAAGAAGAGTTTCAAAAACAGTGAATATCTGTTGTGCGGAGTGAATCTGTGGAGTGGGTGCGACTGCCTATAGTCCACATTCATATTTTGGGTAAATCTTTTTCTCTTGCACATAGTGGGATAACTGTTAGAGTTTAAAGGGAACCAATCATCAGATTTTACCCTATATAATGCTAGGCAAAGCGTTATATAGGGTAAAATTGTTGTCCTCACCATTCCCGGGGAACGCTCCTGCCCCCAGGGATGGTGAAGATATGAAGTTATAAACTAGTCACTGCTGCCGCCGTAAGTAGTCACCTGGGCGGGGAGCTATTCTCATCTACTCCCGTTCTTCGGCCGGCAGCGACACCCCCTCCGCTTGATTGATGGGCCGCGTCATTGTTCCGCTCACTGAACAGACGGAGCAGAGTGATGACGCGGCCCATCAATCAAGCGGAGGGGGCGTCGCTCCTGGCCGAAGAACGGGAGTAGATGAGAAGAGCTCCCCGCCCAGGTGATTACTTACGGCGGCGGCGGTGACTAGTTTATAACTTCATATCTTCACCATCCCTGGGGGCAGGAGCATCCATCGGGAATGGTGAAAATAAAGATTTTACCCTACATAACGCTTTGACAAGCGTTATATAGGGTAAAATCTGATGATTGGTTCCCTTTAAACACCCTTTTTCTGCTTTGTTTTTTTCTCTTTTTCTCTGTTCCACCTATAGGGGGAGGAGTTGATTGGGCACAGGTGTATAAATCTTAGCTTGGGACTCTTTATTGAGCTTGCTCTTTCTGAGTGTTGCTGTGTAAGAGTGGGCTTGAAAGAGGAGTTTCAAAAACAGGAGTTTGAAAGCAGGAGGTTGAGATCGCTGTGAGTGTTAATTTCTGAACCCACAAGGTCTACAAAAAATTTGAAGTGTAATTTTGCCTATACATTTATGAAATCCCTATAAGTAGATGGCCTCTATGTTGGAAAATGCAGTCCGGTGTACATCCTGCGTGATGTATGCAATCCTTGAGCAGCAGTTCAAGGGTGCATGCTGCTGTGAGATGTGAGCGAGTTGTTCATTTGGAAGCCCAGATCCTGGCTCTAGAGGAACAGCTTGCAACATTGAGACGCATTGACAACCCGGAGAGGAGTCTCCTGCTCACTGAGCAGGTACTCTCTGGGGTAGAGGTGGGGGAGGATAGTGGGACGGAGGTGCAGGACAGACAGGCAGTTAGCTGGGTTACAGTTAGAAAGCGGGGTAGGGGAAAAAGTGTCAGGGAGGCTAGTCCTGAACTGGCACACCCCAACAAGTTTGCCCGCTTGGCAGATGAGGGGGATGCCATTACAGAGCTAGCAGAACTGCAGCAGGATACTGCCTCTGACCACCAGGGGGGTGTATGCTTCAGTAAGGAGGGAGGGAGGAGTGCAGAGCAGGCCAGACAGGTACTAGTTGTGGGGACTCAATTATTAGGGGGACAGACAGGGAGATCTGTCACAAAGACCGGGATCGCCGAACAGTGTGTTGTCTGCCTGGCGCTCGAGTTCGGCACATTGCGGATCGGGTTGACAGGTTGCTGGGCGGGGCTGGAGAGGACCCAGCAGTCATGGTACATATTGGCACCAATGACAAAGTAAGAAGTAGGTGGAGTGTCCTTAAAAATGATTTCAGGGACTTTGGCCGCAAGCTTAATGCAAGGCCCTCCAAGGTAGTATTTTCTGAAATACTGCCAGTACCACGAGCCACACCAGAGAGGCAGCGGGACATTAGGGAGGTAAACAAGTGGCTCAGAAGCTGGTGTAGGAAGGAGGGGTTTGGGTTCATGGAGAACTGGACCGACTCAATGAGGAGGGTGCAGCTGTGCTTTGAGCGAAGATGGCTAGAAGGGTGGAGGAATGTTTAAACTAGGGACTTGGGGGGAGGGAACCTACAGCAAAGAGGGGGAAGATAGTGTAGATAGAGAGGGGGGACTTAATAATGTACCTGGGGTGGAGCGGAGGGAGGGGTTAGAATAGTTAATAGGAATAAGCTTAATAGGAAAATAAAACTTACACCATTGAATCCCATTAACCCCAATAACATAAAGGATGTAAATGTAAAGTGTATGTTCACAAATGCCAGAAGCCTAGCAAATAAAATTGGGGAGCTTGAGGCCTTGATACTGGAGGAACATATTGATATAGTTGGGGTCCCTGAGACATTGCTGGACTCCTCGCATGACTGGGCTGTCAATCTGCAGGGGTTTACATTGTTTCACAAAGATAGAATGAACAGAAAGGGTGGTAGAGTCTGTCTGTATGTAACAAGTGGTATGAAAGTCAGTGTGAACGATGCCATAGTGTGTGGTGATTCTGAGGATGTGGAATCACTGTGGGTAGAATTACAAAAGGAGGGAAATACTGAAAATAATATTTGGTGTAATCTACAGACCCCCTAATATCACTGAAAAGATAGAAGGTCGGCTGCATAAACAAATAGAGAGGGCTGCCCGGGCAGGTACAGTGGTAATAATGGGAGATTTTAACTATCCAGATATAGATTGGGGTCCGGGGTTGGCTAAAACTACAAAGGGGCGACAATTCCTAAATTTATTGCAGGATAATTTTATGGGCCAGTTTGTGGAGGACCCAACAAGAAGTGATGCCTTGTTCGATCTGATCATTTCCAACAACGCAGAGCTGGTTGGTAATGTAACTGTGCGGGAAAACCTTGGTAATAGCGACCACAATATAGTTACTTTTGACTTAAAATGTAGAAAACAAAGACAGGTGGGGAAGGCAAAACATATAACTTTAAAATTGCAAATTTCCCTGGGCTGAGGGTTGCACTACAGGACATATACTGGGGGGAGGTGTTCTCAAATACTGATACAGAAGGTAAATGGGACATCTTTAAATCAACTCTAAATAACTATGCAGCTAAATATATACCAAAGGGGAACAAATATAAACGATTAAAACTAAATCCTACATGGCTGACAAATGATGTTAAAAGAGCAATAAACAACAACAAAAAATAGCCTTCAAAAAAATACAAATCTGAGGGGTCAGCTATAACATTTAAACAGTACAAGGAGCTTAATAAAATCTGTAAAAATTTAATAAAAACAGCAAAAATTCTAAATGAGAGACAGGGGGCCAAAGAAAGCAAAACTAACCCTAAATATTTTTTTAGATATATAAATGCAAAAAACCAAGGACAGAGCATGTAGGACCCCTTAATAATGATAATGGGGAGGTTGTCACAGGCGATATAGAGAAAGCAGAGCTACTGAATGGGTTCTTTAGTTCTGTATATACTAGGGAAGAAGGAGCTGACATTGGACAGGTCAGTGCTGGTAACACATCATGTAATGTACTGAACTGGCTTAATGTAGAAATGGTACAAGGTAAGTTAAGTAATATAAATGTAAGCAAACCTCCAGGGCCAGATGGATTGCACCCAAGAGTTCTTAGAGAGGTAAGTTCAGTAATATCTGTACCCCTGTTCATGATATTTAGAGATTCACTGGTGTCTGGTATTGTGCTAAGGGACTGGCGCAAGGCGAATGTGGTGCCAATCTTCAAAAAGGGCTCTAGGTAACTATAGACCGGTAAGTTTAACCTGCATTGGGGGTAAACTGTTTGAAGGACTTATAAGGGTTTATATACAGGAAAACATAGGGGATAATTGTATTATAAGTGATAGCCAACATGGGTTTACTAAGGATAGAAGTTGTCAAACCAATCTAATTTGCTTTTATGAAGAAGTGAGTAGAAGCCTTGACCGAGGAATGGCTGTGGATATAGTGTTTCTGGATTTTGCTAAAGCGTTTGATACTGTCCCTCATGGACGTCTAACAGGTAAGTTAAGGTCTTTGGGTTTGGAAACTTTAGTTTGTAACTGGATTGAACCACTCATGGATCGAGAGTGGTGGTCAATGATTCGTACTCTGATTGGTCCCCGGTAATTAGTGGTGTACCCCAAGGTTCTGTACTGGGACCCCTGTTGTTTAATTTATTTATCAATGATATAGAGAATGGCACTAACAGCTCTGTTTCTATCTTTGCAGATGACACCAAGATTTGTAGCATGGTACAGTCTATAGAGGATGTGTATAGGTTACAAGATGACTTGAATAGACTAAGTGTCTGGGCATTCACTTGGCAAATGATGTTCAATGTGAATAAATGTAAAGTTATGCATCTGGGTACTAATAACATGCATGCGTCGTATCTCTTAGGGGGGATTAAACTGGCAGAGTCACTGGAAGAGAAGGATCTGGGTGTACTTGTAGATCACAGACTACAGAATAGCATGCAATGTCAGGTTGCTGCTTCCAAGGCCGGCAGGATATTGTCATGTATAAAAAGAGGCATGGACTCGAGGGACAGGGACATAATACTCCCCCTTTATAAAACATTGGTATGGCCTCACCTGGAATATGCTGTACGGTTTTGGGCACCAGTCCATAAAAGGGGCACTGTGGAGCTGGAAAGGGAGCAGAGACGCGCGACTAAACTAATATGGGGCATGGAATATCTTAGTTATGATGAGCGATTAAAGGAGTTACAATTGTTTCGTCTTGAGAAGAGACGGTTAAGGGGGGATATGATAAATGTATATAAGTATATTAATGGCTCATACAAAAAATATGGAGAAAAACTGTTCCAGGTTAAACCCCCGCAAAGGACGAGCGGGCACTCCCTCTGTCTGGAGAAGAAAAGGTTTAGTCTAAAGGGGCGACACACCTTATTTACCATAAGAACTGTGAACTTATGGAACAGTCTACCTCAGGAACTGGTCACAGCAGAAAAATTTAACAGCTTTAAAATAGGGTTAGATACATTCCTGGAACAAAATAACATTAATGCTTATGAAGAAATATAAAATCCCATCCCTTCCCCAATATCGCGCCACACCCCTACACTTCAATTCCCTGGTTGAACTTGATGGACATATGTCTTTTTTCAACCATACTAGCTATGTAACTATAATTTGCGTGACTGAATCGCAACGATCTTCACGTTCTTTGCAAATCAAATTTTTCTGGAAATTCATAACAAATTCAGATTCGTCAGATTCAATTCTCTCATCCCTTATATATATATACTAAATATATACTAATTGTTTTTCCATAACTATCCTCTATATTTCTCAATAATTTTTCATACAAAATGTCTAAATTAATAAGAACAATAAGAATGATAAGAATAATAAGAATATTCGGCATAAATGAATGTTTGCTGCATTGCCAGATGTGTCAGACAATGGAAGAACATTTATTCCTGTCTCAAAATAGATAGTAATGGCCATGGGCATTATTTTCATTGACTACAGAACTGCTGAATGAGAATTTGTAGTGAAAAATTATTGGAGTTTTTTTGCATGTTGGTTATGGTTTTAATCTTATAAACACACTTTCATATAATCTACACTTTATGTATGTTGTATTTTTTTAAGAGCCAACAAGAGAGAGCCCCCCCCCCCCCAACAAATCTACCCTTCACCTTGGGGCCAAAAGGCACTTGCAAGGATCCAGGTTCGGTGCCCCTATTTGCCAAAGCTACTAAGGGGCCACAAATGCACCTGGCTTCAACCTAGGCGTTAACCAAGGTATCAGCCAAGGAGCTGTACACTGATTGCATCTTGATCGAAGCCAAGATGCCCAGGGGTTGCATGGTGAGGAACCGAATGGCCACACACACCTCCTCTAGACCGCCAGGAGGGACACACAGAAGGGCTACCACATCCTGACAATTCCTGTGTTCAAACAGGTAAAAGGGGCACAGTGACATACAAAAAATAAATAACTGAATGAATGCAGATATACTGCCTGGTCATCCGGCCGGATCTATAAAAAATGTACCGGATCCTAGCCAAAAGGCCGGGATAGCAAGGGTGAGTGTCAAAGGTGAATAGTATATGGTGCAGTACGTTCACTCAGTGAGCTATAACACCCAGTGAGTTTCGGCACCTCAGAGTAACCACTCCCCAAGGCACAAAAGTACCTCAGCTCTAAACCCTCCCAGCCTCATGACGAGACCCGGCAGAGGAAACGGGTGACATCAGGACAGTCATTGAGATGGTGTTGTGGCACCATCCCTGGAGCGCCCTGGTAAACTTGCTCCTCCATCCTACATCATTGGCAGATACTACACTTGATCTTAGCCAAAAGGCCGAGAAGCGATTCACTTTATGTAGGTACCTTTAAAGAAAACATACTGTATCTTTAGATGTTGCTGTTTCTGTCACTTTCTATGAAATTATTTGGTTTACAATGTAGCTTCTCCACTTGTTGAGATGAATATGTAAAACGCTGAAAATGGGTACATAAGTTTTCTTTCTGTCTCCTAGAAAAATAGAAAATTGCACTTATAGGGGGAATAATTGCACTTATAGGGGGAATAAGTGAGAAATATCTGTCAGTCTGGATTTCCGCTCAGCCTATATTGGCTCTCCATTACATTTTATGGTAAAATGAAGGATGTCTTTAAAGGGGTACACCGGTGGAAAACATTTATTTTTATTTTTTTCAAATTAACTGGTGCCAAAAAGTTATTCAGTTTTGTAAATTACTTATAAAAATCTTTACCCTTTCAGTACTTATCAGCTGCTGTATTTACCACAGGAAGTTGTATAGTTCTTTCCAATCTGACCCCAGTGCTCACTGCTGACACCTCTGTTCATGTCAGGAACTGTCCAGAGCAGGAGAGGTTTGCTATGGGGAATTTGCTCCTACTCTGGACAGTTCCTGACACAGACAGAGGTGTCAGCAGAGAGCACTGTGGTCAGACAGAAAATAACTCAAGTGCCTGTGGAGCATACAGCAGTTGATAAGTACTGGAAGGATTAAGATTTTTTAATAGGAGTCATTTACAAAATTGTTTAACTTTTTGGAACCAGTTCATTTTAAAAAAAAAGTTTTCCACCGGAGTACCCCTTTAACTATTCAGGTAAAAAAATGCATTAGTATTAGCAGACAGCAATTACAGCTTCTCATTGCTTTCTGAAAAAAAGAAATGTATTATTCCTCGAATTATGTTTGCTTTTTTAATATAAAACAAAACAAAAAAAAACATAATTAGTTGCCTTTGTCTAATGAAGTATCATTATAAAATCAAAGTGCTCAAAAATTGTAGCAACATCTAGATATTGCTAAGACTTGCTTTATTTTTCCTTTTTTATTTCATTTATCTATTCTTGAGACATTTTACTGCCAAGTCATATTTGAGGTACTTAGCGCTTGTATAATCTTAATTAGAACCAATTTTCTCAGAACAACTAAAATGTGTTTCAAATAGGATCACCTATCTTGATATTTTCTTAGTAAAATTAATACAATAATCAAAATGAAGGTGCAGTTTCTTTTTACAAACTCAATAACATGCCAGCAAATTTTTCTATTATGCTCTCTACAGTAGCATGTATTGTATATTGACTAAAATGCAAAATGCAACAAATTTGAGCTTGCTGGACATTGTCTTTTTCGTGTAAAAAAAAAAAGGTTTGGAGCAGATTTACCATTAAAAGTGCTCCAGAGTTTTGACACAGTTTTCAGCAAAAAAAAAAAACTGACTCACATGTTGTAAACCACATTTAGGGTGGTTTTAAGCAGGGCACATGCAAGGGGGTGGTTTAAAGGTTTTAACTAGCCATTTGAGTCCCTTTCAACTGTATAGGTATCCTCCAGACACCCATATAGTTGTATGGTGGACTATTTGTGCTGTTTTAACCGTGAATGCATCCTTGGACATGGTTACAGTTCAAAGCAATGTTCATCCTGTAAACCAAAGGTAGCTTCCTGCCTTTAGCCTTTAGAAGTATTGGAGCATATTTTTGAGACACACAAGAGTAGGATGATGCTATTCATCCTATGCATGTCCTCTAGTGACTGCAGCGGCATGAAGAGCATGTTTTACTATGGCATCACTATATAATAGAAATAACCCTTTAAAAGATGATTTTTATGCTAAAAGAATTTTAAAGTGAAATACCTGGGCTTTTAGGTTACTTGTAAATGTAGAGATTAATATGTCTTTTATATGTCTTTTATATTAAAGGCATTACACAGATTTTTATTTTGCTTTTATACTTTTAAAAGTGTTCATGGTTAGGGATAAAAAGTAAAACACTGGTAATCACCTGCCGCTAATTCCCTGCAAGTGCTGTTCTTACAGTGCTGGTCCCCACTGCTAAATGCGTCCTGCTAAAATCTCACTCAGCACATGATTACTCAGCTAAGAAGTGTTCAGTGGCAAGGATTGTCATCACCAAAACAGCAACAACGGTTGATTGGCAGCAGGTGAGTGCCAGTGTTTTTATTTGTTTCCTACTTTTAAATATGAAAAATATTCTTCAGCATTTGAGCCCATGATTAGTTGTTGTCTCAGACCTTTCCCAGCATTCCATGTGGTCACAGAAAGTATGTCATGGTCCCCAGGGGTATGTAGCTATGTTGCAGTGAGTGGGTAGATAAGAGGGCAGTAGGGATTTACCGAAGTAATGCTTTTCACCCACCCACTGCAGAATAGCCACGATTCTCTGGAGACCATGTGACTTATTACATATTAGCCCTGATTCAGCAAAATGTGTGAGAGAAAAACTAGAGAGATTTTGCCAATAACAACCAATCACAGCTAAGCTTTCATATCTTTACGCTCTGGTAACGTGAAAGTTGAGCTGTGATTGGTTGTTATGGGAAAAATCTCTCTAGTTTTTCTCTTACACATTTTAATAAATCAGGGCCATTGTCTCGGGCCACATGAAATGCTAAGAATGGTCGGAGACAACAGTAAGATAAAAAGATCAGGCTCACACCACAGAATGTCCAGCCAGAAAAATTTTGGCTGGAGATTCCAAGCGTGCCGGACCACTATGACTATGCAGCTTTGCCGTCCCCATAGATGGTAATGTCTCCTGCTCGGATTCTGCCAAGATCATTCTTTTGGTAGCAGAATTTCAGTGGCGGAATATTTGCTGCTGATGTTTCGTAGTGTGGACAGTGGAGCAGAATCCCATTGACAGCAACGGATTCTGGCGCACCGAAATTTCACAGTGTAATATCTAGGCGGAATATCACTCTGAAATTCTGTAGTGTGAACCACACCTTGCACTACAGCAGTAGTGTATTGGTCTAGTGCATGATCAGGAGGTAATAAAAGCATATTACACAGTATTACAACTTGACAGCAACAGTTGAAGAAAAAAAAAATTCTGGAATACTGCTTTAAGGCTTCCCACTTTGTTAGGTTTAATTGACTCTGTATATTTGATAATAACAGTCTAGCCTTCTTGCCTCAAAGTTTAGTAGCTATTATGTGACCACAGTCACAGCAGAACATGAAAATATTAATGTGTTATTTGTTGTTGGTCGGTAATTTCCATCATATGTAACAGTGGTAAGAGTGATTGTAATAACTACTAGCCCAGGTCCTAAAGAAAGCCATTAGAACAGTATTACAGTGACGGCACAGAATATTTATACAGCTTTAAGTGACCAAATTAAATTGCAGAAGTAGTCAAATGAACATATTAAAATTAAGGTAGGCTTAAAAACACCCTGCAGATTTGGAGCTCCATCCTTGTCTTCTTCCTGTGGTGCTTTTAAAGCCTGAAGATCTCCCTAGAATAATTAAGCTAATAGCATTGAGCATATGAACACTTTGAAATGATACACTTATTGGCAAAACGTTCTGTGTACAGATGCTACTTAAATAAGCAGAACTCTTTATGGTACTAACATTTACCATTTTGTCTTTCTCAGATGTTGCGAAAAGCCCATTTTCTTTCTGTTTAGGCAGCTAGAAATAGCACACAAACTTATGTAAAGAAAATGTAATGTTACTTGTTATTCTACTTGTAGTAAAAGTGATATTATGCATAACAAGCAACACAGTTGTTAAAGGAGTTGCCCGAAATTTTTAAAAAAAAATTTGCACTCTTCTTAGCATTGTAGACAAGCTGGTATAGCAGCTTATCAGATACATGAAAAGTCAGGGCATGGCTGCATGGCTGCTAGCCAATTCCTGTCAGAATCTGGTCTATATAGGTGTTAGCTCTTGGAAAGCTGTGACAAGCTGGTTATGTAGCCTGACGCTATAAAAATCTCATTTAGCCTCCTTCTCAAAAGCTGTTAAAAATTGTCCTTTCTGTTTTAATACCAAGAGTGGGACTATTCAGTCCTAATCTATTTCCTTAAATCACATAATACATCTGTCAGTAAGCAAGCAACAAAGCATATTGCTTGCCATCCTTGCCAGCTTTTCCAATGGCCTGGATTGTACCATCTCCATCCCATACTGCCATGGTTGGTTATCATGGTCCAGCCGCTGTAGACGCAAGACTTTCTTCACACTGTGGGGTACTTTCGTAGAAACATAGGCCAAGATTTATCAAACTATGTGACAGAAAACATTTAGTGATTTTCCCACTGCAACCAATCACAGCTCAGCTTTCACTTTACTGGAACTCATTAGATGAGCTGTGATTGGTGGCTGTGGGAAAATCCCTCCATTTTTCCTCTCACATAGTTTTATTAATCTGGGCCAAAGTTCCTACACTCAGACTCTTGCCATGGATTACTTTCTGTTTGCAGAGATGGCACTGTGCCACTGTTTTGTATGGTAAGGTAGAAAAGAATTTCCAAATAACAGAATATCAGACATGTACAGCACCACCTGACTGTGCCCTTGGAAGTTTATTTTAACTTTTTTTTTACAAGACTACAGATGCAGCAATGTTGTTGTCACCTGCTCTGATCATAAAAGCAGGCCATGCAACAGATACACTTGACACACCTGTTATCGCTTGTCGTACCACTACCCTCCTGCTCTGAACACATCACCTCCTCATTACTGTTGCTTGCTCATGATACTACTACCACTAGGAATCTGGCTGGCACTGCTACCTGTACTGGGCTTGTCAAATAGGTGGTGCCCATGGTGCTGGTACTACCACCAGGACCACCGTCAGGGGGGGTACATCCAGTACTCCAGTAAGGGGCCCGGGCTGCAGCTGCCACATCTCAGAATCAGGAGACCGTTGTTTAAAGAGCGGTCTCCTACTTTTAGGTCCGGACGGTCCAGGACGTATTAAACTATAAGAGCGTCTTACAGAAAGACGCATCAATAGTTAATGCTGCGCTCTGGCTCGGCTGATTGACAGAGCGAAGAGGCTTCTTGGCTCCTCCACCTGTCAGTCATTCTTGAGGCCCACCCACAATATGCAGGCGCCGACAAGATGCTCCAGCATCCTTCCTTTGCGCTCCGGCACATGAATGATGTCATCATCAAGCTCCGGAGCACAGACCGGAGAAGACAGGAGAGAAGAGGTCTTTTTTTTTTTTTTACCTATTGTTACTTAAGGGGGCTGCTGATTACTTCATATTGGGGTTACTAATTATTACCTAGGGGGGCTGCTGATTACTACCCAAGGGGGCTTCGCATTCATACCTGAAGGGGCTACTACTATTATTATCTAAGGGGGCTATACCTAAGAGGGCTACTAATTACTACCTAAGGAGGCTGCTGACTATTAATACCTAAGGGGGCTACTGATTACTATGGGGGGGGGGGGGGTGGCAGGCCTTGAGCTGTGTAAGGGGCCCCAAAATTTCTGATGGCAGCCCTGACTGCCACCAACATGCTTTCTGGCCCTGACATTACAGGGATGCTCTTTTCCCCTGCTCCGTTCTTGTCCAAACAATACCTTTACCAGACCTTTTTTTTCTTCTTTTTTTTTTATTGAAAAATATTTTGAGGTGATTTATTTTTGTGTGGTGTGATTTTATCTCTCACTTACTAGTCAAGTAAAGCAAAAACTGCCAGTCAACATTCACTCTCCCTGCTCAAAATGTTTTTTTTGTTAAACCCAGCTAGAAATGGTATCTGTTTTCACAGAAACCCAGAAAATACATGTATGGTGGTGTAAAAAGCCTTGTCAAATTTCACTATAACTCTTGAAATGCATTTATTTTGTTAAATTAAAGGGGTACACCACTGGAAAGCATTTTCTTTTAAATCGACTGGTGCCAGAAGGTTAAACAGATTTGAAAATGACTTCTTTTTAAAAATCTCAATCCTTCCAGTACTTATCAGCTGCGGTATAATAAACAGGAAGTTCATTTCTTTTTTAAATTTCCTTTCTGCCTGACCACAAGTGCTCTCTGCTGACACCTCCGTCCACGTCAGGAACTGCCCAGAGCAAAAGAGGTTTGCTATGGGGATTTTCTCCTGCTCTGGACAGTTCCTGACATCAACAGAGGTGTCAGCAGAGAGCACTGTGGTAAGTACTGGAAGGATTGGGATTTTTTTTATAGAAGTAATTTACAAATCTCTTTAACTTTCTGGCACCAGTTGATTTAAAAGAAAATGTTTTCCAGTGGAGTACCTCTTTAAGAGAAATTCTCTTGCTTTTTTGTTGTTAAACCAAGCTAAAATACTCTATATTTGTTGAAACCAAGCAAATACAGGTAATGTGGCTCAACAGGCTCAATGGACACTTGCTCTCACCACTAAAAATGCACTTTTGGTAAACTAGAAATGATCTATTTTTGGTTAGTGGGAAAGCTTTCCATGAGCTTGTTCTGCAGTCACACTGCTGAGATTTGTCCAGTTCAGTAACTTAACACAGTAATGCAGGTCACTTAGATCAGCCTAGCTTTCTCTCAAATATGCTAGTCACAACACAGTGCACAAGGTTACATTAGTCTCTTAGACCCACCCCTATGCTGTCTCCTAATTGGGCTTGGAGCAATGATTTGCTAACTTGCAATCATGTGATCTTGCTGTTAGTTCAAAGTATTCTGGGCTACCCTTACCTCATCTCAGTGTTCATACTTCCTCATCCTACACTGAAATGGCATCAAGACTCCATGTGTTTGTCATCCCTTCTCCTGGAAGAACACCATTGCCAGGCTCATGCAAAGGGCCTGGCAATGTTTTAATGTTTTAACATTTTGAGAGAGACTGGATTCTACTGGTTCAGCTCACTCATCTCTTACAGTAAGTGCTAGTTTGCCTTTGCAATTCTTTTTCTTTTTACTGTTATTGACCTTTGGGCTGTTTTTACTATTATTGTGCTTAACTATTAATTTGCTGTTAAATTTGGTTTTATTGATTTGACCTGGACTTGTTTAGTAGACATTGTTTACTCTCACTACTTTGGGGCTCCTGCTTTTTTCACAAACTATTTCAGGTGCCAGGACATAGACATATGTCCAGTTCAAAATTTTATAAAATTGAAGCTTTAGTTGACATCTTTTAAAAATACATCGCTGATAGAACCAAAACTATTTGGACTGTTTATTATAACAATGGCTACAATGGCTAATAAACAATTAAATGAGATATCCAGTGCTGTAAAACGTATCCCCTATCCTGTACGGGGACCCGGCAGTCCGCGGGAAGGGGGCTTGTTGACCACCGCACGAAGCGGCGGCTGACACGCCCCCTCAATAACACTCAATAGCAGTGCCGGAGCGTTGCCTTCGGCAATCGCCGGCTCTACCACAGCAATGTATTGAGGGGGCATGTCGGCCGCCGCTTCGTATGGTGGTCTGGCCAGCGAGCCGGGGCCCCGTACAGGAGATCACGGGGGCCCCAGCAGTCAAACCCCCCGCAATCTAAAACTTATCCCCTATCTTTAGGATTTCAGCACTGGACTACCCCTTTAAGAATTGTAAGAACACACACATACTACGACGGAAACATACTGACCCTCCTATACTATCGAAGTTCTGTTTAAATTTTGGTCAAAAAACACTATGGACAGTCAAATTTATGTTTGTGGATGCAGTGGTCAGGAATTTATCACTGTGACTTTCACTAAAATGTTTCAGATCAGCAATGCAACACAGCAATATGCGTTACTTAACACAGCCACTTTTCCTTTTAGTGTGAAATTGAGGTGATTTCTCCCTAGCTGTGTATTGCTCAGAAAAATTCATTGTATGCTTAAATTTGCTGCATGTCAGCACTTTCACAGCAAAAAATGATTGACAAGTCCACCACTGACAGTAATTATAAACTTCCCCCAACAAATACTACAAGTTGACAAAAACCATCAGGCACCAAACAGGTACCGTTCCAAAATGTTTGGCCTCACTTGACTAATCGATCCCATTTGTCTTTTTGATGTTGTAAATTTGCCAGTACTAAATATAAAAGTACTGCTCAGCAAATTTACATATGTAGTATTAAGACCAATAGGATCAATTTATCAGTTGTGACAAACATTTTGTAGTAGTGAGTGGAGGACAGTAAAAATCCTTAAAATTAGGGGAGTGGACAAAGTTCTTAAACCTGTTAGAGAATGTGACTGGAAGAAAGCAGTTTTGAAAAAAGAAGTGGACTAGATTTTCTATTTCAAATCTAAAAAACTCATTGGTCTAAATATCAGAACAGACCTTGTATATACAGTATATATTCATTTTCTTCAAGCTTTCTGGACAGATGTCAATGCTGTAAACCTGTACAAAGTTTTTTTTCCTTCAGCATACATGTAGAATCCAACTGTAACCATAGCAACTGGGGCCCTGTGATAAATATCTAAATATCAACCCATAAGGAACACGGGGGGCGGGGTTAGATTTCGGTATTGAGGAATAAAAATGTAAAAATGCATACCATAGTGTACAAGGAACTGAAGCCAGCATGAATTTATGATACTCTCAGTGGGAACACATGCTTGTTATTTATGGTATAGTTATTGATGTTCATGAATTTATGATATATATATATATATATATATATATATATATATATATATATATACATACACAGTGGGTTCTCACACTTAAAAAGATGACAGAGACCTGTAATTTTCATCATAGGTACACCTCAACAATGAGAGACATAATGAGAAAGAAAATCCATAAAATCATTTTATATGGGGTTGAGATCCATAAAATCCATTTTATATGGGGTTGAGATCTGGAGACTGGCTAGGCCACTCCAGGACCTTGAAATGCTTCTTACAAAGCCACTTCTTCGTTGCCCAGGCGATGTGTTTGGGATCCTTGTCTTGCAGAAAAACCCAGCCACGTTTCATCTTCAATGCCCTTGCTGATAGAAGGAGGTTTTCACTCAAAAGCTCATAATACATGGCCCTATTCATTCTTTCCTTTACACAGATGAGCTGCACTGGTCTCTATGCAGAAAAACAGCCCCAAAACATGATGTTTCCACTCCCATACTTCACAGTAGGTATGGTGTTCTTTGAATGCAACTCAGTATTCTTTCTCCTAAAAACTCAATGAGTTGAGTTTTTACCAAAAAGTTCTACTTTGGTTTCATCTGACCATATGACATTCTCCCAATACTCTACTGGATCATCCAAATGCTCTCTAGCAAACTTCAGATGGACACGTCTGGCACTGCATGATTTGAGTCCCTGGCAGCGTAGTGTTACTGATGGTAGCCTTTGTCACTTTGGTCCCAGCTCTCTGCTAGGTCCTCCCATGTGATTCTGGGATTTTTGCTCACGTTCTTGTGATTATTTTGACACCACGGGGTGAGATCTTGTGTGGAGCCCCAGATCAAGGGAGATTATCAGTGGTCTTGTTTGTCTTATATTTTCTTATAATTGCTCCCACAGTTGATTTCTTCACACCAAGCTGCTTGACTATTGCAGATTCAGTCTTCCCAGCCTGGTTCAGGTCTACAATTTTGTTTCTGGTGTCCTTCGTTAGCTCTCTTATTGGAGTTTGGAGTGTGACTGTTTGAGGTTGTGGACATGTGTCTTTTGTATAAAATTGATAACAAGTTCAAACAGGTGCCATTAATACAGGTAATGAGTGGAGGACAGATAGTTCTCCCTAATGTTGTAGGGTGAACTACTGTATCTCATATGCCATACTGTTTCACTATGCACCACAAAGCCATTTTTCATGTTCACCCTGTTGTTCTGTTAGATTTTTTTCCCTTGTCGATGTAATACTGATAACAATATGCCATTTTATTTTAAATCTAGACTAAACTGTTTTAGAATACATATCTTTGGAAAGAAGAAGGAAGAGGGGGAGGGTAACGATTATGGGTGATTACTTTTTATTTTAAAGGCAGCATGTATTCTTTGTGGTCTATGTGTTTTTTTACTATACTGAATTGTTTGTTTATTAACCCCTTCCCGCAAATGGACATATATTTACGTTCACTGTGGGCTCCCGCTGTATGACATGTGCTCAGCAGGTATTAGCAACAAGGACCCACGGCTAATGGAGGAAATCACCGATTAGGCTGATGCCCGGCATTAACCCTTTAGACTCCGCTATCAAAGTTAATTGCGGCATCTAAAAGTGGTTAACTCAGTTTCCGGCTAGGTCAGCGGGCTGATCGGGACTGCTGCGGTGAAACTGCGGCATCCCGATCAGCTGAGAGGATGGGGGAAGGTGTCATTTCATCCTCGCTGCCATCCAATCCTAGCTTCAGGCTTTCAGCCAGCTTTAAAATAAAAAAAATTGGGGGCTCTACATAGACCAAAAAGATCCAAAACCGAGGATACTGTGTTACACACTACACCATGTGCCTAATTGGACTAAGAAGGAAAAATATATGGAAACAGTCCTACTAGGTAATGGGGGCAATAGAGATAGAAATAATAGTAGAAGATTGAGAGTGAAAATCAGATATATTATATAACAATTTATTGCTTAATTATAAATAGCATCCTCTGCAGGGCCCTTGCATCGGATGTGACACATTAAATACAGTAAAAATAAAATAAAGAATGGATGGTTGAATCCAAAGTTATAAAATGTATATTATAACATATAAAACATATGAGATGATCCCCAACGAGCACAATTTCTATATCCGTTTGGCTGTGACTAGTGAGATGGATAACACTGTAGGTACAGATAATTTGTACCACTGCCAGTTCTTTGAATGTGTCACAAAGATCACACTCTCTGTTAAACAGAGAGGGAGAGCGGTGAATAGTGAAAGCGCTCGACAGCGGTGTAGATACCAATGTCTTATTGTGTTTCACTTATATGGCCCAGATGGCATGGGGCCGATATAATATATAAAAATCACAGGTACAGTATGTAGTAAAAGCGCAAAGCAGCGCTGTAGATCCCTTTATCACAGGTACAGTACATAGACAAAGCGCTGTACGTACCTCAATCCTGTCTCACTTTACTTGATTGGCCCTGATGGCACAGGGCTGATGTTATCAACAAATCACAAGAGGGATACTGTGTGTGGGGCTGGTACTATGTACCTCTTACCAGCTCCTGGTTAGTGGATCATCTGTGATTTAAGTTCTGCTGGCTCAAGCACGTTCTCAGCGAGCGGGATGTGCGGAGCAGGTATCCACGAGGAGCGGGCGCTCTGATCTTGATATAATAAGTCAATAATTCCAAACGTTGTTGCTGTAGTTATTTAGTTCGGCTCGAGTTGGGGTACATCACAATGTACTGCTGGTGATGCTAGACGCGTTTCGGGGAACCAGGTCCCCTTTTTCAATAGCAAGAAAAAAGTTAGAAAAAAACGCTGCATGTTGACTTTTTTTCTAGCTATTGAAAAAGGGTTCCTGGTTCCCCGAAACACATCTAGAATCACCAGCAGTACATTCTGATGTACCCCAACTCGAGCCGAACGAAATAACTACAGCACATTTGAAATTATTGACTTATTATATCAAGATCAGAGTGCTTGCTCCTCATGCATACCTGCTCCGCACATCCTGCACACTGAGAACCATTTTCAGCCAGCAGAACGTTATATCACAGGCGATCCACTAACCAGGAGCTGGTAAGAGGTACATATTACCAGCCCCAAACACAGTATCCCACTTGTGACTTGTTCATAACATCGGCCCTGTGCCATTAGGGCCAATCAAGTAAAGTGGGAGCGCTTTGTGTATATACTGTACCTGTGATAAAGGGACCTACAGCGCTACTACATACTGAACCTGTGATTTTTATATATTATATCGGCCCCATGCCATCTGGGCCATAAAAGTGAAATAGAATAAGACATTGGTATCTACAGTGCTGTCAAGCGCTTTCATTATTCACAGCTCTCTCTCTCTCTCTATGTAGCACAAAGGACTCATATCTCACATTTCACATTTCTCACATTTCCACCAGCTTTGCCAGGCTAAAGCAATGGAGCACCAATAACACTGATCAATGCTCTCCTATGGGTACTAAAAAAAAGTTGTAACAAAATAAAAAATAAAAAAATAAATATGCATTAACCCGTTCCCTAAAAGTTTAAATCATCCCACATTTCCCATTTTTCAAATATAAAAATGTAAAAAAATAAAATAAAATAATCATGTTTGGCATTGCAGCATATGAAAATGTCTGAACTATTAAATCATAGTGTTATTTAAACCGCATGGCCAAAGGCGCAATTGTAAAAAAAATGAATAGAATGCGTCAAAGAAATGCATCAAAAGGTGTAATCAAAATAAAAACTTCAGATCATGGCGCAAAAAAATGCTTAATTTTTAAAAATTTGCCCCGCAAATATTTTTTTCTGGTTTTGCCGTACATTTTGTGGGGAAACAATTAATGGTATTACAAAGTAAAAATTGTGCCACAAAAAAACAAGCCCTTATATGGGTCTGTAGGTGAAAAATTGAAAGTGTTACGATTTTTAGAAGGTGAGGAGGAAAAAAAAGTGCAAAAATGAAAAATTGAAGAGGGAAGGGGTTAAGTATGTGTCTGTTTCTAGCTCTGACAGTAGCTCTAGCCCCTCCAATTCAGCAGCAGCTGTGTCATCAACCATCACCGTGATGGCAGCCGGGTCATCTGGGAGCATGGACAACTGGCTAATTGTGTCCGTCCTAAGCTTCCACAACCTTCTGAGCTAGTCTTTTTCGTTTTATCTGTCTCTATGTTTTTGCCTAAGAGAAAAGATCTTTTACTTGTATCTGGCTCTGGTATGTTACTCTGCTGAATATCTCATGTATATTCTTGGCCTGTTTTCCTGACTACTCTATTGCATTCTGTATTTGTAAAGCACTACTCACTATTATCGACTTGTCTTTTTTTACCCTGATTGTGCAGTTGTTTGTGCATTCCCTGTTAATTCCCCTTATTGATGTTCAGTTGTTTGTTAACCTTTTTGCACCTTGACTTTTTCTCTGACTTCCATTCTGTCTTGCTCGTTACTTTAAAATGCCCTGTACCTTAGTAGTGTAGGGACCAGCACTGTGGTTGAGGCCACCCTGTTAATCAGATAGGCACCCCAAAAGGCAGGAAAAAGGGCAGCAAATTCCTGCTTAGCATATCATGAAGCCTGCAATTCAATCATCCATTAGAATGCCCGCATTGCCGCAGATGCCTTGATCTCTATTGATCATTGCATCTGTTGAGTAAATGCTGCTGATGTCCACCATTACCTGCAGTTGTCTGGCTGCTGATAGCAGCCGGGACCTGCCACACATGATGTGAGTACCGCTCCGCATTAAAAGGGTACTCCAGCGGAATTTTTTTTTTTTCAAATCAACTGGTGCAAAAAAGTTAAGCAGATTTGTAAATTACTTCTATTAAAAAATATTTATCCTTCCAGTACTTATCAGCTGCTGTATGCTCCACAGGAAGTTGCATTTCTTTCTGGAGTTCTTTTCTGTCTGACCACAGTGCTCTTTGTTGACACCTCTGTGCATATCAGGAACTGTAAAGAGCAGGAGCAAATCCCCATAGCAAACCTCTCCTACTCTGGACAGTTCCTGATGTGGACAGTGGTGCCAGCAGAGAGCACTGTGGTCAGACTGAAAATAACTCCAGAAAAAAAGAACACTTCCTGTGGAGCATACAGCTGCTGTTAAGTACTGGAAGGATTAAGATTTTTTTTTAATAGAAGTAATTTACAAATCTGTTTAACTTTGTGGCACCAGTTGATTAAAAAAATAAATCAATGTTTTCCAGTGGAGTACCCCTTTAAGTACCATAATATCAGGACATACATCTACGTCCATTGTCCTGAAGGGGTTAAACCTCAGTGCATTTATTTTTTTCATTTAAATACAAAGGAATGAAAATGTCAAGGAATGACTTATACCTCTTCTTTCTGCCATTTATCCATAAAAATGTTATGTTATAGTGTCTTTGGTGCCTTTGGAGTTCTCAGAAAACTCCAGTATTCAGACCACCTGGGAGACAACCACACAGCTGAAGTTTCCTCTCCTCACAGCATGTTTTCTTTACTACACAATATTATAGCTTACTGCCCATCTGATGTCTCAGTTATTTTTTCCTGTGTGTGTTATTTGTTCACTTCTTATTGTTTGTTTGAATAAAAACAAGCCACCTGCATCTCCTAAGGCAATTAATTTGTTTCTACTAAACTGGAATGTTGGGTGATCAAAAGCTTTTACCATCACTTATGTGGATAAGGGTATTCTGTGTATTTATATATTCCAAATCACATCTGATTTACTTAGAGTGTTGTGTAGGTTTCTTTGTGGGTTTTAATTCCCTACAATTTGATTCCACGGTATTTACTATGGTTTCCCTACATTTTCCACTTTTCCTTACATTTTCCTTTTCTTACACATGCTCTGATCTGTAGGGTTTTCCTCAGCTCAAAATCAAGGCATTTTCTGTGGAGACCTTAGTAAATATGTTGGGATATTGTGAAAATGTTGGGAACATGCCCCTTTTTGGTGACCAAACCCGATTTTTAACGATGGACACACCCATTTTTTGGGTTTTCATAGTAAAATGGAGAGATAGTTTTTTTTCAATTCTGCTTAAATTCTGGTGCAGACAGAAGTTCTGGTGCAATGGGCCAGAATCTGGTGCACAACCCGACAAAACATGTCAGGTTTGCAATAGTAAATGAGGGCCACTATATTACAGTCTTATTCCACAATTCATAGTACTGTATGTATCAGTCTAGACACAATATTGTATGATGAGAAATTGAAGCCAGGTTTGTAGAAGTCTGTACAAGCTTATTAAATATATATATATATATATATATATATATATATATATATATGTAGACATCTAATATACATATGTGTTCTGAACCTTAAATCAGTTTCTTGATACAATATTTTCAACAACTATTGCCCCAAGCCTTGGGTATGACACTACAAGCTCAGTACATCTGTACATTCTTCTCTACTGTTCTTCACAAGCTTTGGCAAGTTGGTTGGCAAGTGATGACAAGACAAGGTCTAAGTCCTGGCTCTAGAGTCTGACTATTAAAGGACAGGCTACTTTGTATTCTTAGTGTAATCTTAGTGTAATGTTGGCAGTGTCCTCCTGCCAGTGTACTACTCATTCTGGCAGGCACATCCACTGGGTTACCTTTGCTTCATTCTTTCCACTCTGTGCCCCTACTTGCTGCAGTGCCCTTGCTGTTGGTGTTTAGAGTGCTTGTAGGGCGCGTTTCCTGCATTCCGTAGTCATTTTTACCAATCACAAAATCAGCAGACTGCCCAACATCTGAACCCACTCCATGTCAGGGGAGACTCTATCTTTATACAGTTTCATTTATTCCTACATTTCTATACAGCAAACAAGATCATTAAAGCTGAAACCCTCCTTTGCTCTCTCAACTTTTTTGAGGAAGGATCCCCTGGATATTATTGATTAATCTTGTGTTATCTCTGTATCTCCAGTCTTGATGAAGGACATCCGTGCCGGAAAGACCTCTATTCCTCTTTTTCATGAAAAGACGTGTACTTGCCTGAGGTCAAAACTCGAAACATGAAAGTAATTTTGCAGAACGGCAGACATGATCGTTTGTCTTACAATTTTTGGTGTTCCTTTCTTTACAGCTTGTGAGAATGTCTGTACATGTCCCGTCAGATCTAAGGCCCCTTTCACACTATAAAATTCATCCGTTAAAAGATCCGTTATAAATGTCCGTTAGAAAAGCTTTAAAATGGATGTTAAATGTCCGTTACAAAATCCCATTCAAGTCTGTGGGATTTTTTGATCCGTTATCCATTATGATCTGTTATAGCCCATCATGAATAACGGACGTTAATTGCAACGGAAGAAAAACGGCACATGCATACATTTTTCTTCCGTCACAAGAAACAGGTAAATTAATGGACGTTATTTTTAACATTGAAGTCTATGGCAAACGGATGAGCCTTTATGTCATCCGTTTGCACCTGGTTTTTAATATCCATTATTACTTCTGAGCATGCTCAGAAGAGGTGACATTAGCAGACTCCTGCAGTGCTGAGGGACTACTACAACTCCCATCATGGAACAGACTTGTTTCCATGATGGGAGTATTAGTACCCTTGCTGCGGGAGTCTGCCGGTGGCTGGAAAGGCTACATTAGTGTTTGTACTACAACCCATCATGGAACAGACTCGGTTACATGATGGGGGTTGTAGTACAGGGGCTGAGGGATTGATCGCACTGGGTCTCACTTCTGAAACCTGATGCAATTAGAAGTTATTAAACAGGGGAGTGGGCGGAATGCTTCACACCCCTGCAATGTACGATGTATTTACTTTCATTTTTACATTCCCCGCCGGGAGCCCTGAATGATCGGTACTGAGAAGCCATTCAGGGCTCCTGCCAGGGTTTACAAATAGAAGCGCTGTGATGGGGAAATATATATATATAATCGCTGGAGGGTATATATCTGGCCCCCACAGCACTTCTATATATCTTGCCCCCCGTATTGCATTTATATATGTCCTGCCTGCAGTGCATTTATATATTTTCCCCCAGTAGCACATTTCTATATGTTCCCCCCGCAGCGTATTTATATATGTTTCCCCCGCAGCACATTTATATATGTTCCCACCTCAGTGCATTTATATATGTTACCCCTGCAGTGCTATCATAAGCCCCCGGAAGCGCCATGAATTAAAAGTATTCTAAAGCAGCTCATCTGGCCTGCCAGATGCGCTGCTGTAGAATATTTTTAATTCATAGCGCTGCGAAGGCATTTGATTATAGAAGCGTTGTGGGGCCAGGCATATGGATATATGTCTGACTCCTGCAGCGCATCTATATACAGATGCCGCTGTAGCGCTATGAATGAAAAGTATTCTTTCAGCAGCACAAAGCGCCGGCCAGATGCGCTGCTGTAGAAAACTTTTCATTCATAGCACTGCCAGGGGATTATAATAGTGCTGCAGGGGGAACATATATAAATGTGCTGCGGGTGTCAAGATATATAGAAGCACTGTGGGGGCCAGATATATATTCCCCAGCGATTCTATATATCTTTCCCCACCACAGCGCTTCTATTTGAAAACCCCGCTGGGAGCCCTGAATGGCTCCTCTGTACCGGCCATTCAGGGCTCCTGGCGGGGAATTAAAAAATTTAAATAAATACATCGTACATCGCAGGGGAGCACAGCATGCCGCCTGCTCCCCTGTTTAATAACTTCTAATAGCATCGGATCTCAGAAGTGAGACCCGGTGTGATCAATCCCTCAGCCCCTTTACTAAAACCCCCATCATGGAACAGAGTCTGTTCCATGATGGGGTAGTAGTACAAACACTAATGTAGCCTCCCCAGCCACCAGTAGACTCCCGCAGCCGGGGAACTACTACTCCCATCATGGAAAGAAGTCTGTTCCATGATGGGAGTAATAGTAGTCCCAGCTGTGGGAGTCTGGTCTCTAGGCAGAGGTGTTAAAACGGCCATACATGAGGTATGTTATAACAGTTCTTAACAGATGAATATTTATTTAGCTGTTAGCACATGTTTTTTCATCCATTATTATACATCGATTTTTACACTGAAAACGGCTGTTTAATAATGGATGAATGCATATAGTTTGAAAGGAGCCTAAGCCTACTGCTCTTCTGCTGCCACTACCAGTTTCTGATTCTCATTGGCACCATATAGCAATGCAGATTTATTTTTTTTGTTAACTATACCACTATCTGAGTGGCAGTGGATCATTTTTCCATTATGGCTCACATCCACACTCCGCTCTGCTACCTTATTATCTTCTTCATGGAACACATCTTTCATTTCCATGGCCTGCATCGGCATATGGTTTCTGACTAAGATGTTCAGCTTACTTTTGGAGATCTCTCTTGCTTGATGTGAAACTATTTCTATGTAAATATTAGAATATAGTGCTATTGTGCAAAATGGACATAAATAACCAAATAAACAAATATGTGATTGGTTTAAATTAGAGATGAACAAGCTAAGCCTATAGAACTCGGTCTTGCTTAGAACTTTGCCTAAAATGATGTTCGACAAATATCAAAACTTGCTTTGCGTGAGCCCGGCAATGCTGCCATTGTACGAGAAGTTTTGATCAGTTGGGGTCTGGGTGTTCAGAACCCCACAGATCCCTAAAAAGGAGCTGGAAGAAGTGCATGACTATGGGTTTCACTTCCTGATCACTGTGATCCCCTTCCAGTTATGCAAATCACTGTAAAAATTTCCTTTCTACAGTGATTTAATAGATTTGAATGCGTTAATTTTTGACACTTTTCATCGAGCACAAAAAGTGCGCTCCGCTTGGCATGAAGTGGGCGTGGTGTCACGCCAATGGAGAACGGCCTCCAGCATTTTCTAAATTTATTACAATTTACACCCGCTAATAGGCTTGAATTGAAGCTGAAATCTAAGCCAGCTCAAAGGTTTCAGTAAGGGTGCATTTGCAGCCTCAGCTACATCCAGATTTTTGTAACATGATTATGCCCTTCATAATCCCTCCATAGCTTCAAAAATTCTATCATAGACATTATAGGCAAAAAACATATGTATACCACACCGTAGCATCTTGTAGTATGCTTGTAGTATATGAATAGGGAAAGAGAGTATATTACCTTATACTTAAAAAAAAAGGTTTATTGGCACACAACAACACCACAGAGGCCAAAAGAAATATTGATTATCCAATGATGAATGGGTGAGGGGGGGGGGGGTCTATGGATTATTCTAATGTATACTCCGTGAGCTTTCCAAATGCATATGACAAATAAATACTGCAAAAACAATGGGGGGGGGACTTATTAATACTTGGCACCAGAAAACTAGTGTAAAAAATGAAGTAACCTTCTAAATTTTTGCACAAATCAAGAAATGTGACTTTTTCACACTATTTATCTGTTGTCAAGCATTGATAAATCTCGCCAAGATTTTTTAAGTCATAGAGTAAAATAGTTTTAAGTGTGGTTTGGTAAATATTTTACTCAATGTTTACACATATTTTTTATTATTATATGTAGATTTGCAGTCCCATAAACACTGAATTGAATCAGACATCACAACAACATGTGGCAGAGGGTTCCATAGTATCACTGCTCGTATAGTAAAGAATTTGGTGAAACCTTCTTTCCTTTAAATGTAGAGGATGGCCCCTTGTCATGGTTACCATCCTAGAGTAATAAAAATAAAATAAAAAACACAGTATGGCAATGGGCAATTCAGTGGTACCACAAGAGGACACATTATTTTGAAAATTAGAGGGGCAATGTTTTTGGTAGTAATATCAGGAAGTAAGAGAGTGATGGATGCATAGCCTTTCTCCAGAAGTAGTAGCTGAAAATACAGTGAAGGAGTTTAAGCATACATGAGACAGGTATAAGGCTATTCTTCATATAAGATAGGGCCAGGGAATATTGATAGTATTCAGAATATTGGGTAAACTAGATGGGCCAAAAGGTTCTTACCTACCGACACATTCTATGATTCTATATGTCAGTGCTGAGACCCCTACCAATTTCTAGATATAGACGGCTATGGCCTTCACTGCCCGATCCGATTCACTGCAGAAGATGGCT
Organism: Hyla sarda; assembly: GCF_029499605.1. NCBI lineage: Eukaryota > Metazoa > Chordata > Amphibia > Anura > Hylidae > Hyla > Hyla sarda. Next base: position 374,186,834 of record NC_079190.1, on the reverse strand, counting down.
CCATAGACTTTCAATGAGTTGGATTAGGTGAAAAGTTTGGATGTGAAGGACAATCACATTCTTCACATTCTTCTCCTGGCTATATCGAAAAATCTGTGGTGATCTTAGTTTATGTGGCATGTCAAAAGTTCTACATATATTTTGAAAACCTAGGCACAAGAAATGGGTGAGTCTCTTGTTGTACAGGTGTAATCTTTAGCGTTGAGATTATTATGAACAAGGTTTCCATGTAGTAACAAATGGGGACACAATTTAATGAAAATGTGTATACAGCTTGGGCATAGGCATGGATCCTGCACTGCAAAAAAACAACAGATATATGTTAGGAACATTTAGGAACAGCATGTTCCACCATATTGTTTCTCTTTGAGGCTCCAAATTCTTTGTAGTGTAGCAAAGAATGGAGCCATGGAGGTACTGTGGGGACACACATTTGAACATACTGTAGCTGTGCAACATGGATCCATAACATAGTCTGTATAAAGTCTTAATTTAAATAAAGTTTCACAGTAACACAGTTCTTCCCCCAAAATGTTCAATGTGCATCTTTCAATACGCAGAAAATGGCCGACCACTGAATGCTTCAGCCAATGATTAGCGGAGCAGTCTTTTCATGTTTAGAGAAGAAAATATGATCCATTATTTATACCTAGTCTGCCCCTTTGGAAAATATAATAATCTCACCGCACTGCGACTTAAATAATTCCCTGTGTATTACATCAAACTCTATGCATTTGCTTCTCAATGATATCATACAAAATGTTTTGCTATAACTTAGGAACTCTATAAGCTCTAAATGTAGGAAAATCAATAGGAAACACATTGCATTCATTCAGAAAAGTCCCTCTCCATTGGTAAATCAATAATAATGTATAAAAACCTGCAAACCTTTGTAGAAACCCGCTATGTGAGGGCAACACTGTCACTGCCAAATGTGAAGTATGTAATTCATTCCAATACAAAGACACCCACCAGCAATGAACTTGTGTTCAATAACATTCACCTGTAATAGTTTTACATCCTCCGGGCTTTACAGCTCTGGAGGAAAATAGTATGCCTCCAGAAAGGTGTAATGGAAATATTTTAACCTAGCACAAACAAAGTGATAGAAACCACTAACATTGTAAACCATCCAGAATAATTGTAATGTTTGCCGGTACAATAAAACTACCTAACCCCTCTTCTTACTCAGGCATACATAAATGCTCATCATAGAGTAGAGAAAATGGTTTGTTCCCAAACTAATTTTGCTCCAAAGTTCCCAGAACTTTCCATTTTTTGGTATTAATTTTAGTTGGATCACAAGGTACATAAGCAGGGACTCCTGTCAAATGGAAGGATTCCCTGCCTCCTTACACTAATAACAAGGAATACACTGTATGTTCCCAGCCTAACTTCTGTAACCGAGTGGTGAGGCATACAGTCTATGCCTCACTGATCATTGTAACTTTTATGTTGTAGTTTATTTTAATTTTAATTTTCAATTTGGTGTTAAAAGAAAGAAAAATACTGGTCTAAAGTCAAAAGTCTAAACAACTGGGGCAAGGGTGTGATGAGGGCAGATTGAATTACCATAGGGGCAAATGGCATTAATCCCTTGTGTTTGTGACGCCAGGGCGTGGTTTAACCTTTTTTCCACCCAAAGGTATACCGCTGGATGCTGGGCTAGGCACGGGGCAAATAATGACTCAGACTCCAAGTTACGGAACAACAGCAGATTTATTGAGGTAGACAGGTGTAACAGTCTTAACAGTTTAGCTAGGCCCACGGAGGTGACCAGTGACTTCAGAGACCTTAGGGCTCGCTGGGACTTGTAGTGGACTTGGATAATTTGATGCAGGACCACGCTGACTTGACAAAGATTAATCTTGACTGACTTGACTGGGACTGACTAGACAGACTTTATCCTGTTTGTAGCTTAACAGATTTTGACGTTCACCTGTGGGGTAGTGGACTTGTGAATGCATGGCTGCGTGGTAGGCTTTAGGCCTCCTCAGGACATTAGACACTCTCTCAGGACTTGACTTCACTGCACTCAGTACTCAAAGAGACTGAACTAGCTCCACCCACGGTTTATATGGGGGAGACTCTGGAGGGGTCCCATAGGTCACCCTGTAGGTCACATGGTCACTGTTACCTAGGACAGACTCAGGACATCCAAGGGTTTGCACCCATTTAGAGTAGAATATCTGGGCCATTGTTTTGGCTGTAAGATCTTAAACAGGTACCACGACAACCCCCTTGGAGTAATGATCCACCATGGTATACCCGAACCAGGTAGGAGACAACTTCACATGGTCTAGCGCAACCAACTGATTGGGTCTGTCAGTCTGGATGGAGTGGAGGGGTGTTCTGGCGTCTTTGCACACATTCTTGGTGATGTTACAGACAGAACATTCACTGCACCATTTCTCAATCTCGCTCCGCATTCCAATCCAATAGAATCTTCACCTGACAGTGGCTTCGGTCTTGTGGACTCCAAAGTGTCCCGACTGATCATGATATGTGTTGAGGACCATCGCCGCATCTCTTTGGGGAACCAGAATCCGATGAAGTCGATCACCATAGACCGGATCCAAACAATTTCGGTACAACAGTCCTTTGTGTACAAACAGCTGCTTCCTCTGTCGCCACAGACTTCAACTCATCGTCACACTGTGCTCGGCGTGGACGGGTTGGTACCTTTTTCGCCAGAAGGTAGTCCAACAGATCCCCCATAACTCTACTTTCATCTTGGAGAGTCTTCCAGGTGTACAGGTCTTCTTTAACCTTTTGAGACCTGGGTTCACCTTCCATGAGGGCGGTCACAACATTCTTGTAGACAAACGGTTGATAAAATAGGGGCATCTCCACGTCTTCCCACACGTCTTCGACAGATGTTTCCTCGCCCGGGGATTTCCGAGACAGTACATCGGCATTGATGTTTGACTTGCCGCTTCTGTACTTGATGGTGAAGCTGTAATTAGCTCATCTTGAAGCCCATCGCTGTTCAATGGCACCCAACTTGGCAGTGTTCAGGTGGGCCAACGGATATTTATCCAAGTAGACAGTAAATGGTGTAGCAGCCAAATAATCTTTGAATTTTTCTGTCAATGGCCCATACCAGGGCAAGAAGTTCCAATTTGAATGAGCTGTAATTGGCATCATTCTTCTCTGCTCCTTGCAGGTTACGACTGGCGTAGGCAATCACTCTCTCTTGTCCATCTTGAACTTGGGACAGGACAGCTTCCAGACTTTCAAAACTGGCATCAGTATATAGCCAGAATGGTTCTGTCAGCAGACGTTTAAGAGCTTGGAACGCTGTCTCTTGTTCTTCGGCCGATTCAATAGGTAGTCTTCCATTGTAATTCTCCTTTGCCGTACCCCTTAGAAGAGCTGTGAGGGGTTCTGCAATTTGGGCGAAGTGTGGGGGATGAAGTGGCAGAAGTAGCCGGCAAATCCCAGGAAGCTCCTGGCATCCTTCACTGGGCACAGGGTAGGCCAGTTCTTGACAGCTTCCACCTTTTCAGGATTTGGCTGAACTCCCTCCGCTCTGTCAACATGGCCCAGGTAATGGACTTGAGGTTTGAGCAAGTGACATTTTGATGGCTTGATCTTCAACCCAGGATTGAAAGACGTCTGACAGATTACTGATGTGTTCCTGGTAAGAGTTGGAATACATGATGACATCGTCCAGGTACAATAAGACACTTTGGAAATTCAGATGGCCCAGGCACCTTTCCATCACACGTGGGAACATAGCAGGGGCATTACATAGCCCAAACAGCATACTTTTAAACTCAAACAACCCCATGGGTGTCACGAAGGCAGTCTTCTCCTGGTCTTCTGTGGCCATGGGCACTTGCCAGACCCGAGGGCAGTAAGTGACTTCTTAATTCTTGGCAAAGGATAAGCGTCCTTATGTGTGACATTGTTCAATTTCCTGTAGTCGACACAGAAGCGGATGGCTCTGTCTTTCTTCTTGACCAGGACAAGTGGCACCGCCCAGGGACTCTGACTTTCTTGTATCATGTCCACCTCTTTCATGTCGGCCAGCATCTTCTTGAAAGTCTGATACATGCCTGGCGTGACCGGACAGTGTCTCTCCTTGATGGGCGGACTGTCACCTGTGAGGATTCGGTGCTGGGTCATTTAAGTTTTCCAGAAGTCTGTGGGGTGTTTGCTGAAAGCTTCATGATACCTTTTGGCAACATGATGAATCCATTGACCTAGTCCCATGGGATAGTGTCATCCTCAACCTGGAGCTGTGCCCACCAGGGCTCTGGAGGATTAGCATTGGATCCACTGGTAACTTGAGCCACACGCTGTCGGGCCACTAGATGCTCTGTCAGGATGTCCTCTGACTCTAGGAGGTACAACTGAGCCACTGGAGTATACTTAGGTAAAACATTAGCAGAATCAGACAGGTTCACTAACCGTACTGGGACTCTTCCATTGGTGACAGTGACGAGACTTCTCGCAGCTCGAACTAGAGGATGATCATCTACCTGCATAGGTTCCAGCAGGGCCTGATAGTCCTGATTCTTGACTCCGGGACGTGCACAACCATAGATGATGGTCTCTGTGTTGGGTTGTTGAGTCGACCTGATATCTTGAACTAGTACTCTGCAGATTTCACCTTGCTCGTTGGCAAACTTCTGCTCCTCCTCTAGAACTCTCAAGTGGTGCTGCACAGCCCGCTGGCCTGAAGGGAACATATGGGGAAGAGAGGCATGCAAGGCATCTAGTATCTCAGTGAAACTATTTTTCATAATGTTTATCCACAACATAAATTTAGCAGACCCTTATCTGACACATTAGTTACAATCACTCCCTGCCCGGTAAGTACATGTTCTCCCAATTGAATAGTTGGCTCCCAGTATCCATGTCTGGGGACTGGTTGCCCATAACAGGCAACTACTCTGAAATTAACATCAACAGGCTCACACAACAGACAACACGTTTAGATATGGTAGACACTTGTGACCCTGTATCTATTTATACCTTCCACAATAACTTTTACAAAGGGGCAGGATGCGACATATAGTGAGCGTCCTGATTTAGGTAGTTTGGGGGTTGTACCTGGTGACTGTTTTCCTGAGGGCTGGTCATCCCAGCACTGCATTTTCCAATGGCTGGGCTTGTTACAATAGGTGCAGAAAGGTCTCTGAGTCCACGAATATCTATCGGGTGGGGGATTATGGTAATTGGGATTGCGGGGAGCAGGAGCAGGGGCAGGTTTCCTAGACAAGGGTGGTTCACAGTCAGGTGTAGCCGGCCCGGGTGGCAAGCTCTTTAACAGCCTTGGTCAATTGCTCAATGTCCTGCCTAATGTCACGATGCCGGCTGGCAGGAGGTGGATCCTCTGTGCCAGAGAGGGATGGCGAGGACCGTGCTAGTGGACCGGTTCTAAGCCACTACAGGTTTTCACCAGAGCCCGCCGCAAAGCGGGATGGTCTTGCTGCGGCGGTAGTGACCAGGTCGTATCCACTAGCAACGGCTTACCTCTCTGGCTGCTGAAGATGCTGAAGATAGGCGCGGTACAATGGAGTAGGCAGAAGCAAGGTCGGACGTAGCAGAAGGTCGGGGGCAGGCGGCAAGGATCGTAGTCAGGGGCAACGGCAGGAGGTCAGGAACACGGACTAGGAACAGACAAGGAATGCTTTCACTAGGCACAAGTGCAACAAGATCCGGCAAGGGAGTGCAGGGGAAGTGAGGTATAAGTAGGGAGTGCACAGGTGGAAACTAATAAAGCTAATTGGGAAGATTGGGCCAGGCACCATCATTGGTGCACTGGCCCTTTAAATCGCAGAGACCCGGCGCGCGCGCGCCCTAGGGAGCGGGGCCGCGCGCGCCGGGACAGGACCGAGGGAGAGCGAGTCAGGTACGGGGACCGGGGTGCGCATCGCGAGCGGGCGCTATCCGCATCGCGAATCGCACCCCGGCTGAAGGCGGGACCGCAGCGCACCCGGTCAGTGGATCTGACCGGGGCGCTGCAACAACGAAGATGAGGCGAGCGCTCCGGGGAGGAACGGGGACCCGGAGCGCTCGGCGTAACAGTACCCCCCCCCTTGGGTCTCCCCCTCTTCTTGGGGCCAAAGAACCTGAAGAAAAAAAACTCAATTTTTCCGAGATTAGGTCCAATGCAAATTAGGAGGGGTTCTGTGTGGAAATGTACGAGACAGTCCAATCTTTTATTGAAAAAACAATAGATGTAGAGGGGTCTGGCGAGACTGGTCACAGGAACGTAGAACCTGTTGATGAGAGAGGCCAAAAAAAATTTTCCTGCAGATCCGGAATCCAAGAAGAGCATAGTAGAAAAGGAGAAGGTAGAGGCAGATATCCGCACAGGCACAGTAAGGCGTGGAGAAGCAGAGTTGACATCAAGAACTGTGTCACCTTTGTGCGGAGTCAGCGTACGTCTTTCCAGGCAGGGAGGACGGATAGGACAATCCTTCAGGAAGTGTTCGGTACCGGCATAGTACAGGCAAAGATTCTCCATGCGGCGTCGTGTCCTCTCTTGAGGTGTCAAGCAAGACCGGTCAACTTGCATAGCCTCCGCGGCGGGAAGCACAGGAACAGATTGCAGAGGACCAGAGGAGAGAGGAGCCGGGGAGAAAAAACGCCTCGTGCGAACAAAGTCCATATCCAGGCGGAGCTCCAGACGCCATCCGGAAGAACGCATGTCAATGCGAGTGGCTAGATGAATGAGTTCATGTAGGTCAGCAGGAGTCTCTCGTGCGGCCAGAACATCTTTAATGTTGCTGGATAGGCCTTTTTTAAAGGTCGCGCAGAGAACCTCACTATTCCAGGACAACTCGTAAGCAAGAGCACGGAACTGAATGGCGTACTCGCCAACGGAAGAAACACCCTGGGCCAGGTTCAGCAGGGCAATCTCGGCTGAAGAAGCTCGGGCAGGTTCCTCAAAGACACTTCGAATTTCCGAGAAGAAGGAGTGTACAGAGGCAGTGACGGGGTCATTGCGGTCCCAGAGCGGTGCGGCCCATGACAGGGCTTTTCCAGACAGAAGGCAGAACACGAAAGCCACCTTAGACCTTTCAGTAGGAAACTGGTCCGACATCATCTCCAAGTGCTGGGAACATTGCGAAAGAAAGCCACGGCAATACTTAGAGTCCCCATCAAATTTGTCCGGCAAGGACAGGCAGAGGCTAGGAGTGGCCACTCGCTGCGGAGGAGGTGCAGGAGCTGGCGGAGGAGATGATTGCTGAAGAAGTTGCGAATGTTGGCGCACCATGGTGGACACTTCCGACAGCTGGTGGGTTAGAAGGGCGACCTGTCGGGCGATATCAGAGGCAACTGGCAGGGGATGTTGGTGCAAAATGGTGGACACTTCCGACAGCTGGTGGGTTAGATGGGCGATCTGTCGGGCGATATCAGAGACAACTGGCAGGGGAACCTCAGCGGGATCCATGGCCGGATCTACTGTCACGATGCCGGCTGGCAGGAGGTGGATCCTCTGTGCCAGAGAGGGATGGCGAGGACCGTGCTAGTGGACCGGTTCTAAGCCACTACAGGTTTTCACCAGAGCCCGCCGCAAAGCGGGATGGTCTTGCTGCGGCGGTAGTGACCAGGTCGTATCCACTAGCAACGGCTTACCTCTCTGGCTGCTGAAGATGCTGAAGATAGGCGCGGTACAATGGAGTAGGCAGAAGCAAGGTCGGACGTAGCAGAAGGTCGGGGGCAGGCGGCAAGGATCGTAGTCAGGGGCAACGGCAGGAGGTCAGGAACACGGACTAGGAACAGACAAGGAATGCTTTCACTAGGCACAAGTGCAACAAGATCCGGCAAGGGAGTGCAGGGGAAGTGAGGTATAAGTAGGGAGTGCACAGGTGGAAACTAATAAAGCTAATTGGGAAGATTGGGCCAGGCACCATCATTGGTGCACTGGCCCTTTAAATCGCAGAGACCCGGCGCGCGCGCGCCCTAGGGAGCGGGGCCGCGCGCGCCGGGACAGGACCGAGGGAGAGCGAGTCAGGTACGGGGACCGGGGTGCGCATCGCGAGCGGGCGCTATCCGCATCGCGAATCGCACCCCGGCTGAAGGCGGGACCGCAGCGCACCCGGTCAGTGGATCTGACCGGGGCGCTGCAACAACGAAGATGAGGCGAGCGCTCCGGGGAGGAACGGGGACCCGGAGCGCTCGGCGTAACACCTAATACTCAGTAGATCTGAGGCTGCAGTGACTGGCAAATAAGGTTGCACTTGGGTGGGGACAAGGGACTGTGATGGTGTAGGCCTGGCTACTAGTAGCTCTTGAACAGGTGTAAGGGGTATACAAACTTCCTCTAACTCAGTGCCGGACTCAATCACTTTTGCCAGTCTTTTGAAAGCAGGAAATGACAAGTTAGGGTTTTGGACTGCTAACATTCTCAATTGTACCTTGTCCCACTTGTTCTGGGCCCCATCAATAAATCTGCCAATTAACACTTTGTTGCCCTGATCAGGAGTTATACCATCTAACTTTTAGACAGTCTCTAGGGCATTCTGCATATGCTCTCAAGGTCTCACCTGACTTCTGTCGCCTTTCATACAGCCGGAGACGTATCTCTGATTGAGAATTTGACTTGAATACCTGGTACAATTCTTCAAAGATCTGCTCCACTGTCGCATTCTCAGATGCTGGCCAGGTGTAGACTTACTCTAGTGCCGATCCCTGGAGTTGTCCTGTTAGTAGCTGCACCTGTTGGTTAGGAGGGAAAGAGTAAAAGACAAACAAACTCTGGATCCTCTCTTTGAAGTCCCTCAGGGTGAAGTGGTCTCCATTGTAGGTAGGAAGGACAGGGTTCCCCATGAATACCGATGCAGACGTGGAAAAACCAGGGCTGTTGTTGCTTGCTGGAGGCAGGGAGAGCAGGAGATGATGGCTGCTGGAGCAGGAGATGATCTTGCCGCTGGAGATGAAGGGGCGCTTGCGCCCGGTTGATCTTTTGAGTGCGCTGTTGCTTTAAGAAGAATGAGGTGTGTTCCCCTTTAAGAAAACTGATGAGGTGCTGCAGCGGCTTCAGTTTGAATGATGGGGGTACTACCGCAGACACTCCTCCTCTATTTTGCAGGCACCTGGTGATAAACAGCCTTGGGACCAGACTTACAGTTAATAATGGGACAGTAGTGACAGATTCTGGTACCGGAGACTTGGCTTTGATGATCGGTGGTGTCTTCAGAGCTTGCACTATAGCGCTGACTTTGCAGGTGACCGCCGGAGCTGAGCGCAGTAACCGGAACCTTCAAGATGGCTGTGCCCAGGGAACTTCCTGTTTAGGTCCGTTCAGAAAAATCTTCCACTGTGCAACACAGGGCGGCTCTTTGGTTCCTCCTCGCTGCATTGAAGAGGTGTTACTGCTCTTCTGGGGACTGACAGGGACAAAGCTGCAACCGCTAGCGCGCACAGGAAGCACTGGGCAAGATTAACTCTTTCAGGTACAAACTTTACGCAGTTCACAATAGCAGATAACAAACTTTTCTTCACCTCCCCCTCTATGTCACAAGTGCCTCGGAATAAACACTTTTCACTGATAAAGTCCTGTTCACTTTCTGGCACAATTTTTGTCGCACACTCATGCGCTTTGCTCTGCAATACTGGACACAGGTCAGACCGGGGGGGGGGGGGGGTACTTTGCATAAGGCACACACCCGTTGCGCCAAAAGTTGTGATGAGGGTGTGATGAGGGCAGATGGAATTACCCTAGGGGCAGATGGCATTAACCCCTTGTATTCATGATGCCAGGGCATGATTTAACCTGATATAACGCTGGATCCGGGGCTAGGCACGGCGGCAAATAATGACTCTGGTGCCAAGTTACAAGTGTCACTTACCTGGGGAAAAATGGCAATTAAATTAACTATTGGAATGAATAAAGCTGGTGTCGGCATTGCAGAGTTCTGGGTAGTGTTCTATTGGGTCTTAGCATTCATGTGGATGTTACTTTGACATACATCAACTACCTAAACATTGTTGCAGACCAAATACCACTTTCAGTGGCAACATTATTTCCTAATGGCAGTGGCTCTTTCAGCAGTATACTATTCCCTACCACACTGTAAAAAATGTTTAGGAATAAACATGGAACATGACAAAGAGTTAGCTTACAAAAGTTTGCTGTGAAATTCCACACAAATTCTGCTGTCTGAATATGGCCTAAGAGCTCTAAAGCCCTGTAAAACACAGCTAGGGCTACCTAGAAATATATTTAAGTAGTTTTAAAGGGATGGAGTTGCAGGATTGGTGTTTCAAAATAGTAAAAAATAAATAGTTTTTTTTTAATGAAAAAAGAAAAATTATTCCTTTTTGGGACTGTGTATATGTAGTCCTGGCTTTTAGTAGCAGCAGCAGCAGCAAGGATTAGATTTTATTAGCTTCCACTCTGTGGTGTGGATACTTAATTTATGTGGATTAAATAAATACTGTTTTACGGGATTTAGTCAAGATGAAATCTTGTGCTTTCTTTAATAGCTAACTAGTGATCTTGCTCCGGGTCATCCATGCTATCTAAAATGCCCTTTCAGGTGAGAGCTGGGTTGTGTACTGATGTACATTTGTTTTCAGCAGCAAGGGTGAGGGATGAGGCTTTGTTCACATGATGGAATTTCTGCTAAGATTCTTTTCTGGCAAGCTGACAGCAATTTCTTTGCAAATTTGCAGATTACTTGTGGAATTTGTGCTGAATTTATGCAGAATTTTGTGGGCTCAACGCAAGATTGTCACAATGGACTATGTTGAGGAATTCTGCAAAAACTATAGACAATGTTTTTGCCGAATCCGGAATGAAGAACTTCTACAGTGGAAATTCTGCAGCGGAACATTTTCATTGTGTGATTAGGACTGCGGAAATTTCAATTACCACAAAGTTATTCATGTGGCAGAATTTCTGAGCTGAATTTTTTCTCCAGATTCTGCAAGGAAAGTCTGCCATGTTAAGGCTAGGTTTCCACTTGGCATTTTTTTTAGGTGTAAATAAAATTAATAAAAACAGCAAAAATGCCAGAAACACTGCCACAGCTTTTTCCTGGGAGCCTCCAATTGTTGCAAAACTACAACTCCAGGCATGACCAGGCAGCCTTTGCTACATGGACCCAGCCGGAACTGGAAGGAGGTAAGCAGACTTTGTCTTCTGTATACACTATATACAGCTACTGTATCTATAGATAGCTGTATATAGTGTATACCACCCAAAGGGTTAACCTACACTGTCCAGCAGTGTAAGTTAACTCTTTCCTTGCTGGGCTGGTGCATAGCACACAGTTCAGCAAGGGGTTAAGTGAGCCAGCAATGTGTATACTGTATACACATTGCTGGCTCACTGTAAATTCTTGCTGGGCAGTAGATATAGGACATATATCTACTGCTCAGCATCAGCTGTTCTCCTGTCTCTGTAGCTGTGAGCACAGCTGAGTCCCGAAATTCCCATCAGGACGATCGCAACAGGTGTCAGGAGTGACACTTACTGGGAACTGTCCCTTACTGCAGGTACAACTGCTCCCAACATGGAGCACACTCTGATTCATGCTGGGAGCTGTAGTACCTTCATTAATAGACAGATGGTAGTGAGTATCACTCATGATACCCCCTGTGATCCTCCTGTATAATGTATAGATGCAGGCGGCCGGACGCTCTTCTATGGTCCCCTGCACTGACGTATATATACACCTATTCATATTTCCCACAGAGTTGTGATTGGCTGAAACCCTCTGACCAATCACAGCTCTCTGTGGGAAATTTGAATAGGTGTATATATACATCAGTGCAGGGGACCATAGAAGAGCGGCCGGCCGGATCTATACATTATACAGAAGGATTGCAACAGACCCAGGGCGGTCTGTCAATTAGTACAGGTACTACTACTCCCATCATGGAACAGTGTGTTTCATGCTGGGAGTAGTAGTACTACCTAAAAATATATATATATTTTTAACTTTATATTTTAAACTTTATATTTTTATTATTGTCGGCTACATTTTTAGTGCCCTACCTGCCCACATAAAAGAAAAAGATACATTTTATTAAATACAATTTGTTCCTTCACTACTTTATCTTTTATTATTATTTTTTTTGTATGGTACCCTACAAAATTTTAATAAAAAAGGTATCTCCATCACTTTTTTGGATCGCTAAAGTTTAAAAAAGAATAAAAAACGCCTGCAAAAACGTCAAAGTTAAAACCCACATGGCGTTTTTCTTGGTGTTTTTTCACTTCCATAGACTTCTAGAGGTCGTTTTTGAAGAACTCCCAAGGAGCCCAAAATAGCAGAAAAACGCCAAAAGGATTTAAGAAAAGGCCAAACTGAAAAACACCAAGTGGATATGGCATTTTGCAGTTCCCAATTTACTTGCAGCTAACGTCTGGCTTTTAAAAAAAAAAAAAATGGATATTTTTATTGGTGTTTTTACAAAAAACAAGTGGAAACCTAGCTTAAAGGGGTACTCCACCCCTAGACATCTTATCCCCTATCCAAAGGATAGGGGATAAGATGTCTGATCGCGGGGGTCCCACCGCTGGGGACCCCCGCAATATAGCATGCGGCACCCACCTGTTACTGCTCCGGAAGTGCAGGATGGTCTGGCTCCGAACCACGGGAGCGGAAGATCGTGACGTCACGACTCCGCCCCCATGTGACATCACGCCCCCTCCCATAGACTTGCATTGAGGGGGGGCGTGACGTCACACGGAGGGGGAGTCGTGACGTCACGATCTTCCGTTCCCGTGGTCGGGAGCAGGACCCTCCAGCACTTCCGGAGCAGTAACAGGTGGGTGCCGCATGCTATATTGCGGGGGTCCCCAGCGGTGGGACCCTTGCGATCAGACATCTTATCCCCTATACTTTTTATAGGGGATAATATGTCTAGGGGGAGTACCCCTTTCCATAGCCTTTGGCTATGTTTACTCAGCAGAAATTCTGCTATTCCACTCAAATTCTGTTTTGCAAAGCTTTCTCTGGAATTTTTGAAGATTTGCAGAATTTGAATGGAATTGTAGCGACATTTTGGCTGAATTTCTGTGTGCTCAAAGCAAACAATTCTGCCGAAATTCAATTCCCCATTAAGTTCAATGGGGTTTCGTGCAGAATTCTGCAAAATTTAAATACATGTTTTTTTCAGAATCCAGAAAGCATCATTTCCCTGGTGGAATTTGCTTGAATGGGACAGCAGAATATCCATTCAATTCAATGTACAGTAAATTTTTGCAGAATTCTTGTTTGCTTTGGGGTGGTGACAATGATGCCTGCCACATTGAATTCCCTTTCTGATGCTACAATGAAGACTGGAAAGGACAGAACACCCATGGCAAAATGGGCAAGTTCAGGCCAATGGTCTAATCTGGTGACTCTGGAGTCTGGACTCATGGGAAGAGACTTATCAAAACCTGTGCAGAGGAAAGTTGACCAGTTGCCCATAGCAATCAGATTGCTTCTTTCATTTTTAAAAGGGTCTCTCAGAAATAAAAGAGGCAATCTGATTGGTTGCTTTGGGCAATTGGGCAATTTTTTCTCTGCACAGGTTTTGATAAATCTACCCCATGGTGTCTGTCAGAGAAAGGGCAAAGCTTAGAAATGTATCAATCTGGTTGTTCAGGTGGCGGTTTACATCCCTTTGGTGATGATTTATGTCAGGTTGGAATACCGGATGTAAAAACTTTGTCATCATGTACTCCAGTGAGAAGATGCTGCTGCCTCTTGCAGGGGTAGTGCTGGCAGAGGGAGTAGAGTGTTGAGCAAAGCACCCATTTGAGCACTCCCGCACTTTTTAAATATTTAAATCCCTCCTTTGTGATACCACTTTGGAACTGACGAAGCAAGGGGTTCCTAGCGAAACGCATTGTCCTTCCATGCTTTTATACCTAATAAACCCATTGGATATACCTTTGCTGCACTCCGTGCATCTGTGACAGGCAGCTACCTTGAAGTGCCGAATTGCGATCTGAACCAGTGAGGGGCACATTCCTCTCCATACCATTAACTGCCAGACCGACATCCTAGATGACCGGGACGCAAGGCCGCCACATGGATACATCTTGAGTGTATACACTCATTCACGTGCATCACAGTGTTGTGCCTGCAGCGCAACACCAAGAGGTGAGTTTACAATCTTACCATATCTCAATCAGCATGATATATAGCAATTCTTGCATCAAACATCAGTTTTTTCCTGAAAGAAACTGCTGCACTTAGAGAGCGCCTGTTCTCTTTCTGTTCTTTATCCATATATATCAGTGATAAGGACAAGACAGAGAATGTGTTTCCTGTGGCTGCTAGACAGACGAAAGGGATTTGGAGGAGTAGCAGCAAGGTTTTCTTTACATTGTTGGGAGTCTTGACTGTTCCACATGACCTTGTGATGTCGCTCCATATGCCTACATAGAGACGTAGTTCCTTTACTTGTACCCTGGCCACAACTTACTTTATGTTTGCAGAGACAGCACAGAGTTGTGCTTTCTGCATCTGGTAAAGTAGAAAAAAAAAATTAACATGGCAGAACACCAGACAGGTACACCATCACCTGACTCTTTGCCACTCCTCTGGAAAATATTTTTCTGGAGCATACAGATGCAGCAGAGTCATAATAACCTGCTTCTAAGCTGATCATACCAGCAGGCCTACGTCTGTTAAGGAAAGATATATTCACTGTGCCACCTAACTATAGATGATGAGAAATCCACTGAGATCTGACTTAATGTCATATTTTCTGAATCTTCTTCCTCTTGAGATGACCAAGAACGATTCAACTGTTCCACAATGGCCAATTTATTCTCTGAAACAACATAACCCCTGGAATACATGGAAAGCTTTTGCTTGCTGATACAGCTATAAATACTTTATGTTAGATTAAACCCAAAAAATACACTTAACTTGGCATTAAATGCTTACTCTTAATGCTTTCAATGCATACAAATGTTATATGTTTGAATAAATCCATAAAATACACATACCTTGGCTTAAATAGCCAATTTTGCATTCACTCTCAACGCTAGAAATGCTGATTCGTGTTAAAAGAGGCCCGCTCACTGCACAATGCTTTGCTCAACTTTGATTTATAGTGTGATGGCTTTCTATGGGCTCATTTTGGAATCACATTGCTGGGATTTGTAATACATCAATTGGACACAGTAATGCGGATGACAGGTCACTCAGGTCAGCTCACTGCACAGGGCTTTGCTCAAATTTCTTTATTTAATCTGTGATTGTGTATTGTACCCGTAAAGGCTTTCTGGGATCAATAGTTTTACAGTGAGTTCTTCTTTGCTCTGTTTTTCCTCCAAGATGGCGGGCGCAATGCAGTGCTTAGGGTTTTATCAGTCTCTTAAACTCACTCCTATGCTGTCTCCTGATAGAGCTGTATGTAACACAATTGAAGCAATTATAGGCTAACCGGGGTCATGTGATCTTGTTGCTAGCTGCAAAGTATGTTTGGCTACTCTGATGTCATCTCAGTGTTACTTCCTCAACCGTTCATGCATTCAGGTGCCAAAATGCCATGTGTTCTTCATCCCCTCTCTATAATAGCACCTTTACCAGGCTTGCTGAGCCAAGCCTCTTTTCCCCAAAGTTCTAAGCAGGATCGGGTTCACGAGGCTCTGCTCGTTCATGCTTATTCCTGATCAAAGTTTGAACAAATAATCACGCCCTTCGGCAGTGTACCTATTTGCTCTCAGTTTGTTGTTTTAGATTAGATGGAAAGTTGAGGAGGTATTGGTATTCCTTTACCTGGTACTGGTGCTCCTTAGGTCATAAGATATGTCCCACAGAAGATCCACTGCTAAATTTTGTGAACTGGTGGCGGGGCTGCGCTGGCTCAATTTACATATTCATTGCCTGTGACTCCACGTCCTAGTGACGTAGAGTCGCTGGTCACATGGGTGCTCAGATACATAGATCTGCCTATTATTTAGATCTCACTTCAATACTTTCCTTAGGGCCAGAGATATGTCCCACTAAAGATCCACTGCTATACCTCGTGACTTGTGCTCTGGAAGCTGGGCCCTACTGGCTCAATTTACATATGTATTATTTGTTACTCCACATTCACAGCCTTTGGCTGTCTGGACATGCTTGGAGTTGAAGTTTTGCAACATCTGGAGGGCTACAGTTTGGATACCACTACTTAGAGGTCTCCCAACTGACTGTTCTCCTCCAGTTGTTGCAAAACTTCAACTCCCAGCATGCCCTTCAGCTGTCTGGGCATCCTGGAAGCTGTAGTTTTGTAACAACTGGAGGCACACTGGTTGGGAAACAGTGTTTCCTAACTCTGTGTTTCCCAACCCATGTGCCTCCAGCTGTTGCAAAACTAGAACTCCCAGCATGCATTGTCTGTCAGTGCATGCTGGGAGTTCTAGTTTTGCAACAGCTGGAGGCACACAAGTTGGGAAACACTGAGCTAGGAAACAATGTTTCCCAACCAGCATGCCCAAACAGCCAAAGGACATGCTGGGAGTTGTAGTTTTGCAACAACTGGAGGAGAACAGTCAGTTGGGAGATCTCTAAGTAGTGGTATCCAAACTTTAGCCCTCCAGATGTTGCAAAACTTCAACTCCAAGCATGCCCAGGCTGCCCAGGCATGCTAGGAGTTATAGTTTGGCAACATCTGAAGGGCCAGATGTTACAGAACTACAACTCCCAGCATGCCTGGACTGTCTGGTCATGCTGAGAGTTGTAGTTTTGCAATATCTAGAGGAGCACAGATTGGAGACCATTGCATAGTGGTCTCCAAACTGCGTCCCTCCAGATGTTGCAAAACTACAACTCCTAGCATGCCCAGACAGCCTTTGGCTGTCTGGGCATGCTGGGAGTTGCAGTTTTGAAACTCATAGAAGCAGCAGTGAATCTCACTTTACAGCGATTTTCACTTCTGCCTCCACTTGCCTGCCGCCGCTACCTCCCCCCACAGCTCCCGGGATCCTCTTTCCCCTCTCTGCCTAGGGGCAGGCAGAGCAAGGGATCTGAACTTTAAACCCCCCCCCCCTCCAGTCAGCGATTACTGTGATTGGACCACAGGGACCAATCACAGGCTGATCAAATGTATCTGTCTGTTGTTCTGTCTATAAACAAATTCATAAACGTGGTCTAAGGTGATAGGAGGTGCTCAACCCCAAGTGCAGTTGTGCACCTACGTTGGAGTGGAGGACCTGCACCTATGGATCACAATGTGGTTTCACTCCTGTGGTAGATGTAAACAATGACATTAGCTAACCCTCAAAACTGATGTAAAACTGAGACATTAGCCAGTATATGTTTAAATGAAGGACATACCTGAGCCCGCACACCACGCCAAGGTTTCTCAAGTGGCACAGGACCTAACACTAAACCTACCTGGCCGGATAAATAAAGCCAGGAACCAAATTACAGCAGCCTTAGGTCCGACTTGCAGACTGCTCCCCAGTTACCTCCAGTGTGGGCTAAGCACATATACAATGGGAGGGGGGGGGGGAGACAGGCAACAAGCCCCACCCTTGTTGGTTCATTTATAGCCGGCCTCACAGGTGAAACCTTAATGCTACCCAGTAAGATAAAAGGGTGCATTAGTATAAGCCTTTAACAAAAGAATACCGGCTTATGGGTACATGCAGGTGGCTGTAGCAGGAAACTCAACCCCAAGTGCAGTTGTGCACCTTTGCTGGGGCGGAGGTCCTGCACTTGTAAACCGTTGCTATGGGCGATCCCCAGCAAAAATGCATACAATGGAGGATGCCTGCAAACGGTCACAAGTACCACAATGGCATCCTGACACCAAATAAATGTGTATGTGGATGCATAATACATGATTAACTATCTATCTATCTGAATATGTATCATCTCTCTGCTTTTCTGTTTAAACATCTATCTAATACACTGTAAGCACAATTGATATAATTTTAGCAAGATCCATAATGCTGGCCATTTAAACTATTTGTAAGTAGAAAGAAACAGTTAACAGCTTCATAGACCCAATGTTAATCCACCCATAGCTGTTTTGCTTTCTTACCTGGTTTGAAATCACTGGAGATGAATCAATGTGAATCAATGTCTTCTTTGATGTTGTCATGCAAGACAATCTTCCTTTTAAGCTCTATGCTTTGTTAAATGAAATATGCACAAAAGCCAGATCCCTTGTACAGCTTGAGGGGTCAAAGATAGGTTATGGAAAAGTTATCAAATGTATCCTGCGTGAATATTCCTTTTCTAAAACTGTCTTTTACTAAACATTCAGAACAGGTAGTACAGCCATTAAGAAACAAACATGTCATTAAAGAAACATTTTGTACAAGAAAATAAGTTAAACTGTTGTCTTGTCAAGTCCAAGCTAATTGATACAAGTCTGGTGTCAGGAAGTTTTTGCCACCGGTATCACTGCTCCAGTCCCGGTGCAATCCTCTTCCTGTGCTATTTGTCAATGCTTTACAGTGCGAATTGCTGACCACAGCAGTATCCTACCTCAGCCAGTTATTGCCACACACCCAAAGAGACATATTGAGCCCTAGCCTTGGTCTTCTACCTGGTGCAGGGGATCAATGATGGTGCAGTGAGTCACAATAACGGTGCAGAAAAACATCGTCCTGAAGACGACCAGCCTCCTTGTGAGGAGAACCAGTACCTTTCAATAGCCAGTGCATGTGACATGTCAAACAACCAACCAGAACTCCACTCTTTGCTGTAATATTGACCTTGTTATCGCACTTGTTTGTTGTTGCAAGCTAGTGAGCCTATATACTTCTTGGATATCTCTACTTAATGGGTGAGATTTATCAAAACCTGTCATGAGGATATGTTGCTGTGTTGCCCATAGCAACCAGATTGTTCCTTTCATAAAAATTTAAGAAGCCATCTGATTGGTTGCTATGAGCAACTCAGTAACTTTTCCTCTGCACAGACATTGATAAATCTCCCCAAATATCTTTACACATTCAGGAACAGGATTCAATCTTATGTTTGGTCCTCATTTTGGTCCTCATTTTGGGCCCAGGGTCATCATCCAATCTTGTCTTCTCCAAACCGCCCCTAGATTGATGTCGTAGGCTGTCTTCTCCTTTACCACTCGCCATGAAAATTCTGCGCAAACGCTGTCAGTCGGCTTGAATGTTCATGCGCGGTCAATGTATTATTTTCATGGTAGCTTCTCAGCTGTTCTGAGCTTTCACAACCAGCAGAACAGCCGGGAAGCCACCAGGCGAAGAATGCATTGACTGTGCATTCAGTGTATGGCTGTCTGAGGGCACTTGTGTGAGATTTCAGTAGATAGGGGGAAAGGGTAAGACAGCCTAGTGACTTTCAAATCAATAATTAAGATTAGAGATGAGCACATTTTTGGTTCAGATCAAATTTATTTGTGGTGAATGGTTATTAAAAACGGTTATTTCTGGCCTACAGAGAGGCTCAATAGGGGTGTACAGTAGAACACTTTGCCTTGTCCTAACATGCATAGGGAGAGTGCTGTGTTAGTGAAATAATACTGTTATTCAGTATGACATGCAGATTACAGGCATAACTATTAGAATCACTGCCACAGAGCATCTGTGTGTGGCAGATTTTTTATGTAATTTTTATGTAATTTAATTTCTATTTATTTCTATTCACCAGTATGCGGTGACGAAGGTGGGTGAAAGAAGGAAAACTTGGCATCTGATGTGTGGCAGCAGGCGGGTGGAAGGATCAGAATAGTAACTGAGGCAGGTAGGCAGAAGAAAACTGTCTTTTTTGTCAAAGTGTTGGTGTGCACAAGTAAGTATTGAGGATATGCATTGCGTAAAACTTAAAGGGGTACTCCGCCCCTAGACATCTTATCCCCTATCCTTTGGATAGGGGATAAGATGTCAGATCGCTGCGGTCCCGCTTCTGGGGAGCCCCGGGATCCCCACTGCGGCACTGCGCTATAATTTCAGCACAGAGCGAGTTCGCTCTGCACGTAATGACGGGCAATACAGGGGCCGGAGCATCGTTACGTCGCGGCTCCGCCCCTCGTGATGTCACAGCCCGCCCCTTTCAATACAAGTCTATGGGAGGGGGCGTGACGACCGCCACGCCCCCTCCCATAGACTTATATTGAAAGGGGCGGGCTGTGACATCACGAGGGGCGGAGCCGCGACGTAACGATGCTCCGTCCCCCCTCCGAACTCGCTCTGTGCTATAATGATAGTGCAGTGCCGCAGCGGGGATCCAGGGGATCCCCAGCAGCGGGACCGCGGCGATCTGACATCTTATCCATAGGGGATAAGATGTCTAGGGGTGGAGTACGCCTTTAACATTATTCTTAAGATAAAATATATGGACCCCAATTTTTTTTTGAAATGTAACTAAAGAAAAGGTGTGCAAAAAACACCATGTGCCACCTACACCACAAGTATTGATTGTAAGGCCCTACTTCCCACTATTAATTCCCTTATTGGCAAGTGTTACTCGTCCTAAAAAAGGCAGCCCCACACAGGAACCTCTCCCTATTTCCACCTAAAACACTGCCATTTCCCAGGGTTTTTAGTTGGAAATATGAAGAGGTTCCTGTGTGGGGCCGCCCATTTTAGGAGAAGTAACACTTGCCAAGAAGGGAATTAATAGTGCGAGAATAGGGCCTTAAAGGGGAAGTTTTTACCCCCACCTGTTACAATGAACCATATGTTGTTACCTTCCACCTTTTAGAGGTCTTTGCATCACATCAATACTTGGTGATGTAGGTGGCACATGGTGTTTTTTGCACACCTTTCCTTTTGTTAGATTTCAAAAAACTGTTGGGTCCATATATTTTATCCTAAGAAAAGTAACATTTTATTCAATACTTACTTGTGGTCTAATGCAAAGGAATTTCTGTAACTGGGGACCAGCACCTTAATTATGTTTTGCTGTATCCATGGCAGCATAATGAGAGAGCCTGGAGGTGGTAGCATCAGCATAAGGAGACCATATGGCGGCACAATGACAGAGCTTGGAGGTGGCAGGATCAGCATGAGGAGACCATATGGAGGCACAATGACAGAGCCTAGAGGTGGCAGCATCAACATGAGGAGACCATAGATCAGCACAATGAGAGAGCCTGGAGGTGGCAGCATCAGCATGAGGGCCATGCCAACTGAGGGTTGAGTCTGAGGAACCCATTGACTGTTGACTGGGGGTGCCGGATGTCACTCGAGATGAAGTGGATGACCAAGTGAACCAATCAATCACGGCTGCTGGGTTGCTGGTCGAGACTAAAAACTTATTCCTCCCAACTTTTCTCTAGCTGAGCCAGTTTGTTCAAACGTATGAGGCAACACACAGCTCTCTGCCCCTCTCTATAATATAATGCTGTAGAAAGTGACTGGGAGGTTAATCACTGCAGTAAAAATTATATTCTGTTAAAAATGCACTGCTGTCTATCCACCAGAACGCTGATGTGACTAGGAGGTGAAACGCTACTGGAAAAAGCTTTTCTGTGTAACACAAAGGCTGCCCGTCCTATCTCTCTGCGGTGAAAGGATGAAGTGACTAGCCGGACTATGACTGCCGATTATATAGGGCTGTGACATCACAGGGGTGACTGGCTGCTGATAGGCTGCATCCTGCATGTGATTCAGGGTCATCGCGCCTACCCTTTCCCCCCCCCCCTCCCAGGATTCCTTGCCCCATGTCCTCACATGTGGATCTGCCATTTTAGATGCCCTTGAGCCTGGACCGCACTAAATGGAGTTTAATGAAGCGATTTGCGCGAGGAATCGCAACGATATTTGCAATAGTTGCAAATTGAATTTTTCATGAAATTCGTAACAAATTCAGATTCGTCAGATTCGATTAGCTCATCTCTAATAATGATCATAGATGATCTACCTCCACCACGCCGGAATGCTCTTGTATACACATAAGTAACTATAGGGGGTGGAGAAGGTGCCTGAGGTGGCTATAACATTTCTCCTTCCACCTTACCAGTACTATGAATGTATCATTATAGTTGGGGACCCTGTTATAGACATTTAATTGGGGGGCAAGTATCATGAATGTATACCTATGCTTGTGTAGTTCTGTATTTAGATATGGTGACAAATGAAATTTCATACCCTATGGGGGAGATTTATCAAAACCTGTGCAGAGGAAAAGTTGACCAGTTGCCCATAGCAACCAATTAGATTACTTCTTTTATTTTTAAAAAGGCCTCTTAAAAATAAAAGAAGGGGTCTGATTGGTTGCTATGGGCAACTTGTCAACTTTTCCTCTGCACAGATTTTGATAAATCTCCCCTAAAAGTATCTTTAAACAGCATTGGCCATCTAACAGGACCTCTCTGCCTACCCCCGGTGTGTACCAGATCCTCTAGATTATGAGGCAACACCCTTCCTGTCTTTATCTTTCAACCAATCATTAACTTACCAGACCAAACATACTAAAATACTTTCTTCGGTCTGGCTTTTTTAGGTCTTTTCAGTTTTGTACTCTCTCTCCCTCCACAAAAAAAGCAGAAAAGTTTTTTTTTTTCCCTATATCCTTAGAATATATCAGAAATGGCAGGGATTGCATTGTGTATAATAATCTATGAAAACTGAAGAATGTTTTGATCAAGCTCCATTGAAGGTATATGTATATTATTATACATGTTCTACATTATAATAAAATGTCTTAATCATAATTTAGTTGAGTAAATACAATAAAGTAATCATTTGCATTAGGCAGTTAATGTTTGGTTTCAAATGACACAAGACAAGGAAATGACACGTTCCTTCAATTGTTTGGTAAAGTCTGTCAATGTTTGAAAACATTACTTGCTTGAATAGACTGGAAAAACTACACAGACTGTAACACCACTGAGGATTTTAAGCAGCAACTCCTCCTGTTTTTGTTCTACACAGAACCTGCTCTTTAATTATTCTGATGACACTGGTGGCAAAATACAACAATGGAACAATTATAATGTAGTTTTTTTTTTCGTTTTTTCTTGTAGTTATTAAAAAAAAAAGTCTGTAAAATATGTTGTACGTTGAGCGGTGCTGTTGCTAAGCAACCACTATTTTCCTTTAAAGGGGTACTCCGCTGTAAACACCTTTCCCCTTTTCAAAGTATAGGGCATAAGATGTTAAATCTTGGGGGTCCCGCCGCTGGGGACACGGCGATCTCTGGGCTGGCAACAGCGGCATCCAGAACATGGACGTTTGCGGCTTTTGCGTTTGTGAAGGCACACCACGCCCCCTCAATTCATGGCTATGGGAGGGGGGGGGTGTCAGCTAGTACATAGCCATCACGCCTCCTCCCATAGACGTGAACAGAGGGGGGGTGGCGGCCGGCATTGCCAGTCATCGGACACGGAGCAGAGTTTGCATCGAATGACAAGGGTGCCGCAGCGGAGATCGTGTGGGCCCCAGCGGCGGGACCCCTGCTATCTAACATCTCATCCCCTATCCTTTGTTTACAGTGGTGTATCCCTTTAAAGGAAATTTCTATTCAAATCCAAAACTAATGGATTCAAGGTGAACAGTGCTACATTGAGAATTATTTCCATGTGAAATAAAAATTACCAGAGGGAGGGAAATTATTTCTGAAATCCTTTTATTCTGGTCAAGAATATTTTTCCAATATTGTTTTTTGCACCTTCTTTTTCATGCAAGGATTATTTGTGTAGATCAATGCAACATTAATGCTACTGAATGGTACTAAAACACTTAGAAATGCTGCTGAGCAATATCAACTATTGCAGTCGGGAAATCCATTTTTTTTGGGGTGGAATTAAAATTTTTAACTACACGTTTCCTACTTTGCGTGACAGACACCCGCGGTGTAGCAAGTTGTGGAAAATTATTTTGATAATAAAAAGCAAATATACCAACTGCCAAGTAAAGAGAAAAGTAAGGAGTGTAAAAAAAAAAGTGTTTATGATGTGAAACTATACTTCCCAGTGTGATTGAAGCAGTGGTAAGGTTATGCTGGGAGTTGTTGTTTCACACTACATTCCTTACAAGTTACTAGAGCACGGATGGGACACAGTTAGGTATAATAGACTATAATATAGTGACTCACAGGAGATATCTTCTCTATAGTCTTTTTCATCTTCATCTGGCCCGGACCTCTGTGATTTCTTCCCTCTGCAGTCTGATGTCCAGACATCATTGGTTTATCACTTTGTCAGTAGATCCTCATCCTTTATATGAAGACAACAATTAATAGAACCACAGCAGCTAGAGAAGTGCTACAGATGCACATGGCAGCTAGAGGGGTGTGTGGTGTCGAGTGAGGGTAATGTATGTGTAATTAACCTTTTCGTGACACCAAGGAGTGGTTGACCTATACCCGAGGTAGACCAGCTTCTCCTGTGCCAGGCACGGGGCAAATAATTACTCCGAGGCAAGGTTACAGATAACTGGCTTTACTGAGGTTGGAAAGATTGTACAATCCGTTACAGCTCAGATTAGCATGAAGGAGATGCAGCGTGAACTTTGGGAAGCTTCCCGGCTTGCTGGGACTTGATTTTGTTGTTTATGACTGATTTGACTTGTATGCAACCTACACTAAACTGTAGTTACTTGGACTTGACTAACTTGATTGACTTGACTTGAATTGATCCCTGGACTTTAGGGCTTACCGCCAGGCTTTGACTTTCACCCAGGTGCAGGGGTTAACTGGTAGTAGATGTATGGTTGCTGGACTAGGCCTCAGGCCTCCTTCAGAATCACCTCACAGACTTCACACTTCTCTCAACTGTACCACAGCAACTACACTGAACTTTGGTGACACTATATTTGAGAGAAATTTAGAGCATTCCCATTGGGCAGATAAGTCACATGGTTCACCTTTGCATACTTGCCTAACAACAAGGTCTGTGACAACAGGATCTTTAACGTAACTGGTGCATAGAAAAAGCCAATACATTAACCAATGTATAACATTACATTATATTATCGAGAGTCCTGAGGAGAGTGGGGCCAAGACGTACATTGAAGCAGCATCTGCCACACAGGATGGGCAGGGGTACAGAAGAACAAGTGATTCTGTACTGGGTCACCACAGGTCCTGTTAGGGCTACAGATGCACATGATGGCTAGAGGGGTGCTGTTAGGGCTACAGATGCGCATGACAGCTAGAGGGATGCTGTTAGGGCTACAGATGCACATGATGGCTAGAGGGATGCTGTTAGGGCTACAGATACACACGGTGGCTAGAGGGATGCTGTTAGGGCCACAGATGCACATGGCGGCTAGAGATTTGCTATTAGGGCTACAGATGCACATGGCGGCTAGAGAGATGCTGTAAGGGGCTACAGAGGCACATGGCAGCTTAAGGGGGTTTAGGGGTTACAGAGGCACATGGTAGCTAGAGGTGTGCTGTTAGGGACTACAAATTAACATAGTGGCTAGAGGGGTTCTCTTAGGGCTACATATGCACATGGCAGCTAGAGGGTGCTTTAGGGTCTACAGAGGCACATTGCAGCTAGAGGTGTGCTGTTAGGGGCTACAGATGCACATGATGGTTAGAAGGGTCCTATTAGGGGCAACAGAGGCACATTTTAGCTAGAGAGGTGTTATTGGGGTTACTGATGCACATGATGGATAGAGGGTGCTATTAGGGGATAGAGGATGATATTGGGGGCTACAGAGGCACATGGCAGCTGAAGGGTGCTTTAGGAACTACAGAGTCACATGGCATCTAGAGACAGTCTGTTAGGGGCTACAGAGGCACATGATGGCTATAGGGGTGCACTTAGGGGCTACATAAGCACTTGAAAGCTAGAGGGAGCTTTTAGGGGATACAGAGGCACATGACTGCTAGAGGGGAGCTCTTAGGGGCTACAAAGGCACATGACAGCTAGAAGGGTGCTCTTAGAGGCTACAGATGCACATCCCAGCTACTCCCAGCAGCCAAATGAGTAATCCTGAGTCTTGTTGCCCCACAGGAGATGCCAAATTAACTTTGAATTTCTGAGTATAAGTAGCCAGTGTAGGACTACAACTTCCAGTGTGGTTAATCTGCGTAAGTATCAGGATGGTAATTGTAATTGAAGTCCCACATTAGCTACTTATACTAATAAATATCTTACTTTACCTTACAACTTGTCTGCACTGCATTTCTTCTTGGATTTAAAGAGGTACTCTTTTTTTTATTTTATTTTTTTTTATTAATCAACTGGTGCTAGAAAGTTAAACAGATTTGTAAATTACTTCAATTTAAAAATGTTAATCCTTCCAGTACTTATCAGATGTATGCTACAGGGGAAGTTCTTTTCTTTTTGAATTTCCTTTCTGTCCGACTAGAGTTCTCTCTGCTGACACCCCTGTCCATGTCAGGAACTGTCCAGTGCAGGATAGGTTTGCTATGGGGATTTGTTCCTGCTCTGGACAGTTCCTGACATGGACAGAGGTGTCAGCAGAGAGCACTTTGGTTAGACAGAAAAAAACTATTCAACTTCATGTGGAGCATACATCTGCTGATAAGTACTGGAAGGATTAAGATTTTTATATAGAAATCATTTTCAAATCTGTTTAACTTTCTGGGACCAGTTCATTTAAACAAAATTGTTTTCCACTGAAGTATCCCTTTATGTTCCTGCAGTGTTGCCTGTGCCCTCTCCTCTCTCACCCTCTCATGAGGACAAGATTACACTACGGAACCAATCTAAAAAAACAGGGACAGTGTAAATATTGTACTTATACATATGATAGTAACACTGTCCATGTAGTCTGATTCTGGAAGTGAGCTAAGAGGGCAATGCCTCCTCCTTCCTGGGGGCAGTGAACAGGCTCTGTTATAGAGCAGCCAGCTGATTGGCTGATAATAGTTGGGCTCACATACAATGCTGAAAAGAGAGAGGACCATTCCTGTCTTCCCTCCTGTGTCCGCCATTGAACAGACTGCACTGACTAGTAAAATGTAATCTGCGGCTGTAGATAGTGACAGTGCAGCGTGCTGATGGCAGGCAAGGGAACCAGTGCACAGAACATCCTTTTCCCCCATTCAGCAAACTGGCTTTCATTTTAACAAATGAATCCCGTGATCCAGGGAGAACTGGTTGAATCCCATCACTGTGTGTATTTAACTAGGTTGTTAGATCACAAAATTCAGTTCCGCAGGAAATCTGGAAGGATAAATAAAATGTCAACACATTGGTGAATCTTGTACCAATAACTCTATAGAAGCCAAAACATAGCAAGATGGTGGAAAAGGCAATATCTACTCTAGTGCCAAAAGAGCCCAGGACAGAGGTTGCCTTTTATCATCATTCAATAGTTAAGGAGGCCACTCCTTTACTACTTTCAGTCTTAGGGAATGAGCTATAGAAAACTATTAGGTTAAACCTCAGCCCATGCTTTTCCTGGCTTTTTTATTACCCTGTGGAGACGCCGACACTGTCCACTACATGTAACTACGTATAATTACTAAAGATACATAATATAAAGATATATAATTACTAAAGATACATTGGAAAGAATATTGGATGAATATTGAATATTGAATGAATATTGGATACAACGCTCACATTGAGGTGTGAAGAGTCTTTGGTATAATATTTATGGGGTTTTGGTTGCTGAAGGGGTATTCCTTTCTCTAAGATCCTGTTCAACGTGTACTGCAGGTCAAAATGCCTATTTAAATATTTATCTTGCATCCTTTCATAGATATGGATATTTGTCATCTTTCCTTGTTCTTTGCTCACTGTCTAGGTTACTGGCCACTGTTCTGCTCTAAAAACAATAGGTGACTAGGGACAACATTCACTGTCTCTGCACATAGTAGAAAAGATGTTTCTGTAAAATCCTCTAGTTGGACTAAAGTAAAAATTAAGTGCAGTTTGCAGTAAAGTAAGAAAGCGAAATGTTCACCATCATTTTTTTCTCTCCCAAAAGCATAAAAAAATAGTTGGTCATCTCAAAGTTGTTTTATGTGGAACTGAAAATGTTTCACAGGAACTCTGGTCTGGGTAAGTGGGTGATCTTCAGAATGTAGCAATATAACAACCACTATTTTGTGCAAGTAGTAAATTGGGGGAAAAAATAATTTTAGCATAATCCTAATGATTCATAGTATAGGTCACAATGAAATTTATGCTACACTTTGAGTGACACAAAAATTGAAACGTGTAAAAAAAGAAATAGTAAAAATGCATTTATATTTATATTGTAGAACAGATCCTCCAACCAGGCTTTTCACCAAGCAAACGGAAACAAACAGGCAAGTTCACAGTTCAATGGTTCTGGATTTATTGTAGCACTTCACATACAGCAGGAAGTTTGGCTTGCAGCATGCAGTAAAACAGACAAACACACACAAACACACACACACACACACACGGTTACAATATATATATATATATATATATATATATATATATATACAGTAGGGATCAAAAGTTTGGGCACCCCAGGTTAAAATGTTTATTAATGTGCATAAAGAAGCCAAGGAAAGATGGAAAAATCTCCAAAAGGCCTTTGCAAAGCTGGGATCTGCCAGTGTCATGGATAGTTCTCAATCATCATCTGGGAGGACCAGGTGATGTCAATCTCAAAGGTTTTAAATGCCCAGACTCATCTGACCTTGCCCCAACAACCAGCACCATGGGTTCTTCTAAGCAGTTGTCTAGAAATCTGAAACTGAAAATAGTTGATGCTCACAAAGCTGGAGAAGGACGTTTTCAGATGTCAATATCCTCTGTTCGGAATGTAATTAAGAAATGGCAGTCATCAGGAAAAGTGGAAGTTAAAGCAAGATCTGGAAGACCAAGAAAAATCTCAGACATAACACCTCGCAGGATTGTGAGAAACAATTCAAAACCCACGTTTGACTGCACAATCCCTCCAGAAAGATCTGGCAGACACTGGAGTTGTGTTACACTATTCCACTATAAAGAGATACTTGTACAAATGGAAGAGTCATCAGAAGAAAACCTCTTCTACGTCCTCACCACAAAAATCAGCGTTTGAACTTTGCAAATGAGCATATAGACAAACCTGATGCATTTTGGAAACAAGTTCTGTGAACCGATGAGGTTAAAATTTAACTTTTTGGCTGGAATGAGCAAAGGTACGTTTGGAGAAGAAGGAGAACAGAATTTAATGAAAAGAACCTCTGTCCAACTGTTAAGCATGGGGGTGGATCAATCATACTTTGAGGTTGTATTGCAGCCAGTGGCACAGGGAACATCTCACGAGTAGATGGAAAAATGAATTAAATAAAATTTCAGCAAATTTTGGATGCCATCTGTGAAAAAGCTGAACTTAAAGAGAGGATGGCTTCTACAAATGGATAATGATCCTAAATACACCTCAAAATCCACGGGGGATTACATCAAGAGGCGTAAACTGAAGGTTTTGCCATGGCCTTCACAATCTCCTGACCTCAACATAATTGAAAATCTATGGATAGACCTTAAAAGAGCAGTGCATGACAGACATCCCAGAAATCTCAAAGAACTGGAAGACTTTTGTAAGGAAGAATGAGCAAAGATACCTCAAACAAGAATTGAAAGATTCTTGGCTGGCTACAAAAAGCATTTACAAGCTGTGATACTTGCCACAGGGGGCAGTACAAGATATTAACTCTGCAGGGTGCCCAAACTTTTGCAGACACCATTTTTTTGTTTTCTGTTATTTTGAAAGTGGAAATGATGGAAATAAAATCTAACTTTTGTTGACATATTATAAGAATGTCTATTCTGTAATTTGATTCCTTTTGGAGATTTTTTCATCTTTCCTTGGCTTCTTTATGCACAGTAATACAAATTTTTACCTGGGGTGCCCAAACTTTTGATCCCCACTGTATATATATATATATATATATATATATATATATATATATATATATACTAGAGTGAACCAGAATGTAGAAGTGGCTACTATTAGATCTATACAGCAATGGAATCTTTCAGCCGTGGAACTGTGATATGGCAATCATGGAGACCAGTAATAACAGGAATGGTGCAGCAGAGGTGCTAGGATAAACAGAGGATAGAGGTATCAAATATGGGGTAAGCAAAGATGCAAAAAGATATCCGCACTCACCGCAAGATAAGCGACCGACTGCTCCTAAGTAGAGATGCCGTGGGATCTGGGAGGTCAACGATGCATAGCGTTCAGAAAGGCGATTACCGGTGATTTCGCGCACTAAGCGCTTCATCAGGCTGGGCAAAGCGCTTAGTGCGCAAAATCACCGGTAATCGCCTGTCTGAACGCTATGCACCATTGACCTCCCGGATCCCATGGCATCTCTACTTAGGAGCAGTTGGTCGCTTATCTTGCGGTGAGTGCGGATATATATATATATATATATATATATATATATATATATATGTATATATATATATATATATATATATATATATATATATATATATATATGTATATATATATGTATTCAAATAGGGCTAAGGTTTTTTTCATAGCAATTTTGCATTCAGGCTATGAACACACAAATTAAAACAAATAGTAAAAACATTTTGCAAAATAGAAATAAATACGGACATACTTATTTCTATTTTAAAGATATATTTTACTAATCATGTTTAACCCTGTTTTATTTTATTTTTGGATTTATTTTCTGTCACGACCACAGTGCTCTCTGCTGACACCTCTGTCCATTTTAGGAACTGTCCAGAGAAGCATATGTTTTCTATGGGGATTTTCTCCTGCTCTGGACAGTTCCTGACATGGACAGAGGTGTCAGCAGAGAGCACTGTGGTCGTGACAGAAAAGAAATCCAAAAAGAAAATAATTTTCTCTGTAGAATACAGCCGCTAGTAAGTACTGGAAGCATTAAGATTTTTTTTTACTAGAAGTAATTTACAAATCTGTTTAACTTTATGGCACCAGTTGATTTAAAAAAAAAAAAAGAAAAAGATTTCCACCGGAGTACCCCTTTAATATAACAGGAATACGCCCAATGTCCTAAAGGGGTTAATTGAGCAAAAAACAAAAACATTTTTTACTGAAACAAGTGAAAGGGTCTGAAAACTTCCTAAATGCATTGTATCTGTTTTGACTAAATATATTTCAGTATCATTCCAGCCCCACATGGAATGAAATCAACAATTATCCTATTTGCAGATTGTGACTACCTGCAGTGACAGATAAATGTATAGTTCAGTTTCTACAGCTAGTTTGGAGAGTCTTTCCTGGAATGAAATGTTACAACAAGAAAATAATTATGTAGGGACTTGAAAGTGCAAACAAAAGCTACTTGTGCATCTGCAGGTGTTCAGGAAGATTGCCTGAATGATAAAAACAGGACTCTTCCTACATTAGCGTTGATGCATACGACAGAATAATAACCTAATGCATTATGTATGTGTCACTAAAACCTATTTACTTTAATGGTATTAAGTTCTGGAACTGCTGGACAAATATATGATGATAGTTTTTTGCTGAAACAAAAGAAATGATGTACACGTTAGTAGTAGTAGTAGTAGTAGTAGTAGTAGTATTGATAATTTAATATTCCACTAACAGTTTGATAAAACTGGAAACTGATGAGATGACTTTATTTTTGTAGTGATATATCATTCATATTATCATTTGCATTATACTTTTGTTAACATAATTTCAATAAAATAAATATTCTATAATTTATTCTGAAAGGGGAACTCTGTTTGCCAAAGTCGAGAAAGCCAAACTTTTTCCCATAGATGTTAAGAAACGAGATTCCCACTGTGGTGTTCATAGTGTGGACTTCTTGTCTGCACCCCTGGATTGCCGACCCCCGTTCTGTCACAGCTAACATTTAGGTTTTGGGCTGGTTAAAGAATTTACAGTTCCCAGTGTTCACCTCTGGTGGCCACAAACAGACCAGTTACAGCTGGAAAAAGCCAACTGAGGAGATGAGATACGAGGAAGGAGGGAGAGCGCACTCCTCCTAAAGGCTGAATCAGGAACACCAAGAGCAGGAAGGGCACAGAAGTGGGAGTGAGAAGAAACAGCATCATTAGCAACACCATGTGGACCAAAGGTAATCTGGTGACCAACTGGGATGGGTGGCTAATGTCTCCACTTTTTTGTCTGATCAAGTCCTAATGCCCGACAAAAGTTGCCTACCCAAAGGGCAACTAACGTTTAAAATGTGGCTCCAGTTGGACAATATCTTCTGTCTCCACTATGAGCGTCATGTTTTACATGGGAAATGTGCCTTGAATTGTGCCTCTTCTTAATTTTGAAGCTAAGGATTATACTGAAATCATTACCTGAGATAATTCAAATGTCAGAATCATAGTCCCTCCTGTGTGTTTTAAACAAACACCTCATAGACAAGCTTTCCCTTCCTGAGTGCCAGGGTGGCCTTTCACTAAATACCCATGCCATACAGTGGCATTTGAGAGGCTGTGAAAATTATGACTGAGGTGTCCATGAGAGTACATGGTCAAGAGGCACTTTATTACCAAATTAAACTTATTTTCTTATCCAGATAGGCCTTTCCCATATTTGACAATAAGGGTCAATTTGTTACCATCTTTCCTGCTGAAGATGACTCAGATTACACAATCTCTACGTATGGTTGGTTGGAGGTTGGTTGGTTGAGTAAGGCTTGGGAGGAGCTTGAAATGCAGCCACCTCCATGTGGTGGTCTCAGGGACACTTGATACACTACATCATCAAATGGGCGAGGAGCTGCATAAGAACAATTTTCAAGGCTATGTAAAACATGAAGCTCATAGTAGAGACAGAAGATATTGTGCAATCAGAACCAATTACACTTGGGTTGCCCTTATGGGTAAGCAACTTTTGCCAGGTATTAGAATTTGATCAGAGAAAAAACAATCCACCCTACTACTCATCCCAGTTAGCAAGCCCATCAGATTACCTTTGCTCTATCTATCTATAACTATATCTGTATAACTAAAACCCTACTGTGTTGGTCCAGAGGAAGGCCAAACCCCTCATGAGGTTGATGCCAATTGCCCCATGACATCAGAATAAATATTTGGATTAACGCTCTGCTCGCAGGATTTTTCTTTTATTTTGCAATAAAAAAATAAAAGCATTTAACTCCCCAATGCAAGAGAACAAACTGTATACACAGCTTGTCTGGCATTAAGACAGAATTTCAGATATTCTTAGCCTCCCATATATTATGATAAATATATGTCAAAAACCTAGACACATGGTAACCGATCAAGGTAAAACTATGAATGATTAAACTGTGTGTTATTCATGGTTTGACAGCTTTCTCATAAATATCAGTTAACTTTACATCTGATAGAGTAAATTGGTGTGCTGACACGGTGATGTAACTCAAGGCTAGGTATTGTTCTGTAAGGCTACAGAAGAAACTGGACGATGATCTAGATTTTTGTTTTCTAAAATCAGCATTTTTGGGGGCATTTTAGCAATTCAATAAAGACACATTAAATACATTCAATACAATTAATTTTATATTAGAAACATGTTCTGATTAGGAGTTAGAAACATGTTCTGATTAGGAGTTAACTTGTTTTAAAAATGTATCTAATTTAGACATAAAATAGACAAGTTACTGGCAATGTTTAGTCATACAGTCATTACATATTTACGCTGCATATGTTTTAAAATCTATTGCTGGTTGATTCTTTAAAGTGTACCTCTCGTTAAAAACTTTTTGTATAATGTAGATGAGACTATTATATGTATATAAATGATATAGATTGATAAAAAATTTGTATATTTATGGGTGAAAAAATGCTGTTCCTGCAGGTATTTCCTGTGTGTCTATGTGAGGAGACCAAATACAGTAAGTGAGGGCAAGACAAGTAGGGCTGTGTGCAGGCTCCTGGCTTGTCAATCATCCTGATGTTTGAGCCCAAGGCGTATTACAGAGCATCAGTGCACAGAGCCCTGCTTGTCCTCAGTGCACAGAGCCCTCAGTGTACAGAGCCCTGCTTGTCCTCAGTGTACAGAGCCCTGCTTGTTCTCAGTGCACAGAGCCCTGCTTGTCCTCAGTGTACAGAGCCTTTCTTGTCCTCAGTGTACAGAGCCCTGCTTGTCCTCAGTGTACAGAGCCCTGCTTGTTCTTAGTGCACAGAGCCCTGCTTGTCCTCAGTGTACAGAGCCTTGCTTGTCCTCAGTGTACAGAGCCCTGCTTGTACTCAGTGTACAGAGCCCTGCTTGACCTCAGTGTACAGAGCCCTGTTTGTCCTCAATGTACAGAACCCTGCTTGTCCTCAGTGCACAGAGCCCTGCTTGTCCTCAGTGTACAGAGCCCTGCTTGTTCTCAGTGTACAGAACCCGGCTTGTGCTCAGTGTACAGAGCCCTGCTTGTCCTCACTGCACAAAGCCCTGCTTGTCCTCAGATTTAAAAAATTGTATATTTTTGGGTGAAAAAATGCTGTCCCTGCAGCTATTTCCTGTGTGTCTATGTGAGGAGACCAAATACAGGAAGTGAGGGCAAGCCAAGTAGGGCTCTGTGCAGGCTCCTGGCTTGTCAATCATCCTAATGTTTGAGCCCAAGGCATATCACAGAGCATCAGTGCATAGAGCCCTGCTTATCCTCAGTGCACAGAGCCCTGCTTGTCCTCAGTGTACAGAGCCCTGCTTGTCCTCAGTGTACAGAGCCCTGCTTGTTCTCAGTGCACAGAGCCCTGCTTGTCCTCAGTGCACAGAGCCCTGCTTGTACTCAGTGTACAGAGCCCTGCTTGACCTCAGTGCACAGAGCCCTGCTTGTCCTCAGTGTACAGAACCCTGCTTGTCCTCAGTGCACAGAGCCCTGCTTGTCCTCAGTGCACAGAGCCCTGCTTGTTCTCAGCGCACAGAGCCCTGCTTGTACTCAGTGTACAGAACCCTGCTTGTACTCAGTGTACAGAGCCCTGCTTGTCCTCACTGCACAAAACCCTGCTTGTCCTCAGATTAAAAGAAATTGTATATTTTTGGGTGAAAAAATGCTGTCCCTGCAGCTATTTCCTGTGTTTCTATGTGAGGAGACCAAATACAGGAAGTGAGGGAAGGACAAGCAGAGCTCTGTGCAGGCTCCTGGCTTGTCATTCATCCTGATGTTTGAGCCCGGGGCCTATCACAGAGCATCAGTGCACAGATCCCTGCTTGCCCTCAGTGTACACAGCCCTGCTTGTCCTCAGTGTACAGAGCCATACTTGTCCTCAGTGTACAGATCCCTGCTTGTCCTCAGTGCACAGAGCCCTGCTTATCCTCATTGCACAAATCCCTGCTTGTCTTCAGTGTACAGAATGCTGCTTATCCTCAATGCACAGATCCCTGCTTTCCTCAGTGCAGAGAGCCCTGCTTGTCCTCAGTGCACAGAGCCCTGCTTGTCCTCAGTACACAGAGCCCTGCTTATCCTCAGCATACAGAGCCCTGTTGGTCCTCAGCACACAGATCCCTGCTTGTCCTCAGTGCACAGAGCCCTGCTTGTCCTCAGATTAAAAAACTGTATATTTTTGGGTGAAGAAATGCTGTCCCTGCAGCTATGTCCTGTGTGTCTATGTGAGGAGACCAAATACAGAAAGTGAGGGCAGGACACACAGAGCTCTGTGCAGGCTCCTGGCTTGTCATTCATCCTGATGTTTGAGCCCGGGGTGTATCACAGAGCATCGAGGACAGAGCCCTGCTTTTCCTAAATTTACAGATCCCTGCTTGTCCTCAGTGCATAGAGCCCTGCTTGTCCTCAGTGTACAGAGCCCTGCTTATCCTCAGTGCTCAGATCCATGCTTGTCCTCAGTGTACAGAGCCCTGCCTGTCCTTAGTGTACAGAGCCTTGCTTGTCCTCAGTGCACAGAGCCCTGCTTGTCCTCAGTGTACAGAGCCCTGCTTGTCCTCAGTGCACAGAGCCCTGCTTGTCCTCAGTACACAGAGCCCTGCTTATCCTCAGCATACAGAGCCCTGCTGGTCCTCAGCACACAGATCCCCGCTTGTCCTCAGTGCACAGAGCACTGCTTGTCCTCAGATTAAAAAACTGTATATTTTTGGGTGAAGAAATGCTGTCCCTGCAGCTATGTCCTGTGTTTCTATGTGAGGAGACCAAATACAGGAAGTGAGGGAAGGACAAGCAGAGCTCTGTGCAGGCTCCTGGCTTGTCAATCATCCTAATGTTTGAGCCCAAGGCATATCACAGAGCATCAGTGCATAGAGCCCTGCTTATCCTCAGTGCACAGAGCCCTGCTTGTCCTCAGTGTACAGAGCCCTGCTTGTCCTCAGTGTACAGAGCCCTGCTTGTTCTCAGTGCACAGAGCCCTGCTTGTCCTCAGTGCACAGAGCCCTGCTTGTACTCAGTGTACAGAGCCCTGCTTGTCCTCAGTGTACAGAGCCCTGCTTGTCCTCAGTGTACAGAGCCCTGCTTGTTCTCAGTGCACAGAGCCCTGCTTGTCCTCAGTGCACAGAGCCCTGCTTGTACTCAGTGTACAGAGCCCTGCTTGACCTCAGTGCACAGAGCCCTGCTTGTCCTCAGTGTACAGAACCCTGCTTGTCCTCAGTGCACAGAGCCCTGCTTGTCCTCAGTGCACAGAGCCCTGCTTGTTCTCAGCGCACAGAGCCCTGCTTGTACTCAGTGTACAGAACCCTGCTTGTACTCAGTGTACAGAGCCCTGCTTGTCCTCACTGCACAAAACCCTGCTTGTCCTCAGATTAAAAGAAATTGTATATTTTTGGGTGAAAAAATGCTGTCCCTGCAGCTATTTCCTGTGTTTCTATGTGAGGAGACCAAATACAGGAAGTGAGGGAAGGACAAGCAGAGCTCTGTGCAGGCTCCTGGCTTGTCATTCATCCTGATGTTTGAGCCCGGGGCCTATCACAGAGCATCAGTGCACAGATCCCTGCTTGCCCTCAGTGTACACAGCCCTGCTTGTCCTCAGTGTACAGAGCCATACTTGTCCTCAGTGTACAGATCCCTGCTTGTCCTCAGTGCACAGAGCCCTGCTTATCCTCATTGCACAAATCCCTGCTTGTCTTCAGTGTACAGAATGCTGCTTATCCTCAATGCACAGATCCCTGCTTTCCTCAGTGCAGAGAGCCCTGCTTGTCCTCAGTGCACAGAGCCCTGCTTGTCCTCAGTACACAGAGCCCTGCTTATCCTCAGCATACAGAGCCCTGTTGGTCCTCAGCACACAGATCCCTGCTTGTCCTCAGTGCACAGAGCCCTGCTTGTCCTCAGATTAAAAAACTGTATATTTTTGGGTGAAGAAATGCTGTCCCTGCAGCTATGTCCTGTGTGTCTATGTGAGGAGACCAAATACAGAAAGTGAGGGCAGGACACACAGAGCTCTGTGCAGGCTCCTGGCTTGTCATTCATCCTGATGTTTGAGCCCGGGGTGTATCACAGAGCATCGAGGACAGAGCCCTGCTTTTCCTAAATTTACAGATCCCTGCTTGTCCTCAGTGCATAGAGCCCTGCTTGTCCTCAGTGTACAGAGCCCTGCTTATCCTCAGTGCTCAGATCCATGCTTGTCCTCAGTGTACAGAGCCCTGCCTGTCCTTAGTGTACAGAGCCTTGCTTGTCCTCAGTGCACAGAGCCCTGCTTGTCCTCAGTGTACAGAGCCCTGCTTGTCCTCAGTGCACAGAGCCCTGCTTGTCCTCAGTACACAGAGCCCTGCTTATCCTCAGCATACAGAGCCCTGCTGGTCCTCAGCACACAGATCCCCGCTTGTCCTCAGTGCACAGAGCACTGCTTGTCCTCAGATTAAAAAACTGTATATTTTTGGGTGAAGAAATGCTGTCCCTGCAGCTATGTCCTGTGTTTCTATGTGAGGAGACCAAATACAGGAAGTGAGGGAAGGACAAGCAGAGCTCTGTGCAGGCTCCTGGCTTGTCAATCATCCTAATGTTTGAGCCCAAGGCATATCACAGAGCATCAGTGCATAGAGCCCTGCTTATCCTCAGTGCACAGAGCCCTGCTTGTCCTCAGTGTACAGAGCCCTGCTTGTCCTCAGTGTACAGAGCCCTGCTTGTTCTCAGTGCACAGAGCCCTGCTTGTCCTCAGTGCACAGAGCCCTGCTTGTACTCAGTGTACAGAGCCCTGCTTGACCTCAGTGTACAGAGCCCTGCTTGACCTCAGTGCACAGAGCCCTGCTTGTCCTCAGTGTACAGAACCCTGCTTGTCCTCAGTGCACAGAGCCCTGCTTGTCCTCAGCACACAGAGCCCTGCTTGTTCTCAGCGCACAGAGCCCTGCTTGTACTCAGTGTACAGAACCCTGCTTGTACTCAGTGTACAGAGCCCTGCTTGTCCTCAGATTAAAAGAAATTGTATATTTTTGGGTGAAAAAATGCTGTCCCTGCAGCTATTTCCTGTGTTTCTATGTGAGGAGACCAAATACAGGAAGTGAGGGAAGGACAAGCAGAGCTCTGTGCAGGCTCCTGGCTTGTCATTCATCCTGATGTTTGAGCCCGGGGTGTATCACAGAGCATCGAGGACAGAGCCCTGCTTTTCCTAAATTTACAGATCCCTGCTTGTCCTCAGTGCACAGAGCCCTGCTTGTCCTCAGTGTACAGAGCCCTGCTTATCCTCAGTGCTCAGATCCATGCTTGTCCTCAGTGTACAGAGCCCTGCCTGTCCTTAGTGTACAGAGCCCTGCTTGTCCTCAGTGCACAGAGCCCTGCTTGTCCTCAGTGTACAGAGCCCTGCTTGTCCTCAGTGCACAGAGCCCTGCTTGTCCTCAGTACACAGAGCCCTGCTTATCCTCAGCATACAGAGCCCTGCTGTTCCTCAGCACACAGATCCCTGCTTGTCCTCAGTGCACAGAGCACTGCTTGTCCTCAGATTAAAAAACTGTATATTTTTGGGTGAAGAAATGCTGTCCCTGCAGCTATGTCCTGTGTGTCTATGTGAGGAGACCAAATACAGAAAGTGAGGGCAGGACACACAGAGCTCTGTGCAGGCTCCTGGCTTGTCATTCATCCTGATGTTTGAGCCCGGGGTGTATCACAGAGCATCGAGGACAGAGCCCTGCTTTTCCTCAATGTACAGATCCCTGCTTGTCCTCAGTGTACAGAGCCCTGCTTACCCTCAGTGTGCAGTGCCCTGCTTGTCCTCAGTGTACAGAGCCCTGCTTGTCCTCAGTGTACAGAGCCCTGCTTGTCCTCAGTGTACAGAGCCCTGCTTATCCTCAGAGCTCAGATCCATGCTTGTCCTCAGTGTACAGAGCCCTGCTTGTCCTCAGTGTACAGAGCCCTGCTTGTCCTCAGTGCACAGAGCCCTGCTTATCCTCATTGCACAGATCCCTGCTTGTCCTCAGTGTACAGAGCCCTACTTGTCCTCAGTGTACAGAGCCCTACTTGTCCTCAGTGCACAGAGCCCTGCTTGTCCTCAGATTAAAAAACTGTATATTTTTTGGGTGAAGAAATGCTGTCCCTGCAGCTATGTCCTGTGTTTCTATGTGAGGAGACCAAATACAGAAAGTGAGGGCAGGACACACAGAGCTCTGTGCAGGCTCCTGGCTTGTCATTCATCCTGATGTTTGAGCCCGGGGTGTATCACAGAGCATCGAGGACAGAGCTCTGCTTTTCCTAAATTTACAGATCCCTGCTTGTCCTCAGTGCACAGAGCCCTGCTTGTCCTCAGTGTACAGTGCCCTGCTTGTCCTCAGTGTACAGAGCCCTGCTTGTCTTCAGTGTACAGAGCTCTGCTTGTCCTCAGTGTCCAGGAGCCCTGTTGGTCCTCAGTGTACAGAGCCCTACTTGTCCTCAGAGCACAGAGCCCTGCTTGTCCTCAGTGCACAGAGCCCTGCTTGTCTTCAGTGTACAGAGCTCTGCTTGTCCTCAGTGTCCAGGAGCCCTGTTGGTCCTCAGTGTACAGAGCCCTACTTGTCCTCAGTGCACAGAGCCCCACTTGTCCTCAGTGTACAGAGCCCTGCTTGTCCTCAGTGTACAGAGCCCTGCTTGTCCTCAGTACACAGAGCCCTGCTGGTCCTCACTGCACAGAGCCCTGCTTGTCCACAATGCATAAAGATGAACGATGAGATTTACTCCATGTGTGGTGTCCCGGTACCGTATTTCATACTGTACAATTGTAGAGGTCCCCATAGTCAGAGTACCTAGGAACGTCGGGGTCCCTCTTCTATAGTTATCCCCTTGTCACCCCTCAGTTAATTCATATTTGTATAGAAGTTCATATAAATATAAGTATAAATATGTATATATTCAATTGCCTACCCGTTCAGCATAGCAGGACCTGCGGGTCACGTTATTAGGTTTAGAACTCTATGGTTTTGCTACAGGAACTTTGGAGGTTCTCATGACGTGTTCACCCACAATGCAATGTAACAGTGAGTGACAGTTGTTATGGACCAATCCAAAACGGCCAGTCCCTGCCCATATAAGGGAGCTGCGCCATCTTGATCGCTCTCTTGGGTTGCTGATTCTGGAAGAGGTAGGACCTCTGCAGCTTACAAGACAATTAGCTAGGCCAAAGCCTTGCGGCCTCGGCCTATATCAAAGTGGTTATACTAAGCAATTCTCCGCTACTCCCCGCAAGATCATTGGACCTAAACGCACCCTTAAATCCACCGGATCTATGCTACAAAATCTCTAAGAAGCTAAATTGAGCTTATCTGATTCCAACCAACTGTCAATCGCTGCTCAGCTATATCTGTAGAGACTCTGTTATCTGAACTGTTACTATTGCTGCATGCACAGAAATTATTCAGTAAAAGTTCCTGCAAGTTTTCAGTTAACAGTGGTTGTGGACAATCCTTTATTCTACATACACCTATTGCTCTTGGAAAGGGTGGCAATAGGCCTATCAAGATTACAGTATTTAACCCTCTCACTGGCGTCACGAGTAACAAGGGTTAACAGCGCCCTTTCCTATACTGAACAGCAACACCCTAACTACCCTACACCCCACAAGGCTTTATCCCCCAACGCCACCACACATGTTTGTAAAGCTCTGCCCAAATTGAACAACTGGAATTACTAAGAGGTCCATTCCTCTGATATATGAGCCAGCTAGTAACTGGCATATTTTACTTCGGCTTTTGTTTTGTTACAAGTCAGACTGAAAGTCACATGTGGGAAAGGTACACACTGGCACTCCCCTCCATGAAAGACCAAACCCCCTTTTTTCTACATAAATGGCTATTTTTTTTCTATTGTTTTTTTTTTTTCTTTTTCTTTTTTTGTAGCTTTATGGCTCCTCATATGTGTTGGCAGCTTATGAGTTGCTAAAATTTGCTCATGGGTCAAAGTTAAAGGTGTGGTGAGTATAGGAAAGCAAAAGGATATTTGTATAAAGTACTATTTAGTAGCTTGTAAAGTAAAATGTAATGGATACTTTATTAAACTATGTCAAAAATAAACATGCCAAAATGCCTTTCTAGGTTTATTGTCACCTTCAAAATATATCAGTTGTACATTCAAATTAATGTCAAATTAAAATCTTTTGGGGGACATTTATCAAAACCTGTGTAGATGAAGAGTAGTGCAGTTGCCCATGGCACTGCAGGATATATGTAAATGTTCAAAATTCTTTGCAGTTTGCAGTCACCACCAAGAATGTTTGTAGCAGAAAGGTACATTCACGTGTTGATAACTCACAGCGGGTTTCCCTACCATTCATTTCAGCGGGTCTTTTGGCAATCTGCAAATTAGTCACTATTGCAGGTTTTCAGCTGTTTAATGAAAGTGAATGGTAGCCAAACCAGCGTTATCAACTTGTGAACATAACCAAAAACAGAAATGTAAAAAACACGTAAAAGGCATATGCACGCAAGTATCTTAAAAGGGAGAGAAGAGGGGAAAGCAATTAGGGGCTTACAGCACAGCTTTCATACCAATAAATGCCTGAAAACTGAACAAGTAATAAAGGCAATATATCGCACAGAAAAACTTAGATGACCTTACCCCTGGGACCCCCTGCATCTCCTGTTCCCGGGAATGGGGCATATTGAGCCCCACACAAAGCAGCAGTCGATGCGCCCCCTTGATTTATCTCTATGGGGACACCGTCCGGCTATCACCGTCTCTGCCATAGAGGTACATGGAGGGATCGTGTTATGTCAACCACTACTTTGTGCAGGGTCGACATGCTCCATTTCCAAGGAGAGCCTGGGACCTGTGCAGGAGATCGCGGGGGGTCCCACCGGTTGGACCCCCTCGATCTAAAACTTATCCCTTATCATATTAATAGGGGAAACATTTTCTGTATAATACTTCTCCTGTATGAGAGAAATTGTACATTTTTAGAAAATCAGAGCAGGGTAAAATAAAGGCACAAAATATGCCGACTAGACATCGTGTCTGGCTGTTCATCATCTGGTAGACAATATG
The DNA here is from genome assembly GCF_029499605.1 of Hyla sarda. Taxonomy (NCBI): domain Eukaryota; kingdom Metazoa; phylum Chordata; class Amphibia; order Anura; family Hylidae; genus Hyla; species Hyla sarda. The sequence goes on along the minus strand of NC_079190.1, from coordinate 374,144,766 downwards.
CCATGTTACAAATACAAAAAAAAAATCTGTTGTTATTTTTTCCTGCAAGACATGCCCAATGATGTATCTCTGGTGATTCTCATAGTTTCTACAATCTAAATTTCATATCAGGTCAATGACAGGACAATGATGTCCTAAAAACATTCTTAACTGGGTAAAAATCACTTTTCCTGTGTTTTTTCTTCTGGATGTCACTATAAAAATATTCACTTACCACCCTTAATAAAAATAGCACATCTATGTCAAAAACTGCATCAAAACAAACATATCATGCAGGACAAATGCCTCACATAAATAATATATAACATGACGTACCAACAGGTCAGCTCATACCTAGATACAAAGCATCCAGAAAAGATGGTGGACAATAGTTTCCACAAAAAGCTGGCTCTTATAGGGGTACTCTGGTGGAATTATTATTTTTTTCTTATTAACTGGTGCCAAAAAGTTAAACAGATTACTTCTATTTTAATCCTAATCCTTTCAGTACTTATCAACTGCTGTATGCTCCACAGGAAGTTGAATGATTCTTTTTTTTTGTCTGACCACAGTGCTCTCTGCTGACACCTCTATGTCAGGAACTGTCCAGAGCAGGATAAGTTTGCTATGGGGATTTGTTCCTGCTCTGGACAGTTCCTAACATAGACAGAGGTGTCAGCAGAGAGCACTGTGGTCAGACTGGAAAGAACTACACAACTTCCTCATTTAGAATTATGTTTTAACTTTCTGGCACCAGTTGATTAGAATTGTTTCTTTTTCCCACCAGAGTACCCCTCTTAGGCATGGAAAGTAACATTTCAACATAAGCGGAAGCCTTGCAGTTGATATATGGATTTTGTTATGTATAATTGTCTATGATTCTTTATTAACACATGCATTTGAATGCCACCTACTTCAGGCTGATTGTTACGCCTAGCGCTCCGGGTCCCCGCTCCTCCCCGGAGCGCTCACGGCGTCCTTCTCCCTGCAGCTCCCCGGTCAGCGCTGACCGGGAGCGCTGCTCTGCCATGGCCGTTGGGGATGCGATTCGCACAGCGGGACGCGCCCGCTTGCGAGTCGCATCCCAGGTCACTTACCCGTTCCCGTCTCCTGCGGTCATGTGCTGGCGCGCGCGGCTCCGCTCTCTAGGGCGCGCGCGCGCCAGTTCCCTGAGACTTAAAGGGCCAGTGCACCAATGATTGGTGCCTGGCCCAATTAGCTTAATTGGTTCCCACCTGTTCCCTGCTTATATCTAGTCTCCTCCCTTGCACTCCCTTGCCGGATCTTGTTGCCTTAGTGCCAGTGAAAGCGTTCTTTGTGTGTTTATACCCTGTGTACCAGAACTATTGCTATCTCCCCTGACTACGAACCTTGCCGCCTGCCCCCGACCTTCTGCTACGTCCGACTTTGCTTCTGCCTACTCCCTTGTACCTCGCCTATCTTCAGCAGCCAGAGAGGTGCCGTTGCTAGTGGATACGACCTGGTCACTACCGCCGCAGCAAGACCATCCCGCTTTGCGGCGGGCTCTGGTGAAAACCAGTAGTGTCTTAGAACCGGTCCACTAGCACGGTCCTCGCAATCCCTCTCTGGCACAGAGGATCCACCTCCTGCCAGCCGGCATCGTGACAGTAGATCCGGCCATGGATCCCGCTGAAGTTCCTCTGCCTGTTGTCGCCGACCTCCCCACACTGGTCGCCCAGCAAGCCCGACAGATTGCCCAACAAGATCACCAGCTGTCGTACTTGACCACCATGACTCAGCAACTCCAGTCGCAGCTACAGCAGATTCAGTCTCAGCTACAGCAGCAGCAACCATCTCCTCCGCCAGCTCCTGCACCTCTTCCGCAGCGAGTGGCCACTCCTAGCCTCCGCCTGTCTTTGCCGGACAAATTTAATGGGGACTCTAAGTTTTGCCGTGGCTTCCTTTCCCAATGTTCCCTGCATCTGGAGATGATGTCGGATCAGTTTCCTACTGAAAGGTCTAAGGTGGCTTTCGTAGTCAGCCTTCTGTCTGGAAAAGCCCTGTCATGGGCCACACCGCTCTGGGACCGCGATGACCCTGTCACTGCCTCTGTACACTCCTTCTTCTCGGAAATTCGAAGTGTCTTTGAGGAACCTGCCCGAGCCTCTTCTGCTGAGACTGCCCTGCTGAACCTGGTCCAGGGTAATTCCTCCGTTGGCGAGTACGCCATACAATTCCGTACTCTTGCTTCTGAACTATCCTGGAATAATGAGGCTCTCTGCGCGACCTTTAAAAAAGGCCTATCCAGCAACATTAAGGATGTTCTGGCCGCACGAGAGACTCCTGCTAACCTGCATGAACTCATTCATCTAGCCACTCGCATTGACATGCGTTTTTCTGAGAGGCATCAAGAGCTCCGCCAGGAAAAGGACTTAGATCTCTGGACACCTCTCCCACAGTCTCCACTGCAATCTGCGCCTAGGCCTCCCGCCGAGGAGGCCATGCAAGTGGATCGGTCTCGCCTGACCCTGGAAGAGAGGAATCGCCGTAAGGAAGAGAATCTTTGTTTGTACTGTGCCAGTACTGAACATTTTCTGGTGGATTGCCCAATCCGTCCTCCACGTCTGGGAAACGCACGCTCGCACTCAGCTCTCGTGGGTGTGGCGTCTCTTGATGCCAAGTCGGCTTCTCCACGTCTCACGGTACCTGTTCGGATTTCCACTTCAGCCAGCTCTCCCCTCTCAGCCGTGGCCTGCCTGGACTCTGGAGCTTCTGGGAATTTTATTCGGGACTCCTTTGTGAATAAATTCCGGATTCCGGTGACCCGTCTTGTCAAGCCACTCCACATTTCCGCGGTCAACGGAGCCAGGGTGGACTGTACCATACGTTTCCGCACGGAGCCCCTTCTTATGAGCATCGGATCTCACCACGAGAGGATTGAACTTTTGGTCCTCCCCAATTGCACCTCGGAAATTCTCCTTGGACTTCCCTGGCTTCAACTTCATTCCCCAACCCTGGATTGGTCCACTGGGGAGATCAAGAGTTGGGGGTCCTCTTGTTCCAAGAACTGTCTAAAACCGGTTCCCAGTAACCCTTGCCGTAACTCTGTGGTTCCTCCTGTATCTGGTCCCCCTAAGGTCATTAAGGACTCTGCCTGCCACAGGAAATGCCCCTCCCCCCCTCCCAGTTCCATCAGGCAAGCTTCTGTGTCCCCTCATGGCCCTCGTCCTGGTGTCACACTGCCCCGTGCCAGGTCCCGCCCTCTGCCCTCTCTCCCCATTCCTACTCCTGCGGTTCTGCCTGCCGTTGAGGAATCCCTCCATCCTTTCCCGGTGTCCTCATCCCAGGGGAGGCAGTTACCCGATAAAGAGAAGGGGAGACCTAAGGGGGGGGGTACTGTTACGCCTAGCGCTCCGGGTCCCCGCTCCTCCCCGGAGCGCTCACGGCGTCCTTCTCCCTGCAGCTCCCCGGTCAGCGCTGACCGGGAGCGCTGCTCTGCCATGGCCGTTGGGGATGCGATTCGCACAGCGGGACGCGCCCGCTTGCGAGTCGCATCCCAGGTCACTTACCCGTTCCCGTCTCCTGCGGTCATGTGCTGGCGCGCGCGGCTCCGCTCTCTAGGGCGCGCGCGCGCCAGTTCCCTGAGACTTAAAGGGCCAGTGCACCAATGATTGGTGCCTGGCCCAATTAGCTTAATTGGTTCCCACCTGTTCCCTGCTTATATCTAGTCTCCTCCCTTGCACTCCCTTGCCGGATCTTGTTGCCTTAGTGCCAGTGAAAGCGTTCTTTGTGTGTTTATACCCTGTGTACCAGAACTATTGCTATCTCCCCTGACTACGAACCTTGCCGCCTGCCCCCGACCTTCTGCTACGTCCGACTTTGCTTCTGCCTACTCCCTTGTACCTCGCCTATCTTCAGCAGCCAGAGAGGTGCCGTTGCTAGTGGATACGACCTGGTCACTACCGCCGCAGCAAGACCATCCCGCTTTGCGGCGGGCTCTGGTGAAAACCAGTAGTGTCTTAGAACCGGTCCACTAGCACGGTCCTCGCAATCCCTCTCTGGCACAGAGGATCCACCTCCTGCCAGCCGGCATCGTGACACTGATTTTTGTGTAACCTATCCAAAGCTAATGGACCCCTAAAGCATGAGCATGTTGCTCTGCCCATTTGTTCCTCATGATAATTTTATGTTTAAGTCTGTCACATATGGAGGAGTTTAACGTACATTGAGCAGCTAGAATGTATCTTCTGTATATTCACATCAATCTAAATCCTATTTACAGATTTCAGATAAAAAAGCTGTAATAAAGGTTCACTGCTCAAGCCAGACAACACTATTGGTCTCACTGTACATACTTCTCCATCTCACTCATTACTAATATCTGACCACTCAACAGTTTCAACTTGTAAAATTCTCTGGTTGCTATAGCAACTTCATTTTCATCAAGTTTGAACGCATAGATAAGCACACATCTTCTTTACTTTCCTGGCATCAATAAAAAAAACAAGGATATCCAAATATGAAGAGCTATGCCCTAGCTAATGTAGTAAAGGGTGCCTTCTAGAATGTGTATAAGAATCACAGTCCTGTATAGAAAAAGAACGAGTTGGTTTATAATAATGGTAAAGGCATTTATTTACACTTTGGGGGAATATTCAAAGACTTGTCTTATAAGGGATCTTTTTTTTTTAATTTTTTTTTTTGCCCCTCAAAGAGTGTTAAATGCGCCTAGAGAAATGTCTCAAAATTAATAATGACAAAATGCCTTTTTAGGTTTACTGTCATCTTCAAAATATATCAGCAGTATATTCAAATTGAGAAATCTTTTGAGCAAAATTAGAGGGACATTTATCAAAACCCATGTCAAGGAAGAGAGGTGCAGTTTCCCATAGGAACCATTAAATTGCTTCTTTAATTAGTAAAGAAAAAAAAAGTGATCTGATTAATTGCTATGGGCAAATGTACCACTCCTCCTCTACACAGGTTTTTATACATCTCCCCCTATCGTTCCCCTTTCGATCACTGCAGGATATCGGTAAATGTTCAAAATTCTCTGGTTTATAATAATGGTAAATAAATCAATTAACACTATTAACCCGTCCCGGACACAAGGGCGTACAGGTGCATCCTAGCATCCTGGGTCTTAAGGACCCATGGCGTACTTGTACGCCCTGAACATTTCCATTTACCACTGTTAACCGGGCAGTGAATGGAACGGGATGCCTGCTGGTCCTGAGACCTCCCATGTCGGTGATCGCTGCAAATTGCCGGTCAATTCAGACCGACTATTTGCGGCGATTCCAGGTCAATCGGGTCTCCGGTGACCCAGAAACAAAGGATAATTGGTGCTGTCCGAGACAGCATTAATTACCCTTGCCCAGCTGGAGTAAGGTTTCACGGGTGCCACCTCACAATCACGTGATTGATCGGTCTCAACGACCAACCAATCACTACCCTGTAGGGCCGTGATCGGGGCGATGATCTGGGCAGGTGGTACAGAACGTCCCTTACATGTCTTCAGCGGCGTCGGAGGTTCCTGGCATCGATGGAGGTCCCTGGCGCTGGTGGCAGCAGCGTCAAAGACGAGGGGATAAATACAGCAGGAGGTGAGTTGTTTGCCTCCTGCTGTTGCTTAGCAAAACCTCCCAACATGCACAGCCAAAGGGCATGCTGGGAGTTGTAGTTGTGCAACTGCTGGTGGCACAACTAAAACTCCCAGCATTCCCTTTGGCTGTCTGTGCATGCTGGGAGTTGTAGTTATGCAACAGCTGGAGGCACATTTTTTCTGTGAGTATATGTAGTATCTTACTTTTTATTTTGTGTAGTGTAGTGTTTTTAGGGTACAGTCAAACGGGTGGGAGTTTATAGTGAGTTTCCCACTGTAAGTTTGAGATGCGGCAAATTTTCTGCTGCAGCTCAAACTCCCAGCAGGAAACTCGATGTAAACCCCCGTCTGTGTGACTGTAGCCTAAAAACACTACACTGCACAAAATAAAAAGTAAAACACTGCATATAAACACACCTCGCACAGTTATACCAACCCCAGACCCCAATAAAAATCAAAAATGTCTCGTATGGCACTGTTTCCAAAATGGAGCCTCCAGCTGTTGCAAAAAACAACAACACTGACTGTCCAGGCATGCTGAAAGTTTTGCAACAGCTGGAGGCACCCTGTTTGGGAAACACTGCCGTAGGGTATTTTGGTGACGGTGGCAAATTTGCATCCGTCCCTATGCAAATCCCTATTAAGGCCTGAAATCCGCATGGTGCTCTCTCACTTTGGAGCCCTGTCATATTTCAAGACAACAGTTTAGGGCCACATATGGGGTATTTCCGTACTCGGGAGAAATTGCGTTACAAATTGTGGGTGTCTTTTTCTCCTTTTACCCCTTATGAAAAGGTAAAGTTGGGGTCTACACCAGCATGTTAGTGCACAATGTTTTTATTTTTTTCACTAACATGCTGGTGTTAGGTAAAAGGAAAAAAAGACACCCAAAATTTGTAACAGAAATACCCTATATGTGGGCGTAAAGTGCTCTGCAGGCGCACAACAGGGCTCAGGAGTGAGAGCGCACCATGCACATTTGAGGTCTAAATTGGGGATTTGCACAGGGGTGGCTGATAGTTACAGCGGTTCTGACATAAATGCAAAAAAAAAACACCCACATGTGACCCCATTTTGGAAACGTAACAAGGGGTATAGGGAGCCTTAACACCCCACAAGTGTTTGACAAATTTTCGTAAAATTTGGACCTGAAAATGAAAAATTAGATTTTTTTCAATAAATACTGGTGTTACCCCAAATGTTCCTTTAAGGGGTAATAGAAAAAAAAGCCCCCCAAATTTTGTAACACCATTTCTTTTGAGTAAGGAAATACCCCATATGTTGATGTTAAGTGCTCTGCGGGCGCACTGCAGGGCTATGAAGAGAAGGAGCACCATTTGGCTTTTGGAGAGAGAATTTTAGTGACAAAAATTACATTTTTCATTTTCAAATTTTGCGGGAATTTGTCAAACACCTGTGGGGTGTTAAGGTTCACTTTACCCCATGTTACGTTCCTTGAGGGTGTTTTTTTTTTTTTTTTTGCTGTTTTGGCAACATAGGAGCTTCCTAAATGTGAAAATTTTGTGGGACATTTTCTCCTATTACCTCTTGTGAAAATGAAACCCCAGCATTTTAGTGATCAAAATATTTTTTCTTCATTTTCACGTCCCGATCTAACAAAAGTTTGTCAATCACCTGTTGTGTGTTAAGACTCATTATACCCCTTGTTACATTCCTTGAGGGGTGTGGTTTCCCAAATAGTGTTCCATGTGTTTTTTTGTTCTTTGCTGTTCTGGCACCATGGGGGCTTCCTAAATGCGAAATGCCCCCACCCCCCCCCCCCCCCCCAAATAAAAAAAATAATAATTTCAGCAAAATTCGCTCTCCAAAATCCCATTGTCTCTCCTTCCCTCCTGAGCCCTGTAGTGCACTCACAGAGCACTTTACATCTACATATGAGGTATTTCTTTACTCAAGAGAGATTAGTTTACAAATTTTGGTAGCTTTTTCTCCAAGAACATGTCTACAAGAACATGTTAGTGTAAAAAATGAAGAGTAGGAATTTTCTCCTTCATTTTTCTGTGAAACACCTAAAGGGTTAACAAACTTTTTGAATGTCATTTTGAATACTTTGAGGGGTGTAGTCCATTTTGGGGTATTTATAATATAAAGACCCTCAAATTCACTTCAAAACTGGTCCTAAAACTTTTAGAAATTTTCGTGAAAAATTGGAAAATTGCTGCTAAACTTTGAAGCCCTCTAATGTCTTCAAAAAGTAAAAACATGTCAACTTTATGATGCAAACATGTAGTAGACATATTTCATATGTGAATCAATATATAATTTATGTGGCATGTCCATTTTCCTCAAAAGCAGAGAGATTTAACGTTAGAAAATAGCAAAATTTTCAAATTTTTCATGAAATTTTCACATTTTTCACCAAGAAATGATGAAGTATGAAGAAAATTTACCAATAACATAAAGTAGAATATGTCACGTAAAAACACTTTCGGGATCAAATTCATAAGTAAAAGCATCCCAGAGTTATTAATTCTTAAAGTGACAGGGGTCAGAGTTGCAAAAAATGCTCTGGCCCTTAAAGGGGTACTCTGCCCCTAGACATCTTATCCACTATCCAAAGTATAGGGGATAAGATGTCTGATCGCGGGGTCCCATCACTGGGGACCAACGCAATCTCTCCTGCAGCACCCCCGTTCACCAGCTGCACGGAGCGAAGAACAGCCCCTGTATAGCCCGTCATCAGCCACGGAGCGTTCTTCACTCCATGCAGCTGGAGAACAGGGGTACTGCAGGAGAGAAATTTGAAACATTTTTTTAAAAAGTCACTGTTGGTAAATCCCTGTCCTTTGAAAAAAGCTAACCATGCCCCTTAACTTTCAAGTTGTTTTCTTGATTGAGTGTAAATGTATTACGCAAAAATTTTTAGACACATTGTGAAAAAAAATTGATACTTTTAACTAGTGATGAGCGGCATATGGCATATTCGGATTTGCCATATTTCGCGAAAAAATGGACGATTATTCGTCCTATATTCGCGAAATTTGCATATTCAATATAATCACGGTTATTTTTACATTTGCATATGCGCATGCCCATACGCATGTGCGCATGCGGATAACTATCTACCTATCTATTTTATTTATCTATCTATATTATCTATCTATCCATCTATTTCCTAATATTCTTTAGTGATGATTTTCGCGAATATAAGGATATTCACGAATATTCGCATATTTTCATATTTGCGAAAATTCGCTCTCCAGTCTAATACAGTAAATAATATAGGAGCCTTCTTTAGACCACAAGCTGGAAGCAGCTAGGGATGAGATCACTGTCATGTCTTCTGTGGGAAAAAAAAATTTAAGAATATTCGTAATTGCAAATATACAGTGCTATATTCGCCATATTCGTGAAGATGCAAAATTCGCAATAAATTATCGGATTGCGAATATTCGCACTGAACACTAATCTTAACTACCAAAAACTGTGTAAAAATAAGGATAAATTCCAAACAATATGTCTGTTTCACTTATGTATGTGGCTGTAGAAAATGCTGTCATATTTTTACATATTGTGTTTATAGACAATCAGTTTTCCATAGACTTAAAGGGGTACTCTGCCGAAAAACATGTTATTATTTTTTTTTTAAAGCCGAGGTACGTGCTCTCAAATCACCCATGTGCAAATAAAAAGTTCAAGTGCACGAGCATACGGTCCATCGCTAGCCCTTCTCCAACAGGAGAGAGCCCCCCACCAAGAAACCATACCCTTTGCCTCCGGGCCAAAAGTCACCTGCAAGGTTCCAGGTACGATGTCCCCTTTCACCGAAGTTACTCAGGGACCGAAAAGTGTTCCTGGCGAACAACTAGGCGTTAACCAACAGTGGAACCAGTAAAACCGGTTCTGCATTCATGCTGAAGCAGGGATGCCATGTGGCATGGCAGGGAGGTGAGGAACCTGATGGCCACACACACCTCCACTAGACCAACAGGAGGGACACCCTGACCAAATCATAGTGTACATAAAAAGAAAACAAACGTGAGAACAGTGACAAAACATATAAAACAAATAAGTGGAGGTGCAAAGTGTGATACTGGCTGGACATCTGGCCGGATCTATAAAAATTCCTCTGAAGATCAACAGCCAAAAGGCTGGAACACTAGAGGTGAGTGCTTAGAAGAGTGAGAGAAAAAGTGCATGCTGCGTGCCATCAGTCAAGTGGGATCGCTACTCCCAAGTGAGTTCCGGCACCCTGGGGTAACCACTCTCAGGGCACTTTAGCACCTCGGCCTTCACTCTTCCTGAACCTTAGGACGAGATCCAGAAGATACAGGTCGCTTCAGGGCCCACCGCCTGGCCATACAGCTGGACCTGGTACACCTGCACCATTCTGTGTGGTTTCCGTATCCTGCCTTGATGGTCTTCCACACCGTCAACTAACAAAAAGTTACGACACTTGATCTTAGCCAAAAGGCCGAGAAGAGATATGTTTTCCACACTTTTTATTTTTCTCTGAGCAGAAGGCATCATGGAGTGCCAGCGTCATAACCAAACAGACAAACAAGCTGTGCAATGGACCCCATGAATTTATAATAAGTCCATGTAATTCTGTCCTGGTGTCCATAATTTAGACAAGAAGAATTGCATAACATGGTACAGTATTATTCCCACAAAAAAACAATATAATAACCAACAAAGGCTCCAAACAAAACCTCTGACCACAGTGTGAGCATAGCCTTATTCTGTTAACATTAATAACTGCTTTGTTTCTTTGTGGTACTGTTTTGTATCTTGGTGGTACTGCTTTGTTTCCTGGAGTCAGCCACCACTTCCACATGTAAACTATGCAAAAGGAAAAATTAGCCCAACCTCCTGACAAAGCAAAATAAATGGTAAACATATTCTGAGATTGAAAACAGGAAATCAAACAAATGCAAAGGTGGTTACTATGTATCCAAAAATTCATTTTGTGGGACTAGGCTCAAGAGATAGAGGTAAATACCTTTACAGTGTATACTGTGTAGTCTGAGGACCCTTTCAAGAGAGGTCCACTTGTCATGGAAGGTAGACTCCCACAAAAAAGCAATAAGAACCAGTGTAGTAAAAATAGCAGCAACACAATTTAAAATAATTAAATTACATGTTTTAATTTATCTTCTGCTACATCTGTAAAAGATTTGGTGATGATTAAGTCTGTTTTCAGGCTGATAAGGAATCTTTCAGGGTGTTAAAAGGGTTTCTTATTTTTTGTTGAAGATTCCATAATTTTTATCAACTTTCAGTTTGTTCCATATTTTTTTTCTGTACTTAATCAGGCATCATTTTTGCTAGTGGTTGAAAAGAAAAATATGCATTGTTCATCTTTTCATAGGACCCTGATGAAGTTTTAAGGGAAAAACATGTTGGACAGATTATTATTGCATCTAACTAATTCTGTGACTGCATGATTTTTGTAAGTTGCTAGCATTATGATTATTCTTACACATATTTATGACATGATACTGTAGATTTCATAAAGAAATTTTTAAGATGCGTGACATTTGATTATTATTTGTTACCTGCAATACTTGGCAGTTTATTTTATTTGCAAACAATATAGCATATAAATGTTGGCATAGTGTGTACCAGGATGCTCCAGGGGAACATTTCTGTACATGGCTGACCCTTAAGAAATCATGTTGTTTTCCTTTAGTAACACAGTGTTAAAGAGGTTCTTTGGTCCTAGAAATCTTATCCCCTATCCAAAGGATAGAGAATAAGATGTCTGATCACGTACCACCGCTGGGGACCCCCACAATCTCTCCTGCAGCAACCACTGGTCATCAGCCTCACGGAGTGAAGATCGCTCTGTGTCTGATGGCTCACAATACAGGGGCCAGAGTATCGTGATGTCACGCCCCACCCCCTCAATGCAAACTTATGGGAGGGGGCGTGATGGCCGCCACACCTTCTCCCATATACTTGCATTGAGGGGGCGGGGTGTGATGTCATGAGGGGGCGGAGCCATGACATCACGATATTTTGGCCCCTGTATCGTGAGTCATCAGCCAGCGGCGGGACCCCACAGTCAGACCTCTTATCCCCTATCCTTTGGATAGGGGATAAGATGTTTAGGACTGGAGTATTCCTTTAAGGTGAATCTAGAGTCAGTAACAATCTTTCAAATGAATCTTTTTAAACAGATCCACAATTGTTTTACTGACCCCTTCCTAATAGTGATGTTCATCTAAATTACTATGCAGTGTGATGGCATATACATTATGTCACGTGAGTCTAAATGTTTTTTCACATTTTAAATGTTAAATTACATTTTGTTACTAGAGGAAATATTTTAGTTTTTGGTTTCTATTGATGTGTATTACAGCTGGATACATATTTTATCTGTGATTTTACAAAAGTGACACTTAGTATTTGTATAGATTATGCATCTAATAGGCATTGCCAAAGCAACAACGTTGATTAAAGTATAAATAACACCACTTGTATTTCCCCAGGTTTTTAATGAGAAATATATCTTTACAAAAACAGATAATATTTTTGGGCAATTAATTTTCTTTCACTTTTACTTTATTTCTCGTACATTTTAAACAATATGACCGGTTAGCAGGTAAATGTGAAGAGGATTTTTTCTCTACTGTCTCTGATAATAATTCCCACTTCCCTTTTTATATATTCTCTTACTTTATTTTATACAAAAGAAAAGGTTAGAGATTCAGCGTGAATATTTCATGCCCTCTGGAAGTTCATGGCTACATTTACTTTTTGTTTAAAGTTCTACTGTGTTTCCTGATTCTAAGCAGCTCTTTAGAGGATTGCACTTTGACATATCTGTGGCACTTGATTTTTCTTCAGGGAGTAGAGGTCAACTGTATCGTTGATCTTGCTCACTAATTTTGAAGTCTTCTTGATGCATTAACATTTGCAAAGTCCTTTCAGTTTTATGAAGGTATTTCTGTGATTTGGGTTGCATCTTTAAAACTGAAGGCACTGTTGAGAGTCTAATAATAATAATGCAGCCCTTACAGGGAACCTTTCAGCCTTTTTATGTTGCCTTCCCCGAGAGCTGCATAAAGTAGTGGCAAACACACTAATTTTCAGCACACTGTTGTTCAATTATAGAATATACAGTTAAAGGGGTATTCCATGAAAAACATTTTTTTTGTTCATATAAACTGGCTCCAGGAAGTTAAACAGATTTGTAAATGACTTCTATTTAAAAAATCTTAATCCTACCAGTACTTATCAGCTGCCAAAGTTGAGTTGTTCTTTTCTGTCTGACAACATTGCTCTCTGCTGACACCTCTGTCTGTCTCTGGAACTGTCCAGAGCAGGAGAGGTTTGCTATGGGGATCTGCTGCTACTCTGGACAGTTCCTGAGACAGACAGATGAGTCAGCAGAGAGCAGTGTTGTTAGACATAAAAGAACGACTCAACTTCAGCAGCTGATAAGTACTGGTAGGAATAAGATTTTTTTTATAGCAGTAATTTACAAATCTGTTTAATTTTCTGGAGACAGTTGATATGGGAAAAAAATTTATTTCATGGAATACCCCTTTAAGGGCCATCAGAATAGATGCAGTCATGAAATGCTTTCTATTTTAAATTTATATTTTATGTTTTTTTTTTCATTAATGTTGTTAGACCTCTGAAAAAGTAAATTATTTTTGCAAAGTATTTTTTATATGAACATCTAAGCCTACAGTCTGCATACTGGTGGTGTAATCTTTTACACATGCAGCTATACCAATTACCTTAAAGGGGTATTCCGGGATGTTTGGTTCTTTTAATGTAAGACAGGAGCAGCAAAGTTAGTCTAGTTTCTAATATATTTAGCTTATCTGTGTTTGGTGGCTGGTATAAAAAATTTTTTTTCGTTCTTTTCCCTAGAAGTTCATTTTGTGTTGTCACGGACCCTTCCCAGCTTGCTGTACGGCTCAATACAATATATCAAAAGTCAGGTGCTTTTGTGTTTGAAGCCAGCCCCTGATGACATTAGCCCCACACATGTGTGTGTATTGAAACATAGGATTCTGGGGATTGTAGTCTGAGGAAGGACACAGAAACAGGAAGTAGCCAGTTCCCCAAAACAAGCCAGCAGTATTATGGGGGACGCGGTACATGGCCATTTACCAACAACACAAGCACAGATTCTTGGTAAGCATGTCCATTACTATATAACACTTCACAGCGAAGTCACCCTTTATTGGATAAACCCTTTAATACCTTAATTGTTATTTTTTGTAAATAAATAGCAAAATGGTGTTCTTCTTTACTTTTAAAGACTTTTTGTACTTGCATTTTTTTGTCCCCCTAAGGGACTTGAATAAGTAATCAATTTTATAGTACCCTGAAAAATCTATGTATTGCAGTGTACTGTGCTTTAACTGCTTTTACATGCATCCCCTGCCTGGGTGTAACAGATGTACTAAGATGAAGTTTTTCCTTTAATCATTGTCTGCTATTTAAACAGCTGAACATTCCGCAATTGCATCACAGAAGGGTGACAGCATGCCCCTATCTAATGGTGGTCGGACCAAAATACGGACCTTTCTGAGATCTCCATCCCTCAAGTATGCTACAAGGTTGTGGTCTTCTCCAACAACTTTTTTTTCCAATTATCAATGCCACCATATCCCTTCCTAATCTGATGCAAGAGTTAAACCCATACACTCAGTCCAAATCCCTGATTACTTGCCTTATCTTGCCTGTCCTATATCTTCAAAATGACAAATTTCCAAGATGAACATCCTTACACAGATTCTTTTTTGTCTGGATTGTTTGGCCTACCCTATTATTTTCTTCTCTTATCTTCACTAGAGATGAGCAAAAAATTTGATTTGGCTGATTCACCGAATTAAAAAAAAAAATCGATTTGATCTAAATAAAATTCTCGGCAAATTTTTATTAGTAATGTATTTTAATAATGTGTTTAATAAAGTATGTGTGTTTAACTTTTTTTTCTAAATTGTTTTACATTTTTAGGTAGTACTACTACTCCCAGCATGGAACAGACTGTTCCATGATGGGAGTAGTAGTACCTGTGCTAATAGACAGATCGCCCCGGGTGTCACCCCTGACACCCGCTGCGATCGTCCTGTATAATGTATAGATGCGGGCGGCTTTCTCACATCTAAATAGGACGATCGCATCAGGTGTCAGAAGTGACACCCGCTGTGATCCTCCTGTATAATGTACAGAGAGTTGTGATTGGCTGGAACCATCTGGCCAATCACAGCTCTCTGCGGGAAATATGAATAGGTGTATTTATATGGCAGTGCAGGGGACCATAGAAGAACGGACGGTCACATCGATACATTATAAAGAAGGATCGCAACGGGTGTCAGAGGTGACACAGGCGCTCTGTCAATTAGTACAGGTACTACTACTCCCATCATGGAACAGTCTGTTTCCAGTAGTAGTACTACCTAAAAATGTAAAACAATTTAGAAAAAAAAGTGAAACACACATACTTTATTAAGTACTCTGGGAGTAGTAGTACTATCTAAAAAAAAAAAAAGTGAAAAACACACACTACATTTTTATTAGGCTTCTTTCACACTATAGATTATTTATCCATTATTAAACATCCGTTTTCTGTATTGTATAATTAAAAAACAGATGTATAATAACGGATGAAATAACAGTGCTAACTGCTGAATAACATCTGTCAAAATAACGGGCATATTCATCCGTTAAGACCCGTTTTAGCATCCATCATGTACCATTATTTAATGGCCATTTTAACACCTCTGCCTGCAGACTCCCACAGCCGGGACTACTACTTCCATCATGGAACAGTTTCTCACTTCTGAGACCCGATGCGATCAGAAGTTAATAAATAGGGGAGCGGTCGGCATGTTCCACTCCATTGCGATGTACTGTGTATTTTTACTTTCATTTTTAAATTCCCCGCTGGGAGCCCTGAATGGCCGGTATGGAGGAGCCTCCCCAGCCGCCGGAAGACTCCCACAGCCAGGGAACTACTACTCCCATCATGGAAAGAAGTCTGTTTCAGGATGGGAGTAGTAGTAGTCCCGGCTGCGGGAGTCTGTCCACAGCTGATAACAGTGGATGAAAAATGTATACAAATGGTTGCCACTAAATGGCATCCCTTTGCGTCAGTTTGCATCAGTTATTAGAATGGTCAGTTTAGGAGGCAATAATGGAGAAAATTTGAACTTTAGTGATCCAAAAAAGTGATGGAGATAGCTTTTATAACCCCTTGACGACCATGGACGTAAATGTACGTCCTGGTGCGGAGGTACTTAGTGGACCAGGACATACATTTACATCCTGTGTATGACCGTCAGCATCAGAGCGTCATACACTGCAGGTCTCGGCTGCTATCAGCAGCCAGGGAACCACCGGTAATGGTCGGCATCCACAATCATGGCATCTGCGGCAATGAGCATGTTAAAATTGATGATATCCTCTGGCCCTTATATGGGTCTATAGATGGAAATATAAAAGAGTTATGGATTTTAAAAGGCGAGGAGGAAAAAACTTTTTTTTTTTTTTTAAATCAACTGGTGCCAGAAAGTTAAACAGGTTTGTAAATTACTTCTATTAAAAAAAAAAACATATCTTTCCAGTACTTTTTAGGGTCTGAATTCTAAAGAGGAAATGGTTTTCTTTTTGGAACACAGAGCTCTCTGCTGATATCATGACCACAGTGCTCTCTGCTGACATATCTGTCCATTTTAGGAACTGTCTAGAGCAGCATTTGTTTGCTATGGGGATTTTCTCCTACTCTGTTCTTAAAATGGACATATATGTCAGCAGAGAGCACTGTGGTCATGATGTCAGCAGAGAGCTCTGTGTTCCAAAAAGAAAACAATTTCCTCTGTAGTATTCAGCAGCTAATAAGTACTGGAAGGATTAAGATTTTTTAATAGAAGTCATTTACAAATTTGTTTAACTTTCTGGCACCAGTTGATTTAAAAAAAAAAAAAAAGTTTTCTTCGGGAGTACCCCTATAAGGGGTTAAAACTTTTTGTAGGGTACCATTAAAAAAAACAATATTAAAAAACATACAGTAGTAATGGAAAAAAATGTATTCAATTAAATGTATCTTTATTATAAGAAAATGTAATTTTTTTAAAAAACAGGGATGAATTTATGTGTGCGGGCAGGGCACTAAAAATGTAGCTGACAATAATTAAAATGTAGTGTGTGTGTGCGGGTGTTTTTCACTATTTATTTTTTATTTTTTAGGTAGTACTAATACTCCCAGCATGGAACACACTGTTCCATGATGGGAGCAGTAGTACCTGTACTAATCGACAGATTGCCGGTGTCATTTCTGAAACCTCTTGTATAGATGCGGCTCTTCTATGGTCCCCTGCACTGCCGTGTATATACACCTATTCATATTTCCCACAGAGAGCTGTGAATGGCCAGATGGTTTGAGCCACTCACAGCTCTCTGCAGGAAATATGAATAATAGGTATATATATGGCATATACTCATACTACAGTGTGAACAGAGAAGAGTGGCCACATCTATACATTATACAGGACGATCACATTGGATGTCAGAAGTGAAACTTGCTGCGATCTGTCTATTAATACAGGTACTGCAAAGTGCGCTCCATGTTGGGTGCAGTAGTACCTGCAGTTGAGGACAGATTACAGAAAGTGTCACTCTTGACGCCCGATGCGATCGTCCTGTCTATTGCAGAGATGCGAGCGCAGGAGAAAGCTGCTCGCATCTATACATTAAACAGGACTAATTAAGAAATGTGTTATTTAGAATTGAGTCAAAGTTCGGATTTGGTCAGAATCTAATTTTTCATGAAATTTGGAACAAATTCTACTTTGTCAGATTCGATTCGCTCATCTCTAATCTTCACTATTTTTTTTTGTTTTTGGAGAGGTTTTGGAGAGGCAGACTGTTGAGAATCATTGGTCAATCCTCTGCTCCCTAAGGAGTGTAGGGGGGATTGGCCTTCCTGACCTTAATACGCACCATTTGCCTCTCTTATGTCCCACGTGTTTGACTGGTGCCACCATGCTGGGACCAAGTCTTGGGTCCATCTTGAGTAGTCCTTTTTGAAAATCACACTTTCAGGCCTCCTGTGGATTGGCCTGTCCCTCCTAACCTCCTTGATATCCCAAGCAACCATCTGTCCTACACTTGAACAATGCTTCACTTCCCTAATTTAGACCGGTAGACCTAACCTTTTTCTAATGATCTGATTTCCTCCTCTGTTCTCAGTCATCCTAGGTTTTCCCTAGAGTCTGGATGGCCCAATCTTCCTCTCCTGGATTTATGAGAACTGTTACCAGAGAACTCAGTTAGTCAGTGACAATGCTTAGATCTCTGTGAAATGGCTTAGGACTTTCTCTGACCCCTCCCTGCTCCTTGAGAGTGCTGAAGTTGTGTACTTTTTTACTTCTTAACTCCCAGTTGGCTCATACTTAGGAGTATTCTGACATTGAGGGGCTACGCCTGAGTACATGATCTCTTAGGCACATTCTTTCTTTTGCCTATTCCCCTCATCACTCTCCCCTGGCCAGCCTTCTCCTCCATTCCTCAACAAATTAAGATACAGACCTTGCAATTACTGTCTATCATGAACAGAAAGTGTGATTGTTTACTTTAACTTCTAAATCCTCAAACTGTTCTAAATATCAAGAGGCAAGTTAGAAACATTTTAATGTCATAGAGTCCCTGTGAAATCACATTCACTCATGCCTCAGGTTGGCTTTATGTGCTGTGGCACCAAGAAGGAAACCTTTCTCCATATTTTTCGGTCATGTCTTGACATCATTCTGGTCCGAAGTGAAATGAGTAATATGCCAAGTCACTGACCTGTCCCTTGATTTCCACCCTGCCTGTTTCTTCTCTGTCACTGTAGGATCAGCATTAAGATCTGTAAATGCTCTCTCCAGGGGCATAACTTATAGCTTAAGGGCCCTAAATAAAAATCAGTAATAGGGCCTACTGTACGTCATTTATAATATTGGTGTTTTCTTATGGGGCACAGGTTCCTTTGGGCACCCTGACTGCTACCTCTGCACCCCCCAAAAGTTACACCCCTAGCTCTTTTCTTTGCCACCTAGTCTTGGCTGCTAGGGCTTGTATTTCACTGCTACGGTAAACCACCGAGCCCCTTCTCATGTCCCCGTAGCCTCATTACATGACTCCAGACTCCCCAAAATACCAAAACTGTGTTTGTTAGGGGCTCCTACCCTATGCTCCGATGTTCAATCTTGAAAGGTCACGTTGATGCCTTTCAAAGCAACTGAATGTGTAACGCTAGTGGTTAGAGGCATATTTCATTGGACCCCATCCACCTCATGACTCCCCCTATCATCTCTTATTTTTTTAATTTTACTCCTCATTCTCATTTCCTTCTTTTCCCCTTTCTACCCCTTATTACTGTATCCATGGTTCCTTTGCTGAAACATTATTTTAGTGACTTGATTTTTTTTTTTTTGCCAGACTCTGTACTGTTTATCATCTTTAAGTTGAGAAGAAGAATGTATTAAAAAGAAAAGAAACCAATCACAGTAAGTCTCTACTTGTATTTACAAATACCGCACAATGCATTCTGTTCTTGAACTCAGAATACTTCCGGAACATCAATCAAAAAATAACAACACGGAAACTGAAATAGATTTTTTTTTATGAATAGCAGTGCCTTTCTGTGTAAATTATTAACTTGTTTGTTTTTTACATTGCCCTGTATAAGTGCCGCTCTGATATGCATTGGCCTTAATGGCAAATACTATTCCAGGGAATCTCAGTGTGATGCACCGGTTAAAGGTTTGATGTGTGCATTTTGGAATAAATAAGCCCACTGGGTAAAACGCAAGCACTTTGAATTCTTTCCTTCTTAGAAGATGCACATACTGTTCTTTCATTTTCTTTGGGAAAACTTTACTACTGATTGAAACATGATGAATGTTTTATCTTATACTAACCCCTTAAGGACGCAGCCCTTTTTCACCTTAAGGACTGAGCCCTTTTTCGCAATTCTGACCCCCGTCGCTTTATGAATTAATAAAGCGAAAACGCTTTTACCAAATATTCTGATTCTGAGATAGTTTTTTCGTGACATATTCTACTTTATTTTGGTGGTAAATTTTCGGCGTTGCTTGCATCCTTTTTTGGTGAAAAATCCCCAAATTTCATGAAAATTTTGAAAATTTAGCATTTTTCTAACTTTGAAGATCTCTAATTGTAAGGAAAATGGATATTCCAAATACATTTTATTTTTCTTCACAAATACAATATGTCCACTTTATGTTGGCGTCATAAAATGGACATATTTTTGCTTTTTGAAAAAATTAGAGGGCTTCAAAGTAGAGCAGCACTTTTCAAACAATTCATGAAAATTGCTGAATCTGAAGGGACAGATGTTACAGAACTACAACTCCCAGCATGCCTGGGCAGTCCAGGCATGCTGAGAGTTGTAGTTTGGCAACATCTGGAGGACTACCGTTTGGGTACCACTGTAACAGTGGTCTCCAAACTGTGACCCTCCAGATGTTGCAAAACTACAACCCCCAGCATGCCCAGACAGCCTTTGGCATGCTGGAAGTTGCAGTTTGGCCTCCCTAGTGGTTGCCACAGTAAAGATCGTTTTACTTACACTTTCAATTCCCCAACCCCCCCCCCCCCCCACGATGATTCCCTACCTGAGCCAGGATCCAGCAGTCTCCAGCGAAGATCCCGGGTCCCCAGGCATTTTTTCCTGCAGGTATGGCCTCCATCTTCTTCCCACGATCCCCTCGACATCCATGGCAACCTCCTGTCCTGCGCTGCCATTGGTCAGAACTCCGTTCTGCTAATGGTAGGGGATAGGAGGAGATCGCAGCTCAGTAACCTCACTCCTATCCCTTAGGCCAGGGGTCTGCAACCTTTACGACAAAAAGAGCCACTTGGACCCGTTTCCGAAGGAAAAAAAAACTGGGAGCCGCAAAACCATTGTGAAATTTAAAACAAATATAACACTGCATATATTGTTTCTTACCTTAATGCTATATATACAGGATCGTGCAGTCAGCACCTTCCCCTACCCTAGGGCTCTTTAGCTGTTGCAAAACTACAACTCCCAGCATGCCCGGATAGCTAAAGGCTGTTCGGGCATGCTGGGAGTTGTAGTTTTGCAACAGCTGGAGGCAGTCTGATTGGGAAACAATGTAGAGCACCTTCCCCTACCCTGGGGCTCTTTAGCTGTAGCAAAACTACAACTCCCAGCATGCCCGGATAGCCAAAGGCTGTTCGGGCATGCTGGGAGTTGTAGTTTTGCAACAGCTGGAGGCAGTCTGATTGGGAAACAATGTAGAGCACCTTCCCCTACCCTGGGGCTCTTTAGCTGTTGCAAAACTACAACTCCCAGCATGCCCGGATAGCCAAAGGCTGTTCGGGCATGCTGGGAGTTGTAGTTTTGCAACAGCTGGAGGCACTCTGATTGTAATCCCCCCTCAGCCAATTTCATTCTCCCCTGATCCATTTGTGCCCTGATTAGAGGTGGGGGGGGGGGGGAGATTCTTAATGAAAATACCACAGGGGGATCAGGGGGGTTTAATTTAAACCCCCCTGATCCCCCTGAGCAGGTCTGGACCCTACTACAAGATCCTGGGCCGGCCATACATTTACCTAATTACCCCCGATGGCTCCCCCACCCACAGCCACTCATTAAAATCTCTCCCCCCCCCCCCCCCCCCGAGTCCCCCGGCCCCTCATGATAACCCGGCCCTTCATTTTGTCACCCGCTCACTGCTCCCTTACCCGCCGGCCGCCATGCTACCCAGACTGGGTACCGCTATCCACAGCCTCTGTGGCGCCAGCAGCAGAGGGCCGCCCCTTCAGTGACGTAAGACGTTCTCCTGCACAGAGGAGGACATCGTCACTGACATCAGGCGGAGCGGAGCCGCGGCAAAGGTTTGACATCAGGCCCGGACCCAGGGGCGGCCAGCGGAGTCTCAGACCGGAGCGGAGCCGCGGCAAAGGTTTGAAAGAGCTGCATGCGGCTCCGGAGCCGCGGGTTGCCGACCCCTGCCTTAGGCTGATCGGGGCTGTCACTGCAAACTCCGATCAGCCCTATTTTCCGGGTGATCGGGTCAGCAGAGACCCAATCAGCCCGGAATTGGAGAAAATCGCATGTCTGAATTGACATGCGATTTTCTCCGATCTCCGACATGGGGGGTCTCAGGACCCCCCTGGGCGATGTGCCGGGATGCCTGCTGAATGATTTCAGCAGGCATCCCGATCCGGTCCCCAACCGGCTAGCGGCGGGGACCGGAATTCCCACCGGCGTATCCATACGCCCTCAGTGCTTAAGGACTCAGGATGCAGGGCGTATGCATATGCCCTGTGTCCTGAACAGGTTAATTTAATGGAGAAAAAACGAACAAACAAACAATAACAACACTATTGAATTGACCATGGCCAATGAAGAATATACATTTTTAGGCAATATTTAGCTTTTTATATTTCATATCAGATTTGTATGTAACAGATTGCAACAAATTACATTTTATTTATAAATCTATTTTATTTTCGATGAAAAAAGCAATTGAACATATTGCTGTGTATATTTTGTTTCCAGAATTTCCTGATTGGCATCCATGTGATTTAATATATATGTACACCTGTTCAGTAGAAACAAACACATGACAGTTCATCAAAATGTACTCCGGCGGAATTTTTTTTTTTTTAAATCAACTGGTGCCAGAAAGTTAAACAGAGTTGTAAATTACTTCTATAAAAAATATATGTGTCCTTCCAGTACTCATTAGCAGCTGTATGCTGCTGATGAAATTATTTTCTTTCTGAATTTCTTTTTTGTCCTTTTCACAGTGCTCTCTGCTGACACCTGATGCCCATATCAGTAACTGTCCAAAGCAGGAGAAAATCCCCATAGCAAACCCTATGCTACTCTGGACAGTTCCTGACATGGACAGAGGTGTCAGCAGAGAGCACTGTGGATAAGACAAAAAATAAATTAAAAAAGAAAAGAATTTCATCTGTAGCATACAGCTGCTAATAAGTACTGGAAGGATTAATAATTTTAAATAGAAGTAATTTACAAACCTGTTTAACTTTCTGCCACCAGTTCATAAAAAAAAAAGTTTTCCACCTGAGTACCTCTTTAAGCTCTATTACAAAGAGATAGGAACACAACAAATAAAAATCAGCAAATAAAATACATTACTATCAGCCAAATCATGTAAATACAGTATATTCTTTATACATTTATCGGTGTGAAAGCTTTATTCATTGGTTAAATTATACCTTTTGGGTACACCTATAAGTGGCACATGTGCATCACTCGCTATATGGAAGCAGAAGGCAGATGGAGGATTATGCATATCCATAAGGTGATCCGGATGGAGGAAATGGGCAAGACATCACTGTGCACTTGCTGGGAACGCGTGAAGCCGCTCACCTATCCAGCTCATTAGCATATTCAGAAAAACAGGCAGAAGGGAGCCACGCAGCACAGAAAGGTGAACACCATTCATCCCAGCGTCACCCACACTACTGATGACAGATTTCCTTTAAAGAGGATCTGTTAACCCCCCCCCCCTTCCCACCTCCATATTACATTGCATTATGATGAAATAGCTGAGGATACCCTGATCAAATACACCTTTACAGTTTGCTGATACGCCATTCTTTTTTTGTGATATAAGGGTTCATAATTTGTCTCACAATTCAGGAAATCAGTCAGATGGGCGTGAAGTTAATTTTAATAATGGGATAAATAATGTGATTGGCGGGTCTAGAGTCAGGGGGGTGGATTAGGCAGGCATGGCGCTCAATGTAAAATATCTACATCCCCTGACTGTATAATCCCATCCAGCACATGAGTCAATCCCATCATTAAAATCAGGTTCACACCTATCTTACTGATTCTATAAATTATGGAGGAGATTTATCAAAACTTGAGTAAGGCTAGAATTCCACTGAGGTTTTTCATGCAAAAACGCTGATAAAATTGCCCATTTTGCCACACTGGCCCTCATTTACTATTCTAAACCCGACAAAAGAAGTCAGGTTTTTTTGTCGCATCTTTGTCTGCGCCATGTCGCAGACATCGTGCGCCAGTCTACAACACGATGCAACATTTTTTCCCGACGGACCCGATGTGGATTCTCCCAAACCCGAAAAAGGGGCGTAACCCGACATTTCTGAGCTTTCCCATGTATTTATAAAGGTTTCCAACCCGAATTTGTTGAATTGTTGTGGATTTTTTCTCGACAGCTCAGAGGAGTTGGAAACCAAAACCAACAAAACGCACGTGCGACAAACAGGATGCGACGTAATAATAAATACCAGGGGAAAAAAGCAGTCGGGTAAGAAAGCAAGATAGACTTACAACCCGATTTTCTAAGTAATTGAGGGCCACTGTGTTTTTTCAGTGAAAAAATGATGCGGCCAGATGTTAGCTACAAGTCAACAGTGAACTACAAAGTGCCAGATCCACTTAGCATTTTTCATGTTGGGTCTTTTTTTTTTTTTTTTTCATCCTTTTTTTCAGATCTTTTGGGCTCAGAGGCTGGTTTTCAAAAACGTTCTCCAATTCAGAGTATGGCATTTTTTTTTTTCTGGAAAATCTTGGCATTTTCCTCCCATAGAAGTCTATGGGAGTGAAAAAACGCCAGGAAAAATGCCATGTGGGTTTTAACTTTGGCGTTTTTGCAGGCGGTTTTTATTTTATTTTTTCTGGACTTTAGCGATCCAAAAAAGTGATGGAGATACTTTTTTTGTTAAATTTCATATGGTACCATTTAAAAAAAAAAGATACAGTAGTGATGGAAAAATTGTATTTAACAAAATTTATATTTTTTAGAACAAAATTTTTATAAATTTTTAAACAGTGATCAATGTATGTGGGCGGGCAGATAACTAAAAATCTAGCTGGCAATATAATTTTTTTTTAGAAAGGGGCCATTTAATGATAAAAATAATTATTTTAGTGTTTAATAAAATATGTATGTTTTTTTCTACTACAAGCCGCACTTGTCTGGTCCCCTGCCCGGCACTATACTCCACTGTAATGTGACGTTCTATTCACAGATTCATATTTCCCGCTGAGAGCTGTGATTGACCAGATAGAGTTGGCCACTCACAACTCTCAGCAGCATATAAAAATCTGTGAAGTGAAAAATAACCTCACTTCACAGCGGAGTGTAGTGTCGGGCAGGGGACCAGACAAGTACAGCTGCCGCCTGCTTCTATGGCTTATACCAGATGATCACAGCGGGTGTCAGAAGTGACACCCGCTGTGATCTAACCTTAACTGCAGGTACTACTACTCCCAACATGGAGCACACTCTGCAAATGCCCAGGGGGGTCATCAGACCCCCCCCCCCCCATGACGGTGATCGCGGCAAATCGCAAGTGAATTCACACTTGCGATTTGCGTGATTCCGGGTCATTATGGGTCTATGGTGACCCGGAATATAACGGGGATAGCGGTTGTCTAAGACACCGACGATCCCCCTGAAGGGATAGGAGTGAGGTGGCAGGGGTGCCACCCCTCCTATCCCTGCTATTGGTTGCCAGAAGCGACGACCAATAGCAGATCGGGGGCGGGGGGGTTAACTTTTTTTCCCCCTTCCTGCCCACCCACAATAGGCGGGACCGAACAGGGAAACGACAGAGGACCGGGCGCCGAAGATCCACTTACCCATCCGGAGGCAGCGGGTGACGGAGATCGGCGGGCGACGATGTTGTGCGGCTGGATCCTATGGAAGCCGTTAAGTTGCCTAGCGACATCTGGAGGGTGCAGTTTGAGACCACTATACTGTGGTCTCTAAACTGTATCCCTCCAGATCTTGCAAAACTACAACTCCTAGCATGCCCAAACAGCTGTTTGCTGTTTGGGCATGCTGGGATTTGTAGTTTTGAAACATCTGGAGGGCCACAGTTTGGAGATCACTGTGGCCCTCCAGATGTTGCAAAACTGCAAATCCCAGCATGCCCAAACAGCAAACAGCTGTCTCGGCATACTGGGAGTTGTAGTTGCATACCTCCAGCTGTTGCATAACTACATCTCCCAGCATGCCCTTCGGTGATCAGTACATGCTGGGAGTCGTAGTTTTGCAACAGCTGGAGGCACACTGGTTGGAAAATACTGAGTTAGGTAACAGAACCTAACTGGAGGTTTTCCAACCAGTGTGCCTCCAGCTGTTCCAAAAGTACAACTCCCAGCATGCATGGTCTATCAGTACATGCTGGGAGTTGTAGTTTTGAAACAGCTAAAGGTTTGCCCCCCCCCCATGTGAACGTGCATGTTTTCGCCGCAGCGCAAACTCCTAGCGGGAAACTCACCGTAACACACCAGTGCGAATGTACCCTAAAAACACTACACTACACTAACACATAATAAAGGGTAAAACACTACATATCTACCCCCTTACACTGTTCCCCCGAATAAAAATGAAAAACATATTGTATGGCAGAGTTTCCAAAACGGAGCCTCCAGCTGTTGCAAAACAACAACTCCCAGCATTTCCGGACAGTCACTGACTGTCCATGCATGCTGGGAATTTGGCAACAGCTGGAGGCACCCTGTTTGGGGATCACTGGCGTAGAATACTCGGGAGAAATTGCACTCCAAATTTTGGGGGTCTTTTTCTCCTTTTTACCCCTTATAAAAAGGAAAATTTGGGGGCTACACCAGCTTATTAGTGTAAAAAAAAAAAAAATTAGACTAACATGCTGGTGTTGTGCCATACTTTTTATTTTCACAAGCGTTAAAAGGAAAAAAAGACCCCCAAAATTTGTAACGCAATTTCTCCTGAGTACGGAAATACTCCATATGTGGGCGTAAAATGCTCTGCGGGCACACAACAAGGCTCAGGAGTGAGAGTGCACTATGTACATTTGAGGCTTAAATTGGTGATTTGCACAGAGGTGGCTGATTTTACAGCGGTTCTGACATAAACGCAAAAAAAGAAATACCCACATGTGACCCCATTTTGAAAACTACACACCTCCCGGAACGTAACAAGGGGTATAGTGCACCTGAACACCCCACAGGTCTTTAATGAGAATTCTTCAAAGTTGGATGGAAAAATTTGTAACCCCATTTCTTCTGAGTAAGAACATACCCCATGTGTGGATGTAAAGTACTCTGCGGGCAAACTACAATGCTCAGAAGAGAAGGAGCGCCATTGGGCTTTTGAAGAGAAAATTTGTCCAGAATTGAAGTCCACGTGTGTTTACAAAGCCCGCATAGTGCCAGAACAATGGACCCCCCCCCACATGTGACCCCATTTTGGAAACTAAACCCCTCACGTAATATAATAAGTGAGCATTTATGCCCCACAGGTGTCTGACAGATTTTTGGAACAGTGGTCCGTGAAAATGAAAAATTTAATTTTTCATTTGCACAGCCCAATGTTCCAAAGATCTGTCAAACTCCATTGGGGGTGTAAATACTCACTGCACCCCTTATTAAATTCTGTGAGGGGTGTTGTTTCCAAAATAGGGTCACATGTGGGGGGGGGGCACTGTTCTGGCAGCACGGGGGGGCTTTGTAAACGCACATGGCCCCTCACTTCCATTCCAAACAATTTTTTTCCCAAAAGCTCAATGGCGCTCCTCTTCTGAGCATTGTAGTGCGCTAGCAGAGCACTTGACGTCCACACATGGGGTATTTCCATACTTAGAAGAGATGAGATTACAAATTTTGGAGGGCATTTTGTCCTATTATCCCTTGTAAAAATTTAAAATTTGAGGGAAAACTAGCATTTTAGTGAAAAAAATAAATAAAATCATTTACACATCCAACTTTAACGAAAAGTCGTCAAACACCTGTGGGGTGTTAAGGTTCACTGGACCCCTTGTTACGTGCCTTGAGGGGTGTAGTTTCCAAAATAGTTTGCCATGTGTTTTTTTTTTTTTTTTTTGCTGTTCTGGCACATAGGGAATTCTTAAATATGACATGCCCCCCAAAAACCATTGCAGCAAAATTTGAATTCTTGTCTTCTGAGCATTGTAATTTGCCTGCAAAGCATTTTACATCCTAACATGGGGTATTTCCATACTCAGAAGAGATGGAATTACTAATTTTGGGGGGCATTTTGTCCTATTATCCTTTGTAAAAAATTTTTTTATTTGAGTGAAAACTACCATTTTTGTGAAAATAAAGAATCATTTACACATCCAACTTTAACGAAAAGTCGTCAAACACCTGTGGGGTGTTAAGGCTCACTGGACCCCTTGTTACGTGCCTTGAGGGGTGTAGTTTCCAAAATAGTATGCCATGTGGTTTTTCTTTTTTGCTATTTTGGCACCATAGGGGCTTCCTAAATGTGACATGCCCCCCAAAAACCATTTCAGAAAAACTCACTCTCCAAAATACCACTGTCGCTCCTTCACTTCTGAGCCATCTACTGCGCCCGTTGAACACTTGACATACACATGTGAGGTATTTTCTTACTCGAGATAAATTGGGTTACACATTTTAGGAAGATTTCTCTCATTTTACCCCTTGTAAAAATTCAACTGAAGAAAGACGCCCGTCCTGGCGTCGAAACGCGTTGTTCTGCAAATAAATGATATTGCTTATTCATCTATAACTCCTCATCCTTTCTGCGCCTTTTGAAGTCCCTTGGGAGTATTTGGAGGTTGCTGTATTCGTTACACCCATGTGGTGGCGGGACTGGCGGCATTTTGGAAACTCTTAACAGTGTTGTGCCTGACATACTAGCACAACTTACCGGGTAAGCGCTTCCAGTAAACTACTGTGAATACCAACTTGCCCGGTTATTGCACTATGGAGCGCTTCTCTTTCTTTTGTAAAAGTTAAAACATGTCAACTTTATGATGGAAACATAAAGTAGACATATTGTATATGTGAATCAATATATAATTTATTTGGAATATTAATTTTCCTTATAAGCAGAGAGATTCAAAGTAAAAAAAAAATGCAAAATGTTACATTTTTTCATCAAATTTTTTACTTTTTCACGAAGAAATGATGCAACTATCGACAAAATTTTACCACTGACGTAAAGTAGAATATGTCACGAATGAAAGGTAAAAGCATCCCAGAGTTATTAATGCTTAAAGTGACAGTGGTCAGATGTGCAAAAAATGTCCGGGTCCTACACTGAAAATTGGCTGGGTCCTTAAGGGGTTAAACAACTATACATCACATGACCCGGGAAAGGTCCTATACATTTATATTTCCTATACATTAAACAATATATCCACAAAATTTATATAAGGCGACCAGGGGTGAGCCCTGCAGGAGAGCCATATGGAAATGGAGGGACTCTGGCTGAGGGGACTTTAGACAGGGACAGGACAAGGTCCTGTACCGGGACACCATATATTATATGGGGATTTGCTCTGGTAGTCAGGTACATAGTATAGAGGCAAGGAACCAGGTTGTAAATCAAACTTCAGTGTTTTATTCACACTCAGCAAAACATAACAGTCTTGGTGCTTGTTCACACACAGCAAAACCAAGTTCACCTGGAATCCTAGGTGTCGGTTCACACCAGGCTAAATGCAAATACCCAAAAAATCAAGGTAACTGCAGCACTCGGAGGTGAAGAAAGTAGAATGTAGCTTTATTCCTTTCCAATATATATATATATATATATATATATATATATATATATATATATATATATCTTTACTGTGGCGGAAAGTAGGAAATTAAAACAATATAGTCTCCTGTGCAGAAGGATGGGCAGAGTGAAATCCAGGGAGCCTGTTGCCTTGCTGGGAGTTGTAGTTGCTGTTGAATGCAGCTTTAAGATTATTAACAGCACACACTGACTTGAAAGACTTAAAGGGGTACTCCGGTGGAAATTTTTTTTTTTAAATGAACTGGTGCCAGAAAGTTAAACAGATTTGTCAATTACTTGTATTAAAAAATCTTTCTCGTTCCAGTACTTATTAGCAGCTGTATGCTACAGAGAAAATTCTTTGCTTTTTGAATTTCTTTTTTGTCTTGTCCACAGTGCTCTGCTGACACCTCTGTCCATGTCAGGAACTGTCCAGAGTAGCATAGGGTTTGCTATGGGGAATTTCTCCTGCTCTGGACAGTTCCTCATATGGGCATCAGGTGTCAGCAGAGAGCACTGTGGACAAGACAAAAAATAAATTAATAAAAGAAAAGAATTTCTTCTGTAGCATACAGTGATTTACAAATCTGTTTAACTTTCTGACACCAGTTGATTTAAAAAAAAAAAAAAAATTCCACCTGAGTACCCCTTTAACTTGACTGACTGAATAAGAGATTTTCTCCAAGAGCTCTGCTTACTGCCAGGCTTTGACAATTCACCTGAGTGCTGGGGTCTTTTCCTGAGCTTTGGCGTGGCTGTGGAATTTTGTAGTTTCCTTTTCCCTAGGCTTCTTCTGAAACACACTCTCCTTCTCATCACTGCAGCTCACACTTAGCTCTGACTCCAAATGGACTCACACCCCAACTGAACTCTCCTCCCCACTACACTACATAGGGGCTAGGTTTGAGGGACCCCATTGGTGCATCATGGTCACTTGGTCACTCTCCCACAATCCCTTAAAGATCCAGTGCATAAATTAACATGCAACATGATACAACAATGTTTTACATTATTACAGGTTAGACGATGGAGCAGTGGTCCCAACATAGGGACAACAGGGATGCCCAAGGCAATCTTTAGCCCACAGGACAGCCTTTTGGTGCTGGGACACCACACAAGATTGTGTAGAGGAACACCCTATTGACCAAGGGAATGGTCATGACCAATTGTCAATAGTGATGAGCAGCATTGGCCATATTCAAATTTGTGATAATTCGCAAATATGTAGATGAATATTCGTTCTATATTCACGAATTTTGCGTATTCATTATATTTGCATGTTTTAATATTCGCATATTCGAGGAAGAAAACACTGAGGGGGTGATCAACTTTACTATTGGTTACTAGGGATGTTGTTGATAACCTCTGAAAAGTGTATTTGCATCATTCTAATTGGCCCACAAGTGAAAAGAAGCGAATATGCGCATATGCGGAAAAAAGTTAATATTCGTAATTTCAAATATATAGCGAATATATTCCCAATATTCGTGAATTTATAAATTTGCAATATTCGAGATAAAAATCCAAGATGCGAATATTCGCGCCCAACACTAGTTATCTCACAAAACGGTAGCTTAGTCTGGTTCAAAATTAAAAGGGATGCTAAAAGTAGTAGTCTGTAGGGACAGGGGGACAGATAGGGATAAAAAATGAAATCTGTATTTACCTCAGTGATCCCCCACCACTACCTTTGTGAACGAGTCTGGGTACTCACTGATTTCCTCCTCCTCATCTGTGTCTCGAAACAAGAAGAGGTCTGCTTAATGTATCACTGGTTGAAGTAGGTCACTACTATGGGATACATCCAAGTGTTTACAACTAGAGTTTTTTTTTTCTAAAGTTCACACATTTTTCTTTTCCATAAGACATTTGAAGTCTACAATGTTAAAGAAAAAAAATGACATCCGTGAAGAGTCTGTTTAGGACCTGCACCAAGAAACCTAGACTGAATCTGCAGTATACATGTTGCAATTTGTGGCAGTATTATATTTAGGAGCCCAGTGTGTGGTAGGGTTTTATTCATGGGGCACAATATATTGCAGAATTATATTAAGGGGGCACCTTGTGCTGGAATTTTATTCAGGGGTAGTATTATATTCAGGGGGCACAGTATATAGCAATATTATATTCAAGGGGCACAATGTGTCTACTGCAAAAATGTAGAGCCAAAGATGTCTGGGCAGCAATCGCCATGAAGGTGATTTATACATTTGCTGAAAAATGAGGTGGTGGTCCAGAACAGATGGGGAAGAAAATGAACAACTACAGAGAAGATGTCACCTGTGAGTCACTGGTATCACTGTGTAGTCTGCCTGACTGTGTCCCATCAGAACTGTTGGGGAGATTTATCATTGTGTTCTATTCTTGTTTCTAGTCTAAATCTGCGATTTTTGTTTATTTTTGTGCAAATTGCAGTGTTTTTTTGCGTTTTTTTTTTTTCAACTTCTCAATTCCGTCATTTTGACCTTTTGGTTTTGCTAGACCAGTTTTTAAAGTGACGGATGCAGTGGTAACATATTATTATCTGCGTGTTTTTAATTTTGTCGCAAAATTCCCGCAAATGGTGCTAAAAAAACTGCAAATCTAGACCATCTCCTGACCAGGTCTAAAAAAAAAATCACTACTCCTGTCTGTTTGCCAAAAATCAGTAAACATGAGCCAAAGTGAAAGAGAGGGAGATAGAGACTTTAGCGATCCAAAAAAGTGATGGAGATACCTTTATTAATAAACCATTAAAAAATAAAAAAAGATACAGTAGTGATGGAAAAAATTGTCTTTAACAAAATTTATCTTTTTAATAATGAAAATTTTAATAATTTTTTAAAAACTGATCAATTTCTGTGGGCGGGCAGGGCACTAAAAATGTAGCCGACAATAAAAAAAAATGTAGTGTGTGTGTTTTTCACTTTTTTCTTTATTTTTTAAATTTTTTAGGTAGTTCTGCTACTCCCATCATAGAAAACACTGTTCCATGATGGCAGTAGTAGTACCTGTACTAGTTGACAGATCGCCCTTTGCGATCCTCCTGTATCGGAAAGATCACAGTGGGTGTCACTCCTGACACCCGCTGTGATCCTCTTGTATAATGTATAGATGCGGCTGGCTGCTCTTCTATGGTCCCCTGCACTGCTGTATATACATATACAAACCTATTCATATTTCCCACAGAGAGCTGTGATTGGCCAAATGGTTCCAGCCATTCAAAACTCTGAGGGAAATATGAAGAGGTGTGTGTATACATCAGTGCAGGGGACCATAGAAGAGCGGCCACTCGCATCTATACATTATACAAGAGGATCACAGCGGGTGTCAGGAGTGACACCCACTGTGATCTTTCCTTAACTGCAGGTACTACTACTCCCAACATGGTGCACACTCTGCTCCATGCTGGGAGCTGTAGTACCTGCATTTATAGACAAATCACAACAGGTGTCAGAAGTTACACTCGCTGCAATCTGTCTATTATAGCAGGTACTACAGCTCCCAGCATGAAGCAGAGTGTGCTCCATGTTGGGAGTAGTAGTACCTGCAGGTAAGAATAGATCACAGTGGGGATCACTCCTGACACCCACTGTGATCGTCCTTTCTATTACAGAGATGCGGAGCGGTTTTCTCCTGTGCTCGCATCTCTGCACTATACTCTGGCCGGCCACTCACCATTCATATTTCCCTCTGAGAGCTGTGATTGGCTGCAACCATCAGGCCAATCTCCACTCTGGGTGGAAAATATGAATAAGTGATGTGAATTTCTATTCTTATCACTTGCCGGAGTATAGTGCAGAGATGCGGAGCGCTGTATAGAGACGCTCCACATCTCTGCTATATTACGGATGATTGCATCAGCTGTCACTGCACAGGGGCAACCTGTCTATTAGCACAGGTACTACTACTCCCATCATGGAACAGTCTGTCCCATGCTGGGAGTTGTAGTACTACAAAAAAATGTAAAAAAAAAATAGAGAGAAAAAAATGAAACACACCTTATTAAAAATGTATTACAATTTCATTATTAAAGAAAAATTAAAATGTAGTTAAATAAATGTTTTCCCATCCCTACTGCATCCTTTTTTTTCCATAAAAATGCTATTTCCACTCAACTGCAAAAATGCCAGAAAAAAAATAATTGCAGGAATTTGCACTGGCGTCTCTTCTGGCATTTATTTCAGTGAAAAAAATGCCGGAAAAAAAAATGGAATCCTAGCTTTAGAAGCAGGATAGATGTGATCTGAAAGCAGGGTAGAAAATGATCTCACATTCTGCACAAATCTGCACAAAATTTATCATGGTCACTGCAACAATATGGTAAATTTGAAGCAGCACCGCCAAAAAAAATGCTGCTAGACCAATCACGAAAATCAACTTGCCAAGACCATTATTGATAAATAACCCCATGTTCACATGTAAGGTCTGTAGCAATGATCTGTGAAACATGGACTTCCAACATAGCCATACCCTCAGATCATACTAGGAGCCATAGTTTCACATGGTAAAAACTTTAGAACATGCTAACCTGTCTTGGCAGCAGATATGAAAATCATCAGAATAGAAATAGTTTTCTGTGGCATTTGTCACATCAAGCATGGAACCTGGTTGTAAAATTGTTAATCCCACCTTGAGTTTACGTGTGGTAGTTACATCTACTTTTCTCATGTGCACATTAGTCACAACATGTTTCCATGAAAATCATTTTTAAATGTTGTTGCCTAAATGTCTTTTTAGAAGTCTGCACACATTTGTGTCTGGCATAGTAAGGGTTATTTTCTCTTCACTTCCAGTCTCAGCACTTGCTTCCACTATTGCACATCAATAATAAATGTCTTGGTCCATTATGAAAATAGGCTGCTATCATAAAACCTCCCCTCTGCCTGGCTTCTGCTGCAATTAATAGAGCAAAGTGTAGGTCTTTACACAGTGTGAGGGCTCTCCGGCAAACAAATAGCCTTGTAAGGAGAATTTAATTATGTCAGAGTTTGGCTGCAATGTTGCATCTATAGTTTTATGTTAAGGAAACTGAAACTTAGTTCCCACTAGAGGTAAAAAAAAAAGAAAAGGAAACAAATAAGTAAATAAGATTATACACACATTGCTACTAGTGTTTAGCACGAATATTCATAATTCAAATTTATATCGCAAATATCGGCACCGTATTTAGACTATAGTGCTATATATTCGTTATGACAAATATTTTTTTTTTTCACATGCAAATTTTTCATGCAAATTTTCACATGGAAAAAAAAAGTGAATGAACATAGCGAATATGCGAATTTGGCAAACATAGGACGAATAATTGTCAATATATTCGTGAAATATCGCAAATTCAAATATGGCCCCTGCATGACTCATCGTTTGATACATTATGTAATGTGTGGTAATATTGCATAAAGGGGTTCTTGAAATTTCTGAAGGATCAAATGAGATGAAAGAGCATATTTAACCTACATTCACATCAGGTTATTAGCAGCATGTTAGGCTATTCATTGATATCTTGTCAAAAAATTTTGATTTATAGCCTGACGTGTTGCTGATGGGCCCATAAACTTCAATTGGCAGAATTTAGTATAATTGTGACTGTGTTCAGTCCAATTTCCAAACCTATGTGCTTTCTGAGTTTTCTGAAAAATATTGCCCACTATATATTTGAGTCAGCAAGGAGATGGTGTAGCTTTCCAATACAATTTACCCCTGTTTTTTCATGTCAATATAATTGGTGCTGGAGGCCTCATTTACCTCTGGTCTCAACCCCTATTCTAGCTTTCCATACACACCTACAGCATAAAACCTGCAGTAGATCCTGTAGATGTGAATGTACCCTAGATATGGTTTCTTTCTAGCTATACCCAGTGAGTTGATTAGTATTCAGAACTTTCCGGTATGGGGAGGATTGTCTCAATTATACATTATTTAAAGGGGTTATCCCTCACTTAACAACTTAACAACAACTAGGTATGTAGCTAGATAGTTAGGTAGCCAGGTATGTATGTAGGTTGGCAGTTATGTAGCCAGATAGTAAGGTAGCCTTTGTCTGTCTGTGCACACTGAGAGAAGTAGTTTTGCAACATCTGAGGCCTACTGGTTGGGAAAACACTGCCTTAGAATCTACATTTGGAGAAAAGATGGCAGTGAGAAGGTACAGGTACGTACCTTGTGCGTTAAGTCACAGATGGAAAGGACGTACCCGTACATCCTCCCCACCACCTTAACTATGGAGAGAGAGCAGCTCCCAGTGATTGCTGTGTATCTGTACCTTCTAGGGCAGTGTCTCCCAACCAATGTGCCTAATTTATTGTAAAACTACAACTGAGCAAATACAGGTACACCCTGGTGTGTTAAGTCTCAAACGGTAAGGGCATACCTGTACCTCCTCACCACCATCTTTACTATGGAGAGGGAGCAGCTCCCAGTCATTGCTGTGCTTCTGTAACTTCTAGGGTAGTGTTCCCAAACCAATGAGCCTCAAGCCATTGCAAAACTACAACCCTTAGCATGTCCAGATAGTCTTTGGCTGTCTGGGCATACCAGTAGTTGTATTTTTGCAACATCTGGAGGCATACTAATTGGGGAACACTACTTTGCTACAGATGGAGAAAAGATGGTGGTGAGGAGGTGGCGAGAGGTTGTAGTGTGAGGTGCACTGCAGCTACATACCTGCTGCTGAAGTCAGATACCTGGTATGATGGAGACAGTAGCAGCCAGCAAATGTCCTGCGCATTGCCACAGGTAGGCCCAAGAGGTTAGTTTGTGGCGTGGCACTCCAGTTCTCCTTGGCAGGCCTCAAACAGAGCCAAGCATCACTGGGGGCAGGTTGGCATCCTCTAGCTTGTCTATGCTTAACATGTCTATTCCTAGAAGTGACCACTGTCTTAAAGGAGACCTCTGGGATACAACATTTATAGCGCTAAATATCCCTACTGTATGTGTTGTAGCTTGCTTTTCATGGTCCCACCAGATGCTCACTAACTTCATTATTCGACCCCCATTCATCTCTATAGCAGTGGCCATCTTGTGGTCGAATCCAGTCCCTTTCCCGTCATGCTCCATGGCATTCTCTCTCCTTTGTCCCCGCACTCTGTTACTCCCAACTAATTCAAATGCACTCTCACTTCATTGGCTGAGCACTCCACGCTGCTCCCATTCCATCCCGTCCAATAGCGCTGCCCCTAAAGCGCAGGGGCAATACTGTTCACTGCGCTTGTTCCGAGGCAGAGCTCTGAGCCAATCAGACATCTCAAGGCATGCATGCTTTGTTTGATTTCTACAGCTCCGTAATACTGATGCTGAATAGAAGCTCTTGTGCCTGTGCCAGGATCGTAGCTCAGCTCCTGTGCTGTATAAGTAGTAGAAGAATGATGTATATAAAGAAATGGGGGTTGAATGTAATGAATTGACCTATCCAATACTTCTATGTAAATAAATGAATAAATATGCATGTTTTAAACACTGAAAACTATTGTATCTGAAGAGTAATTTGCTGGTGTCTACTTATTGAACTGCCATCAATTCATCTTTCAAAGCAACCTAACCCCAAAAGAAGGGATTTTCATATCACTATATTTTCTATCAAATATTATAAATAATAATAATAACAATTATTATTATTTTTTAAAATATAGTTTTATAAAATTAAAAGATAAAAAATGTTATTTCCAATGTTCATAGAGCATAGGTGATATTGTGGGAGTTACTACTAGCAACCATAGCTATCCATATAGTTATTTTAATATATTCGATCCAGGCAGACAAAATATTCCAAACTAATCAATGTTCACTGTCATCAACTGTCTAATACCACCAAACAGAAAATATATAAATTTATATTTATAAAAAAAATATATATATATATATATATATATATATATATATATATATATATATACTAACATATTTCTATGTTCATAAATATATAGTTAGACAGATAAAAGGGGTAGGTATTCTCCTTAGGGAGGAACTTCTTTGAAGTCAGGCACTCTGGGGTCAGATCAATTCCCTTTACCATCCTAAAGAGCCACTATAAAACTGAGATGCTGGACAAACCTTTGTTCAAGCCTGTGAAAAAAGCTGACAAGACATCCTAAGATACAGCTGGACTCTCACTCACAAGGACTGCTATACCATTATGCTGTGAAGACTTTATTTTTGTTTCTGAACTTGTCTTGCTGAACTCTTTTATATATTTTTGTACCTATATGTCATTTGTTTATTTTAAACATAGCACTGTGATGCCTTTTTTCAGATTAAATGTTTAATTAATCAGCTCTGGTCTTTGATCTCTAAAAATAGGAGCTCACCTTTCTGAAGGCAGCTCTGGTGAAACACATTTATCCAAGGGTTAATTTGGTGACTTGCTGGGACTAGTAGTGAATACCCAGAGGCCTGGTGGCTGTTACGCCGAGCGCTCCGGGTCCCCGCTCCTCCCCGGAGCGCTCGCTTCACTCCCTCCGCTGCAGCGCTCCGGTCACGTCCTCTGACCCGGGGCGCTGCGATCCTGCTGCCAGCCGGGATGCGATTCGCGATGCGGGTAGCGCCCGCTCGCGATGCGCACCCCGGCTCCCCTACCTGACTCGCTCCCCGTCTGTTCTGTCCCGGCGCGCGCGGCCCCGCTCCCTAGGGCGCGCGCGCGCCGGGTCTCTGCGATTTAAAGGGCCACTGCGCCGCTGATTGGCGCAGTGGTTCCAATTAGGGTTTTCACCTGTGCACTTCCCTATATTACCTCACTTCCCTTGCACTCCCTTGCCGGATCTTGTTGCCTTAGTGCCAGTGAAAGCGTTCCTTGTGTGTTCCTTGCCAGTGTTTCCAGACCTTCTGCCGTTGCCCCTGACTACGATCCTTGCTGCCTGCCCCGACCTTCTGCTACGTCCGACCTTGCTTCTGCCTACTCCCTTGTACCGCGCCTATCTTCAGCAGCCAGAGAGGTGAGCCGTTGCTAGTGGATACGACCTGGTCACTACCGCCGCAGCAAGACCATCCCGCTTTGCGGCGGGCTCTGGTGAAAACCAGTAGTGGCTTAGAACCGGTCCACTAGCACGGTCCACGCCAATCCCTCTCTGGCACAGAGGGTCCACTACCTGCCAGCCGGCATCGTGACAGTAGATCCGGCCATGGATCCCGCTGAAGTTCCTCTGCCAGTTGTCGCTGACCTCACCACGGTGGTCGCCCAGCAGTCACAACAGATAGCGCAACAAGGCCAACAGCTGTCTCAACTGACCGTTATGCTACAACAGTTGCTACCACAGCTTCAGCAGTCATCTCCTCCGCCAGCTCCTGCACCTCCTCCGCAGCGAGTGGCCGCTCCTGGGATACGCTTATCCTTGCCGGATAAATTTGATGGGGACTCTAAGTTTTGCCGTGGCTTTCTTTCCCAATGTTCCCTGCATCTGGAGATGATGTCGGACCTGTTTCCCACTGAAAGGTCTAAGGTGGCTTTCGTAGTCAGTCTTCTGTCCGGAAAAGCCCTGTCATGGGCCACACCGCTCTGGGACCGCAATGACCCCGTCACTGCCTCTGTACACTCCTTCTTCTCGGAAATCCGAAGTGTCTTTGAGGAACCTGCCCGAGCCTCTTCTGCTGAGACTGCCCTGTTGAACCTGGTCCAGGGTAATTCTTCCGTTGGCGAGTATGCCGTACAATTCCGTACACTTGCTTCAGAATTGTCCTGGAATAATGAGGCCCTCTGCGCGACCTTCAAAAAAGGTCTATCCAGCAACATTAAAGATGTTCTGGCCGCACGAGAAATTCCTGCTAATCTACATGAACTTATTCACCTAGCCACTCGCATTGACATGCGTTTTTCTGAAAGGCGTCAGGAACTCCGCCAAGATATGGACTCTGTTCGCACGAGGCGTTTCGTCTCCTCGGCTCCTCTCTCCTCTGGTCCCCTGCAATCTGTTCCTGTGCCTCCCGCCGTGGAGGCTATGCAGGTCGACCGGTCTCGCCTGACACCTCAAGAGAGGACACGACGCCGTATGGAGAACCTCTGCCTGTACTGTGCTAGTACCGAACACTTCCTGAGGGATTGTCCTATCCGTCCTCCCCGCCTGGAAAGACGTACGCGGACTCCGCACAAAGGTGAGACAGTCCTTGATGTCTACTCTGCTTCTCCACGTCTTACTGTGCCTGTGCGGATGTCTGCCTCTGCCTTCTCCTTCTCTACAGTGGCCTTCTTGGACTCTGGATCTGCAGGAAATTTTATTTTGGCCTCTCTCGTCAACAGGTTCAACATCCCAGTGACCAGTCTCGCCAGACCCCTCTACATCAATTGTGTAAATAATGAAAGATTGGACTGTACCATACGTTTCCGCACGGAGCCCCTTCTTATGAGCATCGGATCTCATCATGAGAGGATTGAACTTTTGGTCCTTCCCAATTGCACCTCGGAGATTCTCCTTGGACTTCCCTGGCTTCAACTTCATTCCCCAACCCTGGATTGGTCCACTGGGGAGATCAAGAGTTGGGGGTCCTCTTGTTCCAAGAACTGTCTAAAACCGGTTCCCAGTAACCCTTGCCGTAACTCTGTGGTTCCTCCAGTAACCGGTCTCCCTAAGGCCTATATGGACTTCGCGGATGTTTTCTGCAAAAAACAAGCTGAGACTCTACCTCCTCACAGGCCTTATGATTGCCCTATCGACCTCCTCCCGGGTACTACTCCACCCCGGGGCAGAATTTATCCTCTCTCTGCCCCAGAGACTCTTGCCATGTCCGAATACGTCCAGGAGAATCTAAAAAAGGGCTTTATCCGTAAATCCTCCTCTCCTGCCGGAGCCGGATTTTTCTTTGTGTCCAAAAAAGATGGCTCCCTACGTCCTTGCATTGACTACCGCGGTCTTAATAAAATCACGGTTAAGAACCGCTACCCCTTACCCCTCATCTCTGAACTCTTTGATCGCCTCCAAGGTGCCCACATCTTCACTAAATTGGACTTAAGAGGCGCCTATAACCTCATCCGCATCAGAGAGGGGGACGAGTGGAAAACGGCATTTAACACCAGAGATGGACACTTTGAGTATCTGGTCATGCCCTTTGGACTGTGCAATGCCCCTGCCGTCTTCCAAGACTTTGTCAATGAAATTTTTCGTGATCTGTTATACTCCTGTGTTGTGGTATATCTGGACGATATCCTAATTTTTTCTGCCAATCTAGAAGAACACCGCCAGCATGTCCGTATGGTTCTTCAGAGACTTCGTGACAACCAACTCTATGCCAAAATTGAGAAATGTCTGTTTGAATGCCAATCTCTTCCTTTTCTAGGATATTTGGTCTCTGGCCAGGGACTACAGATGGATCCAGACAAACTCTCTGCCGTCTTAAATTGGCCACGCCCCTCCGGACTCCGTGCTATCCAACGCTTTTTGGGGTTCGCCAATTATTACAGGCAATTTATTCCACATTTTTCTACCATTGTGGCTCCTATCGTGGCTTTAACCAAGAAAAATGCTGATCCCAAGTCCTGGCCCCCTCAAGCAGAAGACTCCTTTAAACGACTCAAGTCTGCCTTTTCTTCGGCTCCCGTGCTCTCCAGACCTGACCCTTCCAAACCCTTCCTATTGGAGGTTGATGCCTCCTCAGTAGGAGCTGGAGCTGTTCTTCTACAAAAAAATCCTTCCGGGCATGCTGTCACTTGTGGTTTTTTCTCTAGGACCTTCTCTCCAGCGGAGAGGAACTACTCCATCGGGGATCGAGAGCTTCTAGCCATTAAATTAGCACTTGAGGAATGGAGGCATCTGCTGGAGGGATCAAGATTTCCTGTTATTATCTACACCGACCACAAGAACCTCTCCTACCTCCAGTCGGCCCAACGGCTGAATCCTCGCCAGGCCCGGTGGTCTCTGTTCTTTGCCCGATTTAATTTTGAGATTCACTTTCGTCCTGCCGATAAGAACATTAGGGCCGATGCTCTCTCTCGTTCCTCGGATGCCTCAGAAGTTGATCTCCCTCCGCAACACATCATTCCACCTGACTGCCTGATCTCCACTTCTCCTGCCTCCATCAGGCAGACTCCTCCAGGAAAGACCTTTGTTTCTCCACGCCAACGCCTCGGAATCCTCAAATGGGGTCACTCCTCCCATCTCGCAGGTCATGCGGGCATCAAGAAATCTGTGCAACTCATCTCCCGCTTCTATTGGTGGCCGACTCTGGAGACGGATGTTGGGGACTTTGTGCGAGCCTGCACTATCTGTGCCCGGGATAAGACTCCTCGCCAGAAGCCCGCTGGTTTTCTTCATCCTCTGCCTGTCCCCGAACAGCCTTGGTCTCTGATTGGTATGGATTTTATTACTGATTTACCCCCTTCCCGTGGCAACACCGTTATTTGGGTGGTCGTTGATCGATTCTCCAAAATGGCACATTTCATCCCTCTTCCTGGTCTTCCTTCTGCGCCTCAGTTGGCTAAACAATTTTTTGTACACATTTTTCGTCTTCACGGGTTGCCTACGCAGATTGTCTCGGATAGAGGGGTCCAATTCGTGTCTAAATTCTGGAGAGCTCTCTGTAAACAACTCAAGATTAAATTAAATTTTTCCTCTGCATATCATCCCCAGTCCAATGGACAAGTAGAAAGAATTAACCAGATCCTGGGTGATTATTTGCGACATTTTGTTTCCTCCCGCCAGGATGACTGGGCAGATCTCCTTCCATGGGCCGAATTCTCGTATAACTTCAGGGTCTCTGAATCTTCCTCCAAATCCCCATTTTTCGTGGTGTACGGCCGTCACCCTCTTCCCCCCCTCCCTACCCCCTTGCCCTCTGGTCTGCCCGCTGTGGATGAAATTTCTCGTGACCTTTCCATTATATGGAGAGAGACCCAAAATTCTCTCTTACAGGCTTCTTCACGCATGAAGAGGTTCGCGGATAAGAAAAGAAGAGCTCCCCCCGTTTTTTCCCCTGGAGACAAGGTATGGCTCTCCGCTAAATATGTCCGCTTCCGTGTCCCTAGCTACAAGTTGGGACCACGCTATCTTGGTCCTTTCAAAATTTTGTGTCAAATTAATCCTGTCTCTTATAAACTTCTTCTTCCTCCTTCTCTTCGTATCCCTAATGCCTTTCACGTCTCTCTTCTCAAACCACTCATCCTCAACCGTTTTTCTCCCAAATCTGTTCCTCCCACTCCTGTTTCCGGCTCCTCGGACGTCTTCTCTGTCAAGGAGATTTTGGCTGCCAAAAAGGTCAGAGGGAAAAATTTTTTTTTAGTAGACTGGGAGGGTTGTGGTCCTGAAGAGAGATCCTGGGAACCTGAGGACAACATCCTTGACAAAAGTCTGCTCCTCAGGTTCTCAGGCTCCAAGAAGAGGGGGAGACCCAAGGGGGGGGGTACTGTTACGCCGAGCGCTCCGGGTCCCCGCTCCTCCCCGGAGCGCTCGCTTCACTCCCTCCGCTGCAGCGCTCCGGTCACGTCCTCTGACCCGGGGCGCTGCGATCCTGCTGCCAGCCGGGATGCGATTCGCGATGCGGGTAGCGCCCGCTCGCGATGCGCACCCCGGCTCCCCTACCTGACTCGCTCCCCGTCTGTTCTGTCCCGGCGCGCGCGGCCCCGCTCCCTAGGGCGCGCGCGCGCCGGGTCTCTGCGATTTAAAGGGCCACTGCGCCGCTGATTGGCGCAGTGGTTCCAATTAGGGTTTTCACCTGTGCACTTCCCTATATTACCTCACTTCCCTTGCACTCCCTTGCCGGATCTTGTTGCCTTAGTGCCAGTGAAAGCGTTCCTTGTGTGTTCCTTGCCAGTGTTTCCAGACCTTCTGCCGTTGCCCCTGACTACGATCCTTGCTGCCTGCCCCGACCTTCTGCTACGTCCGACCTTGCTTCTGCCTACTCCCTTGTACCGCGCCTATCTTCAGCAGCCAGAGAGGTGAGCCGTTGCTAGTGGATACGACCTGGTCACTACCGCCGCAGCAA
The DNA here is from genome assembly GCF_029499605.1 of Hyla sarda. Lineage (NCBI taxonomy): Eukaryota > Metazoa > Chordata > Amphibia > Anura > Hylidae > Hyla > Hyla sarda. Next base: position 374,101,833 of record NC_079190.1, on the reverse strand, counting down.
GACCATCCCGCTTTGCGGCGGGCTCTGGTGAAAACCAGTAGTGGCTTAGAACCGGTCCACTAGCACGGTCCACGCCAATCCCTCTCTGGCACAGAGGGTCCACTACCTGCCAGCCGGCATCGTGACAGTGGCTCTAACCCTTGCACCATCATGCTCTCTCGAGCGTCTTGGCTGGAATGATAGGGTGTGATAAAAAGTTTGTTGTTTTGTTTGAATAAAATTTACACCATAACATTTTTTTTTATTTGTGTCCTGAGAGTTACTTAAAAATGCAATCAGACTATACATACATTTTAAAATACAAACACACTGCCTAAACACTTCCCTACCTGAAACCTAAATCCCCATGACCCAAAACCACTAAAATATCTATAGACAAGGGCCACTCATGATAATAGCATGGTCTGAAAATAAGTGTATATCAATAGACTAACGTATAGCAAATTTGTGCATGAGGCCGTGCTACATAAAAATAAGAGGTACTGTGGGTTATGGAAATATAACAAATAGCTATCAGAAACAATTCCATAACAAACAGTACACATGTTGTGCAATCAAAACACAGTAAAAAAATAAAAATAAAAAAGTAAAGTGCAATAAGAACTTTTTGTAAACTTATTATAGTGAAGTATAATTCTAAATGAATGGATCAGAACTATAATAATCTTTTTCAAGTAAGTGTAAAAAGATTTTTAAAAGAGGTAGTGATTGTTCTAAGGCTAAGTTTCTACTTGTTTTTTTTTTTTTTTTTTTTTTAAATGCCAAGAAAAATGCCAATTCTGCCGCATGGCGTTTTTTCAGTCAAAGAATGCTGCGGCCAGATGTTAGCTGCAAATCAATGAGAAATCGCAAAAGTCTTTTTCCACTAGGCGTTTTTCAGTTTGTCGTTTTTTTTTTTTATCCTTTTGGTGTTTTTTCAAAAAAATTTTAGCGTTTTTCAGCTCCTTGGCGGTTTTGCAAAATCGCAGCACGTTGAGCTGGCGTTTTTTTCCCCTGAAATCATGGCATTTTTCTCCCATAGAAGTTTACTCACGCCATGTGGGTTTTAACTTTAGCGTTTTTTTAGGCGATTTTTATTCTCTTTTGGACTTTAGCGATCCAAAAAAGTGATGGAGATACCTTTTTTAATAACATTTTGTAGGGTACCATTAAAAATAATAATAATAATAATAATAAATACAGTAGTGATGGAAAAATTGTATCTAACAAAATGTATCTTTTTTATTACAAAATTTGTATTAATTTTTAAACAGGGATCAATTTATGTGTGCGGGCAGGGACCTAAAAATGTTGCCGACAATAATAAAAATGTATTGTGTGTGTGTTTTTCACTTTTTCTGTTTATTTTTTCCCTTTTTTTAGGTAGTACTACTACTCTCAGCATGTAACATACTGTTCCATGATGGGAGTAGTAGTACCTGTACTAATTGACAGATCATCCGTTGCGATCTTCCTGTATAATGTATAGATGCGGCCGACCGCTCTCCGCCCTGATTGGCCAGATGGTTCCAGCCAGAAATATGCGGCTGCCCGCATCTATACATTATACAGGAGGTTCACAGCGGGTGTCAGGAGTGATACCCACTGTGATCTATCCTTAACTGCAGGTACTACTACTCCCAACATGGAGCACACTCTGCTTAATGCTGGGAGCTGTAGTATCTGCATTAATAGACAGATCGCAACAGGTGTCAGCAGTTACACTCGCTGCGATCAGTCTATTAATGCAGGTACCACAGTTCCCATCATGGAGCATAGTGTGCTCCATGTTGGGAGAAGTAGTACCTGCAGTCAAGGACAGATCACAGTGGGTATCACTCCTGACACTCGCTGAGATTGTCCTGTCTATTGCAGAGATGTGGAGCGGCTCTATAAAGTGCTCACATCTCTGCACTATACTCTGACCAGTGATGTGAATAGAACATTACTCATTCATATTTCCCGCTGAGAGCTGTGATTGGCTGCAACCATCCGGCCAATCCCCACTCTGGGCGGGAAAATGAATGAGGGAAGTTCTATTCACATCACTGGCTGGAGTATAGTGCAGAAATTTGAGCGCTTTATAGAGCCGCTCCACATCTCTGCTATATTATGAACGATCGCATTGGATGTAACGACTGACACCTGGGGCGATATGTCTATTAGTACAGGTACTACTACTCCCATCATGGAACAGTCTGTTCCATGCTGGGAGTAGTAGTAGTACCTAAAAAATGTAAAAAAAAATTGAGAGAGAGAAAGTGAAGCACACACACACTTTATTAAAAATTAATTAAAATTTAGTTATACATTTTTTTTATTTCGTTAAATACATTTTTTCCCATCACTACTGCATTCTTTTTTTATTTATTTATTTTTTGCTACCCCAAAAATTTTGGTGCCAAAGTGCCAAAAATGCAATTTCCACACAAATGAAAAAACGCCAGAAAAAACGGCAGAATAAAAGCCAGATGCAGGAATTGCACTGGCATTTTTTCAGGCATTTTTTCTAGCATTTTTTTTTTAAATCAAAAAACGCAGGACAAAAAACCAAGTAGAAACTTAGCCTAAAAGTTTTGTCCATTGGGAGGACGAGATGAACGGTAATCACTGCACCATTGAAATCCAGTATAGTTCCCATCAGCATCAGGAAATCTTGACCTTACAGTGGAAATGACACAAGAGGGTATCAGAACCCTATGTCCCTTTCCAAGGAATCCGTAAAACAGTGCAGTAAAAGCTCTGTATGCCATCCAACAACAGTTTCTGTGGATTACAAATAAAATTATATTCATAAGCTTTTCCATAAGACTGCATAGAAAGAGAGAGTGAGAGAGAGTGAGAGTGAATGAAAGAGAGAAAGAGAAATAGAGAGAGAATGTGGGAGAGAGAGAGCATGAGAGAGAGTGATAGAGAGAGGGAGTGAGAATGAAAGAAAGTGGGAGAGAATGAAAGAGAGTGAGAGTGAGAGAGAGTGAGAGATAATGAAAGAGAGTGAGAGAGAATGAAAGAGTAGGGAGAGTGAGAGTGAGAGAAAATGAAAGAGAGTGAGAGAGAGTGAATGAGAGTGAGAGTGAGAGAGAGTGAGCAAGAGAGAATGAAAGAGAGCGAATGAGAGGGAGAAAGAGAGAAAGTGAGCTAGAGCTAGAGAGAGAGAGTGGGAGAGAATAAAAGAGAGAGACTGAGAGAGTGAGTGAGAATGAAAGATACTGTAGTGAGAGAGAGAGAATGAAAGAGAGAGTGAGCTAGAGCTAGAGAGAGAGAGTGGGAGATAATAAAAGTGAGAGAGAGTGAGAGAGTGAGTGAGAATGAAAGATACTGTAGTGAGAGAGAGAGAGAGAGAGAGAGAGAGAGAATGAAAGAGAGTGAGAAAGAGAGAGTGAGCTAGAGAGAGAGAGTGGGAGATAATAAAAGTGAGAGAGAGTGAGAGAGAATGAAAGATACTGTAGTGACAGAGAGAGAGAATGAAAGAGAGTGAGAGTGAGAGAGAGTAAAAAAAAAGAGAAAGAAAGATTGGAAATCAAATGACAAAGTTGATGAAGAGAGTTTTACCTTATTAGCTTCCTTTTTCAATGCGTTCTCAGTAATCTGTTCCATTATTATAAGATAAAGCCATAAAGAGTTCTCAGATAGCACAACTGTTTGAAATTCTAGATGACAGCATATACAATCGTATGTTTCTGCGCATGAAGTAATTTGGGAATACTCCTTGCAACATATGCTTTCCCGCACTAAGGACATTTGTTGGCAATTATTGCATACACACCACTCTCGACTTTGTAATCTTCCTTCCGGATCAGGGGTGGGAACAGGACGGTCCTCATTCGGTCCCCACTGCAAAAGGGGTACAGTCAAGAAGGTTCTAGAAAGCCTAGATTAATAATTAAATTAAATAAAAAATGAAAATTAGCCTTGATTTTGAATAAAAAACATAATGATGAATAAAAAAATGTACACCGCTATGAGTATCATACTTACAATGTTATTGACAGTTGTTCTTTGTCTGGATTGCACAGGTGCTTGATGTCCTCCTTCCTCTACATCTACTGGATCTGTATTCTAGGGGGGGAAAAAAGAAAAGAAAAAAATTATATTTTAAATATAGAAATCAACCAATAAGACAGTAAGGGGAATAAGATGTCTCATAATATTTTAAAATGTTAACGGTTTCATATGTCTGAATTGATTTGCCGCAAAAGTGGTGAAAAAATTCCGAGCTGTGGTAAGCTGATCTCAAACACTTTTGATAATAAGTAGACTACTGTAAAGAAATTTATTTATGTGATCCCACCCTACCTACCCCAAGAAAGTAACAATTACAAGTAAAAAAAAAAAAAAATTATACTATGCTTGAATTCCATTTCTCACTTATTTCAGTTGTTTTGGACTCGATACTGTGATCTTCAAGGCTAAATTCCTCATCGGACTAAAACAAAATTAGAAAAAGGCAATAGATTGATGCAGGATGCATATTAAAACTGAGGAATTAGTGTGGTTGATTTCAGTATATGAAATTTATCCTTGAGAAATGCCCATAGTAAGTGATGCGCCATTTTATACATTATTGGAGTGCTGCAACATTGTCCCTCCCCCAAAAAAAAAAAAAAAAAAAAGAGGCTGCAGAGACATTAGGTGCGCTCAGTGGCTATAACCGGTCATTTCGGGCATTCACGCTTCATCTGGCCTTGAGGCAGAGGCCGGATGAAGCGCAAATGCACTACATATGATATTACAAGTTGTTCTATATTTTCTTCCTAGCACCACCGCCTGGCTAACCTAATGGTCTCGCTTTTGCTGTATTGCCTTGCTGACACTTAACTCTTGAGTTACTGTGTGCATTTAGTGCCTTCCTCTTCCTTCTACTTACACACACACGCACATATATATATATATATATATATATATATATATATACCTACATATATATACACACACACATATATATACACACATATACATCAGAGAACTGATGGCTAGTGCCGGGCCAAGGTGGAGTGTCCCAAGCAGTAATTTCTTTGCGAATAAGGCAGTGCCAGACCTGCACAATTTTGTGGAACAGAAGGTGGGCCAGTCCTTGAGCCTGTCAGTGTGTACCTAAGTGCTCGGCAGCGGCGACGTGTGGAGCTGTAACTACAGTCAGGGACAATACATGTCCTTCACGGACCACTGGGTAAATGGGGTGCCTGCACAGCCACAACAGCTACTTGGACAGTTTACGCCGCTTCTGCCTCCACACTCTCAGGCCGTTAGTCATGTGACAGTGTGCGACTCTGCCTCCTAACCCGCCACCGTGTCTTCAGCCTCCACTACACAGACAAGTCTCAGTGCCGCTCCAGCATACCATATGTGCAGGGCACTGCGGTGTCAAGCTGTTCTTCACATGGTTTGCCTTGGTGAACGGAGTCACACAGGGGAGGAACTGCTAAGAGTCATTCATCAAGAAATTGAATCATGGCTTACTCCACGAAAACTGTAAATGGGAACCATGGTGACCAAAAACAGGAAGAACATCTTGTCTGTGCTGCGACAAGGAAGCCTGAGACATTCGCCCTGCATGGCACACATATTCAATCTGGTTGTTAAGTGGTTCCTGAAGTGTTCCACCTATCTATATCAATGGGAAGGAAACTTTGCATGCACTTCAGCCACTCATACACCGCAAAGCACATCCTCCTTGAGCTGCAATGTCAGAACGGTATCCACCATCATAGTCTTATTTGTGACGTTTCCACACGTTGGAATTCCACCCTCCATATGTTGGACTATACGACTATAAAAAAAAAAGCCATCACTATAAAGAAAAGCCATCACAGATTTCTTGATGATTCAAACGGATAGGGGGGATTCCCCTGTGTAACTTTGTCATTCCACTGCTACATTTACTAAAACACATGTTGGAAACGATGGCTGGTGAGGGCAATGGAAACGTGGCACCTACATCTCACGGACACATGAGCCCTGTGGGGGCTGAACTAGAGGAGGAGGGGGAGGGGCACAGTGGAGCACAGTTTTGGTGAGATTGGTGGGTTTTCTAGTCATCTGACAGGAGAGGAGGAGCAGGAGCAGCTAGAATAGGTAGAGGGTTATGAGGAAGGTGAGACAGAGGACCCAGACACATTGTGGCAGTATGCAGTGAAGATGGAGGCAGGGAGTCCCTCTGAGTCACTTGCACAAATGGCACGATGCATATTCACTTGCTTGCATAGTGACCGCCGAATTGTCACCATTCTGCAGCGTGATGACTTCTGGCTCTCCACATTATTGAACCCTCGCTATGGCACAAAATGGGGGCCTTTTTTACACCCACTGAGAGGGAGGACAAACTGACCTACTACAGAGACATCCTACGTAGACAGTTGGCCGATGCCTATCTGTGCCATCGTCCATCCTCTTGCAGTTCTGACTTGGGAAGCCCTCTGCACTCACCTTCCACTGCCATGGCTGCTGGGGAGGGGTGGGGTGGCAGGAGCAGTACCAGCTCCATCAGCAGCAGCCTGAGTCTACAGTCGCAGAGCTCCCGGAGCAGGACCTAAGTGCCTCCTGAATATCACTCAAACTAATCTCCTTTTTTTAATATTCTTCTTTCCTCCTCCTTTACTTTTGGTAACTCACATTTAGACAGGAATTCCTCTATTTCCTATTCAGATTTGGTACTCTCCGACATATACAGTCTCTGATAATATTCCTCTGCTACCTCGATAATATTTCCTAAACTGACCTTTATTCTTCTATTTTCACCTGTTTCTTAACCCCTTAAGGACCGGGGGTTTTTCCGTTTTTGCATTTTCGTTTTTTGCTCCTTGCCTTTAAAAAATCATAACTCTTTCAATTATGCACCTAAAAATCCATATGATGGCTTATTTTTTGGCTTATTTATTCTGTAGGTCCATACGATTAAAATGATACCCTACTTATATAGGTTTGATTTTGTCGGACTTCTGGAAAAAATCATAACTACATGCAGGAAAATTAATACGTTTAAAATTGTCATCTTCTGACCCCTATAACTTTTTTATTTTTCCATGTATTGGGCGGTATGAGGGCTAATTTTTTGCGCTGTGATCTGAAGTTTTTAACGGTACCATTCTTGCATTTATAGGACTTATTGATCGCTTTTTATTTATTTTTAAATGATATAAAAAGTGACCAAAAATGCACTATTTTGGACTTTGGAATTTTTTTGTGCGCACGCCATTGACCAAGCGGTTTAATTAATGATATATTTTTATAATTCGGACATTTCCGCACGCGGTGATACCATATATGTTTATTTTTATTTTTATTTACAATGTGTTTTTTTTTATTGGAAAAGGGGGGTGATTCAAACTTTTAATAGGAGAGGAGTTAAATGATCTTTATTCACTTTTTTTTTTCACCTTTTTTTTTGCAGTGTTATAGCTCCCATAGGGACCTATAACACTGCACACACTGATCTCCTATGTTGATCACTGGTTTCTCATAAGAAACCAGTGATCAACGATTCTGCCGCATGACTGCTCATGCCTGGATCTCAGGCACTGAGCAGTCATTCGGCGATTGGACAGCGAGGAGGCAGGAAGGGGCCCTCCCGCTGTCCTGTCAGCTGTTCGGGATGCCGCGATTAGCCGCGGCTATCCCGAACAGCCCGACTGAGCTAGCCGGGAACTTTCACTTTCACTTTTAGCCGCGCGGCTCAGCTCTGAGCGCACGGCTAAAGGGTTAATAGCACGCAGCGCCGCGATCGGCGCTGCGCGCTATTAGAGGCGGGTCCCAGCTTCACTATGACGCCGGGCCCGCCGTGATATAACGCGGGGTTACTGTGTAACCCCGCGTTATATCAGAAGAGCAGGACCAAGGACATACCGGTACGTCCTTGGTCCTTAAGGGGTTAAAGTAAGCTTATTTTTTAACAGAATGCCCCTGAGGTACACTTTCAGCGCATTCCAAACCATAAATAGATCTGTTGTTCCTTTCTGGTATCCCAAAACCATTTAATCTCTTGTTCAATACCTTTTGTTACCTCCTTCACTTCTAGCCAGTGTGAATTAATATTGATACCTTTATTTTGGAAATTATATTCATTACCATATATTAAATTATATACCATCATAGCGTGGTCAGATATGCATTTTGTTTTGTAACTCATTTTAATAATAGATCTGATCCCTCTGGCATTAGCTAATATAATGTCTGTTCTCGATGTTGTATTATGGGTCATATTATAACATGAGAATACTTCCTTTGTCGGCTAAAAACTCCTCCAAACATTCCTCCATCCTAATTCCTCACATAGATTTGCATGTCCCGTCCTACCTTCCCTTACATTAGCACCCCTTCGACCTCTTTTATTATCCATTACAGAATTAAAATCAACCGTAATATACAAATCTTTATAGTATTTCCCCTGAAGGAATTCCATTATTTTTTTCAAGACTTCTGGGGAGTATGGATGGGGAATGTGTATGAAGGCAAGAACCACATCTACTTTATCCCATTTTGCATATAAAAAAAAAAAACATACCTCCCTTTTTTCTCACATTGTGCCACCCGCATTTTAACCCCTTAATGACAATGGACGTAAATGTATGTCATGGTGATTGGTACTTAACGCACTATGACGTACATTTACGTACATGGGCCTGGTCCTTAAGGGGTTAATATTAAGTTTCCCATGTATTAGAACCGTGGCCTCTGCTGAGTTATTTGACCCAAATGAATGGAACTCTTGATTAGCCCAATTCCTTTTAACTAAATATGCAGTTTCCTAAGTGAGGTGAGTCACTCAGACGACAGATGATTGCGAGTAAGTACTTTTTCACCCTATCCATAATCGCCACTCTTTTCATCCTGTCCTTGATGCCCCTAATATTACACACTAATACCTTATCCTTATACCTCTTCGGTTCTAGAGTCATTTAGTTTTCAGTTTTCAAATCTGTCCATTTTCTCCCAATTTGTGCCAGGCTGACTTACCACCCCCACACCCAAATCTGTTTAACTTTCTAGCACCAATTGATTTAAAAAAAATGGCTTCTGGTTGGTATATACTTTTTACATTATTTAGTTTTTGTAGCCTGCTTTAAATGTAGACATACTTTGACTTTTTTAGGATCCCCATATTTCTGGGGTGATGTGGCTCTAGGTACTCCCTGTTGGTTCTGCTATTTACAAATAAGAAAAGATCTGTTAGTCAGACAAGCTAGGGACTACCTAGATCGCATTTCATCCCATGCACTGGTCTATTTTATAACAACATTTTCTGTAAAAGTCAGAGAGAACAGAGCTTTTTGTAATGAGAGATCCTGTCAATATTTCATGCTGCCTGTGATTTGTGTAGTATTAATTAAAGATTTTTTTAAAGTATTTACAAATAAATATCTAAAAAAGAATTGAGTGCAAATATATTCTCCCCCTTTACTGTGGTTCCCCTAAAAAAGATTGGGAGCGACCAATTGCCTTCTCAGGTCATTGTGAAGGCATCATTAGTAAATAAGGTCCACCTGCCTGTAATTTAATTTCAGTACAAATACACCAGTTCTGTAAAGGCCGCTCCCCTGTTTAATAACTTCTAATCGCATCGGGCCGCAGAAGTGAGACCCAGTGCGATTAATCCCTCAGTCATTGTACTACAACCCCCATCAAAACACTAATGTAGCCTCCCCAGTGGTCAGACAGGGACCTAAAAATGTAGCCGACAATAATTAAAATGTAGTGTGTGTGTTTTTCACTTTTTTTCTTTATTTTTTAATTTTTTTTAGATAGTACTACTACTCCCAGTATGGAACACACTGTTCCATGATGGGGGTAATAGTTACTGTACTTATAGACAGAGACACCTGATACGATTGTCCATAATAGAGCAGAGATGGATAGGCTTTCTCCTGCGCTCGCATCTCTGCACTATACTCCAGGCCAGCCAGTGATGTGAATAGAAATTCCCTCATTCATATTTTCCACCCAGTTTAGGGATTGGCCAGATGGTGGCAGCCAATCCCCACTCTCAGCGGGAAATATGAATAGTGAGTGGCCGGCTGGAGTGCAGAGCAGAGATGCGAGCGCAGGAGAAAGCTGATCTGCGTCTCAGGGATGAAGGATGATCGCAGCGGAGGTCAGGAGTGACACCCGCTGTGAACTGTCCTTAACTGCAGGTAATACTGCTCCCAACATGGGGCACACTCTGCTCCATGCTGGGAGCTGTAGTACCTGCATTAATAGACAGATTACAGCGAGTGTCATTCCTGACATGTGCTGTGATCCTCCTGTATAATGTATAGATGCGGCTGGCTGCTCTTCTATGGTCCCCTGCACTGACGTGTGTATACACCTCAACAAGGTACAAAAAAAAAGTGTTTATGCGCACTCACCACCAGGAACGAAACTCAATGCTCCTACATGGACACGGGACCGAGACTTCAGAGAGGCTTGTGCGCTCAGAGGCTATAACCGGTCATTTCGCGCATATGTGCTTCATCCAGCCTAGGAGTGCGGATATACATTTTTTTCTTTGTACCTTGTTGATATTACAAGCCTATCTTTGTTTACATCCTAGCACCGCCGCCTTACTTAAATGAAGATTTTTTGCCTCACTGTGCTTTCTAGCCCAATCGACATTTAACCCCAGTGTTGCCATATGCAGGTGGTGCCATCCTATATTCTCTCTGCACACGTATGTATATATACACCTACTCATATTTTCCACAGAGAGTTGTGATTGGCTGGAACCATCTAGAAGAGCGGCCGGCTGCATCGATACAGTGTACAGGAGTATCGCAACGGGTGTCAGAAGTGACACAGGCGATCTTTCAATTAGTATAGGTACTACTACTCCCATTATGGAACAGTAGTACTACCTAAAAAAAATATATATATAAAAAAAAAAGGGAAAAACACACACACTCTACATTTGTATTATTGTCGGCTAAATTTTTAGTGCCCTGCCTGCCCACATAAATTGATCCCTGTTTAAAAATTTAATAAAATGTTATTATAATAAAGATAAATTGTTAAATACAATTTTTCCATCACTACTGTATCTTTTTTAATATCTTTTTTAATGGTACCCTATGAAATTATATTATAAAAAGGTATCTCCATCATTTTTTGGGATCGCTAAAGTCCAAAAAAGAATAAAAACCGCCTGCAAAAACACCAAAGTTAAAACCCACATGTCGTTTTTCTTGGCGTTTTTTTTTACTCCCATAAACTTCTATGGGAGAAAAACGCATTGATTTCAGTTTAAAGAAGGCTCAACATTCTGCGACTTTGCAAAACCGCCAAGGAGCTGAAAAATGCCAAATAAGAGTGAAAAAAATGCCAAAATGATTAAAAAACAAACAGTTTTTGCCATCCATTAAACCACTTACGATTCTACCAAAGAAGGTATATGAGAGATAGGGCTAACTGCTGTTGATTTATCTAAACAGATACTATAAGTCCCAGCATGCCTGATAACCATTAACGAGACTATATCACACTTGAGTCACAAATTAAATAGAGGCACCAGGAGTACTGACCCCAGCATACCACAAACATATTATATGTATGATAAGCAGCACTTTTAGATCTTTTTTAATATTTATTATTACTTTTATTTAACATATTGTTTTATTGTCTAAACGCATTTGTATATACCGGAGGTAAGTCACAAGGGCCCTGTCACTGTATCTTCTAGTTTACTATTTTTCTTATTAATAAATGTATACCTATTACATCAATATATGGTAATCTAGTTTGGTTCCTAATATCTTATATATTGCACACACATCCTGTTATTCATAGGAGATTTTAACATAAATTTTTAATATCTTCATCTATATAGCCTAGAGGACTGAAATACCCTTTTTGCAAGATTTGCATATGGCCCGCAGAGAGTGCTAGACCAGGGAGAGGGTAAAAGGTAAGGCAGAGAATGCTGAGAAAAGCAACCAGGGAATAGTTGTAAAAGAAAACTTGAGAGATATGTTTCGCAGAATTACCCAGGGCCCAAGCTTTTTTTTATATATAACTTTTGAGAGTACCTGTCAACATGTTTTATGTGTTACTTAGTATCTAATCCTGATCATGCATACATAATTTTATGTGTCTAGCACCTATATTTCTCTCACAAATACCTTATATCTGCCATTCTGTGCTTTGGAGGGGGTGTGCCCTCAATCTGCATGAATAATCCTCCTACCTGGGTCTTCTTTGCTGTGCTGGGTCTCTTGATCCAGTTGCTGCAGTCTGATAGGACAGAGGAGTGCTGTAACCTTTGTTAGTGTGCACAGAGGAGTGCTGTAACCTTTCTCTCTTACTGAACTTTATCCCTGCCTGTGCTTCAGCTTGGACAAAGATGGATTATACTCTGGATGGTATGAGGCCCCTAATGGTGCTTTTATAAGCCATGTTTAAAAAGAAAAAAAAAATACATTTTTTTTTAAGTATATTAGAAAGATTAAGGTTTTGCCAAGATGTACAACATATAAAAAGTTTTTAACAGTGACCATTTAAGTTTTTATTTTTTATTTAACTTTAACAGAAACAGAAAAGTTACAAACAAGGAACAGTGCATGTGAATGGCACACAGGCCAACATGAACAACAATGGCTTTCTAGGCACAGGGTCATAAGTGTAACGAGCACTTTTGGTCTATGCCATATAGATAGAAGTAGATGTCCTTATAAGATAAGAACAAAAGAATAAGAAAGATAAAACTAAACAGCAGGCATCCTCCACTCTCCACTTGAAAAGTAACTTGCTCAATGTGATAGAAATAAATTGTAAATGCAGCATCATTTGAAGAAACACGGCAGGGACAACAGCAATATAACAGCAAGAGAAAGTGGCCAGAGAGCTAAATATCCAAAGCTTTGAAGATCTCATGGAGCACCATAAAATCCATCATAAGAAAATAGCAAGAATATGGCACAACTACAAACCTCCCAAGACAAGTTCCATTATAAAATGACGCGAGTTTAGCAGGAGAAATATTACTGCATTTCCTGTATTTTCCTCCAGCTACCTCCCTCAAAATTAACACACACTCAACAGACCCCATGCAAAGTCAATGGGAGCCATTGGGCCTCTTTGTGCTCCAACCTGTTCATGGTCTGTTAAGTAAAAAAAAAAGAGCCTAACTGACCCTCAACGGGACGGAGCGTAGCGGTAGTGTGAAAATAGCCGAATCAACCAAGAGACCGATGGTAAACTGCAAAGACCAACAGCTATTAGGTACTCCACAATCTGGAAGAGTGGCAAGAAGAAAGCCATTGCTGGAAACAATACTTACAAGAAGTGCCCAAGGTATAGGATCCTACGCATAAGGATTAACAATGGCAAAGAGAGTTAAGCGTATAAAGATCAAGTAACATAAATTTTTATGAACATAACTGCATCACAAAAACATACATTTAAAATCAATTAAGAGGACATAATGACAAAGACACATCTGCAAAGGTGCAGAAAAAGAGGTCTGCTAAGTGAATCAAATTACATATGGAAGCTGAACAGGCATGCAACAGTATAAATAGTAAGCCCACTTATGCTGTAGTAAGGGGTCAAATGACTGTACATACATATAATGCAGTGCTAGGGGGATACAATATATCACCTGGTGGAAAAGAGCAGGACCTCCAATACCACCCAACGTGTCGCGCTAATGGCTTCTTCCGGGGCGTGAAACAAGCCACAAGCCATGTGGGGAAAAAGGAATAAGCAATTGGGGCTATAAAGCAAAGTGGAACTATATGGCTGTTACTAGGAGTAAGTTAACAAGAACAATGCTAAAAAAAAACGAGAAAAAAAAAAAGAAAAAACACCATGGTAGTGCACACCCAATAATATGAAAAAAAAATTGTTATTTTATGTGTCGTAACTACCCTCCAACTAACAATAATTCAGACAAAAAGATTGCATCCTGTGGTTGGTTGCTTGAATCATTACTGAAGGGACATAGCCCTATCTATGCTGAGTATAACTCCTTCTATGCAGATGCAGCCGACATGGACTTGGGCAACTACATTCAGTACTGTAGGCTTGTGTATTTTATATGCACGTAAGGCATCCAGCTGATGCATGCATTGGATGATTATGGCTCTTTGTTGTTGATGTTGGCATACCTTATTTGTAGTGCATGTATACCAGTTTTCAGCACCTGACTTCAGTAGACCCAGACTGATGATTTGCTTGTGGGGCTTTCTCATACAGTGCGGCTGCCCTGTTCATCCCTCTCCTGATAGGTATTTTTTGGTTATTATGTACACAGACAGGTATAAGATGTTCCTTGTATTCAACCTTTACACCCCTGAGAAAGTTTCAATTCCAAGGAAATGCGTGGGGTACATGTCTTCATACTGATATCTGCATATACCTTTCTCTGACTTTTGCCTTTACCTGAGTACCGCATAGATGAGTATTATTCTCATGCGTAACCATGTTTATTGGTATTTTTAGTGGACATTTATTTAATAGTTAACATTTGGAATTATGGCATATTACTATGAATCATTTGTTGTGTTTGTCCACTTCCTATACGTGATACTTTCAATGTTCCGATTTTTTGGGTAGTTGAGATACATGCTATAACATTAGATAATTCTTCCCCAAGCTTTAAAAATGTTTTTATTTCTAGTGTTTTGTACGTATACTTGATCATCATCCATAAACGTTTGCTATTTTTTCATGTTATTGGTGTTTTTCTGTGTTTTGTGGGAGACATAATTAAAATATATCTGGTCAGATGAGATCAAAATTAAACTTCTTGGGCTTAGTTCAAAATTCTACATCCCTAAGCACACCATCCCCAAAGTGAAACATGGCAGTGGTAGCATCATGGTGTGGGGGTGTTTCTCTTCAGCAGGTACAGGAAAACTGGTCATAATCGATGGAAAGATGGATGAAGCCAAATATAGGGCAATCCTTGAATAAAATATGATGCCGTCTGTAAAAGACTTAAAGGGGTACTCCATTGCCCAGCGTTCGGAACTAAATGTGACGGCTATCACGCCCCCTCCCATAGACTTGCATTGAGAGGACATGGCTGTGATGTCACATTTAGTTCCGAACACTGGCCAGTGGAGTACCCTTTTAAGCCTGGTGTGGAGGTTTATCTCTCTGCAGGAAAGTGACCTTAAACATACAGCCAGAGCAACACTGGAATGCTTTTGATTAAAGCAAGTTAATGTCCTAAAATGGCTCAGTCAAAGCCTAGACCCGAATCCAACAATGAATCTATGGCAAGACTTGAACATTGTTGTTCACAGGGGATCTCCATCCAATCTAAATTGACTTTAGCTTTTTTGCTAAGAAGAACAGACAAAAACATGTTGGTCTCATTATTCTTTGTATCCCAATAAAATGTACTATTCATGTTACCTTGATTAAATTGCAAAAGTCAATTTAAGTCTATTTGAATTCCAGTTATTAACAGTAGCAAAATAGGCAGAAAGTCCAAGAGGGTGAATATTTATGCAAGGCTTTGCACATACCATATTTCTCGGCATATAACACACACTTTTCAAACTAAAATATAAGGCAAAAATCCTACCTGTGTGTTATCCACCGATAAATTCACTGGTCACTGATTTAAAGGGGCCGCAGCACTGGCTGCTTGTGCAAGATCAGCAGCCCAGCTGTGGTCACTTGGATGTGACACCTGAACTGGTCAACACAACCGGCAGCGAGGACTGATGAGTGATGTCCCTGACGCTGCGCAGAGGAACCGGCAGAGGGCACCACTTGGCAGTGCACTGAACCTGAGCCTGCCGCAGTCTGGCTGAGTAAGGGAAAATAAAATAAAAAATAAGCAGGGAGGAGGGGGGAAATCATAAGGCACAGGGGGATCACAGGGCGGAAATTGATGAGGCACAGGGTAAATGATGAGGCACAGGGGGATCACAGGGTGGAAATTGATGAGGCACAGGGGAAATGATGAGGCTTAGGGGGATCACAGGGTGGAAATTGATGAGGCACAAGGGAAATGATGAGGAACAGGGGGATCAAAGGGTGGAAATTGATGAGGCACAGGGGAAATTATGAGGCACAGGGGGATCACAGGGTGTAAATTAATGAGGCACAGGGGAAATGATGAGGCACAGGGGAATCACAGGGTGGAAATTAATGAGGCACAGGGGAAATGATGAGGCACAGGGGGATCACAAGGTGGAAATTGATGAGGCACAGGGGAAATGATGAGGCACAGGGTGATCAGAGGGGGAATATGAGATACATGGGAGATCAGAGGGGGGAATATTGAGGTACAAGGGGAATCAGAGGGGGGGGGGGATGATGAAGCCCCGGAGGGATAAGACGGGGGAAATGTTGTGGGACGGGCTGATAAAGTTGGAGAAATTATGTGGCAAAGGGGGGATCAGACTTCGGAGCAGGGAAAATAATGTGGCAAATGGGGGGAATCAGAGTTGGGGGAATGATGTGGCATTAAGTTCAGAGCTTCCAAATCGTATATTTGACTTCTTTTTTTTATTTTATTACTCAAATTTCCCTAGTAAAATGAAGGTGCATGTCATACACCAGGGTATGTTAAACGGCAATGAATATGGTATGTATTTTTTGGAAAGCTATATATAGAAGATATGCAAAAATAATTTTTTTCGGGCAGTATTTGACTAACTAGTGTTAGCGTAACTTAAAGGGGGTATTCCCGTGGAAAACTTTTTTTTTTTTTTTTTAAATCAACTGGTGCCAGAAAGTTAAACAGATTTGTAAATCACTTCTATTAAAAAATCTTAATCCTTCCAGTACTTTTTAGGGGCTGTATACTAAAGAGAAATCCAAAAAGAAATGCATTTCCTGTGATGTCCTGACCACAGTGCTCTCTGCTGACCTCTGCTGTCCATTTTAGGAATTGTCCAGAGAAGCATATGTTTGCTATGGGGATTTTCTCCAGTTCCTAAAATGGAAAGGTCAGCAGAGAGCACTGTGGTCAGGACATCACAGGAAATGCATTTCTTTTTTGGATTTCTCTTTAGTATACAGCCCCTAAAAAGTACTGGAAGGCCGGACGAAGCACGCTAGGCATGTGAAACAAGAGCTCGGTCACCACCATGTGTCCCCCCACCACCCCTCTCTTCTGTACCCTTACTTGTGAGTATGTCTCAATAAAGAAGACTTCACAGCCACACTGGTGAGTGACGATATTTCTTTATGCCTCTCGATGGACACTGTGAATATTGTCTACCATATCTGAGCACCACCTAAGGCAAAACAGCTACACCTGTTCCCACTCGCCATCCTACCTCCAGAACACTCCATAACGCAGTGCCGCACCATCTCTAAAGTGAATTGATTTACAAATCTGTTTAACTTTCTGGCACCAGTTGATTTAAAAAAAAGTTTTCCACGGGAGTACCGCTTTAAGTCATTTATTAAAACTACTGAAGTTCATGCGATGTACACAAGTCACAAAGTCTACACAACTTTTTTTCCTGCCTCATATTTATTGTGGGTATATTTCAGGACTGTAGCTGAATATACTAAAAACTTTCTTAATTGACATACAATATTCTTTATCTAATGTATATTTTACTACTTTGAAGAAATTAGATATGTCAAGCCCCCATGAAAACTCAAGGATTTCCCTCAAATAGATTTTTTTTCAATTTCATATTCGTTTTCAAATGTCCTATATTTTTTGTTTGTGTCACACCCCCTCCCATAGGCTTGCATTGAGGGGGTGATCGACAGTAATCAGACCCGGAGCGAACACGCTCAATTTCATTAGTTACTTATATATAAGTAATATATATAAAACAAAACAATTGGAAAGTCCATAATGAATGTGGCAATTGCGTCCAAGCAGGTGGGGTAAGATAAGCAATGGAAAGGTTCGGTTGGAGATATAGCCTAAGAATATTCAAATAATTTTAATCTGAGGGAAAAAACTTTCCCTACATAAATGCAAAAAAATCACACTTGCATATCGATTAATTGTCTGCAAATAGGCATAATTTTGAAAAAATACATTATATGTATTTCTTTTCAGGCACCTTGCTGATCTCCGATTTTTTCTTACTTGTTACTTCAATTGTTGCATAGTTCTCGTTAAACCCATTGCCACGGGTTACCACCTCTTGCATTCAATGTTCTCATCCTGCGGTAGTTCGCTTCTTGGAAATCTAAAGAAACATAAGGCAACAAGTTCAATAATACATATGCACAATACAGAATTATTGCTGTATACCATATTCGGAGTGACTTATGGGCTAGTGTATCATACCATTCCAAAACGTGAGAGTTATAATGCAAATTATCGAAAAATCATAAATTAAAATCAACAAATGCCACAAAAATAGTTCTAATAAGCTAGGATAAACATTACCTCTACTCTTGCTATGATAATATAAATATGAATACCAAGAGTTGAATATCATTACTCTTTTCATGTTTAATATTTTATTTACTATAAAAATTTGTGTAATTAAATTATTTAAGTTTATTGAATATATAGTTTTGGATTTTTATTTTTTATTTTTTTATTTTTTATTATTATTCAAATTACTGTTTCATTGTTCTATGTCTAATGCCAAGACATTATAGAATTATTCAGTTATTGAATGAACAGCGTGCGGGGGATTATACCGTTCGCTGTTCAGACACTGGTACACCGCAAAGCACACCCTCCTTGAGCTGCAGCGTCAGAACAGTATCCCTCAACATAGTCTCATTTGTGACGTTGCTACATGTTGGAATTCCACCCTCCATATGTTGGACCGACTGTACGAACAGAGAAAAGCCATCGCCAATTTTTTGATGATCCAAGCGGATAGGGGGACTCTTCTGTGTAACTTAAATGTGAACCAGTGGCAGCTCATATGTGACACCTGCCGTTTGCTCAGGCCCTTTGAGGAAGCCACGTTATTATTAAGTTGCCAGGATTACTGGATGAACAATGTCATTCCACTGCTTCATTTCTTACAACACGTGTTGTAAACGATGGCTGGACAGGGCACTGGAGACATGGCGCCTACATCTCACGGCCACATGCGCCCTGTGGGGGCTGAACTGGAGGAGGAGGGGCACAGTGGAGCAAAGCTTTCGCCAAATGAGCGGTTTTTCTAGTAATTTAACAGGATAGGAGGAGCAGAAGCAGCCAGAGAAGCTAGAGGATTATGATGAAGGCGAGACAGAGGACTCAGACACAGTGCAGTGGAGATGGAGGAAGGGAGTTCCTCCGAGTCACTTGCACAAATGGCACGATGCATGCTCACTTGTTTGCGTAGTGACAGCCGAATTGTCACCATGTGGCAGAGGGATGACTTCTGGATCTCCACCTTATTGGATCCTCGCTACCGTCTCAAAATAGGGGCCTTTTTTGCACCCACTGAGAGGGAGGAAAAAGTGACCTACTATGTAGTCAGTTGGCCAATTCCTTTGGCGTCATTGTCCATCCTCTCGCAGGTCTGAAACGTGGGCCCCCTGCGCTCACCTTCCATTGCCATGGCTGCTGGGAAGGGGTGGGGTGGCAGGAGCAGTACCAGCTCCATCAGTCTACAGTTGCTGATGAGTAGCTTTCTTCACCCGCATATTGAAGCAACTCATCAGCAACAGGTACACCTGGAGCAGGACCAGAACCAGCAGGTGGTGCATAACTTGACATGCCCATGCCAACACACCTTGAAGATCCGTTTGACTTCTGGACAGCCAAACTTTATTTGTGGCCTCAACTAGCAGCATTTGCCCTGGAAAAGCTGTCCTGCCCGGCCAGTAGTGTGCGATCAGAGCAGGTGTTTAATACAGCAGGGTCCATAGTCACCCCAAGGAGAACTTGTTTGTCCACAATAAATTTGGAGAGACTGACCTTTGTGAAGATGAATCCGGCATGGATCAGCCAAGATTTCCATCCACCAATGCCTGATGCATCAGAGTAGATTGACCATGGTGCCACACCAACAATTCACAAATATGGATAGTGCCAGACAGATTTAAGGCGCTGATTCCCAGTTACAAACATTCCTCCGCATCAGACCTTTTTTCAGTCACCTTCGTCACTGGGTACTGGTATTGCCACCCACCGCACCACTCTGCCACTGGGTCACTTTAAGGACTCCTGATGTTGCTGCTGCCACTTCCAGGCTGTCTCATTCAGCCACTATATGGTCTCTTCTCATGCTTCAGCCAACTACAGGCTGTGCCATTCAGCCACTATATGGTCTTTTCATGCTTCAGCCGTCTCCAGGATGTGCAATTCAGCCACTATATGGTCTCCTCATGCTTCAGCCACATCCAGGCTGTGCCATTCAGATACTATATGGTCTCCTCATGCTTCAGCCAACTCCTGGCTGTGCAATTCAGCTATTATATGGTCTCCTCATGCTTCAGCCACCTCCAGGTTTTGCCATTCAGCCACTATATGGTAACCTCATGCTTCAGCCACCTCTAGGCTGAGTCATTCAGCCAATATATGGTGTACTGATACTGCTGGGCCTAACATTTTTTATGGTAGCACTAGCTGCCATAAATCTTCAATTTAAATCTCCTCATGCTGCCAACATCTCCACGCTGTGTCATTTAGGCACTATATGGTCTCCTCATGCTTCAGCCACCTCCAGGCTATGCCATTCAGACACTATATGGTCTCCTCATGCTTCAGCCACCTCCAGGCTGTGCCATTCAGACCTTATATGATCTCCTCATGCCTAAAAATTTTTATGGTAGCACTAGCTGCCATAAATCTTCAATTTAAATCTCCTCATGCTGCCAACATCTCCACGCTGTGTCATTTAGGCACTATATGGTCTCCTCATGCTTCAGCCACCTCCAGGCCATGCCATTCAGACACTATATGGTCTCCTCATGCTTCAGCCACCTCCAGGCTGTGCCATTCAGACACTATATGGTCTCCTCATGCTTCAGCCAACTCAGAGCTGTGCCATTCATACACTATATGGTCTCCCCATGCTGCCACAAACTCCAGGCAGTCATTCAGACACTATATGGTCTCCTCATACTGATGCCACCTCCAGACTCTGTCATTGTGCTGCCATGTGACATGGGACTCCTTGTTATATTTGGTCCTTTAACTTGTGAGTTAAAATTTCAACTTCAAAATCCTCAATTTCAATTTCAAAATCTTACATTTCTATTTCAAAATCTTACATTTCAATGGTCTCCTCATGCTTCTGCCAACTCCAGGCTGTGCCATTCAGACACTGTATGGTCTTCTCATGCTTCAGCCAACTCGTGGCTGTGTCATTCAGCCACTATATGGTCTCCTCATGCTTCAGCCACCTCCAGGCTGTGTCATGCAGCCAATATATGGTTTACTGATGCTGCTGGGCCTGGGCCTGAAAATTGTTATGGTAGCACTAGCTTTTTATCTTAGGGATTATGAAGCCCTAATGTCTACTCATGCCTAAGATAAAAAGATGAAATTTAGCTAGTGCATTCAGCAACTATATGCTCTCCTCATGCTGCTAACACCTCCACGCTGTGCCATTTAGCCACTATATGGTCTCCTTATGCTTCAGCCACCTCCAGGCTGTGCCATTCAGACACTATATGGTCTCCTCATGCGTCAGCCACCTGCAGACTGTGCCATTCAGACACGATATGGTCTCCTCATGCTTCAGATACCTCCAGGCTGTGCCTATTCAGACACTATATGGTCTCCTCATGCTTCAGCCTACTCCAGGATGTGCAATTCAGCTACTATATGGTCTCCTCATACTTCAGCCACCTCCAGACTGTGCCATTCAGACAGGATATGGTCTCCTCATGCTTCAGATACCTCCAGGCTGTGCCATTCAGACACTATATGGTCTCCTCATGCTTCAGCCAACTCCAGGATGTGCAATTCAGCTACTATATGGTCTCCACATGCTTCAGCCACCTCCAGGTTTTGCCATTCAGCCACTATATTCAGCCACTACCCCAGCACACTCCATATGCATGTTAGAACAAAGTAGTGTTTTACACCCATATTGAGGCCCTATGTTAGAACAAAGCAGTGTTTTACACCCATATTGGGGCCCTCTGTAGGCTAGAAATAGCCATTTTTAATATAGATTCGCCATGAATAAATTCGATCCGAAACTAATTATTTCAGAGAATTCAGCGAAGCGGCCGAATCGAATATTTCAAAAGTTCACTCATCTCTACCTTTCACCATACAGGATCATTAACATTGTTAACATTATATTTTCCACATACGGCAATACCAAAGTTTATTTTCTATTTTTTATTTATTTAATTTCCTTTGTAAAATGGCTAAATGCGGGGGGGGGAGTTGATTTATAATTTTATTGGGGAGGGGCTTTTGTGTATTTTCAAAGTCTTTTTTCTTTATGAACAGCAGCATGGAGCTGAAACTGAGCTGGATCAAGAGCTTCTTCTTCTTGCTGTTTGTCAAAGTCTCATGCATGCCACATTAGCTTAAACAGGAAAGAATAAGGCATACACAAAAACCTCTACATTATACTCTCCTAGGCCATGCTGCGCTAAATAAGCAAATAATAAAAATTTTTTTTTTTTTTTTTTTTTTTAGTACGTCTTCTAGTGTTACTTGGTTACTGTGATCATTTTTTTCAGCCCCCATGCACCTCAGCCCCCCCCCCCCCCCAATGCACCTTTCTAAATACTCACACACATTTTCCCTTTGATTTTTACTCTCCATCACCTAGCATTTTTTTTTCACATACAGGCTCTTTCTTTGTCTGGTCCACTTAATGATTGTTACCTTTCCAGTGTAATAGCATATTAGAATCAAAAGGGTAGTGGGCGCTGTATCTGCTAGATTAAAGAGTACCGAGCTTTCACAAGTATGAGCTGCCCTGACAGGGGAGGAGTGGCAGTTTTAGACTCTATCCATTAGGAAAACACTGTGATAGACATGTTGAAATCTTACAGAGTCTTCAGATTCAATAAAGCTTTTTTGGTGATAGGAACAGGAGATATAAATCACCCACATCTCTGACATGTCTTTTGGGATAGATTTGCACTGAATAGCCTGCAGTGAATGGCGGGTTAAATGGGTGGCTAAGCTATTTAATCATTTTTCAGGTTCTAAAGATCCTGAGATAGTCGCCTATTGTATAGTGACAGGCAGCCCACAGACATGTAACATAAAAGAGTAACATGGAATGCATTCAGCAATCAAAGTGTTGCAATGATATAAATAAAATACCTTAAGGTCAGATTAATATAAAGTATAATTTTTGGTGATAAGGCATTTTTTTTTAGAAAGAAAAGGACAATTTAAGAAGCATCAAAATTGTTACTTGTAAAACACGAGTGGTAACTAGTAGGGAACACTAAGGAAATTGCCAGAAATCACAGCAGATAATAATAAAAACTGCAGCACTTTCACTAAAATGAGAATTCATAAATTTTCATTCAGTCTCTGTCTCACACTGACAGTAGTTTTTATTTCGTCCAGTTATCATCACTGCAATGATGGAAACCCAACAAAAATCATGTGGGCCCATTATAAATCAATGGGGTCCGTTAAGTTTTCTAAGGATCCGTTACACAATGGAAAAGCTGTCATGGCTGTGTTAATAATGAGGGTCATAATGCTATGTGCCGGCCATGAGGCCATGTGGCTCGAGATTTGCGACATCTGGTTCTAGACAAGCAGACGATTTGGGCAATGAAACAAAATAAAGAGTGAGCAAGGCAATAATATCTGCATAAAAGAAAAAAAAAGAAAGCTGCTACTTCCTATAAACAAAATTCTAAATTGGATGAAACATGTTTTCTTATGAGAAGATTGCTGGTAACATTCTCATAGATATTTGTAACTGTTTGAATGTGACATAATCAAAGAAAAATGTGATTAAATTGTTCTTTACAAAACACTATTTAGTGCGAGCTACTGTAACGTTTATGAAAAGAAAATAAACAAACCAAAACTTAAAAACTTGCAGATTTAACCATTCCCTGTCACAGTGAACTTTGGATACAGCTTTTTTTTATTTTTTATTTCTGCATCTCAAGAACCATACCTTTTTTTTTATTTTTACCAGGCCAATTAAAGAGGAACTTTGGAACTTATCCTCTATCCACAGAATATCTTCTTCACAGCACCCCAGCTCTCTCCATGCACAGAGAGGCCTCTGCTCTGTGCACAGATTACTGTTGACCACTGCATGAAGCAGTGGCTGACGTGCCATTCCATATGGTAGAGCCAGATATACCCAAATGTTATGTATCCAACTCTCTCATAAAGATACATGGAGCCAATGTATGGAGAGAGCTGGGTTACAGGGCAGGAGATCATGGGGGGTCCCAGTGATCTGATCCCCCATGATTAGACACTTATCCCCTATCCACAGGATTCTGTAGATAGGGGATAAGTACTCATGTACCGAAGTTCCCCTTTAATAAGCTTGTGCCAGTGACGTGAAAAAAACTGTGTCTTGCGGCCAAATGTGACCACACAGTTGGTAAAACAGTTTTTTTCACATCACCAGCATTCCACTCTGCCTGATTAAAGGGGTACTCCGGCCCTAGACATCTTATCCCCTATCCAAAAGATAGGGGATAAGATGTCAGATCATGGGGGTCCTGCCACTAGGGACCCCCACAATCACCCTGCTGCACCCACACGATCAGCCTCATGGAGAGAAGATAATGACTCACGATACAGGGGCCGGAGAATCGTGATGTCACAGCTCCACCCCCTTGTGATGTCACACCCTGCCCCCTCAATGCAAGTCTATGGAAGAGGGCATGACAGTCACAATGCCCCCTCCCATACGCTGGCATTGAGGGGGCAGGGTGTGACATCACAATGCTCCAGCCCCTGTATTGTAAGTCATCAGACACTGAGTGATCTTCGCTCCATGAGGCTGATGACGAGTGGGTGCAGCAGGGAGATCTTATTAGACATCTTATTAGACATCGTATCTCCTGTCCTTTGCATAGGGGATAAGATGTCTAGGGCCGGAGTACACCGTTAAGATTGGGAGACTGCTTGCCCTAGTCGACTGTGAGAGCTCTTGTTACCACACAAGTGTTTATTTGCCAATTGTATTACTATGCTTCTTACTTCTCGCTTGTAACGTGGATTACACGTTCTGCCTTGTGATTTTGGACCAGACACACTCTACTGGACTTAAAGGAGTACTATGGCACTTTTTATTATTAATCCTCTGTGCTCGGGCTGCAAAATGAAACAAAACAAACTTTAACTCACCTTCCTACGTTCCCCCATTGCGCCGATATTGGTGTCCTGTTCTCCCGTCCCTACTTCCGCTTCCTGCAGGACGGTGAGTCACACTGCTCTCAGCGTATCACCGTCCGCAGTGAGACAATATTGATACAAAATATTGTTTACTGTGCAGTAAAAACGATGTTATCTTTATTCTGTGGATCGGTACCATTATGGCAATACCCAATTTATATAGCTTTTAATGTTCTTTCTCCTTTTCGCTACAAAATCCTCCCCCCCCCCCCCCCCTTTTTGTGTTGGGACAGCAATTACTTTTTTATTTTTCATCTGACTGCATGGTGTGAGGGCTTATTTTTTGCATGAAAAGCTGAAATTTTTATTGGTGCAATGTTTGCGATTCATGCTAACTTTTGTTAATTTTTATTCAATTTGTTGGACAAAAATTATCTATTTTTGCGCTTTTTTTTTATTTATTTTTTACAGGGTTTACCATGCAGCATAATAAACATCATTGCTTTATCATATTTAAAGTTATTATGTACATGGCAATACCTAATATATATATATATATATATATATATATATATATATATATATATATATATATATAATTTTTTTAATGAAAATTTAGAGCTTTATTGGAATGGGGCATTTATATTTATTTATTTTTCAGTTTTTTATTTATTTATTGGAAAACATTTTATTTTAATATTTTTTACTTTTTAGCTGCTCTACTAAACGTCAGTGATGTTGTCCTCTCCACTGACGCTCTCATCTAAATGTGCCCGTCTCATTTAGATCAGAGCGTCACTGGAGAGGACAACATCACTGACATGAGTCACTGTGGGCTCTACTCATTGGAAGATTAAACTACTTGATACAGGATGTTATTGCTGCTCTGCAACCTCATTGGCACAGTTGCTACAAGCAATTCTATAGGTAGCTCCGCATTGTCCCATGTTGATGAGGTCATAGGGGTGTCTATATATATATATATATATATATATATACACACCCCTCCACCATTTTGTCACTACCATTGTCACTCTTTGCCTCTGGAGAAATCCGTTGTAGCAGCAAAATATGTTGAGGCTGGCAATATAGTGTGTGATTCTAAACATTATTGAGTGGGTCATTAGGTATCTGCAGTACCTGTTCACTTATACTGGAGCTATAACTCCTTTACCTGTGTAGATTACTGGGTCCCACTGGAAATAGTTTTAACTTTTTCTGGGTTCATTTTAATAATTGGTAAATAAAAGTTACTTTTTATAGTTATATTAATAGGGGTGCGTTACCCCGGGCTACGGCCCATGGATTTAGTTTATTAATAATTAATGATCAGAACTAATCACAGTATCTATAGGATTAATTCTGTCGAGACCGGCGCAATCTCAGTCTCGGCAGCTGCAGCGGGATCCCGTCTGTGACTGACATCCGGGTCCTGCCAATGATAGTGCAGAGAAGGTGATGCTTGATCGCTTTCTCTGCATGTTGGATCAGGTCTGTCACATGTCGGCAACGACATGTTTTTGTGTGATGGACCTAATCTGTCACATATTGGGAAGGCATTAAGGACCATGGGCATTAATGTACACCCTGGTGCCCCGTTACTTAATAAGGGTATTTCGGGCAAAAACATTTTATCCCCTATCCAAAGTATATGGGATACGATGTCTGATCGCAGGGGACCCGCCACTGGGACCTCCCCGGGATCTCTCTGCAGCACACGCATTCTATGCGGGAGCTGCGTCTCCAGTTTCGGAAACCTACGGGTTTCTGGGACTGGGGACGTGACGTGACGCCCCCTCCTTTCATGTCTATGGGAGAGGGCGTGATGGCCGTCATGCCCCCTCCCATAGACATAGATTCGGTTCCGAAACTGGAGACACAGCTCCCGCATAGAATGCAGGTGCTGCAGTGAGAACGCGGGGGGGGTCCCAGTGGTGGGTCCCCGACGATCAGACATCTTATCCCCTCTCCTTTGGAGAGGGGATAAACTGTTTTTGCCCAGAATGCCCCTTTAATGGCGATCGTTTCATAAACTGTAAGGGGTTAATGATGTAGTAATACATTTACAGTCAATGACAGAGAATGGTGATCTCTCAGTACTACATCATTAACCCCTTAAGTGCTGTGATCAATTGCAATCAGGGCACTTAAGCACTGCAAAGATAGTACCCCTAACAGATCGACACCCCTGCAATGTGTATGCGGGGGTTCGATTGGTTTGCCTACCAGCCAAAGGTCCCGCCACCTTCTGCGTATGGGTCTCAGCTCTGATCTGCAATAGCATAAACATTTTTTACTGTTAGCAACCTGAATATTGCATGTGAAAGTTACCTATGTGGACTTTTAAAGTATACATTAAATAATAATAATAATAATAATAAAAATTTTTTTTTTTTCAAATGACAAATAATTCCCTCCCCTAATAAAAATTGAAATCACCCCTTTCCTATTTTTAAATAAGAAAATAATAGAAAAAAAAAACACTTTGAGTTGAGACATGTTCAACTTAATGTTGTAAAATGTATTGTTTATGATTCTTTAAAATAAAGGTGTAAACGTAAAAAAAAAGGTTAAAACTGCAGATTTTTAGTCACACTTCACACATCAGAAAAAATGGTTCAAAAACGGATCAAAAAATCATATATGTGTAAAAGTGGTACTGATCACTACAGATCATGGTACAAAAAATCAGCCTCATACAGCCCCATATACAATAAAAAAAAAAAAAAAAAAAAAAAAAAAGGCTTCAGAATACAGCAATTTTAAACATACTTATTTATTTTTAAAGTTTGGCTTTTTTTTAAGCAGTATAATAGTATAATAAAAGTAAAGCTATGTAAACATGATTATCATTTTCATAATATTATAGAAAAATAAGTGTATAATAAATAAGTATATAGGAAAAAAGTGGAACAGAGGTGGCGCTATATAGTGTCGTTATCCTTGTTGAATGTGTTTCAAATTCGGTACCATTGTGGAGCGGTGTCAAAACTTGGTTAAGCTGGTATGTTCAGGATGTTCCTGGCAGTGAACCCCCCCTGGAATTTGACTTAGGCTGGTAGTGCTTCACCAAATGAAGATTGAACAATGCATCAGAGTGCAGAAGGCAGGGGTGTTTGTACATTCATTTACACACAGGTACATATCGGACTCCTACATGTACCTGTGTTTATATGAATGAATAAACACTGCATCATTCTGCACCCTGATGCATTGTTCAACCTGAATTTAGTGAAGCGCTGCTGGGTTCACATATATCAGTTGTCCGGCGTGCACCGGAGGGAAACTGATGCTAGAGCTGATCCTATTCATTTTAATGGGACAGTTGCCAATCATCCAGCATCTCATTTTTGAAGCTGGATGGTTAGACACGCCGGAGGGCACCGGAAAGGATGACAGATGCCATTTAACTGATGACAACTTGTCATGAGTTATGGCATTAGTTGCGTAGAGATATAGGCTGAGTTCTCCTATGCCAGATACTGGACATATATGAACCCAGCCTAACACCCTAAGTCGGATTCCCAGGGGGTTCCCTGCCAGGAACATCCTGGACATATCAGCTTAACCATTTTCACCATATTGACCCACAGAATAAATATTACATGTCATTTTTACTGTAATGTGGACTCCCTAAAACCAAGAGAAAAACGAATTTTGCAAACTTGTGCTATTCTTTTCATTGCCCCACAAAAATAATTTTTTCTTATGTGTTGCCAAACATTTTATGGTAAAATGAAAGGTGTCATTACAAAGTATAGTTGGAAGCGCAAAAAAAAAAAGTCTGAAGATGAAAAACTGAAAAAAAAAGTTAGGTGTTTAAAAAAGGCCAAAAGGAAAAAATGAAAATGCAAAAAAATAAATTGGCTGTATCTTAAGGCCAAAATGGTCTGTGTCCTTAAGGGGTTAAGAAAGCAATATCTACTTTGAATATACAGTACGTAGAAACAAAGGAAAAAATGGGATCCAGCTCCTGGGTGTGCAGAAAATCCAGTAAAACTTAACTTTTAGTCATGCATGATAAAACAAGGAAAATCTACCACATAGTGGCAAGTGACATGTCACTAGTAAAAAGGGGGTGAAACACCGACGCGTTTTGAGCTATCGCTCTTAGTCATGGCGTTGACACCTTGTCACACGGGGGGTTTAAATACTTACTGGCATATAGTCAGGTACCACCGTGAATCAAATTCCCTGCCCCGTCTAAAATGATGTGACATGGCATGCAAGGAGTAATCAGGTAAAGATTGACCAGGTGGATCCTGATCCTGATACAGTACGTACCCACTCAACGGAAGGACAGCATACAATAAAATGTTAGTAAAACATTAGACTTTCAAAACTTTGTTGGGTTTAGGCCAATTGAACCACCTGCATAGGGTTAAATCCACGTTCACTGTGCTGCTGGAATAAAAGTCTATCTCTACTGTTACTATTCTTTTACATCATTTCTATTCCTTAGGCCGCGATCTTTATATAATGTACAGTCGCCAGCATTGAGTAGCAGCTTCCCTTCAGACTGGTTTAAATAAAGATTCGGATAGAGTTTTTTTAAAATGCACCTGAAGTCACAGAGAACGGGGACATTAAAAAGATAAGGTTTTGCGAAGGAATTGCACATTTAAAATCCAAAATAAAAAAAGGCAATTTGAAAGGAGCCGTACCAATAGAGGTGACAACAGATGGTCTCTGTAACAGTAAGGGGGAAAACATATTTTCTCATCAAACATAGTGGATTGGTTTTTTATACAACACTTTCCGAATTTCATTTATAATGAACTATTATGTTTATCCGCTGAAAGGTAGTACTGGCGATAATACAATCAACTACCTCATGTTTTAAAATGTATTTTACCCACATACATTCTGATATAATGAAAACCATTCTGGGAGCTATAAAATCTAGTATTTCATATGGACTGGTTATATTTTAATGGCTACTGTGGATGATGAAAGCACAGTCGATGCAAAATGAATACTCTCACTGTACTCTATGTATTGCAAATGATTGTAGAAGCAGGGAAACAAAACACATCACGTTTCATTACCAGAATGGATCAGCATGGGAGGTTTTCCCCAAAAAAATGTATATAAACAACAGAAAACTAAATAATTTTGTGAATTCTTTGTTCATTTAACCAAGTGATGATTTATCAGAAGCGGGACCCTGATCAATTCAGGAAACAATACTGTATATATAAACTCTATCTTTTCACCACAAAATATTTAAAGAAGAAACTTTCCTGACGTGATTTTTTTTTTGCTTACAATTTTTTCCTCCTCACCTTCTTGGATACATGTTTTATTTTTTCCATCACCTATCACTGAAAAAAATAGCTCCAGAGGAATCATTAAACCTTGAAGGAGTAGTGTAGACATAGAACACTTGTCCCCTATCCACAAGATAGGTCTGATCGTGGGTTCGACTGCTGGGACCACTCCGCGATCCCCTGTATGGGGCCCCAGAGCTGCAGCGGCTCTGCACGGCTAATGTTTGTGTGGTCGACCTCACTAAGAGGTCGACAGACACGCCCCCTACAGTCAGGTCCAGGGCCGCCAACAGGGGGGTACAACCCATACAGCTGGGACCCTGGAGGTTCAGGAGGCCCGGAGGTCCCTGGACCTTTTTTTTTTATTATTGGCTGCAACTGTCACTCACTGACCGCTTGGTGCCCGCCAGGACTATGACCGGGCCTCATAGTCCGGGGGGCCCACACATTCTACTCACATTTATTACTTCTATCCAGGGCACAGGTCCCTTAAAATTCATGGCAGGGCCGGACATGCCAGGGGCTGATGGGAGTAGAGACGTGCCCCGCGCAGGCACGCACGCACGTCTACACCAATCACCCGATCTGTCCCTGCCTACGTCCCTGCATGATCTCCAGCAGAGACGATCCACACTGACAGGAGCAGCTGCAGCCTCCGCCGCCTGACGCCATTGCATCCATCTCGGCAGGGTAGGAGAACTTGTGCGCGGGGGTGGAGTGATGAGTGATGTCGGGGGGGAGTGATGAGTGATGCGGGGGGGATGGGGAGTGATGCGGGGGGGATGATGAGTGATGCGGGGGGGTGATGAGTGATGCGGGGGGGATGATGAGAGATGCGTTGCGGGGGATGATGAGAGATGCGGTGCGAGGGGTGATGAGAGATGTGGGGGGGGTGAAGAGAGATGCGGGGGGGGGGTGATGAGAGATGGAGGGGGGTGATGAGAGATGCAGGGGGGTGATGAGAGGTGCAGGGGGTGATGAGAGATGGAGGGGGGATGAGAGGAGCAGGGGGTTATGGGGGGGATGAGAGGTGCGGGGGGGGGGGTTATAGTAGTGATGAGGAGAGGTGCAGGGGGGTTATAGTAGTGATGAGGAGAGGTGCGGGGGGTTATAGTAGTGATGAGGAGAGGTGCAGGGGGGTTATAGTAGTGATGAGGAGAGGTGCGGGGGGGTTATAGTAGTGATGAGGAGAGGTGTGGGGGGTTATAGTAGTGATGAGGAGAGGTGCGGGGGGTTATAGTATTGATGAGGACAGGTGCGGGGGGGGGGTTATATTAGTGATGAGGAGAGGTGCAGGGGTGTTATATTAGGGAGAGGAGAGGTGCAGGGGGGTTATAGTAGTGATGAGGAGAGGTGCGGGGGGGTTATAGTAGTGATGAGGAGAGGTGCGGGGGGGTTATAGTAGTGATGAGGAGAGGTGCAGGGGGGTTATAGTAGTGATGAAGAGAGGTGTGGGGGGGGGTTATAGTAGTGATGAGGACAGGTGTGGAGGGGTTATAGTAGTGATGAGGAGAGGTGCGGGGGGTTATAGTAGTGATGAGGAGAGGTGCGGGGGTTATAGTAGTGATGAAGACAGGTGCGGAGGGGTTATAGTAGTGATGAGGAGAGGTGCGGGGGGCTATAGTAGTGATGAGGAGAGGTGCGGGGGGTTATAGTAGTGATGAGGAGAGGTGCAGGGGGGTTATAGTAGTGATGAGGAGAGGTGCAGGGGGATATAGTAGTGATGAGGAGAGGTGCGGGGGGTTATAGTAGTGATGAGGAGAGGTACGGGGGGTTATAGTAGTGATGAAGACAGGTGCGGAGGGGTTATAGTAGTGATGAGGAGAGGTGCGGGGGGCTATAGTAGTGATGAGGAGAGGTGCGGGGGGGGTTATAGTAGTGATGAGGAGAGGTGCGGGGGGGTTATAGTAGTGATGAGGAGAGGTGCAGGGGGATATAGTAGTGATGAGGAGAAGTGCGGGGGGTTATAGTAGTGATGAGGAGAGGTGCGGGGGGGTTATAGTAGTGATGAGGAGAGGTGCGGGGGGTTATAGTAGTGATGAGAAGAGGTGCAGGGGGGTTATAGTAGTGATGAGGAGAGGTGCGGGGGTTATAGTAGTGATGAGGAGAGGTGCAGGGGGTTATAGTAGTGATGAGGACAGGTGCGGAGGGGTTATAGTAGTGATGAGGAGAGGTGCAGGGAGTTATAGTAGTGATGAGGAGAGGTGCGGGGAGGTTATAGTAGTGATGAGGAGAGGTGCGGGGGGGTTATAGTAGTGATGAGGAGAGGTGCGGGGGGGTTATAGTAGTGATGAGGAGAGGTGCGGGGGGGTTATAGTAGTGATGAGGAGAGGTGCGGGGGGGGTTATAGTGCTGATGAGGAGAGGTGCGGGGGGGTTATAGTAGTGATGAGGAGAGGTGCGGGGGGGTTATAGTAGTGATGATGAGAGGTGCAGGGGGGTTATAGTAGTGATGAGGAGATGTGCGGGGGGTTATAGTGGTGATGATGAGAGGTGCGGGGGGGTTATAGTAGTGATGAGGAGAGGTTCGGGGGGGTTATAGTAGTGATGAGGAGAGGTGCGGGGGGGTTATAGTAGTGATGATGAGAGGTGTGAGGGGGTTATAGTAGTGATGAGGAGAGGTGCGGGTTGGTTATAGTAGTGATGAGGAGAGGTGCGGGGGGGTTATAGTAGTGATGAGGTGAGGTGCGGGGGGTTATAGTAGTGATGAGGAGAGGTGCGGGGGGTTAAAGTAGTGATGAGGAGAGGTGCAGGGGGTTATAGTAGTGATGAGGAGAGGTTTGGCGGGGAGTGAAGATGACAGAGGATAAGAGGGGGTGTATATGTATATATGATGTGTATGCATGTGTTGGGCAGCATCATATTCAGGGTACAGTGTGGGGCAGCATTATATTCAGGGTACAGTGTGTGGCAGGATTATATTTAGTGGGTACAGTGTATAGCAGTATTATATTCAGTGGATACAGTGTGTGGCAGTATTATATTCAGTGGATACAGTGTGTGGCAGTATTATATTCAGTGGATACAGTGTGTGGCAGTAATATATTCAGTGGATACAGTGTGTGGCAGGATTATATTTAGTGGGTACAGTGTATAGCAGTATTATATTCAGGGTACAGTGTGTGGCAGGATTATATTTAGGGTACAGTGTGTGGCAGGATTATATTCAGGGTACAGTGTGGGGCAGGATTATATTTAGTGGGTACAGTGTATAGCAGTATTACATTCAGGGTACAGTGTGTGGCAGGATTATATTCAGGGTACAGTGTGGGGCAGGATTATATTCAGGTTACAGTGTGGGGCAGGATTATATTTAGTGGGCACAGTGTATAGCAGTATTACATTCAGAGTACAGTGTGGGGCAGGATTATATTTAGGGTGCACTTTCTGGCAAGGTTATAATGATTTCTGTCTTCATGCAGAGGATGAGGATCTGCTGACAGTGAGGAGCCAATGATGTCTGGATGTCAGAGTCTGCAGAGAAGATGGAGCTGGAGGAAGACCTGGTCTCTGGACCAGATGAAGAAGAAAAGATAACAGAGAAGATATCACTCAAGTCAGAAGACGTCACTCAGGTCACTGATATCATTGTGTTTTCTCCTGACTGTCCCATCAGAGCTGTAGTCACTTGTAAGTTCTGCAGTGATGATGGGTAAAACTGTGTCCAATCTGTGTCTCTCCAGCTGTTTCAAAACTACAACTCCCATAATGCCTGAGGCTCTCCAGACATGATGGGAGTTTTAGCTTTCCAACAGCTGGAGAACCACTTCAACTGAGGTGATCAGTGCGGGTCTTAGCAGTCGGACCCCCACCAAAAAAATGGTCTGCTTACTATAAAATGCCCGGGCCATGGGTGGGGGGCAGGGGGGCCAAGGCCTTGAGCTGTGTAAGGGGCCCAGAAATTTCTGATGGCAGCCCTGGTCAGGTCTATGGGAGAGGCAGGGATGTGCGAACGCTGCTTCTCCACCTCTCCCATAGAGATACATGGAGGGGGCATGTCGGCTGCAGCATCATGCTGTGGAGTAGACACCATCTGAATGGGGAGAGCCCCGGCAGAGCCAGGCCCCCGTACAGGTGATAGCGGGGGGGAGGGGGTGTCCCAACGATCAGACCCCCCCACGATCAGCCCCTTATTGTACCACTTAGTGTTGGCTGCAGTACTCATTTAACAATTATTTCATATGCATTAAAATGATTCCACAAAGAGTGTCTTACAGGGGTGCTACACTGTATATAAAGATAGTATCACTGATAACAACCAGGATGATAACATTTCTGATAGAATCAATAATACTATATACACCATGTTCCAAATTATTATGCAAATGATATTTAAGTTTCATGAAGATAAAATATTTTGTTTTTCAGTGTAACTCATGGATGGCATTATGTCTCTTGACTCTTTTGATCACTGAAAACAATTTCAGACACCTGTGATAATTAGATTGCCAGGTGAGCCCAATTTAAGGAAAAACTACTAAAGGTGGCGGTGTTCCACATTATTAAGCAGAGCACCATTTTTAAGCAATATGGGGAAGAAAAAGGATCTCTCTGCTGCCAAAAAGAGTGAAATAGTTCAATGCCTTGGACGAGGTATGAAAACATTAGATATTTCAAAAAAACATAAGCGTGATCATCGCACTGTTAACAGATTTGTCGCTGATTCAGAGCACAGATGGGTTCGTACAGATAATGGCATATTGAGGTAGATTTCTGTCAGATCCATGCATCGGATCAAAAAAGCAGCTGTTAAAATACCACTACATAGCAGCAAACAGATATTTAAAGCTGCTGGTGCCTCTGGAGTCCCACGGACATCAAGGTGTAGAGTCCTCCAGAGTCTTGCAACTGTGCATAAATCTTCTTTTTGGCCACCATTAACCAATTCTCACAAGCAGAAACGGCTGCATTGGGAAGAAAAATACATGAAGACTAATTTTCAAACAGTCCTGTTCGGTGATGAGTGCCGTG
The DNA here is from genome assembly GCF_029499605.1 of Hyla sarda. NCBI lineage: Eukaryota > Metazoa > Chordata > Amphibia > Anura > Hylidae > Hyla > Hyla sarda. The sequence continues at coordinate 374,066,518 of NC_079190.1, read as the reverse complement.
CCACCCTGGATGGTCCAGATGGATGGAGCAGTGGATGACTGGTCGACGGACACCCTGTTCTAACAAGGCTGCTACATCAGCAAGGTGGTGGTGGAGTCATGTTTTGGGCTGAAATCATGGAAAGAGAACTGGTCGGCCCCTTTAAGGTCCCCGAAGGTGTAAAGATGACCTCTGCAAAGTATGTGGAGTTTCTGACTGACCACTTTCTTCCCTGGTACAGAAGGAAGAATTATGCTTTCCTTTATAAAATCATGAAAATGCACCATCACATGCTGCAAAGACATCCTCTGCATCAATGGCTGCTATGGGGCTAAAAGGAGAGAAAGTCATGGTGTGGCCTCAATCCTCCCCTGACCTCAATTCTATTGAGAACCTTTGGAGCATCCCCAAGCAAAAAATCTATGAGGATGGGAGGCAGTTTACATCCAAACAGCAGCTATGGGAGGCTATTCTGACATCTTGCAAACAAAGACTTGGAAAGCTGCTATCAAATAAGGGGTCCTATGTTAAAATGTAACATGACCTGTTAAAATGTTTAAAAAATTAAAATGTGGTTAAAAGTTTGAATGAAATAACTTTTGATTTCAGTAAATATGCTGCAAACACAACACATGACAGATTTCAGTTCTTTACAACCTATAAAGTGTTTTGAAACTTACTGTGCGTAATAATTTGGAACAGTGCATTGTAAGTTTGTTTAAAAAAAAATACTGCCATCATTAGGAGATTTGTTCAATAAAATTTGAATTGTTATTTATATCAATTATTTAGGTAAATGAGAAAATATAATTTGCATAATGATTTGAAACAGGGTGTAGATCTCTCTCCTGATTATATCAGCCAACCCCCAAAGTTTCTGCTTTGACCAAAAAACAATTGTTCTTATTTCCTAGCTGTGCACATAAAATCAATAACGTAACTGAGAGCCCAGACCTGTAAAAAATTCCTGCAAAATAAAATATTCAGGATAATAGAACCATGTTAAATGATCTAGTGTGTCTGATAGTCTCCTATGAAGAAAAGACTACCCAGTCACCTAGAGTAAAATATCAAGTTTGTAAGAAAGCAAGAATAGCAATATAAGTACAGTGGTCCCTCAACATATGATGGTAATCCGTTCCAAACGGACCATCATTTGTTGAAACCATCATATGTTGAGGGATCCGTGCAATGTAAAGTATAGGACAGTGTTCTACAACCTGCAGACCTCCAGATGTTGCAAAACTACAACACCCAGCTTGCCCGGACAGCCAATGGGCAGTTGTACTAACCTGTCCCCGCCGCTCCGGACCGTCACCGCTGCCCTGGATGTCGCCGTCCATCGCTGACGCCGCGTCCCCTACGCTCCGGCAAGGCCTCTGCTTCCCCGGCATCCTCGCTCTCCGTCGCCGCCATCACGTCGCTATGCACGCCGCTCCTATTGGATGACGGGACGGCGTGCGCAGTGACGTGATGACGTCGATGGATAGCGCCGACGATGCAGGGGATCCTGAAGAGGACGCGCCGGAGCCCCGAGGACAGGTAAGTGATCGTCAGCGGACCACACGGGGCACCGTAAACGGCTATCCGGTGGCAGCTGAAGCAGTCTGCGCTGCCTGATAGCCGTTAATGCCATGGCCCTGACATACAAAAGCATCGTATGTTGATGCTGCCTTCAACATGCGATGGCCTCTGAGAGGCCATCGCATGTTGAAATTATCGTATGTCGGGGCCATCGTAGGTCGAGGGGTCACTGTATAGGGTCTTTTTATAATGACAGGCTGTGAATGAAAAAAGTTTGTACTGTCTGGTCGCTCACCCTTCCATGTGGACCACTCATGCACTCCCGGTTTACTCACCGCACAGTTTTAGCTGTGTATGCGGCCGCTGCAGGATAGCAGGCATCCTAGAAAGGGCACAAATTGACACAAAACCCTCTATGTGGCCTTTTCACTGTTTATTTTGTATCCTTAGAGCAATAGTTCATATGTCACTATTCTTGGAGTGATTGTGATTATTTTATGTAAATATTTACATCAAAAGTTACCAAGATACAAGTTTACATCAAAAGTTTCCCTAACAACAAATCCCTATTAAAAACGGCTATTTCCAGGCTAGAAAGAGCCTCAATAGGGGTGTAGAAAACTTTTCCTTGCTGTAACACACATAGGGACTGTGCTGGGGTAATGAAATAATATGGTTATTCAATATGACAATCAGATTACAGGCGTCGCTATTAGAATCACTGCTGCAGAGCACAATGACAGAGATTGGATGCACTATGGTTGCTTGCAGTCTTTGAATGGGGAGTGCTTACTGTGATGATCTCAATTGGCAGACTATGAAATTACATCTCAACTCTCCCTGCCTGCCTGCAGTGATGCTGGCTTGAAGTCAATGGATTTCCCCTGTGCTGATCTGTATTGTCAGTAACGCTGATTATTGACCACACAGTGTCTGATCTCTCTCTAGTCAGAACGAATGGGGTGACGGTGATTAGTGTGCACACACAGTCTCAGCTCTCAGAAATGCCCCTCTTCGGCAATAGCTGCTGAATATAAAGGGCTGTGACATCACATAGGGCTGGCTGGCTGCTGATAGGCTGCATGCCGCCATGTGATTCAGGGTGATCCAGCCTACCCACCTACCCAATAGTATGGATTCTAGGCTCAAAAGGGTGTGAATATTTGGCTGTGGGGTGTGACTCAAGCTCAGAGGGGTGTGAATATGAGGCTTAAATCAGACTCATGAGGGTGTGAATCAAGCTTAGGGGGTGTTTGACTGTGAGTCTGAGGTGGTGTGAATCAGGCTTCGGGGCAGGGGCGCCACTGGGGGGGGGGGGGGGGGGCTAACGGGGCTGTAGCCCCAGGTCTCAGGCCCATAGCCCCGGGTCTCTGGCTACCGCTGTTATATTTTTTTTATTGTCGCTGCTGCTTTATGACAGCGGAGGCTTTTGGAAAGTGACATGGTGCTCCTGGCACTTGTCAGCCCCGCTGCTCTCCTGCCCTCCGCACATAGCCTTTTAGGCTTGGCCAAGTGCAGAGAGCGGGAGAACAGCATCTCCTCATGGCAGACAGACTTTTTACTCGCTGCATCATACATTTACGCATGTCCCTAAGGGGTTAAAAACCAAACCTTTTTTTTTTTAAATATATAATCCCGCCAATACACCAATAAAATTAAAATTGTCACCTTTTCCCATATAAAAAAACATAAATGTACAATCTTTGAAAATATAATGTTTATTGTCCCATGCAGTGAACCGAGAAAACTTTCAAAAATTCCAAACGCCTGATTTATGATCACATCACATGAACCATTGCTCTTTGAGGTATTCCCAAAATGTTAAATGATCCACTATCAGGGATAGCTAGGTGATTAGTGAGGTCTGCCTGCTGGGACACCCACCGATCACCAGAATGGAGTAGTAATATCTCTGATAATGCTTCATGTATTCTCTAAGGGGAGTGGTTAGGGCGTGTCTTAGGGTGTGATTAGGGGGCATGGCTGGGCTATGGGCTCTAGCCTTGGGTCTTTTGGACACCTAGCAACGCCCCTGCTTCTGGGTATGTGGAAATAAGGCTGAAGATGTGTGAATCAGGCTTGGGGGTGTGAATATGAGACTGAGAAGTGTGAATCAGATTGAGACATTTACACCCCTTTACAAAACAAACTGTTATTCCCATCTGACAATTCAGGGAAAAGATAGTCAACAAAATAGTAAAACCTGAACCATGAAAACTGCACAGTTAAAAAACCAAACTGAAAATGTGCATAGATTTCAGAATTGGATTTTATGCTGATATAATCCCCTTTCGACCCCTGACATTACTTATAGAGTACCTGTCACCAAACAAAACTTTTAATATATTGTTCCTTATAAAATTATAAGACACCTTGCTATTTACTTGTTGTTAAAATTCTCAACCATTAAATGTTTTTAATGTGATTGGAAAAAATGACCACTAGGTGGCTCTGTTCTGTTCCTTGCTGCAAGTCAAACAGTTAGTTTGGTCTCCTCCCGGCCTGCCAGTCCATGTGGGGCATGGTGAGGCACAGCTCTCGCAGGCTTCAGTGATGTTACGCCTGCTGGGGAATGCCCACTTTCTCCTGCTGGGAGCTCACACAATGTGAGCAAGGGGAGAGGTATAATGCAGAGCTTTTTAAAGATAGGCAGGAGGGGTGTTGGGAGTAGTTAGGGAATATAATCTGAGTTAGTTTAGAAAATATAGTTTGATGACAGGTACTCTTTAAAGGGGTACTCTGCTGGAAACATCTTATCCTATATCCAAAGTATAGGGGATAAGATGTTAGATTGTGGTGGTCCCGCTACTTGGGACCCCTGCGATCTCCATTGCCGCTCCCTGTCATTCAGTGCACAGAGCGAACTTCCCTCCTTGCCCATTGACTGGTGATGCAAGCCGCCATGCCCTCTCCATCCATGTCTATGGGAAGAGGCATGGCAGCTATGTACTAGCCGTCACGCCCCCTCCCATAGACATGAATGGAGGTGGCATGACGTTGTGTTCCGGAAGCTGCCGATGCCAGCCAGGAGATCGCGTGGGTCCCCAGCGGTTGGATCCCTGATATCTAACATCTTATCCTCTATCCTTTGGATAGGGGGTAAGATGTTTCCAATGGAGTACCCCTTTAAGGGGGGAAAACAGTGCATTTATGACATTGGACCACTAAGACTTGAACCCAGTCTATACTGGGTGGTGCCCATTTACTTTCAGCAGCTCAGGGCCTCTGCTAGCTGGCATTGAGCAATCTCTACTGCAGGCTATTAACCATTTACATGTCATTATCAAAACTGACAGTGGCATTTCAACAGCTTTTGTTTCTGTCATTGGTGGTGTAGTGGTTCAGATCGGCTTATCATGATCCTGTGATTGGGTCCCGCAGATATATTGTCCCAGCAGCCCAAGACCTCTGTTAAGCTTACATGGCTGCAAGGACTATGATATCAATTTAATGTGAGTGTATATGTACTGTATCAATCTGTAGTATGATTGCTCAAACTAGTCTACTGCGGGAGACTGGGAAAGATGGAAGAAGAATTACATTTTCTACTATGGGAAAGTGTATATATATATATATATATATATATATATATATATATATATGGCACTTGTCAGCCCCGCTGCTCTCCTGCCCTCCGCACATAGCTTTTTAGGCTTGGCCAAGCACAGAGAGCGGGAGAACAGCATCTCAGCATCTCCTCGTGGCAAACAGACTTTTTACTCGCTGCAGCATACATTTACACATGTCCATAAGGGGTTAAAAGCCAAACCATTTTTTTTTTATATATATAACCCCGCCAATACACCAATAAAATTAAAATTGTCACCTTTTCCCATAAAAAAATATTTTTATTTAATATGTCCATGTCAGGAACTGTCCGGAGTAGGAGCAAATCCCAATAGCAAACCTATCCTGCTCTGCACAGTTCCTGACATGGACAGAGGTGTCAGCAGAGAGCACTGTGGTCAGACAGAAAAAAAAAATCAAAAAGAAAAGAACTTCCTTTGTAGTATACAGCAGCTGATAAGTATTGGAAGGATTAAGATTTTAATTAAAAGTAAACTACAGATCTGGTTAAAGGGGCATTCTGGTTGAAAACTTTTTTTTTTTTTTTATCTTTTAATTAACTGGTGCCAGAAAGTTAAACAGATTTATAAATTACTTCTATTAAAAAATCTTAATCCTTCCAGTACTTATTAGCTGCTGAATACTACAGCGGAAATTCTTTTCTTTTTGAAACACAGAGCTGTCTGATGACATCATGAGCACAGTGCTCTCTGCTGACATCTCTGTCCATTTTAAGAACTGTCCAGAGCAGCATATGTTTGCTATGGGGATTTTCTCCTGCTCTGGACACTTCCTAAAATGGACAGAGATGCCAGCAGAGAGCACTGTGCTCATGATGTCCGCAGACAGTTCTGTGTTTCAAACGGAAAAGAATTTCCACTGTAGTATTCAGCAGCTAATAAGTACTGGAAGGATTAAGATTTTTTAATAGAAGTCATTTACAAATCTGTTTAACTTTCTGGCACCAGATGATTAAAAAATAAATAAAAATAAAAAGTTTTTCACTAGAGTACCCCTTTAACTTTCTGGCACCAGTTTATTTAAAAAATATATTTTTTCCCCCCACTTCTTTAATGATGAATATAGATTTTTTTCTGAATGGGAAATACTATTGTTATTATTAAAAATAAGAATATTAAAAATAATAATAATAGTAGTAGTAGTATTAGTAACTAGAGATGAGCAAACTTACAGTAAATTCGATTCGTCACGAACTTCTCGGCTCGGCGGTTGCTGACTTTTCCTGCATAAATTAGTTCAGCTTCCGGTGCTCCGGTGGGCTGGAAAAGGTGGATACAGTCCTAGGAAAGAGTCTCCTAGGACTGTATCCACCTTTTCCAGCCCACCGGAGCACCGGAAAGCTGAACTAATTTATGCAGGATAAATCATCATCAACTGCCGAGCCGAGAAGTTCGTGACAAATCAAATTTACTGTAAGCTCGCTCATCTCTATTAGTAACCAGGTCTTGGTCCCTGACTATATAAGCTAGTATAATAATTATAATAATAATAATAATAATAATAATAATAATTATTATTATTATTATTATTATTATTATTATTATTATTATTATTATTATTGTAAGGATGCTAAAAATTCGGAATATTTTTTAAACTAACATTAAAATCATGACTGATTTGATTATTGTAATTTTTTTATTATCATTATTCAACATGTCTTGGTCCTGACTACATAAACTAGAACAGTGTTTCCCAAGCAGTGTGCCTCCAGCGGTTGCAAAACTACAACTCCCAGCATGCCCGGACAGCCAACGGCTGTCCGGGCATGCTGGGAGTTGTAGTTTTGCAACAGCTGGAGGGCCACTGCTTGGGAAACACTGAACTAGAATAATAATCATCATGATCAACATCATCATAATACTATTAACAAAAATCATATCCTACATTATTTTTAACTTTAGTTTCAAAAATATTCAGTCTGGGCATGCTGGGAGTTGTAGTTTTGCAACAGCTGGAGGCACACTGCTTGGGAAACACTGAGCTAAAATAATAATCATCATGATCAACATCATCATAATACTATTAACAAAAATCATATCCTACATTATTTTTAACTTTAGTTTCAAAAATATTCAGTCCGGGCATGCTGGGAGTTGTAGTTTTGCAACAGCTGGAGGCACACTGCTTGGGAAACACTGAGCTAGAATAATAATCATCATGATCAACATCATCATAATACTATTAACAAAAATCATATCCAACATTATTTTTAACTTTAGTTTCAAAAATATTCAGAATTGTTTGCATTTTTACAACAATAATAATAATAATAATAATAATAATAATATTTATTGTTATTATTACTTGTAAGTCTACCAGCTGTCTCTGTTATGCACTGCCAGCCATGGTATACTGCAGGGAGCCCTGTGCCCTGTGATCAGTTCCTTACACACAGGGATCAGAAGCATTTTGCATAGCAGTGTATGGAGAGCAGAGGTCCCGCATTGCCCCAGGCAGAGCACAGGTGCAGCCCGGGTCTATGTCATCTTCATGCATCTCGTCTGCTGTGGTCAACAGTAGTCGCTAGGACCCCGCAGATGTCTGAGTGGATGGCAGCAGCAGCAGCAGCAGTGAAGGGCAGCACTGAGCATGCGCGGATTGGGGCTTGTAGCTAGCTGCTCGGTTAGTTACTGATATAAACAGCTGGAGGTAGTGGAGCACACAGAATGCATGCAGGCACGGAGCACTGTGTGACTACTGAGTAGATCTCACCCTGTGCATGGGCACAACAGGCTGGCATGGGATGCCACAGGGAGCTGGAATTATCCTCTGCTTCTGCATAGCCTATTGGAGTGTTACTTTTTCCTCCTCCTATATGTCACAGGTAAGTTTTCTGTGGTTCCATCCCTGTCTTCTGTACATCTGTGGGTATCAGCAGACTCCACTCTCAGCTATTCCGCTGACTAATCTATAATTGCACAATATTTTCACTTTTGCGTAGTATTCTAGAAGAAACATCTTATCCTGTAGTGGAAGCCTTGTCTCATTGTATTCTATTGGCACCATACTATACCAAAATGTGCCTTCATTCATCTCTCAGTGTAACAATATTGCTTATGTATCTCTTAAACATCTTACACATTGGGATCATGTAGAATAAATGTTTGTTTGTGTATTTATTTGTTTATTTATTTATTATTTTTAATATGTCTCAGCTGTGGTTAAAAAGTCTTACCCTGTATAAGAAATAATGTGCCACATGGGACTAATCACAATTAGGATTTGCTATCATAATGTTTTGTGCTCTTAAAATGTCACATATTGGTTTTTTACGTATATGCCACCTTAATGCCATAAGTGTCGAAAACAGCATAAAAAGTCACACAAACTGGTTTATAAGGGTGCATGTGACTGTACTGTAGCATTTCCCTCCACTTTTTATACACTGGCAGAATAGGATTGGAAAAGCCTTATTGGGCAATATGATCTTGGGCAGATGTATTGCACCACATTGTGTTTTGAGCCATTCTTGGAAGTTTCGTCTGTGCCCCCTGTCAGTAGAGATGGTTTACCTCTTTACTCTGACTTGTCTGTCCTGTTGAATCAGCTTCTATTCACAATGTAAGTCTATTGGTACCCATCACCGTCATAGAGTATGCAGATTGTTCCCACTCAGTGGCAGGCATGGTTAGCTCCTTGTATTTGTGATTTCCACCCATTGCACTCATTACCTTCCCCTACGCCTTCCCAGGTTGGCAATGTGGGACTGTTCATTATGCACAAAGCTATATACAGTACATGGCGGATACTATATAAATAGAATGCAAATGGTAATTGCAGATCATAAGCACACCAGGAATATAACTGTGGCTTGGGAAAAGAAATTGGTTAAATGCAGTTATTTTTATGCTTCACAGGGGGACAATTTATCTTTTTTTTTTGCTTGCATAGTGGGAGTTGTGTTTCTTTAAGATGCTGAGGCTGCAGGAGCAGAATAATATTAAATGTGAATGTTCTGAATGTAACACATTCTGAATGGTTGTTTAACCCGCTGGGTGCCAGGATAAAGATGCCACCCCTTATCACGCCTAGTATTACAACTCTTTTTATCTAGCTATTTATACATCCAATCCATATTGTGTTTATGTCTCCTTTTTATGCACTGCGTCCAAAGTTTTATTCGGTTTGACTGAGGTTTAGTCAATGGGATGCATCATCCAAACCTTAGTAGACTACTGGGCTATACTTGTAAAAATGCATAAGGAAATCCATAACTTGTGAAATTGCTTAAGAAAACATTGACATTAAGTCATAGTTCTAAATCATATTTAATCCTTCCATTACATGTAGATTTTGATTTAGTGTTTCTGGGCAGGACTGTAAATTAACCTTCTTAAACAGTATATGTAAAAAAATGATCTGGCAATGTGAATTATAGTGCAAAAAATATATTACCAATATATAATGAGCTCAAAGTGCCAGTTTGAAATTGCCTTACGGAAAGTTCTAAAATGAGAAATGATAATAATATGCATTAATTTGCTTCTTGCCCTGAGAAAACAGAATATTATGGCGTGACAGTGACAAAGAACATGACTAGAATTCTGGGAAACTGCTTTGTTCCTGCATAAACTTATTCTTTTGACATTACTATAATGACTGTATATATAAGATATAGCAGCAGAACTTATATGTTATTTGCTTATTTGTGCATCTGCAAGTTATGTAGCTAGATGATTTATCTAGTATGATTATCTGTTTTACATGTATGTGTGTATGACTATAACTTAAAGGCAAACACTAATAATTCTAGGTGTTACTTTGTTTGTGCCAATGTCACGTTATCTTATCCACAATGCTTCGAAGGGTCAGCCAGTCTCTAGTGCCAGGCTATATATTGTGTCCTAAAGTTCCTGGGAGCCTCTTGGGAGAAGGATTCCCAACCTATCTTTTCATTGCTTTGTTTTGCTTGAAGTTTCCTTCCAAGCCATACACAGTAGGCTTATTGTTTGGAGAGATCAATCAGGCACTCAGTGTAACACCCTCAGTCCAATGGTAGATGGCAGCCCATGAGCTATTGAAAACATTTACACAGGCAGCGTAGTCAATTTACATTATTCTAAATTCCATTTATAGTACTGTATCAGTTACATCGCTTTGAACAAGGTTTCAATTACAGATCTGATTTCTCTATGTTCTTTCTGAATAGATTTATTTTGCAATGCTATATTTCTATGCGTTCTACCGGCCACTGAATGGTCTAGAGAAGTCTCTGTTCACACATACTCAGGAATTCCTTTTTTCAGTATGTGAATGAATATTCTAGGGGGCTACTCGAAAGCTCACAGAGGACCTGTCATTTTTGTTTTATTTGTGCACATTTCAGTAACTGTGTCTTTAAGGGACTTTGTCATTCAAAGTAATTAAAAACATATCAAGGACAAATCTTTGCATAGAAGTATATGACTCTCAAACACTAGATATATGAACAGAAGTCAATTTCTCCTCCATCAACATTCACACAAGACTTTAAAGGGTACTCCGCTGCTAGACATCTTATTCCCTATCCAAAGGAAAGGGCATAAGATGTCTGATCGCAGGGGTCCCGCTGCTGGGGCACCCTGTGATCCCAGCAGCACCCGGCGTTCAAAACAAACACCGGGTTCCTGGTGACAGTGGTCATGACGTCACGGCCATGCTTCTCCTGACATCATGCCATGCCCCCTCCATTCATGTCTATGGGAGGGGGTGTATCGGAAGACACACCCCCTCCCATAGACAAAAATGGAGGGGGTGTGGTATGACGTCACGAGGGGGCATGGCTGTGATGTCATGATCACGGCCTCTGGCTCTGAGCATTCTGAACAAAATGTTCAGAACGCTGGAGCTCCGGAGTACCCCTTTAAGAACAATAAGAGCTATCTTGCCTTTTTTTTATTGTCTTGGGATGCAGCAGAAACGTATTAACAGATCAGATTTTTCCTAAGAATGAATACCCATTATAATAGTGCTTACTGCTTAGTGCTAAAAATTGTGTTTTTTAAGGGCCCTTATAGATGGGTTGACCTGTGCCTGTAAACGTGCGCCAATCTAAGAGTTACATGGCTCGGTCATCATTTGCTCATGGCCGCCAAATGATTGGTGGATCATTTGTGAGGTCCATAAATGTCATTGTTGTCAGCAGTATGTCATCTATAACACAGGTGTGGCTGTCTAACAGTAGTTTTTAGATGTGTAGCAATACTTGGATGGGCCTGGTTTCTCAGGGTGCCTATGAGCACTGCATTATTTTCGCATGGATCATTTTGTAAATTTTACATTGAAATCTGCATAAAACTGCATGAATTGTTTTCCAGGGGAATCTATATTTGAAAATTGGATTTGAAAACAAAGGGAGAACTCTACGGTACTCAAGTTTATCATCACTATGTTACCTCTATTTGTCCTATAGGGAATATAGACAGGAGTTGTCTGGAGAAATTAAAGGTAAAACATTTTCTTTAGTGCAGTCTATCTCTATTTGGCCTAAATAAAGGTATGTGAAGGTCCCTGGGAAAACCTGTGCTGGGAAATGGAGAATAATACTAGAATACGGCACTTATTTAAGTAAAACCTCCTTAATACTGTCCCAAGTAATGCCATCATACAGTGCACATATAATACTGCCATTCAGTGCATTTATTATAGTACTATACAGTAAGCACAGAACAATACCATAGTAGTATTCCTAAATAATACGAGCACTTTCGCCTTGCAAAGGCCATGGCAAGGCCAGAATGGCGAAGTCTTCAGAGTAATCGCTCTTTTTTTGGTCATGGACACTGGGAGAACTTTATTTTAGAAAATTGTATATATGCCTTGTAACGCTGAACTAGAATGTCCACTGACATCCACAGAGCAGTCCCTAAAATTCCAACTGGATGATTTGAAAATTTGTTTTTCCTCTACAATAATAATAATTCCTAATTTACATTGGCCCCTGTCCTAAATAGCAATCACAATCTCAATCTCATCTTATCTTATCAGTATGTTTTGGAGTGTGGTGCCCACTGGAGTACCTGGATCAAATAAAGGGAGAACATGCAAACTCAGTGCAGATGATATCTTTAGTGAAATTCAAACCCAAGACCCAAATGCTCTAAGGCAATAGTTCTCACCACTGTGCTGCCCATTTCTAAGACATTCAACAGAGGTGCCCTGGGTGACATTCTGGTTACAATGCATCTACAAATAAATACTCAGTATGTAAGCAGTTTATGGTCAGGATCAGTTGTTTTAAACATGGTTGCCGTTCAGGAAAGATATGTTCATTAGATTTATTACATTTGCATTCACTATTTTGGATATCTACAGGGAGCCAGGCTAACTTTCTTTTGTAGGGCAAATATATTACTAGAAATGTATACTGCTTAATGACATTTATAGCAGTATGCAAGTAAGAACTGTTACTCACCTCACTAATCCCCTGCCGCTGCTATTTTGGTTTAATGTGTCCCTTCTGATCTCCACTTCCTGGTTTCATTGTGACACACAGCAAATACCTAATTAGCCAAACTGTGACGATTGACCAGTGATCGGCTGAGCTGGTGAAGTGAAAAAAACTGTGACCCGTAGCCAAATGTGACCTGAGCTAAGAGCTCTCAGCCCTTCTCAGGGCTGAGGATTAGGGATAGGGGTTAGGATTAGTGGTTAGGATTAGGGTTAGGGCGTAAGAGAAGAAAAACAGAAAAGTGAGCCCCTGTGCGGAGGGTCACATTCCACTACAGGGGCACAGTTTTCTTCATTACACTGGCACTAATTATGTCTAGAGATTGGACCAGGAAGGGGAAATCAGCAGGCACACAGTGATCATTGAAATAGCAATTGTGGGGATTGGTGAGGTGAGTATTTCTCAGACAACCCCTTTAAAGGAGAACTCCGGAATATAAAAATTGACCCCCATACTGCCGGCACTAAAAAAATAAAGATGTACATACCTTCCTCCGCTCCCCCGGTGCCTCCGGTAACCGGCTCCGGTCTCCGCCATGATCCTCTTCCTGGTTGCCAGTGGTCGGAGAGTCTTACTGCGCTCAGCCAATCACCAGCCGCAGTGAAATCCTGACTCGGCCGGCGATAGGCTGAGCGGCAGTGTGACGTTTTTGGCCCCAGCAGCAGGTGCTGGTGTAGTGAAGAATTTTGTGTCCTGAAGAGTTCTCACACTTCCGCTCAGCCTATCGCCGGCCGAGTCGGACTTCACTGCGGCTGGTGATTGGCTGAGCGCAGTATGATTCTCCGACCACCGGCAACCAGGAAGAGCATCCCGGCGGAGACCGGAGCCGGTTACCCGAGGCCCCGGGGGAGCAGAGGAAGGTATGTACATCTTTATTTTTTTTACTGCCGGCAGTATGGGGGGCAATTTTTATATTTGTTCTCCTTTTAAGGAGCTAAGTAAAAAAACATTTACATACTATAAGACACACTTTTTAGCAAAAAAAAAAAAAAAAATCTTGCTGAAACGTGCCTGCATCTTATAGTCTACAGACAGGGTGGTCCAAAAGTGTCAGACTGCCCTGACTGCAGAGGCATGTATGTGGTAGGCGGAGGATTGCAAGCAACATAATTAGTGTAATATAGATACTAGGCTTTCTGGTTGTCAGGCACTTGTGATAATAGAAATAGGGCAGTAGTCTATGGGTAGAATGATGATGGAGGTTGTAGTATAATGACAGTTCCACTTACCTGTACGTCAAAGGAAGCGACTTTCTGAATTAAAGCCCCAAGAAAATAAATAACCTCAAAAGCCAGGATGTGAGATAACAGCTTTAACTTAAAGAAAAACTCTGATGCCCCCAAGAAAGAATAAACTAATATCAAAATGTAACCCATTCACGTACCTGTCCATAGAGCCTCATATCGTGCAGAATAGTCCAGTCATTCCTGCGCTATGCCTGCCCGAATTTTGTGTTAATTCCGGGCCAGCGCAGTGTAAAAAACTACACCTCCCAGAATGCCCGCTAATCACATACGATTGGCTGGCTATGCAATATAGGCATTTGCTGAGCTGAGCCTATGCCAGCTCAGCAAATATGAATATATGAATAAATAAGCAAGGGGGGAGTAGCCGACTCCGGGCTGGGAGGCAGGCAGAGCTCACAATGATTCATGGGAAGTGTGAGTCACCAGGCTAACATGGCAGCAGAGCGCTGAGAATACAGGGTCGAGCGTCATCATACACGTGAGAACTACAGAGCTTCCGGTCGGCGGCAGAGAGCTGAAAAAAACGGGATCCATTCAATATGCAAAGCACAAGTATATTACTTAGTTATATAACTTTACTTAATGCATGCTTTGCCCATGAAATGATTTGCATCGGAGTACTCCTTTAACTGAGTTTCAGGTCCAGACATACAGCAAACAGAACAGTTGATGCAGATTAAACAGTAGACCCCTGATTGACATTTGAACAGACCTAGTTGTGATATGCCACTGTCGCTGTCTTTAGGAAATATGTGACTTGTAAGGCTTCTTGGTAACTTTAACCGCAGACTTGAGGCTAATTTGAGGCAGACTTGACTAGTGACTGACTAGACTGAAGACAGACCTTGTATGAACAGAACTTGTGATGGATTTGACCTGTGCAATACTTGATTGAGGAGGGACCCAAATACTGAGGACAGACCTGAATATTGACTGACTTTTCTCAGCTTAGCTTCCACTTTGATGTACGGTAAGGCTCAGAGGCTTGTGGTCCTAGGATCAGCATGGCACGTCTTGACCTCTAGGAGTACCTGGCTTGTCTCTTTTGCTTTCTCAGGGTTCACTAAACTGCAGAAGAGTAGCTGACGTCCCATAATCCAGTATGAGTGCAGACCACTGGGATTTTACAGAGGTGGTCCATGGTTATTTGCAGAGGCTCTCTCTCACTACTGTTTCCTTGAGTATAGCTGAGACACCACTGACCTGAGGGCATCCAACAGAGAGACCAGATGCTAGTCCATCATTTGGACAGGCTGGCCAAGAGGATTTCTGTACCTATATCCATCTTCCTAGAGGGCTCTTGACCTAAAGCGTCACTTGAGATAGTTCTACTCTTGACGTGGCCAACAGTGACAAAATAGTCCCAGGATATGTCGTGCTTTGAGTTTCCTTGTCTACTATTTCTGCTCTTGCAGTCTAAGGCCTTTATACTTTATAGTATGTAGGAGTAAATTGGACCACATACAGTACTAATAGCATTCTTACAGCAATGTATTGTTTAATACCAATACATGATGATGATCATCTTTACAGAATTTCTTTATAAAATGCATACAATGTGTTAATACAGTGAAATTGTGATTGACTTAAAATATTGGTTAAGAGGGTTTTTTGTGTGCAAATTGCAAGACTTTTCAACCTGTAGTTTACAATGAATGATAAAAATGGATCCAAATTTACATAAAACAAGAGTTATATTCGTACATTGGTCATTGCTTACACACCTAGTTATACTACTTGTGATTCTATGACTTTGCACTCAGTTGCTCTTAATATATGACTCCATCACAAACTGTAACTTTCTGACAACCATGCATTTGCTGCCATTCATTTTGGTGCTTTCTCATCTATAGTGAAATCCATTCAGAATTGTTCTTCTGATGTGTCATCATGCTTGTCAAATATCCTGGAACCCCAACATAAAACAGGTAGACAAAAGGAATAATTTTGAACATGAATCCATCCAAGCAACACAAAGAATGTGACCCAGCAAAAGAGATTATTGCTGTATATATTGATTTTGATATAACTGTATTGATTTACAGGCCAATCCATCAGAATGAACAGGAAACAATCAGTTTAATCGATTTTGGCCTGAAACGCTTCAATAACTGAACAGATTTTATGAGTAACAGACCTATTCTAGAACCTCTATATGTGGTTGTATATGAGTGATAGATAGAAAAGATTAGGCCTCTAGATGCTCCATAATATGACACCAGATACGACATGGCACATTGTTCTCCGTTTTTATTAAATAGGAGCCGCACAACGATACAGTATGACCTAAATGGCTCCAAGGTTGTTCCGAGCCATAATACAATGTGTGCATGAGTCCTTATTCTATGTAAGAGGACAGATTGAGGTATTTACTGGCATAGAACCAATGCATTTTTATGTTAGGTTGTTTACGGATATCTTTGGGAGACCTTGTCATCTTTACTCTAAAGTATAATATTATAAGCTGTAGTTAATAGGTTTGGGAAAAAGGTTGAGGATACCAAGATTTATCATGATTTCAAGATTTGGAAAACCTCAGGTAGAATCTACCACCCAATAGAATATATGTTTATGGTTCTGGAGAGGAGTATGCTCCAAGGACTGAAAAAAACATTTAGAATAAGTGTTATGGCCATACAGTGGCTTGAACAAGTACTCACTCCCTTGGACTTTTAGCTTAAAATGTTCCATACCCCCAGTCAGTGTCAGAGAAGAGAAGAGTAGCCAGACATCTCTGGACTAAGACTAATAGACTAATTGAGTGGGGAACTTGGTATGAGGAAGTCCTGACATAGAGCTCTCCTAAAGGCTGCCCGCCATGCATGCGCTTGAACAGTAAGCCCCACGGTTTAGTCCTTATTGACTGGTACAGTTGTTCAGACTGGCAATAAATTACCAATAACATAAAACGAAGGATGGATAATTTTTCTGGGCATACCCTGTGAACATTCTCAGAATAGAATGTTCTTCCCATGGACAAAATATATTTCAGTAATGAAATATCATGTGCCTCTCTCCCAAAAAATTTCAAACACAGCTAACTTCTTTTCAAATGCTAACAGTTTGACATCAGTCAGCTAGATCAGTCATTAGGTATTAAATTTCACCAGATGAATGATTTTTGTTTGGTTGAAATCATTCACTTTCAGAAAATTTAAGGTAAGCATACACTTCAAATACCATGTGGACAGCAGTGAGGGAAAACATAGGAACAATAAAGTCCAGAAAGTATCTTGGAGAATTACTTCATAGCCGACATGTTTCAGGCTCAATGACCTTTAGTCATGACATTTATACACTTCAAATGTTCATCCAACACCTATCTCACCCAACCTCCTTATATTTATGAATGTCTGGCACGGCCAAACATTCATGTGTCCTCTATTGAGAAAGGAGGTCTAAGCTTCAACAATACACCTCTGTTTGTGGCTTATCTCTCTCACAATGTGTTGGATTTCAATTGCCAGACCCTTGCCTTACTCATCATCATCAGTCAGATAAGAATCAGAAAGCCGCCGTGCATTTTAGACAATGGGCTGAACCAACCAAATTTTGTGTATATGCACCATTAATCTAATGTGTATTGGGACTTTAAATTGTATCCACTTGAATTTTGTTATATTCACATAAAAGACGTTTAAAGTTGGTTGTAGACAATAGTTTGACACTTTATTTATGGTATCTGTTTGACAAGCTAGGGTAAATATGAATTCTATCATAGTTGGGTAGTCAAGCACAGTGTGCATAGACATGTCCTCACAATTAACTTTTAAACAGATCAATCAGAAGACAAGATCAATGTCAGTACTCTCCATTGTCGAATGTTTTGAATAAGATGTATTCATTCATTGTTTTTCAGATTTGATAGGCTTCCAGCATTTCATTAGCTGTTATTTGTCTTATTTACTGCTATCTAGTATCTTTTTAACTTGACTGTTCTTGAGTATAGACTCTGGTTCTTATGGATAACAAAATTTTGAATGTGGGGAAACATCACTAATCAAATTAGATCTTTATGCCTCTTCCCTGGTAAGGACTTGAATAATATATCCTAACAAAACCATTGACATAAGGTATAATCTGAAAATACAGTACATTATATTTACGAAATATCTTGAAGTTAAAGGGGATCTGTCAGCTATATTTACTGCTAAGAGCTACAGGCACCATCAGATATCTGTTAGATAGAAAAGCAAACTGTACCTTTCTTGTAGCTGATGGTGGGTGCTAAACTTATATAATCACCTTTTTTTTAATAGCTAAGTGTCAAGGATGTGGAAGTGAGCTGGTCAAGTGCCACAGCTTAGCACACCTCCTCATTCACCCTTACCTCCTAGCACCTCCTTTATTGTAATCTGATCTCTGTACATAAGCCAAAGAGGGTCTGGGAGGTGAGAGTGGGCTGGGAGACATGCCAGACTGTGGCAGCTCAGCCCTCATTGACAATTGGCTGAGAAATAAAAAGCTTGGCAACAGCTCCAGGAAAAGCACAATTTGCATTTATACCCTGACAGCTATCCCATGGTGTCCACATATCTACAGCTCTGAGCAGCCAACAAAAATGACAGTATTATTAAGATATTAAGAAGCTATCTCAAAGTTAGGAGCCAGCAATGCCATACTATAGGGCTTTATCCGCAAAGCAACCAAGGATGTGCAAGCCTCATGTCACAGATCACCCATTTTCTAGAGGATTTTTCTCAACTAGTTCTGTTTGCAAGGATGTGGCCTGCTAGTATCATGCTAGTATATGCTTCAAAATTATTAAAGGGGCTCAGTCATCATTGTATGAAGTGTATCTAAAAAATTCTCATAGAGAATGATGAATGGAATAGTAAACCAATCCATGTGTGCACAAAGTATCCATAACCACATGGTGGCCCCAGCCAAACAGGGAAAGAAACACTGTTATAATACGTGCAACATTTGTATCTCTACATGAAACCCCTGTGATATATATATTCTCCATTACTCAGAGCTTTCTTTAAAATACTTGGCTAATTTGCTATATCCTGCTTAACTGTCAGATCCAAAAACATTTTATATGTTGTTACTGATGAAAATTAAAGACTTTTTGTAATATATATTTTTTTTATTTTTGAATATTTAATAAAGAAAACGGCTCCTGAAAGTCTCACCACTAGGGGTACCCATACCTACTGGAACACAACCAGTCTTGCAGCAGCAGCAGCTTGTCCATGAGTCATGGACAATAGAGGACTTATGGACAAGGCTGCATGAGCTGACACACCAATTATGAAAAGTGGTATTTTTATAATATAGGTGATTAAGGCATAAAAATATATACATGATGTAAATGGTCAGGATTGGGTACTGAGTAACATTATTATTTTTTTTTTGTATGATCTGACGGTATGCTTTAATGTTCTTTTGGCAAAGTAATTGTTATCTTGGCCTTTGGACCGTATTACTGTCTGTCTTGGATTATTTGGATTTTTTCCCCCTGGTTATGCTTTATTTATTTTTATTTTTTTCTGTTTTCAAGTGATAAGCATCAAGAGAAACCCCTACAGGGGTTGCTCTTGATGCCTATCACTTGAAAACATAAAAAAAAGTTTGAAGCAATAACATTTGCAACATATGCCGCATACATTCACTCCCAATAAAGTTAAGAGGCACTAAAATACATTTTATACTTTTTTTTTAAGGCACACCAGATGATATTATTATATTGCTATATTTTTATTATACAGTTTTAAAAATAATGTATATATTTATATGCAATATGCAGGTTTAGAACAAAATATCAATATATATATATATATATATATATATATATATATATATATATATATATATGTACACACACACACACTAAACTGATATTGTAGACTCGCCCTTGCTTTAGTCTGTCTTGAAGCTTCTAATTCTCTTTTGTTTTTTCATGCACAGATGTGGTTATGGCTGGCACATCTACCAAAGGACAAACCAATTGTAATTGATTTGCCTTTCAGAATGCCCAAACAAATTACACAAATTAAATTAAGACCTTCGTGGAAAACCAATTGCTTACAAAATCTACTTTGAGCTGGAATTGAGTTATTTTGCTGTGATTTCACATCCTAAGTCTAGACACGTCTTTGTTTAACCAGTTCTTTATTATTTTCTACAAAATATCTCAATTTGCCATGGCACTGTATGTGGAGCCCCACCACTCGAAATGAGGGGATTGGAGGGTTATAAGATTTTGGCCTGCACCTCAAGGATTCATTGCAGTGATTTACGCCGTGTTTTCTTGGCTCTCTGGTAAAAAATCATTATGGCTTCAACTGCTGTGTTGCTCTTGCTTAGAAAGATAAAGTTGTTTAGTTGAGAACTTGATGTAAGTTGCAAGTGATTTACGTTGACTGTTACTTAAATTATTCACCACCAAAAAATTGATTTGTTCCATTACAGCACCAATAACAAGATGTCAGCTTGTCAAAATACATAGCTGTTCTGACTGCATAGTTTGTTATGGTTTATGTTAATCTTTGTGACTTCACACTGCAGACAGCATTTCAATGTTAAGATACAAAAAGAATGTTGTGCCATGTCAGCCAATACAATTGTGTAACAGTATGCAAGGCTTTGGTCAGATCTAATATTCTTTAGTCATTGCTGAAATCCTAAAGCACAAATAAAAACACTCTAAAAATTATTATGGCAAGGGCAGAATTTGAAGGGGCAGTGCATGGCAAAGAGGTTCAATGGCACCAAAAAGAGGTCATATGCATACTGTACATGAAGTTGTGTGTGGTATTACAACTTTGCTCCATTCACTTCAATGTAACTCTGCTGCATAGTACTATGAGTGACTATGTTCAGGCCACTTGTGCATATTTCTGGACATGTTTATTTAGCTGGACTTTATAGCATTGTCTACTGCTTTATTAAGTTTTGCTAAATAAGTGTATGTAATAAGTGATTTTAGTACGTACCTGCCAGTCAATAAGGGACATGCTTAGGAAGGATCTGCGCTTGTCTTGGAGCTAAATGGCTATGTTGTGAGGTTACCATAACACTGAGGCTATCTTTTTCTGAACTGGGTATTTCCTGTTGAAGTTTGTTCCCTTAAATTACAAATCCCATCATTCCTTGTTTGTAAGTATGAGATCGCTTTTCGCCACCCCACCCATTGAAACACAATTGTTATCTCTACAATGCAATAGACCAGTGTTTTCTGCCCAGAGGGCCTCCAGCTGTTGCAAAAACAGATTCATCTTCCTCCCACCGTGCAGTCGCTCCCCACCTTGATGAAGAGACAGGCTCCTTCTGATCACCCAACTAGTCATGTAATGTCTCAGGCTGCTCTGCAACCTGGGAAAACCTGAGACGACACTGATTTTGTATGCTGTTCAAAATAAACCTTGGGGCAAAAATCACAGAAGAATTGCAAGACCATGAAACATAGGTACAGACACTATATTATGAACTACATTTACTTTACAGCCCCTGTAGCATAGTCAAATAAAAAAAAAAATCCCGGAATACCCCTTTAAAGCACTGCACTTTATATACTTTCGCTTCACAACTACTAGTGCAGAGACTGGCATAGCAGATAGTTGTATGTTGCCTTATCACCTGCACCCAATGCATTTTATCTTCACAACTTAATTTATTTTATAGCTCTGAACATGTAATAATATAGACTGAAGATGGTGTGTGAACCTCTTGACTGATCTGCCTAGACTTAAAGGGGTACTTCGGTGAAAACCTTTTTTCTTTTAAATCAACTGGTGGCAGAAAGTTAAACATATTTGTAAATTACTTCTATTAAAAAATCTTAATCCTTCCAGTACTTATTAGCTGCTGAATGCTACAGAGGAAATTCCTTTCTTTTTGGAACACTGATGACATCATGAACACAGTGCTCTCTGCTGACATCTCTGTCCATTTTAGCAACCATGCATAGCAGATGTATGCTAAGGGCAGCATGGTGGCTCAGTGGTTAGCACTGCTGCCTTGCATTGCTGGGGACTTGGGTTCAAATCCCACTAAGGACAGCAATAAATGAAGTGTTATTATTATTATAATAACGTCAGCAGAGAGAGCTGTGCTCGTGATGTCATCAGAGAGCATTCCAAAAAGAAAATAATTTTCTCTGTAGTATTCAGCAGCTAATAAGTACAGGAAGGATTACGATTTTTTTATAGAAGTAATTTACAAATATGTTTAACTTTCTGCCACCAGTTGATTTAAAAGAAAAAAGGTTTTCACCGGAGTCCCCCTTTAAGTACATTACAATTGCCCCATCTTTTGACACTATAAATAACAGACATGGTTCATTCATTTTCGCATCCAAGTATGACTGTTTTTATTTTGTAATGACATTTCTTTTTATAATATTAAAGAATGTATTTCTGCTTCTCCTAAAGAAAAAAACACATATAATGAAGTAGGTCTATAAATATATAGTGGGGCAAAAAAGTATTTAGTCAGCCACCAATTGTGCAAGTTCTCCCACTTAAAAAAGATGAGAGAGGCCTGTAATTTTCATCATAGGTATACCTCAACTATGAGAGACATAATGAGATAAAAAAAAAAATCACATTGTCTGATTTTTAAAGAACTTATTTGAAAATTATGGAGGAAAATAAGTATTTGATCAATAACAAAAGTTCAACCTAATACTTTGTTATATACCGTTTGTTGGTAGTGACAGAGGTCAAACATTTTCTGCAAGTTTTCACAAGGTTTTCACACACTGTTGCTGGTATCTTTGCCCACTCCTCTATGCAGATCTCCTCTAGAGCAGTGATGTTTTGGGGCTGTTGCTAGGCAACACAGACTTTCAACTCACTCCAAAGGTTTTCTATGGGGTTGAGATCTGAAGACTGGCTAGGCCACTCCAGGACCTTGAAATGCTTCTTACAAAGCCACTTCTTCATTGCCCGGTCAGTGTGTTTGGGATCATTGTCATGCTGAAAGACCAGCCATGTTTCATCTTCAATGCCCTTGCTGATGGAAGGAGGTTTTCATTCAAAATCTCACGATACATGGCCCCATTCATTCTTTCCTTTACACAGATCGTCTTGGTCCCTTTGTTGAAAAACAGCCCTAAAGCATGATGTTTCCACCCACATGCTTCACAGTAGGTATGGTGTTCTTTGGATGCAATTCAGAATTCTTTCTTCTTCAAACACGACGAGTTGAGTTTTTACCAAAAAGTTCAACTTTGGTTTCATCTGACCATATGACATTCTCCCAATCCTCTTCTAGATCATCCAAATGCTCTCTAGCAAACTTCAGACGGGCCAGGACATGTACTGGTTTAAGCAGGGGGACACGTCTGGCACTGCATGATTTGAGTCCCTGGCGGCGTAGTGTGTTACTGATGGTAGTTTTGGTACTTTGGACCCAGCTCTCAGCAGGGTCACCCCGTGTGGTTCTGGGATTTTTGCTCACCGCTCTAGTGATCATTTTTAGGGATGAGCTAATCGAATCTGACGAATCTGGATTTGTAACGAATTTCAGGAAAAATAGATTTGTAACAAATCCGAATATTGCCGCAATTCGATGAAACAAATTGCTTCATTAAACCCCATTAAGTGTGGTCCAGGCTCCAGGGCATCCTAAATGGCGGATCCACATGTGAGGATAGGGGGCAACGAACTCTGGGAAGGCGGGTAGGCGGGATGACCCTGAATCACATGCAGCATGCAGCCTATCAGCAGCCATTCACAGTGATGTCACAGCCCTATATAATTGGCAGCCATTTTGTGGCCAGCCATTCCAGCGTGTTATTTCAGAGAGAGAGTTTCATTGCAGGGAGAGATATAACAGTGTGTATGTTATAAAGAAAAACAGCTTGACAGCAGCGATTCGGCACAAGCCCAAATCACCGCAGAAAAGCACTGACAGGGAAAGAAGAGAGACAGAAAGAAAGTACACTTTTGGGTGTAATACACAGCAACTCTAGCATTCTGCTACTGCTGCAGTGGGGTGTACAGCAACTCTAAAGCTTATAGGGGCCAGTTAGGTTGAGCACTAAAAGCCATTGTCACCTGCTATTAGTTGCCTAATAATACTGTGCTGGGCTCTACTACACAGCGATTCTGTACTGCTGCAGTGGGGTGTACAGCAACTCTAAACCTTATAGGGGCCAGTTAGGCTGAGCAATAAAAGCCATTATCACCTTCTATTAGTGCCTAATAATACTGTACTGGGCTCTACTACACAGCGATTCTGTATTGCTGCAGTTGGGTGTACAACAACTCTAAAGCTAACAGGGGCAAGTTAGGGTGAGCACGAAAAGCCACCTGATTACATTCCCAAATACAGGTTGCATAGTGGAGCGTATTGTCCTCTCATAAGTGTAACCTGTGTGTACATAGGTGTTGTTAGTTTTTTTTTCTTTTTTCTGGTAAAACTAATTTGGGCCTAGTTATTGTGAAAGGCCAGCCAAAGCTACCCACTTGATTTTGTAGCCTAATACAGTTTTAAGCGGAGCGTATTTTCCACCTCTCATAAGTGTAAACTGTATGTACACCTACGTGGTGTATGTTATTTTTTCCTATAAAACTAATTTGGGCCTAGTTACTGTGAAAGGCCAGCCAAAGCTACACACTTTTGTTTCTGTAGCCTTATACAGTTTGTAGCGGAGCGTCTAGTCCTCCTCTTCTCATTAGTGTAAACTGTACATACACCTATGTGGTGTCCTTTATATTTTTCCTGTTACACTAATTTGGGCCTAGTTACTGTGAAAGGCCAGACAAAACTACACACTTGTTTCTGTAGTCTAATACAGTTTTAAGTGTAGTGGAGCGAGCGCATAGTGTTCTTCTCATAAGTGTAGACTCCACGTACACCCACATGGTGTCCTTTATATATTTTCATGTTAAACTAATTTGGACTTAGTTACTGTGAAAGGCCAGACAAAGCTACACACTTGTTTCTGTAGTCTAATACAGTATTAAGCAGAGCGCATTGTCCTCCTCTCATAAGTGTAACATATACAAACTCAGCTGGTGTATAAGTATATCAGGCAGAGAGGTGCCAGGATGTGCACAGAGGAGTGGCAGAGACTTAAATTCATCAGGTTCAGGCAGAGTTCACAGCAGAGTAGGAGCGTGTGGCAGCAGGAGTTGCAGTGAGAGGTCTGAGTTCCTGGTGTCAGCTAGCAGTCGTGTCTTGACCAGCATCCCAGCATCCGTGATTGATTGGTTCACTCTGTCGTCCACTTCATCCCAAGTAACATCCGACACCCCCAGTCAACAGTCGGTGGGTTTCTCAGACTCAACTCAGACATGGCCCTTCTCCTGCCACCTATCATTGTGCTGCCATATGGTCTCCTCATGCAGATGCTGCCACGTCTAGGCTCTCTCATTGTGCTGCCATATGGTCTCCTCATGCTGATGCTGCCACTTACAGGCTTTCTCATTCATTGTGCCACCATATGGTCTTTCCATGCTGATGCTGCCACCTCCAGGCTATGTCATTGTGCCGCTATGTGGTCTCCTCATGCTGCTGGCACATTAAATGAAACTTTTTAGGTCTATCTATTTGAAATCTTAAATTTTAATAAAAAAAAAAAAAAAAAAAACATCTTTAATCTTTTCAATTGTGAGGCCCCAGGCTATTGCCACCTCTGGGCTGGGTCATTCTACTACTATATGGTCTCCTCATGCTGATGCCACCTCCATGCTGTGTCATTGTGCCACCAAATGGTCTCCTCATGTTGTTGGCACATTAAATTAAATTAAACTTTTAAAATTTTAATCTATATAAAATCTTCAATTTAAATTTTACAAAATATCTTTAATCTTTTCAATTGTGAGGCCCTATGGTCTCGTCGGGCTGCTGCCACCTCTAGGCTCTGTCCTTGTGCCGCCATGTGACTCCTTGTTATATTGGGTTTTGTGGTCATACAGTTTTAATTTAAAGTAAACGCTTCGGGGACATTAAACATGTGAATCTATTCAAAATCGTCGATCTAAACGTAAAAAAAATCTATGTAATCTTTTCAAGATTGAGGCCCTATGGTTGTTGTTAGAGATAAGCAAACTTTTGAAAAATTTGATTTGGCCGATTCGCTGAATTTTTCGTATTCGGTCCGAATTTATTTGCGGCAAATCTATATTAAAAACTGCTATTTCTGGCGTACAGAGAGCTTCAATAGGGGTGTAGAACACTTTACAGTGTTCTAACACACATATGGAGTGTGCTGGGGTAGTGAAATAATACTGTTATTCAGTATGACATGCAGATTACAGGCATTGCTTTTAGAATCACTGCTGCAGAGAGGCACAATGACAGAGCCTGGAGGTGGCATCAGTATGAGGAGACCACATAGCAACTGAATGACACAGTGTGGAGGTGTTGGCAGCATGAGGAGACCATATAGTGGTTGAATGACACAGTGTGGATGTGGTTGAAGCATGAGGAGACCATATAGTGGCTGGATGACAAAGCGTGGAGGTGTTGGCAACAGGAGGAGACCATATAGTGGCTAAATGACACAGCGTGGAGGTGTTGGCAGCATGAGGAGACCATATAGTGGTTGAATGACACAGTGTGGATGTGGCTGAAGCATGAGGAGACCATATAGTGGCTGAATAAAACAGCGTGTAGGTGTCGCAGCATGAGGAGACCATATAGTGGCTGAATGACACAGCGTGAAATTGTTGGCAGCATGAGGAGACCATATAGTGGCTGAATGACACAGCTTGGATGAGGCTGAAGCATGAGAAGACCATATAGTAGCTGAATGACACAGAGTGGAGGTGTTGGCAGCATGAGGAGACCATATACAATGAGGATCAAAAGTTTGGGCACCCCAGGTAAAAATTTGTATTAATGTGCATAAAGAAGCCAAGGAAAGATGGAAAAATCTCCAAAAGGCATCAAATTACAGAATAGATCATTTTATAATATGTAAACAAAAGTTAGATTTTATTTCCATCATTTACACTTTCAAAATAACAGAAAACAAAAAAAATGGCTTCTGCAAAAGTTTGGGCACCCTGCAGAATTTATAGCATGTACTGCCCCCTTTGCAAAGCTGAGACCTGCCAGTGTCATGGATTGTTTTCAATCATCATCTGGGAAGAGCAGGTGATGTAAATCTCAAATGTTTTTAATGCCCAGATTCATCTGAACTTGCCCCAACAATCAGCACCATGGGTTCTTCTAAGCAGTTGTCTAGAAATCTGAAACTGAAAATAGTTGACCCTCACAAAGCTGGAGAAGGCTATAAGAAGATAGCAAAACATTTTCAGATGTCAATATCCTCTGTTCGGAAAATAATTAAGAAATGGCAGTCATCAGGAACAGTGGAAGTTAAAGCAAGATCTGGAAGACCAAGACAAATATCAGACAGAACAGCTTGCAGGATTGAGAGAAAAACAATTCAAAACCCATGTTTGGACTGGAGTTGTGGTACACTATTCCACTATAAAGAGATACTTGTTCAAATATGGTCTTCTTGGAAGAGTCATCAGAAGAAAACCTCTTCTATGTCCTCACCACTAAAATCAGCGTTTGAACTTTACAAATGAACATATAGACAAGCCTGATGCATTTTGGAAACATGTTCTGTGGACCGATGAGGTTAAAATTAAACTTTTTGGCCGGAATGAGCAAAGGTATGTTTGTAGAAGAAGGGGAACAGAATTTAATGAAAATAACCTCTGTCCAACTGTTAAGCATGGGGGTGAATCAATCATGCTTTGGGGTTGTATTGCAGCCAGTGGCACAGGGAACATGGATTCAATCAAATTTCAGCAAATTTTGGATGCCAACTTTATGCCATCTGTGAAAAAGCTGAAGTTAAAGAGAGGATGGCTTCTACAAATGGATAATGATCCTAAACACACCTCAAAATCCACAGGGTATTACATCAAGAGGCATAAACTGAAGGTTTTGCCATGGCCTTCACAATCTCCTGACCTCAACATAATTGAAAATCCATGGATAGACCTTAAAAGAGCAGTGCGTGACAGACAGCCCAGAAATCTCAAAGAACTGGAACTTTTCTAAGGAAGAATGGGCAAAGATACCTCAAACAAGAATTGAAAGACTCTTGGCTGACTACAAAAGCGTTTATAAGCTGTGATACTTGCTAAAGGGGGCAGTACAAGATATTAACTCTGTAGGGTGCCCAAACTTTTGCAGGCGCCATATTTTTGTTTTCTGTTATTTTGAAAGTGTAAATGATGGAAATAAAATCTAACTTTTGTTGACATATTATAAGAATGTCTAATCTGTAATTTGATGCCTTTTGGAGATTTTTCCATCTTTCCTTGGCTTCTTTATGCACATTAATACAAATTTTTACTTGGGGTGCCTAAACTTTTGATCCCCACTGTAGGTAATGTCCTAGGCCCAGCAGAATCACTAAACCATGTAGTTGCTGAATGACACAGACTGGAGCTGACAATTTTCATGGACAGATAAGTTCTCCTTGGGGTGACTATGGCCCCCGCCGCACTAAACACCCGCTCTGATGGCACACTACTGGCTTTTCGAGGGCAAAGTCTGCTAGTTGCGGCCACATCAAGTTTGGCTGCCCAGAAGGGGCATGGGCATGTCAAGGCATGCCACCACCTGCTGGTTCAGGTCTTGCTCCAGGTCTACCTGCTGCTGATGAGTTACTTCACTATGCGGGTGAAGAAAGCTACTCATCAGCAACTGTAGACTCAGGCTGCTGCTGATGGAGCTGGTACTGCTCCTGCCACCCCACCCCTCCACAGCAGCCATGGCAGTGGAAGGTGAGAGCAGGGGGCCCCCCCAAGTCAGACCTGCGAGAGGATGGACGGTGGTGCCGATAGGCATCGGCCAACTGACTACATAGGATGCCTCTGTAGTAGGACACTTTGTCAGAAGGAGGGTATGACACACAGCTCTCTTCGGCTGAGGTGGTGGAGCCTTGGCTGGCTGAAAGAGGGAGCGGCGTGCCACTGGGTGATGCAGCAGGCTAGACCACTACATCGAAGCCATGGTTCTCCCAGGCTGCTTTATGGTGGCATAACATATGTTGATGCAGGGTTGTGGTGCCAACATTGTGACCCTGGCCACGCTTCACTTTCTGCCGACTTATCTTACATGTGGCTATGTGAACCTCCTACAGATGTTTGTTGAAAAACTGCCACACCGTCGAGTAGCTGATTTTCCCACCAACAGTCCACACTAATTGACTGCTACTGCCGCCGTCTCAAGGAACCCCTGTTCCACTATCTCCCGAGAAGGTAGGCTGCTGCGAAGCAGATGGTCTCCCCCGGGCACGTTTGGCTCCAGAATTTCCACTTCTGCCACCATGCTGACTGCCAACCATGCTACCACCTTGCTGGCTCAGCTGCTGCCTCACGGGCAACCTGCAGCTCTCTTCTCCTGATGAAGCCCCTTCTGCACCCGGCTCCCAATTGCGATCGGCTTCATCATCATCAACAAGTGTCTCCACGTCACTGATGTCCTCCTCAGGTTCCTCAACAGTGTCTGCTTCAGGACCCTGAACCCTGGCAACACCGCCTCCCACATCGATCTCCTCATCACTACTTGCCCACCTAGCGGAGGAAGCGTCGGATGTCTCCTCCACTTCTTGGCTGGGCAGTAGCTCCATTAGATCGTCCTCAGTGAATAGTGGAGCTTAACTCACAGCGTAAGATACTTCTGTACGGGATTGAACAGCATAGGACAGAGGCAAAGGGAGGACAGGGACTGCTTCCGGGCCATGCCAACTGAGGGTTGTGTCTGAGGAACCTGTTGACTGGGGGTGTCAGATGCCACGTGATGAAGTGGATGACCATGTTAACCGATCAACAACGGCAGATGGGTTGCTGGTCGAGACACGACCACTAGCTGATAACGGGAGCTCAGGCCTCTTGCTACAACTCCTGCTGCCACTCGCCCCTAGTCTGCTGCGACCTCTGCCTGAAGGATTTAGGCCTCTTCCACTCCTCTGTGCACATCCTGGCACTTCTCTGCCTGACCTACTTAGTGGCCCTCATTTACTAAGAGTGTCGGGTTTATCTCTGAGTGTTTCTTGATTTACTCCCTGTATTTTTCTCCCTCATTTACTAATGTGTCGCACAGATTGTGTTGCACGGGTTAGAAATTGTGACGCACGGTAAATTGTATATATGCCCCCGGCACAGCGCAATCATATGCCCCCAGCAGCGAATGTGTGTGTGTGTGTGTGTGTATATATATATATATATATATATATATATATATGCCCCCCGGACAGCGCACTCATATATACACATCTATATACATATGCCTCAAGCGCTATCAAGGACAAGTATTCTTTTAGCAGAGTATCGGGAAGCCGCTGTCCGATGCTCTGCTAATGCTCCGCTTGTCAATCATAGCACTTCAGAGGCATATGTGTATAGAAGCGAAGTGGGTAGCAGACATATAGCGTTATCTGGTCCCCACTTCGCTTCTATACACAGTCCTCCTGAGTACAACCAACACAGCTGCCCCATCGCCTCCCCCATCCCCGGTGTTATAATTACCTGTTCCCGGGGCCCGCGATCCTTCTTGCTTCGGCG
Organism: Hyla sarda; assembly: GCF_029499605.1. NCBI lineage: Eukaryota > Metazoa > Chordata > Amphibia > Anura > Hylidae > Hyla > Hyla sarda. The sequence goes on along the minus strand of NC_079190.1, from coordinate 374,036,258 downwards.
CTGTTGCATTGTGCTGCGATGCGCAATGACGAGTGACGTCCCCAATGCGACGTCACCGTCAGTGCGCATAATGACCGCGCCGAAGCCAGAAGGATCGCAGGCCCCGGGAACAGGTAATTATAACACCGGGGATGGGGAGGTGATGGGGCAGCTGTGGTGTTTGTACTAAGGAGGACTGTGTATAGAAGCGGTGGGGACCAGATGACGCCATATGTCTGCTCCCCACTTCGCTTCTATACACATATGCCTCTGAAGCGCTATGATTGACAAGCGGAGCATTAGCAGAGCATCGGACAGCGGCTTCCCGATACTCTGCTAAAAGAATACTTGTCCTTGATAGCGCTTGAGGCATGTGTATGTGCTGTGCGGGGAGCATATATACTGTATATACATGCGCTGCGGGGGGGCATAAATACTGTATATACATGCTCTGCTGGGGGCATATCATTGCGCTGTGCTGGGGGCATTTATATATATATCTACATACGCTGCCGGGAGCTTATGATTGCGCTGTGCGGGGGGCATATATAAATGGAGATATATATATATATATATATATATATATATATATATCTTAACATAAAAAACTACTGTGTACAAATGTGAACATGTTTTTTTACAGCAGCTTGCAGCTGTCGGGGAAAAAAAAGGGCAAAACCTGAGTAATGTGGTCGGGAAAATTGTTAAATCTGTGTGAAAGTAAGGTTTTGGTTGGGACTTTCGCAGTATGTAGGCCCTTGACAGATTAACAGGTACAAAATAGTACACTACTTAGATGTACGTATGTGGTATGCACTTATGAGGGCAGAAAAATGTGCTATAGTACCCTTAAAAAAACGTATTTTTGTAACACCAACAGTACACAACAGTGCTGCAGGCAAAAAAAGCTGTGTACAAAACACAAAATTGCACTCTGTCAAAGACTATTAGGAATGGACTGCTGGGTATTATGCCGTCTACAGACTAGTATAACTAGCAGATGATTTTTTGTGAAACAAAGACACTGAATTGCGCAGAAAAATTACTCCTGCCACCTAAGCTAAGGTTTATGAAGTTGATGCAGCTTGTTGAAATGTATGAGGCAACACACAGCTATCTGCCCCTCTCTGTAATACTATGCCGAAGAAAGTGGCTGGGAGGTTAATGCCTGCAGCTGCAGTAAAAATGCTTTTCAGTGGAAAAAACAATGCTCTCCGTCCATGAGAACGCTGATGTGACTAGGAGGATGTTAAACGCTGCTGGACTGTGCTTTTCTCTGCTGTAACACACACAGGCTCTGCATCCTATGATCCTTCTGCAGTGTATTGTAATGAAGTGAGGAGCCAGTTATATAGGGCTGTAACATCACAGGGGTGACTGGCTGCTGATAGGCTGCATCCTGCATGGGATTTCGGGTCATCCAGCCTACTTCTCTTCCTGCCTTCCCAGCGTTCCTTGCCCCATGTGCTGACATGTGGATCCGCCATTTTAGATGCCCTGGAGCCTGCACCTCAGTAAATGGAGTTTAATGAAGTGATTTGCGCGATAGAATCACGGCAATATTTGCATACGTTGTGAATCTAAAGGTTCGTCAGCTTCGATTCGCTCATCTCTTGTTGTCATCATATATTACCTGTGGAATTACCACAATAATCCAATGAAACAGGTTGGAGCGGTAACAATGAACCATAACTGATTAAATGAAACATCTGCAGTTTCACAGTAGAAGGTGGGGGGGTGGTGCTGAGAGGCAGGGGCTGGAATAGGTGGTAGCTCTCCTCTCGGCGGACAAATTTTCCGTGAAAAAATTCGGACCAAACCAAATTTTGGGAGATCTTGCGTGGAGCCCCAGATCGAGGGAGATTATCAGTGCTCTTGTATGTTTTCCATTTTCTAATAATTGCTCCCACAGTTGATTTTGTCACACCAAGCTTCTTGTCTATTGAAGATTCAGTCTTTCTCAGCCTGGTGCAGGTCTATAATTTTGTTTCTGAGGTCCTTCGACAGCTCTTTGGTCTTGGCCATAGTGGAGTTTGGAGTGTGACTGTTTAAGATTGTGGACAGGTGTCTTTTATACTGATGACAAGTTCAAACAGGTGCCATTAATACAGGTAACAAGTGGAGGACAGAGGAGACTCTTAAAGAAGAAGTTACAGGCTTGTGAGAGCCAGAAATCTTGCTTGTTTGTAGGTGACCAAATAATAATTTTACCACCATTATTTGCAAATAAATTCTTTAAAAATCAGACAATGTGATTTTATGGATTATTTTTTCTCATTACATCTCTCATAGTTGAGGTATACCTATGATGAAAATGACAGGCCTCTCTCATCTTTTTAAGTGGGGGAACTTGCACAATTGGTGGCTGACTAAATACTTTTTTGCCCCACTGTATAATAATTACATAAAGTGTGAACACCACAATCTGTTCAACAGTCTTCAGGGAGTTGCCCAGAATTAGAAAAACAGCATTTTTCTTCCAAAAACTGTGCTACACCACCTGTCCACATGTCTGAAAGTAAATGATGCGGAGCTGCAATACCACACATGACCTGTTGCAGGCATGACACTCTTTCCGAAATAAAAAAGTAGTCATGTTGGGGGAAGATTTATCAAAACCTGTCCAGAGGAAAAGTTGCTGAGTTGCCCATAGCACCCAATCAGATTGCTTCTTTCATTTTTAACAAGGCCTCTGCAAAAATAAAATAAGCGCTCTGATTTGTTGCTATGGGCAACTCAGCAACTTTTCCTCTGGACAGGTTTTGATAAATCTCCCCCATTATCCTTAATATCCCCTTTATATGATTATTCCCAATAGTCAGCAATATATCAGTGTGATACAAAAGCTAGATGAAATTCAACATGGTCCAATGGCTTACACATTAAAGTGGGAACTGTGATTAGTGCATTATATGGAAAGTGCTGCTGAAAAGATGTGGAAATATGGTAAATTAAAGATGAGACACTTATGGAAACATTATTTGAATTGAGTTCATTGTGTCCTTTCTTGCTACAAAGGAAGACACATTTCTCCTTCTCTTTTCCTGTGTGGAAATGACAAGTAACAAAAAAAAAAAAAAAAAAAAAAAATGTCAAGGGTCATTGATAAAGTAACAGGAATGTCAGTGCAATATACAGAAGCTGAAATATGTTCTTTTATTATTATTATTATTATATATAATTTATATCTAACCAATGACACTTTGTGGCCTTCTTATTAATTATATTATGTTTATATTATTGATTATATTATGTCAAAACATGACATTTTACAAGGATAATTGTGCTGTCTATAATGTCAGTAAAGGAACAATAGAAGTGAGCATACATATTAGATGAATGATATCTGGATATGATGCAGATTTCAGGGGGAGTAGTCGACAGTTTTAGGGTGCTCCCCCGATTCTACCCTGATAGAATTGGGGTAAATAATATTGAGCAAATCCTACGTGCCTGATTCATTTGTGCTCAAGAAAAATAAACCATTGTCAAATGTGTCTGGCAGCAACTCAATACCTTCTCCCTGTTGAGAATACATTGGCCCAGATTTACTATGCCATTTGTGTCTGAATTTTGATTTTATATGCACCACAGTTGGAGTGCTAAGGATGCAGGATATATTTATAAAAAAGACTAGTAAAACATGTCACACTCAAAACTTTTCAAGTTCATACTTTAAAACGGATGTGACTATGAATGATATGTTTTACACCAGTAGTGTCTCTTGGTCTTTTCTCCACCCCTCTCTCTACTCCTGTGACCACTGGCATGTGGCACTGTCTTCTGCTCTCCACTCTATGTTTTGCTTTCCCGGCTGCCACCTTGATTCCTCTGCTTGCACTACCAGTTCTGTCCTATAGGGACCACATGTGGCCACTTTTACTCCTTAATGGTCTATTCACAAATACAGTATTCTGCGCAGATTTGATGCACAGGATTTTTTGCTGCAGATTTCAATGTAAACTGAATGACTGAACACAGCTTCAAATCCTGTGCATCAAATCTGCGCAGAATACTGTATGTGTGAATAGACCCTTAATGGGCCAACATGCACACTTCTGAATCTTCCCCCACCTATTCCCTTCTGCCCATCATTCTTTGCCTGAGCGTTGTTGGTTCCAAATGAACGTGTGTTACTCTGATCCTGTCATTCCGCGTATCATGGTATGTGCTTGTCTACTGGTTTTCAATTCTGCATTACACCTTCTGTGCTGTTTTGGCTTTCCTTTTCCCAACCCAGACTGCTGCCTCAACATTCTGCCTGTATTTGACTATGTCTCTGCCTCATCCCTGAGTTTGCCTCTGATTCTCCTTTGTGGGACTCGGACTATTAACTATAAAGCTTCCTATATTAGGCTTGTGGGACAACCTTCCATATCCTGGTGCAGCAAAAAGGGTGAAAACCTAGAGGATACTTAGATTCTGCTCCTGTGTGGGGCTTAAAGTGTACCTGTCGTAAGGAAAACTTTTTACATAATGTAGATAATACCATAATATAATGGTATTAACTAGTTTATTTCAAAGGTTTTTGTAACAACAGGTACACTTTAAAGCCAAACTGTTTTGGTAGCATTGGTGGTCCATTGTCTGTTACAGACATATTTTCAAAACTGACATTTTTGGTGCAAAAGTGGAACGTGATAATCCAAGATACAATTGGTGTCAAGACACTGTTACATTCGGTTCATTTTTGAAGTGCACCAAATTTAATATAGACAATATGCCAAGACCATAAATACCTGCACAATCTCTACTCCCTGTCCAAACTGTAGCTAGTGCAAAGATGGATTTAATAAATTTTACCTAAACTGAAGAAACTGCACAATAAACCACAGCAATTTTTCCCATAATGTATTCACTTCCATTGATCGTATCATCATATTTCAATCATACCTGTGATAGACTAAGAGATCAGCCGCTCTCTTCTGTATGGTAATTGGCTGCAGGAGATCCTTTGTCTTCAGACTTCAGGACACTAATAGTGTAATTTTACTTTTGTCATGAATTTCCTAATTTACTAATTTCTTTATGGAAAAAATACTTGTGTTTTTCTGACATCCTGCTAGAGATAAAAGTGAAAAAACACAGTATCTGGCAGACATCTAAGTTTCCCACATCAATAATTTATTAGGGATTCTCTCTGATTCCCATATGAATAACTTTGTACTGGCACGGTTTTCTTCTCAGCGGCCTGAATATGCTTGAGTTGTTGCTTAGCTACATGCACTGCGGGGAGCTGGTGACACTGCTGTACTATATCTCCTTACTCCTGTGAAGATCTGGCTGTGTCACCTTCATTACATGTGGAGGGCTGATGTCATGTCCTCAGTGCTAGAGTTTTAGCTATGTTGTAGATGGCTGGGGAGGAAACCAGCAGGGAACTTGTAGTTTCCCATACAGAGGGGTTTCTATTCAGTGATGCTAATACCAGGCCAGAGTTTATTTTCCAACAGACTTTCTCGTTATGTTCCTTTGATATGTTTGCCAATCTTATACAAGTAAAAACAAAGAAAACTTGTATTGTAGCAACCAGTCACTTTATAATCATTGATGCTTTTACTAACGTTCACTATTCTTATGCTTGGTCCTGTATAGATACTACGAATTAAGTTATATAAATATTTAAAAATGTCATCTTAATTGTCTTAATTTATATTACTGGATCATGAAATGTCACTCTCAAAATGACCAGAAAGTTTTTTTTAATATAACCTGTACTCTAAAAGGCACCTATGACCTGACAGGTTCTCTTTTAGTGATGAGCGGCATATGCCATATTCGAATTTGTGATATTTCGCCAATATATGGACGAATATTTGTCCTATATTTGCAAAATTTGCATATTTGACATATTCAGGGTAATTTTCACTTTGCGTAAATGCGCATGCACGTATTCGCATGCAGATAACTATCTACCTATCTATCTATCTGTATTATCTATCGATCTATCAAATACAACATGTCCCAGCAATGTTTCCATTTATGTATTAGGACAATAAAGTACAAGTAATGGAAGCAAATGTGTTCAAATATAAAAAATTGCTTTTGATTAGTCTTTATGCTTTCCAGCTGGCGACCACGTATGGTGACCCCTGACCCGTGGGGGGGGTAATTTGTACTCAAGAATCTAGATGCAGGTGCCCTTCCCATGGCGCATGTTCCCCCATTCTATTAGGTAGAGCGTTGGATTAGTCTAATTTTGTGCTGACCTCCATTGTTGATTTTCTTGCCCGGCATTCCTCAAGGGAGCACTTGTACAGGATATGGTTGCCTTATTTTTGTAACTGTGATGCCTCCCACCGAACTGCATTACCATACCCGAAATCCACAAAGGAGCTCACCTACATTTATCTTTTCTTTCCGATTGGCAGTGTACGGCACTCTACTGTTTGTTCTCGTATTTACTTATAACACTCAATAACGTTTTACTTTGAAAAAAAATTGCTTTTGGACATGGATTCTGTGGAACCTGCTATTGGTTGATGTGGCAATGGCCAGACTGGGGTGCAGAGTCTAAGAATGAGTAACCCTTAAATGGCAGTCCCTTGAATAGATACCAGCAGGCAGCTAGACATGACAGGACAAGCAGGGACACGATAAACCCGGACTGTGGAATAAGAGTCACCAGGAACCTATACACAGCAGTCAGGTACCAGGTGGGTTCAGGAACAATGACACAAGGCTGGCAGATGAGGATATAGGACTTGGGTGTATAGACACAAAACAGATAAGACCAGGAACATGTACACAGAACTAGCCGATGTAGACACAGGATCAGTCATAGAGTCTAAGAGCAGGCCTAGTTGGTAGGGACCAAAAGGAAACTTGGAAACAGACAAGGAACAGACTTGACTTGAAGTTAAGTTGACTTAAAGAGAGTCTACCACCAGTTTTGGCAAAGTCAAACTGCTGGTATTGCTGAATCGTGGATGGTTTTCTTAAACGAATGTATCTTTAGTATTTTGATGCGTTGCATTATTGACAAGGAAACATTTTTTATTTAATATTCACGTTAGTTCTTTGGTGCAGAAGTGGTGTGACTGTATTTTTAGGAGTACCGCTATGCCTGTCCAGACCCCTCTCCTCTACTATGATAGTTATGCCTTGCCTAGAAGTATGAGAAGGAGGTATGGAGCCAAGTGAGCACACATGGGTCAAAATAACCGTTGCCTTGCTCAAATACAATACAGAAACAGAAGATACCTGAATGGATCACCAGGATTAAATGGCACATTGCAGTGTAGTTTGGAACAGTCCCTAAGTAAAACTTGAAAAATGTAGGATTATATAGATCTTTATTCCATCTCTCTTGCTTCTTCCATTCCATTTTACTATGTTCTGGGTTTTATCTTGTATTTTTTTTTTGCATGTCTGATTTTCCCATAAATATAGTATTCTTACACTTCTCTTTATTTGTCTCAGATTCCATTGGCACATTTCAATATTAGACATTGTTTCTTTCTATTTACAGTATGGTTGTCATGACAGTGAACTGGGTATAATCTTCCATCCAAGTTTATGTTAGGTAAAGTGTGCAGTGAATGTTTTGTTTCTAATATATATATATATATATATATATATATATATATATATATTTTTTTTTTTTACCAATATAGAGTCTGTGTCTGGCATAGATATTATCTGTGAAATATTTGTCTACATTTACACCATGGCCCAGATTTATCAAACTGTGTGAGAGGAAAAATGGACTGATTTTTCTCACAGCAACCAATCACAGTTCAGCTTTCGCTTTACCAGAACTCGCTAGTTGAGCTTTGATTGGTTGCTTGGGGAATATCACTCTGCTCAGGGGATATTTGATCCCCTGCTTATTTTGTTCAAGGTTAGTCTATCATTTTAATGGTGGGTTTATTTGAACAGTGAGAAACCAAATAACAACAAAAAATCCTGAAAAGGACATTTTAAATACATTATGAATTAATCTGCATTTTGCTCACATGACTGCTACTTGGTAGCAAAACCCTTGTTGGCAGTCACAGAGGTCAGACGTTTCTTGTAGTTGGCTACCAGGTTTGCACATATCTTAGGAGGGATTTTGTCCCACTCCTCTGTGCAGATCCTCTCCAAGTCTAAAGTTTTGAGATGATGTCTGACAACTCGAGCCTTCATATCCCTCCACAGATTTTCTATGGGATTAAGGTATGGAGACTGGCTGGCCACTGCGTTGTCGTGTGTTTTTGGTTATCGTCATACTGGAATACAAATTCGGAACCCATTTTAAATGTCCTGAAAGGAGGTTTTCATCCATCATTCCTTTTTATGCAGTAACGTTGTTCTGTCCCTTTAACACACCCCAAAGCATAATGTTTCCACCTCCATGTGGGACTATGAAAGTGGTGTTCTTGGGATCATAGGCAGAATTCCTCCTCAAAGAGCTCTATTTTGGTCTCATCTGACCACAAACGTTTCTCCTCTGAATTATTTAGATGTTCATTTAGATTGACCAACTTCAGACAGGCCTGTACATGTTTCTTTTTTCACCAGGGGCAATAATTGGGAGCTCTCACCCTTCATTTTTACAGAATATCTATTTTCAGATGCATCATAAACTTTATTGTTATCGTTGAACACACAACACGTATCAATAAGATCTAAGGGCCCGTTTGAATAGGCCAACATGTGCCCTAAATGAGCTCTAATCTCATAGATCATTGCTCTTTTAATGAATATAGTAAATCCCATACATATCATTCACATAGGGTCTTTACGCCCATCATCCATAGTTTGCACTATTACAAAGGGAAATGTGCAACCTGCTTATATTATGCGATCAGCTAAAGGGCCGGTTTGTTGGCTGATCCCTGGACCTATTACACAGTGAAATATTGCAATATTTTACCTTCAAATGTTCCGTGTAATAGGGGCCTCAGTCTCTATTTACACCAGTATGTCCAATGTGCAATGTGCTCTATAATCACAGAAACAATTTAAAGCCTTGACCTGTGCAACTGAGTATCCTGAAACTCAATACAATAAAATAAATAAATATATACTATACAATGTACTGTACTTTTAACCAGAATACCTTTAATTTAGTAAGACTAGTTGTCTTTGCTTTGCAAGGCAGTTATAAAAAAAGGTTTATCTATCCATACTACATGTCTAAAGGCTTTTCCATTCTATGTTTCACAATGTTTTTATTGAATTTTATAAACATAAGAAATGTAACATATAACATATTATGACATCAGATGTGTCAGAGTTTACATATGAACATGCATAACAACCTTGACTGGTGGAGCATAATTGTTCATCCAAACAGTGTCATGCATATTCACAAAGGATCTATCAGGTCCAAAGGGACCTTAATTGAAATTTGAGAGCAAGAAAATAACAATAAGAAGGAAAACAATAAAACAATAAAATAGTGAGTCTCCATAACTTCTACAAAATCAATCAAAATTGCTGAATCAGGCAGTTGTCTGGTATTTGGTAGAATTCAGAATCGAGGTGTCACAAGGGTCAGCCGTCTTATACACTCGAAGAACCGCTCTTTTGTGTGTAGTAAGCTAAATTGTATCATAACTTAGTTTAGATAGTAAGGGTCTATGGGGGTTTATAAAGCTTAATCCAGGATTCCCATGAGGCTGTACACTCATCTCTTTTTCCCTTTTGACCAAAAAATATTAGCTCATAGTTATAATGAGATAGCAGTGTATTTATTAATTCGTTAATGTGTGGAATCTCTTTTGATTTCCATTTGGAGGCTAGTAACATTTTATATGACAAACATATGTGTACAATCGGAGTTTGTATGTTTTTTGGGAGATCTTCCAGACCCAGAAGTAATAGAAGTAATTCATCTTTAGGTTGTGAGCAATGAGGGATCAATTTCAAAATCATACTTTTTACTTCTGAAACAAAGGTAACTATGGCCGGACAAGTGAGGAAGATATGTTTTAGGGAGCCTTGTTCCCCACAATCCCTCCAACATAGTGGCGACAGGTGAGGAAAAATCAAAGATAATTTTTTAGGTGTGTAGTACCATCTATTGACAAACTTGCAATGATGTTCCCATAAATTAGCACATACTGTTGCTTTTTTTATCTTTAAGGATGTATTCAGCCATTTAGATTCAGAGAAGGATTGTCCCAAGTCGGATTCCCATCGTACCATCCCCGAATTTTTGTTTAACCATTTGTCTTCATTAAAATAGGAATAAAAGTTTTTAAGTCCCTTTTCTTTCTCCTTTACAGGATCAAGGAACCAAGTATGGAGGCTTTTTGGGAGCGTAGAATAGGATTCAGGGAATTTTTGCAAGTGCTTCTGTAGAATGTTGTAATATTTTTTATCGGATTCGGGTATTTTGTAGTTTGACTGTAATTCATCAAATGATAGCATTTTGTTGTTCCTAAGTACATCAGAGATGTATTTAATGCCCAGATCCTCCCAATGTAGAATGTTCAGTTTAGGGAGAAAGAGCTGGAGAGATTGGAGTGGTATCGGGGAGTCCATGGTACCCTCAATTTTGTCAATGTTTATAATACTCGAACTCCACACTTTTCCCGCTATTGAGAGGGTTGGGGGAATTCCAGGTCTATTAAGGGCTTTTCCATTCTATGAAAGTCTGTAATTGTGTTTTTCTTACAATTCAGGGAATCAGTCAGATGGACTTGAACCTAATTTTAGTAGTAGGAATGAATCAGGTGATGAACGTGATTATAGAGTAAGGGAGTGTGTAATAGGCATACATACCCCTCAATGCTCAACATTCACACCCCTTGACTGTATAATCCCGCCCATCACCTGATATTCCTCCTATTATTAAAATAAAGGCCATGCCCATCTGACTTATTTCCTGAATTCCCATAGTAATTATGAACCCACATATCTTGGAGTGGCCACAGGTTGTCTTTAACCCCTTAAGGACTCAGCCCATTTTGGCCTTAAGGACAATTTAATTTTTACGTTTTCATTTTTTCCTCCTCGCCTTCTAAAAATCATAACTCTTTTATATTTTCATCCACAGACTAGTATGAGGGCTTGTTTTTTGCGCGACCAGTTTTCCTTTGTAATGACATCACTCATTATATCATAAAATGTATGGCGCAACCAAAAAACACTATTTTTGTGGGGAAATTAAAACGAAAAACGCAATTTTGCTAATTTTGGAAGGTTTTGTTTTCACGCCGTACAATTTATGGTAAAAATGACATGTGTTCTTTATTCTGAGGGTCAATACGATTAAAATGATACCCATTATTATATACTTTTATATCATTGTTGCGTTTAAAAAAAATCACAAACTTTTTAACCAAATTAGTACGTTTATAATCCCTTTATTTTGATGACCTCTAACTTTTTTATTTTTTACTAATTTTTTGCGCCATGATCTGTACTTTTTTTTGATACCACATTTGCATATAAAAAACTTTTAATACTTTTTTATAATTTTTTTTTAAATAAAATGTATTAAAGTAGGAATTTTGGACTTTTTTTTTTTTTCGTTCACGCCGTTCACCGTACGGGATCATTAACATTTTATTTTAATAGTTCGGACATTTACGCACGCGGCGATACCAAATATGTCTATAAAAAATGTTTTTTACGCTTTTTGGGGGTAAAATAGGAAAAAACGGACGTTTTACTTTTTTATAGGGGGAGGGGATTTTTCATTTTACATTTTTTTACATTTTTTTTTACACTTGAATAGTCCCCATAGGGGACTATTCATAGCAATACCATGATTGCTAATACTGATCTGTTCTATGTATAGGACATAGAACAGATCAGTATTATCGGTCATCTCCTGCTCTGGTCTGCTCGATCACAGACCAGAGCGGGAGACGCCGGGAGCCGGACGGAGGAAGGAGAGGGGACCTCCGTCCGGCGTTCTGAATGATCGGATCCCCGCAGCAGCACTGCGGGCGATCAGATCGTTCATTTAAATCGCGAACTGCCACAGATGCCGGGATCTGTATTGATACCGGCACCTGAGGGGTTAATGGCGGACGCCCGCGAGATCGCGAGCGTCAGCCATTGCCGGCGGGTCCCTGGCTGCGATCAGCAGCCGGGATCAGCCGCGCATGGCACGGGCATCGCTCCGATGCCCGCGGTTATGCACAGAACGTAAATGTACGTCCTGGTGCGTTAAGTACCACCTCACCAGGACGTACATTTACGTCCTGCGTCCTTAAGGGGTTAAAGTAGCTTGAATGCTTCCATGTGAATCAACCCTTGAAAGACTGACCTTGGTGGTAAGTGATTGGTTTTAAATGGGCACTTGTCAGGTACAAAAACTTTTGATATGTTGTAAAGCCAATAGGTTTTGCAACTGCTTTCATTAGAAAATTTTCAGTATTTCATACTGAAAAAGCCAGTCAAACAACAGCCCCCCCTGCCTGCTTGGACACATACTAGTCCTGCTGTGTCCATGCATCATCACCTATGTCATGGACACACTTCCTTGATTGACAGCTGTGAGCGCAGGGCTCACAGCTGGAGGAAAAATCCTCCTACTGTCAGCTTGTGTTCCGCTACTGTCAGTGAGGACAAGCTGGGAGTTGTAGTTTTGCTAATGCTAGAGGAGATGTGAGCAGACAGCATACTGAGGGAGGGGGGCGGAGACCTGCACAGTGAGGCCACACACCCTCCCTTTGAGAGGAATTCAGACTAGTGAGCTCAATTTAAAGTGTAATAAAAAAATAAATAAAGGTGCTAGACACATAAAAATTTGATGTAGAGAGTTAGGATTAGGTACTGAGTGACATATTAAAAAAAAGTTTTTTGTTGGATCTGACGGGTACGCTTTAATGTCAGCTACATTGAACCTATGGGAGGTTTAAGCTATAAGTTTATCAGTAATGTCATATTACTGCAGACTGAAATAGACTTTTTAACCACATTTTAACCACACATATTTAGGTGACATAACTAATATTTTGCTGTTTGTCTGCACATGGACAAAATACAGGATAGTTTTCTATAGGATTTCAGTTTGTAGCCTGTATGTTCATAAACCTTGTGTTTTGTTTACATAGCTTTGTACAACAGCTGTAAAGTAATCTGAAAATCCCCTATACAAATCCTTCTTTCTACTTAACCTAAGAAATGCTGCTATATATACATTTTTTAATACTTGCTTTTCGCTGCAAATATATAATCCAAAATCCCAAATTTTGCTTTTGAACCTCTAATTGTTGAATTATCTGTTACATAATATATGCATAAATAATGGAACATAATTAACCCAGACAATGTATTTGCTACAATAAAGCAGCTTTCTTGAATGTATGATTTTATCATTTGCCTGAAATACTGCATTGTTAGGCTGTGTATTTTTTAGGTATATTTTATTGGGAGTATTTAAAAAAAATGGGCATATTTTTTACATCTGTAAAAATAAGTTATGTCAATACGGTACATCCCTTTTATAATGTGGAGCCCGTCTCTGTTTTATGCTGCCTGTAGTATAGACAGAGTGAAGCACCTAAATAAATAGCACCTGCTTATCTGAGTTACCAGACCTGTTTTAGACACATTGGGGGGGGGGGGGGGGGGGGGATGTATCAAACCTTTTACTCCATTATTTTGGCTGTAGTTCGTCTCTATTTTTGGGGCAGTTGCTTTTTAGAGACAAATAATTGTGACAAACCAAAAAGTGACATTGAAAGTCGTGATTTCAGTTACAATCATGCAGTGGTCAGGAATTTATGATTTGCGACTTTTCAGTTTGTCGCATATTTTGGCGCAACTACGCTTATTTAGGTGCAATTCTACACCAGTCCTGACATGCCTTAGAAACTGGCTGTGGACAGTATTATTAAAAAAGTCGTACATTTTGTCGCACGGGTTAAAAGTCGCAAACAAAGTTGCAGAGAAATTTGATCAGCACCAGATTTATCACATGCCCTGCACCCTGTAATACATTTGGTGCAGGTGCACGGTTTTCAACACATGAATTAATGGAGTGAAAAGTCTTGAACTTTTCATGAATGCCCCCCATTATACCCAGATAACTGGGAAGGGGGGGGGGGTGTTAATGTTTTTCTCAACCCCTTCCCCCTTTGGCGATTTTTCATTTTTGCACATTAGTTTTTTCCTCCTCACCTTCTAAAAATCATAACACTTTCAATTTTCCACCTAAAAATCCAAATGAGGGCTTGTCCTTTGCACCAACAATTTTACTTTTTAATACCATTAATTTCTCCACAAAATCTACGGCAAAACCAAAAAAAAAAATGTTTTGGGGCAAAATAGAAAAAAAAAGCCATTTTGTCATTTTGTCATGGATATCCAATATATATAGGTTTGATTTTATTGTACTACTAAAAAAAAATGATAACTACACCAAAATTAATATGTTGAAAAATGTCCTCTTCTGACCCCTATAACTTTTTTTTATTTTTCCGTATATCGGTTTAATCATATATTTTTCTGGTTTGGACATTTATGCATGCGGCGATACCACATATGTTTATTTTCATTCACACAGTTTTTTTCTTTAAATGGGAAAAGGGGGGTGATTCAAACGTTTATTAGGGAAGGGGTTTAATCACATTTATTAACTTTTTTTTTTACACTTTTTTTTTGCAATGTTATAGCCCCCATAGGGGACTATAACATGCATTACAATGATCTCTTAAAGGGGTACTCCCATGGAAAACTTTTTTTTTTTTAAATAAACTGGTGCCAGAAAGTTAAACAGATTTGTAAATTACTTCTATTAAACAATCTTAATCCTTCCAGTACTTTTTAGGGGCTATATACTATGGAGGAAATGCTTTACTTTTTTAGATTTCTCTGATGTCATGACCACAGTTGTCTCTGCTGACCTCTGCTGTCCCTTTTAGGAACTGTCCAGAACAGGAGAAAATCCCCATAGCAAACATATGCTGCTCTGGACAGTTCCTAAAATGGACAGCAGAAGTCAGCAGAGAGCACTGTGGTCATGACATCAGAGAAATCTAAAAAGTAAAGCCTTTCCTCTGTAGTATATAGCCCCTAAAAAGTACTGGAAGGATTAAGATTTTTGTTTGGGATGACGCAATTTCACCGAACAGTGCCACTGAGCTATCCGGCAATGTTTACTTTCATTTTAGATGCGGCAATCAAGTTTGATCGCCATGTGTGAAGGGTTAATGCCGGACATCAGCCTGATCGGTGATGTCCGACATTAGCCGTGGGTCCTGGATGCTTATAGATACTGGGACCCACCGGGTATGATGCGCGCTCACCTGCTGATTGCGCATCATACCTCGGGAGCCGCAAATGGATGTTAATGAACGGGGTTAAAGTGGTATTCTGGCCTTGGACATCTTATTACGTAGCCAAAGGGTAGGAGATAAGATGTCTGATCGTGTGGGTCCCACCACTTGGACCCCCTCGATCTCTGTACAGCACCCTGTATTCTGTGCCGGGTGCTGCTTCAGTCTCAGAAACATAGACATGAATGGAGGGGGTGTGGCGTGACGTCTCCGCTTTAGAAAACCAGCGTTTCCAAGACTGAAGCAGTACCTGGCACAGAATGCCGGGTGCTGAACGGAGATCGCAGGGGGTCTCCGTGATCAGACATCTTATCCCCTATCCAAAGATTGGGGATAAGATGTCTAAGGCCAGAATACCCCTTTAAGGAGTGCACCAAACTGATGTGTGGGGGGCTTCCATGCTATTCATTACTCCACTGGAACAAAAATGGGCAAAATATTAAAATTTTTCACCAGCCTGAGTGTGAAAAAATACTAGATGAATTACCACTTTATGAGTCTTGGGACATGACTGGGGATGGTTAGCCAAGTCAGAATATCTTCCAATAAGAAGAGTAAAAGAATAAAGATGGGGGACTTTTCCTTTTCAAAGAAATTCTGGCTTGGCTAAGAATCCCCTGTCATGTTTCAAAACTCTTAAAGGAGTATTCTATCCAGTATTTGTTCCAAGTTATTGCTTTAGTTTATATTTTCCCCCAGGCTAATAATACTGGCAGCATCACCCCTGGGCGTCAAGCACTGACATGCGCAGGGATGCTACTTCCAACAGGTGGCACCAAAAAACAGCTCTCTTCCTTTGGAGCAGGTTTTCCAAATTTTGCGGTAATGATAAATTTCCTCCTATGTCTACTCTGTGATAAGTTCCCCAGCTTCAAAAAATCTATATTTTTATTACAGACACTAACCATTTAATTGGTACAGTCCTGACTAAAACTTAGGAGAAGTTATGTAAAACCATATCTGGGTAAGCAATATTTATACTGGGGAACATGTAAAAAAGCTGTAAAACACATCTTTTATAGTAAAGATGGCACATGCATTGTATTTATAAAGCATCAATGAATTTGGCGCAAACACAGTAAGTTTTCTGCCAGCATATAGACATCCTTTGTGCTTCATTGTATAGAAAACTGAGCTAGGCTTTATCCGAAAGAAGAAACAGGACATGACAGAAGACATTTACTTCACCAGCTAAAGGTCTCCATATCCTCAGGCATTACAGTACAAGTCTAAACATCCAAGAGAAGCACACTTCAAATGCTTAGACAAGTATAATCTTTTATGTTTTCTCTTATTCTCCGGGGATTGGATTAAGACTCACCCCTATTAAATATGCAGGGAGGTGATACCTAAACTTGAATAATGTTAATCAATGCCGATTCGTCTGGTCCGCCGATAGACCATGTTCACCTGATCCTTGATAAAAGATCCTATAGTCATAGTAATAATTCCACCTATGGTTTTATAAGAAAGCCACTACACTACAAGATCTGAGAAACAGTGAGACCTTCTACCGTATGTAAGAAATTTCTTATGACAAACTCAAAGATGGATGTTCCCATAACGTTGTGTAGAATACTGAACTGAGGAAATAAAACACGGGAGAATAAACCTTATAGTAAGAAGCCTTACATTACTTTATAAGATATTGCAACAAAAATATACAACATATATCTATATATATATATATATATATATATATATATATTTATATATATATATATATATATATGTGTATATATATATATATATATTTATATACATAAACACACACACACTTCCTCAGGGATCGGCACGAAATAGCTATCGTCCCACACGCTCGCTCCAGGTGCCCCGCCAGAACATGTGTTCAGCCGCAACCTGAATAAAGAAGCCTGCATTGAACGAAGTACTGTGAGTGCCCCCGTGTTTTCTTTCTTTTGCATTGTTGAGATTGCCTTATCTCTATGCGGGTTGTGCACCAGGTGAAGTTTATAGCTACAGGAGTTGCTGCCGTATCACTCCACCGGCCGAGTGACCCTTCAAGCACCACACGCAGCATTTCACCAGTGCCAGCATCTGTACCTCACAATTCTTACTGCGTTTATATCTATAGATTATATGAGCAGTAAATGTTGGCACAATGGATCTATTACCAAACTTGAAAACTCCTTTGATCTATTCGTATAGTTGTATAATTTGCTGCAAGGGTCTAGTATTTGTCCAAAATTTTTTAGAACTTCCTAAATCAGTTATGCCTTTGGTATGAGGTCAGTATATCTGCAGTTATGATATTAAACATATAAGTTACATACATATGTAATTATATGCTACATGTTGGCTGGCACCTAATTGGTTAGTAACACAGAGTTAGCACAACTATAGGGCTTACAAATTTTCATAGGTTTTGGGGATTTTTTTTGGTGGAAATGCTCTTTAAATTGTAACTTTTAAGTAATTCTTTTAGTTGAAGTAGATAAGCTTTACCTTCCCTAATGGAGGGATAAAGGCTATAAAGTCCTCCTTATATAGAAACGACTTATTCCCACTTTATAAAGCTTCTTAAAGAATCTCCGGGCCCTGCTGTGTTTTGAACCTGCTGCATGAATGAAATTCCTTCGCACACCCAGGGGAGCGTCTGATGATCTAAGAAATCATAGCAATATGGTATAGAGAACAGGTTCCAGAATTCTCCAATGCACTGTACCAGGTCTGTCCTTTATTCTATCTAAGTGAACAGTGCACACTGCTCTGTCATTATTTTTGGGAACAGAATCACAGTGTTTACCTTGGTATTTTCCCCATTCCTTCTTACCTTCTTGTATTTCCATTACACATTTGCTTCACTCAGGTTATAATTTACCTGACAATCTTGGTGGTTACACAGATACTTCATGGTTATCATATTAAACCAGTGTCAGAGTATTCCACTGTAATGGATCCCGTGTTGGCAGCTTGTAATCTTTGACTTACTCCTGAAGATTGAAAGTATTTACATTCCAGTTCATCTCGGTCCATATGCTGCGGATCTCTGTTAACTAATACATTCCATAATCTTGTCATTTCCGAGCTGCGCATACTGCAGAGCTGGTTCTGTATGTCTTTTCTTATGAGAACTGTTATCCATAGTAGCGATGAGCAGCATAGCCCATATTCGAATTTGCGATATTTCGCGAATATATGGACAAATATTCGTCATATATTCGCGAAATTAGCATATTCGTTATATACAGGTTTTTTTGTGCATATGTGAAAATATATGTGCATATTCGTGAATATTGAGCCCGCCCTTCTTTAATGGCATAGGGAACTAATGGGCTAGTCCAGTGGTCTCCAACCTGCAGACCTCCAGATGTTGCAAAACTACAACTCCCATCATGCCCGGACAGCCGTTGGCTGTCCGAGCATGCTGGTACTGTAGTTTTGCAACAAATGGGGGTCCGCAGGTTGGAGACCACTGCACTAGCCCATTAGTTCCATATACCATTAAAGGGGTACTCCGGTGCTTAAACATCTTATCCCCTATCCAAAGGATAGGGGATAAGATGCCTGATCGCGGGAGTCCCGCCACTGGGGACCCCCGGGATCATGCACGTGGCCCCCCATTTGTAATCAGTGCCCGGAGCGTGTTCACTCCGTGTCTGATTATGGTCTACCGCAGGGCGGGTGGCGTGTGACGTCACGCCTCCGCCCCCGTGTGACATCATGCTCCACCCCTCAATGCAAGCCTACGGGAGGGGGCATGATAGCTATCACGCCGCCTCCCGTCGGCTTGCATTGAGGGGCGGAGCATGACATCACACGGGGGTGGAGGTGTGACGTCACACACCGCCGGCCCTGCGGTCGCCGGTAATCAGTCCCAGAACGAACACGCTCCGGGCACTGATTACAAATGGGGGGCCACGTGCATGATCCCGGGGGTCCCCAGTGGCGGGACTCCCGCGATCAGGCATCTTATCCCCTATCCTTTGGATAGGGGATAAGATGTTTAAGCACCGGAGTACCCCTTTAAAGAAGGGAGGGCTCAATATTCGCGAATATGTGCATATGCGATGAGCAGAGAGGGATGCAGTGATCACTGTGATGTGTAAAACATGAAAAGCAGAAGACTTGAAAAAAGCTGCACTCACCCACTGAGAAGTATTTGCCAAACAATGCTTTATTCCAAGTGTCCATACAGCAGACGGCAAGTCAATAGCTCGAGGTGCGGGGAGCGAGAGCCAAAGCTCTCAGGTGTGGGGGGCGTACCACTAGACATCACTGTGATGTGTACTGTGAACAAAGAAAAAGAAAAGGAATATTTGTAATTGCGAATATATAGTGCTATATTCGCAATATTCGCAAATTCGCAAATATGCGATATTCGAGATTAAAATTCGAATTTTGAATATTCGTGAGCAACACTAATTAATATTTCCGCTGTATTCTTTATGTTGAAATTAAAGGAAAAAATATATATTATCAGAAAATAAAAAACCCTAAAACTATTTTGGGAATGTGCTATAATGTCAATACACTGTGCATTAAGAATTTATTATACATTTTAAAGGATTCCTTTATAATACAGTCCAATCTGCAGATCATGTTATATAACTGGAGGAGCTAAGCAGATGATATATAGTATTGTGGGGAAAGTTCCAGTCTAACTTGTCATTTTTTTTTAATGTAAATCTCTACTCATTCTGGTATTAGTGTAGTGGTCAGTTCTAACCAGCTCTCTATGTATAAGTGCATATAAAAAGAGCTGTTATTTAATAAGTAGTACTGCCCACTTGACTACTTAGACCTGAATGAGTAGAAGTTTACATAAATAAGTGACAAGTTATCCCCAAACTATTCCCACATAGCTATATATACATCTACTCAGCTTCTTCTGATCTATAATATCACTCTATACACCTTTTTGTCTGTTTGTGCTCTTCCTCACCTGAAAGAGGTGCCATGTTATAATACGTTGAAATATGTATAAGAATTAAATTCTTAGTGCGTAAAGTGGCACAATAAAACCATTATGATCCATGATCACAATTCCAGGTATTTGTTACCAGCTCACTTTTTATATGCCCATTGGCTTTGACACTAACGTTTATCATACAAATGGAATCTGTCATATTTATTCGCTGCCACGAACTGCAAATAGTTGGAGCTGATGGTGATCACCAAACTTTTAAAATTGCCTTTATATATCTCAGTAATGGGTCAGGAAGACAGAGCCAAATTACTCAAGGCCCACAGATGGGCACACGTGATTGCTTGCTTTTGCCTCCCAGGCCCTCCTTAACTGACTGACATACAGGGCTCTGTAGAGAGACTGAAAGGTGAGGGCAAGTGAGGACACATGCACTTAAGCAGTGGCACTTAAGCAGCTCAGCATAACCTTCTTAACCCCTTAATGACAGCCCTTTTCACCTCAGATTGCCGGGATCCCGCTGCTGGGGACCCCCAGGATCGCCGCTGCGGCACCGCGCTATCATTACTGCACAGAGCAAGTTCGCTCTGCACGTAATGACGGGCAATACAGGGGCTGTAGCATCGTTACGTCACGGCTCTGCCCCTCGTAATGTCACAACCCGCCCCCTCAATACAAGTCAATGGGAGGGGGCGTGGCGACCATAGACTTGCATTAAGGGGGTGGGCCGTGATGTCACAAGGGGCGGAGCCAAGATGTCACGCTGCTCCATCCCCTGTATTGCCCGTCATTACGTGCAGAGCGAACTCGCTCTGTGCAGTAATGATAGCGCGGTGCCGCAGCGGCGATCCTGGGGGTCCCCAGCAGCGGGACCCCGGAAATCGGACATCTTATCCCCTATCCTTTGGATAGGGGATAAGATGTCTAGGGGCGAAGTAACCCTTTAAGGACTGAGCCCTTTTTTGCAATTCTGACTACTAACACTTTAAGCATGAATAACTCTGGGATGCTTTTACTGTTTATTCTGATTCCGAAAATGTTTGTTTGTTTTTTCGTGACAGATTCTACTTTAACATAGTAGTAAATTGTTGTCATTACTTGCATCCTTTCTTGGTGAAAAATCCCAAAATTTCACGAAAATTTAGAAAATTTTGAATGTTTCTAACTTTGAAACTCTCTACTTGTAAGGGAAATGAATATTCCAAATAGAATCTAAATTGATTCACACATACAATATGTCTACTTTATGTTGACATCAAAAAGTTGACAAGTTTTTACTTTTTGAAGACATTAGAGTGCTTCAAAATATAGCAGCAATTTTCAAAATTTCCCCGAAAATTTCCAAATCTGAATTTTTCAGGGACCAGTTAAGTTTGAAGTGGATTTGAGGGGCATTTACCCCATAAATCACCCCATTATAGAAACTACACCCCTCAAAGTATTCAAAATGACATTCAGAAAATGTGTTAACCCTTTAGGTGTTTCACAAGAATAGCAGCAAAGTGGAGGAGAAAAATCAAAATCTGCATTTTTTTTACACTAACATGTTCTTGTAGCCTATTTTTTTTTTCATTTTTAAAAGTGGTATAAGGAGAAAAAGCCCCCAAAATTAGTAGCCCAATTTCATTTGAGTATGGAAATACCTCATATGTTGACATAGAGTGCTCTGTGGGCTCACAATATGGCTCAAGAGGGAAAGAGAAGCTGTGGGATTTTTTTTAAACTAATTTTGCTGTCATGGTTTTTAGGTGCCATGTTGCTTTCAGAACAGCAAAATAACCCCCACATGGCATATTATTTTGGAAACTACACCCCCTCAAGGAACCTAACAAGGGGTATAGTGATCCTTAACACCTCATGGGTGTTTGATGACTTTGCATTGAAGTTGGACGTGAAAATGGAAAATTAGATTTTTAACACTAAAATGATGGTGTTACCCCAAATGTTTCTTTTCCACAAGGGGTAATATGAGAAAATGGACCCCAAAATTTGAAGCCCAATTTCTTCCGATTAAGAAAACGCCCAATATGTGGACGTTAAGTGCTCTGCTGGCGTACTACAGGTCTCAGAACAGAAAGAGCGCCATTGGACTTTTGGAGAGAGAATTTTGCTGAAATTGAAGTTGAGGGCCATGTGTATTTACAAACATCCCATCATGCCAGAACAGCAGAAACCCCCCATATGTGAAACCATTTTCGAAACTACACCCCTCCAGGAACATAACAAGGGTTACAGTGAGTACTTACACATCACAGGTTTTTTGAACGGTGGGCCGAAAAATTGAAAAATTTCATTTTTAACACTAAAATGATGGTATTAATCCAATTTTTTTATTTTCTCATGGTGTAAAATTTGGGATAACACCAGCATTTTAGTGAAAAAATACAAATGTTTCATTTTCGCGTCCAAATTTAATGAAAATTCTTCAAACACCTGTGGGGTGTTAAGGCTCATTATACCCCTTGTTACGTTCCATGAGGGGTGTAGTTTCAAAAATAGGGTCACATGTGGGTGTTTTTAAGGCCACCCCTGTGCAAATCACCTTAATTGTACATGGGGCTCTCACTCCTGAGCCTTGTGCGCCTGCAGAGCTTTTTACGTCATCATAATGGGTATTTCCGTACTCTTTTTTTTTCCTTTTACTTCTTGTGAAAATGAAAATTTTTTATTTTTTTTTACAATAACATGCTGGAGTAGACCCCGATTTTACCTTTTCATAAGGGGTAAAAGGAGAAAAAGCCCCCCAAAATTTGTTAGGCAATTTCTCCCGAGTACGGAAATACTCCATATGTGGCCCTAAACTGTTGCCTTGAAATATGCCAGGGCTCCGAAGTGAGAGAGCACCATGCACATTTGAGGCCTAAATTAGGGATTTGCATAGGGACGGACCTGGATGGAAGAATTACACTTGCCTCCGATACCATAATTACCCTACGGTAGCGTTTCTCAAACAGGGTGCCTCCAGTTGTTGCAAAACTCCCAACATGCCTGGACCATCAATGACTGTAGTGGTAGTGTAGTGTTTTTAGGGTACATTCACACAGGTGGGGGTTCACAGCGAGTTTCCCGCTGGGAGTTTGAGCTGCAGCGAAAAATTTGCTGCATCTCAAACTTGCAGCGAGAAACTCACTGTAAACCCCCGCCCGTGTGAATGTATCCTGTACATTCACATGGGGGGCAAACATCCAGCTGTTGCAAAACTACAACTCCCAGCATGCCCTTTGGCTGTCCGTGCATGCTGGGGGTTGTAGTTATGCAACAGCTGGAGGCACACTGGTTGCAAAACACAGGGTTTGTTACTTAACTCAAAGTTTTGCAACCAGTGTGCCTCCAGCTGTTGCAAAAGTACAACTCCCAGCATGTACGGACAGCCAGAGGGCATGCCAGGAGTTGAAGTTTGCAACAGCTGGAGGCACACTGATTGCGAAACAGTGAGTTGGGTAACAAGCTCTTTTTTGCAACCAGTGTGCCTTCAGCTGTTGCAAAAACTACAACTCTCATCATGCAGGGGCAGCAGAAGGGCATGCTGGGACTTGTAGTTATGCAACAGCTGAAGGCATACTACTACAACTTCCAGCATGCCCTTTGGCTGTCTGTGCATGCTGAGGGTTGTAGTTATGCAACAGCTGGAGGCACACTGGTTGCAAAACACTGAAAGTTTGTTACTTACCTCAGTGTTTCCCAACCTGTGGGCCTCCAGCTGTTGAAAAACTACAACTCCCAGCATGCATGGTCTGTCAGTGCTTGCTGGGAGTTATAGTTTGTCAACAGCTGGAGGCACACAGGTCGGGAAACAATGACTTAAACAGACAATGTATAGTGGTCTCCAAACTGTGGCCCTCCAGATGTTGCAAAACTACAACTCCCAGCCTTTGGCTGTCTGGGCATGCTAGGAGTTGTAGTTTGGCAACTCCTAGAAGGCAGCAGTGAAGATCACTTACCACTGATCTTCAATGCTGCCTCCACCGCTGCCTTTCAGCAGGCATCCTGGTCCTGTTCCTGACCGGCTAGCGGCGTGGACCAAAATTCCAGTGTAGCCATACACCTTCAGTCCTTAAGGTCTCTAAAACGGGGACGT
The DNA here is from genome assembly GCF_029499605.1 of Hyla sarda. Lineage (NCBI taxonomy): Eukaryota > Metazoa > Chordata > Amphibia > Anura > Hylidae > Hyla > Hyla sarda. The sequence goes on along the minus strand of NC_079190.1, from coordinate 374,012,086 downwards.
ATGGGTACGCCCTCAGTCCTTAAGGGGTTAAAACTTGACTGAGAAATAAAAAGTCGATTCTGTGGGGGAGATTTATCAAAATATATTGATAAATACAGAGGAAAAGTTGCCCAGTTGCCCATAGCAACCAATCAGATTGCTTCTTTCATTTTTGCAGACGCCTCGTTAAAAATTAAAGAAGCAAGCTGATTGCTTGCTATGGAAAACTGGGCAACTTTTACTCTGGACTGGCTTTGATAAATGTCCCCCTATATGTTTAGGGACCACTGTAAGTTCTGGGAAAGGTACAGTTTGCTTTAATACCCTAACAGTTATCCAACAGTGTCTGCAGCGCTTAGCATTGAATACAGTTGACAGATTCCCTTAAAGGGGTTCTTTGGCCCATAAGACATCTTATCCCCTATCCAAAGGATAGGGGATAACCTGTCTGATCATGGGGGTCTCACCGCTAAGGACCCCCGCAATCTAGCATGCAGCACTGCAGCCTCTGATTCTGCTGGGTCACAACTATGGGGCCGGAGTATCGTGAAATCAGCCCCCCCCCCGTGTGACGTCACACCCCGCAATGCAATGCAAGTGACGCCCCCTCCTATAGACTTGCATTGTGGGGGCGGGGCGTGACGTCACATGGGGCGAAGTTGTAACTAGGGATGTCCCAATACCATTTTTTTAAGACCGAGTACGAGTACCGATACTTTAATTCTAGTACTCGCCGATATCAAGTACGAGTACTTTTATTTTGAAGGGAATCTGACAGCATGGTGATGCGGTCTCTGGCGCTGCTTACCGTGCTGATATGTGGGTCCTTGTTGTGTGCAATGGAGGCGGCTGCTGTAGTATGGGAAATATTTCTCTCTTCTCCATTGGGCAGAACAGGGAATTTGCATTGGCGGCGAGACCGATGACCACATGGTGAGCAGCAGTAGAAACCGGGTCACCTGCACTATCTACCTATAAATTCAAGTTAGTGCAGGTGACTCTGCTGTAAGATTGCCTTTAATAGTAGGTAGTATCCCCATGCAGACATTAGCTGCAGCCCCCTGGCAGTAATTAGTAGCAGCCCCCCCTGTAGACCACAGCCCCCCTTTAGACAGTGGGCCCCCATTTAAGCAGCAGCAGGGCCCCCCCTTTAGACAGCAGTGGGGCCCTCACTTTAGACAGCAGTGGCAACAGGCCCCCCCCCCCTTTAGACAGCAGCAGAGCCCCCCCCTTTAGACAGCAGCGGCAGCAGGGCCCCTCCTTTAGACAGCAGCGGCAGCAGAGCCCTCCCTTTAGACAGCAGTGGCAGCAGGGCCCCTCCTTTAGACAGCAGTGGAAGCAGGGCCCTCCCTTTAGACAGCAGCGGAAGCAGGGCCCTCCCATTAGACAGCAGCGGCAGCAGGGCCCCTCCTTTAGACAGCAGCGGCAGCAGGGCCCCTCCTTTAGATAGCAGCAGCAGGGCCCCCCCCTTTAGACAGCAGTGGGGCCCTCACTTTAGACAGCAGTGGCAACAGGCCCCCCCCCCTTTAGACAGCAGCAGCAGCAGAGGCCCCCCCTTTAGACAGCATCGGCAGCAGGGCCCCTCCTTTAGACAGCAGCGGCAGCAGGGCCCTCCCTTTAGACAGCAGTGGCAGTAGGGCCACTCCTTTAGACAGCAGCGGCAGAGCCCCCCTTTAGACGACATCAGCGGCAGCAGGGCCCCCCTTTAGGCAGCAGTAGACATTAGTAGCAGCCCCCTCCTTGCAGACAGCTCACCTGTGGCTGTCCTCTGTTGGGTGCTGCAGCTCCACTGTCCCGTCCTCCCGATGGCGTCCTATGGAGGAGCATGTGACATATACGTCACTCTGCTTCCTCTGTAGCGTTACGCTGGGTGCAGAGGAGGAAGTGGAATGACGTTTGTGTCACATGCTCCTCCATGGAACACTATGGTATCGGACATGGTATCGGGGACATTAAACGAATCCCCGATACCATGCAAATGACTGGTATCGGCCCCGATACCGATACCACTATCAGTATCGGGACATCCCTAGTTGTAACGTCATGATACTCCGGCCCCGTAGTCGTGACCCGGCAGAATCGGAGGCTGCAGGTGGGTAAATTAAGCATACCCGATCCATCTCTAACCCAAAATCATTTATTGGCCAGTGTATTGGGCCTATAAATGTTTTAAAGGGTGTCTATTAAATGGGCACTGTCAGATATAAAATCTTTTTATATGTTGTACATCTTGGCAAAACAATTGTTTTTCTAATATACTTCTTCAATTTTTTTTTTACATTTTATTAAAGAAAACTGCTTTTAAAAATTCCACCACTAGGGGTCCCCATACCTCCTGGGACACTGATGAGTCCCACAGCAGATGTTATTTTCAATGCAGTAGGCTAAGTATTCATACTTACCTTCCAAAACAATAAAAAATTATATATATATATATATATATATATATATATATATGTGTGTATATATATATATATATATATATATATATATATATACATACATATATAGTTGTACATGCTGTCATGGTGGTCACGCATACATCACGTGATACTTATACTACACACATGCGCCACAATAGTCAGGCGTACATCGCATTAGATTGGTACCACTCACAGGCGCCACTACAATCAGTAGAAGTTTGTATGTACACAGCATGGGTGCGGTGCATGCACTCATGGTGTTGGGCTGTACATGGTAGATCATACGCTCATGACATTCATAGTGCTCACAAACTCAGAGCATCATACTGTACATATGCTCGTAGCATTCATACTGTATAAACGTTTGTCACATACATACTATATTATGTTTGAAGCATTTATACTGTACATGGGCTCACATTGTTCACTGTTGTAGGTTTCATACTGTTCACACGTTGGTAGCATTCATACGGTACATAGACTCGTAGCATTCATATTGTATATACTTTTGTAGTATTCATACTGAACATATGCTTGTAGTATTCATACTGTACATACTCTCATAGTATTCATACTGTGCATACGCTGGTAACAGTCATACTGTAGATATGCTTGTAACATTCATTCTGTACACACGCTTGTAGCATTCATGCTGTGCATACGTTTGTCACATACATACTGTATTACGTTTGTAGCATTTATACTGTACATGGGCTCACAGCGTTCACTGTTGTAGCTTTCATGCTGTTCACACGTTGGTAGAATTCAAATGGTACATACACTCGTAGCATTCATATTGTATATACATTTGTAGAATTAATACTGAACATATGCTTGTAGTATTCATACTGTACATAACGCTGGTAACAGTCATACTGTACATATCCTTGTAACATACTGTACACACGTTTGTAGCATTCACAGTGTACATACACTTGTAGCATTATACAGTACATACGCTAATAGCATTCATACTATACACACGCTCATAATATTTATACTGTACATATGCTTGTAGCATTCATACTATATGTTATTTTCTACACATGTGCATCATTTTACTGTGCATAGCATACTGTACATACGATCATAGCATTCATTGTACATACATAGCATTCTTACCATGCATATTGTATACGCTCACAGTACCTTTGCTGTACATGCATTAGTTCATAGAGTTTATATCACATATGGCCGTAGTGTTTTATTTCAGGATCTTATGCTCGTAGCATTTATATTAGTGACGTGTCAGTAGCAATATGCTGTTCACATGTTCCTAGCACTCAAAAACCATGTTGTACACTCATAGCATTTATATTGGTCATTGCTAGTAGCATTACATTGTTTCATGTTACAGCATTTAGTGCATAGCGTATATCACGCCCCCAGAGGAAGCTCAATGGAGCGAAACATATGGAGGGGTATTGCATGTGTATTTGGTAAGGCTCATCATGTATTTGTGCATTATTTACGGTGTGTCTATTTCCCTTTCTGCCTATGTACTCCCATTGTCAGGATTGTTACAGTTCACAATGGTAGAATATAGGGTGTGATACCTTTTTTTGTTTCTAATTTTTTACTGGCCTACCTTCATGCATGCTTGCATGTATTCCGTGATCCGTTTCCTGTGAGTGTCATTTTAATACATTTTATATTTTGTGTACTTTAATAAAGTTGGCTTATATTTTCATTATAATTTTGGAGTGTTTCCCTATTTCTTTGGAGTATATGTGTTAGGATTCGGCAGGCTGGATGTGGATCCTCTGTGTCAGCGAGGGATTGGCGTGGACCGTACCGGTGGACCGGGTCTAAGCTGCTACTGGTATTCACCAGAGCCCACCGCAGAGTGGGATGGTCTTGCTGCGGCGGTAGCAACCAGGTCGTATCCACCGGTAACGGCTCAACCTCGCTGACTGCTGAGAAGACGTGGGACAGAAGGACTAGACAGAGGCGAGGTCAGATGTAGCAGAAGGTCAGGGCTGGCGGCAAGGTTCGTAGTCAATGGTAATGGCAGAAGGTCTGGAAACACTGGTAAGGCAATCACAGGAAACGCTTTCACTAGGCACAAGGGCAACAAGATCCGGCAATGCTGGGAAGGGGAAGTGAGGTTATGAAGGCGTGGAGCAGGTGGGAGCTAATTAGTGGTGCACTGGCCCTTTAAATCTTAGAGAGCTGGCGCGCGCGCAGCCTAGAGAGCGGAGCCGCGCGCGCCAAGACGTGACAGCCGGGGACCGGGACAGTTAAGTGGATTGGGATGCGATCCACGAGCGGGCGCGTCCCGCTATGCGAATCGCATCCCCGTCGGCAATGTCAGTGCAGCGCTCCTGGTCAGCGGGTCTGACCGGGGCACTGCAGAGAGAAGAACGCCGCGAGCGCTCCGGGGAGGAGCAGGGACCCATGTGAGCTGGGTGCGTGCGTGCGTTTCCCAGACGCGAAGGACGAATAAGGCAATCCACTAGGAAATATTCGGTACTAGCGCAGTACAGACATACATTTTTATCTCTGCGGCGAGTCCTCTCTTCATGGGTCAGGCGAGACCGATCCACTTGCATAGCCTCCTTGGCGGGAGGCACAGGGGTAGATTGCAAAGGATACTGGGAGAGAGGTGCCCAGAGATCAAGGTCCGTTTCCTGGCGGAGTTCCTGGTGTCTTTCAGAAAAACGCATGTCAATGCGGGTGGCCAAATGGATAAGTTCAGACAGGTTTGCAGGAATTTCTTGTGCGGCCAGTACATCTTTGATGTTGCTGGATGAGCCTTTCTTGAAGGTTGCGCAGAGAGACTCATTGTTCCAGGCTAACTCAGAGGCGAGGGTACGAATCTGGATGGCGTATTTGCCTACAGAAGAACTTCCTTGGACCAGGTTCAGCAAAGCAGTCTCAGCAGAGGAGGCCTGGGCTGGTTCCTCGAAGACACTACGGACTTCAGCGAAGAAGGACTGGACAGTGGCTGTGGCAGGATCATTGCGGTCCCAGAGCGGTGTGGCCCACGACAAGGCCTTTCCAGACAAAAGACTAACTACGAAAGCCACCTTAGACCGTTCTGTAGGAAATTGGTCCGACAACATCTCCAAATGTAGGGAACATTGAGACAGGAAACCACGGCAGAGTTTAGAGTCCCCATCAAATTTGTCCGGCAGGGACAAGCGGAGGTTAGGAGCGGCCACTTGCTGCGGAGGAGGTGCAGGAGCTGGCGGAGGAGATGGTTGCTGCTGTAGCTGTGGCAGAAGTTGCTGTAGCATGGCGGTCAACTGCGACAGCTGCTGTCCTTGTTGGGCGATCAGCGGGATACATGGCCAGATCTACTGTTAGGATTCGGCAGTACTTTTTAGGGGCTATATACTACAGAGGAAATGCTTTACTTTTTAGATTTCTCTGATGTTATGACCACAGTGCTCTCTGTTGACCTCTGCTGTCCATTTTAGGAACTGTCCAGAGCTGGAGAAAATCCTCATAGCAAACATATACTTCTCTGGACAGTTCCTAAAATGGACAGCAGAGGTCAGCAGAGAGCACTGTGGTCATGACATCAGAGAAATCTAAAAAGTAAAGCATTCCCTCTGAAGTATATAGCCCCTTAAAAGAACTGGAAGGATTAAGATTTTTTTTATAGAAGTCATTTACAAATCTGTTTAACTTTCTGGCACCAGTTAATTTAAAAAAAATAGTTTTCCACGGGAGTACCCCTTTAACCTTTGGAGATGCTTTAACCCAGTTGTTTAACCCCTTAATGACCAAGGACGTATATTTACGTCCTTGACCGGCTCCCGCGATATATATCGCGTTGATCCCGACAGGTGTCTGAAGCCGGGACCCGGGGCTAATAGCGCGCTGCAGCGATCGCGGTGCCGCGCGCTATTAACCCTTTAGACACGGCGTTCAACGTTGAACGCCGCGTCTAAAGCGAAAGTGAAAGCTGCCCGGCTGCTCAGTGGGGCTGATCGGGACCACCGCATTGAAAATGCGGTGTCCCGATCAGCTGGGACACGAGCGGAGGTCCTCTTACCTGCCTCCGTTGTGTCCCTTCGGCGATTGATTGCTCCAAGCCTGAGATGCTATGGCTTTGCAGTGAACAGTGCTGTCAATCAGTGTGTGCAGTGCTATAGGTCCCTATGGAAGCTATAACACTGCAAAAAAAAGTGTAAAAAAAAAGTTAATAAATGTGATTTAACCCTTTCCTTAATAAAAGTTCAAATCACCCCCCTTTTCCCATAAAAAAAACACATTATGTAAATAAAAATAAATTTAAACATATGTGGTATTGCCACGTGCGTAAATGTCCAAACTATAAAAATATATCATTAATTAAACCGCACAGTCAATTGCGTACGCGCAAAAAAATTCCAAAGTCCAAAATAATGTATTTTTGGTCAATTTTTATATCATGAAAAATTAATAAATAGCGTTCAAAAAGTCCGATCAATACAAAAATGGTACCACTAAGAACTTCTGATCACAACACAAAAAATGAGCCCTCATACTGCCCCATATGTAGAAAAATAAAAAAGTTATAGGGGTCAGAAAATGACAATTTTAAACGTATAAATTTCTGTGCATGTAGTTATGATTTTTTCCAGAAGTACGACAAAATCAAACCGATATAAGCAGGGTATCATTTTAATCATATGGACTTACAGAATGAAGATCAGGTGTCATTTTTACTGAAAAAATGTACTGCATAGAAACGGAAGCCCCCAAATTTACAAAATGGCGTTTTTTCTTCAATTCCGTCGCACAATGATTTTTTTTCCGTTTCACTGTAGATTTTTGGGTAAAATGACTGATGTCACTGCAAAGTAGAATTGGTGGCACAAAAATTAAGCCATCGTATGGATTTTTAGGTGCAAAATTGAAAGGGTTATGATTTTTAAAAGGTGAGGAGGAAAAGACGAAAGTGCAAAAACCGAAAAACCCTCAGTCGTTAACCTGTTAAGGACGCAGGGCATATCCATATGCCCTGCATCCTGAGTCCTTAAGGACGCAGGGCGTATGGATACACCCGTGGGAATACCGGTCCCCGCCGCTAGCCGGTTGGGGACCGTATTGGGATGCCTGCTGAAATCATTCAGCAGGCACCCCGGCAACATCGTCCAGGGGGTCCTGAGACCCCCCCTGTCGGCGATTGGAGAAAATTGCATGTCAATTCAGACATGCGTTTTCTCCAATTCCGGGCTGATCGGGTCTCTGGTGACCCCATCGCCCGGAAAATAGGGATGATCGGAGTTGTCAGTGACAACCCTGATCAGCCTAAAGTGATAGGAGTGAGGTCGCAGTGCTGCGATCTCCTCCTATCCCCTGCCATTAGTCAGAACTGAGTTCTGACCAATGGCAGCGCAGGACAGGCTGTGGCAACCACTAGGAAGGCCGGACTGCAACTCCCAGCATGCCCAGACAGCCAAAGGCTGTCTGGGCATGCTGGGAGTTGTAGTTTTGCAACATCTGGAGGGTCACAGTTTGGTGACCACTGTTACAGTCGTGCCCAAACGGTAGCCCTCCAGATGATGCCAAACTACAACTCTCAGCATGCCTAGACCACCCAGGCATGCTGGGAGATGTAGTTCTGTAACATCTGTCCCTTCAGATTTTGCAATTTTCATGACATTTTTGAAAATTGCTGCTCTACTTTGAAGCCCTCTAATTTTTTCAAAAAGTAAAAATATGTCCATTTTATGATGCCAACATAAAGTGGACACATTGTATTTGTGAATAAAAATAAATTTTTTTGGGAATATCCATTTTCCTTACAAGCAGAGAGCTTCAAAGTTAGAAAAATGCTAAATTTTCATGAAATTTGGGGACTTTTCACCAAAAAAGGATGCAAGTAACGCCGAAAATTTACCACCAAAATAAAGTAGAATATGTCACGAAAAAACAATCTCAGAATCAGAATATTCGGTAAAAGCGTTTTAGAGTTATTAACGCTTAAAGTGACGGTGGTCAGGATTGGGAAAAAGGGCTCAGTCCTTAAGGTGAAAAAGGGCTCAGTCCTTAAGGGGTTAAGGGGTTAAACTTCACAATTGTCAAAATGTGTCCCTGATATCCCTTTGCTTACCCACTTTCTTGCTTCCAACACTGACTATTCACTTCTGCCTAACATATCCCTTTCTTTGTCAGGGATAATAAATGTGGTTTACTTCTCTTGTCAGTACGAGATAGTGCCCCGTTTTACTAATATTATCTAGTTCTTAGACTAGACAGTCTGTGCCATATTTATCAATGTGGTGCATCTGTTTGATAAATCTTGTATAACGTTGATGTGTTTAGTCTACCAACTAATAGTTCACATACTTTACTCTGAAAAGTTATGCCTCATTATGGCACAAGTGTTGATGCTTTAAGTCTCTCACAAGTCATGTCCCATTTTTCAGCAAAGTCACAACTTTTTTCTGCTATTGATCAGATAAGGTAAAAAAGGGTTTAAAAAGTGTCTCAAACTCCTAATGAATGTGGCCAGCCTTTTTTTTTTTTTGCACAAATTTGACCAGAATTCTGGTGCATTTGCAATAGTAAATTTGGGGAAAATTTGGATTTACTATTCTGGCACATTGTGTGTATTAATTCTGGCTCATGTTAGACATATAGCAAAAAATGTCCATTTCTGTAAATATCTAAAACATAATAATAAATGTGTTAGACGTTCAGTACGTCACAACCTTGTCGCAGGTGGTGTAAAAATTTTGGCACATTAGTCATGGAAAATGTGGTCCGTGTGTTTTAGGTGTTGTGACCCTGCAGTGAACTCTGCGGGGCCCCGCTTTTTAAGGTAATTACTAGAGAATTTCCATTTACACTTCATTAGTTCCGTTATCAGTGCTTTATATTATGTTTGTATGTACTGTATTTCAAATTAACTTTTCAAATTCGGACTTCCTGGGGAGCCTGAAGTGAACTTGTCAGTATGTCCAGCAGCCAGATAGAGCAAACAGAGCTGCAATGGGGAGGAAAACAGCAGCTGCTAAAGTGGGCACTATCATTAAAAGTAATGTTTGCTATTGCACTCCTTATGGTAAATAAAAACATATTTCTAATGTACTTTGTTTAAAAGCACTTATCCAGAGCACATTTCCCCCCATCTCTTGTACAGACTTTGGCAACACAAGACTTCTGGAGGTGATGGGATTCAGCGGTGCTGGTCAGGAGTGGACACGTCAAGTAGGTAAAGGAATAGTTTTTATTTGAAATAAAAACTATTCCTTTACCTACCTGACGTGTCCACTCCTGACCAGCGCCGCTGAATCCCATCACCTCCAGAAGTCTTGTGTTGCCATTATCCTGCTTGGATGGGAAGGCTGCAGGCCAGATCTTATTCCTCACCCACGCTGACCATTGTTGTGTGTGAGTTCACACAACTGCATCTGGTAAGGGTATTACCTATTATATTTCCTGGACCCTGGACCTACGGTATTACGCTATGGAGCGCTCTTCCTTGTCTTTCTAGTTTGTACAGACTTTGGACTCCTGCTGGCCTGGTAGAAGTCCAAAATCAGGAAATGCAGTCTGGAGTGCTGAGGGGTGCGTGTGCAGTCTTAGCCAATCATAGCTCATCTCACACTGAACTACTCTGTGCTGTGTGTGGTAGAGTGAGGGAGAAAGTTCTCCCCTGTATGGCTTCAGATGAGGGGAAATGCCCCTTCCCAGTCTGTGAATCTGACTGAGCAGAAAATACAGAGCAATATCAAGATAGAGAACTAAAAAATAATAAAAATAAAAGCAGGGGGGGGGGGTTATCATGATGAAGGCAGTGAACTGGAAGGATTATAAAATGTAATAAGATCATGAGAGGTACTCTTTAACCAATAATGAAAGTGGAAGTGTGACTAATTTGTATAGTGTCTGCAAGTAGCCTGAGGAATTCGCAGATCACAGTTATGCCCTAAGACAAACAGAATGTACCCAGGAGAATATTGGCCATAGTGGGTAAGCATCACCTATAAGCATTGATGTACAGATCACTTGTTTTTTTACTCTCAGCTGGACATCCACATTAATTTTAGAAAAGTAACTAGAAGCAGTTAAAGTGCAGAAAAGGAAATGGCCTCAAAACCTGGCATTGTGACAGTGTAATGAGGTCTATAACAATGGCAATTATTTGGCCATAATTAATTTCTCATGCGGTATGAATTGTAGACACATCTATTCATCAAAGTTATTTTTGTAATTAGTTACATTCCAGTGAAACTGCTTTGAAATAAAACCATCAGCACTTAGTAGGTTGAGTTACTACTGAGACTGGCATGTATCACAAATAAAAGGGGGAATAAATGTTTCTTCAATTGTTTATCATGGAATCCCTATTGGTATTTATGCATATGGAAAAGACAAATCAGTTTAACAGTATCCTTGGCAGATTTCGTATATGTTGGGTTACATCTGTTTTTTTTTTTTTTCATTGATTCAGTGAATCAAGAAATTGTAGTCACTGATCTTTCTTTACTGTGAGAACATGGTGCAATCCAAGTACCTGCTGCAGTCCCACCTTCACCACCACACAACACGCAACCTGTACTTTAAACCTTCCCTGGGCCACAGAGCCTACGGTGGTCCCTGTCCTTTCAATTGAGCCTGGATGGATTTAGTTGAAAGTGCCAAGCTTACAGCTGCAGGGCCCTGAAAAGGAGTAAAGTTGGGTGACATCTACACAAGAACCCAGGGAGCAAATGGACAGAGCAGGGTCAACTAGCTTGGTCAGTAACAGGAAAGCACGTCAAGGACAAATTCAGAAAGCGTGGTCAATGACAAAGCCAATGTCACGATGCCGGCTGGCAGGTAGTGGATCCTCTGTGCCAGAGAGGGATTGGCGTGGACCGTGCTAGAGGATCGGTTCTAAGTCACTACTGGTTTTCACCAGAGCCCGCCGCAAAGCGGGATGGTCTTGCTGCGGCGGTAGTGACCAGGTCGTATCCCCTAGCAACGGCTCAACCTCTCTGGCTGCTGAAGATAGGCGCGGTACAAGGGAGTAGACAGAAGCAAGGTCGGACGTAGCAGAAGGTCGGGGCAGGCAGCAAGGATCGTAGTCAGGGGCAACGGCAGGAGGTCTGGAACACAGGCTAGGAACACACAAGGAAACGCTTTCACTGGCACTAAGGCAACAAGATCCGGCGAGGGAGTGAAGGGGAAGTGAGGTGATATAGGGAAGTGCACAGGTGTAAACACTAATTGGAACCACTGCGCCAATCAGCGGCGCAGTGGCCCTTTAAATCGCAAAGACCCGGCGCGCGCGCGCCCTAGGGAGCGGGGCCGCGCGCGCCGGGACAGAACTGACGGAGAGCGAGTCAGGTACGGGAGCCGGGGTGCGCATCGCGAGCGGGCGCTACCCGCATCGCGAATCGCATCCCGGCCAGAGGCGGTATCGCAGCGCCCCGGGTCCGTGGGACCGACCGGAGCGCTGCAGTGAGAGGAGTGTAGCGAGCGCTCCGGGGAGGAGCGGGGACCCGGAGCGCTCGGCGTAACAGTACCCCCCCCCTTGGGTCTCCCCCTCTTCTTGGAGCCTGAGAACCTGAGGACCAGACTTTTGTCCAGGATATTGTCCTCAGGTTCCCAGGACCTCTCTTCTGGACCACAACCCTCCCAATCCACTAAAAAGAAGGTTTTCCCTCTGACCTTTTTAGATGCTAAAATTTCTTTGACGGAGAAGATGTCCGAGGAGCCGGAGACAGGAGTGGGGGGAACAGATTTGGGAGAGAAACGGTTAATGATAAGTGGTTTAAGAAGAGAAACATGAAAGGCATTAGGAATACGAAGAGAAGGAGGAAGAAGAAGTTTGTAAGAGACAGGATTAATCTGGCGCAAAATCTTGAAAGGACCAAGATAGCGTGGTCCCAACTTATAGCTAGGGACACGGAAGCGGACATATTTGGCGGAGAGCCATACCTTGTCTCCAGGGGAAAAAATGGGAGGAGCTCTTCTTTTCTTATCCGCGAATCTCTTCATGCGTGAAGAAGCCTGTAAGAGAGAATTTTGGGTCTCTCTCCATATGATGGAAAGATCACGAGAAATTTCATCCACAGCGGGCAGACCAGAGGGCAAGGGGGTAGGGAGGGGGGGAAGAGGGTGACGGCCGTACACCACGAAAAACGGGGATTTGGAGGAAGATTCAGAGATTCTGAAATTATACGAGAATTCGGCCCAAGGTAGAAGATCTGCCCAGTCATCCTGGCGGGAGGAAACAAAATGTCGTAAATAGTCACCCAAGATCTGGTTAATTCTTTCTACTTGTCCATTGGATTGAGGATGGTATGCAGAAGAAAAATTTAATTTAATTTTGAGTTGTTTACAGAGGGCCCTCCAGAATTTAGACACAAATTGGACGCCTCTATCCGAGACGATCTGCGTAGGCAACCCGTGAAGACGAAAAATGTGTACAAAAAATTGTTTAGCCAACTGAGGCGCTGAAGGAAGACCAGGAAGAGGGATGAAATGTGCCATTTTGGAGAATCGATCAACGACCACCCAAATAACAGTGTTGCCATGGGATGGGGGTAAGTCAGTAATAAAATCCATACCAATCAGAGACCAAGGTTGTTCGGGAACAGGCAGAGGAAGAAGAAAACCAGCGGGCTTCTGGCGAGGAGTCTTATCCCGGGCACAGATAGTGCAGGCTCGCACAAAGTCCACCACATCAGTCTCTAGAGTCGGCCACCAATAGAAGCGAGAGATGAGTTGCACAGATTTCTTGATGCCCGCATGACCTGCGAGATGGGAGGAGTGACCCCATTTGAGGATTCCGAGGCGTTGGCGTGGAGAAACAAAGGTCTTTCCTGGAGGAGTTTGCCTGATGGAGGCTGGAGAAGTGGAAATCAGGCAGTCAGGAGGAATGATGTGTTGAGGAGAGAGTTCAATTTCAGAAGCATCTGAGGAACGAGAGAGAGCATCGGCCCTAATGTTCTTATCAGCAGGCCGAAAGTGAATTTCAAAATTAAATCGGGCAAAGAACAGAGACCACCTGGCCTGACGAGGATTCAGCCGTTGGGCAGACTCGAGGTATGAGAGGTTCTTGTGATCGGTGTAAATAATAACTGGAAATCTTGATCCCTCCAGCAGATGCCTCCATTCCTCAAGTGCTAATTTAATGGCTAGAAGCTCTCGATCCCCGATGGAGTAGTTCCTCTCCGCCGGAGAGAAGGTCCTAGAAAAAAAACCACAAGTAACAGCATGCCCGGAAGAGTTTTTTTGTAGAAGGACAGCTCCAGCTCCCACTGAGGAGGCATCAACCTCCAATAGGAAGGGTTTAGATGGGTCAGGTCTGGAGAGCACGGGAGCCGAAGAGAAGGCAGACTTGAGTCGTTTAAAGGCGTCTTCCGCTTGAGGAGGCCAAGACTTGGGATCGGCATTTTTTTTGGTTAAAGCCACAATAGGAGCCACAATGGTAGAAAAATGTGGAATAAATTGCCTGTAATAATTGGCGAACCCCAAAAAACGTTGGATGGCACGGAGTCCGGAGGGGCGTGGCCAATCTAAGACGGCAGAGAGTTTATCTGGATCCATTTGTAGTCCCTGGCCAGAGACCAAGTATCCTAGAAAAGGAAGAGATTGGCATTCAAACAGACATTTCTCAATTTTAGCATAGAGTTGATTGTCACGAAGTCTCTGAAGAACCATACGGACATGCTGGCGGTGTTCTTCTAGATTGGCCGAAAAAATTAGGATATCATCAAGATATACAACAACACAGGAGTATAACAGATCACGAAAAATTTCATTAACAAAGTCTTGGAAGACAGCAGGGGCGTTGCACAGGCCAAAGGGCATGACCAGATACTCAAAGTGTCCATCTCTGGTGTTAAATGCTGTTTTCCACTCATCCCCCTCTCTGATGCGGATGAGGTTATAGGCGCCTCTTAAGTCCAATTTAGTAAAGATGTGGGCACCTTGGAGGCGATCAAAGAGTTCAGAGATGAGGGGTAAGGGGTAGCGGTTCTTAACCGTGATTTTATTAAGTCCGCGGTAGTCAATGCAAGGACGTAGAGAGCCATCTTTTTTGGACACAAAGAAAAATCCGGCTCCGGCAGGAGAGGAGGATTTACGGATAAAGCCCTTTTTTAGATTCTCCTGGACGTATTCAGACATGGCAAGAGTCTCTGGGGCAGAGAGAGGATAAATTCTGCCCCGGGGTGGAGTAGTGCCCGGGAGGAGGTCGATAGGACAATCATAAGGCCTGTGAGGAGGTAGAGTCTCCGCTTGTTTTTTGCAGAAAACATCCGCGAAGTCCATATAGGCCTTAGGGAGACCGGTTACTGGAGGAAGCATAGAGTTACGGCAAGAGTTACTGGGAACCGGTTTTAGACAGTCCTTTGAACAAGAGGGCCCCCAACTCTTGATCTCCCCAGTGGACCAATCCAGGGTTGGGGAATGAAGTTGAAGCCAGGGAAGTCCAAGGAGAATTTCCGAGGTGCAATTGGGGAGGACCAAAAGTTCAATCCTCTCGTGATGAGATCCGATGCTCATTAGAAGGGGCTCCGTGCGGAAACGTATGGAACAGTCCAATCTTTCATTGTTTATACAATTGATGTAAAGGGGTCTGGTGAGACTGGTCACTGGGATGTTGAACCTGTTGACGAGAGAGGCCAAAATAAAATTTCCTGCAGATCCAGAGTCTAAGAAGGCCACAGAAGAGAAGGAGAAGGCAGAGGCAGACATCCGCACAGGCACAGTAAGACGTGGAGAAGCAGAGTGGACATCAAGGATTGTCTCACCTTTGTGCGGAGTCAGGGTACGTCTTTCCAGGCGGGGAGGGCGGATAGGACAATCCCTCAGGAAGTGTTCGGTACTAGCACAGTACAGGCAGAGGTTCTCCATGCGGCGTCGTGTCCTCTCTTGAGATGTCAGGCGAGACCGGTCGACCTGCATAGCCTCCACGGCGGGAGGCACAGGAACAGATTGCAGGGAACCAGAGGAGAGAGGAGCCGAGGAGAAGAAACGCCTCGTGCGAACAGAGTCCATATCTTGGCGGAGCTCCTGACGCCTTTCGGAAAAACGCATGTCAATGCGAGTGGCTAGGTGAATAAGTTCATGAAGATTAGCAGGCATTTCTCGTGCGGCCAGAACATCTTTAATGTTGCTGGATAGGCCTTTTTTAAAGGTCGCGCAGAGGGCCTCATTGTTCCAGGATAATTCAGAAGCAAGAGTACGGAATTGTACGGCATACTCGCCAACGGAAGAATTACCCTGGACCAGGTTCAACAGGGCAGTCTCAGCAGAAGAGGCTCGGGCAGGTTCCTCAAAGACACTTCGAATTTCCGAGAAGAAGGAGTGTACAGAGGCAGTGACGGGGTCATTGCGGTCCCAGAGCGGTGTGGCCCAAGCCAGGGCTTTTCCAGACAGCAGGCTGACTACGAAAGCCACCTTAGACCTTTCAGTGGGGAACTGGTCCGACATCATCTCCAAGTGTAATGAACATTGGGAAAGGAAGCCACGGCAAAACTTAGAGTCCCCATCAAATTTATCCGGCAAGGATAGTCGTAGTCCAGAAGCGGCCACTCGCTGCGGAGGAGGTACAGGAGCTGGCGGAGGAGATGGTTGCTGGAGCTGTGGTAGTAACTGTTGTAGCATAACAGTCAGTTGAGACAGCTGTTGGCCTTGTTGCGCAATCTGTTGTGACTGCTGGGCGACCACCGTGGTGAGGTCAGCGACAACTGGCAGAGGAACTTCAGCGGGATCCATGGCCGGATCTACTGTCACGATGCCGGCTGGCAGGTAGTGGATCCTCTGTGCCAGAGAGGGATTGGCGTGGACCGTGCTAGAGGATCGGTTCTAAGTCACTACTGGTTTTCACCAGAGCCCGCCGCAAAGCGGGATGGTCTTGCTGCGGCGGTAGTGACCAGGTCGTATCCCCTAGCAACGGCTCAACCTCTCTGGCTGCTGAAGATAGGCGCGGTACAAGGGAGTAGACAGAAGCAAGGTCGGACGTAGCAGAAGGTCGGGGCAGGCAGCAAGGATCGTAGTCAGGGGCAACGGCAGGAGGTCTGGAACACAGGCTAGGAACACACAAGGAAACGCTTTCACTGGCACTAAGGCAACAAGATCCGGCGAGGGAGTGAAGGGGAAGTGAGGTGATATAGGGAAGTGCACAGGTGTAAACACTAATTGGAACCACTGCGCCAATCAGCGGCGCAGTGGCCCTTTAAATCGCAAAGACCCGGCGCGCGCGCGCCCTAGGGAGCGGGGCCGCGCGCGCCGGGACAGAACTGACGGAGAGCGAGTCAGGTACGGGAGCCGGGGTGCGCATCGCGAGCGGGCGCTACCCGCATCGCGAATCGCATCCCGGCCAGAGGCGGTATCGCAGCGCCCCGGGTCCGTGGGACCGACCGGAGCGCTGCAGTGAGAGGAGTGTAGCGAGCGCTCCGGGGAGGAGCGGGGACCCGGAGCGCTCGGCGTAACAGCCAAGAAGCAAAGAGGGAACATCAGAGACAAATTCAGATACTAACAGTAGTAAAAAGTAAAAAGTCAAGGCCTGAAATCAGGAGGAACCGTCAAAAGCAAAGTCAGGACGGAAAACCATATAGCCAAGTCAAGGGTCCAGGAACATGTGCATACAACAGCAAGGAACACAAATGAGGCACTAATGAGATACCTAACACAGGCATCTGTGACCAATAGGCACTTGTTTAAATCTAGCGTGCTTCAGGAAGAATGGGATGCCAGTGCCATGGTCAATCATAGTCATGATAATATAGTCAGTACTCAAATTATCAAAACTGTGTTAGAACGGTTTAGATTAAAGGGGTACTCTGCAGGAAAAAACTTTTTTTTTAATAAACTGGTGCCAGAAATGTTAACAGATTTGTAAATTGCTTCTATTTAAAAATCTTAATCCTTCCAGTACTTATCAGCTGCTGTATGCTTCAGAGAAAGTTATTTTCTTTTCGAATTTCTTTTCAGTCTGACCACAGTGCTATCGATAGAAGTAATTTACAAATGTGTATAACTTTCTGGCACCAGTTTATTTAAAAAAAAAAAATAATGTTTTCCACCGGAGTACCCCTTTAATCCTTTTCTTCACAAGTTTTCCACAAATTGAGAATGATCATAAACCAACCATAAACCATAGGTCATTCTCACTCCACAATAAGCAGAACTTAAATATCTTGAGATTACTATTACATTCTCACATAGTGGAAACTACTTTATGGCCTTCATGTACTCTGTTTCTGCTCTTTTTTCCCCTTCGTGATTCTTAGAGATTTTTATTTTTTCATTTTTCTTTTCATTTTTTTTTCCATTTCTCCTTTATGTGTATGAACATGTTAATGTATGTTGTGAAATCTTGTCGGTTTTTATTTGTTTAACCTCTGTTAAAAGTGAAAAATCAGCCTAAAAAGATGGCGAAAACATGGGGAACAATTTCAGAGATCACTCGGATTATAAAAAGAAAATGGATAACCGTGTCTATATTTCAGAAAATGGAGCTGAAAATGGGGAACAGGGTGAAAAAACATGGAAATTACAGGGAAAATATTGGTAATTCTAGTAAACTGTGTTTCCCAATATTAAATGTATTTCCCCTATTATTTCCCTATATACCTAAATTTAAAGGAATGTGCAATAGTACATGAGGCTCTATGTCTGTACGGTATAATTCTTACTCTAACCTGAGAAGATCATATCAAGGGACCTAGACACAGTGAGACTGATGACCCAGTGTTGCATTAATAAAGCTTATGTAAATATTTCATAAGAGAAATTCCTTAAAGAAAATCTGTCAGCAGTATCACCCGCACTAAAGCTGTCACACAGGCTTGTAGTGCGGGTGTGGATGATCAAAACGATACTCACGGCATCAAGATTCGCCCAGCTGTTCCTCCGCAATTTACTTTTTTATGTTTATGCAAATGAGGGCCTTGGAGCATGGGAAGATCTCCAAACCAAGCTGGGGGCACGCTGACGCCATCTTTGCCGGGCGGGCGCTCTGCCCGGCTCATCAATATTCACAACTCCCCTCCCTGCTCTTGCACAAGAGAAGGGAGGGAAGCGGGAGGGGGGTTATGAATATTGATGAGCCTGGCGGAGTGCTTGCCCGGCAAAGAGGACATCAGCATGCCCCTAGCTCGGTTCGGAGCTCCGCCCATGCCGCAAGACCCTCAGTTGCATAAAAAGAAAAAGGCGAATTGCGGTGGAACGGCTGGGTGAATCTGGACACCGTGAATATCATTTGGATCAGCATCACCCGCACTACAAGCCTGTGTGACAGTTTTAGTGCGGGTGATACTGCTGACAGATTTCCTTTAAGCGGTGCATGGAGGAGGGTTATGAATATTGATGAGCCCGGCAGAGTACCCGCTCGGCAAAGATGAAATTGGCATGCCCCTAGCTTGGTTCAGAGCTCCGCCTATGCCCCAAGGCCCTAATTTGCATAAAAAGAAAAAGGAGAATTGTGGTGGAACGGCTTGGCGAATCTAAACGCCGTAAGTATCATTTTGATCAGCACCACCCGCACTACAAGCCTGTGTGACAGCTTTAGTGTGGGTGAAACTGCTGACAGATTTCCTCTATGACTCTATAAAACTTAGGGGGAAAAATCCTGGGAAATTACAATCCTGTCTCTAAGTAACAGTACCTTCTGAATGATGACTTCCTTATTATTGCCATTTTTGAAATAACTTGAGGCAAATTGAAGGCTTTGTGCAGGGAACAGTGCCAATGATTTAAGCATGTCAGGTTACAGTGATCATTTCCAACACAACAGTACTGTGAATATTTTCATAAAATTAGATTGTACAGACTTTATTTCGTTTCCATTAGATATACATTTTTTATAGTTCATAGAGCTGATAAATATTTTATAGATTTGTACCATGAGAAAAGTAATGGGTATTTATGTACAAGACAGGCACAGGTAATGATAGATGGAGGGGTGGAGGCAGACATTGAAATAGGTATTGAATTGAGGAATAAGAAAAGGAAATGTGAGAAGTACTATGATAGTGTGGAGGGAGTAGAGCGTTCATACATTACTACAATCCCTACCTAGAAATAGCCTGTCCACCCATATTCTGGTTCTTTAACAGGTGTGGGGTGGGTTCTATGCTGGAGTGCAATGGGGACTAGTGCTAACTGAGATGATTGGGGTGATCAACCCATTTCAGTAATGTGATGAATGGTTGGCATTGTTAGTTCTTAAGGAACTGGGGTGATGGACCCTGATACATTTGACATTGACTATACACTGTTTAAACAATATAATCTGGTATCATTAAGCATGTAATTGTATGATTTAGTAACATGTAGAATCCTAATGATTGTCCTAAAGCAGTGGTCTCCATACCATGCACCTCCAGATGTTGCAAAACTACAACTCCAAGCTTGTCCAAACAGCCGCTGGTTGTCCGGGCATGCTGGAAGATATAGTTTTGTGATAGCAGGAGGTTCACAATATAGAGACTACTGTCCTAAAGCTTCAACCTCTTGCTTTTGGTAAAATGGCATTTTATATCACAACCTCATATCCTGTTCTCATATCCCAACTCTATCCCAACCTTGCATAAAGGAGTGGGTTAGGGTTGATTAAATTCTACTGTATTTTTTGTTGACATTTAAAGGGGTACTCCGGTGCTTAGACATCTTATCCTTGATCGCAGGGGTCCCGCCACTGGGGACCTCCGTGATCTTGCACCCCAGTTAAAATCAGTTCCGGAGCATGTTTGCTCCGAGTCTGTTTACCCGCGACCACGGGGTAGGCGGCATGTGACGTCATGCCTCTGCCCCCGTGTGACGTCATGCTCCGTCCCTCAATGCAAGCCTATGGGTAGGGGATGAGATGTCTAAGCGCCGGAGTACCCCTTTAAGTAAAATGTGTGCTAAGTTTCATCGAAATATCTATCTTTATATAATATGGCTTCTGTATCTATCATCTCTATAATCTATCTATCTATCTATCTATCTATCTATCTATCTACAGAGTCCCAGATATATCAATGAGATAGGTGGTGGGGTGCAGATAGTTGCATAAGATCCTGGTAGCAGATCCTTTCTGATAGCAAACAAATAGGCAACAGCACTCCCATAAGGTGCAAAAAAACGGTCCTTTATTCACATAAACGTGGAGGTGGCGAAGTTTCGGCTGACTCACTCAGCCATTATCAAGCTTGCTTGATAATGGCTGAGTGAGTCAGCCGAAACGTCGTCACCTCCACGTTTATGTGAATAAAGGACTGTTTTTTTGCACCTTATGGGAGTGCTGTTGCCTATTTGTTTGCTATCTATCTATCTATCTAGCTATCTAGATTAGGACATGTACTTCCAGGAGACTTTTATCCTGTTGCTGTATATTCACATTATTTCAGTATACCCCAAAGTAAAAAAAAAAGAAAAGAACCCCTGGATGCGAATGGAATGAAATGATTATGCAAATGTCCTCTCATGTGTTCATGACTTTGATGAATAGACCCCACAAGCTATGTATAGAGGGAGGATTAAGCACAGTGCAGCGATGTGAGGCTGGACACATTTCTGGAGATATTATTTAGAAAGTTAAAATCTGATAATGATCCAGGTGCCTGCAAAATATCTGAAGGAGAGATTCTTGTAGATGAGAGGATGTATGACAGACGCCAGTGATATATCTGCTAACCTTGCAGCTTATTAATCATCAATCTGAATGGGAAAATGGGAAAGAAGAATACAAAGTATCTGGTTTATCTGCCATATGATTTAATCAGTACTCAGCATTAATAGCTTAGCTATTCTATTTCTTCATAGTCATGTAATGGCAGGATAGATAAACAATGAGATGTTTTTGTGAGGAAATAAGATTGTAAGCCCCATCGGGGGGGAAGACTGAGGTAAATAGTGATAATCTGGACAGAGCTGGAGAATATGTTGGTGCCATATAGGCAACAGAAAATAAGCCCTTTAAAGAAAGTTTTTCATCACTTTTATGCCACCTGAACGACAATACATTGAGGGGATCCCCGGTAGCTTTTGCTTGCCCTGCCTGCCTTGAGTGATAGATCTCACCCTATACCAAAACAGGTAGAGATCTATCAAAAAAGGCTGATGGTGCTGGGAGAAGGCTCCAGAGACTGCCCAGATAACTTATGGAGTAGGCAGCATGAACATGGTCACAGGTTGGCATTGGCATTGTACTCTTTCCTCTAGTAAAGCTAGCTATAGACATTTTATAGATATGTCCTAAATATAAAATACCCCCCATCAAGGGGTATTCCAGCATGTTGCTGGGGCTGAGTTAAAATAGAAAAAAAACTATACTTACCTACCCCACTGTCCCCTCTATTCTCCTGCAGCTCCTGTTCAGTTCCATCCAGTCCCCCAATCTCCTGTCTTCTTTCAAGACGAGTGCTCAGTGTAGGACCTGCCGAGTCAGCAAATCACTGGCTGCAGCGGTGTCCCATCTCGGCTGGCCTGCCAGGAGACCGGGGGACCAACGGAGACCGAGGCAGATCAACAAGGACCGGGTAGCTTAATATAGGTATTTTTTTTATTTTAAAGGAGAACTGTATTGCAATATAATTTTATCCCCTATGCAAAGGATAGGGGATAAGTTATAAAGCGCGAGGGGTCTGACCGCTGGGGCCCCACATGATCTCCTGTACAGGGCCATGGCAGTCTGCCGTGTCATCCCAAGCAGGAAGCCATGGCAGACATGCCCCCTCCATGTATCTATATGAGATACATGAAGTGGGCGTGTCGGCTGCTGCATCATGCGGGACAAAATGCCCCCTTCCAGCATACTGCCACGGACCCCTTGCGATCTTTAACTTATCCCTTATCCTTCGGATAGGGAATAAGTTATTTTGCACTACAGTTTTCATTTAAATTAGCCCCCCACATATAAAAAAAAAAAAAAAAAAAAAAAATACCAGAATACCCAATTAACATGAGTAGTCTGCTGGGTTTAATGTGCATGCCCATTTTATTGAGGAGCAAAGAAAAAGAAAGAAGAACAATCGCAAAGAAATAGAGTTTTATTCTTTTTTTTTTTTTATCTGTTTTAATCTTTCACTTACTAACAGTGTCACAAAGTTGTGAGAATCCATATAAATCTAAAGGCAACAATATTACTATTAATACTCTTCTTGTCCTGGAATGTTTTTAGACCACGCACATCTTTTAGGCAGCTTTATTTACAGATTGTGTCATTTTATAAGCTCCTGTAAAGGAAATCATTTTGTAATACTGCAGAAAATCAAATCTGCAAACCTTTATTACTCAACAAGCTAAAATGTTCTCAATCACCTAATCTGTTCACTTGCTAGAGAATCCTCATGTAATGACAAATGTAGCCATTTAAGCAGATTTTAGAAGAATTTGTGTGTTAAAATACTGGTGCCACTTGAAAGACTGAAGATAGAGATAAGTAAACCTTCTGAGATTTAGTTTGGGGACTCATTTGGTAAACCTGATGCAGATTTGTTTCAGATTTAGATCCTTTCTTTGGATTTGGGAGTGTCCCAATTGTCCACTTAAAGTATGTATAGGAACAGGGACTCCTGTCAAAGGCAGGAGTCCTTACTTCTGTACAGCAGTGCCTAAACTCTGAGGCACATTAAATTGTCAGGTGAGGCACAGGGTCTCTGCACTGATAATAGCAGCCGTTTATTATGAGTCCAGTCTCCAGGTTTAGAATGGGTGAAGGACCTTCACCTAGGTAGGTGGCAGTACAGTTCATTGTTGAGAGTTCAGGGGAACTATTAAAATGGAGCAGAGGTGGGAGCTTCTGAGCCTCTACCTCCAGCCTCTGCATGACCTCTTCCACATGTATGCATGTGAGGATTTCCCAAATTGGGGGCTACTCACTACTAAAGATGAGCGAACCGAACCCGTAGAACCAACCAGAGTTCTGTCAGACATTAGCTAAAAGTTTGATTCATCTAGAACTTGAACTTTGAGTAGTTTGGTTCAGCAGAACCTGCGAAAAAACCAACAGCCACATATCAAAGCAACTATAAAAACCCTATGCACATAGCTTAAACAGCCCTTCCTAGAATGCTAATCCTGTTGTTAACACTGAGCTTAAAAATCCACTGCTTTTATTGATACCCCTTATATTGACAGGCATCTAAATAAAAAATGTTGTTCCACTTGGAAAAAGCCATTGCTTCTTTCAATTCCTCAATGTACATATAAACATTGTAAGGCATTTGCCTCCAAAAATAAATGTATAATTTTAGGGCATTCATTTTAAAAAGCATAAATAATTTTCTAGTGCAGTAGGTTTTTATTTAATTTGTTAGTTGCATCAGGGTATCATCCATTTCTTCATAGGCATACATGTTAATGCAACTTTGAAATGAAAGGAAATCTGTCACCAGTGTCATCCGAACTAACCTGTAATTACAGGCTTCTAATGCAGGTGACACTGGTGATAATCATACTTACCTATCCTCGATCTGTGACCCCATTCGCCCCTTTATCTTACTTATTTGAGCAGCAGGCTTGGTGCACCAGTGATGCTCCTGGAGCAACAAGCCTGCTGTCCGAATTAGGAGGATAACAGGCAAACAGGGCCATAGATCGAGAATAGATACATATCATTATCATCGGTGTCACCCGCACTACCAGCCTGTACAAACAGGTTAGTGCGGGTGACACAGATGACAGATTCCATTTAACTTTACCTTTATCTTAGAAGTACTTATATAAATTCATTGGTGACTTATCAGTGTTCATACAAGGCTTTCATGGCTCTTAGACAGTGGTATACACACAATTTTGCGCTATTGGTAAAGTAAAGGTTAAGACAGATATTGGGTCTGGAAATAGGAAAGTGATTTTAAAGAGAATGTGGGAGACTGATTTTGCTATAGGAAAAGGAAGATAAGAAAAGCAAGTCAGGGTAAGAAGGGGTAACAAAAATGTTAAGTTTGTTACAGAGGCAGGATTGACAACAGTACTGCTGCACTGGGGTATTGGTTTCTCATCAGTGTTGGTATGTCACTGATGGAGACATATTTATTGCTGCACTGTGGTGTTGGTTTGTTGTTGGTAAAGTATTTATTGCTGTACTGTGGTGTTGGTTTGTTGCTGGTAAAGTATTTATTGCTGCACTGTGGTGTTGGTTTGTTGCTGGTAAAGTATTTATTGCTGTACTGTGGTGTTGGTTTGTTGCTGGTAAAGTATTTATTGCTGTACTGTGGTGTTGGTTCAACACTGGTGGAGAAGTATTTATTATTGCACTGTGGTGTTGGTTTTTCGCTGGTAAAGAGGTATTTATTGCTGCAATGTGGTGCTGGTTTGTCACTGGTGAAGAGGTATTTAGCTATACATTGAAGTGTTAGTTTGGTATTGTTAGAGAATGTTATGTTTACTCTGTGGTTGTATTTGGTTGGAGCTGTTTGGAGTAATAGGTACTATGTGTGTGTTGGTAAGGCCACAGCATCAACATAGATTGGGTGGTGAGGCCCAAGTGCAAAATGTTTGAGAGCCCTGTTGTACAGTATATTGTGTGTAGAATGTCTGGCCCAGTGAATGGAAGCATTGAGGCCTACCTTCAGGCTGCTCATTGATCAGAAACATGGGGGGAGGGGGACAAATCTAAAATGAATCACAAAATGTTTAGCTTCTAAAAATTACAAATTCTACATGAAGTTCACACCAAATCCTATTTATGCTGAATTAATTAATTCCTCTCTAGTTGTAGATAACAAGTAGATCTATTAAACATGGCTCTGGATACTATGGAATCATTTTAGATTGGCCAAGAAACAAATACAGCTTCAGAGAAGTAAAATGAAGGTAGCTTGGCACCCTGACAACTCTGAGCTATAAGCTGGTTTTATTTAAGAACCTAACATGCAGCAATATTCAAACAGTTTTACCAGATTTTAACATATTTACAGGGATTGTGTTATTAATAGCATATTCCCAATATAAGCCATCAATATCTGATTGGTAAGGTTCTGATCCCCTTCATTGATTACTTAGGCACAGTTGGTTGTGACTGTGCCTAGTACAGCAGCTCACCATAGCTCATGTCTATTTAAGTAATTAGGACTAAGCAGAATACCAGTCATAGCCATTGACAAGAATATGGCACTGTGGTGACCCACGGGTGTATGGCAGGACCACGGGTGTAGTGGTGTGAGTGGCAGAATCAGATGGTATTAACCCCGGGGGCAAGATGTTGTTAACCCCTAGTGTTCATGATGCCAGTGTGGTTTTAGGGTTCCGAAACACCACATGCCCGATTTCTCCGCTATCACAGTTGCTGGTAGTGAAATAAGAGTCCACAACCAGTTATGGTCAAATGGAGGCTTTACTAAGTATGAGACAGTTGGAATTATCTTCACAGCTAAAGCCAGATTTCCCAGAGAGGTGGCCAGGACCCAGAAGGACCTTGCAGCTTGCTGGACCAATATACTTGTAACTAACTTGATTTGAGCCTGGACTTGACTTGACTATATGCAGGACTTGACTAGTTTCAGTAACAGCAGACATTGACTTGTGACTTACTGGAATGACTGTAACTTTTGGGGTCTTCCAGATGCTGATCACTTGCACTGAGATCTCTGGTGGTTGCTGTGCTCAGCAAAGACTTGATGGTTGCAGCAGCAGAGCTGGTAGCAAAGAGACAGAATTGTAATGGCCGCCCCTTTATATATTGGGGAGCTGGACTAAAGCCCATTGGTCAAGCTGGGAGTCATAGGTTAAGCTGGTGCTCTCTGGGAGAACATGTGACAACAAATCATGTGACTGCATAACATAACATGTGACAGACTTACACAGGTCCTTGAGACCTTCCACTGGTCCTTTGTACTACCTACACATAAAGATAAAGTCTAGGCATTAAAATGATGTACACAACATTATGGAACAACAGAGGGAGACCATGCAGGGGAGCCCCCAGGTCACTGAGGGTCTCAACCTGACAGGGCCTAAGGGTAGCACAGGACCATGTCCTGTACTGGGACATCACAGCACTATGCATGGGTTAACTACAAAGAAGACATGGTGCCTGCTGGAGCGCTGCTGCTACTGCATTAAAATGGCTGGCAGGGGTGCCAGGGGTGATTCCCCCATCAGGACTTCAATATTTCAGTCCAAAAAACCCTGTAAATACAGTTGACTTAATGACATAAAACACACCATCTGTTCTAAGCTCAATCCTTGTTGTAGCCAAATACCATGTAATTTATTTTATATATATTTTTTTCTTTACATCTTCAACCTAGATTAGAAATCTCTAAATGTTGCCTAAATTGTTTCTAAATAGCCATTTAGCCATGTAACATTTGGCAGTGACTGTAGAGTCTGTAGAACCTTCACATCCTTACTGATGAAAGGCCATGATTATTACATCACAACGGGCACTTCCGAATGAGACATTGTGGAAAGAAGCTTATCAGGAGGTGTAGAGTAAGTGTAAGGAAAATGCTCTGCCAGTCAAAGTCTTGCTGTCCCTTTCTTTTCATTTATCTCTTAAGCCTCAGAAAGTAACATTAATGTAATAGCCGAAGGTTTCGCAACTACTGTCTCAACCAAGAAGAAAAGAAACTTCTCCCTCTTTCTAGGCTCAGCTCACTGATGCAGCTGCCAAATGTTATTTTCTTGTTCCTTGTGGCCCATCAGAAATGTGGCTTGTTTCTGTCAACTACAATGAGTTTAAGGAGTGTAAATCAAATCTCCTAAGATCTCCTGCTGGCTTCGCTACCCTAGTTATGAGCAATGACTTAGAAAAAATGTTATCATCATTGATGTTCAAAGTTTATCCTTTACTCTAGAGTGGAAGCAGTAATATTTAGAGCTTCAGCTGTTGCTGAACTAAATCACTCATGATGCTCAACCAGCAGTCTCTAGTGTCAAGGGTTGCCGGCGCATATAAAGCGTTACAGTCTGTGGTGCATCAGGAAAGAGTCAATGGAGAAACCGTGTAATATGTATTTTTTCCCCTAAGCTCATACACCATTTAATTTGAGATAACCTAGTTGCAACATATCGTAATTTAATAATAATATTTTAACCCCTTAAGGACTCAGCCCGTTTGGGCCTTAAAGGGGTATTCCAGGAAAAAACTTTTTTATTTATATCAACTGGCTCCAGAATGTTAAACAGATTTGTAAATTACTTCTATTAAAAAATCTTAATCCTTTCAGTACTTATGAGCTTCTGAAGTTAAGGTTGCTCTTTTCTGTCTTCTGTCCTCTCTGATGACACCTGTCTCGGGAAACGCCCAGTTTAGAAGAGGTTTGCTATGGGGATTTGCTTCTAAACTGGGCGTTTCACAAGATAGGTGTCATCAGAGAGGACTTAGACAGAAAAGAACAACCTTAACTTCAGAAGCTCATAAGTACTGAAAGGATTAAGTTGATATATAAATAAAAAAGTTTTTTCTTGGAATACCCCTTTAAGGACTCAGACAATTAAATTTTTACGTTTTCGTTTTTTCCTCCTCGCCTTCTAAAAATCATAACTCTTTTATATTTTCATCCACAGACTAGTATGAGGGCTTGTTTTTTGTGCGACCAGTTATCCTTTTTAATGACATCAGTCATTTTACCATAAAATTTATGGCGCAACCAAAAAAATACTATTTGTGTGGGAAATTGATAAGATTTAGCAAATTTTGAAAGGTTTTGTTTTCATGCTGTACACTTTACGATAAAATAGACATGTTTTCTTTATTCTGTGGGTCAATACAATTAAAATGATACCCATGATTACATACTTTTCTATTATTGTACCGCTTAATAAAAATCGCAAACTTTTTAACCAAATTAGCGCGTTTAAAATGCCTCTATTTTGCTGACCTATAACTTTTTATTTTTTCCGTATAAGCGGCGGTATGAGGACTAATTTTTTGCACCGTGATCTGTACTTTTTTTTTATATAACATTTGCATATCTAAAGCTTTTAATATATTTGTTATCAATTTTATTTGGAATAAAATGTTATAAAGAAGAAGTACTTTTCTTTTTTGAATTTCTTTTCAGTCTGACCACAGTGCTCTCAGCTGACTTCTCTGTCCATATCAGGGTAGGAGCAAATCAAATCCCCATAGCAAACCTCTCCTGCTCTGGACCGTTCCTGACATGAACAGAGGTGTCAGCAGAGAGAACTGTGGTCAGACAGAAAATAAATTAAAAAAGAAAAGAACTTCTTCTGTAGTATACAGCAGCTGATAAGGACTGGAAAAGGATTAAGATTTTTAAATATAAGTCATTTACAAACCTTACAAACCTTTAAAGGGGTAGTCCACTGTTAGACATCTTATCCCCTATCCAAAGTATAGAGGATAAGATGTCTGATCACGGGGGGCCTGCCGCTGGGGACCCCCACGATCCCCCCTGCAGCAGCCCGATACCTCAGCAGCCCAGAGCTAAGTTTCCTCTCAGGCTGATGATGGGCGGTGCAGGGGATAGGGTATTGTGACGTCAATACAAGTCCCCTCAATACAAGTCTATGGGAGGGGGCATGATGCCCCTTCCATAGACTTGCATTGAGGGGGACAGATGTGATGTCACAAGGGAGCGGGGCTGTGACGTCACGATGCCCCGTCCCCTGCACCACCCGTTATCAGCATCAGAAAAAACTTAGCTCCGGGCTGCTGCAGGGGGGATCGTGGGGGGTCCCCAGCGGTGGGCCCCCCGCAATCAGACATCTTATCCCCTATCCTTTGGATAGGCCATAAGATGTCTAACAGGGGACTACCCTTTAAGCACATTTAGTAGACATCCTCAGATCAGATAGAAAAATTTGTGACCTTTGGGCCATTGTCTTAATGCTTTTACCCAGCTTCTCTTAAAGGGGTATTCCGGCACTAAGACATCTTATCCCCTATCCAAAGGATAGGGGATAAGATACCTGATCGCAGGGGTCTCGCTGGTGTGGATCCCAGTGATCTTTCACACAGCATCCCGTTACCATCAGCCCCCGGAGCATGTTCACTCCGGGTCTGATGACTGCCGATGACCGGGCCAAAGTATTGTAACATCACGGCTCCGCCCCGTGTGACGTCACCCTCTGCCCCCTCAATGCAAGCCTATGTGAGAGGGCGTGACAGCTATCGGCAGTCATCAGACCCGGAACGAATATGCTCCAGGGACTGATGATAACCGGGTGCTGCGTGAAAGATCACGGGGGCCCCAGCGGCGAGACCCCGTGATCATGGATCTTATCCCCTATCCTTTGGATAGGGGATAAGATGTCTTAGCGCCGGAGTACCCCTTTAAAGTCATGGGCAACTGCCCTTCGATTGTCAGTGATCAATAGGCATCGAAACCATGAAGCAACAAGCTAAAAAAGCCAAAGCTAAGAAAGACAAGAGTCTAAGTAGCAGAGTCTAAACATTGCTGGTAATTGAGATGATAACTACATCCATCATTTGACTATTAATTTTAATACATGTCATCCCATGTAGGCAATGCTACATTTCTCCAGTTCACAATACATTTTTTTTTTTTTAAGTTTCAGCTGTGAGAGGTTGGAGATATGCCACATTAAAAATCCTATCACTGACATGAACAAATACACCTTGCTTTAAAGCCCGAAAAAGCAGCCTTTCGTTATCTGTGGTTCTCTTGTTCTGGATGAAATGAATAGCCTCTTTGCAGCCTACAGACACAGGAGCCCTCTATGAGCTATACAAAAGCTGGAGCCATTTTCTCCACTGCATTTATGTTGAAAAATCTCCCTCTACGCTTTCACAGTTTCACAGAAAGGGTATTGAGTTGGACGTAGGGAGGGGACCCAGTCACCCCGGGCATGATGCCGTCTTTTATTTGCAACAAGAGGTGAAAGGTTCCCTCAAGCACAAAGAGCTCTTTTTTGCTTGGACAATTTTATCCCTGTGAGGAACAGATATGCTAACAGTCTCGGCAAAGCAAACTTGAAAAGAAAACATTACCCAGTCCAAATCATTTAAAATAAGCTTTAGATTTACTGATGAAGACAGATGCGTACACATCCACAGCTGATTAATCGAACTTTTCCTCTCTTTTAAAACGTCAATGTTTACAGCTGTGTTTTTTTTTGCCTTTTTCCCTTACAGAATAGAAATAGAGATTTCAATTACGTGATTGAAAAAAATAAAATAAAACCCCCAGTAGCCAAGCTTCTTTTAATACATTTATAATGATCAAAGGAAAACGGTCATCCTGTTCACCCACAATAAACCCAATACATTGGGTTACAGTGTGGGTGAATAGGAGACTGATGAGGGGTCAATGAGTTAAATACATGCCTGTAGTCCGGAGCTGTGTCCCTCCAAAGATCCTCTTCTATATCTGCTGAATTGCGCAGAGGAGGCGGGCCCGCCGGGTGAATTTGAATATACATTGGCATTGGTCACGTGAGGGCTGAGTAGGCACAATCGCTCACGTGACCAGCGCTGATGAATATTCAAATTCACATGGCGGGCCCGCCTCCTGTGTACAATGCAGTGGGGATAGAAGAGGATCTTGGGAGGGACACGGCTCCAAACTACAGGTACATATTTAACTCATTGACCCCTCATTGGTCTCCTGCTCACCCACACTGTAACCCAGTGTATTGAGTTTAGTGTGGGTGAACAGGATGACCGTTTTCCTTTAATCATGGGTAAAAAGAGGCTTGGGGGGTGGTATTTATCATACCCTGCACCAGTGCATAGCAGCAAAATTCACAAAATCTTTGCTCAAACTAAAAAATTTTGGTAAAAATTTTTTTACACACGCAAAGGCGAGCTTGTGTGCAATATTTCCACATTGTGTTAAAACAGGGAATGCGGGGGGGTACAAAGGCAACAAGCAACAAAGGCAAGGAGCTCCGTTTCGCACTTAGCAAGTGCTTCCTCCGGCCATGGCCAGAGGAAGCACTTGCTAAGTGCAAAACGGAGCTTGTTGCCTTTGCCCCCCCCCCTTCTTTTCCCCTCTCCCCCTTGACATATGTGAGTATATAGGATGGAATAAAAGCTTGAAGATGGACATTGGTGAGTTGCCAGCTTTTCCTTTCTTCTAGTGAACACATCTACTATTGCATACTGTTTCTAGCCAGAGCACCGCCACCACCTAATTGCAAGAACCACCCCAGCCCAAGTATTAGGTCTCCGGAGTCACCGCAGTGCCGAACGAGCTCTATTATTGCCTTTCTAAAAACATTTTTATCGCTTCTGGAATCCTTCTTGAATTAAAGATTTAGTGAAACAAAAGACCATCTTTAAACAGTGTAAAGTAAATTGTAACATTGCTAACCAGCCTTTTATTCTCTAATACAGGTTTTGTAAAATATTATAAGTAAAATAATATTTATGTTACTGTCTCTGGCACAGAAAAAGCTGAAAGAATAGGCTGTAACCTTTTTCAAGAAGATCTGAAAATGCATTAATCTATTTAGACATTCTTTTATACTTTTAATGTTCTAAGTTTTCTTTTCTTTTTCACATATTTCTATCATTTACATAAAAACAGGTGTGACCTACACTTTTTCGTTCAGTCATGTAAAGAGATCATTATTATTTAATCAGCTCCTCACATGCTACTAGCAGTCATTTTTAAGAAAGAGTTGCCTCTCATTGTATGGGATAAGACAACATTTTACATGCTCTTCTACAAAATATGAAACAATTTACATAAACATATAATTTGTGTTGAGCTGCGCTAATCATATAATAGATGTACAGTAGGTTTTTGACTAATTTAAAGGGGTACTCCATTGGAAAACATCTTTTTAAATCAACTGGTGCCAGAAAGTTAAACAGATGTGTAAATTACTTATATTTAAAAATCTTAATCCTTCCAGTACTTATCAGCTGCTGTATGCTCCACAGGAAGTTATTTTCCTTTTGAATTTCCTTTCTTTCTGAACACAGTGCTCTCTGCTGAGACCTCTGTCTATGTCAGGAACTGTCTAGAGTAGGAACAAATTCCCATAGCAAACCTATCCTGCTCTGGAAAGTTCCTGACATGGACAGAGGTGTCAGCAGAGAGCACTGTTTTCCGACTGGAAAAAACTACTCAATTCCTCTAGAGCATACAGCAGCTGATAAGTACTGGAAGAATTAAGAGTTTTAAATAAGTAATTTACAAATCTGTTTAACTTTCTGGCATCAGTTGATTAAAAAAAATAATAATAATGTTCCAGCGGAGTACCCCTTTAAGGACACTAAATATTTTTCACATTAAAGTGTCAAAAACTGTATTACAATACCTTCACGCAGCTTAAAAAGGATTCATAGGAAAAACGACATGCATCCACATAGGATGGAAGAGTAGTCTGTTAGTAGAAGTCCTTTAGAGGTACCATAAATAGTGTACCACATTTTCAGTCCTTTTTTTTTTTACAAAAGTATTTAGGTAGAGTTGGTAAACAGTGTTACTAGAATTAGGCCCAAACATATAACAAGGATAAGCAAGCTTAGGACCAATCAAAATAAAAAATATGATCCATATAATAAAGATATCAGTGCCTGAAAATTATCTTATATGGTCCCAAGTAGTATTCTTATGAATCCCAGGCACTCACAATTTGGTGACTAAAGTGTGAAAAATATTATTACAATACAGCATACACTACAAAAAGGGATTCAGATGACAAATTACAGACTTCTAATTAGTTCCATTCATGGCATAAAATGACCCCATTGGGTAATATTGTATAAACATTATAAAATCTATCAGATGAGTACCTCTATATGGCTTATATAGGGGTACTCACCTTGGAGAGTTATAGGAAAGCCACAACTCCTCTAGTAGTATTTCACAGTAGGGTCCTTAGGCTGCAGCACAATCCTAAAGGTAGTGGATTCCCTTGACAGCGCTATGTCACGCTCCATGTACCAGTGCAGTAAAACGAAATAATCCAAAAAGCCAAATCTGCCCATATGAATCTTGAGTCTCATGACAGAATGAAGTGAAGGTAAAGTTTATTTGGCGCTAATGGTTGTATTTTCGCAGAGATTGTTCACTTCGACATACTGCTCTCTCTGCTTACTGAAGTCTCTTGCTAGCCCAGAAGACACTTTATGCCAAGGGATATCGCTGCTTCTGGGCCTGTGTGAGATTTCAGTGAAAAGAAGGAGATGAGCGGTGACGTTGGGTGTTAATCATGCCTTAGTGGGAGTGATTACAGCCCAGAGCACAATGACTACCTTAAGATGTCACACAACCCGATGACTACTTGGGCCTCATTACCATAAGGCACGGGACATATTTAAAACCACTTGTCCTCACTATTGGGGGCACCTGATTAGGACATCAGGACATCAGGATAAGCTTATTTTACTATATATAACATGTTACCACCAGTTATATACGGTAAAATCTGGTTTTCTTTAAAAGAGAAACAGGGAGTAATTCTAAAATAGCTACTGTTTGCTCCGGTTCATGTAGATGGTTCCCTTACAGAAAACCCTGATGTGACAAACATAAGCTTAATAGGGCAGAGTAATAGGGTTAATCAACCCCTTCACACACACACACACACACACACACACACACACATATATATATATATATATATATATCCTTCTCTTGTATGTCAATGAGTATAAAGTATTGGTTCTACAGATTAGTGAAAACTTAAAATAATAATTTAATTTAACATTTTTGTTTCAGATACAGTGGAATACTTCCAGCATTTAAAGAACCCACGAATATGGAGCAGACCTTTGAAACCATTGAAGAGAATTTACAAAGGCGGTGCATTACATAGCTAAAATGTGGTCATGTTCAATAGGAACTTTGAATGGACATGAGTTACATTTTCTGAAGGATATTATTTAATAACATTATACTTGAAACAATTGGGGGGGACCGTATCCCCCATTTTGTTTCCTTTTTTTTATTTTATTTTTTTATACTTTAGTTTTTTAGTGAGGGCATGGCCAAACCTTTTTTTAGTTTACAGAAATTTCTAAGGCGGGCTCAGTTTTTTCTCTTCTTTCTCACCATTGCTTACTTAATGGCTGGAAGTCTGCTACTTTTACAAAGGTCTTACCTGGTGATCCAGCAAAACAACCGAGGAACATCTAATGTACAGGGTTCTGCGATTGATGGTTTGATGCCTCTTGATAGATACTTGGAGCAAAGGATGTTTCGGTCTTCATACTGGAATTCACAAGGATTAGTGGGTAGAAATATTCAAGAGAAACCAGAGACAAATGCTTTACTTGACCAGCCGCTTTGGCTGATTTCACGAAACTCAGAGTTAAGGCAGTTGAGAAGAAGATGGTTTCATAACTTTGTAAGTGATCGACAACCTAGTCAGGGTGTAATATCAAAACTACAGAAGCAAACAAATGTTAATAAAGGTAAGTCTATTTTTAATTGTATATTAGCCTTTCTCTTCCACTGTGTCAGGCATGCTGTAACGCATGCTCACTGTATAGGAGCATTAGCTAAGGCCAGTGATGTGGTAGAAAGTGGAAACTCGAATTGTCTTATCCTATTCAAACCCCCTAAACACGGTCATCCTTCAGTTACCACTGCTACAATGTAAAATATATCTCTTATAATTTATGAAGCTTCTCTTCATGGCTTGTAGAGTAGATGACTAAACCTGCATGACCAGCCATCGATTGTTCCACCTTACCCCCATCAGCTGAGCATGAGATGTTCTTCTTTATTCATGAAAGATAAGAAAGCACAGGATAAATGTATGATGTGATGTCAGATAAACATCCTGCCATGGGATTTTACTGGTCTGCTTCCAAGTTTCTAGTTTGCCTTTTTTTATTCTGTAAGAATGTCTTGTGGCTATTTTCCAAATTCAGCTGTATTGTTTCCGGATACACAACTGCTTGCTTTCTTTAATTCTTTGCTACTTTAAAAATAACAATACAGATGCTGTACTTTTTTTTATTGGTGATAATCAATGTGATCAATCTAGAAATCTAAGCTGACTACTCTGCTGAAGAGTTATACACTGCTCAAGAAAATAAAGGGAACACTAAGATAACACATCCTAGATCTGAAGGAATGAACTAATGGTATAAAATACTTTCGTATTTACATAGCTGAATGTGCTGACAACAAAATCACACAAAAATGATCAATGGAAATCTAATTTATCAACTCATGGAGATCTGGATATGGAGTCACACTCAAAATCAAAGTGGAAAGCCACACTACAGGCTGATCCAACTTTGATGTAATGTCCTTAAAACAAGTCAAAATGAGGCTCTGTAGCGTGTGTGGCCTCCACGTGCCCGAATGACCTTCCTACAATGCCTGAGCATGCTCCTGATGAGGTGGCGGATGGTCTCCTGAGGGAGGTCCTCCCAGACCTGGACTAAAGCATCCGCCAACTCCTGGACAGTCTGTGGTGCAATGTGGTGTTGGTGGATTGAGCGAGACATGATGTCCCAGATGTGCTCAATCGGATTCAGGTCTGGGAACAGTCAGGCCAGTCCATAGCAACAATGCCTTCCTCTTGCAGGAACTGCTGACACACTCCAGCCACATGAGGTCTAGCATTGCCTTGCATCAGGAGGAACCCAGGGCCAACCACACCAGCATATGGTCTCACAAGGGGTCTGAGGATCTCATCTCAGTAACTAATGGCAGTCAGGCTACATCTGGCAAGCACATGGAGGGCTGTGCGGCCCCCAAAGAAATGCCACCCCACACCATTACTGACCCACTGCCAAATCAGTCATGCTGGAGGATGTTGCAGGCAGCAGAACATTCTCCATGGTGTCTCCAGACTCTGTCACGTCTGCCACATGTGCTCACTGTGAACCTGCTTTCATCTGAGAAGAGCACCTGCATGGTTTTGGGCTGTAAGCACAACCTCCACCTAAGGACATCGGGCCCTCATACCACCCTCATGGAGTCTGTTTCTGACCATTTGAGTGGACACATGCACATTTGTAGTCTGCTGGAGGTCATTTTGCAGGGCTCTGGCAATGCTCCTCCTGCTCCTCCTTGCACAAAGGGAAAGGTAGCTGTCCTGCTGCTGGGTTGTTGCCCTCCTACGGCCTCCTCCACGTCTCCTGATGTACTGGCCTGTCTCCTGGTAGCGCCTCCATGCACAGACACAACAAACCTTGCCACAGCTCACATTGATGTGCCATCCTGGATTAGCTGCACTACCTGAGCAACTTGTGTGGGTTGTAGACTCCATCTCATGCTACCACTAGAGTGAAAGCACTGCCAGCATTAAAAAGTGACCAAAACATCAGCCAGGAAGCATAGGAACTGTTAAGTGGTCTGTGGTCACCATCTGCAGAACCACGCCTTTATTGGGGATGTCTTACTAATTTCCTATAATTTACACCTGTTGTTTATTCCATTTGCACAACAGCATGTGAAATTGATTGTCAACCTGTGTTGCTTCCTGAGTGGACAGTGTGATTTCACAGAAGTGTGATTGACCTGGAGTTACATTGTGTTGTTTAAGTATTCCCTTTATTTTTTTGAGCAGTGTATAATCTTGTTTGGGTCCTTATTTGTGATAATATACATTTAATGGTTTGTGTACATGATCAACTATGTGCACAAGCCATATTTTTAGTGTTAAAGTTGTACTCCGGTTGAATTTTTTTTTTAATCGACTGGTGCCAGAAAGTTAAACAGATTTGTAAATTACTTCTTTTTAGTTTAGAATACCATGCCACCCACATTCGTGACAAGGTCCATCCTATCTTCAGCACTACAGTATTTCTATGACTCCTGCACACAGCAACACTAAGCATAAGCTGTAAAGGAAAAAACATCAGTTCTGTTTAAGATCCATCGACAAGTGAACAATCTACTCATAGTAGATGTTATATTTGTTTGTTATTTTATTATAGTCATCCAACAAAACCGTTAGTAACTTATAAATGTGTGTTAAGCAAAGTTTTTTTTTTTGTTTTTTTTTAATAAGGTTTCTATTATGCTTTTCTGTCCATTTTGTGGTAAAGCAATATAATTTTCTTCTATTGTATTCAATATATAATGTGCATGTCATGGTAGGTAGGGTACATTACTTGGATGATCTACCCTAAGCAGCAGCCCACACTAACTGCATAGGGAATTAAAGAGGAGGGTCAGTCAAGCCAGGTCAATACCACATGGATACATAAATCAGTACAAGGATAGAGAAAATTTGAAAAACAGCCCAAAGGATCAGAACAACAAGCAGTGGTTAAACCAAGAGAGACAGGATCGGGCTTAAAAGGTAGAGTCAGATCATTAGCAGGGTCAACTCCAGGTATGAGTACAAAAAACAGGCAAAACAGTGTTATGGATAGAAACCATCATCACAGGCATCTGTGGCCACACACCTCTTTAAATTAAGCCTGATAAATCCAGTGTCCCTGCTCTCTGATTGGGTGGCCTGCCTGTCCCCTGTTCAAAGGAGCAGCACCATGCTCGGCAGGGCTGTTGCCAAGTAATCCAGGAATGCTCCCGACAGTTCCGCACAGAACCCCAAAGCTCAGGAGGAGCAAGGAAAGGAAAGTTTCTGACAGTGCAGTTTAAAATAATTATATACATTTTGAATGGCACCAAGAGGAAGAACTAAAAGTGTATTGTAATAGTCCATTGCCACAATTCTATGTCGAATCAATAGCATGGGTCACAAAAGTTTATATACCCTCATGGATTTAGGCTGTCCTAGAAGTTCAGTAGAAAGAAAGAGATACACCAGGCACTACTGTGGCTTCTAATCGCTAAGTAGCTGACTGTGTCTGTCAGCTGATCTCCAGTATAGTCCTATTCAGTGGTGCTCTCTCCAACAGTAACAATTCCAATAGCAACCAAAGAAAGAAAGAAGAGGATCACTCACCATCAGGACTGTCTTAAAATCTTTATTCCATGTGCATCATGAACAGAGCTTGGTGCGGTATTAGTGACTTCCGGGCCTGAAGAAATGCATATACTTCTTGAAACGGCACCGTCTCCTTGAACTGTGTCCTCTATGCCTCATGCCCTGCTGCTAATACCGCACCAAGTCCTGTTCATGATGCACATGGAATAAAGATTTGAACACAGTCTTGATGGTGAGTGAGCCTTGTCCTTCTTTCTTTGGTTGCTGCTGTCCTAGAAGTGATAATGGGCTGAATGTATCACAAATGTCTCAGAGATAAAGAAGAATTGGCTTTGATGTTCTTCCAATGTGTATTTATAGATAAAGAGATAGGGGGAGATTTATCAAACGATTTAGACTGGTTTTTCCGGTCTAAATTTGTCGCACAGAAAGTCACAGTCTAAATATGTGCGACTTTTCTGCGACTTTTGCTGTAGAGGATTTTTAGAACATGATGCATGCAAGTCTATTTTAGACGGAAATGCACTGGAAAATGCATTGGTGCTGAATTTATCAAGTGCGACTTTTGTGCGACAAGTCGCATCTGCCCAAAATACGCTGAAATGTCAGACCATGTTGGAGCAGGTCTAAATGCAGTTTAAGCTGTAGACCCTGAAGTCTGAGCACAGAATTTATCAAGGGCTGTGAGACCTTTGATAAATTAGGAGCACAATAGACAGGAGACTACCACATACGCTGGTCTATAAGCATACCCACAATAGACTAGATTAGTAAATGTCCCCCATAGACTCATTCAGGTTTATAAGACGATCTGAATTGGCCTTTTAGCCATCAAAACCTGTCAACATTTCTCACACCCTTATACTTGCACATTTTTCCTGTTTCCAAAACATCATAACCAGTTCACTTGTTGCCTTATATACTTTCACAGAATAATTAATATCATTCACCAGTCAATAGTATTAGTATAGATGACTGTACAGTTGATCTCTGCCTTTTTCAGATCTTGCTTAGAAAAGTGTTTTGGAATATTAAAATTTTTGGAAGTCTATTTTTTTGTCTGTGGAGCTCTGTGTTTTGTTCCTGTGTATACTGAATGAAATCTGGTTAGTCCATAGTACATTCTGTTTTTCTTTCATACACAATATCTACAACCAGTAACAGTTTTATGTGAACCATTGGGTGTAATAGAAAGACAGATTGTAAAACAGTTATCAGTTTATATCAATTTAAGCACCATTTATTTTTTAAAGCAGCACTGCTATGGTCCATTTGATATATTTGTTAAAAAGACATTTATGCAATATTCAGTTTGTTAAAGTGGTGTTTCAATGCTCTGCTGGGTATATTGTTAGATAAATTTTGTCTTTTCTGCTAAGGGAATTGAATGTGTTGCCTTGTATGATTTTTGTAAGCATTCGTTCATTCTGTGATACTTGCTGTCTCTTGCTTGATTTTGTTGAGGAAATTCCAAATTTTCCTTTTTTCCAAGATTTATGTACATTTAAATAGATCTGATGTTTTTTTTTTTTACAGCCCCTACTTGCCGGTTTTCCTTGTGGTTTGCTAGTTTCTGTACAATCTTAATAATAATTGAGATCAAAGATGATCAATGATAAAATTATCATTTATTACCAATTTTAATGCTCGGGTGGTCATTTTTGTGGACTGTGTGCTCCTGTACAAGCTTCTGTATGTAGAATTATCACCATATTGTAAGTTAATATTAAAGAGGTAATCTGCAGAATCATATTGCTTTTTGTTTTGAGAGTTTTAGTTTAAGTGTACTTCCTTG
The DNA here is from genome assembly GCF_029499605.1 of Hyla sarda. Classification (NCBI taxonomy): domain Eukaryota; kingdom Metazoa; phylum Chordata; class Amphibia; order Anura; family Hylidae; genus Hyla; species Hyla sarda. The sequence continues at coordinate 373,972,273 of NC_079190.1, read as the reverse complement.
ATGTATTTCCTGGCTAAACAGTTGTTCAGTACAACAATTCCCAGAATGCATTGATTTTCTTCAGCTCTTCATTCCTTGCCAACTCCCCTCTTACAGCACTCCTGCCCACCCAAAACATCTCATTTCATCAGAGACTATGACACAATTAGTGAGGTTGCGCACCTGCTGTATGCAATTCACCTGCTCCTCTTTCTGTGGCATCATTCATCACAAGGCGACATGCTATGAACACACCTCACTCTCCCTAAATGTCACAATCAATATTTGTATATGACAAAGAGATGGTGATGTTGCTGTATGGGCTTGTCAGAGGTGGGGATATCACTCAGGCACACCCACTGAGACAGCAGTATGATACATTTTGTCTTCGAAGAGAGGGAAAGCTGACAAAAGAGAGGGAAAGCTGATGCAGCAAGACTTGGCACCCGCCAGGGTAGTGTGACCCAGGGTGGACAGTATACTCCACACCTCCATAAATATGCGAATGTGTAAAGGGTTTTTGCTATTTTTTACTAGTTTGTTTTTCTTAATTTTATATAAATATCATAGTCTGTTATTTATATTTGTGATATTTTGGGGGTAGATTGGACTTCCCTTTAGTTGCAAATATGGCCCTGAAAGTTAGTCTTCCAACCATATTAACCATCTTACAAGTTCAAAATTGTACAAAGCTTAGGAAAGCTCCCATGGAAATCAAAAGGCCATCTTTATGCCTTTGATTCCACAAGGCGATATATTTATATACTGGGGGATAATACTACAAAGGTATAATGCCTGAATGCTTCTATATTACAGTGCTAAACAAAGGGCACCATACAGTTGGAATTTTACTTACTCCATTTCCTATCTGATAGGGCTCATGCACTTGGGTCTGCTGTGTTCATATGATTTTAAGTGAAACACTGGTGTAGTTGAAGTACGCTAAAACCTCAGCCAGAGACATCTCGATCAATAGTAGCCATAAGATGCCTTATTAGAGGTACAGTTTTACATTAGCATGAGTGCTATTTACTGCAGTTGGTGTCTAGCCTGCTAGAACAGGCATTGTACAAAATGTGCCATTTGGAAACATAAGAGTGTCTACGAATAAGTGTGGCTTGGTCTGGGTTCTGTATATACTGTTAATGGATGCTCAAGTCCAGATAGTTTTAAAAGCCCATTTGCTAAAAATATTTAATGATGTTTTTGTTCAGACCTGCACACAGGTCTGGAGGCATTCATCACACATATGAACATGGTATGATATATTTTGCTGGAGCAACTTCATGGAAAAACTTCCTTTGAGCCCTTAAGAGTCCTCTCCATGGTGCACAGCTATTTCTCATGCTCTCCATTTCTCGGGGCAGGACCAAAGCTGGATTGTTGGCCAGACAGGCACTTCCTTTCCCTTAAATGCCTTATCATTCACGGCACAGGATGCATTACTCCTTACTGCATTGCCATGACACAGTTTTGATGAAAGTGCAGTGGCATGAACAGGTTGACAGGTTGCTGTGGGAGGATTTACAATACACTGCTATAGATGGAAGAAGAGGAAGTTACTGATCCACTGGCTGTGCAAGGTGCTATGTGAGCAAAAAGGAAGGAAACCGCTGGACAAGGGTACACAAGCACTGAACTGATGCTGACAAACAAACAGTGGGGGAAATGGGGAGTACATTCAGGAGGCAGCACTGAGTATTTACAGTAGTATATATCTACACAAGGGAATGATGCTTAGAAGGTAATTTCTGGCCAGAGATGAAAGGGAAGCCTTGATTACAATGGCCTCAGGTTATGATATTTCCAAAATACAAAAGCCATTGTGTCTTGCAAACCAGATTAAACATACAATGTTACAGACAGTCCAGATCTATGAAATGGCTGGAAGAACTGACCAATAAGAATGGGGATGTCACTGGTAAAACACCTGTATTACTAAAGTGCATGCACTGACTGGCTGTCTGATAGCACCTCCCTACAATACAAGCAGGTACTACATCTACCTTTGCCAGGGTTAGCGGCTCTTTTGGACTCCAGGTCAGGGAGGGAAAATGTAACTTTTTTGGGACACTGTGTGTACTGTACATGACCGTTAGAGAAGCTCCTGTCCTCTACATAGACAGTGATTTACAGCTCCCAGCAGCTCCTTATTTCTTTTATATGTAAGGACTTGCTTTATCTGTATTAGTTATCTTCTTGTTATACTTGTTATACTTTAATCTTCACTTACATTTTTCAAATTAGTATAGTAACTTGAGGTATCATTGTATAAAATTAATCCACAGAGTACAACCCCTTTCAAATATTTATTTATTTTCAATATTCAAAAAAGTAACCAGCCGCCTCTGCTATCCACCTCACTATTCTTATGCAGCTTTTACATTGGTGGTATAAACATGCATAATATTGTGGTGCTTTTTCGTGTGAGATTTTACAAGGTGACAATTTATCCATAAAGTTGAAAAGAAAACACGACACTCACCCATTTGCTGGTTTTCATTCTTTTATTCAGAAAAACATCATAGAAAAATTTCAGTGCAGGATATGTAACCAGGTAGGACGTCAGTGTGTTTTGGGATTGGTTACAGCTGTTTCGTGCAATCAGCACTTCAACGGACCGCTAAAGTGCTGATTGTACAAAACAGCTGTAACCACTCCGAAAACCCTCTACTGTCATTGCTAGTTGCAGTAAGATACATATATCATGCAGGGAAACATTTATATGATGTTTTTTTTTTTTTTTATAATAAAAAAAAATGAAAACTAGCAAATGGGTGAGTGCCATCATGTCTTCTTTACATTTTCTGGATTCATTTCTTTTACTTATGGATTTTAAAGTGGCAAAGCATGCTAACAGTTCAATATATCACTGTTCAATATTTACCCTTAGTGACTTAATTTTATGTGTAGATTAACGCAAAGACCCTAGCGGAGGGGAAAGAGCATTATTGTACCCTTACGCCGCGATAATTCTCAAATACTTAAAAGTAACTGTGTATTAATTCCATAAATGTTAATATTCTGAAGAAACACGTTGACTTTGCTTTCTTCTTTAAAGTTCACCATCACCTCCAGATAGATGAGTGATTAATCCGTTCTCATAAGATTGCACACTATTGATTGCCATAGACATATGTGAGGGACAGGTGCAAATGAACCAAAGCTGAGTATATTAATCATCATTATCTAGACATTATCCCACAGTACACAAGTGCTGACTATGACACATGGTTATTAATTTCAACTTTCATCATTTTTCCAGGTACATATGTTGGATGCTTCATGGAAAATTTGGAAGATAGGACTCTGAAGGCTACAGTATTCTATGATCTGAGGAAAATGACTTTAGGTCACTGTCAGGGGGCCTGTGCAGAAAGGTAATGTATAACTGATTGGAGTATGAAGTAAATGTAACAGTTCTGCACTAAAGAACTGTAGTTTTATGATGATAAAAAGAACTGAAAATTTTATTATTATGGAACCTTATTATTATCAAGGGAACATTTCAGGGCTCAAATATCCTATATATATATATATATATATATATATATATATATATATATATATATATATTTTTTTTTTTTTTAAATGACCCCACAATTGCAAAAGATCATTTTATGAAACAGTGATTGAAAAATACCAAATAGAGGATGGATACAAGAATACTACCAAGTCATAAGTATCCATCAGAGAACAGTTAGCGCAACTCCTATTGTAAATAAATATGCAACAGAAAGTAATGGTATGTTTACCTAGAAATGTACAGGTAGAGAAGAGTGAAGTGCTGACTGTAAAGGAGGTACCAGGTGTACCAATACTACAGAAACAGTGAGCAGTTTAGAAAAAAAAACCCTAATGAGAGTCCACGAGTATCCACGAGTGCATGGGCACATTGGGGGACATGTATCATTTGGTGTCTATTGTAGACACAGATCTACCCCTTTACACCACTTGTCTAAATTACACTCTTGCTCAAGATTTACTAAAATTGTGCGCTCCTTTGATAAATTTTGTGCAAATATAGAAACGCCCCCCTCGCTCTACCGAACACTCCTTCTCTACCTCACCCTTCACAGAGCTGTGGCATTTTCCCGCGGTACACTGCTCATAGCTAGAAGTGCTGGAGCAGAAGTGTGTGCCGAACAAAACTCTGCACAATAGTTAAATCATAAATCTTTATAAAGTACACAGAGCAGGAGATTCTCAAAGAATTTTGTGCAAAACTTTTTTTTAATTTTGGCGCGAAAAGTATTGACCACATTTTCAAAAAGCTTTGTGCTGCGGTTTACACTGTTCACGTCAGTTTTGTAAAAGTGGGCGTGTCCACGTATATTGTCTGCTTTACATTATATTTTCAAAGGGGTGAGAGTCCAGTTTACATCAAAAAATTCACACCAGCTTTTTCATAGTGTAGATATCACAGAAATGGTTGTAGTTTTATTTTTTTTTTTTTTTTTTTTTGGTGGAAGGGGGGTGGGGAGAAGGTGTTATGTAAGTAGTTAATAAATATATATATATATATATATATATATATATATATATATATATATATATAGATAGATGCAAATCATAAAATGTTGCAGTATCTTGTAATACCTTTTTTATTGGACTAACAGCATTTTGTAGAGACAAGCTTTCGGGATTCCTCCCTTTATCAAGTCCAAAGCAAATTTGCTTTGGACTTGATAAAGGGAGGAATCCCAAAAGCTTGTCTCTACAAAATGCTGTTAGTCCAATAAAAAAGGTATTACAAGATACTGCAACATTTTATGATTTGCATCTGCATCACTGGACTAATACGGCTACTCAAATTTACTATATATTTTTATATATATATATATATATATATATATATATATATATATATATATAATTTTTATTTATTTTTTCTTGATCACTGCGCATGCACTCACATTTAAGCTCAGAAATGTATACAGTTATCGCTTGTCTGGGCACTAGTATCCATGGAATATTTCGCGAGATGTTTTTCTTGGATGTAAATGTTGGCGCAAAAATTGCCAATTTTGGCACAAAAAATACAGATTTTGGCACCAAACTCTGCAATTTTAGCGGGAAAAAAAAAACAATATGCCTGCAACAAAAAATATTTTGGTGCAAAAAAAAAAAGGTGCCGCAAAAATGAATTTTCACATATTTTCCAAGCAGCAAAAGAGACTTTTGAAAATGTGAGGATAAAAAAAAGGGTGTGAATAATATTGCTGGAACAGAAATTACAGTAGTTTTTGGGAATCTCCCCCAGAATGTCTGGGTTAAAAAAATATGTAATTCGGCTGAACGATTTGTCCCCTCACCTCTATATCAGTGTTTATCAACCAGAATGCCTCCAAGTGTTGCAATACTTGGCATGCTGGGAATTGTAGTTTTGCAAAAGCTAGAGGCAACCTGGTAGCAGAAAATAGTGTGCAGCAGAGCTGAATGTGTGATTATGTGTAGGCATGACCACGCACATACTCAACTCTGCTACATACACCTGATCCCACATTCAGCTCTGCTACATACATACACACACACACTCAACTCTGCTACATATACACTCACACACTCAACTCTGCTACATATTCACACTCACACTCAGCTCTGCTACATATACACACACTCAACTCTGCTGCATACACAAACTCAGCTCTGCTACATACACAAACTCACACACTCAGCTCTGCTACATAAACACACACACACACACTCAACTCTGCTACATACACGCTCAACTGTGCCATTTATACACACTCACACTCACACAAACTCAGCTCTGCTACATACATACACTCACACACTCAGCTCTGCTACATATACACACACACTCAGCTCTATAACATACACACATTCACACACTCAGCTCTGCTACATGCACACGCTTAGACACTCAGCTCTGCTACATATACACACTCACACACTCAACTATGCTACATATACACACTCACACACTCAGCTCTGCTACATACACACTCAACTCTGCTACATATACACACTCACATACTCAACTATGCTACATACACATACGCACACACTTAACTCTGCTGCATACACACAATCACACATACACATAGACCTAACAGCTGTACCTCCTTCTCCCTCCCTGCACATACAGTGGTATATTCTTAGCTGTACGATCACCATGGTTACACTACACAGGTGCAATCTCCTGCTCTCATCAAGAACAGCGGGGAGTTTGAATTTTACACAATTGGAAATATGAACTGTGCCAGGAAGTATTTCCCCCCACTATAACCCGTTGTATTATCCCAGTGTATTATCCCGGTGTATGGGGTTAGACTGCAGGTGAAGGGGGATCACAAGCGGTCCATAAACATTGCATTGTTTTTAAAAGGGACATGGAAAGATTTTAAGTATCCCAGAGATAATCTGACTTGTGGCAGAAGCATAGTAATCTCCTTGGAATCGATGATTTAGAGTATCTTGTTACGTGCAGTCCAAGATGGTTTATATTTGTGTTTCAAATATGGCCATTGCGCAAGATTTCTGTGGGTAAATGAAATGTACACAGTTAATAAATTTGTGCGTACTAAATATGTCCCTCCAAGGTACACCGAAACCTACACATCTGGAGGAAATGCTCCACCAGAATGTGCGCAAAAAAAAGACGCAAAAAAACAGCTTGCGCAAAATTTTGCGCAAAATCTTAAACACAATACAGGGGTAAAATCTTTGATATATGTCCCCCATTGTCTCCAGTTGGTCCATCGACAAGCAAGAACATGGGAAGTAGACGAAGAAGCAGCTATCAAAACCATCCATAGGTTATTATTTTTGCAGAAGCTAGGATTTTTGTAATGGAAAGGAGATCATGAGAATTCCACCTTCCACCTTCCAATGGACGTTTGTGATGCTGAGTATGAAAAATCACTGTAATATGTGATGGGTGCTGTCTTAGTCGTAAGACAGCAATTCTTTATAGGTCCCCAAGGGGTAGGAAGTAGGTAGGTAGGTAATCCAAAATTCTACCATGTAGAGTATGAATGCAATCCCTAAAAAGTGTTGTACAACTCTGCAGCTCCATTTTATATGCATTTGAGTACCGGTCTCTTAGTTACAGCGCCAGTACATTGAGGACATAAGAGGATAGATGCGTGCTAACCAAAGGTACACTAGTTTGCAGGAAGATTTAAGGTGATTGGCACAATGTGAAACTTTGGGGAATAAGGAATAAATGGACTGCCATTGCGCATGTGTAACACCCAGATCCTCCTCCCACCGCTCCTGGATTAGTAAAGTGGATTCTATTGTAGAGAGCTAAAAATGTAAATATGCTACAGATATGCCACCCTGTGATATAAAAGGGTTGAGAAAAGTAAGTTTGATACCGTGGCAGAGGCAGGGTAGTCCCAAGTAAGAAACAACAGTAGGTTTCTCAGCTGGAGGTATTTGTGAAAGTCCTTACAGGACAGACCAAATTTACTGCAGATATCATTAAAGGGAAGCAGGGGCATAGGAAGCCCCAAAAATCTGGGGGATAGCATTGTGGCTTTGAAAAAAGGCGGGACCATAAAAGGGGAGGGACTAAAAGGGGCAGGATCACTCAATTTTTCATGACAATACAGGCTCCTCATCACCGATACCTTCAGGGAGCAGTGAATTCAAGGGATAGGGCACTGTCAGGACTGTGGGAGGTAGGCTGTGTGTGAGGTCAGGACGAGGGGTTAGTGTAGGCACCATTGACACCTTGACTAAACATGGTGTACATATATGCCGTGGTAGCAGTCTGGATGTATGAAGTGCGCTTACAAGCTAAACGCTCTTAATTTACTGCTAATGCCGGACATCAGTGATCACATCCCTTCCCTAATAAAAGGGTAAACAAAAATAAACATATTCGGTATCGCCGCATGTGGAAATGACAGAACTATTAAAATATAACATTAATGAAACTGCATGGTAAATGGTGTAAACATAAAAAAATACCTAAGTCCATAATTGCTGATTTCTGGTCACTTCATATAACAGAAAAAAAGTTTATTAAAAGTGATCAAAAAGTCCCATCAAAACAAAAATGATACCAATAAAACTACAGACTACGGAGCAAACAATAAGTCCCATAAGTAAAAGTCTAATAGAAGAGGACAATTTTAAGCATTAAAACCAGTATACAAGGAGGAATAAGATCACCATACATATTACCACTAGAGATGAGCGAACTTACAGTAAATTCGATTCGTCACGAACTTCTCGGCTCGGCAGTTGATGACTTATCCTGCGTAAATTAGTTCAGCCTTCAGGTGCTCCGGTGGGCTGGAAAACGTGGATACATTCCTAGGAAAGAGTCTCCTAGGACTGTATCCACCTTTTCCAGCCCACCGGAGCACCTGAAAGCTGAACTAATTTATGCAGGAAAAGTTATCAACTGCTGAGCCGAGAAGTTTGTGACGAATCAAATTTACTGTAAGTTCGCTCATCTCTAATTACCACCACGCTATTACAGACCAAATTCTGAATACTAAGACCAATATTACCAATAATATCAGTATACAAGGAACAAATTATACCAGCACACAAAGACTGGATAATACCGCCATACTGAGTAAAAACCACTATGTACAGACTAAAAATACCAATAATACCAGAATATAAACAATAACAGGACCAAATAATACTGCATCATCGGGAACACTCACACTTTACATCACACAGGGACTGACTAATGCATCATACTGTTACTGAATAAAACCACTGTATACAATCCTGTATCTTCCTGTACAGTGACCATAAAGAAGTAGATACCAGCTGTACACAGAATCTGTATACAGAAAAGCAGAAGACAGCACTGGATAAACCCATTGTCCCTGTAGTCATCCAGATAAATGATAGCACTTTTGCACATATCCAGATATATGCAAAAGAGCTATCATTTATCTGTTCCTCAAAAAAAGCTTTTGAGGAACCAGTGAACTACTGCTCTTTTGCAGTAGTTTACTGGTTCTAGGAAAGATGAGTGATGATTCATGTGAGAAATATAATTACAGCCATATTTCTAAGATTAATAGCTGAAGCTTACCTTTTGGAGTCTCTTTACCAGGTCTCGGCTGCACAGATTTACTACTTCTTCACATCTTCCTTTCGGCGAGCAAGTAGAGCTACGCTGTAGTAACGTAGCAGCGCACAGGCATGTCAGCTTATCGCCCAGAATGCCTCACTCCATTAAAGTGACAGAAATTAATTACTAACGGCAGGCCGCAGGCATCGGCGGGGCCTGCAGAAGAAGGGGGTATTTCTTTATTGCACAATTATTGATAGTCACGGCGGTAGCGGTGGCGGCGGCCTGCGCGGGTGGGGGGATCAAACTGCTATCGATCCCCCACCCTTCTTCATGAGGGGATCCACCCCCCCCCCCCCCCCCCGTTTCCTATGCCCCTGAAGGGAAGCAATGTCTGAAGAGTAATGAAGAGATGGAAAGTGGGGTTGGCTGAGGAGTATCAGTAGAAGAACAAAGGTTATATAGTTATAGACACATTCAGCAGAGAGACATATGGATATCTTACTGTGTAGGGTCTCAGCCTTCAACTGGAAAGCTATGATTGCACTAGGTTTGTTGCCTTCTAATAGAAAAAAAAAGCTTCACACACCTGATCCCCCCTGTCATCTGGTGCATAGTGCAAACTTTACTCCTTGCTGGATTACTGGCAATGCAAGAGCCAGAGGATTTTGATGTCACGGCCATGCCCCCTCATGACATCATGCCCCACCCCCTCAATGCAAGTCTATGGGAGGGGGTGGGATGGCCACCACGCCCCCTCCCATAGATTTGCATTAAGGAGGTGGGGCGTTACATCACTAGGGGGTGGGCTGTGATGTCATGATCCTCCGCCCCCTGCATCGCCAGTCATCAGGCATGGAGCGAAGCTCGCTCTATGCACCAGATGACGGGGATGCTGCAAGAGAGATTGCGGGGGATCCCATCGGCAAGACCCCTGCAATCAGACATCTTATCCCCTAACTTTTCGATAGGGGATAAGATGCCTAGGGGCATAGTAACCCTTTAAGTATATTTCTAAGCTATGCAAAACTTGCTATTTGAAGAAGCATTGAGCTACAATATTGTCTTTGATGGGCTGTCCAAAAAAAAACCTCCAGAGGTTAATCTAGTGTTTTCCAAACAGCATGCCTCCAGCTGTTGCACATGTTGCATTTTTTTTAAGTAGATAGAAATCAAAACATGAAGTGTCAGTTATTACCCCTGAAGGCTCACGAGAGAACATAAAACATGGTCAATAAACCTAAAAATAATCTATTTTAACCTATTTGCTATAAATTCTTAAAAACTGCAAACATTCATTAAAAATATCTCTGAAAATTCTTGTTTCATGTTGCGGCCCTATATGAACTATATCTACGATGCCCCTCTTATTTGTATGTTATGCATGACCTTCAGCTTTGTCTCCAAGTCCTCTGTGATGCATAGGATGTTATTTTAGTCAGCACATTCACATACATTGAACTTTCATTTTGTTACATTTACCGATTTCCTTATGTCAGCATTCTGACATTCCGAGTTCACACCATCTTGAATAAAATTCGTCCATAATCAACAGAAAAAAATTAACATTAATAATACTAATAATAATAATGCACCAAGAAGGAGTTGTTGACACCTAAAAAAAAGTTATATATGTGAATGCAATATATAAAAACTGATTACAATTTTACATTGATTTAGATGGATACGTTTATTTTTTTTAAATCTTTATTATTATAATTATTATTATGTTACAACATATAAACAAACCACAATACAGCTTACAAATACACAATGCACAAAACCCTTAAACAGAACACACCCACAGCCCACCCAAACCCTTAACCTAACCCATTCCATTCAACCCTCTCATTATTCCTACCCCCCTCCCATCTAAAAGTGAAAGTAGGGTAAGGGGAAGGATACATTTATTGGGGAAAAATATACAATTAAAAAGAGGTTGTAGTAGCCTGTTGGTAGCCTCTAGCTTGGATACTAGAGATACGGTTGGCCATGCAGGTTCCATATGGCATCTTACGGAAAATTTGCCTACACATGTTGCAGCTGAGCCTGTAAATCCTGCACACTTGCAATCTGGCACATACATTCCTGGAAAACCCTTGCTGTATGTGGGTGAGCATTGTCCTGCTCAAAAATGGCATTTGGAGGCCCTGCCATGAGAGGCAACACATGTGGCCCAAGGATGTCCTGCACATATTGCTGGGCAGTTACTGTCCCTATTATCACTACTGGGTGTGACTGACTTATATGATGGCTTCCCAGATCATCACACCAGCTGTTTTGGCAGTATGTCGCTTCATAGTAAAGGCAGGATTAAAGCGCTCACTACGAGGCCTCCATACTTGACCCTGACCATCATTGTATGCCAAACAGAACCTGAAATTATCGCTGAAGATGATATCCTTCCAGTCTGTAGCAGTACAGAAGGAGCTGCTTTTTGTAGCAGATAGTTAATGGAGGGGGGTCTTCTTAGGACTTTTTTATTGATGGTCTTTCCGTAGGGTAGGCCATTAATATCCCACTGGTGGTTTTCCGGTCATTTGCTTCTAGCACTGTTATATATGTTGATATGCAGGCACATGTGTGTATACTGGCACTGCAACTCTTGAAAACAGCTGATCAGAGAGGTGACAGCTGTTGGCAACTATCTGATCAGGTATTAATGGCCTATCCTGGGGATACGTCATCAAAAATACTATTATATATTTTTGCCCTAATGCGGCATATAGATGTCTAAAGGAAACTTGCACATACAATTGTGTACACATATTCATTCATAATTACTCAAATTGACTTTTAGCTGTTTTGTTTTCTATGAGGATGGAATATTTATTGAAAATGTTTATGTTTTTCTATTTTTTAGAACATATATTTATGCAGGTTTATCCTATGGATCTGAGTGTTACTGTGGCAACAACCTGCCCCCCAACCGAGCCAAAGAAGAAGAATGTAACAATGAGTGCAAAGGAGAAAAAGGTTCCATCTGTGGTGGTGTCAACCGTCTCTCAGTCTTCCAGCTAGAGAAACTACAGACGGCGGTGAAGCAGAGTAAGTTCTGTTGACCCTGTAAATAGACGCAGAGCTTACTGACCTATCCATGAACCACTTCACAGCATTACACTTACCAGATGAGTCAGCTTGAATTAATGACAACATGAAAAAGCACCATTTAAGAAGGTTAAATGTTCTCAGTCTCAGATAAGTAAAGTGTAAAATCTGATATGAGCATTTGTCCTGAGTCATGCTTTGCTGTAGGCAACGTCTAATGCTAATGTGATGTCCATAACACCTCTGTAAAAAAATAGAAAAGAAACAATGCACTGAAATAAACTAGGTCACAAAAGTTTTTAGAAACATGTATTCAAAGTCCACTCCAAAATATGGCTACTTGTTCCCTTATTTTATATGTGGAGCAGATCTAAGATAGTTTTGATGTCCCTAATCCTTTTGGACTCTGCACATGACTTTTCTAATACTTCCCAAAGAAGCCCCAATTGGAAATGGGACACCATATCATTATCATGACATAGCATTCACTTTTCCTGGCTCCTAACAGTGTCTCCCAGTATTAGGATCCCCAGGAGTTATGGTAGGACAGAATAGTGGCACCAATCAGCAGTCGTGCAGGAAAACATACAAGTGGCATGAAATATTAGAAGCAAGAAAAACGGCAACTAACCATTAGATGTCACTGGGTGAGAGGAGTTATAGTCTTTCAGGGAGTATTAGTCTTTCAGAATGGCATAACAAGTGTGTAAACAACCAACAAACAACAACAGAAACACAGACTGATAAAAATATCTGGCAACAATAGGATCAGAAAACTCCATAGGCAGAAGCTTGAAAACTCCAGAGAAAGCTCAAGTACAGAATTCTAAAACCCACATAAGAAAAGCTGGGCAAGACATAGCACCACATGGCAGAAATCAGAACATCAATAAAACCAATATAAGACAGACTGGACAAGACATAAACAAAACATGTCAGCCAAGCAAACCAAACAATATCAATCCACCCATATGTTGTAAAGTGAACACTGTCAATAAAGATGCAGCAGTGAATCTATTTTAGAAACTGAGAAGTTGTAACAATTATTAACTTTTGTTTCAATTGGCACTATGGAAACACTGAACCCATTCAGGACATTTGGCATACAGGTATGCCCTTGTGTCCTGATACTTAAGGTCAAAGGGCATACCTGTACGCCCTGATGCCTTAAGCAGTTTAAAAGTGAGCTCAGGAGCTGCGCTTGCTTCAGAACAGTGAGTGTTGGCTGCTATCAATCGCCAGACACTCACTTCTAATGATGATCCCACCACTGCCCAGCATTTAACCTTTCATTCAATGCCGATCACAGCATCTAAAGTGAAAATGAAAGTTCCTGGTAGCTTACAGGAGCTCACTGAACCCCTGCAACATGATCGCAGGGGTTCCTTGAGCTTAAATGACAGAGGAATACCCCTTTAAGGTCCCCTTACCTGCCTCCTTCAGATCTTCGGTCCCATGATGTTGCCTGGGCTTAGCCAGGCTATATCAGTGGATCGCTGATCTCACTGTGAAATGCTATGCCATAGGTATATCATTATACAGTAAATGCAGTCCCCTATGGGGACCTAAAAAGTGTAAAATAAAAAATAAAGAAAATTCACCCTTGGTTTCCCATTTTACAAAATAAAAAAATAAAGATAAAAAAGAAGTTCATGATCTCAAAGAAAAAGAGATGTAAACATAAAAAAATACCAAACACCAAAAACACAGATATTTTATCACATCATATATCAGAAAAAAAATAATAAAAAGCTATCAAAAAGTCCCAACAAAACAGTACTGATCACAGCAAAAATTTAGCCTTATTACATCCCTGTATACAGAAAAAAAAAAAAAAAAAAGCTATAGGAGTCAGAAAAGGACAATTTTTTGCATACAAATTTTGTAAAAAAATAAAAAGTTTGCATTTTTTAAAAGTAGTACGGTAATAGAAAAACTATATCAATTGGGTTTTGTTTTAATCTCATTGACCTACAACATAAAGATAATGTATCGTTTTTACCATAAAGTCCCCTGCATAAAAACAAGCCCTCCAAAAGCTGCAAATTTTCCGCTAACAAATAATAGATATATTTTTTTGTGATACATGTCATGATAAAATGAAAGATATTATTACAAAGTACAATTGGTCATGCAAGAGAAAACAAGCCCTCATATGGGTCTGTAGGGGGAAAAAAATTAGTTATGGATTTTAAAGGAGGAGGAGGAAAAAAAAAGGGAAGCACAAAAATAAAATTGCCTGTGCCCATTTTGGCCTTAAAGGGGTACTCTGCCCCTAGGCATCTTATCCCCTATCCAAAGGATAGGGGATATGATGTCAAATCACCGCAATCCTGCTGCTGGGGAGCCCCGGGATCACAGCTGCGGCACTGCGGTATCATTACTGCACAGAGCGAGTTCGCTCTGCACGTAATGACGGGCAATACAGGGGCCGGAGCATCGTTACATCATAGCTCCGCCCCTCGTTATGTCACGGTCCGCCCCCATCAATACAAGTCTATGGGAGGGGGCGTGGCGGTCTTCACGCCCCCTGCCATAGACTTGCATTAAGGGGACGGGCCATGATGTCATGAGGGGCGGAGCCATGACGTCACACTGCCCTGTCCCCTGTATCGCCCGTTCATTACGAACTCGCTCTGTGCAGTAATGATAGCGCAGTGCCGCAGCGGCGATCCCGGGGCTCCCCAGCAGCGGGACCGTGGCAATCTGACATCTTATCCCCTATCCTTTGGATAGGGGATAAGATGTCTAGGGGCAGAGTACCCCTTTAAGGACTCAGCAAATTTTATTTTTACGTTTTCATTTTTTCCTTTTAAGGTAAAGATGGGCTATGTCCCTAAGGGCTTAATGGGATACTCTGGAGAAAATGTTTTTATTTTCTTCAAACTAACTGAGAGCAGAAAGTTGTACAAATTTGTAAATTGCATCTAGTTTAAAATTTAAAGTCTTCCATTACTTATCAGCTGAGGTTTGCCGTAGAGGAAGCCATGTAGTTCTTTCCGGACTGACACCATGCTTCCTGCTACCACTGCTGTCTGTGTCAGACGCTGTCCAGATCAGGAGAAGTTAGCTCAGGGGACTTGTCTACTGCTCTGGACAGTATCTAAAATGGACAGAGAGGGCAGCAGAGAGCATTATGTTTAACTGGAAAGAATTCAAGCTTCCTTCAATCAATAAAGCAGATGATGAGTACCAGAAATGTCAATTATGTTTCATCTGTTCATAAATAATTTCACCAGAAGCACTGCTAAACATCCAGGAGGTCACAGACAAATAAAGGAAGACTGCAGGGTTTTGGGGGCACCAGAGGCTCCAAGAACAATGAACAACATTCTTGTTCACTGTTTTGCAAATAGTGGGCAGATTAGGTTTTACAGTCCTCTCTGGGTCTTTTTGGTTCTTAAGTCTGTTGAAGATGTTGGATATACTGTTGGAGTGATATTAGCAGGACACAATTTCCTATGGAGAGTAGCAACAGCAACATTCTTGGGTTTTCACCATTTATAGAAAAATTGTCTAAGCATGGACAGGTCTTTAGTAAATCCAGCTTTGTGCCTTTTCCAATGTCATGCCTTTCTATAACCTAACGTCATGCCTTTCTATAACCTAACGTCATGCCTTTCTATAACCTAATGTCATGCCTTTCTATAATTTTTTTAGAATAGCTGTTCATTAACCAAGTTCTGTGCATTTATTGAAACGAAAAAGTACCCATGAAACTCAAACTTCTAATCACATTTCCTTAGGGTATGTTCACCTGTTCAGGTTTTTAAGTGCAATCATGGAATACAAGACAAGCAACAGATCACAAATGGAGTAGACATATCATGGAAACACTGAGCCTTCTTTTTTTTTTTCAATTCCATTTCTGGTTGTGCATACAATGACTCAATGACTGCAATTAAAAACGTGTAAATACAGCTTTAACTTAAAGGGGTACTCCACCACAAACATATTATCCCCTATCTAAAGGATAGGGGATAAGATGTTAGATTGCGGGGGTCCCACCGCTGGGCGTGGCAGCCAGTCATTGGGCGCACGGAGTGAACTCCGTTCCATGCCCGATGACTGACGATGCACCCGCCATGAGCCCTCCATTCACTTCTGTGGGAGGAGGCGTGACGGCTATGACTTAGCTGCCAGCTTTCGCATTCTTGACGCCGCCGCTGCTGGCACAGAGATCGCAGGGGGACCCCCACAATCTAACATCTTATCCCACTTCCTTTGGATAGGGGATAAGATGTTTGTGACAGAGTACCCCTTTAAAAACCTTTTGCAATTAGCTCTTGGTAAAAAGCTCTTTTCTTCCTGCACTGTGAATGTTTACTTATTGTGCATAATAAAAGACAAAAAAAAAAAAAAAAAAAAAAACATTACAAATGCTTGTGTATTATTAGTTTAATTTGTGTTTATCATAGTTGTGATTTTATAAAAATTTGCCCTCCTTATATTAATTCTCAATGCAGAAACCCAGATAACTGAGTCCTTGGCCATAAATGACTTCCACAGAATGTGTCTGCTTCCAATAAATCTTTACCTGATTAGAGGTTCCCCACTCTTTGATTGAAGCTGTAGTACTTTTTTGACAATTTATTTCCCATACTCCCCACTGACAGCTATGCAAGTAAATGACTTCTTATATGTGTGGAAATGACTCTAGTGCCATATAAAATGTTTCTAAATGAAAAGCAAACCTCTGTCATTTAATCACATAGCCAGTGATGTTCGGGCTGTCAGAAATGTTGGGAGGTTATTGCACAAGCCTAGTCTATATAAAACTGGAAGCTCTGCCAAGAATTACATTATTTGCCTGTTTCCTCAATCCACCAAAACTTTAGTTTGCTTAATAACCACTTTGTATAGTAGTTGCAGACAAATTATACTATATATACCCCAGTTAGTGATGAGCAGATCTAATCTGATGAATCCGAATTCCTAACAAATTTCAGGAAAAATTTTGAATCGCAAGGAATGCGAATATTGCTGCGATTCGATTGCTTGAATCGCTTCATTAAACTCCATTTAGTGTGGTCCAGGCTCTAGGGCATCTAAAATGGCAGATCCACATGTCAGTACATGGGGCAAGGAACTCTGGGAAGAGGGGAACAAGGGCGGCGGAATGATCCTGAATCACATGAAGCATGCAGCCTATCAGCAGCCAGCCACCCCTGTGATGTCACAGCCCTATATAATCGGCAGCATATTGCGGCCAGTTACATCAGTGTTCTATTACAGAGAGAGAAGGACAGACAGCAGTGTGTGTTGCACAGAAAAGCATTTTTACAGCAGTGATTTACCTCCTAGTCACATCAGCGTTCTATTGTAGAGAGAGAGGGACAGAGAGCAGTGTGTGTAGCACAGAAAATAATTTTTACAGCAGCAATTCACCTCCCAGTAACATCTGCGCTCTTTTGCAGAGAGGGACAGAGAACAGTCTGTTGCACAGAAAAGCTTTTTTACAGCAGCGATTCACCTCAAGCCCAAATCCAGCCTAGAAGCACTGATAGGGAAGGGAGGGAGATTGAGAAAGAAAGTGCAGTTTTGGGTGTAGTACACATCGACTGTGTGCTGCAGCACTGGTGTAAACAACAACTGAAAACTTAATAGTAGCCAGCTTGTTAGGGTGAGCAGAGCACTAAAAGTGTATTGTCCTCTATTAAGTGTAAAATTTGCGTACATCTAAGTGGTGTACCATTTTGTTCCTGTTAAAGTCTTAAAGGGGTACTTCGGCGCTAAGACATCTTATCCCCTATCCAAAGCATAGGGGATAAGATGCCTGATCGCGGGGGTTCCGCCGCTTGGGACCCCCGTGATCTTTCACGCAGCACCCCTTTACCATCAGCCCCCGAAGCATGTTCGCTCCAGGTCTGATGACTGCCGATCACGGGGCTGGATAGTAACGGGGTGCTGCGTGAAAGATCACGGGAGTCCCCAACGGCGGGACCCCCACGATCAGGCAACTTATCCCCTATCCTTTGGATAGGGGATAAGATGTGTTAGCGCCGGAGTACCCCTTTAAAGGCCTAGATACTGTGAAAGGCCAGGCAAAAGAACACACCTGCTTGTGTTGTAGACAAATACTGTTTTAGGCGTAATGGTGTGCATTGTCCTCCTCTTCTAAGTACATACCCCATACGTACATCTAAGTGATGTACCATTTTGTTCCTGTTAAAGTCTTAAGGGCCTAGATACTAAGAAAGGCCAGGAGAAAGTACAAACCTGCTGGTGTTGTAGACAAATACTGTTGTAAGCATAAGGGAGCGCATTGTCCTCCCCTCATAAGTGCATACCACATACGTGAACCTAAGTGGTGTACCATTTTGTCCCAGTTAAAGTCTCAAAGGTGTACTCCGCTGCTCAGCATTTGGAAGAAACTGTTCAGAACACAGCAGACGGTGTCGGCGAGTGACATCATGAGAGGGCGGGGCTATGACATCATGAGCTTCCTGCTGGTGTTGTAGACAAATATTGTTTTAAGCGTAGTGGAGCGTATTGTACTCCCCTCATATATGCACTAAGTATGTCAGGGAGGCAAGTGCCAGGATGTGCACAGAGGAGTGGCAGAGGCCTAAATTCATCAGGCAGAGGTCGCAGCAGACTAGGGGCGATTGGCAGCAGGAGTCGCAGGGAGAAGCTTGAGCTCCCGGTATCAGCTAGCGCTCGTGTCTCGACCAGCAACCCATCTGCCCTCATCGATTGGTTAACATCCACTTCATCAAAAGTGACATCTGACACCCCCAGTCAACAGTCGGTGGGTTCCTCAGACACAACCCTCAGTTGGCATGGCCCGGGAGCAGTCCCGGTCCTCCCATTGCATCTGTCCTATGCTGTTCCCTCCTCCACAGAAGTATCTTATGCTGTGGTTTCAGCTTCACTATTTAGTGAGGGCGATCTACTAGAGGACAGTCAGCAGCTACTGCCCAGCCAAGAAGTTGAGGAGACATCAACTGCTTCCTCCTCTTGGCGGGCAAGTAGTGATGAGGAGAGTGACGTGGGAGGTGGTGTTGCGAGCGTTCAGGGTCCTGAAGCAGACACTGTTGAGGAACCTGAGGAGGACATCAGTGACATGCAGACACAACTCGATGATGATGAAGCCAATTGCACTTGGGAGCTGGGTGTAGAAGGGGCTTCATCCTCATCAGGAGAAGAGGGTTGCAAGTGGCCCGTGAGGCAGCAGCTGAGCCAGCAATGTGGTAGCATGGTTGGCAGTCAGCATGGTGGCAGAAGTGGAAAGTCTGGAGCCAAACATGCCCACGGTAGACCCCCTGCTTCGCTGTAGCCTACCTTCCTGGTAGGTAGTGGAACAGAGGTTCCCAGAGTCGGCGGCAGTAGCAGTCAATCAGTGCGGACTGTTGGTGGGAAAATCAGCTACTCAACGGTGTGGCCGTTTTTCATCAAGCATCCAGAGGATGTTAACCAGGCCACATGCAAGATGTGTCGGCAGAAGGGGAAGCGTGGCCAGGGTCCCAATGTTGGCACCATGGCCCTGCGTCAACATATGCAGTGTCACCATTAAGTGGCCTGGGAGAACCGTGACTCCGATGTGGTGGTCCAGCCTGCTGCATCACCAAGTGGTATGTCGCTCCCTGTTCCAGCCAGCCAAGGCTCCACCACCTCTGCCGCAGTGAGCTGTGTGTCATACCCATCTTCTGTTGCTCTAGATGCTCCTGCTCCTCCAACATCGAGTCAGTCATTCTGCCAGCAATCCATCGGTGAAGCCATGTCCAAGAGACAACAGTATGTGCCCACTCATCCAACACCGCAGAAGCTGAATGTGCTCCTGTCTAAGTGTCTGGTGCTTCAGTCCCTCCCTCTCTGCACCTTTCAGAGAACTGATGGCTTGTGCTGAACAAAGGTGGAGAGTCCCAAGCCATCATTTTTTTGCGAAGAAGGCAGTACCAGCCCTGCACAATTTTGTGGAACAGAAGGTGGGCCAGTCCTTGAGCCTGTCGGTGTGCTCAAAAGTGCACGGCAGCGCTGACGTGTGGAGCTGTAACTAAGGTCAGGGACAATATATGTCCTTTACGGCCCACTGGGTGACGCCGCTTCTGCCTCCACACTCTCAGGCCGTTGGTCCTGTGAAAGTGTGTGACTCCACCTCTACATGCTCCACCATGTCCTCAGCATCCACTGCACGGACAACTCTTAGTGCCCCTCCAGCATACCATGTGTTCAGGGCATGGCGGTGTCATGCTGTTCTTCACATGGTTTGCTTTGGTGAATGGAGTCACACAGGGGAGGAACTGCTAAAAGTCATTCATCAAGAAATCGAATGATGGCTTACTCCATGAAAACTGGAAATGGGAACCATGGTGACTGACAAGGGGAAGAACATCTTGTCTGCGCTGTGACAAGGAAGACTGAGACATGCGCCCTGCATGGCACACATGTCCAATCTGATTGTCAAGCGGTTCCTGGTTGTCAAGTGTTGCCCCATCTGTAAGACATCCTAAAAATGGTAAGGAAACTTTGCATGAATTACAGTCTCTTGTACACCGCAAAGCACACCCTCCTTAAGCTGCAGCGTCAGAACGGTATCCCCCAACATAGTCTGATTTGCGACTTTTCCACAAGTTGGAACTCCACCCTCCATATGTTGGACCGACTATATGAACAGAGGAAAGCCATTACCGATTTCCTGATGATCCAAGTGGATAGGGGGACTCCTCTTTGTAATTTCAATGTCAACCAGTGGCAGCTCATATGTGACACCGGCTGTTTTCTCAGGCCCTCTGAGGAAGCCACATTATTGGTCAGTCGCCAGGATTACACAATGCATATCCTCAATATTTACTTGTGCACACTAACACTTTTACGAAAGACACCATTTCCTTCTGTCTACCTGCCTCAGCTACTATTCTGATCCTGCCACCCGCCTGATGCCGCACAACTGATGCCAAGTTCTCCTTTTTTCACCCACCTTTGTAACTGGGTACTGGTATTGCCAGCCACAGCACCACTCTGTCACTGGGTCAGTTTCAGGACTCCTGATGCTGCTTATGCCGGCTCCAGGCTGTCTCATTCTGCCACCATATGTTCTCCTCATGCTGATGCCAGCTCCAAGCTGTCTCATACTGCCACTATATGTTCTCCTCATGCTGCCGCCACCTCCACACTGTGTCATTCAGCCACTATATGCTCTCCTCATGCTGCCGCCAACTCCAGGCTGTGTCATTAAACCACTATATGTCTCCTCTTGCTTCCGCCACCTCCATGCTGCGTCATTCAGCCACTATATGGTCTCCTCATGCTGCCGCCAACTCCAGGCTGTGTCATTCAGCCACTATCTGGTCTCCTCATACTGATGCCACCTCCAGGCTCTGTCATTGTGCCGCTCTGCTTCAGTGATTGTAATAGCGACGCCTCTGATCTGCTTGTCATACTGAATAACATTATTATTTTGCTAACCCAGCACACACCCTATGCGTGTTACAGCAAGAAAAAGTGTTCTACACCCCTATTGAGGCTCTATGTAGGCCAGAAATAGCAGTTTTTAATAGTTATTTGCAACAAATATCTTCAGACTGAAACAAATTTTGGGGGGAAAATTCGGCAAATCGGCGGAATAAAATTTTTCAAAAATTTGCTCATCTCTAACCCCAGTTATAAAGAGTTTTTTTCAGTTCATTTCATGTGTTTCTTTTAGTAAATAACATTGCTTGAGCACCTCATCCTACTGCTGTGCACTGTCTTTCCCATTTTATGCCTTCACGAAATCCAAAAATAAAATAACAGTTGAAAGTTACCTTTCCATAGACATTACATTGTGTTTTATCTGACAATGTGAACACTAAATGGACTGTGGCAAACAGTATAGGGACTAGGAGAGCTGAGACAAGGCATAGACTAAGTAGGAGGCCACCAAAGACGTCATTAAAGGGGTATTCCAGTAAAAAACATTTTTTTCCATATCAACTGGCTTAAGAAAGTTAAAAAGATTAGCAAATTACTTCTTTAAAAAAAAACGTAATCCTTCCAATACTTATCAGCTGCTGAAGTTGAGTTGTCATTTTCTGTCTGACAATACAGTGACCCCCCCGACCAACGATAGCCCCGACATATGATAATTTCAACATGCGATGGCCTCTCAGAGGCCATCGCATGTTGAAGGTAGCATCAACATGCAATGCTTTTGTATGTCGGAGCCATCGCAAAAACGGCTATCCGGCAGCCCTGACTGCTTCAGCTGCCGCCGTATAGACATTTATGGTGCCCCGTGTGCTCTGGTGATGGTCTCCTACCCGTCCGCGGGGCTCTGGAGCTCCTCTTCGGGATCCCCTCCATCGCCGGTGCTCTCCTTTGTCGTCATCACGTCGCTGCGCACGCCCTCCCTTCATCCAATAGGAGCGGTGTGTGCACGTAGTGATGTGATGACGGCGACGGAGAGCGAGGGCCCCAGGGAAGAAGACGTCCGGAGTGCCGGGGACACCACGGGGACGCGGCGACAGCGATGGAGGGCGACATCCAGGGCAGCGGTGACGAGCGGTGACGGTCTGGAGAGGTGGGGACAGGTGAGTACAATTTCCTATACTTTACATTGCACGGATGCCTCAACATACGATGGTTTCAACAAAGGATGGTACATTTGGAACGGATTACCATCGTATGTTGAGGAACCACTGTAGTGCTCTCTGCTGACACCTCTGTCTGTCTCAGGTACTGTCCAGAGCAGGAGAGGTTTGCTATGGGGATTTGCTCCTACTCTGGACAGTTCCTGAGATAGACAGAGGTGTCAGCAGAGAGCACTGTTGTCAGATAGAAAAGAACAATTCAACTTCAGCTGTTAAGTACTGGAAGGATTCCTTTTTTTTTTAATAGAAGTTATTTACAAATCTTTTTATCTTTCTTGAGCCAGTTGATATGAAAAAAAAGTTTTTTACTGGATTACCCCATTATCTCTTTAACCCCTTAAGAACCAAGCCCATTTTGACCTTAAGGACCTCCTCGCCTTCAAAAATCCATAACTCTTTTACAGTTCATAGTGAAAGTATTTGGCCCCCTTGAACTTTTTGACCTTTTGCCACATTTCAGGCTTCAAACATAAAGATATAAAATTGTAATTTTTTGTGAAGATATTTTTTGTTTGGATATTTCAAACTTTGTTAACAAATAAAAAACTGAAAAATTGAGCGTGTAAAATTATTCAGCCCCTTTACTTTCAGTGCAGCAAACTCTGAAGTTCAGTGAGCATCTCTGAATGATCCAATGTTGACCTAAATGACTAATTATGATAAATAGAATCCACCTGTGTGTAATCAAGTCTCCGTATAAATGCACCTGCACTGTGATAGTCTCAGAGGTCCATTTAAAGCGCAGAGAGCATCATGAAGAACAAGGAACACACCAGGCAGGTCCGGGATACTGTTGTGGAGACGTTTAAAGCTGGATTTGGATACAAAAAGATTTCCCAAGCTTTAAACACCCCAAGGAGCACTGTGCAAGCGATAATATTGAAGTGGTAGGAGTATCAGACCACTCCAAATCTACGAAGACCTGGCCGTCCCTCTATACTTTCAACTCATACATGGAGAAGACTGATCAGAGATGCAGCCAAGAGACCCACGATCACTCTGAATGAACTGCAGAGATCTACAGCTGAGGTGGGAGACTCTGTCCATAGACAACAGTCAGTCGTATACTGCACAAATCTGGCCTTTATGGAAGAGTGGCAAGAAGAAAGCCATTTCTTAAAGATATCCATAAAAAGTGTTGTTTAAAGTTTGCCACGAGCCACCTGGGAGACACACCAAACATGTGGAAGAAGGTGCTCTGGTCATATGAAACCAAATTCAAATGTTTTGGCAACAATACAAAGGTTATGTTTGGCATAAAAGCAACACAGCTCATCACCCTGAACACACCATCCCCACTGTCAAACATGGTGGTGGCAGCATCATGGTTTGGGCCTGCTTTTCTTCAGCAGGGACAGGGAAGATGGTTAAAATTGATGGGAAGATGAATGGAGCCAAATACAGGACCATTCTGAAAGAAAACCTGATGGAGTATGCAAAAGACCTGAGACTGGGATTTGTCTTCCAACAAGACAATGATCTAAAACATAAAGCAAAATCTACAATGGAATGTTCATAGATAAACATATCCAGGTGTTAGAATGGCCAAATCAAAGTCCAGACCTGAATCCAATCGAGAATCTGTGGAAAGAAATGAAAACTGCTGATCACAAACGCTCTCCATCCAACCTCACTGAGCTCGAGCTGTTTTGCAAGGAGGAATGGGCAAAAATTTCAGTCTCTCGATGTGCAAAACTGACAGAGACATACCTCAAGTGACTTACAGCTGTAATCGCAGCAAAAGGTGGCGCTACAAAGTATTAACTTAAGGGGGCTGAATAATTTTGTACGCCCAATTTTTCAGTTTTTTATTTGTTAAAAAAGTTTGAAATATCCAATAAATTTCGTTCCACTTCATGATTGTGTCCCACTTGTTGTTGATTCTTCACAAAAATTACAGTTTTATATCTTTATGATATATGATATATCTTTAAGCCTGAAATGTGGCAAAAGGTCAAAAAGTTCAAGGGGCCGAATACTTTCACTATGCACTGCATATTTCCATCTACAGACCCATATGAGGGCTTGTTTTTTGCGTGACCAATTGTACTTTGTAATGAAACCTCTCATTTTACCATAAAATGTCCGGCAAACTCCCAAAAAATATTTTTTAAGGGTGAAAATTTTAATGAAAATCACAACTTACTTTACGGTAAAAAATTACATGTTATTTATTCTGTGGGTCAATACGATTAAAATGATACCCATGGCTAGATACTCTTATATTTTTGTACCGCTTAAAAAGAAATCCAAAACTTTTTGTACAAAATCAGTAATCTAAAATCGCCCTATTTTGACCACCTATAACCTTTTCACTTTTCCGTATATTTTGGAATAAAATTTGACAAAAAAAGCTAAATTTTTCGAAGTTTTTTTTGTATTTTTTACATTCACGCCGTTCACCATACGGGATCATTAACATTATATTTTGATAGTTCGGACATTTATGCATGCAGTGATACCAAATATGTTTATAAAAAAAATGTTATGCTTTTTGGGGGTAAAATGGGATAAAAGGACAATTTTCATTTTTATTGGGGGAGGGGATTTTTCAACTTTTTTTTTTACAATTTTTATGTCTCCATAGGGGACTATCTATAGCAATCATTTGATTGATAATACTGTTCAATGCTACGCATAGGGCATAGCACTGATCAGTGTTATCAGTGATCTTCTGCTCTGGTCTGCTCAATCTCAGACCAGAGCAGTAGATACCGGGAGACGGATGGAGGCAGGTGAGGGAACCTCTGCCTGCCATTACAGATGATCGGATCCCCGCGGCAGCGCTGAGGGCGATCCGATCATCAATTTAACATGCGCACTGCTGCAGGTGCCATGATTTGTACTGATCACGGCATCTGAGGGGTCAATGGTGGACATCCGCGTGATCGCGGATGTCGGCCATTACTGGCGGGTCCCGGTTGCTGCTAGCAGCCGTATCCTGCCGTGTCTGACGCGAGCACCGCTCCGACGCTCGTGGTCATACACAGGACGTAAATGTACATCCTGGTGCGCTAAGTACCGCCTCACCAAGACGTACATTTACGTCCGTGATCGTTAAGGGGTTAAGAAGGGGGTGAAATTTATGGAACACAAAAGCATGGAGATGAGAGAACCTCCTGAAATAAGTTTTTGAAGGATGTATTTAAATTGTATTTGGTTTAGACATCTTATTTGGATTGTTACAGGAGCAGGGACTTCTGATTAAAGTCAAAAGTCCCTATTCCTGCACACTGAGTGGCGATGAATATCAATTATGAATGAATTATATGCCATTTTAATGCTGGAATGGTTGCATAGTGCTTTTCCAGTGGTTGCAGTGAGTGTAAGCAGTGATTCATACAGCATTGCTGCTTACCTCTGGTTGGCCCAACATGAGGAATGCAGTATATGTCTTTGAGAGGAGTCCCTGCTCCTGTATGTACTAATAAAGTAAGGCATCACAGAAAATATGTACAGGAGCAAGCATGCTTGTCAAAGACCTGTAGGTCCATTGCAACAAGGTATACACGTTGGGGGAGATTTATCAAAACCTGTGCAGAGGAAAAATTGCCCAGTCGCCCATGGCAAGCAATCAGATCACTTCTTTCATTTTTAACAAAGGCCTTTGCAAAATAAAAGAAGCAAGCTGATTGGTTGCTATAGACAACTGGGCAACTTTTCCTTTACACAGGTTTTGATAAATCTCCCCCTTTATGCCTTTCCTTTCAGCTAACATTCCTTAGGCTGGGTGCAATGCATATCAGGATATTGGCAAAAAGGTATGCCAACATAAACCATGACATATTTTCTGTTATGCTATAAAGTTAGTCTACTAATGACTGTATTCTGTCTATATTTTTGTGGGACTCAAAGTGTAGTCTTCCATGCTTTTGAGTCTGGCAAAAAGGATATGTTTGGAAAATAGACCCAGTCACTAGCAGACTATGTTTGGCCATTGACCAGCCAGGGGTACACCATGGTATATAGTGTCATGCCTTTACCCAGTGTCCTGACATATTGTAAGAGTGAATGATGCTTTTTTTAAACATATCAGGTATATAAGGAGACCTAACCGGTCCTGTTTATTTCTATTTGTAATGGGCACTCAAGAAATCATTGCATTTGTGCATATTTTATTATCATTTTTTTTTTTTTTTTGCATTTACTTTTCTTTTGTGATTTTTCTAAGCAATTGGTGATAAAATGGCTACCCATAGAACATTTTTCATGTGATTTTAAGGTCCATTTAAAGATAAATAGTGTTTTGTAGTTCAATGTACAAAAACATGTTTTGGAAATTCTGACTTTCAAGTGTGATTATGTGTGGTAGCCAAGGTAGTTGTCAGACACTGTTTACTTCTATAGATGTGTAATTTGGAATCCAACCCACTGGGCTAAATCACTCTCAGCAGAGGCAGATAGAGGATTGTTAAAGGAAAATCACCAGTGTGGCATAATAAGAAAAAGTGTTTTTCAGCATTTTCTAGATGTAGTTTTTATTCATATTGTAGCAGCATGTAGAAAAACCCAATTCCAATACCCTTCAAAAGTTTGGAATGACAAAACTCCAAACAATGTAACGAAACTGAAGAAAACTCTTATGCCTTATGCCATAAACACAGGAGGTACTGTACGTACCTGTACGTTCAAAAAGAGAACATATACACTGCTCAAAAAATAAATAAAGGGAACACTAAGATAACACATCCTAGATCTGAATGAGTGAACTAATCATATGAAATACTTTCATCTTTACATAGTTGAATGTGCTGACAACAAAATCACACAAAAATGATCAATGGAAATAAAATGTATCAACCAATGGAGGTCTGGATATGGAGTCACACTCAAAATCAAAGTGGAAAACCACACTACAGGCTGATCCAACTTTGATGTAATGTCCTTAAAACAAGTCAAAATGAGGCTCAGTAGTGTGTGGCCTCCACGTGCCCGTATGACCTCCCTACAATGCCTGGACATGTTCCTGATGAGGTGGTGATTGGTCTCCTGAGGGATGTCCTCCCAGACCTGGACTAAAGCTTCCGCCAACTCCTGGACAGTCTGTGGCGCAACGTGGCGTTGGTGCATGGAGCGAGACATGATGTCCCAGATGTGCTCAATTTGATTCAGGTCTGGGGAACGGGCAGGACAGTCCATAGCATCAATGTCTTCCTCTTGCAGGAACTGCTGACACACTCCAGCCACATGAGGTCTAGCATTGTCTTGCATTAGAAGGAACCCAGGGCCAACCGCACAAGCATATGGTCTCACAAGGGGTTGAAGGATCTCATCTCGGTACCTAATGGCAGTCAGGCTACCTCTGGCAAGCACATGGAGGGCTGTGCGGCCCCCCCCAAAGAAATGCCACCCCCCACCATTTCTGACCCAGAAAACTGTCCAGAGTAGAAGAAAATCCCCATAGCAAACATATGCTGCTCTGGACAGTTACTAAAATGGATAGGGATGTCAGCAGAGAGCACTGTGCTTGTGATGTCAGCAGAGAGAACAGTGTTACAAAAATAAAAGAATTTCCTCTGTAGTATTCAGCAGCTAATAAGTACTGGAATAATGAAGATTTTTTAGTACAAGTAATTTACAAATCTATTTAACTTTCTGGCACCAGATGATTTAAAAAAAAAAAAAAAAAGTTTTCCACCGGAGTACCCCTTTCAAGGGGTATTCCAGGCAAAAACATTTTATCCCCTATCAAAAGGATAGGGGATAAATGTCTGATCGCAGGGGGTCCGCTGCTGAGACCCCCGCGATTTCCCTGCAGCACCCACATAGAATGCAGGTGCTGCATGGAGATCATGGGGGGGTCTCAGCAGCAGGCATCCCGCGATCAAACATCTTATCCCCTATCCTTTGGATAGGGGATAATATGCTTTTGCCCGGAATACCTCTTTAAGTGTTCCCTTTATTTTTTTGAGCAGTGTAGATGAATCTTTGAAAAACATTTTTAATCTAATTTTTAATGAGTCCCACAATATGAGTAATACATAAACACATACAAAGAGCGCTGACAAGTTTAGGACTTTAAAGTGTTGCCTCTCCTATATATACGTAAAAATGGTTATCAGTTTTCTTTTAAATATTTTATGCCACTGTGTACATTTTAAACCCGCAACGTAGGAATTTATGTTGTGAATCAGCTGCCAATGTGTTGTGAATTTTCCCGTTTGATTCCAATGGGGTCAAAAGTCAAAATCTGCAACATTTTCCTTCTGGGTGTATTGGTTGACATTCATTGAATTAATTCATTCATTCTTTGAATTCATTCGATCTGAGCAGGCTCTGCGGGAGTAATACCGGTGCTTGTGTATGTATTTAAGAGACTTTTTCACTTGTACACTTCCTTTTAACCCCTTAAGGACTGAGCGTTCTTCCATTTTTGTACTTTCGTTTTTACCCTCCTTACCTTTTAAAAATCATAATCCTTTCAATTTTGCAGCTAAAAATACATATGATGGCTTATTTTTTGCACCACTTATTCTACTCTGTAATGACATCAGTCATTTTACCCAAAAGTCTACGGTGAAACCCCAAAAATCAACAACAAAATTGAAGAAAAAATACAGGAGAAATGTATGGGGACACACCACACATGGTCTCTCAAGAGAAAAGAAACACTGACACATTTCAAGCCCTACGACTCTTAAAGGGGCACTCCCCCTTTAGACAACTTTTTTTTTTTAAGGTAGAATTTTATTAAGGGTTATAATAAAATGTACAGGTATCAAAATCCACCCCTAGACATCTTATCCCCTATCCAAAGGATAGAGGATACGATGCCTGATCGTGGGGATCCCGCCACTGGGGACCCCCTGCGATCTCATCTGTGGCACCCCAGACATCCAGTGCATGGAGCGAACTGGTGATGACTGACGATGCAGGGTGGAGGCTCGTGATGGTTGTCACTTCCCCTCCCATAAACTTGCATTGAGGGGGCGTGGCTGTGAAACCACGAGCGTGGCGCGACCGCGATGTCACCAGCCTCCGGTGCTCTAGCGCTGCCCCCGACACTCTAAACGAACGCTGGGAGCAGCAGGGAGATCGTGGGGGTCCCCATCGCCAGGACCCTAACGATCAGACATCTTATCCCCTATACTTTGGATAGGAGTTAAGATGTCTAGGGGAGGATAACCCCTTTAATCATGGCATACAATACCACTACACAAGAACATGTTTATATATAAGTACCTGCTCTCTTCCCATGATTCAGCACGCCCATTGGAATGAATGCAAAATGGACACACCCTCTGTGTTACATATATGTTAACTTGATCGGCACAGCAAGTGGGAAAATAATATATTTGCAGCATATATTGAATATATCTACAGATTATAATAGAAAAATGTGTTCATCTAAATCTACATAAAGATGAAAAAAATTGACACAAACACCTAAAATTAATTTTAATAATCTTTAAAGGGGTACTCCGGCGGAAAACTTTTTTTTTTTTTTTTAAATCAACTGGTGCCAGAAAGTTAAACAGATTTTTAAATTAAAAATGCTAATGTGTGTGCAGCCCACAAACCAAAAATCCGAGGATATATCTGGTTATATGCCGAAAACCAACGGCCAGAGATAAAATATAAAGGAAGAAATTGTATACCCAATCCTTCAAGGATTTTACCCCAAAAAGGTACACAATGATATTCAAATAAATATTATAGGAAGACTTCAATTAATAATTAATTACTTTTATTATTAAACATTTATAAAACAGTATAATAAAATTGTTCTATTATTAATATTATCCTGGCACAGGTATATATGAAAAGGTGAGAATCCACTGGGCCATAGTGGTATTAATCACCCAAAAATGTGGTATCACGAAAAAACTTTATATTCTGGCAACCATATAGTGTATATAATAGATATTGCTGGATATCCCAGTCTGGAAAAAGATAAATAAAGTCCTCTTCAGTGTAGCTGGTGAAAAACGTCTTTGCAATAGATGTTGTAGCAGATAATGTAACATATGTGTTGTTACTTGTTTTTTTAAACGTTATAGTCTTTTATCTGAGCTGTACAGGACACTGCTGGTACAATGTATTTCACCTGCTCCTGACAAGTGTTGTCCTCTCCGCTCACCACACGCCGGCAGCGTTGGCACAGGGCTGTCACTAATGCAAGGATGGACCTGTGCAAGGGTGCGTTTGGCACAACGTCCCCAGTAGCCTCCGTATTGCTCCTGTGTTGTTGCTACCGGGCGAGCACAGCGCTGGCGTCCCTCGTGGTGGATGTAATGGAGTCTTAGGGCGGATGGATGAATGGATCTCTCCCGGCAGGTTCAGGCTGAAGCAAAACACAATGAAGATCCGGACCAGACCGTGGCTGCAGTGGTTGCCGATTTCAATGGATCATAGGTATCGGTGCCAGGTTCACACCATATGTATATTGCAAGGTGCGTTAATAGATATATCTCTATCCTAGACGCTTTTCAGGGTTCTTCTGCTATATATCGCACGACCCTTTATTCAGTAGGAATTAAGACAAATGTATATTGAAGCTTATCCTGTAGGTCACTTTTATACGGTGGTTCACATTTGAATCCAATTCATTAAAGGTCATTAGCTCTGACCTTTAATTAATTGGATTCAAATGTGAACCACCGTATAAAAGTGGGATATCCAGCAATATCTATTATATACTATATGGTTGCCAGAATATAAAGTTTTTTCGTGATACCACATTTTTTGGTTATTAATACCACTAGGGCCCAGTGGATTCTCAAATTTTTATATATACCTGTGCCAGGATAATAATAATAATAGAACAATTTTATTATATTGTTTTATAAATGTTTAATAATAAAAGTAATTAATTATTAATTGAAGTATTCCTATAATATTGATTTGAATATCATTGTGTACCTTTTTTGGGGTAAAATCCTTGAAGGATTGGTTATACAATTTCTTCTTTTAGATTTTTAAATTACTTATATTAAAAAATCGTAATCCTTCCAGTTCTACTTAGCTGCTGAAAACTAAAGAGGAAATATTTTCTTTTTGGAACACAGTGCTCTCTGCTGACATCATTACCACAGTGCTCTCTGCTGACATCTCTGTCCATTTTAGCAACTGTCCAGAGCATCATATGTTTTCTATGGGGATTTTCTCCTACTCTGGACAGTTCTTAAAATGGACAGAGGTGTCAGCAGAGAACACTGTGGTCATGATGTCAGCAGAGAGCTCTGTGTTCCAAAAAGAAAAGAATTTCCTCTGTAGTATTCAGAAGCTAATAAGTACTGGAAGGATTAAGATTTTTTAATAGAAGTAATTTACAAATCTGTTTAACTTTCTGGCACCAGTTGATTAAAAAAAAGTTTTCCAAAGGACTACCCCTTTAATGCTTAAATGGTGGTAAGCTGATCTCCTTTTTTCATTTTCTGTACACTTCCTTTTAAGCTTTAGTTTATTACACCAGTGCTTTTGGAAAGTAAAAATACCAAAAATGCTGAGACTGCTGCCGTTTGTTATAAAAGTGGGACCCTGCTGAAAACTTAGTTTATGAAACAATGCAAAGGCAATAAAAAACAGCAGCGCTGAATTGGACTTGTGATTACCCAATATTGTTCCAATATAATGTATCTTTGCTTCAAATTGTGTTCCTAGACACAATACAATGGTATTATGGTAACCTGATAATGGATTAGATTTTGTGCGTATTTAAGCACCTATGATCATCAAAACAATACTGGCTGAAAAGAGGACAATGAGTTTATAAAAAAAAAACTTTACTGCCACTCTAAAGGCGTATAGGTGTCCTTGGGTACCAATATCTTATGAGAAGTCTGTATTGTTCAGTACATAGTCCAGGCTGCTAAGAGACTGCCCCGACCAGCGGCATCTAAACCTCTCAAGCCCTTCAAAGAATTACGCTAGTTTGCACCGTTAGTGACTTACGACAGGTCGGTATGCACACCAAAAACCACCTAAACATTTTGGAAATTCCCTTCATCAAGGATGGTTCACGCAGCCTTTGGCTATTCGGACATGCTGAGGGTTTTGAAACAGCTTAAGCAACACTGTTTGGAAAACATTGTTATAGTGTAATAGGAACATTCTTGTAGTATACCCATTGATTTTACAAGTAGGGTTACATCATAAGACTCTTTTCACACAACATTTTTCTGTTTCAGTTGGATGCATACATCTTAAGAGCATAATTACCCTTGTGATGTATCCAGGGGGAAAAAAAAGTGAGGGAACTCACCCAGGGTTCCCACTCAAGGGCTGGTCCTGCAGGACTCATGCTAATGGGAACAGTATTCCTGCTGTGGAAAAAAGTGCAGGAACTAAGTTTCCATGCGTTCTTGCAGGACTTAAGCCCTGGGTTTATCCAAGTAACAGATACATAGGCTTCTATTATAAAATATGTAACCAAAATGTCTCAGATTTATTCGATTCCACAATTTTTTTACATATTTTTTTGGCCGGTTAGAATAATATAGACCTTAGTGTGTTTCTGTCCACCTAAAAACTGTGTATGTCTCTTTCCGTCTGTAAACAATAGAGCATATTTTTCATTGAACTTAATAATGCTCTGCAGACCTATTACACATGTATGTGTACACTGCAGAATACAGAATGTGTATTCTGCTCCAAATACTGTGTGAACCTGGCTTTTCCTTCTAAGAAATCTTGTGAAACTAGTCATTCTTTTATTTAGCTGTTCTTTTAAAAACTGACGCATTTTATCCTTTAATAACATACATTAAAGTCCATAATTCATGGTAACATAAATGACCAATAACTACTAGTTTTAAATCAGAAATTAAGTTGTATGAATCATAGAAGTCAACTCCCAGTTATTTCTTTCCTTCGTGCAGCAGTTATACATTTAACATATTACTTCAAGAAAATATTTCAAATAAAAAATTTTTGCAACTCTTTACATTATACTTGCATTAGGAATAATTAAAATCTTGTAAACAGTAGCGGTGTCACAGCATAAAGTTACAGCAGAGACTTTAAATGTTTGATCTTTTAGATATGCAATGACTGTAGATTAATTTTTCAATTTAAAAGAATAAATATCTAGACATATAGTACTGAAATGGTTACCAAGGTTTTGGAAGTGCCATGGCTCTTGGGCAGTGGTTCCCAACCTTGGATGCAAGTACCTCCAGGGGTGCTTAGCAGTTCTCCTGGGGTTTTGCAAAGCAGCCCATGCCACCTGATCTTGGAAGAGGGCTACTTTAAGAGAATTGAGTAGTGGCTGCTGTCCCTGCCCTGAGGAGCGGAGCAGGACGGCTGAGAAAAAGTGCTGGTGCTATGTCAGCTTCGGTACTCCACTGAACCTCCAATTGATATCTATTGCTATAGGATAGAGCAGTAGGTTCCCGGATCAGAGGAGAAGTGGAGTACCAAAGCAGGGTAGTATGGGAGCTTACAACTATATGGGGGCAATGTGAGGGTCTACAAAAATATGGGGGCAGTGTGGGGGCCTACATCTATGTAGGGGCAGTGTGGGGGCATACCAATGTATAGAGGAAGTGTAGGGGCCCACAACTATATGGGGGGTACAGAAGGGGCATAGAACTATATGGGGCAGAGTGGGGTGTCTTTAACTATATGGGGTGGTAAAGGGGCCTACAACTATATGGAAGTACAACATTTGAAAATGGGCTGCTAAGGGGTGCTCAGGCAAAAAAAAGGTTGGGAACCACTGCTCTAGGGTTTAAAGCAGTAAAGTTGAGCTAGCAGGGCAGGCTGAGCTAGGACTATTGTGCAAATAGGGAGTGAGGTAAGCTACACTATTATATTACCATACAGTGACCATATAGTAATAGATACCAGTTGTACAGGGATCATCTGCTGACTATATAAGTGATTACAGTGCTGTTAAAACATTTCTGGTAAATCTACACTACTGTAGTCAGTTTTGGTGCTATGTGGAAGAGTCAGTGACCCCCGATACACATATGATTAACAGTACTTAAGTAAGCAATCTTTAATGCTTGGAATTCAAATTGCCAACTTTGAGTATTGTGGATTTGTATTATAAGTACAGTAGGGTTAAATCCAGTCATCTTACAGGTAAAATCTTCCCTAATTGTAGACATTATAGTCCAGACCCCTAAATGAAGCAAATCCCTGAACAAACCCCAAATACATCCAGATACTAGGTCAGTCAACAAAATAAAAAATACTAAATAGAATCCAAAACAGACCCCCTGCTGACCAGTAAGGTCTTGGCAGCTTCTCCAATGAAGCTTCTCCTTTTTTTAAATGATGCTCCCACCCACATGGCTATTTATGCAAAAGTGCAGATAACCATCCAGATAATGGAATCCTTATATCTCAAGGACCTCAAGGCCTAGCAACAAAATAAAGCAGCATCGGAATTCATTTTTTTAACCGTAGACTAAAATTGTTGAGTTATTAGCCCCATACTCTACTATCAGCAGTTGTAACCCATGGCTAATACTGGACATCACCAATAAGTGTAATGTCTGGGAATAGCCATTTAAACACAGCAATCAACCTTGTTAACGGTGTGTAAAAAAGCCAAAATTGCATTGCCTTTTAGCTCAGTGGTCTGTTTGTAAACAACATTGCAAAATCACAGGGTCTCAGCCAGCTTAGAGGACAGTTGTAGGTCCCTTACCTGGCTCTGTGCCATCCGATCGGTACTCCATCTGTGCAGGCAGCTGATAGCAGCCGGGACCCATGGCTAATGTTGGGCATCACTGATCACTGTGATGTCTGTGATTAGCCCTTTAGACCCAGCAGTCAAACTTGTTCACGGTGTGTACAAGTGCCTAAATTGCATTGCCGGTTAGCTCAGTGGGCTGTTCTGGAAAACCATTGCAAAATCACAGGGTCCCAATCAGCTGAGAGGACACAGGCAGGTCCCTTACCTGACTCTGCACCATCATATTGGTGCTTCATCTGTGCATGCAGCTAATAGCCGCCGGGACCCATGGCTAATGCCGGACATCACCGATCAATTTGATGTCAGGTATTAGCCCTTTAGACACGCAACCAAACTTGAACATGAAATGATGTGCAAAAATTCAGAAATTGCATTGCTGGTTGTCCCTTGCCTGGCTCTGAATTGTTTGATCAGTGTTCCATCTGTGCAGGCAGCCTCAGCAGACTGTACAAATGGAGGCTTGATAACACTAATCAATCATGTGCCATGGCACAGCATTGTTAAGTGCATGCAATTGAAAGATTGCATGTAATAGTCCCCTATGGGGAATAGAAAATTGCAAAAATAAAATGTTAACATAACATAAGCTTAACTGGTTAGACCAAGGACATGTATACACCACCTTGTGCTGTTAATGGGGTAACCGGGAGGACCATAGCTGATTCTTGTAGCTGAAAGCCGGCGTTAATAGCCACGGCCTGCTATTAAACCTTTAGATCGTCATTGTCAATGCTAACAGTGGCGTCTAAAGAACCCTGTAAATGCTCCCTGGTGGTCCAGTGGGGTGGATCTCTCCCCCCCCCCCCCACAGTGTGATTGCGAGGGGGGGGGAGGGGGGGTGATCCACTGTGAGAGGTAGCCGGAGGCAGGGCCAGGCTTTATCAATGGAGCGAAGATCACTCAGATCAATGTGGTTTTAAAGAACCACATTGATTTGTATGAGGTATCTATTGATTCCTCCTAAAAGTCTCCTAAGGTAACTAATAAAGTGTAAAAAAAAAAAAAAAAATGTAAAAAAAACACACAACCCCTTCCTTATTAAAAGATTTAAACACCCCCCTCTTTTCCCAAATTCCATATACAAATATAAAAATAAAATAGAAATAAACATATGTGGTATCGCCATGTGCATAAATATCTGAACTATAAAAATATAACATTTATTAAACTGCATGGTCAATGGTTTATACATAAAAAGATACCAAAGTCAAAAATTGCTAATTTTTGGTCACTTTGTATACCCTAAAAAAATTTATAAAAAGTGATCAAAAAGTCCCATCAAAACAAAAATGGTACCGATGAAAACTTCAGATCATGGTGCAAAAATGAGTCCTCATGGACCTACAGAAGTGCACTGGGTAGAATCGGAAGCCCCCAAAAGTTACAAAATAGCATTTTTTTTTCTTCCAATTTTGCCCCACAAATATTTTTTTTTCTGGGTTCCCGTACATTTTGTGGTGAAATGATTGATGTCATTACAAAGTACAATTGGTGGCGCAAAAAATAAGCCTTCATATGAGTCTGTAGGTGCGAAAATTAAAAGCATTCTGATTTTTAGAAGGTGATGATGAAAAAATGAAAGTGCAAAAACGAAAAAAAAAAAAATCCTGTGGTCCTTAAGGAGTTAAATCACTCCCCTTTTCTCATTATTCAAACAAAACAGTGCTAACAAAAATAAAAATAATCATCTGTGATGTTGCTGTATGCGAAAATGTCCAAACTATTAAAATATAACAGTAATGAAACCACATGAATTTCATAAATGTAGAAAAATACCAAAGCCCCGAATTTCTGACTTTTGTTCACTTCATGTAGCAGAAGAAAATAACTTGAAACCAAAATGGTACCAATAAAAACTCACGGTTTAAAAAATGAGCCTCATATAGTATACCTTGAGCTCTCATATAGTATACCTGAAAATAAAAGTGTTGTAGGGGTCAGAAGAGGACAATTTTAAGCATACTAATTTTTGTACAAAATGTCTAATTTATTTAAAGTAGTAAAATATAACAAAACCTATACAAATTGAGTATCCCTGTAAACAAATGGACCTATAAAATAAAGATATTGCTATTTTTACTAAAAGGTGCACTGTGTAGAAGTAAACCCCCACAAAAAAGGGTCTGTCGATAGAAAGCTTTATGGCACCTAAAAGGCAAAGAGGAGAATACAAAAAAAATTAAAAATTCTGCACCCTTAAGGGGTTAATATAGCAATGACTTATTTTTTCGTTGACCAAGACAAATTGTTTGACTTTTGTACAAGATCAAAAAATAATGTTGTCCCCTGCTGTGCAATTTTGGTTACTGTTTGCCCGGGTTGTTTACCTTTCATTGCAGATAGGTCATAAAAAAGGTTGAATTGGTTGACAGATGTCTATTCACAAAGTTACTATTTTAAATTCTTTAAAGAAAAGAGGAAAAAACAAAATCCACTTTCTTAATCTGATATTGAGAAAGCTTTTCAGAAAGTTACCTAGCTGCCGGTGTCTCCTGAAGGCTGCATATCATATAATTGTTTTCTACTGTATATATTATTTCTGAGTAATTTTCTGTAACAAGCTCTTGTTTGATCTAACAAATCTGCTGCATTTCCATATATAATGTATTCATAAAAGCCATTGTGTTAATAGTTGTGCAGTAACACAAGGGATTAGGTGCATCAAATGTTTTATATTATCTATTTGACATGTGCGGCATTATTTAATGTTTTCAGACATTAATTACAATGATAGCTCATCTATGTGTCAGTAATCTGCCTATTCATTTAGGAAAAGAAGCTCATTCTCTATTTTGCCAGTAATGAGTCCAAAAGATAAGTAAATATCAGGCAAGGCTAGAAGGGCAAGTCAGCAAGCTTCAAAATAAACAAACAGAGGAGCCCGGGAAGACTGATTTATTCACAGGAAGAAGTCAGCTATAGGCAATTCTGTTCCATGCATTGCTTAGGAATCTTAGCTGAATCTAGAGTTTAGGCTGATATTATTTGTATGGTGTATTATTTACCATTGCATTTCCATGGCTTATTTTTTTTCTTTGTCATTTTTGGGATTATTAGTCATTTACATTGATTAACCATAATAATCAAATCACCTGTCCAATAACCCAAGACCTCTGAAGCTGCCCTGTGGTATCTGGCAATAAGATAGCTGCTTTAAGTCCTGTAAGTTTTAAGGCCAGGGCTCCAGGGTTTACACCTACGGTATATTTCTATCATGCCCCCCCAACCCCAAATGCTTATTCAGATTGAGATCTAGGACAAATGGGGACCAAGTCAACACCTTGTTCCTAATATGTTTCTTGGACGTTTTTGCAGAAAAATTGTCATAGAGAATTCCACTGCCACAAAAAGGGGGTACTTTGTTATTAACCGTGTTAAGGGTGCATTCACACTACGTCTTGGGCATACAGCTGCTGTATCCAGCAGGTTATTAAAAATCGACCACTT
Organism: Hyla sarda; assembly: GCF_029499605.1. Classification (NCBI taxonomy): domain Eukaryota; kingdom Metazoa; phylum Chordata; class Amphibia; order Anura; family Hylidae; genus Hyla; species Hyla sarda. Next base: position 373,933,566 of record NC_079190.1, on the reverse strand, counting down.
CTGTATCCTTGCTGGACCCGCGTCTCATTCCATTCATATTAATGAGCCGGCTGGAGTAAGGCATTTCAGTCCAGCAACAAAACAGGATATGGTGCAAAAATTAGCTGACTGGAGTCACAATCTGTCTCTGGCCATATGTCCAAGACGTAGTGTGAATGTAGCCATAGATATGTGACAAATGGCAAACTAATATCCACATAAGACCTGGATCCAAGGTTTTCCAGAAGAGAGTTGCTCACAACATCAAACTGTGTTTGCCTTCTTCCTATAGTGTATCCTGTTGCTATCTCCTACAGGAAAAGCACATGAAACCAGCTGTCCACATGAGAACAGCAGAGGAAACAGCTTGTCTAAAGACATGGTAACCATGTGATACTCAGTGTACGCACTAAATTTTTATTTATTGCCTTCAGTTTATATTGGAACTTGCACTTTACTTTAGGATTAATGTTCCAGCTCTTAACTATTGAGATTTGTGAGTGTTATAGTGTGGACATAGTGACCACTTGTGATATATATATATATATATATATATATATATATATATATATATTTATATATACAGCAACAGAAGAATGTAGCAGCACACTGCCAGCACAAGGATATAGGTGAAACATGAATATGCAGTTAAAACATGGAGAGCTGTACAGCTATGGTGTAATAGATGCAAATGTGAAACTATGAAATAGTGAGGCACTTAGCTCGCAAATTTGTCTCCGCCGGCGGTCAAATAGCTTGGACCGTCCCACTGCGATAAGGTGGCCTCATTGGGACGGACCCTACACTGTGAATATGCCTCTGTGTGAACAGTTCAGTAAGCATGGCAGGGTCTGGAACGTCCAAGACACCTTATATACACACCTGATAGAGGTGGGTGGGGTGCAAGGCCAACATGGAGGTAGCCACTCCCCCGTATGTGCAATACAGACAAAGAATAAGTCAGCTAGCACTTTAGTTGATACCAAACTATTATATGGACCTGGCCTGCAGGTGCACGCTACTAGGCTAGATATACAGCAACAGAAGAATGCAGCAGCACACTGCCAGCACAAGGATATATATATATATATATATATATATATATATATATATATATATATATATATATATATATTGCATGTTCTCACTAGCTATATCACTACTTGACTATAACTACTTAGCATTCCAAAGCATTATTTCCTGTCATTGCTACACAGACAAGCAATTTACTAGGCGATGCCTCTGGCATGGCCTAAAAGAAAGTTAGTAATGACAGACCTGGGGCCATTTTGAGGCTCCCATCTGCCATAATAACCTATAATCACCCTGTGATTACTTTAAAGATGCTGATGGACTGACATGGTGAACCCCAACCCTTTGTCAAACACTTTGGATACTGCAGTTGCTATAAGTGGTTAAACAATTGGGATCAGAAGTAACTTTGATTCTGGCAGTTGCACCAAAAACTTTTCTGTGTATTACAGCTGTACATCTGCTATGATCTTATAGGTACACTGGACAGTACCCACAACATTCTAGTGAGTGACTATCTATAACATCACAGAGCATTACGCAGAACTCAGCTATGATGAACATATCGTTTGAGTGTCATCATGGATTAATGTTATGGCCAATTGATGTATATTGTTAATGGCCTGAGAAAAAAAAATATATATAATTTTAATATATCAAAGAAACTGAAGAAAATATTATTATTCATAGTAATAATAATATTAATAATAATACATAATAATAATAATAATAAACAATAACAAGAATAATAGCAACAACTTAAATGTATTATTATTGTTATTATTATTAGAGATGATGACCTGAAATTGCAGAGAAAACTAGGCTTCTAGAGGTAAAAGATGAACATACACGCTAAACCTCATTGATATGAGTCTGGGACTGACTCTGTTAGGACTGAAATTTGCAGTGTGTGAATAAACAGAAAATTTTTTCATCTTTATCCCATTCTCCCCTCTGGAGATTTAATCATATCCTGTGTACGTGATAAAATCTGTTTTCCAGTTTATCAATACTCGTACAGGAAGTTTAGTCATTAGTGTAAACCTAGAATAATTAGTAAATCATTTACCGCATAACAAAACTTTTTTTTTTTTTTTTTACTATACAAATATAATTAGATAGATACTGTTAATTAGACACTTTCCATAGCACAAACTTGGAGGTGTAATGGTTAATCCTATCTTTAAAGTACCAATTTTTCTGCTTCAATGCAGATCAGTAGAGAAATCAATACAAAAGGTAGGGTGAAGGAAATCAGCGTTTATTTTTCTGCTTATTTTTTTCAGCGTGACATTTGAACCTGTAATGAAATATCACAATATAAGGCTTGTTGTAATTGCTAATCAGACTGGCCTTTCACCTGAGAGAAAAACAAATATGAGGTAGATTGCATCTGAACGCTGACTTTTTTTAAATTTTAAAATATCATTGGTTTCCCTAAGGATGTTGTTACCAGGATGGAAACATGTAGGAAGCTTCTGGCTCTCTCGCTGACGTCTTCACATTGTCTCACGACACAGAGTCATGGTTTTCTACAAAATGTCATTTTATATTATTTACCTCAGAGATATGTATCCTGGTCATAAGTGTCCGGATCATTAGAGAGCTTGTTGGCAAGTTTCCCAGTTTATAAGAAAAGAGTATTTAGCGCTAAACACAGGTATTATCATAAAAACCCATACAACAGTATATAATCATATTCTTAATAAAGGGTTAAAGGGTTGAGCTGGAAAGTATTTTTATTTTAATAGAAAAAACACTTCCTAAGGTTCTTTTTATAGTCGCTGAAGATTACAGGAGATTGCTATGGATCTCAAGAGAATACTTTGTGATATGTAAGGGGTTAGTAGAGCAACTTTAACGGGAAATTTGTCAACTTAATATCATGTTGAATGCTGCAGACATGTCCTAGCAGCTCATAAGAAAATAAAATATATAATACATGCCTCTTAGTTGATACACCAACCAAGTACATCACCCATGCAGAGTAGGATGAGTTGTTTAGGGAGAAGGTGTGCGTTCTTTAGCTTAGCATCACCCAGCCTCTATGATTCTTGTGCTTATTAGAAATACATAATTTTATAACTTTGAAAACAGTTATCAACTTAGAGACAGGCATCATTTTATTATCTTTCCATGTATGAGCTCCTGGAAATTTCCAGTAGTTCTCGTGCTTCCTTAAGATACTGAACCCCTTTGCGTTATCATTGGCTATAAATTCAATAGGGATTACCGTCATACAACTAAACTATAAGTTATCATATTGGCTCACATGACGGCACATTCTAGCAGGATCTAGCAGCATTGTGTTAATTTCTTGTCTGCTGTGACAGGGTGGCAAGGAATGGGTGTATTTCCCTAGCTAACCCTGGAGAAACCTCCACCTGTGGCCTAATTAATGAGGTACCAGAGAGGGGAAGGATGTTTAAAAGGAAGTCAAACAGAATAATCTGGGCTCTCAATAGAAAACAGCAAGGTGGCTGTAGGGAGAAGCAGGGGTCCTGCTGAGGAAAACACAGCTCGAGCTGTGAGTGGCCCCAAGTGTGGAGGAGACACAAAGCAAGATGTTGCAAATGCTGTGTGTGAACAGGGAGAAGATTGCAAGAGGCATAAGTTTAACTGCCCGGGAAAAGCCCACCAGTTGATAGACAGGGGACGCTGGATTATTTAGTTAGTGACTAGACGGTCTAGGGTTTTGTTTGTTCCTGTGTTATGTTTTTATTTATCCTGCAACCTGTCTAATAAAGCTGGCGAGGGGCCGAACTTGCATAAAGTACTGTTTGCCTGCTGATTGAACTGGAAACGGTGTCCTGTGGCGGTGTTAAGGATGACCTCAGAGCTATCCCCAGGGAGAAATCCTTACACTGAATATACATAATATTTTATTTATGCTAGTTTCATCTTATATGACATCTCATTACCTTCTTGTTTTATATACATAGTATGTTTTGATGTACTTGTGTCAACATGTGACTGTGTGATTCCACCCACTAGCTTGTTTGGGTTCCATCTTGATACCATATACTGTATATTGCACTGGTTTACTGTTTGTACCTTATCAATATAAGAAGGGGGTAGTTTCTCCCAAAAAGCATCATTGTGCTTGTTATTTATTATTTTATTTGAATAAATCCCATGGAACTTAATCTGGAACCTTTGAATCCTCCTTTCATCAACCAGAAGTAGCAGTGCCAGGTATAAGGGTCCTTTTGCACTACTAGTTTGGAATTTCTACAGAACAGGTTGCTCCTGTTTTACTGTTACCCTATAGGCTTAGCAGCTACTCCTCCACCGTGTACCCCAATACAGACATAGGGGTGTTAAGCACATTTATCGCTCACTTGAGGTGGGTGGCAATCTATTAGAGATGGATGTCTCTATGCCTTTTTTTCTACTGTATCTTTGGGACATATACAAGGTGCCAGTGTGCTGCCTTTTTTCCTCTCACTTCAACTAGTTTTATTATAAGATCTGCTTTGTCACATACAAACAACTCCCAGGGTAATAATTTCATGAGACCAGGACCATAGATCTATTATTGCTCTATAAGGGATCATCAGTCATGAAAGCAGCTTTTCTTCTATACTATAAATGTTGTTACACTGACAGGAGAATAACCTCTACATCTTGTATTTATATCACTTATACCAAGCTGAAAGGGCTACTAGTCATTTGAGGGGGCACCCCAAGCAAGTAGTTACAGTCTTTAGAGCTATAATCATGCCTGTTGGGGTGTAATTAACAGTCATGCCCAGATCTCAGCAAGTTATTGCCAAAATCTTATGCTTGCCCAGTAGCGTCACATTTGACAGGTTAAAGATCCCAGTGGGATTGCAGCAATAGCTTTCTAAGATTGTGACATGCCTGCACTTCCAATGATACCCCAACAGGCATGTTTACTTTGCTGAAGACTCAGTTGACTGCCCAAATGACTAGTTGCACTAACTGATAATTTCTTTACATCCATGGATTGCACAGATGTAATGATAGGAAATATGATTACATTCATACATTACATGCTGCCACTGGTTATATAGGCTGAAAATTAGTGACAGGTTCCCCTTTATTATTGTGCATAAGGAGATAATAATTTCTACATGAGTGACTACTGTATATGCCCTATTTTAGCAACTTTAGCAACTCCCAATGTTTAAAGGTTACTAGCTCTGGAACACTCACCAATCCTGAAAAAGAACAAGTCTCAAGTTATGGGTGGCTGCAGTACTGTATATCAGTACTGTATATCTATGACTAGTAACCAAAAACACAACACAACATGAATTAATCAACCCCTTCATCAAAAAAAAAAAAAAAAAAAAAAAAAAGAATTGTACAAAACAGTTGTAAAAAAGAGAAAATGGCAATTGACACTTGGGCAACAAAATTGAGGCTCTTAGCGCACTTTTTGATCAAAATGTGTCCCCCCATCCATCACGCAGAGGTGGCCTCACATCGGATGGGCCCCTAACACTATCTCACCTTTGCTGGGCATGCAGCCACTGACGGGGTGACATGTTGGATCCACTATCAAACCAAACCACCTCCTGTGAAATAGTGGAGGGGATACACGGCTACAGAGGAAGCCACTCCCCCCAAATTGCACAGCAAAAACAAAAATGTAGCCAGCACCTATACCCAATACACGGGTGCACGCTGCTGTGGCAAGTACAAAACATGTAAAAAAAGAAAATGGCAGCAGCACACTTGGTCAACAAAATGGAGGCTCTTAGCACACTTTTTGATCAAAATGTGTCCCCAAATCCACCACACGGAGGTGGCCTCACATCGGATGGGACCCTAACAATCACTCACCTCTGCTGGGCATGCAGCCTATGACTGGGTGACATGTTGGCAATTGACACTTGGTCAACAAAATTGAGGCTCTTAGCGCACCTTTTGATCAAAATGTGTCCCCCCATCCATCACGCAGAGGTGGCCTCACATCGGATGGGCCCCTAACACTATCTCACCTTTGCTGGGCATGCAGCCACTGACTGGGTGACCTGTTGGATCCACTATCAATCCAAACCACCTCCTGTGGAATAGTGGAGGGGATGCATGGCTACAGAGGGAGCCACTTCCCCCAAATTGCACAGCAAAGACAAAAAAAAAAAAATGTAGCCAGAACCTATACCCATACGGGTGTATGCTGCTGTGGCAAGTACACAACATGTAGAAAATGGTAGCAGCACACTTGGTCAACAAAATGGAGGCTCTTTGCACACTTTTTGATCAAAACTTGTCCCCCCATCCGCGGAGGTGTTGCAAGTTTGCAAGTTTTTGCCCAGTGCTCTGAATTTTTGGGCAACACAGCAGGAAATTCTAAAATATTTGTGCAAATACTGTAAGTGATAGCTTAAAATATTGTGACAATTTTTTGCTATGATCTACACTACTACTAGAGTACTGGACCATGTTAAACAGCTCAACATTGCTTTATCAGGTTCTTAATTTTATTTCTTTTGCAGGGAGGAATTCTACCTACCGAGGATGCTTCAGAGCTCCAGAAAATGGGACTCATGTTTTTCCTGCATCGTTTCTCAACCTCTCCACTGATATGTGCTTAGATTTCTGTTCTACAAGAGTAAGTGAATTTTTCTGCTATATAGCATTTCATACCTACTGATATTCAAGTGTTCAAACTATATGTGTATATATATATATACGATTAAGCTATAATGGCATCACATTAAAAGTGTCCACTGTAAGTGGTTTTTAGTGGACAACCATCAATGCTGGACGCAGTTTGCATTACAGGTCAAGCACGCCCAATTCTGGGCTCTTAAAAATGCATGAAACGTGTATATAGTTGATTTTGTTATATAATGGCCCAGATAGAAGAGCAGTCAAGTGGCAAAAAATATTTTTTGTCTGGGTTTGGTTTGATTTAATTAATTTCTGTATTAGAAGGAAGTTGCAAGAGGCTTGCAAACCTCATTGTATCATTCATTATATAAAGAAAAAAAAAGTCCTAGCTGAAAAACTGGAAAAGCTTCCCGTATCTGCCCCAACCAACTTCCTAGAAATATAAATTGGATAGATGAACAAGGGTATCTGACCTAATTTAAATGTGTCATCAGAAAATAACTAAAAGGCTGGACCTTCAGGGCACCAATATAGTGGGAAACTGTCAAAATGACACGCCAACATATCTGTGCTCAGACGGGTATGGACCCCATTTATTGATGGCCCGAGCACAGTCAGCTAGTGACTACTTTGGGTCATTTACTGAGCATATCCGAGTTTTGATTCAGACTGAGAAGCAAGGCTTTAAGCACTTTTCAGTGCTTAAAAACATTTGGAAAACAACCCGAATGTAGTCAGTAGCTGACTACGCTTTTGCCACTGAAATGAATGCCTGTCTGACGCATGGGCAGTCAGAAAATGGGCCTTAGTTAGCAGGCTTGTACCTCTTAATAAATTGGCACAGATAACTGCACCAATTTTGTGAATGTTCCATCTTTTCTTTGGAATAGCGCAGCAGATAGTGCTATTTCACAGAGCTAAAAGAAAATAAAAAATGATCAATGTTTATTAGAGCAATGGAGGTGGCCCAAAAGGACGCTCTTTTAGCTTCCATCAGGTGAATAAAGGCCTATGAATATGTTTGATGTATTGGACCAGGAGCTGCACACAGACTGCAACAAGACTTTTACTACAACAGTATAACTGACCATTCTAATAAAACTAATAAAAACAAAAGGAATAATAACAAAAGTAACATAGCTTGACTGTTACAGCATAGGCTGCGCTGTTACACACATGTAATTAGAATACAAATTAAATATCTCTTTTTAATTGGATGCCCCTGAACCTAAGCTACAAACTATCACTTAATCAGACAGCTAAAATAAATGATCTAATTATTAAGCCAGTATTGCTTACTAAGCCAAAACTTGTTTCGGCAAATAAAGCTCATTGCCTGTATGAGGGAAAGACACACAGTTTTTTAATAACATGAGAGCTTTAACCTTTTAAGATCTCTGTTAACAATTATTCAATAGAAACCATCATTATTTTTCTCCAGGAGATAGAAATCTCTGCCTCTCCTGTGATGATGCATTGGCGCACAACCCTTTACATTTATAGTTGTCAGAGATCCGTCTTGTAGTGAATGACTAGACTTGAGCTGTAATACCGTAGACCTGAGCTACAAATAATATTTTTTTTCGATACCAGAGACAATGGTCAAGAGTGGGGCTTAGTCTGGAAGGAAAAAAAGCACTTAAAGGGGAAATTATCAAGATCATCATAAGGGGCATTCACACCATATTTGGGGCAGCAGGGTCCGGCTAGAAAATTAAGAAAACAACTGCTGCCATATCCCCACCTGATCTGTTCCCCATTAATTTCAATACAATAAGCCAACCATAGTCAGCTAGTGACTCCCGTTGGGTCAGCTGCTAATTTATTTTCTTTTTGCCGGGTTTGAATGTACCCATGGTTTGAATGTACCCTTTATTTGATACTGCTTTTTCACTTTCCTGATTTATTAAGAGGCGCACACTGCTAAATAAATTAGATAGAGGAGTGGCTTCTGCTATTGAACTCTACCCTAACTCCGACTTAGTGGTCCTTGCTCCCGTGCATTCTTTTTATGACACAATATTCCTATTGAGTAACGCATCGACAGTTGAGTAAGCTGTGGCTACAACAGTACATCAGAGGGGATTTCCAGAGGATAAGTTTTACATTTCAAAGTGGCCAGGGTGTCCATAGAACATTGAAAAAAATTGTACTCACTGGCTGCACTTCAGCTAGTTATTGGCAGAAGTGCTGACAGTACAGTCTTATAATAGGCAGTTTGAAATGTAAAATGTATGTTCAAGAATACTCCTGCAGTACCCCTTAAGAGTATGTTCACACATGGAAATTTGTTGCAGATTAGGTGTGATTTTGACTTTCATATTAAAAGAGATATGTCATGATGAGAATATACTGTCCTCCTTAATGTCAGCATATTTTAAGGATTAGACCAGTTAGTTATACAAAAAAAAAAAAAAAAAACCTTTACAGAATTTAATAGAAGCAGCATATTAGTGTGGAGGCCCTGAGGCCTGGTCCATCTCACCCTCACCAAGAAGCAACCGGGAACATGGGCATGACTAGGATCATAAGTACCATATGGTAAAAAATGTCCTCACTAATTATGCCTTAACTGCCCCCCCCCCACTAACGAATAATGCTCCAGCTGTCATCCCATTCACAAATACTGCCCCAACGGTGCAGACACTCATTAGCAGTGCCCCCTGTGCCCAGTCTTATGCACCAATGTCCCCCCATACAGTAATAATGCCTTTCTGTATCCTGTATAGCGTGAAAAATAAAAAAGGGTATAGTCTTTGAGCGCTATTGTTAGACGGTTCAATAAAATAAACTTCAATCAGCCAGCATATACACAGGATATACTTTTTTCAAATAGGTCTAAGCCAAAGTACAACGGGTTTCGGCACCCACTCGCACCTTTCTCAGGTCCAAAACAGCAGTAAATTTTGATGTCCCGTGGTTGAGTCCTGTTCTGCGGCTGTCAGGTCCTTCAAAACTTATTTGTTGTTTTGGACCTGAGAAACCTGTTGTCCTTTTGCTTATACCTATCTGAATAAAGAATATTGTGTGTATATGCTGGCAGATCGAAGTTTCTTTTATTGAACCATCTAACAATAGCGCTCAAAGACTATATCCTATCTGTTTTTGCTTTTCTATTTGTTCACACTATCACATTCTGCAACCTTTGGGTCGCAGAAATTGGGTATCGAGCAGCTAACTGTGCTACACCTACCACCCACCTCTAAGTCTACACTTTCGTTGTGCTCTCTTATGTGCCTTGTTGCTCAAGGTCAGTGCGACACCAATAGGTGTGGTGGTGGGTTTTTACTCTTCTCTATTTTTACAGCAAAATGACCACACCAAGAAACACCCCACCTTTTTTCTCAATTTTTCTGTCTCCTATATAGTAATAATGTCCCTCGTGTCCCAAAGCTATAATAATGCCCCCTTTGCCCAATGTAGTAATAGTGATCCCTGTTACCCCTTGTCATAGTGCTTCCCCCAGTGCTCCCATAGAGTAATTTTGTCCCATTGTGGCAAAACAGAAATATATATATATATATATATATATATATATATATATATATATATATATGTTTGTGTGTATATATATATATATATATATATATATGTGTATATATATATATATATATATATATATATATATATATATATATATATATACAGTCTTGGCCGTAAATGTTGGCACAAATGACATTTTTCAAGAAAATTTAGTATTTCTCACAGAAAAGGATTGAAGTAACACACGTTTTGCTATACACATGTTTATTCCCTTTGGAACTAAACCAAAAAAGGGGACGAAAAAAAGCAAATTGGACATAATGTATCACCAAACTGACAAAATTATTTGCACCCTCTCAAAATTGTGGAAAAATAAGATTATTTCAAGTATGTGATGCTCCTTTAAACTCACCTGGGGCAAGTAGCAGGTCTGGGCAATATAAAAATCACACCTGAATGACTGTATGTATAAATATATATATATATATATATATATATATATATATATATAGGTGTGTGTATTGCTCACCTAGTCTTGGATCCATACCATGAATAGTGAGGTCCCTCCTTTCAGCTCTGCAGCCTGTAATGGTATGATGTGAACTCATTGCTTACATCCCAGTGGCTCATAGGCTGCAGGCTTGTCAGCCTGTACTGTTCAGCCGATACCTCTTCAATGATATTCCTTTAGTGTGGTGCTGCTGCTAAGGGCTTTAGCTGCCATATTTTACATGAAGGAGATAAAAAAGGAAAATAAGAGAACGTGCCCCTAGTGAAATACAGTTAAACAGTGATATAGGAACAAAGGTTGAATCTCACTCACCATATAGTGTTGCGCTAAGAGCACAACACCTCAATTCGAGTGAGTATTTTTGGTCCTGCAGCTTACAATCCTTCCGAGCACTCCCTGGAGTCGTCGGTGGTAATAGATGCAAGTAGATAAAAAAATTGATTTTTTCTGCAGCGCTGGACCAAGTGAATTAAAAGAGACCAAGCTCTTAAGGATTTTATCGGGTAGCGTTTATTCAAAGCACATCAACACGTTTCTGGCCATAAGTGGGCCCTTCATCAGGACAAGGAGCTAGTACAAAGGTTGTAAGACACTATCACAGGGTTTTCTCCAATCAAGGATTAAGGTATTCACAAACAGCAATTAGGTAAATGACGTAAAAACTTTGAGATTTAAAATGCATACATTTACTATAACATGTATTAAAATCACATATAAAGTTAAAAGGCTATAGTTGTACCGTATATATATATATATATATATATATATATATATATAGTGTTAATAAAAACTTATAGTGTACTTTCATAGATTAAAAAGGAGATTTATCTGATGGATGAACGTATTCCCTCATGTTTTAGGTGGAATCATGTACGGAACAGCCACTTCTGGTGTAGGCATATAAAATATGTGTAAATTACTGGTTGGAGCGGAGAGATATTAGAGTAATTTCACACAAAATTTGGGGTTTTCATAGTAATGAGCCCTGAAAGGGGCTATTTTTACTTGCTGCTAGTGCTGTAGCTAGCGCTGGCAGCATGTTTTACGAAGAGAGCGACATATAGCCATTGCGGAGGGCAAAAGGGGGGGGCCTTGATGTGTCTGTGGGCAGCCAAGCGCTCCTATTGGCACTTTTGTTGTCCATTGATGTGCCCAGTTATCAGCGCTGTTGTACGGACATAGCGTTGTCAATGAGTGTGAGCGCTGTTAGATGGTGGCGAAGTTGGAGCTGGGAGGAGCCCATGAAAAGAAGAGATGTGAATGGCTTTGCTGAAGCTATGATGGATTGGATCGGAGGGGAATGATGTGATACTTGGCTGGATGGGACATGGCAGGGAAAGAAAGGGGGGTGGGTCACAGAGGGTAGGGAGGGAGAAAGTAGGGATAATAATACATGATAGGGATTGGGGGAGAATGAGATGGTGATATAGATGGAATAATAGATGGAATATAAAATAAAAAATAAAAATGCCACAAAGGTATGATGGGGTATTCGAGGGGGAATATATAGATATAAAATGTGATAAGAAGAGACAGGGTTATATTTTTACATGAGACTGTAAGTTGGAGGGCCTGAAGGGAGATGGTGTGATTTATTTTGACATGAATCTGTATGTTGGAGGTTATAAAGGGAGTGGAGTGAAATATATTTACATGGGACTGTATGCTGTAGGGGCTGAGGGGAGATGGGTGATGCATTTTTACATAGGACTGTATACTGGAGGGACTGAGGGGAGGAAGGTGATTTTTTTTTTTTTTTTTTTTTTTTTTTTTTTACAAATGACTGTATATTGTGGTGGTGGTGGGGGGGGTGGTTGATGTATTTTTACATTGGACTGTATGTTGGAGAGGGTGATGTATTTTTATATAGGACTGTATGTTGAATGGAGCGATGCATATTTTACATAGGACTGTATACTGGAGGGACTGAGGGGAGGAAGGTGATTTTTTTTTTACAAATGACTGTATATTGTGGTGGTGGTGGTGGGGGGGGGTTGATGTATTTTTACATTGGACTGTATGTTGGAGAGGGTGATGTATTTTTATATAGGACTGTATGTTGAATGGAGTGATGCATATTTACATAGGACTGTATATTGGAGAGTTTGAGGGAAGGGGATTATATATTTTTACATTGGACTATATGTTAGAGGGACTGAGATGAGGGGATGATGTATTTTTATAAAGAACTGTTTGTTGAAGGGAGCTTTGTATATTTACATAGGGTTATATATTGGAGGGTTTGAGGGGATGGTATATTTTTACATTGGACTGTATGTTGGAGGGACTGAGATGAGAAGATGTATTTTTGCATAGGACTGTATGTTGGAGGGACTGAGATGAGGAGAAGATGTATTTTTACATAGGACTGTATGTTGGAGGGACTGAGATGAGGAGAAGATGTATTTTTGCATAGGACTGTATGTTGGAGGGACTGAGATGAGGAGATGTATTTTTACATAGGACTGTATGTTGGAGGGACTGAGATGAGGAGAAGATGTATTTTTACATAGGACTGTATGTTGGGGGGACTGCTTTCCTCGAATACATAAAGAGCTAGCTACGGCTCTGCTGACGCTGCTCTATTTCCGGGCTGCTTCATGAATACAGCTGACTTTCTTTACATCTGATTTTCAAACTGCACAATATTTTTCGAGCCATTAGGGATAGCACTAGTGTGACCTGTTATAACTTGCTGCCCTTCATTAGGGCGCCTCATTGTGAGGACAAACCACCTTTCAATTCCATGGGACTTTCCTGCTACCCCATCACCATGTTTGCAGGGCAATAATAAAACATATGAAGTTCCAAACAACCCTGAATGTTATTATCAGAACAATCTCATCACATGAATGGAATTGCTATTTATTCATATAGAATACGCTTGAAGCCCTGATTGTCGAGTATTCTGACATTCTGCGCTTTTCATTAATAATTACATGCTGCATAATCCATAAGAAATTAAGAAAAATCTTGCAATTCGATCAATCAAAACCCTTTTTCTGATTTCACATTGTGCAGGATCCTCAGCGAGAGTGGTACATTTAAAATCATTTAATGAGAACTAGGCTATTTTTTCACACCAGGCCCCAATATGTTCATGTAACCAATTTTATAACATTTTATTTTTCCCAGGCATTTGATGCACTCAGTGGCTTTCTTATTAAGATGCATATCACCATCTGCTAATCATGCAGCATTCTCTGGTGATGGCGCTGCATATCAAAGTATATTTTTGCATTTCATTTTCTATCTATTTGCATAGCGTATTCTTACAAAAAAGAAAAAAATATATATTCATATGCTAAGTATATTTTCACTGGTTGCTTAAAGTGTAAATATATGGAGAACCAGGAATGGCAGAGGAAATAATAGAAATATAAACTTTGGCATGTGTTATACATGTGTAAAATTTATACAGCAAGTGGCTGATTATAATCATAGACGTTTACAATAAGGATCATTCATGGTAGAAATATCATTCCTTACTGTAGGATGGGATTTTAATTTGGGGAGCAGTAATTTGTTTTTGCTATTGGCGATCTCCAGATAAGGGTACATAAGGATTTCCTTTGGGAATGATTATTAAAGGGGTTATCCAGGAATAGAAAAACAGAGCTTTATTCCCAAAACATTGCCACCACTCTCTACAGGTTGTGTGTGGTATTGCATTTAAGTTCTCTTGGAGTGAATGGGGCCAAGTTGTAATACCACACACAACCACATCACAGTTTTGGTGCTATTTTTAGATAAAATTAGCTCTGTTTTCTATTCCTGGATACCCACTTTAAGCTTAAAGGGGTATTCCAGGCAAAAACTTTTTTTTATATATCAACTGGCTCCGGAAAGTTAAACAGATTTGTAAATTACTTCTATTAAAAAATCTTAATCCTTCCAATAGTTATTAGCTTCTGAAGTTTTCTGTCTAACTGCTCAATGATGATGTCACGTCCTGGGAGCTGTGCATGATGGGAGAATATCCCTTGCATGATGGGAAAATATCCCCATAGGAGCTGGACAGCTCCCGGGACGTGAGTCATCAGAAAGCAGTTAGATAGAAAACAGCAACTCAACTTCAGAAGCTAATAATAACTATTGGAGAGAGTAAGATTTTTTAATAGAAGTAATTTACAAATCTGTTTAACTTTCCGGAGCCATTTGATATATAAAAAAAAAGTTTTTGCCTGGAATACCCCTTTCAAGGGGTTATCTGAAGGCCTAAAAAAAAGTTATCCACATGGTGTTTAATGTACTTACATAGTCCGGTGGCTTGTTTCTGGCTCCATTCATTGCTCCCCGTTGCACCATCCACCTCTACCCACTGCTCCATTTTCTCTCTGCTCCTTCCTCCTGGACACCATATTAATAGTCCTCACTGCCAAGACCAGTATGACTTGCTGTTATACTGTCAGAAGCGGGCTTGAGCTTGATAAGCTGTTAAAGAGAGGTGCTTGCTTGGTTGGAAGGTGTTAAAATAGAGTTGTAGCTTACCGGTATGATGTCAAAAAGAGGTGTGGCTTACAATGAAACCTAAAGTGTTACATGATCTCTGTCTCAGTTGGGGGGTGGTGAGGGGGAAGGGGGAGAGAGGACACAAAGTGGATAGAGGATGATAGTCTTTTCTTCACTTCCTGCCTGTTACAGCATATTCCATCAGGGAAAATAGTCCAAATTCAGTTGGTTTGGCCATGAGGGAACAACATATGAATAATGACTGCCTTTAAGGAGTCATCTCATACTGACAATGCCACTTTTGTGTGCCTTATTATGGCATATGGATGTCTTAGGATGGAGTCCTCCTTAATATAAGCCAGAGTCATCTCAATCTGGTGGACCTGATTCTTCCATGAATTACAGGGAGTGCCGTCAATTTGAATAGCCACATGTACAGTAACATCAAACTTTCAGACAAAATAAGCTGTTTTCCAGGAGTCCCAGGATCATTGCTATTAGGAAAGAAAAAAATGGATCAGTCCGATCACGGAAAATTGGATCATCTGAAGGAGCGCAGACCTCTGAGGCCTGATAAAAGGGGTACTTTACTGAAGGTGCAACGCAAATACAGAAAGCATTTACAGCCCGTACCGGGCTCTTCTTCAGGCGGTAATAAAACAGTGTTTAACACATGTACATTTAAAACAAACCGATTAGCAGATGGTGAACAACGGGCACATTCGATCAGATAAATGACATAATCTGTGGTACAGTTGAGGTGATATTTAATTGGGAATGTATCGCCAATTAAATATCACTTATACTGTACCACAGATCATGTCATTTATCTGATCGAATGTGCCCGTTGTTCACTGCAATATATAGGCCGGACCACAATACCTCTCCACTTGAAGCTAAATCAGCATAGCCTGAATATGAGAAAGAAATTACTATTGCACGGATTATCCAAATATACCACCCTTGCACATCCAGGATTGGACCAAGACATCACGATTATGCCCATTGATTCTGTACCAAAAACAGTTAACAATTGTTTTGATCAACTGAAAAAACTAGAGATGTTCTGGATGTTCACACTCCGAACGTTATACCCTCATGGTCTGAACGAAGTAAAAGAAATAATTGGATAAACTTGCCTATCCAGCATATTGACCTCGGATCATATCGATGTCTTTTTGTTTACTCCCCATATACATACGTAATCACCTTACTACTCAAGGATGTCACTGCAGCACTCTCTTACACATTACTGCGCTTGCACAACCCAAACAGCGGCTCCCCGCATCTGACCTTCAGTCGTTCTAAAAAGATCAGTTCTGCGCCTGTGCCACCGACCCATAGAAGCTTACCGATACTTTTCAGTTATTTTATATGTCTACTGAATTCTATACTTTTTAAGGCACAATTTTTTAATTGAGTATAACTCTTTTTATTTTATTTTATATATGTACACAGGTCTGTTTGGACTTACTATACTGTAAGTTTCGGTTCCGGTTCGGCCCTTCCGATACCGAACCCGGAAGTGAAACATCGGTTTGTTTTAAATGTATACGTGATAAACACTGTTTTATTACTGCCTGAAGAAGAGCCCGGTACGGGCTGGAAACACTTTCCTTTTAACAAGCCTCAGAGGTCTGAGCTCCTTCAGATGATCCGTTTTTTTCTTTCTTATTGATGCACTGGACTCCACCACTGAGAGCCTAGAGGAACCTGGATGCTGCAACCTTCCAACTACATTTCAAAGCTACTGCAGGTGTTATGCTAACACCCTAAGGTAAGGGTCCACCCTCATATACCATCCCAGGATCATTGTTATGGCCTTCATTTATTGGATTGTCTTTGATCAGATAACTCCTTTACTCTGCACTGCAGTCAGGAGATCCACTCTTGTCTCTATTGTCCTATTTGTGCTAACTGCTGGCTTTTCCATGATCCTAAATATTAAAGGGGTACTCCCGTGGAGTTTTGTTTTTAAATCAACTGGTGCCAGAAAGTTAAACAGTTTTGTAAATGACTTCTATTAAAAAATCTTAATCCTTACAGTACTTATTAGCTGCTGAATACTACAGAGGAAATGGTTTTCTTTTTGGAACACAGAGCTTTCTGCTGTCATCATGACCACAGTGTTTTCTGCTGACACCTCTGTCCATTTTAAGAACTGTCCAGAGTAGAAGAAAATCCCCATAGCAAACATATGCTGCTCTGGACAGTTCCTAAAATGGACAGAGGTGTCAGCAGAGAGCACTGTGGTCATGATGTCAGCAGAGAGCTCTGTGTTCCAAAAAGAAAACCATTTCTTCTGTAGTATACAGACGCTAAAAAGTTCTGGAAAGATTAAGATTTTTTAATAGAAGTAATTTACAAATCTGTTTAACTTTCCGGCACCAGTTGATTTAAAAAAAAAAAAAGTTTTCCACGGGAGTACCCAAGAATAGAATAGAGACACAGCTAATTTCTTCCTAAGGCTAAGTTTACACTTGTTTTTTTTTATTTTTTCTGGCAGTTTTTGGAAAACTGCCACTGCAGTTTTTGAGCCAAAGCCAGAAGTATATTCAAAAGGAATAGGACATATAAAGGAAGGACTTACACTTCTCTTCCCTTATGGATCCACTTCTGACTTTGGCTCAAAAGCTGTAGTGGCAGTTTTCCAAAAACTGCCAGAAAAAAAAAAACAAGTGGAAACTTAGCCTAAAACAGCACCATGACGTTTGTTTGTGGTATTACAACCTGGCTCCATTCACTTCAATAGTACTGAGCTGCAATACCACACAAAATCCTCAGGACAGGTGTTGTGCTGTTTTTGAAATAAATCAGCTCTGTTTTTAGCCCATTTGCATTTTTTCCTGCACAACACACTCAGCAGAGTATGTCTGTGTTGACACCATCATCAGAGGCTCCATTCAGAGCATCAGCCCCATCATCATCTTTGATTTGACAACAACAAAACTAGTATCTCTCGTTAACAGATCTCGCACAGATGTTATGGCTTCCTTTGGAGCCATTCCTTTAGACAGAAACAACACCCTGTCACAGTATCTCACAATGCCAATTACAATGTGCACCCCTATACACAGTCATGGCCATGAATGTTGGCACCCCTGACATTTTTCAAGAAAATGATGTATTTCTCACAGAAAAGGATTGCAGTAACACGTTTTGCTATACACATATTTATTCCCTTTGTGTGTATTGGAACTAAACCAAAAAAGGGAGGAAAAAAAGCAAATTGAACATAATGTCACACCAAACCCCCAAAATAGGATGGGCAAAATTATTGGTACCCTTTTTAAAATTGTGGAAAAATAAGATTGTTTCAAGTATGTGATGCTCCTTTAAACTCACCTGGGGCAAATAACAGATGTGGGCAATATAAAAATAACACCTGAAAGCAGATAAAAAGGAGAGAATTGTACTTAGTCTTTGCATTGTGTGTCTGTGTGTGCCACACTAAGCATGGACAACAGAAAGAGGAGAATAGAACTGTCTGTTGATATTTTTCCACAATTTTGGTTTTCAAGTCTTCAATCTCAAGGTTACAAGTCCATCTCCAGAGATCTAGATTTGCCTTTGTCCAGAGTGCATAACATTATCAAGAAGTTTGCAACCCATTGCACTGTAGCTAATTTCCCCGGGTGTGGACGGAAGAGAAACATTTTTGAAAGATGTCAACGCAGGATAGTCCGGATGGTGGATAAGCAGCCCCAAACAAGTTCCAAAGATATCCAAGCTGCCCTGCAAGCTCAGGGAGCATCAGTGTCAGCGCAAACTATCCATCAGCATTTAAATTAAATGAAATGCTATGGCAGGACACCCAGGAGGACCCCTGCTGACACAGAGACATAAAAAAGCAAGAGTACATTTTGCCAAAATGAACTTGAGTAAGCCAAAATCCTTCTGGGAAAACATATTGTACACAGATGCGACCAAGATAGAGCTTTTTGATAAAGCACATCATTCTACTGTTTACCAAAAATGAAATGAGGACTACAAAGAAAAGAACACAGTACCTACAGTGAAATATGGTGGAGGTTCAATGATGTTTTGGGGTTGTTTTGCTGCCTCTGGCACTAGGTGCCTTGAATGTGTGCAAGGCATCATGAAATTTGAGGATTACCAGCGGATTTTGGGTCGCACTGTACAGCCCAGTGTCAGAAAGCTGGGTTTGCATCTGAGACTTTGAGTCTTTTATCAGGACAATGACCCCAAACATACATCAAAAAGCACCCAGAAATGGATGGCAACAAAGCGCTGGAGATTTCTGAAGTGGCAGCAATAAGTCCAGATCTAAATCCCATTGAACACCTGTGGAGAGATCTTAAAATTGCTGTTGGGAAAAGGCGATCTTCCAATAAGAGAGACCTGGAGCAGTTTGCAAAGGAAGAGTAGTCCAACATCCTGGCTAAGAGGTGTAAGAAGCTTATTGATGGTTATAGAAAGCAAATGATTTCAGTTATTTTTTCCAAAGGGTGTGCAGACCATTTTTGGAGTTCAAAATGAAAATTCTAAATGAAAAGAACTTCCCATGGATCATAATAACAGCAGCTGATAGGTACTGGAAGGATTAAGATTTTTTAATAGAAGTAATTTACAAATCATTTTAACTTTCTGGCACCAGTTGATTTAAAAAAAAAAAAAAGGTTTTCCAGTGGAGTACCCCTTTAACCTCAGCCTTGTGTTATTATTTTCTAAAACATCTTCCTGATTTACGAAAAAAAATTCCGATTTGTAAGAAGCCAAAATGTTAGTTATATTTACACATCGTTAACTGTCCTTGTACAAACTTTATGGTAGGAAGCTTGGGCATAAGGTAGGAAGCCTGGAGGTTCTCTGTTATACACAGGATTTCCTATCTCTGTCCTTCCTAAGATCTATTAATGTTTCTTGGAATGGAGACTACATGTTTACTAGAGGCAATTTACATTCTATTTCACATATTAAATGCTCAAGCATTGGTTTGGTGTATATACTTGTAAAAACATATAAACATGCTTTTCTCAAGCTCAGAACTCTGACACTGCTGCTATGAGAATGTTATTATGAGGATGAATAATAATAATAACCGCATTGTTCGCTGTATAAGACAGACTTTTTGTTCCCCAAAACTGGGGGGGAAAAGTTGGTGTGTCTTATACGGCGAATATACACCTATCGCGGCGGGCCCTGCGGCCATCAACGGCCGGGACCCCTCGGCTAATACAGGACATCACCGATTGCGGTGATGCCCTGTATTAACCCTTCAGACGCGGCGATCAAAGCTGACCGCCGCGTCTGGAGCGAAAGTGACACTAACCCGACTGCACCGGGAGGGACCTTACCTGCCTCCTCTGTGTCTTCTCTGTGCCGGGATCCCCTGCATGGCCAGCGCTCTCCTTCGTCGTCATCACGTTGTCGCGCACGCCGCCCCGTCATCCAATAGTAGCGACGTGCATAGCGAAGTGATGACGGAGATCGAGGATACCCGGCAGCAGAGACGTTTCGGAGCGACCCGGACACCCCGGGGACGCGGCGACAGCGGTGGAGGGCGACATCCAGGACAGCGGGGACAGGTGAGTACAACTTCCTATACCAGTGGCCTTCAACCTGCGGACCTCCAGATGTTGCAAAACTACAACTCCTGGCATGCCCGGACAGCCAACGGCTGTCCGGGCATGCTGGGAGTTGTAGTTTGGCAACATCTGGAGGTCCGCTGGTTGAAGATCACTGTGACCTATACTTAACACTGTATTCTACATTTTCCTCATTTAAAATTGGGTGCGTCTTATATGCCGGAGCGTCCTATAGGGCGAAAGATACGGTAATTGTTGTTGCACTTTTTTAATGCCGCTGCTAGGATATTAAAATTATAAAGTCGTGTCCAATAAGGTTTTCTCTCTTAGATATTCACTACTAGTGTGACTATTATTAGTAAATTGTTAACACAGAACAGAAAATCCATGTGACATCTAAACCATAACAAAGGCTTTGATACATTTCCCCTCATTTTACTACCTTGTGAGCCCTTTATTATCCTGCATCTGAATTCCTTTCAGAAATCGCCCTTGGCCAATCATAAAATATTGAACTAATATATAGCCAATGGTTAAAAAGAAAAAAAAAAGCCATAATATTCATTCCTGCTTCTAAGAAAAATGCAAATCATCCTTTCTTCATTATCATTACACTAAAGCCGTTCAAAGGAAATCCATTTTGTAGTGCACTGTCTATCCAAAAAGGACCAGGCTTCCTTTCTAAAGGCTTGCCTATTGTAAAGACAATTCAGAATACCTGTTTCTACCTCTAAATTGGGACTTTTTGTCTTCTTTTTTTAAAAGTGCTGAGTTCGGGGAACCTGCTTCCAATTGGTGGAATTTTAGAACCAAGTGTTCTGGAAAAGATCTACTAGGTTTACTTTATGTTACAGTGGGACTTATGATAGTCTGAAGGCCAACAATGCTGATTTCTAATGTATTTGAAAGCCTCCTGACTGTCCCTCGAGAGATAATGTTCGGGGGGAGAGAAGGATCAGGCAAGTTGGATTTTGACTTCCTGACTCCTTTTTTTTTCAGCGAGGTAATCACTCACCAAATCTGACAAATAGAGGATTTCCCCTTCTCTCTCACCATTCAGAACATATGAATGCTCGGCCAAGTCAAGATAGTTATTGGCCAAGTGAATCTTGATGGCGTCCATGGACGCCAAATAAATATATGGGCGCCATATTAGTGGAGACCGCGGACACTCTTATATCTATTGGTGATGTCATGCGGCATGGCCACGCCCCTGAACTCTGACCCTGTGGGTCAGCTGATACAGCAAGATGGCGGCTGCGGCGTGGTCTCCTGTTGTCACACCTGCAAGGTATTCTTTGTTAATAGTTTTTGTATATAAGACACGTTGTTAGCTTACATCTCCACACTCCTGAGGAAGTCACTCAGTGACGGAACGCGTGGAGGTTCTCGGACCCGGGCGTATGGGTGATATTTGCTTCTACCTTTTGCAGGTCTTGCCTCATATCTGACCCTATACTTTGCTGGTATCTCTCGTTCATTTGTCCACATCTGTTGACTGCTTGGCACTTTATTTACAGAGATACTGCATGTCATTTTCCTATGTTCACTGTGACATTTTTCTATATACATATATATTCTTTACATCTCTTGCATACGTCACTTTATGGTGAACTTGAGTGATACAGGTCAGACTGGGGCATAGGTTACCTACATTAATTCTATTGTTGGTGGGAGAGCCATACCTCGTTGGCCCTTGTCCAGATGAGACATACACCATGTCTCATCTGTGTGGTGTGGCCCAATATGGGCCTTTTTAAGTGTTTTTAATTAACTTTTCTTGTCTGTTATTATAATCCTTTCCTTTGCTGTGTTTATTTTGTGCTCCTAATAAAGATTGTCACCTTTGTTTAAATTGAATACTTTTGGTGTGCTTCCATTTGTACATTATTTCTGGTTTCTTTGTCGCTTTGGCTTTATTTAATGTTGGTTAAGCACCCATGTTCATATATATATATATATATATATATATATATATATATATATGTTTATTTTTTTTTCAGCTGAGCCCCCCTCCTTCCTTTCCTAGAGGATTTTGACTTCCTGACTCTTTTTTTTTTTCAGCGAGGCAATCGCTCACCAAATCTGACAAATAGAGGATTTCCCCTTCTCTCTCGCCATTCAGAACATATGAATGCTCGACCAAGTCAAGATAGTTATTGGCCAAGTGAACGTTTGACCGTCAGCTCTTTAAGGTGTATAGGCACCTTAAAGCTCATGTATAGACTAAAATAAAATGCCATCTGTACTTTGTAGTAAAACAGTGAATTGGATTTACATTTCTGTTACAGAGTAAGTGGGATCCCAGTATCCAACAAAGGATAATTTATCACTGTACAACTAGTGCAGGTAGCAAGGGAACAATTGCCCATGGTGTCTAGTCAGTTTCCAGAATGGCTTATTGAAGCCCTGCCAGACACCCAGCAGCCAGAGCATGTGGCCCACCAGACTCAGTTACAGGGAAGGCTTAATTCGATTGGGGCTTTATGGTATGGAAGATTTGCCACAACTTGGGCTGGAAAAAAAAGCAGTTGCCCATAGCACTCTATTAAAGGGGTACCCCACCCCTAGACATCTTATCCCCCATCCAAAGGATAGGGGATAAGATGTCTGATCGCGGGGTCCGGCGGCTGATCTCTCCGTGGAGTGAACTTCGCCTGATGATGGAAGATACAGGAAAGGCTTAATTTGTCTTTTGGATAGGGGATAAGATGTCTAGGGGTGGAGTACCCCTTTAAGTGTCCATTTCCTTAACATCTTCTCATTTACTTCTATCTTTATTTATTTGGATATATTTCACCTCTCCTATCCTGTCCTCCTATCCCGTCCTCCTATCTCGACCTCCTATCCCCACCTCCTTTCCTGTCCTCCAATCTCGAGCTCCTATCCCGACCTCCTATCCCGTCCTCCTTTCTCAACATCCTATCTCAACCTCCTATTTCGACCTCCTATCCAGTCCTCCTATCCCCACCTCCTATCCTGTCCTCCAATCTCGAGTTCCTATCCCGACCTCCTATCTCGTCCTCCTTTCTCGACCTCCTATCTCAACCTACTATCTCGACCTCCTATCCCGACCTCCTTTCCCATCCTCCTTTCCCGTCCTCATATCTCGACCTCCTATCCAGACCTCCTATCCCATCCTCATATCCCGTCCTCCTATCCTGTCCTCCTATCCCGATCTACCTGACCTCCTATCTCGACCTCCCATCCCGACCTCCCATCCCGTCCTCATATCCCGACCCATACCTCCTATCCCGTCCTCATATCCCATCCTCCTATCCTGTCCTCCTATCCCGACCTCCTACCTGACCTCCTATCCCGACTTCCTATCTCGACCTCCTCTCCCAACCTCCCATACTGTCCTACTATCCCGACCTCCTACCTGACCTCCTGTCCCGTACTCCTATCCCGACCTCCTATCCCGACCTCCTATGCCGATCTCCTATTCCGTCCTCCTATTCCGTCCTCCTATCCTGTCCTCCTATCCCATCCTCCTATCTCAAACTCCTATCCCGTCCTCCTATCCTGTCCTCCTATCCCGTCCTCCTATCTCGACCTCCTATCCTGTCCTCCTATCCCGTCCTCCTATCTCGAGCTCCTATCCCGTCCTCCTATCCCGTCCTCCTATCTCGACCTCCTATCCCATCCTCCTATCCTGTACTCCTATCTTGACCTATCCCCTCCTCCTATCCTGTCCTCCTATCCCGTCCTCCTATCCTTTACTCCAATCTCGAGCTCCTATCCCGACCTCCAATCCCGTCCTCCTTTCTCGACCTCCTATCCAGACCTCCTATCCAGACCTCCTATCCCGACCTCCTATCCCGTCCTCCTATCCCGTCCTCCTATCCCATCCTCCTTTCCTGTCCTCATATCTCGACCTCCTATCCAGACCTCCTATCCCGTCCTCATATCCTGTCCTCAAATCCCGTCCTCCTATCCCGACCTCCTTCCTCACCTCATATCCCGACCTCCTATCCCGACCTCCTATCCTGACCTCCCATCCCGTCCTCATATCCCGACCTGTAATTTGTGTACCATGTATTGAAATATCTGCAGCCGTACAGAAGTTATGTTGGAACATACATTTCCCATTTATTTGCATGGGACTTTAAACAAAAACCCTGACCCTCACAAATGGGGGTAGTGAAGGCTTAAATTAACTATCCTATATTTTAAGTGGACATATAAGTAACATGTGACCAAGTATTATCGAAATATCTCCAGCCGTTTGGAAGTTATGCAGTAACATATATTTCCCATTGACTTGCATGGGACTTTAAACATAAGCCCCGCCCCTGGCAAATGAGGGTGAGTAAGGGTTAAATCACCTATCCTATGTTTGTTGTTGACATATAAGTAACATGTGTGCCAAGTTTCATGTTAATATCTTTAGCCGTTTGAAAGTTTTTGTGGAACATGCCCACATGCATACATACATACATACACACACACACACGTTGAGTTTTATATATATATATATATATATATATATATATATATATATATATATATATATATAGATATGCAATTACAAAACCAGTTAATTACATGAATAAAAAAACATCCCACTATACATGGCCATAGCAATAAAATGAATTTATGGTCACAAAAAAAGCTAAATTGAGCCAGAAAATTATATTTTTTATACTCCTTGACAAAGCATTGTCATAGATGAATTAAGATTTATGTGACGGGCTTCTGAAATGATTCCCTCTTGCCTTCAGTGTTCTAATGATTGACATTTCTAGATTCAGAAGCTTGTCTGTTATCTCCTAAGGACATCGACTTTGTTTGGCCATCTGCAACGGAGAACCTATATAGCATTTGTTGGAAAAATGACACTGCAGTTTTTGTTGCAGTTTTCCTAGCCAAAGGCAGAAGTCGATTTGAAGGGAATGGGAAATAAAAGAAAAAAAATGTATACTTTTCTTTCTTGCTTGATCCACTTAGCTTTATTCCAAAGAAAGTTGTCTCCTAGAAAAAAAATTCCAAGTGACAAATATGTGGCGCATATGACATAGCGATTGCGCTTGCACATTTTGATCAAAAGCCACATTTACAGCCTGTTAGTTTTTGAAATTATGTTGAGTAACAAGTAGATCGTTGTACAAGTTGTGGATGTGCGGCCATGTGCGGTATATTGTTATATGTGGTGCATATGGCTAAGAGTACATCCACTCACCACTTTTGCATACTCATTTTGAGCCATAAACAGCTATAAAATAGACTAAAAGCAAAAACAGGCTTAAAAAGGCCTGTCTTTCAGCTCTCATTTTCAGCCATCTTTGTGTAACATGCAGTTTATGCTGTCTTTTTTTTTCTTTTTTTTTTCTTTCTGCTTTTCATCTTTTTCTCCAGTATTTCATAGCTCAAAATGAGGCTCAAAAACTCTGTGTGGACATAGCCTTAAAGTATGTTTGAAGACACTCATGACTTTTCCACATGTCCCTTTGAGCTACCTATGCAGATTTTAATATAAAAGACCTGCTACCTATTCCCCTTTTCTCTGTTCTGTTCTGTCTTTCCTATATATTCATTCATACACCTGAAGTACTGTTGCATGCATATGCAGACTTATTTGTTCAAATGTTATATAATTTAACTTGACATTTAAAGTGTTACATATCCCTATGGAGCAAACTTTGAATTGTCATTTAACATATCCAATGCCTTTGAAAATGTCAGATTATGTTTGCTACCTGTTAGTATTCGTAGTTTTTGACTTACCGGTATTTACATATATCTTTATATTTATATACAGTATACCTAGAATCTAGAGTTCTAACTATCTATGTAGTTTTTCTATCTATCTATCTATCTATCTATCTATCTATCTATCTATCTATCTATCTATCTATCTGTCCATACATATATAGAGAACTTTTGACATTATTAATAATTATTATACAATGTAAAAGCATTACTTCTAGGGAGAAAAAAAGGATCTGTGCACATGTCATTGCTGTGAGCATGAGCACTTAGAGAATAAAAAGGTTAAAGTCAAAAATAATATTGTCTAATGTTTAATCTGTTCTTTTAAAACTGTTTCGCTAAGTGTGAATGGGAGATTCCAACTTTAAACTGAGAGATCCAAAGATCTCCTGATCTAAGAGACATGCCACTTGAAGGAGCTCTGACCCACACAGATGACATCATGTGACGTGTCATCACAATTTAGCCTTTCTTTAAAGGGGTACTCTGGCCCTAAACATCATATTCCCTATACAAATTATAGGGGCTAAGATGTCTGATTGCTGGGGTCCGGCCACTGGGACCTTCCGCGATCTCCGGTGCGGCACCCCAGTCATTCGTTGCAATAGATGACGGGCATCCACAGCTGTCACGCTCCCTCCATCCATGTCTATGGGAGGAGGCTTGAAGGCTATTTATTGACCGTTATGCTCCCTCCTATAGACATGAATGGAGGGGGCGTGGCATGACATCACGAACAAAGAAACTCCAAGCTTCCATGTTCAGAATGCTGCGGTGCTGGCCTGGAGATCACGGAAGTCCCAGTGGCTGGACCCCCCACAATCAGACATCTTATCCCCTAATCCTTTTGATAGGGTTAAGATATCTATGGGCGGAATACCCCTTCGAGTTGTATATATGTATATTTTACTATGTTAAAAAATTTTAGTTGCTCTTTCACACGATGTGTGGGGCTACTTTCACACTATGTGTGAGGCTCTGTTACAAACGGACGTTATGGGCTCTTTTTTTTTTTTTCACTTTTGACATCCATTAACGTCCATTATTGTAAAGGAGCCTAACTGGAGTCATAACGGGCACAGAGGATCCCATTCACTTGAATGGCATTCCTTTAATGTCCATTATGACTCCCATTATTCTGCTGGAAGATAGCGGGAGAAAAAGATGTCACATGCACAATTTTTTCTCCCACTATCTTCTAACAGCCGTCACACTGCTGGGCACAAATGGCAGTGTGAAAGGAGCCTTACTGTTTATTGCTTTACCATTTACATTTCATTGTTACTAGTTAAATGCTTTTTTAGTTGTAAATAGTGAACCTTATGCAATAAACTTATGTCAATCCTGTTGGTGTGTTCAAGACACAGGAAATTGAAAATGAGAAAATAATGAATCATCTATCCTCAGGCCTATATTATACCAGTTCAGAGAACATGCACTGCTCAAAAAAATAAAGGGAACACTAAGATAACACATCCTAGATCTGAATGAACTAATCGTATGAAATACTTTCGTCTTTGCATAGTTGAATGTGCTGACAATAAAATCACACAAAAATTATCAATGGAAATCCAATTTATCAACCCATGGAGGTCTGGATATGGAGTCACACTCAAAATCAAAGTGGAAAACCACACTACAGGCTGATCTAACATTGATGTAATGTCCTTAAAACAAGTCAAAATGAGGCTCAGTAGTGTGTGTGGCCTCCACGTGCCTGGTAGCCCCTCCATTCTCTGGACACTACGCTGACAGACACAGCAAACCTTCTTGCCACAGCTCACATTAATATGCAATCCTGGATGAGTTGCACTACCTGAGCAACTGGTGTGGGTTGACTCCATGCCATGCTACCACTAGAGTGAAAGCACCAACAGCATTCAAAAGTGACCAAAACATCAGCCAGGAAGCATAGGAACTGAGAAGTAGTCTGTGGTCACCACTGGCAGAACTGCTCCTCTCCTTTATTGGGGGTGTCTTGCTAATTGCCTATAATTTCCACCTGTTGTCTGTTCCATTTGCACAACAGCATGGGAAATTGATTGACTTGGAGTTACATTGTGTTGTTTAAGTATTCCCTTAATTTTTTTTTGACCAGTGTATATCAGCATAATTTCTGGAAATTTAAAAAGGGAGATTTCCTGAACCAGAGACATCTCTTGAGTAGGTCAGTGGCAACCCCACACAGGGACGTAGCTTCAAACAGTGAAGCAAAATGAAAGCTGTAAAGTAGTTTTCTCACCTGGAGACATGTGAATAGAAATACCCACAGCATAAGTTTCTATATCAATTATTTAAGTGGCTATAAAGCTGAATGGCTGGTGTGTTCATAGCTGTATTGTCTCTCATCCTGAACATTGCATTGAAGTCCATGAATTAGCTTAAAATGTAGTCAGGCTAAAAAGAAATGAAGATAGATTAACTCCATGCTGAAGGCAATTCATTTCTTGCATATACATTGCATCAGATGAGCTTCACAGTGATTTTTTTTCCTAGTGTATGCCACCGGGGATGATGAAAGTTGTTCGAAATGTAATTTACTGCTATGATTGCTATTTTTCCTAGAATAAACAACTGCGAGATCCTTCATGCATCTCAGTAATATATTACACTTTCTTATTCCATCATTAAAGGAGTTACCTCCATATGATTATACCTATCCATGCATCCTATTAGAACATAAGAGGAGACTGGGACTCCCCTCTATGGGCCTTTAGGGAGAGTCACTCAGAATGATCAACATGTCATTCTGCATTTTTTTTTCCCACCGGGGTATTCCGGCCTTATTTATCTTATCCTCTATCCAACGGATGGGGGATAAGATGTATGATTGCAGGGGTCCCGCCACTAGGACCCCCGCAATCCCGGCGCAGCCCCCGGCATTCTGTGACAGGTGCTGCCCCCGAGACCGAGATGTGATGTCATGGCCATGCCCCCTCGTGATGTCACGCCCCTTCCCATAGACATGAATGGCATGTCGTGGTGTGGCCGTGATGTCTCGGAGGCAGCGCCCTGCACAGAATGCCAGGGGCTGCACTGAGATCATTGGGGTCCCAGGGGCAGGACCCCTACGATCAGACATCTTATCCCCTATCCTTTGGATTGGCAATAAGATGTATGAGGCCAGAATACCCCTTTAATGGGGTTGTCTTTTGTAAAGCAACCTCCTTTAAGAGGATCTGTAGTCAATCTCAAACAAAACAAGTGTCAGTAACTAGTACATATCTTAGAGGTGGACTGATCATATACGTGTTTACAGCATGGCAATTATACCCTACCCCACCCCCTCCTCTGTTCCTGAATTATTGGGCTTTGTACCCCCTCTAAGTATCAAGGCAATCTGTCAGATGGGCATATAAAATGGCCTGTGTTCCATGCAGTGACTGTACGGAGCATGTATATTTAATGAAGCAGGCATGATCCCATTGAGATAGCAAAATCTCCTGAGAGCTTATACATGCCCCTTTATTACATATGCACCCCCCTCCTCGCTACAGTCACTGGAAAAAACACAGACACATAAGAAAGGTTTCCACCCCTCCTACCTTGATGGTCAAAGATGACTAAAATGCTCTATAACTCAGAAATAGAGTCCCCTATGTGCATGCTGTAAACAGGTATAGGATCAGCCAGGATCAGCTATATTCATCAGGAACACTTGGTATTTTGACAAGAGTCCCTGGTCCTCTATAGTAAACAGTGACCTTGGAGGTTCCTACACTTTCT
Source organism: Hyla sarda (assembly GCF_029499605.1). NCBI lineage: Eukaryota > Metazoa > Chordata > Amphibia > Anura > Hylidae > Hyla > Hyla sarda. Next base: position 373,903,536 of record NC_079190.1, on the reverse strand, counting down.
CTCTGATGCAGTGTGCCAAAAAAATTGTAACCTGGTTTGATAAAGGCCTCTGTGCTCTGAAAGGATGCAAAAAAAAATTTCGGATGCTTCTTTGAAGGTTTCACGTCAATAAAATTGTAACATCACTTTACCTCAAGATCAATGTAGTGATGCTAACACTGTTATACATGGCATTCATGGCATCACATATATGGAAATATAAGTCTATGGTTATGTTCTTACCCTGTTTTGTTTGTAATTTTGAGCCATAAACAGCTGTAAAACATTGAAAAAAGCAAAAGACAACCAAATAAACTGTGAACAGAAAATAGCTGAAAATAAGGCTCAAAAAATTAGGTGATGAAATAACCTAAATATGACTGTTCCTTAGGCTACATCCATTAGTTTTCATTCAAAATAAGTTTATTTTTTTATTTTTTACCTGAATACATTCACATTCTGCCCTATTAAACAAGAACATTATCTTTCAAGACAGTTTGACATATTGTGGGAGGGAGTAATTGTTGCTCCCTTGGTTTTCACAGGCACTCACTGCTAAGAACACATTTTTTTTGTTTTTATTTATTTATTTATTTATTGTAACCGTGTTCTTTATTCTGTATCCACATGCATTCTTTAAAGCTGAACTTTTGTTTTGAAAGATGATAGCTGTAAATGATAGTTATTAATATGGAGCGCCTATTTGAGATCATGGAAAATGCATCATCCAATGACTTGTACAGTAAAATCTCCCTTAGCAGACACCTCCCAATAGGGGACACCTCCCAATAGTGGACAGTTTTAAATTCCCTGGCAGAGTCCCATGAGACTTAATGTATTTGCACCCTCTGAATAGGGGACATTCCCAATAGCAGATGCAGACACATCCAATAGAGGATAATAGGTCACAAAACACTGCTATTAGGAGACAAAACACTCCCAATAAGGCAGTGCTCCCCAACCTTTTTATCGCCGCAGACCGGAAAACGTTTGATAATTTTTCCGTGGCCCGCTTGTTAATTAAGTAGGTCTCCTTTGTTAAATAGTTAAACATGTCACCTCATTAGCTAGATAGGGCCCCTAAAAAGTTAGTTCCCATATTAAGTCGGTAGCCCCCCTCTCCAGGAAGGTATGTCCCTTTATCAGGTAGGCAGGTAGGGTTCCCCTAGTAAATAATGTCCCAGATAGATTTGTGCCCCCAGTTGACAGAAAGGGTGGGCTCCCCCAGTAGGCGGACAAAGCCCCAGATAGATATGACCCCTATCAGGTAGGGCTCCCCCACATGAAGACCGGCCCCCAGATAGATATGACCCCCATCAGGTAGGGCTCCCCCATATGAAGACAGGCCCCAGATAGATATGACCCCCATCAGGTAGGGCTCCCCCATATGAAGACAGGCCCCCAGATAGATATGACCCCCATCAGGTAGGGCTCCCCCATATGAAAACAGGCCCCCAGATAGATATGACTCCCATCAGTTAGGGCTCCCCCATATGAAGACAGGCCCCCAGATAGATATGAACCCCATCAGGTAGGGCTCCCCAGTAGGTAGACATACCCCCAGATAAATATGATCCCCATCACTGATGGGGGTCATATCTATCTGGGGGCATGTCTACCTACTGGGGAGCCCTACCTGATGATCAGGTAGGGTTTCCCAATAGGTTTATACAGGCCCTCAGATAGAAATAACCCCGGTATTTAAACAATTATGCCCCCTAAGGATATAGTTTTGCCCCTGGTAATCAGGCAGGTCTTCATATTAGGCAAGTTTATCTCACTCACTCAGAATTCACACATTATGACATGCACAGAGCATGTAATGGTGCATGCTGAATAACAGAAGATGAATATTTATGGAGGGGTCCAGGAGGGGTCCAGTTTGCTTGGAAGAACACTGTACCAAGGATCTGGGAACGCCCCCTGTGCACCAAGACCAGAATTTGCATACTTTGAGTTATCTAGTTGTCTCGGGAACAGTGCAGCAGAATAAAAAAAAATGGAAACCTGTAGATTGTTACGCCGAGCGCTCCGGGTCCCCGCTCCTCCCCGGAGCGCTCGCTTCACTCTCCCCGCGGCAGCGCTCCGGTCACGTCCTCTGACCCGGGGCGCTGCGATTCCGCTGCCAGCCGGGATGCGATTCGCGATGCGGGTAACGCCCGCTCGCGATGCGCACCCCGGCTCCCCTACCTGACTCGCTCTCCGTCTGTTCTGTCCCGGCGCGCGCGGCCCCGCTCCCTAGGGCGCGCGCGCGCCGGGTCTCTGCGATTTAAAGGGCCACTGCGCCGCTGATTGGCGCAGTGGTTCCAATTATTGTATTCACCTGTGCACTTCCCTATATCACCTCATTTCCCCTGCACTCCCTTGCCGGATCTTGTTGCCTTAGTGCCAGTGAAAGCGTTCCTTGTGTGTTCCTTGCCTGTGTTTCCAGACCTTCTGCCGTTGCCCCTGACTACGATCCTTGCTGCCTGCCCCGACCTTCTGCTACGTCCGACCTTGCTTTTGCCTACTCCCTTGTACCGCGCCTATCTTCAGCAGCCAGAGAGGTGAGCCGTTGCTAGTGGATACGACCTGGTCACTACCGCCGCAGCAAGACCATCCCGCTTTGCGGCGGGCTCTGGTGAAAACCAGTAGTGGCTTAGAACCGGTCCACTAGCACGGTCCACGCCAATCCCTCTCTGGCACAGAGGATCCACTACCTGCCAGCCGGCATCGTGACAGTAGATCCGGCCATGGATCCCGCTGAAGTTCCTCTGCCAGTTGTCGCTGACCTCACCACGGTGGTCGCCCAGCAGTCACAACAGATAGCGCAACAAGGCCAACAGCTGTCTCAACTGACCGTTATGCTACAACAGTTACTACCACAGCTTCAGCAGTCATCTCCTCCGCCAGCTCCTGCACCTCCTCCGCAGCGAGTGGCCGCTCCTGGGATACGCTTATCCTTGCCGGATAATTTTGATGGGGACTCTAAGTTTTGCCGTGGCTTTCTTTCCCAATGTTCCCTGCATCTGGAGATGATGTCGGACCTGTTTCCCACTGAAAGGTCTAAGGTGGCTTTCGTAGTCAGCCTTCTGTCCGGAAAAGCCCTGTCATGGGCCACACCGCTCTGGGACCGCAATGACCCCGTCACTGCCTCTGTACACTCCTTCTTCTCGGAAATCCGAAGTGTCTTTGAGGAACCTGCCCGAGCCTCTTCTGCTGAGACTGCCCTGTTGAACCTGGTCCAGGGTAATTCTTCCGTTGGCGAGTATGCCGTACAATTCCGTACTCTTGCTTCAGAATTGTCCTGGAATAATGAGGCCCTCTGCGCGACCTTCAAAAAAGGCCTATCCAGCAACATTAAAGATGTTCTGGCCGCACGAGAAATTCCTGCTAATCTACATGAACTTATTCACCTAGCCACTCGCATTGACATGCGTTTTTCCGAAAGGCGTCAGGAACTCCGCCAAGATATGGACTCTGTTCGCACGAGGCGTTTCTTCTCCTCGGCTCCTCTCTCCTCTGGTCCCCTGCAATCTGTTCCTGTGCCTCCCGCCGTGGAGGCTATGCAGGTCGATCGGTCTCGCCTGACACCTCAAGAGAGGACACGACGCCGTATGGAGAACCTCTGCCTGTACTGTGCTAGTACCGAACACTTCCTGAGAGATTGTCCTATCCGTCCTCCCCGCCTGGAAAGACGTACGCTGACTCCGCACAAAGGTGAGACAGTCCTTGATGTCTACTCTGCTTCTCCACGTCTTACTGTGCCTGTGCGGATGTCTGCCTCTGCCTTCTCCTTCTCTACAGTGGCCTTCTTGGACTCTGGATCTGCAGGAAATTTTATTTTGGCCTCTCTCGTCAAAAGGTTCAACATCCCGGTGACCAGTCTCGCCAGACCCCTCTACATCAATTGTGTAAATAATGAAAGATTGGACTGTACCATACGTTTCCGCACGGAGCCCCTTCTTATGAGCATCGGATCTCATCATGAGAGGATTGAACTTTTGGTCCTCCCCAATTGCACCTCGGAAATTCTCCTTGGACTTCCCTGGCTTCAACTTCATTCCCCTACCCTGGATTGGTCCACTGGGGAGATCAAGAGTTGGGGGTCCTCTTGTTCCAAGAACTGTCTAAAACCGGTTCCCAGTAACCCTTGCCGTAACTCTGTGGTTCCTCCAGTAACCGGTCTCCCTAAGGCCTATATGGACTTCGCGGATGTTTTCTGCAAAAAACAAGCTGAGACTCTACCTCCTCACAGGCCTTATGATTGCCCTATCGACCTCCTCCCGGGCACTACTCCACCCCGGGGCAGAATTTATCCTCTCTCTGCCCCAGAGACTCTTGCCATGTCCGAATACGTCCAGGAGAATCTAAAAAAGGGCTTTATCCGTAAATCCTCCTCTCCTGCCGGAGCCGGATTTTTCTTTGTGTCCAAAAAGGATGGCTCCCTACGTCCTTGCATTGACTACCGCGGTCTTAATAAAATCACGGTTAAGAACCGCTACCCCTTACCCCTCATCTCTGAACTCTTTGATCGCCTCCAAGGTGCCCACATCTTCACTAAATTGGACTTAAGAGGCGCCTATAACCTCATCCGCATCAGAGAGGGGGACGAGTGGAAAACGGCATTTAACACCAGAGATGGACACTTTGAGTATCTGGTCATGCCCTTTGGACTGTGCAACGCCCCTGCCGTCTTCCAAGACTTTGTCAATGAAATTTTTCGTGATCTGTTATACTCCTGTGTTGTTGTATATCTGGACGATATCCTAATTTTTTCTGCCAATCTAGAAGAACACCGCCAGCATGTCCGTATGGTTCTTCAGAGACTTCGTGACAACCAACTCTATGCCAAAATTGAGAAATGTCTGTTTGAATGCCAATCTCTTCCTTTTCTAGGATATTTGGTCTCTGGCCAGGGACTACAGATGGATCCAGACAAACTCTCTGCCGTCTTAGATTGGCCACGCCCCTCCGGACTCCGTGCTATCCAACGCTTTTTGGGGTTCGCCAATTATTACAGGCAATTTATTCCTCATTTTTCTACCATTGTGGCTCCTATCGTGGCTTTAACCAAAAAAAATGCTGATCCCAAGTCCTGGCCTCCTCAAGCAGAAGACGCCTTTAAACGACTCAAGTCTGCCTTTTCTTCGGCTCCCGTCCTCTCCAGACCTGACCCTTCCAAACCCTTCCTATTGGAGGTTGATGCCTCCTCAGTGGGAGCTGGAGCTGTTCTTCTACAAAAAAATTCTTCCGGGCATGCTGTCACTTGTGTTTTTTTCTCTAGGACCTTCTCTCCAGCGGAGAGGAACTACTCCATCGGGGATCGAGAGCTTCTAGCCATTAAATTAGCACTTGAGGAATGGAGGCATCTGCTGGAGGGATCAAGTTCTCCTGTTATTATCTACACCGACCACAAGAACCTCTCCTACCTCCAGTCTGCCCAACGGCTGAATCCTCGCCAGGCCCGGTGGTCTCTGTTCTTTGCCCGATTTAATTTTGAGATTCACTTTCGTCCTGCCGATAAGAACATTAGGGCCGATGCTCTCTCTCGTTCCTCGGATGCCTCAGAAGTTGAACTCTCTCCGCAACACATCATTCCACCTGACTGCCTGATCTCCACTTCTCCTGCCTCCATCAGGCAGACTCCTCCAGGAAAGACCTTTGTTTCTCCTCGCCAACGCCTCGGAATCCTCAAATGGGGTCACTCCTCCCATCTCGCAGGTCATGCGGGTATCAAGAAATCTGTGCAACTCATCTCCCGCTTCTATTGGTGGCCGACTCTGGAGACGGATGTTGGGGACTTTGTGCGAGCCTGCACTATCTGTGCCCGGGATAAGACTCCTCGCCAGAAGCCCGCTGGTTTTCTTCATCCTCTGCCTGTCCCCGAACAGCCTTGGTCTCTGATTGGTATGGATTTTATTACTGATTTACCCCCTTCCCATGGCAACACTGTTATTTGGGTGGTCGTTGATCGATTCTCCAAAATGGCACATTTCATCCCTCTTCCTGGTCTTCCTTCTGCGCCTCAGTTGGCTAAACAATTTTTTGTACACATTTTTCGTCTTCACGGGTTGCCTACGCAGATTGTCTCGGATAGAGGCTTCCAATTCGTGTCTAAATTCTGGAGGGCTCTCTGTAAACAACTCAAGATTAAATTAAATTTTTCTTCTGCATATCATCCCCAGTCCAATGGACAAGTAGAAAGGATTAACCAGATCTTGGGTGATTATTTGCGACATTTTGTTTCCTCCCGCCAGGATGACTGGGCAGATCTCCTCCCATGGGCCGAATTCTCGTATAACTTCAGGGTCTCTGAGTCTTCCTCCAAATCCCCATTTTTCGTGGTGTACGGCCGTCACCCTCTTCCCCCCCTCCCTACCCCCTTGCCCTCTGGTCTGCCCGCTGTGGATGAAATTTCTCGTGACCTTTCCATCATTTGGAGAGAGACCCAAAATTCTCTCTTACAGGCTTCATCACGCATGAAGAAGTTCGCGGATAAGAAAAGAAGAGCTCCCCCCGTTTTTTCCCCTGGAGACAAGGTATGGCTCTCCGCTAAATATGTCCGCTTCCGTGTCCCTAGCTACAAGTTGGGACCACGCTATCTTGGTCCTTTCAAAATTTTGTGTCAAATTAATCCTGTCTCTTATAAACTTCTTCTTCCTCCCTCTCTTCGTATCCCTAATGCCTTTCACGTCTCTCTTCTCAAACCACTCATCCTCAACCGTTTTTCTCCCAAATCTGTTCCTCCCACTCCTGTTTCCGGCTCCTCGGACATCTTCTCGGTCAAAGAAATTTTAGCTGCCAAAAAGGTCAGAGGGAAAAATTTTTTTTTAGTGGACTGGGAGGGTTGTGGTCCTGAAGAGAGATCCTGGGAACCTGAGGACAACATCCTAGACAAAAGTCTGCTCCTCAGGTTCTCAGGCTCTAAGAAGAGGGGGAGACCCAAGGGGGGGGGTACTGTTACGCCGAGCGCTCCGGGTCCCCGCTCCTCCCCGGAGCGCTCGCTTCACTCTCCCCGCGGCAGCGCTCCGGTCACGTCCTCTGACCCGGGGCGCTGCGATTCCGCTGCCAGCCGGGATGCGATTCGCGATGCGGGTAACGCCCGCTCGCGATGCGCACCCCGGCTCCCCTACCTGACTCGCTCTCCGTCTGTTCTGTCCCGGCGCGCGCGGCCCCGCTCCCTAGGGCGCGCGCGCGCCGGGTCTCTGCGATTTAAAGGGCCACTGCGCCGCTGATTGGCGCAGTGGTTCCAATTATTGTATTCACCTGTGCACTTCCCTATATCACCTCATTTCCCCTGCACTCCCTTGCCGGATCTTGTTGCCTTAGTGCCAGTGAAAGCGTTCCTTGTGTGTTCCTTGCCTGTGTTTCCAGACCTTCTGCCGTTGCCCCTGACTACGATCCTTGCTGCCTGCCCCGACCTTCTGCTACGTCCGACCTTGCTTTTGCCTACTCCCTTGTACCGCGCCTATCTTCAGCAGCCAGAGAGGTGAGCCGTTGCTAGTGGATACGACCTGGTCACTACCGCCGCAGCAAGACCATCCCGCTTTGCGGCGGGCTCTGGTGAAAACCAGTAGTGGCTTAGAACCGGTCCACTAGCACGGTCCACGCCAATCCCTCTCTGGCACAGAGGATCCACTACCTGCCAGCCGGCATCGTGACATAGATTCAGTATCACCTACACTATTACTATGTATAAAGAGGTTAAAGCTGACAGGGGATGTTGCTGACAGATTCCATTTAAGTTGGTACCTACAGAGAAATTGTAGAAGATAAACAGAGTTAAGAAGAATAGTTTTATAATAGAACAAGTGGTTATACTCCTTTAGACGTTAGAATATCAGGTATGCCATAATGGAGTGTTATGGAAAGATAAGTGGGATTGAAGTTGAATGATTTTAAATAGAAGAATATGTTGATCATTTTGTTAAGGGGAATGAGGAGAAGGAGAGCACAGCCAGATCTTGTTGAAATTGTGAAAAGTGTTGTTATGCAGAATATGAATTTTTTTTCAGGGAATAGAAAAGGGTTTACTTTCTGTTTCTTTGTTACTATAACATAGGGAAAAAAGGACAAGGGGCTATTACTTTTTTATCTTCCCTGTACATAAGTAAGCAATGGATTTTTAGAGTCATTTGGTGAACATATTAACATAATGAAGCTCCAAGCTACATCAGATATTCATAATATTATGTTGTTAAGGTTGACAAATAGTACTAAGTATGAACACATTTACGTGGATCTTTAAAAGTCCCAGTGAATTATCACCTTTGATTAGTAATATTACTGACAGACCCATTTTTAAGTCAAAAGAATCTGTGAAAACTCTTTGAGAAATGAACATATGTGTATTAATAATGGCTGCACGTCTGCCTTATTTTAATTACCTCTTAGGCATAAACCAAATAAACAGAAAGAACTAGATTTGTCATAAAATGTTACGTTTAATTGACCTGTTAAGGACCCAGGGCGTCCTGTACGCCCATGGGAATTTCGGTCCCTGCCGCGCACCCGGAAGGGACCGAAACGGGAACCCCGCACAAATGCCCATGGCGCCGATCGCTGCAAATCGGCGGTGAATTCACACCGGCGATTTGCGGCAATTCCGGGTCACACGGATCTCTGGTAACCTGTAAAATAAGGGGGATCAGGGTTGTCCAAGAAACCCACGATCTCCCTGAAGGGATAGGAGTGAGGTGGCAGGGGTGCCACCCCTCCTATCCCTGCTATTGGTCATCTAGAAGTGACGACCAATAGCAGATCGGGGGCTGGGGGTTAACTTTCGGTTTCCCCGTTCTGCCTACCCACAATAGGCCGGGCAGAACGGGGAAACCGACAAGGACCGGTGCCGAAGGTTCAGTCACCCATCGGCAGTGGGCGGCGATCAGCGTTGGTGATCGGCGGCAGCAGAGGATGGCGATGCGGCTCCCTGGATCCTACGGAAGCCAGTGAGTTGCCTAGCAACATCTGGAGGGCTACAGTTTGAGACCACTATACTGTGGTCTCTAAACTGTAGCCCTCCAGATGTTGCAAAACTACAACTCCCAGCATGACCAGACAGCTGTTTGCTGTTTGGGCATGCTGGGATTTGCAGTTTTGCAACAGCTGGTGGGCTACAGTTTGGAGATCACTGTGCAGTGGTCTCTAAACTGTGGCCCTCTAGATCTTGCAAGACTACAACTCCTAGCATGCCCATACAGAGGTTTGCTGTCTGGGCATGCTGGGATTTGTAGTTTTGCAACATCTGGAGGGCCACAGTTTGGAGATCACTGTGCAGTGGTCTCTAAACTGTAGCCCTCCAGATGTTGCAAAACTGCAAATCCCAGCATGCCCAAACAGCAAATAGCTGTCTCGGCATGCTGGGAGTTGTAGTTGCGTACCTCCATCTGTTGCATAACTACATCTCCCAGCATGCCCTTCGGCGATCAGTGCATGATAGGAGTTGTAGTTTTGCAACAGCTGGAGGCACACTGGTTGGAAAATACTGAGTTAGGTAACAGAACCTAACTGAAGGTTTTCCTACAAGTGTACCTCCAGCTGTTGCAAAAGTACAACTTCCAGCATGCACGGTCTGTCAGTACATGCTGGGAGTTGTAGTTTTGAAACAGCTGTAGGTTTCCTTCCCCATGTGAATGTAGAGGGTACATTCACACGGGCGGGTTTACAGTGAGTTTCCTGCTAGAAGTTTGAGCAGCGGCAAAATCCTAGCAGGAAACGCACCGTAAACCCCTGCCAGTGCGAATGTACACTAAAAACACTACAGTACACTACACTAACACATAATAGAGGGTAAAACACTACATATACACCCCTTACACTGTCCCCCCAATAAAAATGAAAAATTTATTGTACGGCAGTGTTTCCAAAACGGAGCCTCCAGCTGTTTCAAAACAACAACTCCCAGCATTTCCGGACAGCCACTGACTGTCCAGGCATGCTGGGAGTTTAGCAACAGCTGGAAGCACCCTGTTTGGGAATCACTGGTGCAGAATACCACTATGTCCACCCCTAAGCAATCCCTAATTTAGTCCTCAAATGCTCATTTCACTCTCTCACTTCGGAGCCCTTTTGTCTTTCAAGGAAACAGTTTAGAACCACATATGGGGTATTTCCGTACTCAGGAGGAATTGCACTACAAATTTTGGGGGCTTTTTCTCCTTTTACTCCTTATGAAAAGGAAAAGTTGGGGGCTACACCAGCCTGTTAGTTAAAAAAATAATTCACAATAACATGCTGGTGTTGCCCCATACTTTTTATTTTCACAAGCGGTAAAAGGAAAAAAAAGACCCCCAAAATGTGTAACGCAATTTCTCCTGGGTAAGAAAATACCCCATTATGTGGGCGTAAAATGCTCTGGGGACGCACAATAAGGCTAAGGAGTGAGAGCGCACCATGTACATTTGAGGCCTAAATTGGTGATTTGCACAGGGGTGGCTGATTTTACATTGGTTCTGACAAAAAAATAAATACCCACATGTGACCCCATTTTGGAAACTACACCCCTCACGGAATAGTGAGCCTTAACACCCCACAGTTGTTTTGAAGAGGAAATTTTGAAGAGGGGCTTTTGAAGGCTTTTGTAGAGGAAATGTGTCCGGAATTGAAGGACATGTGTGTTTACAAAGCCCCCATAGTGCCAGGACAATGGACCCCCCCCATATGTGACCCCATTTTGGAAACTACACCCCTCATTTAATGTAATAAGGGGTGCAGTGAGCATTCATGCCCCACAGATGTCTGACAGATTTTTGGAACAGTGGTCCGTGAAAATGAAAAATTTAATTTTTCATTTGCACAGCCCACTGTTCCAAAGCTCTGTCAAACGCCAGTGGGGTGTAAATACTTACTGCACCCCTTATTAAATTCTGTGAGGGGTTTTGTTTCCAAAATGGGGTCACGTGGGGGGGGGTCCACTGTTTTGGCAATACGGGGGGCTTTGTAAACGCACTTGGCCCCTGACTTCCATTCCAAACAAATTCTCTTCCGAAAAGCTCAATGGTGCTCCTCCTCTTCTGAGCATTGTAGTGTGCCAGCAGAGCACTTGACATCAACAAATGGGGTAACAAATTTTGGGGGTCATTTTCTCCTATTACTCCTTGTAAAAATGTAACATTTAGGGGAAAAAAAACTGCATTTTAGTGAAAAAAAAATTTCTTTCATTTACACATCAAAATTTAACGAAATGTCGGCAAACATCTGTGAGGTGTTAAGGCTCACTGTACCTCTTGTTACGTTCCTTGAGGGATGTAGTTTCCAAAATAGTATGCTATGTGTGTTTTTTTTTTTTGCTGTTCTGGCACCATAGATTTTCCTAAATGTGACATGCCCCCAAAAAACCATTTCAGCTAAATTTGCTTTCCAAAAACCAAATGTGACTTCTTCTCTTCTGAGCATTGTAGCGCACCAGCAGAGCACATGGGGTATTTCCATACTCAGAAGAGACGAGGTTACAAATTTTAGGGGGCATTTTCTCCTATTACCCCTTGTAAAAATGTAAAATTTGGAGGAAAACTAGCATTTTAGTGAAAAAAAAAAAAGAAATCATTTACACATCCAAATTTAACGAAAAGTTGTCAAACACCTGTGGGGTGTTAAGGCTCACTATACCCCTTGTTATGTTCCTTGAGGGGTGCAGTTTCCAAAATAGTGTGCCATGTGTTTTTTTTTTTTTTTTGCTGTTCTGCCCCCCCTCCAAAAGAAAAAAAACATTTCAGAAAAACTCACTCTCCAAAATCCCATTGTCGCTCCATCCCTTCTGAGCCCTCTAGTGCACCCACAGAGCACTTGACATACACATATGAGGTATTTCCTTACTCGAGAGAAATTGCTTTACACATTTCAGGAAGATTTCTCTCCTTTTACCGCTTGTAAAAATTCAAAAACTGGGTCTACAAGAACACGCCAATGTAAAAAATGAAGATTTTGAATTTTCTCCTTCAATTTGATGCTATTCCTGTGAAACCCCTAAAGGGTTAACAAACCATTTGAATGTCATTTTGAATACTGTGTGGGGTGCAATTTTTATAATGGGATAATTTATGGGGTATTTTTTAATAAGTAGATCCTTCAAATCCACTTCAAAACTGAACTGGTCCCTGAAAAATTTTGATAAAAAAAAAAAATTTTGTGAAAAATTGGAAAATTGCTGCTATACTTTGATGCCATCTGATGTCTTCCAAAAGTAAAAATATGTAAACTTTATGTTGCCAACATAAAGTAGACATATTGTATATTTGAATCAACATATCATTTATTTGGAATATCTATTTTCCTTACAAGCAGAGATCTACAAAGTTAAAAAAAATTCCAAACTTTCAATTTTTTCATCAAATTTTGGAATTTTTCACCAAGAAGTATCGACGAAATTGTACCACTAACATAAAGAAGAATATGTCACAAACTATTTCGGAATCAGAATGAAAAGTGAAAGCATCCCAGAGTTATTAATGCTTAAAGTGACAGCGGTCAGATGTGCAAAAAATGGCCGGGTCCTATAGTGAAAATTGGCTGGGTCCTTAAGGGTTTAATCTACATTAAAAAACACCAAATTGGAAAGAAATTGTGTATTTCCAAGATAGACATAATTTTTTATAAAATGTATACAGTTAGACCCATCCACAGATCTTGAAAATTGTTTTATCACCTGAAGTAGTCATACATAAAAAATGCCCACAGCTGCGGAACTTCTTGGTGTCCTGCCACTGCAGGGTCGTGATGCGTTATCAGACAACACCACTATAATTGGGCCATATGTACACACTTGGGTATACCTCTAATATACACACCTTAGTACACCTTTAATGTAACCTGCCTTATTGTGGAACTAAGTGTTTCTGGGGCATTATTTTGGAGGTGGTACTTGTGCATTAGTATCCATTGTGTTTGACAATTTGGTGACTACTCTACGGTATTTTTGTTATCACATTGATATATGGCCATAGGCATCTCTAACTATTGTTTATGCAATAATTTATTACATGCAGTTGTAGTCATTAAGTTGCCATTTCTCCTTAAAAAGTCCCTAAGTACATACTTACATACACTAGGGCCAGAAATGTATGTTGGGAATGGTCTCTTGGAAGTAGTACAAGTCACTTCCTGCATTTATTTTTGTGACTGCTTCATGTTTTTTGGGATTAGTATGGGATAATTCCACTACCCCTGGAGATTTGTCTAGTTATATATATTTTTTTATGTATGGCTACTTCTGGTGATCAAACTATTTTTAAGATGTTATTGGAATTTGTTGTTACTCACTACACCAATGCTGACTTGTGAGACATGTGGATAGGTCTAACCGTATTTATTTTTATGAAAAACTGTGTCACTTGAGAATGCACAATTTCTTTCTGATTTGGTGGTTTTTAATGTAGATTAATTCAATGTTATGTTTTTTGAAACCTGTAGTTTTTCCTATTTAGAAAATTCATTGGGATCTGTTTGATCTGTCAAACTGGATTTTGTTTAGTTCAGAAGGGAAGTCCTGCCATTAATACGATTAGAGCCTAGAAGGCAGATATACAATTTATCAAGAATAGCATTGTCTTATGTTTGGCCACAAATAGAAATCGCCAGCTAAACAATTGGATATCTGTAAACCTCATTAAAATATTCAAATCAACACATATTCAACTACGTAGAATTTTAAATCTTCCATCAAGTGCTACTTCTATAGTCATAACCAATTTAGAATACATGTTATAATCTATGTATATCAAACTCAATGTGTGTGTATGTGTGTGTGTGTGTGTGTGTGTGTGTGTGTGTGTGTGTGTGTGTGGATGTGTGTATGTTCCAGCATCACGTTCAAACAGCTAAAGATATTAACATGAAACTTGGGACACATGAAACTTATATGTCAACAACAAACATAGTATAGGTGATTTAACCCTTACTCACCCCCATTTTCCAGGCTCGGGGATTTTGTTTAAAGTCCTATATAAATCTTTGGGAAATATATGTTACTGCATAACTTCCAAACCGCTGGAGATATTTTGATAATACTTGGTCACATGTTACTTACATGTCCACTTAAAATATAGGATAGTTAATTTAACCCTTAACTACCCCCATTTGTGAGGGTCAGGGTTTTTGTTTACAGTCCCATGCAAATCTACAGGAAATGAATGTAGAGGACAGGATATGAGGATGGGACATAAGGACGGGATATGAGGACAGCATATGAGGTCGGTATATGAGGAAGGGATATGAGGACTGGATATGAGGAAGGGATATGAGGTCGAGATATGAGGTCGGGATATGAGGACGGGATATGAGGATAGGATATGAAGACGGGATGTAAGGACAGCATATGAGGAAGGGATATAAGGAAGGGATATGAGGTCGGGATATGAGGACGGGATATGAGGACGGGATAGGAGGTCGAGATAGGATGTCGGGATAAGAGGTCGGGATAGGAGGACGGGATATGAGGACAGGATATGAGGTTGGGATATGAGGAAGGGATATGAGGATGGGATAGGAGGTTGTGATAGGAGGTTGTGATATGAGGATGGGATAGAAGGACGAGATAGGAGGTTGTGATATGAGGATGGGATAGGAGGTCGAGATAGGAGGTCGGGATAGGAGGACGGGATATGAGGACGGGATAGGAGGTTGGGATAGGAGGTCGTGATAGGAGGATGGGATAGGAGGACGGGATTGGAGGACAGGATAGGAGGATGGGATATGGGGTCGGGCTATGAGGTCGGGCTATGAGAATGGTGATATGAGGATGGGACATGAGGTTGTGATATGAGGATGGGATAGGAGGTTGTGATATAAGGACGGGATATAAGGTCGGGATATGAGGACAGGATATGAGGTTGAGATATCAGGATGGGATATGGGGACAGTATATGATGTTGAGATATGAGGACGGGATATGGGGTTGGGATATGACAACAATATATGAGGATGGAATATGAAGTCAAAAGCTTCCTCCTTTGTTGATTTTCCTCCCCAACAAGGATTAGGAAAGAAAAACCAGGCGACGCCGGGTAGTCAGCTATAATAACAATAATAACAATAATGATAAAAACAATAATTAATTATATAGCACCAACAGATTTTGCAGTACTTTAGAATTTTGGGGATACAAAGAAAGACAAGTCTCAGATATTACAATATTACACACTAAAGACTCAAACAAGAGGAGTCATGGCCCTGCACCCGAGAGCTTACATACAGTCTATGAGGAATGAGGTTGAGACAAAAGGCAGAAATTGCATTAATGATACAATGTTATTATAAATAGGGGATATTACATAAAGGATAGTGAATCAACTTCTAGCCAATCAGAGGTTTTAAAAGAAAATAAACATTGACTTAGTGATAACATTATTAATTTCTGAATTTGCATTAATTAATACACAACATTAGATTCTGTGCTGTTTCTTGTTTGCATATTTTACATATTATAATTATAACTGTGTCATGTGTGCTGGTGATATGGTAATGTGATGGCTTAAAAGCATTACATATAGGATTTTAAATTCAGCACTGAATTAGAGAGTTGCTCAAACAAAACTGACAGCCAGTTCACTTGCTCTAAACCCATTACACAGGGTTATAGTGCGGGTGAAACAGATTAATATGAGATACAACTTACCTTGGGGAATCGGCGTCCGGTCCTGGAGATAGATATGTTATTAGCCTCCAATGGTAATATGGTAATTGCCCAGTTTGCGCAATGGAGGCGGGACCCAACATCCCTGCCCTGTTTTTCTCTACTTTGAAATTGACCGCAGCACAGAATTTAAAATGCACAGATTTTTTTTTTTAAAGTAAGGGTGTAATTTGATATAAATGTGCAGAAAATATGTTATACCTGTGAATTTATGGTGAAATCCCGGCAGACTCATATTGGAAAACCTGTATATGAATCCCCCCCCCCTTCTTGCCCCTCTTTGACCCCTGCCCCATCTGTTGGCATGCCATATTGGGGCAGATATGCTATTGATAATATGCCACCAATACATTTTTCCCAAATTTATTATGAGCTTTACCTGCTTTTTAGATGTGTTGTCCCTAACGCTACAAGAGGCATGGCTTGGTGATAAGTGGGTGTTGCATTGCAGGAAAGGTGGCATGGCTTTATGTGTGATGATGTGTGTGATTGTGTGCACCAAAAATTGTATCAAAATTCTGTCATATCATTTTGGATTAAAGTAAGCTAACTGAAAGTTGGTCTAAACTAGACAGAAATAACAGATGAGGAAATGCAACTGGTTATACAATCCTGTACATCTGAACTATGACTCTGCAATAGGAAAGTTTCCTGAAGGCAAAATACAATTTTTTATAGATCGTTTAGGCTAATTAAATAATGTGGGTTTATACCACAGCTCTATCCAGGAATGTTATGTTCACATTTTATATAGATTTATAGATTAAATGAGAAACCCTCTCTCAGTGTTTTACAAATGTCTTGGTTGGTGCAAGTGCACATAGATATGTCTGTAGCTGTGCGTATTTAGTATAGTAATTGGGAAGGAGCAGGAGAGGTCTGCAGAAGATATTTAATAAAACTATTGTACTCATTTGATTTGTTGCCTTAAATCTCTACTTGAAAGACGAGATACTATGGTAATTAAAGAATAAATCTTACATTAATAAAAGCTTTCCATTAATACTGTATACATTATCCCATCCAATGAAGTTGCTCTTATTTTTCTAATCACATCTTCGGACCACAGCCAACCTTTTCCTTAGTTCCAAAGTGCACAGCAACCCTTATCCAATTTTTCAAGTTATAAAATAAAAAATAAAAACAGGCTCTCAGGAAAGCTCAGTGTGAATGCTTGTTTTAACTCTTGATAATACATTATAGTGACAGCCAAGGACATTCTAATTAATTGATCGCTGTAGACGCTGTGATCCAGACACAAGGGTTATGTTCAGCTTTAGATTATGCTTTGTGTGCTTCATAGTCCTACATGTTATGTCCAAAGTGCAATTATTAGACTTAAGTATTAATATACAGAATATAATCTTTTTAATTAAAAAACACAATGACAGATTTTACTATTGCAAATGTGCCAGAATTGTGTTGTAATTAGAGCAAAAAAACTGTCTTGCACCACATTTATTACATGTTTTAGACACTTTTGTGCCTTTTCTGGCAAGGTGGTGGTGGTGGGGGATGAGTTAATGAAATGGCTAAATTTATGGGCAATTTCCCCATAATCTATTCTACTCACTCCACAAGGCAAAAAGAGACATTGAAAAATGCACCAAATTTACCATACATCATGCAACAATATGATAAAAATGACACATTTGACATTAGCATGAGGAAGTAGGTGAAAGCTAGAAAATTAGAATGAAAAAGGTGCAAATGATACATTCCCCCCCAAAGTATTTATATCGAGTTGTGTTTTAGAATAAAGCGGGACACAAATCCTCCACCTAGAAAATGTCAGAATGTTTAAAAGCCTATAGGGCAGACATAAATAGTCAATGACGGATAAAATACGCTTCCATGCCAGTAAATTTCAAAGGGGTTTAGACCATAAAAATCATGTTGGGATCCACTTCTGTTTTTGTTTCCTAGGAATTGACAGTTCCATCCACTATCTCCTCCTCTCCTTCTCCTACATGTTATCCTCGTTTCCACCCTGCTCCCCTCTCTCTTGCATTTTTTTCTCTGTCTATTGTTTGGTCCAGTATTCCACCCCTTCTCCTTGCCCCCAGGAGGTTGTTTGTCTGCCATGTTTAAGATAGTGACGTGGAATGTTAAGGGACTGTGCTCCCCTCAAAAGTGCACGAAAATTCATGCATCCAGATATAGTCCTTCTGCAGGAAATTCATTTACTGGAGCAGCATTTTCAGAGGATGCAGAAGTTATGTGTGGGCAAGATGTTGGGCAGCTCAGCGGTGGAAGGCAAATCTGGAGTTATAACGTTTGATTAATAAGTCTTTTGAGCACCACATCCTCTCACATAACAGGGATGATGAAGGGCACTTCTCTCATTTACAACTAGTACATAATGGCACTACTTCTCCTTGGGGTGACTATGGCCCCCGCTGCACTAAACACCCCCGCTCTGATGGCACACTACTGGGCAGGCAGGACAACTTTTCCTGGGCAAACTCTGCTAGTTGCGGCCACAAAACAAGTTTGGCTGCCCAGAAGTCCAGCTGATCTTCAAGGTGTATTGGCATGGGCATGTCAAGGTATGCCACCACCTGCTGGTTCAGGTCCTGCTCCAGGTGTACCTGCTGCTGATGAGTTGCTTCACTATGCGGGTGAAGAAAGCTACTCATCAGTGACTGTAGACTCAGGCTGCTGCTGATGGAGCTGGTACTGCTCCTGCCACCCCACCCCTCCCCAGCAGCCATGGCAGTGGAAGGTGAGTGCAGGGTGCTCCCTATTCAGACCTGCGAGCTGATGGACGATGGTGCAGATAGGCATCAGCCAACTGACTACATAGGATGCCTCTGTAGTAGGTCACTTTGTCCTCCCTCTCAGTGGGTGCAAACAAGGCCCCTATTTTGTGGCGGTAGTGAGGGTCCAATGAGGTGGAGATCCCAAAGTCATCCCATTACCGAAAGGTGAGCATGCATCGTGCCATTTGTGCAAGTGACTCGGAGGGACTCCCTGCCTCCATCTCCACTGCATACTGCCACTGTGTGTCTGGGTCCTCTGTCTCGCCTGCCTCATAACCCTCTGGCTGCTCCTGCTCCTCATCTCCTGTCAGATTACTAGTAAAACTGCCCATTTGGAGAAACCTAAACTGTGCTCCACTGTGCTCCTCCCCCTCCTCCAGTTCAGCCCCTACAGGGCTCATGTGGCCGTAAAATGTAGGCGCCACGTCTCCAGTGTCCTGACCAGCCTTCGTTTCCCCCATCTTTTGTAGGAAATTAAGCAGTGAAATGACGTTTTTCATCCCGTAATCCTGGCGACTGACTAATAATGTGGTTTCCTCAAAGAGCCTGAGCAAACGACAGGTGTTATGTTTGAGCTGCCACTGGTTCACATTGAATTTACACAGGGGAGTACCCCTATCCTTTCGGATTATCAAGAAATCAGTGATGGCTTTTCTCTGTTCATACAGTCGGTCCAACATATGGAGAGTGGAATTCCAATGTGTGGCAATGTCACAACTCAGACTATGTTGGGGGATACCGTTCTGACGCTGCAGCTCAAGGAGGGTGTGCTTTGCGGTGTATGAGTGGCTGAAGTGCATGCAAAGTTTCCTTCCAATTGTTAGGATGTCTTGCAAATGGGGGGGACAGGAACTGCTTCACAACCAGATTGAACATGTGTGCCATGCAGGGCGCATGGCTAAGCCTTCCCAGTCACAGCGCATGCAAGACGTTCTTCCCTTTGTCAGTCACCATGGTTCATATTTCCCGTTTTCGTGGAGTAAGCTATGCTCCAATTTGCAGTTCCTCCCCTGTATGACTCTTCACCAAGGCAAACCATGTGAAGAACAGCGTGACACCGCCGTGCCCTGCACACATGATATGCTGAAGGGCCACTGAGACTTGTCTGGGCAGTGGTAGCTGAGGACACAGTGGAGGATGAAGAGGCAGAGTCGCACACTGTCACAGGACCAATGGCCTTAGAGCGTGGAGGAGGAAGTGGCATGACCTGTCCAAGTTGGTGTTGTGGCTGTGCAGGAACCACATTCACCCAGTGAGCCGTAAAGGACATGTATTGTCCCTGACCATAGTTACAGCTCCAGAAGGTGCTGCCGTGCACTTTGGTACACATTGACATGCTCAAGGACTGGCCCACCTTCTCTTCCACAAAATTGTGCAGGGCTGGTACTGCCTTCTTCGCAAAGAAATGATGGCTTGGCACTCTCCACCTCGGCTCGGCACAAGCCATCAGTTCTCTGAAAGGTGCAGAGTCCACCACTTAAAAAGGGAGGGACTGCAGCACCAGCAACTTGGACAGGAGCACATTGAGCTTCTGCGCCATTGGATGAGTGGACGCATACTGTTGTATCTTAGCTGATTAAAAGTAGAAGGAGCAGGGTCATCTGGAGTGACAGAAGTAGGGCATGACACACAGCTCCCTTTGGCTGAGGTGCTAAAGCCTTGGCTGTCTGAAAGAGGGAGCGGCGTGCCACTGGGTGATGCAGCAGGCTGGACCACTACATCAGAGCCACGGTTTTCCCAGGCCACTTTATGATGGTGAAGCACATGTTGACGCAAGGCCGTGGTACCGACATTGGGACCCTGGCCATGCTTCACCTTCTGCCGACATATGTTTCATGTGGCTATGTGAACCTCCTTTGGATGCTTGATGAAAAACTGCCACATCGCCGAGTAGCTGATTTTCCCATCAACAGTCCGCCCTAACTGACTGCTACTGCCGCCGTCTGCAGGAACCCCTGTTCCACTACTTCCTGGGAAGGTAGGCTGCCACGAAGCAGGTGGTCTCCCTGGGCACGTTTTGCTCGGGAATTTCCACTTCTGCTACCATGCTGACTGCAAACCATGCTACCACCTTGCTGGCTCAGCTGCTGCCTCATGGGCAACCTGCAACTCTCTTCTCCTGATGATGATGAAGCCCCTTCTGCACCCGGCTCCCAATTGCGATCGGCTTTATCATCATCAACAAGTGTCAGCACGTCACTGATGTCCGTCTCAGGTTCCTCAACAGTGTCTGCTTCAGGACCCTGAACCCTGGCAATACCACCTCCCATGTCACTCTCCTCATCACTACTTGCCCGCCTAGCAGAGGAAGCGGCAGATTTCTCCTCTACTTGTTGGCTGTGTAGTATCTGCTGACTGTCCTCTATTAGATCATCCTCAGTGAATAGGGGAGCTGAACCCATAGCATAGAACAGAGGCAATGGGAGGACAGGGACTGCTCCTGGGCCATGCCAACTGACGGTTGTGTCTGAGGAACCCACCGACTGTTGACTGGGGATATCAGATGTCACTTGTGATGAAGCGGATGATCGTGTTAACCAATTGATGACAGCAGATCGGTTGCTGGTCAACACACGTCCGCTAGCTGATACCGGGAGCTCAGGCCTCTCGCTGCGACTCCTGCTGCCACTTGCCCCATGTCTGCTGCGACCTCTACCTGATTAATTTAGGCCTCTGCCACTCCTTTGTGCACGTCCTGGCGCTTCTCTGCGTGACATACTTAGTGCGTGCATGAGCGGATTACTATACGCTTCAATACGCTTAAAACAGTATTTGTCTAGAACAACAGCAGGTGCATACTTTTGCCTGGACTTTCACAGTATCTAGACCCATGACAGATTAACAGGTACCAAATAGTACACTACTTACCTGTACGTATGTGGTATGCACTTATGAGGGCAGAAAAATGCACTTCAGTACACTTAAAAAAAGAACTGAGTACAACACCAGCCGGTGAGTACTTTTGCCTGGACTTTCACAGTATCTAGGCCCTTGAAAGATTAAAAGGTTTAAAATAGTACACTACTTAGATGTAGGTATGTGGTATGCACTTATGAGGGCATAAAAATGTGCTACAGTACGCTTAATAAACGCATTGGAGAGAAACACCAGCTGGTGATTACTTTTGGCTGTCCTTTCACAGTATGTAGGCCCTTGACAGATTAACAGGTACAAAATAGTACATGACTTAAATGTAGGTATGTGGTACGCACTTATGAGGGCAGAAAAATTAGCAACTGTACGCTTAATAAATGTATTGGAGTAAAACACCAGACGGTGATTACTTTTGGCTGTCCTTTCACAGTATCTAGGCCCTTGACAGATTAACAGGTATAAAATAGTACACTACTTAAATTTACGTACGAGGTATGCTTTTATGAGGGCCGAAAAATGCGCTACAGTACACTTTAAAAATTATCTGAGTAAAAACACAAGCCGGTGAGTACTTTTACCTGGACTTTCACAGTATTTAGGCCCTTGGCAGATTAACAGGTTTAAAATAGTACACCACTGAGATGTAGGTATGTGGTATGCACTTATGAGGGCAGAAAAATGCGGTACAGTACGCTTACAAATATATGTATTTTTGCACAACACCAGCAGAACAAAACAGTGCTGCAGCACAAAAAGCTGTGTTTCACTCTGTCAAAGACTATTCGGAATGGACTGCTGGGTATTATAACAGTATATAACTACTATAATCAGCAGATGATTTGTTGTGGAACAAAGAATTGCACTGAAAAATTATTCCTGCCTCCTCTGCTAAGGTTTATGAAGTTGAGGCAGCTTGTTGAAATGTATGAGGCAACACACAGCTATCTGCCCCTATCTGTAATACAATGCTGAAGAAAGTAACTGGGAGGTTAATGGCTGCAGTTAAAACACTTTTCAGTGAAACAAACACTGCTCTCTGTCCACCAGAACACTGATGACTAAGATGTGAAATGCTGCTGGAATGAGCTTTTCTGTGTAACACACACACACAGCAATGTCCATCCTATCTGTATGCAGTGTAATGAATGATATGACGAGCCGCAAAAAGGCTGCCGAATATATAGGTCTGTGACATCACAGGGGTGACTGGCTGCTGATAGGCTGCATCCTGCATGTGATTCAGGGTCATCCCGCCTACTTCCTTTCCCGCCTTGCCTTCCCAGCGTTCACTGCCCCATGTACTGACATGTGGATCCGCCATTTTAGATGGCCTTGAGCCTGGATCGCAGTAAATGAAGTTTAATAAAGCGATTCGCGGGATAGAATCGCGGCGATATTCGCATTTCCTTGCGAATTGAATATTTCATGAAATTCGTAACAAATTTGGGTTCGTCAGCTTCGATTCGCTCCTCTCTAGCTATAATATAACCAGTATAATAATCTGGTATAATAATCTAACCAGTCTGAAAATGTCGTCAGTTTAGCCGCCTACATACCATTATCAATTTTGATCCTGGCATGCAGAGTCAACTGACATTCATTAGTGCTGATTAGTGTTGGGTGCGAATATTCGCAATGCGAATATTTATTGCGAATATCGCATATTAGCGAATATAGCGCTAAATATTCGCAATTACGAATATTTGCATATATTTTTTTTTTCACAGTACACATCACAGTGATCATCCCTCCCTGCTTCCAGCTTGTGGTGTAAACAAGGCTCCAATACTAGTTACTGTGTCAGACTGGCGGGCGCCCAAAAATTTGCATATGCAAATATTCGCATATGCAAATTTTCTTGCATATTGATCATTTCCTTCTTTTAGCTCTTTTATCAAGCGATATTGCGCATGCGAATTTTATGGTGAATGCGCATGCAAATGTTATGGCGCATAGTAAATAAGGCCACGAATATTGCAAATTTTGCAAACATATGATGAATATTCGTCCATATATTTGCGAAATATCGTGAATTTGAACATGGCCTATGCTGCTCAACACTAGTGCTGATCAGAACAACCAAAGATCCGCTGCATCACAGATATCAATGTCATGATCGCTATTGGGCATGTATATAGTTAAATGGCTGGCATCATACGAATCTCTGATGCCATTCGTTAGCGACAGAATCAGTTGCAGATAGCTGCATGTAAGGACTGGGTTCAGGTCTTGAGCTTGTAACATACATGTACATTTGACCCATGACAAAACTGTGTGCCATGGGTTTGGAGGAGATTAAAGGAGATTTATCAAGCAGAAAAAATATCCCCTATTGAAAGGATAGGGGATTAGTTTTAGATAGTGGGGGGTCTGACCAATGGGACCCCCCCCCCCCCCGCAATCTCTTGCACAAGACACCATGTTTCCCCAGGAATGGAGTGTGTAATCCCCTGCATGAATCGGTGGGCGACATGCGCCCTCTATGTATCGCTATGGGGGAGCTACATTGAGGGGGCATGTTGGCCGCCGTTTCGTCTGTGGGTCAACATGCCTTGTGTCCCAGTGGTCAGACTCCCCATGATCTTAAACTTATCCCCTATCCTTTTTCTGCGTGATCTATCTCCTTCAATTTTTCAGTTATTTTTATGGCTTGCTCATCAACCATATAACTTTTTATTTGCCTGTTTATGATACTGTACAATATGAAAAGAACATAGTAAATAGTGCCTGATATTTGTTAGAAATATGGATCTAAGCGTTCAGTTGTTTTGTGTTTGCTTTATTCCACTAATTCTAAGAGCATAAATGAGCAGCAGTAATTGCACATTGCTGATTTGCGTAGCTTACCTTTCACACGTGTTGCCATACATGGCTCATTACGATGCCGGTTAGGTGACACCAAATACAGTCTAACTTTTAATGAGCTTCGTAACTCCGGCAGCTGCGGCTTCTGAACACAGACATTTATTATTAGACCCCTCTGCCTTCAAACAAACATGTTAATGATTATGCTGAATGATTATCTTCTCACAGCCCGATATGTAATGAGCCCTTATATATGTCTTGCCCATTCTATTAATTAGTCTTAGAAAATTAGTCCAAGGTGATCCTGCGGAGCACTAATGAACTTGTCCTTGAATACATTTCTTAATAAAGTAATACCCCTTGTTCTCAAATTAGTTTGCTTGGTCTGAAAACTTCTTCCATTCATTACTAGTGTTGCTCGCGAATATTCGCAGTTCGAATTTTATTCGTGAATATCGCATATTCTCGAATTCGCGAATGTTCGCGAATATAGCGCTATATATTCGTAATTACGAATATTGTTTTTTTATTTTTTTTATTTTTTTTTTTCACAGTACACATCACAGTGATCATCCCTCTCTGCTTCCAGCTTATGTGGTGTAAGAAGGCTCTAATACTACTGTGTGAGACTGGTGTGCGAATTTTCGCATATGCGAAAATTTGCATATGCTAATTTTCGCATATGTTAATTTTTGTATATACAAATTTTCGTATATGTTAATTTTCGCATGCGCGAATATTCGCATATGCGAAAATAAAACGAGACTATTACGAATATGCGAATATTCGCGAATATGACGAATATTCGTCCATATATTCGCGAATATTCGCGAATTCGAATATGGCCTATGCCGCTCAACACTATTCATTACCAACCAACAAAGCATCATACTTATACATACATACATACATTTATATTTTAGAGCGGTAACACAGTCAAAAATGATGGGTAATTTTCTAGAGCTGGATGAGGTAAAATTGTTGCAGTGTTGATGAGTGTCTCATTTACAAAGAGTGTGTGGGTTATCATAGGTAGTAGTTTATTTGGCATTATTTGCACAGGTAACATTATAAAGATGCGAAAACATTCTTAGAATAGTACACCTATATGCAGTCTATCAGACTTAAAGAATAGAATCCAAAGGATAATCAAAAAGAGTACCCCCTTTAAAGCCCATTGTAGGGCCAACACTTATTGTTTTTATTCCTTCATAAAACATAATGTATATATCATATAAAATACTTTATGAAACATGTAGAAAAACTGAACATGCAAAAGATCTACATAGGTTTGGTATAGAACCTCAAAACAGGTTCCTCTGGCGATCACAGGGCACATCAGTTGGACTCTGCCTCTAAGGGGATTTCCAGAGAACATTTTTTCACATTGAAAGGCTGGGGTAATCACAGCATGAAATATGTACTCTTTTGCCCCATTCCCTCACTGCTGCCATTCTGACAGAGCCTTGTCCCTTTGCATAGTCCTTCTTGGTTTCATTTTTGACACAGGAACGTACCTACTTAGTCAATCAGTGGCTGAGATGAGTCAGAGTAAGTAGGCACTTTCTTTTGTCGAGCATGAGACCAGGAAGTGCTGCACAGTGGGACTAGGCTCTGTCAAAATGGCTCTCCAAAGTTAAACCCCCACCCGCCTTAGCAACTGGAGAATGGGAGGGGAGTTCAGCTTTAGAAGTACACTTTAGGATGTTAACACATTCTACTAAGAAGTGTTAATTTAAAACAAATTAAATTAAGTAATTAAGTAAAACTAATATCTGGTATCAGTTCCAAAGCTGTTTATTCAACTGTATTTAGATATAGGACTTTGCAGCCATTGCCACAACTAATGGAGTCTTCATTTACCCACACAGGTATACAATAGTTTTGGCCCAGATTTAGTAAATTGAAATTGCCCCTTTCTTTGCCCTTGTTGATGCATGTTATGTAAGGCAAGTTTATTGTTTGTGCCCAAAATGAGGGCCAAATTCGACAAGCCCGGCATGACCCCACCCAAAGTTGATGAGTGGGAATGTTTCATAAAGACTGACTGTCTCTCACCAAATTTAACATTGGAAATACAGATTACTTTCATTTTTATATCCTTGTGTGTTTTTTCCATTATGAAAGGGAACCAATCACTGGATTTTACTATATGTAAAGCTTGGCAGGGAGCTGTACTCACCTAGTCCTGTTACTCCAGCCATAGTGATGCCCCCTTGGCATGATTTATTGCCCGTGTTATCGCTCTGCTCCCTCAGTAGAAGGAGCAGAGTGGTGATGCAGGGCGTCACTGTGGCCGGATTAATGGGACTAATTATGTATAGGTTCCTGCCCAGGGAATAACTCATTTACAAACTTCATATCCTCACTATCCCTCGGGGAAAAAACATCCAGTTGGAGATGATGAGGATAAAGATTTTACAACATATAGTGCTTTGTCAAGCATTATATCCATGTAAAATCCAGTACTTGGTTCCCTTTAAATGTTTTTTTTTTTTTTTAAATTAACAAATTTTATTATTTTCCAAGGAATGTAAACAAGGAAATATACAGCCAAAGGCAATATAATAACACACATAATCCCACTCCCCTTGTCTCGCCTTACATTACATTAGGTCTATAACCTCTTCGATACCGAAAATTTGGGTAACTTCATCTATTGCAGGCAAGTCTGTTAGTTTACCCGTGCGAGCCATTCCTGTCTTATATATAACAGTTAAACAAGTAAATAAAACCAACAATTAACATCAATAATCTACATACTTGCTCATACTGATCTCTGAACTCAGAAAATATATACCTTTTCCTTTGTCCAATTAGAAGTGTAGGCATCGACCCTGAGTATTCCATTAGATTAATCAACTGCTAGAGCACCTAAGGTGCCCTTAAGAGCTTCCAATGCATACCACTCTGTCATTTTATACTTATTCATCAGACGCCGTCTGTTCTCTTCAGACATTAATTTCGATATAACCACTCTCCACTTTTTGAAAAATGTCTTAGTGCCTCTATCTGGGTCCCTGAGCGTCTCCCTAGACTCCATGTCCATCAGGTGCAAAAATGTGGACGTCACCTCCTGTATCCCTGGAATCGTTGCTGCCAACCAGTGTCTTAATAAGCATTTGACTCCAACTAGCAGCAGCAAATGAATATCTTTGGCCGCTAAAGTAGACCCTTCACCTGACGCAGTGACCATAGGAATATAATGAAATATGTAATGTATAGGTTCTAAGTTTATTTCTCTTTCCCACACCTTAAAGATCAGTTCTTGAACAGATTTCCAGTAATCTTTTACCTGTCCACAAAGCCAGAGACAGTGCATCAGGTCAGCCTTATTCAATTGACACTTTGGACAAGCTGTCAAATAATGAGGCGGCACCTCCCAGTGTGAAAAGTTAAAAGCGTACGTTGCTTTATGTAGAATTTTTAAATGCATCTCCCTCCAATCTTCACTCACCGCTGCCCCCCGCACATGTCTCAGGCCCTGCCTCAGCTTCTCAGTTACCTCATCCTGCCCCAAAACCGGGGTCCAATGATCAAACAATTTAGACGCATATGTGAATGAGTCCCTGTCCCGGATAGTTCTATACAGGTGAGACAAAGCACGGCAGGACGTGGCCTGGCCCAATAGTTCAGTAAAGTGTGTTTCTTCTGGCAAATTGTCAAACTGTTGGGCCCTAGACCTACAAAATGATTTTATCTGATAGAACTGGAGGGCCTGTGATGCTGGGAAGTTGTATTTGTCTCTCAAGTCATTCCAGGTATATAACGTTCCCCCCGGAGAAGTCAGCAAGTCTCCTACTGTGCGTATTCCTCCCTCCCTCCATCCGTCATATAGTTTATTTTCAGAACCTAATGAAAAGAAGGGGGAGTGCCATAAGGACATTATGGGTGAAATACTGAAGGGCAGATGATATAGCTTCCGGACCGCCTTCCACGCAGCGATGGTATCCCGCAAGAGAGCACTTCGTTTTACTTCTATGGGTAATTCAGAGTATTTCGCATGTAGCAAAGCAGTGAGATCCCACGGAGCAGCCAGCTGCTTGTCCAGCGACAAGTTAGAGAAGTGGGAGCAGTCCAGTGCCCAATCCCTCACATGTCGAAGGAGAGCCGCAAGATTATATGTTCTAACACAGGGCATGTTCAAACCCCCCAAATGTTTACCCAATTGTAGCTTTTTATATGCTATTCTAGGGCGCTTCCCCTTCCACAAAAATCCAACAATCCATGACTGAAGAAGATGGACATCCGTATGCTTGAGCAGAAGGGGAATCGTCTGCAAGGGGTACAACAATTTTCCAAAGCACATCATCTTCACTAAGTGTGCCCTTCCCACCAACGACAGGGGTAGTGTATGCCATCTGACTAGGTCATTTTTAATTTTAGTAAATATTGGGAGATAGTTTAATTTATACAGGTCAGCAGTAGTCTTCCCTATTTTGATCCCTAGATATGTTATCTGCGACTTCGCCACTGTCACACCAAGGTGAGAAACGCAGGGAGTCGCCTGCGATCCCAGAAAGAGCAGTTGACACTTAGACGAATTAACCCTAAAACCCGAGAATGAACCAAAATGGCTCAATTCCTGCATGACTACTCCTACATGCGATACTGGATCATCTAGATATACTAACATATCATCCGCAAAGCAAGTTAGTTTTAATTCATGTGAGCCCACCTTTATTCCCCTGAATCCCCTTGATTGTATAAGAGCACGCGCCAGAGGTTCCAAAGCCATGTCAAAAAGGAGAGGAGACAAAGGACACCCCTGACGCGTCCCTTTCTGCAATGTGATAGGCTGTGACAAGAAACCTGGCGTATACACCCGCGCCAGGGGAGCTCCCCTTTAAATGTTTTAATAAATAAATAAAAAAATATGAGTTGAGCTTGCTTCAGACATAGTGGACAAAAAATGTGTTCCCTTATATTCAATGTGGACAGATATGGGGCGCACTAGGTATGTAGACTAATATGTGTCTGTGGACACATATTTATCTCACAAAGAAACATGAAGAGGAAATGTACTATTGTTTGCTGGGTGTTGGACATTCAGACCAAATTCTGTGTGGTGAATTTTTATGTGGTATTTAAAAATTTGATGCACGTTTGTTGATAAATTTAGTCTTCTTTTTTTTTAATATCCTGTCCAGATATTAAAAAAAAAAAAAAACAGTAATTTATGCCTCTGCATTTTTTGTGTAGCTTGTGCCACACATGCACCTTTCTTCTTAGTACATTCTTCAGGAAAGCACACATCCCTCTAGTCACGGCCATTTTTACAAAGTCCACTCCCCTTTTTCAAACCTGGCTGAAAAGTGTCAATAAAGTGACGGAAACATATAGTAAATGTGGCTGAAGATGGTTTTTGGCACATTTGGTTGTGCAACAGAATAGTAAATGTAACATGTATTTTTGATGGCTCACAATTCATTGAAGGCAAATATGATTTATTATTATTAAGGTTTTCTGCTATCTCCAGTCTCTTCTTCCTTATGTTTTCCCTTGTCTGACAATTTTGTGGGTGTACAGACATTCATTGCTGTGCTTTTAGAGTCCAGTTTAATCCTTGGCTTTAAATAAATATTAATGCACAGAGCTGTAACAAGCTTGCATGCCCTTTTAGCTCTTATTCTCATAGATTTAATAGAGCTCTGTACTTTCTGTGCCTACCTTAATAAGTACACACAAGGCTAATTACACACATATGGGCTAGGTTTATCACTATTTAAAGGGTTTATCTGGTTATAGAAAACAATTGCCCTTCCTCCTTTTTATCCTTAATCAGAATGCAATTTATATTCATTACTTTTTTTCAGCCTATTGACTCCTTTTTGTCCTCCTTTCCAGCATAAAATGATCCAAAAGCCTCATCCTCAGATTCTTTCCATCTCAGTTTAACCCCCTAACTTGATGCAGCCCCATCCTCCCAAACAGATACCTCATAATGTCAGTGCTTGCTAGAGGGCCTGGCTTGACACATCATTTCTTAGTAAGCCAGCCCCCCTAGTCATGTTATTGCTGCAAGTATTTCCCTCCGAATCTCCGCTGTCTGATAGGAATAAGCCAGCAGTGAGAACAGAGTAGCACTGACTGCCGGGTATTGTAGTTTCTGTGCAGTGCGCAGCTCAAAGTGCAGACAGTAAAAAAGAACAGGCAGATAACATCAATGGGGCCACTGGATACATAAAGATTAGGCAGGATTGATGCAAGGGGGCATAGAAAAGGTATTTTGGAGGGTTTTTCTTTTTCCACCTGGATAATGGGATAACCTCTTTAAGCCTCCAAGGATACGTCGGGAAATTGTCTGAATGGCATGCTGACATATTTATGCTTACATAGACACTACTAGCCCCATTGATTAAAAGGCCTTTAGTGCGGCAAGCCATGCTTCTTCGGAGGCTCAAATAGTGATTGAACCTAGCCAAACAACAACCCTTATGTAATGGAGTGCCAGCAATATTAAATAAATTCATCCTGTTATGGTTTTTGCAGGTTTGCTTGTTTTACTTATGAGACACAACAACCCCTTTGTTGTTATTCTGCTTTGTTTGGAATTATATTATTATATACTAGCTAAGCACCCGGCATTGCCCGGACTTCCTACCTAAACCTTGTGAAAGAGAAAAAGCAGTAAGGATGCTTTCATTCTCATATCCCGTCATTATATTCTGTCCTATATCCCGCCCTCATATCCCTTCCTCATATCATGTCCTCATCCTCACCACATATCCCAACCTCGTATCCCATCCTCATATCCCAACTTCATAACCTAATTTCCCATCCTCATATCTCGTCCTTATATCCTGACATCATATCCCATTCTCCGCTTTAACTATTATCAGCATTTGCCTGCCGAACAGTCATCAGGATGTATAAAAGTCCAGGGCAATCTCTGCAGCCTGTGAGTAATGTGATCAGGAGATGTTCCATAAATTCTATAGACTTGCATGGGACAGCAGACAAAAAAAAAAGAAAAAACACTATTAAAAAATGGGGGTAGGTTAGAGTTAATTTAACGATCCCATTTTTTTTTTAGTTGACATATGAATAACATGCCATTTGTAAGTTGTGCTGAAACATACATACATATGTTGAGTTCCATACAAAAAACACACACACATATACATGTATATACAGTGCCTTGCAAAAGTGTTAACCCCCCCCCCCCTTTTTTTCGCATTTTGGTACATTGAAGCCTAAGGGTATGTTCACACTGCAGAATCCTCACTCACGAAATTCCGTGAGCAGAGATTCCGTGAGGCGACCGGCATCAAATTCTTTGGTGGTAGGACCGCTGGGCACTGCGCCCTCACCATTGACAGCTATGCAGTACTCGCGGAATTATGCGCAAAGAATGAACATGTTCTTTTTGTCCGCCACTGAAATTCCGCAGTGTGAATCGGTCTTGCAGAAGACCCATTCACGCTGATGGTACTGTACACTGCGCGGAATTCTACTCGGAGTTCAGTGGTAATTTGGCCATGTGAACATATCCTTACAGGAAAACTGTCAGCCAGTTCACCCACACTAAACCCAATATACTGGGTGATGGTGTGGTTAACTGGAGTCCATTAAGCATTCACGTACTTTAGTGTGTGCCCTGGCTGCTGAGTTCTCCCCCGCTAAAGTTCCATTTGTCCTCTCTGCAGTAGCACTTTGAATGCTTTATGGACTCCAGTTCACCCACACTATCACCCAGTATATTGGGTTTAGTGTGGGTGAACTGGCTGATAGTTTTCCTTAAAGTTCAATGTTTTGTTCATCTTCATTTTATGTAATGGATCAGAACAAAATAGACTAAGTTGGTGAAGTAAAATGAGAAAAATATAGAAATAAAACTATTGTTTAGAAATAGAAAACTGGTATGTGCGTATGTATTCACCACCTTTGTTAGGAAGCCCATAAAAAGCTCTGGTTTAACCAATTACCTTCAGAAGTCACATAATTAGTGAAATGATGTCCACCTGTGTGCAATCTAAGTGTCACATGATCTATCATTACATATACACACCTTTTTTGAAAGGCCACAGAGGCTGCAACACCTAAGCAAGAGGCATCAGTAACTAAACACTGCCATGAAGACCAAAGAACTCTCCAAACAAGTAAGGGACAATGTTGTTGAGAAGTATAAGTCAGGGTTAGGTTATAAAAAAAAATATCCAAATCTTTGATGATCCCCAGGAGCACCATCAAATCTATCATAACCAAATGGAAAGAACATGGCACAACAGCAAACTTGCCAAGAGACGGACGCCCACCAAAACTCACCGACCGGGCAGGGAGTGCATTATTCAGAGAGGCAGCACAGAGACCGAAGGTAACCCTGGAGGAGCTGCAGAGTTCCACAGCCGAGACTGGAGTATCTTTACATAGGACGACAATAAGCCGTACGCTCCATAGAGTTGGTCTTTATGGCAGAGTGGCCAGAAAAAAGTTAAGAACAAAAAGGCTTGAGAGTTTGAGAAAAGGCATGTGGGAAACTCCCAACATGTAAGGAGCAAGGTGCTCTGGTCTGATGAGACTAACATTTTACTTTTCGGCCATCAAAGAAAACGCTATGTCTGACGCAAACCCAACACATCACATCACCCAAAGAACACAATTTTTCAGCAGCTGGGAATGGGAAACTAGTAGGAGTTGAGGGAAATATAGATGGTGCTAAATACAGGGATATTCTTAAGCAAAACCTGTACCACTCTGTGCATGATTTGAGGCTAGGACAGAGGTTTACCTTTCAGCAGGACAATGACCCCAAACACACTGCTAAAGCAACACTTGAGTGGTTTACAGGGAAGCATTTAAATGTGTTGGAATGGCCTAATCAAAGCCCAGATCTCAATCCAACCGGAGATCTGTAGTCAGACCTGAAGATTGTGTTCACAAGCACAAACCATCCAACTTGAAGAAGCTGGAGCAGTTTTGCAAGGAAGAATGGGCAAAAATTCCAGTGGTAAGGTGTGATCAAGAGGGTTACTGAGGATACAGGAATAGTATCGGTGCTGGACAAATGGAGGTAGAGATAAAACCAGGTCTGTTTATTCAGCAGAGATGCAACCAGACCTGGTTTTATCCCTGTAGTTCCATTACCTCCATTCGTCCAGCGCCAATACTATTCCTGTATCCTCAATCACCCTCTTGATCATATCTTCTCCAGGAAGGCGGCGGACAATCTATTTGTAGATCCATGTGCTCTCCATTGCTGTGTGTAAGTTCATACAACCTGCTTTGGTAAGCGGCTGTTGGTTCCCCTCCCCTATCCTATTATCCTCAGATCCTACACACGGAGCGCCTTCTACCTTCTTTCAGTGGTAAGATGTGGCAAGCTCATATAGACTTATCCAAAGTGATTTGGAGCTGTGATTGCTGCAAAGGGGGCTCTACAAAGTATTAACTTTAGGGGGGTGAATAGTTATGCACATTGACTGTTTATGTAATTTGTCCTATTTGTTGTTTGCTTCACGATAAAAAAAAAATAATCTTCAAAGTTGTGGGTATGTTCTGTAAATTACATGATCAAAATCCTCAAACAATCCATGTTAATTCCAAGATGTGAGGCACCAAAATATGAAAAAAGTCAAGGGGGTGAATACTTTTGCAAGGCCCTGTGTATATTCATTCTTCTACATATTCTTACTATTAGCAAAAAGCTGTCTCTCTCTCTCTCTCTCTCTCTCTCTCTCTCTCTCTCTCTCCCTCTCTCTCTCTCTCTCTATTGTGCAATCTTTTTTGTGCAATTCCATTTTTTGCGTGTTTATTTTGCACAATTTGTTATAGAACTTTACAAGTGGAATTCTAAATCCCAGTGTACGGTAGAGCTGATTATGTGGTGGACATTGATTTATCAACTGCGTCCTGATTTTATTGCACAAATATGCACCATCAAGAAGGACACTTAAAATGTTATAAGAATAAGTCCAGCAATATGTAATACATATTTAGATTAGACTCTAGTCTGTACAGACTGTAGATCTGTAGAACTGTGAAAAATTCAAACTCCCACTGTTCTTGATGAGTGCAGGAGATTGCACCTTTGTAGAGAATAACCATGGTGACTGTACAGCTAAGAATATCACTGTATGTGCAGGGAGGGAGAAGGAGGTACAGCTGTTAGGTCTATGTACATGTGTAATCATGTGCATGCAGCAGAGCTGAGTGTGTGATTGTGTGTATGCAGCAGAGCTGAGTGTGCGATTGTGTGTATGCAGCAGAGCTGAGTGTGTGCATGGTCATGCATACACATAATCACACATTCAGCTCTGCTCCATACACATGCCGCACACTGATTTCTGCTACATGTACATGATCACACTTAGCTCTGGTACTTGTAGACAGTATTTACCAACCAGAGTGCCTCCACTTGTAGCAAAACTGCAACTCAAAGCATGCCAAGTTTTGCAACACTTGGAGGCATTCTGGTTGACAAAACTGATATAGAGGTAAGGGGACAGATTGTTTAGCAAAATTACATATTTTTTAAACCCAGACATTCTGTCTACTTTATAAAGATTCATGATTTTACTATTGCGCAGAGTTTTGTTCGGCACACACTGCTGCTCCGGCACTTCTAGCTATGTGAGCAGTATACCGTGGGAAAATGCCACAGCTCTGTGAAGTGTGCGGTAGAGAAGGAATACACGGTAGAGGAAGGGGGGTGTTTCTATATTTGCATAAAATTTATCAAAGGACGAGCGCAACTTTTGTAAATTTTGAGCAAGAGTGTAAATTAGACAAGCGGTGTAAAGGGGTAGATCTGTGTCTACAATAGACACCTAATGATAAATGTCCCCCATTGAGTGCCATCTAGACATTACATCCCATGGTTTGATGATCAATGCAGCATTTTTTCATGTTGGAGTATATCATAAAAAGACTATTCTGAAAAATGTATGCAATAGACATATTGAGATGTTGCATATAAATTGTTTTCCTGCGGTCTTCGAAAATATGTGTTGTAATGACTTGACACACAGCAGCGCTAGGCATGTGTTAAAAGAGAGCTATAGAATAGTGAATTTCCATTCCTCCTGTAAATGGCTTTTGTGCGTATTTGATTTATGCAGATTTCTATCCTCTGTGCTATCATTATACTTGATTGAGTGCAGTGATTTCTGGAGTAACATAATTCGTTTTCCATTTTTGTTATACATTGAGTCAGTCTGATGGTGTATGTCATCAAGAGTAGCCTGATGAAGGGAACAACAATTATTAGCCTCTAGAAAGTTTGGACGCCTCCCTTTTAGATATAGATTTTTTCCAGCTAGCAGCCTATGTATACGCCTAGGACATAAAACTATTCAGAGTTCCCCAAAATCAGCTTCACCAATTGTCATAACACAAGACGATGCAGCAGAGATGAACTTTTCACTCAATACTTACTGGTATGCACATCTACCATTACGATTCTGTGGTGAAAAACTGTCACCACTTAGTAACAACGCTGTGTTATATTAAATGTAGATGTTTGTTCTCTTTTATTCTAAGAATAATGTAACATTGTATACATATTTGTTTAATTATTCCAATGAAAGGGGTACCCCACCCCTAGACATCTTATCCCCTATCCAAAGGATAGGGGATAAGATGTCTGATGGCGGGGGTCCCGCCGCTGGGGCCCCTCCCATAGACTTGCATTGAGGGGGCAGGGTGTGACATCACACGGGGGAGGGGTCGTGACATCACGATCTTCCGTTCTTGTGGTCCGGATGGTATTAGCCTGAGGGCCTCCAGCGGTTCCGGAAGCCGTTACAGGTGGGTACAGCATGGTAGAATGCGGGGGTCCCCAGCGGTGGGACCCCCGCCATCAGACATCTTATCCCCTATCCTTTGGATAGGGGATAAGATGTCTAGGGGTGAAGTACCCCTTTAAATTGGCACTCATGTTATGTTTTTGTTTTCAACACCATAACATTCATTTATTGTCACTATGCTATATGTTTTGGGGGGTAGCTTTTCTGAGTTAGTTAAAGGTTATGTCTCACAAAGACAACTCTATGTATAACCCATGGTACATATACACAACATGAAGTGGTGTCCACTTAGGACCTTAGTATTTGAGTCAGGATGGAGAGCTGCTTCTCATCTGTTGGACTTTCCACGCTTTGTGAGTAATGTGAATACTTTTCCCCTCAGTCGGCCAGTGTAGGGTACATGACTGTCTGGCTGTGTTTCCCCTGGTAAAATCAGTTTGCTACTCACATCCCATGTATTGGCATGAGAAGAGCATGGCCTGCTTGTTGGCTAGGTTCAGTCAGTGCCGACATGTGCTCAAAGGGGGCCAGAAATAGAGAAATGTCATAAAAGGGCTCACAATACCAGTTATTACTACAAACCTCAAAGTCCATCCTATTACTAAGAATGGCCTGCAGGCATCACACAGTGTAAAATTAGATGTTTTATGATTTTTAACTCACAACTGGGAAACTAATTTGAAATCCTTGGTACTGTATATAGTAATAAGATATTTTCCACCCACTTACATTTAGCCAGACATTTAGAGACTAGAGGGCAGTTGTAAGCCTACCCCAACATTTAAGGGGCCTATTGCATTTTAACCTAGACGAAGATGATATTTCTATCTTGTATGTTGTTTTAGGGTTATTTCCATCTCAAAATGTTATCCCCTATCCATTGGTCTGATTGCTGGGACCGTTAGCAATCCTGAGAAAAGGGGAAAAAATTGTCACCAGAACGAATGGTGCATAGCAGACTCCATCCACTCTCTATGGGGCTTCCAAAAGTTTATAAATCTCCATAGAGTATGGAACACTGGCCACAATGCGTACAATTCATTCTGTGGCCATTATTTTCCACATTCTCAGGATTTTTGGGATTCCATTAGATGGACTATTACACTGTTACCGATCAGCTTTTTTTTCCTTCTCCAATGGATAAATCCAATAGGTTCTCCAATAGGTTAAATTAGTTGGGCTCTCTTACAGCTCTGGATATTCTACAAGCACAGATATAATGTACTATTACATTAGTGAGTGTGATGACAGGTAGGGGCCATAGAGCATTGCTCTTAATTCTTCATGACTTTTACAGAGACTATTTTAGGTTGGTGCCAGGAGCACATTATACCACTTGAAGTACAATGTACGATGAAGAGGTATGACTAAAGTACTTAAAGGTCATCTGGGTCCTGTTATCAACTCTTGAAATGTTTATTTTATTTTACCAGTTTGCAAAGCTTCTTATTACTCCTACCCACAAAGCTCGGCTAAGTGTTTCCAGCCTAGTGTATAGCAGAAGTGTTTTTACAAACAACTTATCAAGTATAAACCGTGTTGAGAACATTTCAAACAAAGTTTGTTTTAAATAAGTGTCGAATTAGACTTTTGCATATCGAATCCATGGTTTTTAGGGCAACCAACTTTAGTGACACTGAACAAGCAGGCAGAGACATTAGATATGGAGAAAGACTGATTCCTTCTGATACATATTCCTCTCTGTTTGGAGTATGAGTTAAGATTTTCCACTACACAGATTTACTTACCCTTTTGTGTGTATTTGATGTCTTTTTCATTTTTGGAGATACATTTTAAAATTTGTATTAAAAAAATGAAACAATGGCAATGAATACATTGTTATTTTAAATAAATAATAAATATATAATCCATTTGCATTAGTTATAACTATGTTTTACATTCAATGTTGTAAATAATGATGTGGTTGTGCCCTTGGATACAGGATGGCTAGTCCAGATTATTTGTATCCCCATTAAGGGTATAACACATGGATTGTTGGTCACATGTACATACCGTATTTTTCACCCTATAGGACGCTCCGGCATATAAGGCACACCCAAATTTAAATGAGGAAAATCTAGAATACAATGTAAAGTATAGGTTACAGTGATCTTCAACCAGCGGACCTCCAGATGTTGCAAAACTACAACTCCCAGCATGCCCGGACAGCCGTTGGCTGTCCGGGCATGCCAGGAGTTGTAGTTTTGCAACATCTGGAGGTCCGCAGGTTGAAGACCACGGGTAGAAGGCAATACTCACGTGTTCCCGCCGATTCGGACCCGTCACCGCTCGTCACCACTGCCCTGGATGTCGCCCTCCACCACTGTCGCCGCGTCCCCTGGGTGTCCCCGTTGCTCCGGAACGTCTCTGCTGCCAGGTATCCTTGCTCTCCGTCGCCGCCATCACATCGCTACGCACGCTGCTATGCACGTCGCTAGGCACGCCACTCCTATTGTATGATGGGGCGGCTTGCGCAACGGCGTGATGACAACGAAGGAGAGCGCCGGCCATGCAGGGGATCCTGGCACGGAGCAGACACTGAGGAGGCAGGTAAGGTCCCTCCCGTTGCAGCCGGGTTAGTGTCACTTTCGCTTCAGACGCGGCGGACAGCTTTGATCGCCGCGTCTGAAGGGTTAATACAGGGCATCACTGCGATCGGTGATGTCCTGTATTAGCCGCCGGTCCCGGCCGTTGATGGCTGCAGGGACCACCGCGACAGGTGTATATTCGCCGAAAAATATGGTACATTTTAATCTGTTGGAATTTTGTGTGACCGATATAAAAAATTACAAGTCATTATTTATTATTATTATCTATTTATTTTTATACTGCCCTAAGTTCAGGGGCAATGTACATATAATCAGAGTTAAAAAAACATAAATATGACACAGAGTTGCTGCATTGTCAGCAAGAAAGGAAGGGGCAATTGTTTCGGAAAACCTCCAGTTGTAGGTGTCTAGAATAGTAGTGTTCTCAAGCAGCAATTCATATGAGTCCTGTCATTTCTGCACAAAATTGGTTACATTTAAAACTATATATCTCCAGTATAATACATTATGTGGATTTCTGGAATAAAAACATATTCACATAAATATACTGCATCACTTGTCTTCCTTTATTCCGATCACAGGCAAAAATGTTGTTTTTTCCTTTAAATTGCTTTTCATGTGTTTTCCACTCTGCAGCTAAACTGCTTTCTAATAAGAGTTCAACAGTGTGAAATAATTTCCAATAATGTATCTGCTTTCTTCTCAACAACACGTAGATCATTTCTGGATACTAAAATGAAATTGGAATGTGCTAGCACTATCACTGTCCAAAAAGTGTCTTAGGAAGTTGTGCATTATGTAAACCCCATTTGGCCCATTTAGGACACCACCTTTCTATATAGCCCATTAGGAGCCATTGGACTAGGGCAATTCATGCATTTAAATAACAGACAGGACTATAACTCCCATCATGTTCGGACAGCCAAAGGCAGTTCTGTCATGCTAGGAGTTGTAGTTTTGCAACAGCTGGAGGCACACTGTTTAATAAACACTGGGAAACACTGGTCTGAGAGATAACAACCTTTTTCAAAACCTATTTCTAACCAAAATGCCACCCCCCCCACACACACACACACACACACATACATAGAGCATTGCATTGGCCCTCAATTACTTAGAAAATCGGGTTGTAAGTCTATCTTGCTTTCTTACCCGACTGCTTTTTTCCCGTGGTATTTGTTATTATGTCGCATCCTGTTTGTCGCACGTGGGTTTTGTTGGTTTTGGTTTCCAACTCCTCTGAGTTGTCGGGAAAAAATCCACAACAATTCAACAAATTCGGGTTGTAAACCTTTATAAATACGTGGGAAAGCTCAGAAATGTCGGGTTACGCCCCTTTTTCGCGTTTGGGAGAATCCACATCGGGTCCGTCGGGAAAAAATGTCTCATCCTGTCGCAGACTGGCGCACGATGTCTGCGACATGTCGCAGACGAAGATGCACCCAAAAAAAAAACGACAAAACAAGTTGGGTTTAGAATAGTAAATGAGGGCCATTGTCTGAACAGCTTTAAACTAAGTTTGGACTTCTACAGTTCTGTTATATGTAACTGGGAGACTAATGTACAATCCTCTGTAATTTACATACTAGTAGTATGCGCTTAACACCACCTTTAAGGGGGCCATTGCATTTAAACCTAGATGAAGATGATATTTTTATCTTGTATTCTGTTTTAAGGTTATTTCCCTCTCTCGAAACACACACACACACATTCACATCATATACATAGAGCATTGCGTTGTCTGGACAGAAAATTTGCTTTAAACTAAATTTGGACTTCCATAGTTTATATTTAAAATATATATATATATATATATATATATATATATATATATATATATATATATATACATGTATTTTTTTTATATTATTATTATACATACACATTATTTTTTTCCAAAATGCAGTACAAATTGACTATTTTCTGATGACTTTTAGCACAATAATATGCACTTACTGTATGTACCAAACACAAGTAACTTAAAAAGAACACACAATTTTCCATAACAGTTTTGTAAAGTTCAAACGACATTGTCATTGTCTGAGGAGAAAATTGCAGATGAGAAAAGGCAAATATATAGGCTGGCAAATTTCTAAATGCATAGACAGAAATACCTGAAACCGGAATATATATATATATATATATATATATATATATATATATATATAATTTTTTTTTTTTAATTAACCGGTGCCAGAAAGCTAAACAGATTTGTAAAAAACTTCTATTAAAAAATCTTAATTCCTCCAGTACTTCTCAGCTGCTGTATGATCCACAGGAAGTTATTTTCTTTTTGAATTTCCACTTTTACACATAGGATTTAAAAAAAGTAGAGCATTGTGGCTAGCTTAGGATCGTCCAATGAAGACAGTGTCCTTCAGCATCAGCCAAAGTGATGCTGAAGGAGGACATGTCTGCCTCCTTAATGTTTAATGTTGAGTTCGCAACAGTGCTCCGCTTCTTACAATTCCTTACCTTTCCTATTTGAGAGTGAGGTAGATCTGTCTCACGGTAAGGCTGTCTCTTTACCAAAATACAGTACTGTGGCTGTCTCAATGCCACTGGTACCACCTCAACTTCGGCGAGAGGGCTGTCTGAAGTTGGTGGTAGCCACCAAAGAAAAATATATAATAATACTGTCCCCAGCTGCTGCCCCTTTATAAAGTGCCACCTTTGGGCCAGGCTTTGACCTAGTTAAATATACAGGGGGCGGCACATGACTACTTAACCCAGAATAAGCAGTGAGTTACATGAATAAAGGGGGTGTATATATATATATATATATATATATATATATATATATATAGTGTTACAGGTGAATCTGGACATTATAATCTCAATTTCTTGTAAATACTCATATTGTAGACAGATAAAAGAAAGATTAAAAAAAATTACATTAATGCTTTCAATCATAAGAAAATAATCCACAAAGATAAGAGTGATAAAAATCTTAAAGGGGTTATCCACCATAAGGTGATTTTATTACATACCTGTCAGGAAGTAATGGACATGCTTAGGAAGAACCCATGCATATCTTGGAGCTTAATGGCTGTGTTGTGATTCCAGTATAATGCTGCTGATTTATTTTTGTTGAAATGTCTATTTTCTTGTTAGAGCTCCCTCCCTTCAACTACAAGTCCCAGAATTCCTTGTTTGTAAGTAATTTTTCTCCCTCCCTCACATCAGCAACCTCATCCATTCAAGCACAGGTGTGCTGCCTTCCACGCTTTGCTGTGAACAAGCAGTGTTTTCTAACCAGGGTGCCTCCAGCTGCTGCAAAACCACAATGCCCTGCAGAATGATCTCCTTCCCATCCAGCAGTCCTTTGAACACCTGACTAGTGATATAATGTCTCAGGCTGCACTGCAACCTGGGAAAACCTGAGACAACAGTCATGTTGTATGCTGTTTAAAGTAAATATTGAGACAAAGATCACAAAAGAATTGCGAGACCACCATCACACGCAGGTACAGACACTATATTATGAACTACACTAACTTCACAGCCCCTGTAGCATAGTCAAATAAAAAATAAAAAATCTTCTCCCCTTATGACATTTTAGGACCACTGTTGAAAGCATTATAAATATATTTACTGTTTAAGGCTATGTTCTCACATAGTTTGTCTGCATATTTTGTTTTATGTGCGCAATTTTGGCAGCCATCCACCAAAATGCAAAATAACTTTGTGTGCATAAGATAATATACACATGGCCGCATTTTTCCTTGTGTGAGCATAACCTCATGCAGCAAACTGTTGTGAATTAAAATCACGCTATTCTGGTAATGGCTCTCAAATGCTCTGTGCAGAACAAACCAATATCTTTCCAAATGCCCATTGCAATGAAGAAGAAAAAAATCACTATATGCAATGGGAAAGGGGGATGACACCCATGGTATCTGTCCATTTTTCAAATGCTATAATGCTAACAATGAATGTCCTTTCTGAAAACAATGGGGCTCATATTCAAAACTCTTCACATCAAAAAGTTTGTATTCAAAAGTTCACATCAGATATTCAAAGTGTTTTACACCAGTTTTGCTAAAGTGGGCGTGGCTATGTAAAATCCATGTTTTACATGATATTTTCAAACAGATGAGAGTCCATTTTACATCAATTTTTTTAATAGTAAAAGGTGTTATTTAATCAATTAGTGAAAAATAAATAATTTTGATTGGAAAATGTTATGAAAATAATTTAATTAATTAGTGAAAAATAAATAATTTTGATTGGAAAATGTTATGAAAATAATTTAATTTTTTTTTTTTTCTTTTCATGCATCTGAACTCACATTTAAAGGGGTTATCCAGGAAAAAACTTTTTTTTTATATATCAACTGGCACCAGAGAGTTAAACAGATTTGTGAATTACTTCTATTAAAAAATCTTAATCCTTTCAGTACTTATGATCTGCTGAAGTTGAGTAGTTCTTGGTGACACGTGTCTCGGGAACTGTCCAGAGTAAAAGCAAATTCCCATAGCAAATCTGTACTACTCTGTGCAGTTCCCAAGAGAAGCAGAAATGTCAGCAGAGAACACTGTTGCCAGACAGAAAAGAACAACTCAACTTCAGCAGCTGATAATTATTGGATGGAGTAAGATTTTTTAATAGAAGTCATTTACAAATCTGTTTAACTTTCTGGAGCCAGTTGATATATAAAAACATTTTTTTTTTCCTGGAATACCCCTTTAATCCCTAGAAATGTTTTATTTATACAGTTATCGCTTCTTTGGGCACTAGTAATCATGGAACATTACATGAAATGCTACCACCAGAATTGTCCAGGATGTAAAATTTGTCGCCAAACTCTGCAATTTTTGTGAAAAAAAATCTAACATGGCAGCAACAAAAAAAACAAAAAACTATTTGGTGCCAAATTTTGCAATTTTGGCACGAAAAAAACAAAAGTGGCATGACAATGAACTCTATCATATTTTCATATTTTCAAAGCAGCACAAGAGACCTTTGAAAATATGAGGAGAAAAAAAAGTGTAATTATTATCGCTGTAACAGAAATGACAGTGGTTTTTGAATATCTCCCCCAATATTATATTAGATATGTTCTATTATAGGAAGTAGTGCTCCAGACTGAAATGGGAAAAACCTCTTTATGAGTCTAGCTCCAGGTGTTCACCTTTGCAGAAGGTACAGGATTGACACTTGGAATAATAAAGGCAACATGCCACGCTTCTACGTGAAGAACAAGCCCTCGGTGTCAGTAAGGAGGATGACAGCTTTTGTTGTTGGTTTTTGATATATGGTAATTGACTACCTTGACAGATTTTTACTTGTTTACAGGCCTTACTGCCAACTGTACATGGCTGTCAAGTGTCTAAAAACAGATGGGGATAAAAAAAAAAAAAAAAAAAATTCACTCAACTCTGCGGATACTGTTTTTATAATGGAAACTCTTTGGTGAAGGAAGGAAAGCAGAGACTTTATTAATAGACTGTGGGAATCTGAACCGAGGAGATGTTTGCCAGTCACCATCTAAAATGACAGGCTTTCCAGTTCCTAAGAAAACAAACAGCAAACTGACAGGATGTTTCTTTTCTTTTTTCTTTTTCTTTTTTTCAAACGAATACAGCTTTATTGGAAAATTCAACAGCACAAGACTCAGGTAAAATCGGCTACTCCAACCTCAAACGCGTTTCGAGCGCGTGTGCACTCTTCCTCGGCAATGTCCGGACACTTCCAAGTGCAGGGTTGATACCATGACTCTAGCAGAGTTACAATGAACTCCGTTACCTCCCCCTCCAACTGAAAGTGACAATAAGACAATACAATATAAAATACTAGAAAATTAATATCTAAACACATAGCATGCAATGGGGCTGTAAGTTTGATGAACAAGATCAAATTTCAAAAAACATAAAAGAGATAACAGAAGACTGACCTTAAAGGGTTACTCCGCTGCTCAGCGTTTGGAACAAACTGTTTCGCACGCTTGAGCCGGCGCCGGGAGCTTGTGACGTCATAACCCCGCCCCCCCCCCAATGCAAGTCTATGGGAGGGGGTGTGACAGTTGTCACGCACCCTCCCATAGACTTGCATTAAGGGGGCGGGGTTATGATGTCACGAGCTCCCGGCGCCCGCTCCAGAGGTCAGAACAGTTTGTTTCAAACACTGAGCAGCAGAGTACCCCTTTAATAATGAAATAGCAGCTAACATCGGACACCCATGCCAAAAGATGCACGAGTGCCCGGTGCAAACTGCCAAAAAGCCTCTCCGTCAGCCAACCTCCCCCGAACACAGTCTCCACGCTGTACAACAAGGACACAGTCAACATCACAGACTGTCAGGATGTTTCTTATTGCCTAAAATTCTAGGTGCAGGTGAATCTATAGCAGTGTTTTCCAACCCGGGGTGCCTCCAGCTGTTGCAAAACTTCAACTACCAGCATGC
This sequence comes from Hyla sarda, assembly GCF_029499605.1. NCBI lineage: Eukaryota > Metazoa > Chordata > Amphibia > Anura > Hylidae > Hyla > Hyla sarda. Next base: position 373,858,805 of record NC_079190.1, on the reverse strand, counting down.
CCGGACAGCCTTTGGCTGTCCGGGCATGCTGGTAGTTGAAGTTTTGCAACAGCTGGAGGTACCCTGGTTGGGAGACACTGTTATAGATACACCTGTGCATCGAAAGTACCATAGTAGAAGTCATTCTATGTCTTATGCATGTAGTCTCTGAGTATACGTTTAGTGCAACTTGACTCTCACGCTGTTATATTGCTATATAATAGTTATATAGGGAAAACCTTACTAGGCGCCAAAATATGCAAATTTGTTTCTTTTCTTTGGTACTAGTCACTGGGATGGTGAGGCAAGCGTCTAAATCCATGATCTGGGGTGTGTGTGGTCCCTTATGTAGCTTGCCCTAATGGAAAATAATGGAGATCGATTATGTGCAACATGATGATGTAACAGCGAAAGGCGCTGGGAACGAAGCACAATACACTTCTATTATCGAAATGACTCCATAAATGAGTGAGAGTAATCCAATATGAAAACTGCTAGGGTATAATCCAATTCACCTCTGTTGTTCTGAGAATCTGTCGGCAGAATATAATTTGCCTTACCACTTATGTTTGCTGTAATATGCCAAGAAGCGAAGGAGAGCCTGCTTTACTATTAGGTTATGTCCACACGACAGAATTTTTTTTGTTGAATTCCGCATGGACATTCCACTGCAGCCGAGTCCCATTGATTTCGTAGGGATTCTGCTGCACTTTTTACATGGCAGAATCAGAATTTTGGCGCAGAAATTATGATACCGGCAACCGCAGAAAGAATAGACATGTCTATGTCTGCATGGAGTCCGCATGGAAATGCATTGCTGTCTAAGAGACCGCACATTTCTGAGCGGTCCTGTCCGCTGTCAGTGGAATTTCCGCACAGACATTTACCATGCAGACATTCCATTGTCCAAACATGGCCGTAAGGTGCATTTTACACCACGTTTCTTACATACGGGGACCGGATCCGGCTGGGAGATAGGAAAATCAGGTCCATATCCCAGCCAGACCTGGCCCCCATCTTATTCATTTAAATGACCAAATGGGCCGACCGGAGTCAGCCTGTGACTCCAGTCAGCTTATTCCTGCCCTTATCTGGTTTTGTGACTTAAAGGGGTATTCCAGGATCTTTTTGTATTTGACTATGCTACAGGGGCTGAAAAGTTAGTGTAGTTCATAATATGCAGGGTGGGCCATTTATATGGATACACCTTAATAAAATGGGAATGGTAGGTGATATTAACTTCCTGTTTGTTGCACATTAGTATATGTAAGGGGGGGGGGAATTTTCAAGATGGGTGGTGACCACGGCGGCCATTTTGAAGTCGGCCATTTTGAATCCAACTTTAGTTTTTTCAATAGGAAAAGGGTCATGTGACACATCAAGCTTATTGGGAATTTCACAAGAAAAACAATGATGTGCTTGGTTTTAAGGTAACTTTATTCTTTCATGAGTTATTTACAAGTTTCTGACCACTTATAAAATGTGTTCAATGTGCTGCCCATTGTGTTGGATTGTCAATGCAACCCTCTTCTCCCACTCTTCACACACTGATAGCAACACCGCAGGAGATATGCTAGCACAGGCTTCCAGTATCCGTAGTTTCAGGTGCTGCACATCTCGTATCTTCCCAGCATAGACAATTGGCTTCAGAAGACCCCAAAGATAAAAGTCTAAGGAGACCTTGGGGGCCATTCAACTGGCCCACGATGACCAATCCACCTGATGTGTTTCTCTCTTTACGCACTGAAGCTGGCACGTTCCCTGAGTTTTTCCAGCAAGATGGTGCACCACCACATTATGGGTGTCAGGTCCGAGCATTTTCGAACAGTTTCCTGGAAAGTGGATTGGTCATCGTGGGCCAGTTGAATGGTCCCCAAGGTCTCCCGATCTGACCCCCTTAGACTTTTATCTTTGGGGCCATCTAAAGGCAATTGTCTATGCTGTGAAGATACGAGATGTGCAGCACCTGAAACTACGGATACTGGAAGCCTGTGCTAGCATTTCTCCTGCGGTGTTGCTATCAGTGTGTGAAGAGTGGGAGAAGAGGGTTGCATTAACAAACACAATGGGCAGCACATTGAACACATTTTATAAGTTGTCAGAAACTTGTAAATAACTCATGAAAGAATAAAGTTACCTTAAAACTAAGCACATCATTGTTTTTCTTGTGAAATTCCCAATAAGTTTGATGTGGCACATGACCCACTTCCTATTGAAAAAACAAAAGTTGGATTCAAAATGGCCGACTTCAAAATGGCCACCAAGGTCACCACCCATCATGAAAAGTTTCCCCCCTCACATATACTAATGTGCCACAAATAGGAAATTAATATCACCAACCATTCCCATTTTATTAAGGTGAATCCATATAAATGACCCTCCCTGTAGTGTCTGTACCTGTGTGTGACGGTGGTCCAACAATTCTTCTGTGATTATCGCCCCAATTTTTATTTTTAACAAACAGCATACAAAATTACATGTCTCAGGATTTCCCAGGTGCAGTGCATTGAGACCTGACATCACTGGTCAGGTGATCAGAGGGAGCCAGTCCTGCTTCAAGTTTGCCACAGCTGTAGGCCCCCTGGTTAGAAAACACTGTGTTTCAATGGGTGTGGTGGCTCATGTGTGGGAGGAAGGGAAGTGACCTCATACTTGCAAGCATGGAACTGTGGGATGTGTAGATTTTCACAGTAATTTGATTTCCAGTTTTTACTGTGCATGCCTATGTGTCTTACCCACTGATTGTTATGTAAATTAAGCATTTTGAGTGTTCTGATGTCATCATATTGTTTTGAATGGATTTTATGAGAAAATGGGATAACTTAAAGGGGTATTCCGGGATTTTTCTTTTTTTATTTGACTGTGCTACAGGGGCTGTAAAGTAAGTGTAGTTCATAATATAGTGTCTGTACTTGTGTTTGATGGCTGGCCTCACAGTTCTTATTTGAGCTTTGCCCTGGATGTTCATTTTTAGCAGCATACAAAATGAGTGTTTCAGGCCTTTCCCAGTTTGCAGTGCAATCCGAGACAATGCTTCATTAGTTAGGTGTTTAAAGGGAGCTTTCTGTGCTTCAATGGGTGGAGCGATCAATGGGTGGGAGGGAGATCATTCTTCACAGGGCTGCAGGGAATTATAGTTTCAAGCACATCATCCAGGAAAGGGAACCTAGCTGTGCCACAATGGGTGAGGTGGTTAATGTGTGGGAGGTAAATAAGTCACTTCCCAACTGGAAACAAGGGATCCTGGGCATTGTAGTTGGAGAGAAGACACAAAAAAAGGAATTAGCCAGTTCACACATAAAAGCCAGCACCATAATGTGGGATGCAGGACATGGCCATTTATCACCACCACAAACATTGATAAGCATGTCTATTACTGTCGGACAGGTAAAGTCACCTTATATCGCATAACCCCTTTAACTGACTTAACTAAAGGAAAGTTATGGGTGGACATATCTGTGTAGGGCTGGCTGTATTCTATTTTTAGTTAAGGAACAAAAAAGAGGGCTCGAGACTAATACAGTAGACTGTTTATATGAGTTTTAGTTTTACTGAGAGTTTTACTGAGAAAAGGGCACTGCAGCTAACACCATATGTGAAACTGTTGAGTTGTAGAAGAGAAACTAAGCTAAATTTAACCCCTTAAGGACACATGACGTACTGGAACGTCATGTGTCCACTCCCGATCTATAACGCGGGGCCACGGCGTGGCCCCGCGTCATAGCGGTTCGGGCCCGGCCTCTAACAACGGCCGGGACCCGTGGCTAATAGCGCGCGGCATTGATCGCTGTGCCGCGAGCTATTAACCCTTTAGACGCGGCGTTCAAAGTTGAACGCCGCGTCTAAAGTGAAACCGAAAGCATGCCGGCTAGCTCAGTGGGCTGTTCGGGATAGCCGCGGTGAAATCGCGGCATCCCGAACAGCTGACAGGACAGCGGGAGGGCCCCTACCTGCCTCCTCGCTGTCCGATCGCCGAATGACTGCTCAGTGCCTGAGATCCAGGCATGAGCAGTCATGCGGCAGAATCATCGATCACTGGTTTCTTATGAGAAACCAGTGATCAATGTAAAAGATCAGTGTGTGCAGTGTTATAGGTCCCTATGGGACCTATAACACTGCAAAAAAAAAGTGCAAAAAAAAAGTGAATAAACATCATTTAACCCCTTCCCTATTAAAAGTTTGAATCACCCCCCTTTTCCCATAAAAGAAAAAACACAGTGTAAATAAAAATAAAAATAAACATGAATGGTATCGCCGCGTGCGGAAATGTCCGAATTATAAAAATATATCGTTAATTAAACCGCACGGTCAATGGCGTTCGCGCAAAAAAATAACAAAGTCCAAAATAGTGCATATTTGGTCACTTTTTATATCATGAAAAAATGAATAAAAAGCGATCAATAAGTCCTATCAATGCAAAAATGGTACCGTTAAAAACTTCAGATCACGGCGCAAAAAATGAGCCCTCATACCGCCCCATACACGGAAAAATAAAAAAGTTATAGGGGTCAGAAGATGACAATTTTAAACGTATTAATTTTCCTGCATGTAGTTATGATTTTTTCCAGAAGTCCGACAAAATCAAACCTATATAAGTAGGGTATCATTTTAATCGTATGGACCTACAGAATACATATCAGGTGTCATTTTTACCGAAAAATGTACTACGTAGAAACGGAAGCCCCCAAAAGTTACAAAACAGCGTTTTTTTTTAAATTTTGTCGCACAATGATTTTTTTTCCCGCTTCACCATAGATTTTTGGGCAAAATGACTGACGTCATTACAAAGTAGAATTGGTGGCGCAAAAAATAAGCCATCATATGGATTTTTAGGTGTAAATTTGAAAGAGTTATGATTTTTTAAAGGCAAGGAGCAAAAAACGAAAATGCAAAAACGGAAAAACCTCCGGTCCTTAAGGGGTTAAAGACCTTGGGAGAAAAAAAAAAACATTAAAAGGCTTCCATAGCTTTTAACTTTTATTTAATTAAATTGATAAATGAATTCAGCCAAACTCTAAGCCAGGCATAGGCAACCTTCGGCACTGCAGATGTTTTGGACTACATAGCCCATGATGCTCTTAGAGCCAAAATGCTGCAAAAGCATCATGGGAGATGTAGTCCAAAACATCTGCAGTGCCGAAGGTTGCCTATGCCTGCTCTAAACAATCACAACCATCTCTTTTTATATGTAGCTGTTTTTCTTTTCTTTAAAATCAGCTTTTTATTAACAAATGTAGCGGTTTTTGCTAGGTGCACAGTATATGCACCACTGCATAAAAATATGTGTTTGGGCGAGAACAAATATATATTTTTTTACTCATTATACCATTATATTTCCTTTTAGGATAGATGCATTTATGATGTTTTGACTTTACAGGATGGTCCACTAGAAATGTTTTAGATTTATTTTTTTAATACATAAAAATTCTAACTCAGTAAGGTTATTTATCACTTCTGAAAACCAGTAATAACTTTTTAGACCTAATAATATGGATTGAGTAAAATTTTCAGATTCAGACAAAAATCCTTCTGGACCCTGTTGCAACAAACAGTCTGTTGCAGTGGGAAAGTTACAATTTGAGTCCATTAAAGGGAGATATTCCTGCGGGCCAGTATATTTTGATGGGAAATTGCTCTAAAGAAATAGATTTCAAACAAACCAGAACTGAACTGCTACAAAAATTCACTAACTGTGGATATTCTTGTAGGGTTCTTAAAAAGGTTATAAAAGAGCAGCAGTGACAGATTGGAATCAGTTGCTGCAAAGAACAATAAATGCAATTGTAAAAAAGTAATTAGATCTTGACGGACATATATCTTTTTCAAGCATACTAAATAAACATCTATGTAAATGATATAGGAGCAGGTACTGATGTATAGTGGTATACAAAAAAATGGAGTTATAATCATATACAGTAAAAATAATTCAAACACTTTCATCTAGTAATAAAGGGATGTTCCCGATTTCAAAAGAACAACCTTTTAAATGCATAATATAGTTTACAGCATAATACTATTATTATTAATAGTAATTAAAAATTTCATGTAGCTGTTTATCCCTTTAAGGACGCAGCCCATTGGGGCCTTAAATGGTGTTCTCCGCCCCTAGACATCTTATCTCCTATACAAAGAATAGGGGATAAGAGGTCTGTCTGATCGCGTTGATCCCGCCACCAAGGACCCCCTCCGATCTCGGCTGCGGCACCCCAGACATCAGGAGCACAGAGCGAATGTCGCTTTATGCCGGATAACTGCGATTCGGGGAGGAGGCTCGTCATGGTCACGCCCCGCTCATGACGTCACGGCCATGACCCTCAATTCAAGTCTATGGGAGGGGGCGTGGTGGCCATCTAGACTTGCAATGAGGGGTGGCTGTGACGTCACAAGCGGGGCGCATCCGTAATGTCACGAGCCTCCGGTGCTGCACCCGACGCTCTAAATGAACGCCGGGTGCAGCAGGGAGATCGTGGGACCCCGCTATTAGACATCTTATCCCCTATCCTTTGGATAGGGGATAAGATGTCAAGGGGTGGAGTACCCCTTTAAAGGAGTACTCTGCTGGAAAACATTTTTCTTTAAAGGGGTATTCCAGGCAAAACCTTTTTTTATATATATATCAACTGGCTCCGGAAAGTTAAACAGATTTGTAAATTACTTCTATTAAAAAAATCTTAATCCTTCCAATAGTTATTAGATTCTGAAGTTTTCTGTCTAACTGCTCAATGATGATGTCACATCCCGGGAGCTGTGCATGATGGGAGAATATCCCCATAGGAACTGCACAGAGAGCATCAGAGAGCAGTTAGACAGAAAACAACAACTCAACTTCAGTAGCTAATAACTATTGGAAGGATTAAGATTTTTTAATAGAAGTAATTTACAAATCTGTTTAACTTTCCGGAGCCAGTTGATATACAAAAAAAAAAGTTTTTGCCTGGAATACCCCTTTAACCCCTTAACCCCTTAAGGACGCAGGACGTAAATGTACATCCTGGTGAGGTGGTACTTAACGCACCAGGACGTACATTTACGTCCTAAGCATAACCGCGGGCATCGGAGCGATGCCCGTGTCATGCGTGGCTGATCCCGGCTGCTGATCGCAGCCAGGGACCCGCCGGCAATGGCCGACGCCCGCGATCTCGCGGGCGTCCGCCATTAACCCCTCAGGTGCCGGGATCAATACAGATCCCGGCATCTGCGGCAGTTTGCCATTTAAATGAACGATCGGATCGCCCGCAGCGCTGCTGCGGGGATCCAATCATTCATAACGCCGCACGGAGGTCCCCTCTCCTTCCTCCGTGCGGCTCCCGGCGTCTCCTGCTCTGGTCTGTGATCGAGCAGACCAGAGCAGGAGATGACCGATAATACTGATCTGTTCTATGTCCTATACATAGAACAGATCAGTATTAGTAATCATGGTATTGCTATGAATAGTCCCCTATGGGGACTATTCAAGTGTAAAAAAAAAAGTAAAAAAATGTAAAAGTAAAAGTAAAAAAAAAGTGAAAAATCCCCTCCCCCAATAAAAAAGTAAAACGTCAGTTTTTTCCTATTTTACCCCCAAAAAGCGTAAAAAACATTTTTTATAGACATATTTGGTATCGCCGCGTGCGTAAATGTCCGAACTATTAAAATAAAATGTTAATGATCCCGTACGGTGAACGGCGTGAACGAAAAAAAATAAAAAAAGTCCAAAATTCCTACTTTTTTAATACATTTTATTTAAAAAAAAATTATAAAAAATGTATTAAAAGTTTTTTATATGCAAATGTGGTATAAAAAAAAAGTACAGATCATGGCGCAAAAAATGAGCCCCCATACCGCCACTTATACGGAAAAATAAAAAAAGTTAGAGGTCATCAAAATAAAGGGATTATAAACGTACTAATTTGGTTAAAAAGTTTGTGATTTTTTTTAAGCGCAACAATAATATAAAAGTATATAATAATGGGTATCATTTTAATCATATTGACCCTCAGAATAAAGAACACATGTCATTTTTACCATAAATTGTACAGCGTGAAAACAAAACCTTCCAAAATTAGCAAAATTGCGTTTTTCGTTTTAATTTCCCCACAAAAATAGTGTTTTTTGGTTGCGCCATACACTTTATGATATAATGAGTGATGTCATTACAAAGGACAACTGGTCACGCAAAAAACATGCCCTCATACTAGTCTGTGGATGAAAATCGCGCACTGCCGCAGATGCCGGGATTTGTATTGATCCCAGCACTTGAGGGGTAAATGGCGGACGCCCACGAGATCGCGGGCGTCGGCCATTGCCGGCGGGTCCCTGGCTGCGATCAGCAGCCGGGATCAGCCGCGCATGACACGGGCATCGCTCCGATGCCCACGGTTATGCACAGGACGTAAATGTACGTCCTGGTGCGTTAAGTACCACCTCACCAGGACGTACATTTACGTCCTGCGTCCTTAAGGGGTTAAGTCAACTGGTACCAGAAAGTTAAACAGATTTGTAAATTGCTTCTATTACAAAAATCTTAATCCTTCCAGTACTTATCAGCTGCTGTATACTACAGAGGGAGATCTTTTCTTTTTGACCTTCCTTTCTGTCTGAACACAAGTGCTCTCTGCTGATACCTGTGTCCATGTCAGGAACTGTCCAGAGCATGATAGGTTTGCTATGGGGATTTGCTCCTACTCTGGACAGTTCCTAAAATGGACAGAGGTGTCATCAGAGAGCACTGTGGTCAGACAGAAAGGAAATTCAAAAAGAAAAGAACTTCCTGCAGAGCAATTAGCAGCTGATAAGTACTTGAAGGATTAAGATTTTTAAATAGTAATTTACAAAGCTGTTTAACTTTCTGGCACCAGTTGACTTAAAGAAAAATATTTTCCAGTGGAGTACCCCTTTAAGGACCCAGCCAATTTTCGTTTTTGCACTTTTGTTTTTTCCTCCTCCCCTTCTAAAAATCATAACACTTTCAATTTTGCACCTACAGACCCATATAAGGGCTTGTTTTTGCATCACAAATTGTACTTTGTAACAACATCACTTATTTTATAATATAATCTGCGCTAAATGGCATGTCAACCCAGCATTTTAGATGCCACAATCAACTTTGATTGCGGTGTCTAAAAGGTTAATGCCGGGCATCGGCCTCATCGGCAATGTCCGGCATTAACCCCGGGTCCTCGCTGCTGATGGCTGTCAGGACTCACTGGGTTGGAAGCATGCTCAGCTCATGAGCCCGCTTCAACCCCTGGTAACGGTAGGATTTTTATTATGACATTGGTGACACTTGTAATTAGTTCTTACAGCAAGGAGAAGATTGTTGCCTTTCTTATAGGTGTCTGTGGTACCAACACTATGAAAAAAAGCTTTTAGCTGCATGTCCAATGTTTTAAAGAGGTATTCCCAAACCCATGAAGTGCTGAGGGCTGGAATGCCTCTTTGCTCTCCCTCTCTAATGTGGTAATCGGGATGGGTGGAAATGGTGAAAGGTAGGGACAAAGGTAGTGTGGTTATTATATTGTGTGCTATTTTTGTAAAATAATTGTGTTATATATGTGGGATAACTTTGTTATTTTTGTACAATGAAATAAAAATTATTAAAATAAAAAACAATGTAGCAATGTAAAATATTTCTGTAACTGAAAAAAATATTTACAGAAACAATGTTGTCAAAAAAAAAAGACAGTGCTTGGCTTCCAGCACTGAGCCCTGTCAAAATTTGGTTTATGTACTGTGTGTTCTGAGGTACACACACTTATGCAGGAAGTGGCATCATTTACTTACTGCACGTGCACTTCAGTATGAATGTTTAAACAGGGCTCAGGGCTGGAGGTCGAGCACGGGGGGTGGGGGGGAGGAGCAGAAAGGCATTCAAAATTTAGGACAACTTGGTACAAGTTTTGGCACCACAAACACTGGTAAGAAATGTAACATTCTTTTTCTTGCCATAAGTTCCCGTAGTTTAAGGCTATGTTCACACACAATGTAAAATATTTCTGTAACTGAAAAAAATATTTACAGAAACAATGTTGTCAAAAAAAAAAAAAAAGACAGTGCTTGGCTTCCAGCACTGAGCCCTGTCAAAATTTGGTTTATGTACTGTGTGTTCTGAGGTACACACACTTATGCAGGAAGTGGCATCATTTACTTACTGCACGTGCACTTCAGTATGAATGTTTAAACAGGGCTCAGGGCTGGAGGTCGAGCACGGGGGGTGGGGGGAAGGAGCAGAAAGGCATTCAAAATTTAGGACAACTTGGTACAAGTTTTGGCACCACAAACACTGGTAAGAAATGTAACATTCTTTTTCTTGCCATAAGTTCCCGTAGTTTAAGGCTATGTTCACACACAATGTAAAATATTTCTGTAACTGAAAAAAATATTTACAGAAACAATGTTGTCAAAAAAAAAAAAAAAAGACAGTGCTTGGCTTCCAGCACTGAGCCCTGTCAAAATTTGGTTTATGTACTGTGTGTTCTGAGGTACACACACTTATGCAGGAAGTGGCATCATTTACTTACTGCACGTGCACTTCAGTATGAATGTTTAAACAGGGCTCAGGGCTGGAGGTCGAGCACGGGGGGTGGGGGGGAGGAGCAGAAAGGCATTCAAAATTTAGGACAACTTGGTACAAGTTTTGGCACCACAAACACTGGTAAGAAATGTAACATTCTTTTTCTTGCCATAAGTTCCCGTAGTTTAAGGCTATGTTCACACACTAGAATTTCCACACAGATTTCCACATGGAAATCTGCATGAAAATTCTACATGTGTTCATGCTACAGCTTTATGTACTTCAATGGGACTCCCCGTTCCCATTCACACTGCAGAATTTCCGCATCTGTCTTTCCGCTGCGGAAGTCCACATTCAGCATAAAGAAAGGCCCTGTCCTAAATTTATGCTGAATTCTGTTGCAAAAGTCCATTGAAGTGAATGGTTCTTTTTTTCTTGATGCTAATTTCCTGTTGAATTAATGCAGAATTTGTGTGGATTCCTCATGAAACAAACAAAAGCAATAAATGAAATCACCTTTTTCCATGCACAGATAATTCATGCAGAATACCTGTGGAATTTCCACATGAATTCTGCTGAAATTCTGCATACATGCAGAAAGATGCGGGATTACATTTCCGCATCATTTTGCATCTTTAGGATACGTTCACATGCGCTGATTTTTTAGCAGGTTTTCAGCTGCGTATTTGAAAGTGGGCGGTCTCTTCTTGGCTGTCCGCAGCAGATTTTCCGCGGCGGAATGTACACTGTGGAAAATCCGCCACAAGCCCCATTGAAGTCAGTAGGGACTGTGGCGGATTTTCTGCAGCGTAAATTCCGCCGCGGAAAATCTGCTGCGGACAGCCGAGAAGAGCCCGTTTGCACCCGTATATGCCCGTAATTCATTACGGGCGTTATACACTGACGGGACATCATGGTGGAAAAATTACTGCATGCAGTAATTTTTCCGCCACGATGTCCCGTCACTGTATAACGCCCATAATGAATTACGGGCATATACGGGTGCAAACGGGCAGTTACAAAACCCCATAGGCTGCAATGCAATTTAGTCACGGCCATCAGGGGTTTTGTAACGGCCGGGTTTTGCAGCTGTAGTGACGGAACATGTGACGGAAGTTTGTAAACGGAAAAATTCATAGTGTGAAAGGACCCTTAATTATAAAGAACTTAAAATACATAACATCCGATAAAAAATAAAGTTCAAGTGAAATAAATGACAGACCGGTACAGAGGAGTAGAAGATCATTCCCATGAGGACTTCGTACAAGAGGAGCAAAATGGGACAGTAGGTGAGGGAAGCTGCTATTTATATAATGGTACAGTGGCAGCAGCGTTGCTGTAAATTGTAGGCTTTCTGAAGAGGGGGGTTTAGAAGTTGATTTAGATTTTTAGGTTTCATTGGGGGGGGGGGGGGGTTAGAGTTGGATTTCTTGGGGAAGTGAGTTCCCAAGTATGGGAAGTACATAGGAGGAATCTCGGAGATTGTTAGAGGAGGTCTTTTAAGAAACGGGATCATTTGAAGAAAGGTATAATCTAGAGAAACTCATTATTGTCTCCTAAAACTTTCTATGACAGAGGAAATTCTAACTATTATTTATTATTGGAAAGAATAAGATAGTCAGTCCAGCGTTGTATAGTTGGTTCAATTTAGAGGAATTTATTCAAAACAAAACATATAGGTACAGGTAAGTGACGCATTTCGGCTGTCAGTACGCAGCCTAAGGCTGCGTACTGACAGCCGAAATGCATCACTTACCTGTACCTACATGTTTTGTTATGAATAAATTCCTCTAAATTTCAACTGACTATACAACGCTGGACTGACTATCTTATTTTTTCCAATAATAAATAATAGTTAGCATTTCCTCTGTCATAGAAAGCTGTATAGTTGGTTGAATTTAGAGGAATTTATTCATAACAAAACATAGAGGTACAGGTAAGTGACGCATTTCGGCTGTCAGTACGCAGCCTAAGGCTGCGTACTGACAGCCGAAACGCATCACTTACCTGTACCTACATGTTTTGTTATGAATACATTCCTCTAAATTTCAACTGACTATACAACGCTGGACTGACTTATTCTTTCTGTGTTGACGGAATTGGTCCATTCCAGTCCGGAATGTTGTGAGGCTACAAAGGGTGAGCTGGAATTTGTTTCATATTGAACTTTACATTATTTATTATTATATAGCATAACATAATAATAAAGAAAATAAAATAAAAATTCTTCAGAAAACTCATTATTGGCCTTTTTTTTATATGAAGATAACATGTGCCTAACCCAACCAAAGAAATTACCTAAAGTCATATTATTCCTGCGTACAAATATTAAGCAACAATATGTATTAATCCTCTGTTTACGGCAGTAAGACCAAGCCATGCCGCATTATATTTACTAGAATGAGAATCTTATAGAGGAAATGTGAATTGTGGCTCAAATTCTGTCATTTAGTCTTTTGCTTTTCCTCCATAATTATTAAAAAAGGAACATTATGAAGGTTATAAAATTGATAGAACCCATGCATAAAGGTTTTATATAGGGTTCCTTTCTTTTTTTTTTCTTTTTTTTAAGATCAGCAAATCTTAAAAGTCTATTTGAAACCTCAAGGTTGTCACCAGAGATGTGAGAATTATCCAGTTTATCAGTGGATGAGCCTGAGTCGTGTGTCAGTGGGATTTCCGTGGTTCACATTTGATCACAGCACTCTAGAACATGAAAGTCAGATTACCTGGGGCAGAAGCCTATGAATAATGACAAACTTATAAACAGGGTAAACAGTCACGCTGCTTTATAGATGTCCTCTCTAAGAAAATCTCCAGTCTTATTTGAAGAAAGCAAATCTTCAATATTCTCAGTATACAGTTCAGTCCAGAATCCCAGATATTAGCTGGGAGTTTGATGATCAATGTTAAATAGAACAAAGTATATGCTGCTGGGCCGTATTCTGTTCTTAAATCTGCTTCAAAATATGTATCACAGATATAGCTTCTCATGATTCACATAGAAAAACTCTAAACTGATAAAAAGATTCCATTATTAAGAGGATTTTGATTTTATTTGCTCTCTCTTTTACGCAGTTCATATTTATTGTTATGTTGTTACCTCCCTGGGTCATAACTCCTTGGGATTTTTGGGAAATACCCCAAACAATATAGCCCTATTAGCAAATATCCTACTATTTAGTTATATAAATCCATTAACCAGTGTAACGTCATGTCATAAGTGCATCCTGCATCATTGTAACATTAGGATAAGCGACATTTTGGGCCAACACCCTTCATGAGGCTGAGGCCCAGCTGCACCACACTATGTACAAGCCGGTTTGCAACAATGCCGTTAACCTAATAAAGGGTATTAGTTTGCACTGCTACATGTACACGTGACTAACATAGCTATGTATATGCTTTACAACATGAAGTAATAAACTTGATGTACTGTATATACTCGAGTATAAGCTGAGGCCCCTAATTTTACCCCAAAAACCCAGGAAAAGTTATTGACTCGACTATAAGCCTAGGGTGGGAAATACATCATCCCCCCATGTAATCATCCAGACCCCCGTCATCATCCAGACCAACATCATCATCCCCCCATTCATCATCACCGCCTGTCATCCCTTCATCAGTGGTCTTCAACCTGCGGACCTCCATATGTTGCAAAACAACAACTCCCAGCATGCCCGGACAGCCATCGGCTGTCCAGGCATGCTGGGAGTTGTAGTTTTGAAACCTCTAGAGGTCCGCAGGTTGAAGACCACTTCGTCCATCGTCATCATCCAGCCCCCCCCCCCTTTTTGTTTTGTACTCCCCTCGGCGAGAAGTTAGGGTGAGCTGGTCCGGGCCATATATGCGGCAGGGATCGTCCGGTGGGGATGGTTAGTCGTTGCGGGCTGTCCATTTTCACCGTGGGGCCCTCTTCTCCGCGCTTCGGTCCTGGACTAGTGACATTGCCTTGCTGACGACGCACAGGGACGTTGCGCATGAACGTCCCTGTGCGGCGTCATCAAGGCAACGTCACTACTCCGGGGCTGGGCCCGAAGCGCGGAGAAGAGGACCTCCCGGTGAAAATGGACAGCCCACAACGACTAACCATCCCCACCGGACGGTCCCTGCAGCATAGATGGCCCGGACCAGCTCACCCTAACTTCCCGCCGAGGGGAGGTGAGTACAAAACAAAAGGGGGGGGGGCTGGATGATGATGAAGGCCGCAGTGGTCTTCAACCTGCGGACCTCCAGAGGTTTCAAAACTACAACATCCAGCATGCCCGGACAGCCGATTGCTGTCCGGGCTTGCTGGGAGTTGTAGTTTTGCAACATCTGGAGGTCTGCAGGTTGAAAACCACTGATGAAGGGATTGACAGGCGGAGAGTTCACTCGAGTATAAGCCGAGGGGGGCATTTTCAGCACGAATATTCGTGCTGAAAAACTCAGCTTATACTCGAGTATATACGGTATTTGTATGATCCCCAACAATGAACTGACTATCCTTTCTGAATCATGTTATATGTTCAAGGTAAATAAGGGCCGATGCACCACCTGATTCTGACTAGTGTTGAGCGGCATAGGCCATATTCGAATTTGCGAATATTCGCATATTCGTAATATTCTCGTTTTATTTTCGCGTATGCCAAAATTAACATATGCGAAAATTAGCATATGCAAAATATAGCATAAGCGAAAATTCGTATATGCGAAAATTAGCATATGCTAAATATGAAATATGAAAATTTGCACGCCAGTCTCACACAGTAGTATTAGAGCCTGCTTTACACCACACAAGCTGGAAGCAGAGAGGGGTGATCACTGTGATGTGTACTATGAAAAAAAAAAAAAAGAATATTCGTAATTACAAATATATAGTGCTATATTCACGAATATTCTCGAATTCGCGAATATGCGATATTCGTGAATAAAATTGGCATTGCGAATATTCGCGAGCAACACTAATTCTGACACCCAATCAACAATTGTGCCAATTATGAGAGTGCTCTCTGGATACTAACATACCATTTTATATGCAGTCCAAGAGCTAAGTACCACTTTACTCCTCAGATGTATAGTATACTTGTATTTCTTTAGTGTAATGTTGTTAGGGAGCATTTACTTGCTTTCTGACCCGTTTCCTTCTGGTGGTGAAAGAGTTAGCCTACTCTCTATTAGTTATTATTAGACATTAATTGTCTTGCTTTTCACTTTCAATATTTCCCCAGAAACTATAAGTACAAATGTAATCTTTGTCTTGGCCAATAAAGACATCATGGACCAAAAATGTTATTAAAATAATTTTTCAAAATGACTGTAAGGCAGGACAATGGTCACAGACCTTCTGTTGTGTATTCCGCATTGTATTTATACCTTGTTAAAATCAAATTAAGCAATGTTTTCTTTCTGTCTGCGCTGTACCAGCCGAAAGTCTCTAATGCCCACTTCAAGGGAAAGAAGTTATCAATGTGAAACTAGGTGATTTGAAACATTGTTATGTTTCTCTTGTGGGATTTTTAGTAATTGAGCTTGCAGTCTTTTTATCTATTGAACATTTATTGGACAATTAGGAGAATAAATGATAGACATTTAATGAATATATGCCGCTTGCCATTAATGTTCTGAAGAAGCTTTTCAGTACCTGTGTGCCTGACAAATAATGGTTTTGTTGAACAGCACCAGGCTCCTTCTGAGCCACTCTGTATTGTTAAGTTGTGCTGATTCCTTGGTATGCTTTTTCATTACTCGCACAGATGTGTCCACCCTTAACCTTTCTTGAATTTCATTAAGTCATACAATTTGTCATGGTACAAGCTGAATACAATCTTATGCCATACAGAAAAAAAAATATATATATATTCTTGAAGATATATGATCATTATATACATATATATATATATAATAGAGAGAGAGAGAAAGATACAAATCAAGGTGTAAAGCTTAAAGGACATCTGTAGGGGATAAGTGTTTGATCGCGGGGAGTCCGATCGCTGGCACCCTCGCGATCTCCCGAACGGGGCCCCGGCATTCCCGTGCTGTGCTGCGGCTAATGCGTGTAGCGTCGACCTCATGGAGGCCGACAGTATGCCCCCTTCAAACCCCCTCCCCATACAGCTCTATGGCGAGGCGGGGATGCACGAATGCTTCCTCCCTGCCTCTCCCATTGAACTACATGAAGGAGGCATGTCAGCCGTGATGTCATGCTGCAGCCGGAACGCTTCCTGCATGGGACAACCGCAGCAGAGCCGTGGCCCCGTGCAGGAGATCGCGGAGGGTATCAGCATTTGGACATTTGGCGTGCAGGAGATTGCGGAGGGTATCAGTGTTTCGACCCCGCGATCAGACACTGATCTGCCATCTTGTGGATAGGGGATAAGTGTATTTAGGCTGCAGATGTCCTTTAAGGTGCTACACATATAATTTATTTTTCATCATGGAAGCCTATGGGTGACGGATAGTTAATAGATGTCTCATAGAGTCCCTTAAGGAATACGTTAAAGACATCTGTCAGACATCTCTTTTTTCATGTCTCTTTGATATCTTACACCAAGTCAAGGTAGGGCACATCTTCATAGAGTGTAGAAGTTTAATACTGTAAATATCAGCAAACTGAAAAATGCCTTTAGCATGCTTTTAACTTTGTTATTCCAGATGATGGTTGCATGTATTTTTCCTTTTTGCAGACAACTGTTCTTGCCCTTTATCAGGCCAGACAAGTACTAGTTGGATACACCACTGGAGGTTGTCCAGTGATGAATGAAGACTTAGTGTGCATTCACACCACGGCTTGTTAATACAGGGACCGGATCCAACTGGGGGGACCCGGCCCGCATCTCATTCATTTGAATGAGCCAACCAGAAAAAGATAGTGACTCCTGTAGGCTCATTTTTGCCCCTTATCCAGTTTTGTGACTGGACCTAAAACTGTGGTATACTATGTTAACAAAACGTGGTGTGATTCCAGCCTTATTTTCATGCAATGCTCCATGAAAAAGTATGGAAATGTGTTTGTTTTTTATTTTCCATAAGGAATAAAACTGTCTCATACCATACAAACCAGAATATACTGTGAAAAAATTTAACCACTCATCTGTAGTCAGCTGTTTTGGGGGTTCTGACTCCTTATGGAGGAGTCTCTGGTTGGCTCTGGTGTGGTGAGGGTGGTGTGATGAGGGCAGATGTTATTGCCCTAGGGGCAGATGGCCTTAACCCCTCGTATTTGTGACGCCAGGGCGTGGTTAACCTCTGTACCACCCGAGGTATGGCCACTGAATCCTAGGCTAGGCACAGGGAAAATAATGACTCCGATGCCAAGTTACTGACACAGACAGATGGAATAGCTTTACAGCTCAGTTAGGCCCAAGGAGATGACCAGTGACTCAGGAGACTTGCAGGCTCGCTGGGACTTGTAGTGGACTTGGACAGAATGCTGCAGACCCATGCTGAATTTAGAAAGACTTGACTGACTTGACTAGGACTGACTAGACTTCACCCCTTGTGTAGCTTACCAGGATTGGACGTTCACCTGTGAGGCACTTGGTGATGGAAGCATGGCTGCGTGACTAGGCCTTGGGTCTCCTCAGGACACCAGACACTCTCAGGTCTTGACTGTTCCTCGGCATGTACTCAAGAAGCTCAAGAGAAAATACTGAACTAGCTCCTCCCTTGTTTTATATGGGAGCACTTTGGAGGGGTCCTATAGGTCACCACACAAGTCACCTGGTCACTGACACCTTCCCTGGTTACATGACTTGGTGACAACATTTAAAGGCATATGAACATTATAAAGACATTCTCATATATAATATAAAGCACTTATTAACCATTTGAGATATATACAATAAGGGTGGACTCACAGGACACTGAGATAAAGTCCGCCACACAGGACAGAAAGGTACAGGAGTGCAACTTCTGTACTGGACCACCACACTAGCATATTATAGGTGTTTTCCTTCTGAAGGAGAGCTTATTTTCATCATACTTGTTATCATGAAGCTTCCATGCAGCAATGGATATCTTCAATGAAAATCAGTACCCCCCTTGAGTCCCCTCTTCCATTATTAATAGTAATTACATAGGTCCCTTTTGCCTGCTGGCCCCATAAGAAGCTGTTATGCCTGCTGTCCTAGTAGTGACACCATTGACTGAAAGATCAGCTTCTATAATATTTCAAGACCTAATTTAAAAGTCTTCAAAATTCATCCTAATGAATAAGTAATATTGTAAGTACGAGTACATTGATATTTATTCTCAGTCGATGACTTTAGTACATAGATATTTTATTTACTTTAGAATGATGACACCAACTAGTCATAATTTGTGAACTTTTTATGCATTCAAGGAAACGAATATTCTTTATATTTATAAGCTTATTCCTAGATTACTGCTTACTGGACTGAGAAATTAACTCTAATACTCATGCTAGTGCATTAGCCAAAGCATAACTATCTTTACTATGAATGTGTATCATAAAATGATTATTCAACTTAGAGCCTCAGAAGCTCCAGAGTGATGAATAGCTAACACATACCATCTTGGGCAGATAATTATAGGGCTTTTTTAGGTCACCCAAAGCACACATTTGGGGCCACGTATTCCTCTATGCCAGCACTTTCTGCGCTCGTGTGATAAGATTAGCATGATAACAACTGTAGGATGTCTGAAAATGCTAATTTCTTTGCATCAATTGCATATGTTGACATATGAATACATTGGAATGGAATGATAAAAAAGCCTTCATAAGTTTAGGTGGAAATTAGTCCATCAGGGCATATAAGGAATATTTTCTTCTTCTTGTAAGATTCCGTCTTTAGAGTAAATGAAGCGAAATATATAATTCCATTCGGAAGGCAGAAACAGGTCTGAACTTGCTTAGATTTTAGCCTCCAAAGAATCATTTACACACCTCTACTTTCTTACTGTGAAGTTTAAGGAAGAGAAGGTCACAGGATTAGAAGCGAATGCCATGGAGAGATAGGCAAAGAAATTTCTGCATATTAATGTGCAGCAAACAATACTCTGCCTATTAACAGCTCTGTGTGAGTGTATGAAAAATGTAAAAGTCACGAAGATCCATCATCCCACTCGGCAGGATCTCTCACCAATTCTTTGCACACATTTGTTTAGTCTTACAAAGATATTCTCAATATCCTGCTTCTTCGCAGTCCATCATTTGTCTTACCACTTGCTGGTGTCATAAATAAAACATATATGGATGAAAACGGCTTGTTTTATCTTCTTATGTGGTTGAACAGAAACATTGCATTGTACTTTAATATGGATAGAAATACCAAAACGTCTATGATGAGGACATTGTAAAACTGCCTGGCTGCCTGTTAAATAAGTCTTATTTTAAGCTGACATTTTCTTCTCTAACCATGTATGATTGTTCTGTCTTTTCCTAGGAATACCCTTTGGCAATTATCCAATGGCCGGAATGCTTCTGCGCTTTCCCTACAGTTCAATTTAACCTTTATGAACACCTGGATGACTCTTTCTGTTCTGGGTCCTTGAATGACAGCAGTGGATCAGAAGTCCTGAGGGATGAGAATTATTATTCTGTCTACCAAACTCCCATTCAAGGTAAGGATACTAAATTGTAGGTCTTTAGTCTTTCCACACCAGTGCTGATTATTGTAGCAGAAGCAAACATAGAATAAAATGAGGCGACTTATTTTATGAAACGGTCCTTGGTGTGCTGGGTTTTGAAATGTTTAAAAAAATTCTGACCAAAAGGTTAATGCAAACATTAAATTAATCATAAAACTTCAACTTTGCCATAAAATCTAGTCATAAAGATGACACCGCTGAAGGATAGTAATTGAACATTTGATTTATTTTCACTAGTCTCTTGTAACTAAATTTAGTACCTCCTTCTGACCTTGCATAAGAAAATCTGATGTTCCAATGGCCTCATTATGAATAAAAATGAATTCAGTGGCAGTCGGAATTGGTGTCCGGTTCTATATTTTCCAGTTTAACAGAATTTTTTTATACACCTTTTATTGGGCTACGATTAAATAATTAAATGGTTGTACACACTTTGTTCTCGGCTGTACTCACACCGTTATTATGTTGTACTGTACTTCTAAACAGTTCGATACAGTTTTTAATCATAGCCTTGGGGGTGTTAGAATTTAATTATTTATTTTTTATTTATTATGCAGGCAAGTTTAGCAGTAAATTAAAAACTATTGTTCAGAAGGCAGATATCTATGCAAGCACCTCCAAATGTGCATAAAACAGTAAAGGTCCTTTAATATAGGCAGATAAATTGCCTGTAATGAGCACCGATTGAAAATATGGTAAACCTATTGGGGGCCATATTCAAAACTCTTCACATCAAAAAGTTTGCGCTTCGTGCAAAATTTTTGGCTCAAAAAAGTTCACATCAAATATTTAAAGTATTTTACTAGAGAATTATCCAAGGTTTACACTAGTCACACCAATTTTGCTATAGTGGGTGTGTCAATGTAAATTTCATGTTTTACATGATATTTTCAAAGGGATGAGAGTCCATTTTACATAAAAAAAATTCACACCAGCTCTTTGCTAGTGTAGAAATCACAGGAATGGTTTTAGTTTTTTGTTTTTTATTTCCTTTAGTTTTTTTGGAAAATAAATAAATATTATTGGAAAATGTTATTTAAAAAAAAACTTTTTTTTTCATGGTCTCTGTGGCCAACTCACATTTAAGCCCTAGAAATGTTTTATTTATACAGAGATTGCTAGTCTGGGCACTAGTAATCATGGAATATTACATTAGATGCTTCCAGCAGAATTTTCCTGGATGTAAAATTTGTCACGAAAATCTGCAGTTTTGGCGCCAAACTCGGCAATTTTTATGCAAAAAGAAAAAAAGACAATATGGCGGCAAAAAAAAAATTGGGAAGCCAAATTTGGCAATTTTTGCCCCGAAAAATGCAAAAGTGGCAGGAAAATGAACTCTCGCATATTTTCATATTTTCAAAGCAGACCAAGAGACCTTTGAAAATGTGAGGAGCAAAAAAGAAAGTGTAATTAATATTGTTGGAACAGAAATCACAGTTGTTTTTTCAATATATCCCCCCATTGTTGCTTGTTTGTTTTATTTTTCTACTTGCCAATTAACAGGAGTGGCCTGAACACATGGTACATTGACTTGCATTGTTTGTCAATTTGTAGTTAAATTGGTATTGGTATTAATAATGTTTACATTGTATAATAGTTTGGATTGCCGTTTTACCCAGTAGGAAATCTGTATGGAAATGTGGTGTTCCTAGAGTTTGTAAAATATTCTTTGAATAATAAGTTGATGCCTTTGCTGAAGATACACAAATATTAGATTTTTTATGTGGTCCAAAAGGAGGTACTTGGCTAAGCTTAAAGGGGTACTTTGCCCCAGGACATCTTATTCCATATCCAAAGGATAGAGGATAAGATGTCAGGTCGCGGGGGTCCCGCTGCTGGGGACCCCCGGGATCTTGGCTGCAGCACCCTGCTTTCATTATTGTGCAGAGCAAACACGCTCTGTGCGTAATGACGGGTGGCGCAGGGGCCCGGAGCATCGTGACATCAGGGATCCGCCCCTCGTGACCTCACGGCCCATCCCCTTAATGCAAGTCTATGGGAGGGGAGTGACATCACGGTGCTCCATCCCCTGTATTGCCCGTCATTACGCACAGAGCAAGTTTGCTCTGTGCAGTAATGAAAGCGGGGTGCTGCAGCTGAGATCCCGGGGGTCCCTAGTGGCGGGACCCCCGCAATCTGACATCTTATGCCCTATCCTTTGGGTAGGGGATAAGATGTCCTGGGGCAGAGTACCCCTTTAGACACTGATCTACAGATGTGGCCACTAGAGATGAGCAAATTGAATCTGACAAATTTGCTAATTTCATGAAAAATTTGAATTGCAACAAATGTGAATATCGCAGCAATTCTATCGCACAAATCACTTAATTAAACTCCATTTAGTGCAGTCCAGGCTCCAGGGCATCTAAAATGGCGGATCCACATGTGAGGACATGGAGCAAGGAACTCTGGGAAGGCGGGAAGGCGGGTAGGTGGGATGACCCTGAATCACATGCAGGATGCAGCCAGTCACTCCTGTGATGTCACAGCCATATTCCGGCTTGTCACTTAATCCTTTCACTGCATACAGATAGGACAGCGCAGTGTGTTACACAGAAAAGCTTTTTACAGCAGCGTTTCACCTCATAGTCACGTCAGCGTTCTGGTGGACAGAGAACAGTGCATTTTTCACAGAAAATAATTTTTACTGCAGCCCCTAAAGAAGTATCTTTTGCTGTGGGTTCAGTTTCACTATTCAGTGAGGACGATGTAATAGAGGACAGTCAGCAGCTGCTGCCCAGCCAAGAAGGGGAGGAGACATCCGCCGCTACCTCCGCTAGGCAGGCAAGTATTGATGAGGAGAGTGATGTGGGAGGCGGTGTTGCCAGCGTTCAGGGTACTGAAGCAGACACTGTTGAGGAACCTGAGGAGGAGATCAGTGACATGCAGACACTTGTTGATGATGATGAAACCGATCGCAATTGGGAACCGGGTGCAGAAGGGGCTTCATCATCATCAAGAGAAGAGGGTTGTAGGTTGACCGTGAGGCAGCAGCTGAGCCAGCATGGTGGTAGCATGGTTGGCAGTCAGCATGGTGGCAGAAGTGGAAATTCTGGAGCCAAACGTGCCTGGGGTAGACCACCCGCTTTGCGGCAGCCTACCTTCTCGGGAGGTAATGGAACAGGGGTTCCTGGAGACGGTGGCAGTAGCAGTCAATTAGTGCGGACTGTTAATGTTAAAATCAGCTACTTGGCAGTGTGGCAGTTTTTCATCAAGCTTCCGGAGGAGGTTAACATAGCCACATGCAATATTTGTCAGCAGAAGGTGAAGCCTGGCTAGGGTCCCAATGTTGGCACCACAGCCCTGTGTAAACATATGCTACGCCACCATAAAACAGCCCAGGAGAACTGTGGCTCCGATGTAGTGGTCCAGCCTGCTGCATCACCCAGTGACATGCCGCTCCCTCGTTCAGCCAGCCAAGGCTCGCCACCTCAGCCGAAGGGGTCTGTGTGTCATACCCTCCTTTTGTTGCTCCAGATGCTCCTGCTCATCCTACTTTTAGTCAGTCATTCCGTCAACAATCCATCTGCGAAGCCATGTCCAAGAGACAACAGAATGAATCTGCCCACTAATCCAACAACGCAGAAGCAGAATGTGCTCCTGTCCAAGTTGCTGGTGCTGCAGTCCCTCATTTTTTCACATGGTGGACTCTGCACCTTTTAGAGAACTGATGGCTTGTGCCGAGCCGAGGTGTAGAGTGCCAAGCCGTCATTTCTTTGCGAAAAAGGCAGTACCAGCCCTGCACTATTTTGTGCAAGAGAAGGTGGGCCAGTCCTTGAGCCTGTTGGTGTGTACCAAAGTGCACGGCAGTACTGACGTCTGGAGTTGTAACTATGGTCAGGGATAATACATGTCCTTTATGGCTCACTGGGTAAATGTGGTTCCTGCATTCCACAACACCAACTTGGACAGATCGTGCCGCTTCCTCCCCCATGCTCTCAGGCCGTTGGTCCTGTGACAGTGTTCAACTATGCCTCCTCATCCTCCATTGTGTCCTCAGCCTCCACTGCCCAGACAAGTTTCAGTGCCCCTTCAGCATACCATCACGCTGTTCTTTACATGGTTTGCCTTGACGAATGGAGTCACAGGGGAGCATCTGCTAAAAGTCATTCATAAAGAAATTGGAGCATGGCTTACTCCACGAAAACTGGACATGGGAACCATGGTGACTGACAACGGGAAGAACATCTTGTCTGCGTTGCGACAGGGAAGGCTGAGCCATACTCCCTGCATGGCACACATGTTCAATCTGGTTGCCAGGTGGTTCCTGGAGTGTTCCCCCCATTTGCAAGACATCCTAACAATGAGAAGGAAACTTTTCATGCACTTTAGCCACTTGTAAACCGCAAAGCACACCCTCCTTGAGCTGCAGCGTCAGAACGTTATCCCCCAACATAGTCTGATTTGCAACGTTGCCACACGTTGGAATTCCACCCTCCATATCTTGGACCGATTATATGAACAGAGACCTATTTTTTGATGATCAAAGCAGATCCCTTTGTAACTTCAATGTCAACCAGTGGCAGCTCATACGTGACACCTGCAATTTTCTCAGGCCCTCTAAGGAAGCCACATTATTAGTAAATCGCCAGGATTACGGGATGAACAACGTCATTCCACCGCTTCATTTCCTACAACATGTGTTGTAGGAAATGGAGACATGGCGCCTACATCTCGCGGCCACATGAGCCCTGCAGGGAGGAGGAGGGGGAGGGGCACAGAGGAGAACAGTTTAGGTTTCACAAAATGGATGTTTTTTTCTACTCATCTGACAGAAGAGGAGGACCAGGAGCAGCCAGAGGAGCTAGAGGGTTATGAGGAAGGCGAGACACAGGACCCAGACATACCGTGGCAGTATACAGTGGAGATGGAGGCAGGGAGTTCTTCCAAGTCACTTGCACAAATGGCACAATGCATGCTCACTTGCTTGCCTAGTGACCGCCGAATTGTCACCATTCGGCAACGGGATGACTTCAGGTTCTCCACCCTATTGGACCCTCGCTACCGTCACAAAATGGGGGCCTTTTTTACACCCACTGAGAGGGAGGACCAACTGGCCTACTACAGAGCCATCCTACGTAGTCAGTTGGACGATGCCTATCAATGCCATTGTCCATCCTCTCGCAGGTCTGATTCAGGGGGCCCTCTGCGATCACCTTCCACAGCCATGGCTGCTGGGGAGGGGTGGGGTGGCAGGAGCAATTCCAGCTCCATCAGCAGCAGCCTGAGTCTACAGTCACTGATAAGTACCTTTCTTCACCCGCATAGTAAAGCAACTCATCAGCAGCAGGTACACCTGGAGCAGGACCTGAACCAGTAGGGGGTGGCATACCTTGACATTCCCATGCCAACACACCTTGAAGATCTGCTGGACTTCTGGACAGCCAAACTTGATTTCTGGTCGCTACCAGCAGAGTTTGCCCTGGAAAAGCTGTCCTGCCCGGCCAGTAGTGTGCCATCAGAGCGGGTGTTTATGGCGCGGTCATAGTCACCCCAAGGAGAACTCGTCTGTCCACGAAAAATGTGAAGATGAATCAAGCATGGATCAGCCAGGATTTCCACCCACCAATGCCTGATGCATCAGAGTAGATTGACCATGGTGCCAAACCAACACTTCACAAATATGGATAGTGTCAAACAGATTTAAGGCGCTGCTCCCCAGTTACAAAGATTCCATCAGACCTTTTTTCACCCACCTTTGTCACCTGGTACTAGTGACTCCTGCTGCTGCCACCTCCAGGCTGTCTCATTCAGCCACTATATTGTCTCCTCATGCTTCAGCCACCTCCAGGTTGTGCCATTCAGCCTCTATGTTGTCTTCTCATGCTTTAGCCACCTTCAGGCTTTGCCATTCAGCAACTATGGCCCTTATTTACTAAGAGTGGAGTGTAGGTTTCTTTGTGGGTTTTAATTCCCTACAATTTATTTTCCACGGTATTTACTAAGGTTTCCCTACATTTTCCACTTTCCCTACACTTTGCTTTTTTTACACACATGTGTAGGGTTTTCCTCAGCTCAAATCCACCACATTTTATGTGGAAACCTTAGTAAATATGTTGGGTTTTTGTGAAAAAACTGGGAACACGCAGCTTTTTGGAGACCACGCCCCCTTTTCAGGGTTTCTTAGCAAAATGGAGAGTTATCCTGGGTTTTTCAATTCTGGCGCAAAATCTGGCGAAGACAGAATTTCTGGCGCAATGCGACAGAATCTGGCGCACAACCTGACAAAACATGTAGGGTTTGCAATAGTAAATGAGGGCCTATATTTTCTACTCATGCTGCTGCCAACTCCAGGCTGTACCATATGGTTTCCTCATGCTTCAGCCACCTCCAGGCTGTGCCACTCAGCAACTATATGGTCTCCTAATGCTTCTGCCAACTCCAGGCTGTGCCATTCAGCCACTGTATGGTCTCCTCAAGATGCCGCCAACTCCAGGCTGTGCCATTCAGCCACCATATGTTTTAATGATGCTGCTGGGACTGGGGCATTACCTACAAATTGTCATGGTAGCACTAGCTACCATAAATCTTCAATTAAAATTTTAAAATTCATCTTTAAATCTTAGGGATTGTGAGGCCCTATGTTCTCCTTATGCTTCCACGAGCTTCAGGCTGTGTCATTCAGCCCATTCAGCTACTATATGGTGTACTGATGCTGCTGGGCCTGGGACATTACCTACAAATTTTCATGGTAGAACTAGCTACCATAAATCTTCAATTAAAAT
This sequence comes from Hyla sarda, assembly GCF_029499605.1. Taxonomy (NCBI): domain Eukaryota; kingdom Metazoa; phylum Chordata; class Amphibia; order Anura; family Hylidae; genus Hyla; species Hyla sarda. The sequence continues at coordinate 373,832,018 of NC_079190.1, read as the reverse complement.
GTTAAAATTCATCTTTACGTCTTAGGGATTGTGAAGCCTTATGGTCTCCTCCTGCTGCCGCGAGCTGCAGGCTGTGTCATTCAGCCACTATATGGTCTCCTTTTGCTGCCACCAATTCCAGGCTGTGTCTTTCTGCCAGATAATGGTCTCATGCTGCTGCCATTTCTGGGTTCTGTCATTGTGCCGCCATGTGACTCCTTGTTAGTTTGGGTTTTGTGGTCATACAGTATTAGTTCAAAGTAAACACTGGGACATTAAACTTGGGAATCTAATATAAATTTTAAATAAAAATGTTAAAAAATTGATGTAATCTTTTTAAGACTAAGGCCCTATGGTCGTCTGTGGAATTTTCACAAGAATCCAATTAAACAGCTTGGAGCCATAACATTGAACCATAACTGATTAAATGAAACATTCACACTTTCACAGTCAGGGGGGCACTGAGAGTCAGGGGCTGGACCAGGTGGTATTTCACCTGGCGGAGGACCACCAGCTTGATTTTAAGATACAAGTATGAGCTTTTTCACTGCAGCCACTTCTAGGTTTATGCGCCCACTTATCCAATGGCACAGAAGCTGAATGTGCTCCTCTCCAAGTTGCTGGTACTGCAGTCCCTCCCTTTTCAAGTGTACACTCAGAGTATGGGGGTACGCTGAGAGGCAGGGGCTGGAACAGGTGGTAGCTTGCCTCGCAACGGATCGCCAGCTTGATGCTCACCAGAATGGGTGATCAAAAAATTTAAGTTAAATTAAATAAAAATTATATAAAAAATCTGCCACATACAGACGCTCTGCGGCAGTGATTCTAATAGCGATGCCTGTAATCTGCATGTCATACTGAATAACAGTATTATTTCACTAGCACAGCACACTCCCTATGCGTGTTAGAACAAAGCATAGTTTTCAACACATCTATTGATGCTCTCATATAGCCGTTTTTAATACACATTCACCGCAAATAAATTCGAACAGAGACAATTTTTTTCGAAAATTTGGCGAATCGGCCAAATCTAATTTTTCCAAAGTTCACTCATCTCTAGTGGCCACCTAACCATTCTTTTAGTTTAGTTTCTTTTAAATTTTTATGAAATCCATTAAACCACACTATTTTATCAGAACACTTAAATTATTAACTTATGCCCCTTTCACACTGCCGTTGCTCCCCGTCGAGAATGGCCCTTAAAGTCTCTTTTTTTGTGTGACTTTAACAGCTGCTTAATGGGTCCCCTCTGCTCCCATTTACTATTATGGGGGCTGTCGGGACCCATTTTATTTATAATTTTTTTTTACGAGTATAGCGGGATGAAAAGAAGGCTCTTGCAGTGATTTTTCTCCCGCTATCCTCACCGACTCCCCTGATGCCCGCCACACTGCCGTGTCATAACGGCAGTGTGATAGTAGCCTTACATAGCAATTACTTTGTTTCAAGCAAACACCGTTTATATACAGTGGCACAAACTCATATTGTTCTGAGAAGCTGGTCATCTCACACCATACAACAGCTGTCAGCTCGTGCTCCACTAATTCCTGCCCTTTTTTCTAGCACCCCACTTCCTGTTCACTAACTGTTGGTACCATTACTTTCAGTGCCCAATATACTTGTAACAAGCAAAGGGTTTAGACAAGCTCTGCTACCAACTGGTTTGTCTTTTGACCACGCTTATGGGGTTTCACCTCTTATCCTGATCATGGATGCAGAAGCTTGTCTTTGCTTATGCGGTTGCTGCTTGCCCATGGGAGCCAGCTGAAACAGTGCTTTACACCAAGTAGTCAGGAGGGTAAAACATAGTCAGTAAGCCAGGTCTTACACTGGAGCATCTGTGTGGTACAGAGAGTTGAGACCGGCATAGTACCTATAAAGACAGATGATCAAGGCAGATGGCACAGGTTCAGGTCAGCTAGGAATGAAGCCCAAAAAAGCAGGCAAATGTTATAAACTGAATAACAGGGTCAGGAAATACATCACTCCTTTTGAATATATAAACCATAATAACTCATAGGTACCAAGGAGTGGACAGGACAGCATTAAAAGAAACTGTCTGAACCATGAGTCATCAGGGTGGTTCTTGGTGGTTTCCCCCTGCCAAACAAGGTTTTATTGATAGCTCCATCCTTGTTTGGGTGCAGAATGGTATATAGTAATCAAGGAAGAGAACCACCCCGATGACTCATGATTTAGGCACCAAAGTGAACATTGGTTACCTTTTAATAGGAAATGCTGAGCCAGAACAAGAGAGGAACAGGTGTTGAGTGCACACAAACAAAGTTTAAGAAACAGAAAGTGCAGTTGCCCATCATCTATGGGACAAAAAAAAAAAAGGTGTCATGTATGTGTCATGACTGACTGGGGGACAGGGAGAGTGAGCCCTAAACTGACCCTAAAAACACTCTCCCTGCCTACTTGTCCATACACCTTAAGCGGTGAATCGACAACCTGGAGCCGGTCCCTGCCTGCGCTAAAGTGCAGTGGCGTAAAAACACATGACATACATAGTCAGTCACAGGCCAGAACAGAACGGAAAACTACTAGACAACCAGATATACCAAACAGGCTAAAAATACTAACAGGGTAGAATATAAACAGGCAAACTGATAAGGAAACATAGGACACTGTTCACACTGGGACACAGAGCAAACAAACTGGACACCCCACACCACAAAAGGAGTAGCCACTAATAATAAAGCCAAATAGGTAGGGATAGAGTGAAGCCCTAATCTTGCCCACACCCTCTGTCCCTACCTACTTGCGTACCTGTCCTAAACAACGGGTTGACAACCACGAGGATGGTCCCTTCCTATGTACATGCAGGGACAGACAGAGTCTAAACAATAAAATACAAAACAGTCGAAGTCGGAAAACAGCTGGAGGCACACAAAACTAACAGAAATAAATCTAGACAAACACACAGTAAAACAAGGTCAGACTAGCCAGGGTCAATAACAGCAGTAAGCAGAGTACCAAAGCACTAAGCAGGGGAGTATTCAAAAGCCAAAGTCAGAAACACTATGAGTGAGATTTAGCAAGGGATTTAACCAGCTTTTTTTGCTTACAAAAGTCGCACAAAAAGTCGCACATGCGCCTAAGCAATTTTTGGTGCGACTTTTGTGTGTAAGCAAAAAATACCACTCTGCCCTACCTAAGCAATTTTAAGTTTTTATTTTGCAGTGGTCCATGATTTATCATTGCGAATCTCGCACGTAAGCAAATAAAAGTCACAAACCCCCTTCAAAAAGGTGCAAGTGTAAGCAAGGTAAGACCTAGCTTACAAACTTGCCTATGACAGCATTTTCAAAAAGTCCTCCAATAAGATTGCTGGTTACTAAACAAAGTCTTGCAATGGCAAGGACTAGAAGCGCACTGCAGGTTTGAATAGCCAGCTACACAGGTGTGATCTTATCATGGTCAGCTGACCAGCCCAGATAACTAGGGCGAAGCCATCAACAAAACAAAACCAAAGCTCAAGAAAGTTTAACCCTTCGGGTCAGACATGGACCAGTCATTACAAGTTTAATATCAAAATGATTGCAGGACCCCATATTAAGCTTTCTTTAGAGCATTTAGAAAACATCTTTGCATTTATCCTCACATAAAAAGTATCAATTTGTTAAATAACGGCTGGATGACTGGATGACCCACCATCACCTCCATGTTTTCAGCTGATGAAATACTCATGCACTGACACAAGTCAGAACCTCCCCAGTGAAGCTACAGTATTTAATAATTCATGCATCCTTAGGCATAGCTGCTTGTTCTCTGAATTATCATATGAGTTCAGCTGAGCCTGAGCTGGTTTTCTGGTCCTGCTGGGAAAAAGAATGAATTTGCTAATAAAAAATCGGAATGGGTCACAGGACTCTTGTTATTCTAGCACTTTAAAACATACAAAATGTGGTCCATGATTTCAAATGATGTATTTATGATGACCCTAATGAAGCAGTCCATTTTCTGAATATAATTATCTTCATATTCTACAAAATATGGAAAAATATGTGGTGCGGATAGTACATGTGTAATAAGCGTAAATAGAATGATGATGGCACTCACCACGAGATGAAGAAACAGAAACTCTTTATTCGTGACAACTGGCAGACTACAGCATATGGATGAGGGACGCCATGAAAGTGATAGCTATTTCATGCACTGGGCGCATTTCTTCAGACCACAGTCGCCTACAAACAAGCAAGATTTCTGGCTCTCACAGATCTGTAACTTCTTCTTTGAGTCTCCTCTGTTCTCCATGCGTTACCTGTATTAATGGCACCTGTTTGAACTTGTTATCAGTATAAAAGACATTTCTCCACAACCTCAAAGAGTCGCACTGCAAACTCCAATATTGCCAAGACCAAAGAGCTGTTGAAGGACACCAGAAACAAAATTGTAGACCTGCACTAGGCTGGAAAGACTGAATCTGCAATAGGCAAACAACTTGGTGTGAAGAAATCAACTGTGGGAGCAATTATTAGAAAATAGAAGACAAACAATACCACTGATAATCTCCCTCGATCTGGAGCTCCACGCAAAATCTCACCCCGTAGTGTCAAAATGGTCACAAGAACGGTGAGCAAAAATCCCAGAACCCCACGGGGGGACCTAGAGAATGACCTGCAGAGAGTTGGGACCAAACTAACAAAGCCATCAGTAACACATTACGCCGCCATGGAATCATGCAGTGCCAGATGTGTCCCCTTGCTTAAGCCAGCACATGTCCGGGCCCATCTGAATTTTGCTAGAGATCATTTGGATGATCCAGAAGAGTATTGGAGAATGCAATATGGTCTGATGAAACCAAAGTAGAACATTTTGGTAAAAACGAAATTTTCGTGTGTGGAGGAGAAATAAAGGTGAGTTGCATCCAAAGAACACAATACCTACTGTGAAGCATGGGGGGGGGGGGGGGGGGGGTATATCTTGCTTTGGGGCTGTTTTTCTGCTAAGGGACCAGGATGACTGATCCGTGTAAAGGAAAGAATGAATGGAGCCATGTATCGCAAGATTTTGAGTGAAAACCTCCTTCCATCAGCAAGGGCATTAAAGATGAAACGTGGCTGGGTCTTTCAGCACGGCAATGATCCCAAACACACCACCCGGGCAACTAAGGATTTCGAGGCCCTGGAGTGGCATAGCTAGTCTCCAGATCTCAACTCCATAGAAAACCACTGGAGGGAGTTGCAAGTCCATGTTGCCCAGCGACAGCCCCAAAACATCACTGCTCTAGAGGAGATCTGCATGAAGGAATGGGCCAAAATACCAGCAACAGTGTGTTGAAACCTTGTAAAGACTTACAGAAAATGTTTGACCTCTGTCATTGCCAACAAAAGGGTATATAACAAAGTATTGATATGAACTTTTGTTATTGACCAAATACTTATTTTCCACGCCACAATAATTTGCAAATAAATTCTTAAAAAATGTGACAATGGGATTATTTATTGTCATTATGTCTCTTATAGTTGAGGTATACCTGAAAATTACTGGCCTCTCTCATCTTTTTAAGTGGGAGAACTTGCACAATTGGTGGCTGACTAAATACTTTTTTGCCCCACCGTATTCAATCAACGATTGAAGGATGGACCGATAGCTTTTTGGATATCTGCACACACATTCGGTGATGTCACTAAAGGGGTTGTCCCATCAAGATAACTAATATTCATATGTTTTAGAAGAGCATATGAACCTATTAAAGGGATGGGGTCCCTCTGTATAAACCAGAGCAAGCTCCTACTCCTGGGGACTCAACATGCAAATATACTGTATTAAGTTGTCCAACATTCATTTAAATAGGGACAATATAGTAATATATATATATATATATATATATATATATATATATATATATATATATATATATATATTATATATATGACATTCCTATTGTAACCTTCTTCACCACAACCAAGTATTATTAGTGTATCCTGAGGAACAAATGACCGAAAAAACACTAAGACTTAACCTTTATTTTACCATTTAAAAAGGATCCAACACGGGTCCAAGAACCATCAAACAAATGTACACACTGTACTGAAGCTAAACCCAGAAACCACAATTGGGGTCTAGGCCACAATAATATCGACAATAGAGAATATAGATATGGTTACTCTGCCAGTCAAAGAATAAAAAAGAGGCATACAAATAATAATAATAATAACTCCTAGCTAAGGGTGGGGTGAAGGTAAAGGAGAAAGGGAAAGGAGCTAATGGGCGTGGAATTGACCATTATGATGCAGATGGCCACAACCTCACAGTCTCCCTAATTTTCCTCTCACTACACCTAACCCTAGACGGAGTTGACACCCAGATAAAGGCAGCCCTGCTCCGGAACATAGTCCTATATACCCTATGATAAGGGAAAATAGGAGGAAGAGGCTCACTCTCTCACTGACTGGGTTACCTGAGTACCTACTTGGACAGGGAGGGATAACCCTAAGATATTAAGGATATGTTGTAATTTCAACTAGATATATCAATTGGATCCTCAAACATATACTGCTAAGATATCATATACAGGAGCTAGATAATTAGGAAGAAGATGGCTAATATAATAGAAAGCCCAAGGAAATGACCCAGTGAAATAATGCTATTATTTGTCACTGTCACTATTACCATATTTATCGGCATATAACACGCATTTTTTAGGCTAAAATTTTTAGCCTAAAGTCTATCTGCATGTTATACGCTGATAAGCCGCTGCAGTTCAATGATTTAAAGCAGGCGCTTTAAATCAATGAACTGCAGCGGCTTTTGCAGGTGCAGAGACCTGCCGTCGCTGCCGGCTTCTCTGCCCCTGCCTGTCCTGGGGTCTAGAGCCCTGCTGCCGCCGCTTCTCTCCCCCTGCTATCGGCGCCACTGCCCCTTTTCTCCCCCTGGCCATTGCCGGCGCTGATAGCAGGGGGAGAGAAGGGGCAGCGGCACCCATTGCCGGTGCCGCTGCCCCGTTGCCTCCCCCATCCCCGGTTGTATAATTACCTGTTGCCGGGGTCGGATCCGCGCTGCTTCAGGCCTCCGGTGTGCGTCCCCTGCGTCATTGCTATGCGCTGCCTTTCCTGGGGGCTTCTGCAGGGTCAGAAACAGTGTATCGGGGTATACACATGCACACACATGCACCCTCATTTTACCAATGATATTTGGGTAAAAAAAAAATTTTACCCAAAAATCCTTGGTAAAATGAGGGTGCGCGTTATAGGCCGGTGCGTGGTATACCCTGATAAATACGGTAAATGCACTAATTAGACAAAAACGCCATATGATGTCCAGTAATGTTATAGCATCACAAATATATATATCTCAGCATTAATAATGCAATATAAAAAGATAAGAAATATGTACAGATTTTTATATATAAGATGACAACCATAGATGTTATTTCATTACACCTTCTAAGTGCAATAGGAAAAATGGTTAAATAGCAACCAGGAAGATGAATATACACCAAAAAGTCTCAGTGACTCCACATGAGTCATATGCCACACGGATACCAAAATTAGGAATACCAATAGTAGATATAATTGATTGCAGAGGGGATTGTCAGCTTAATAAACAATAAACTGGTCCTTGTGCACAGATAGTGGATACATATAAAAATTTAAAAATAGCCTATACTTATCAAACAGATTGACTGGTCAGAGGATAAAACCAAGAGGTGTCCCAACGCGTTTTCATCCCATCCCCCACCCCCGTTCATCAGGGGACGATCTGGGGGCTGTATGGTAGTCATAGACAATACATGATGGCCGATTGTGGAGCAGAGTAGATAAAACTGCTGGTGGCCACGTTAGAAATGCCTAAATTCCTGGTTTAAATGAATATGCTAGTCCCTCCCTTGCAAGAAAACCACCCAATGAAATACCTACCTACACAAATGTGCGTGGATCATTGGATGGATGTAGTCTGATCCAATATCAGTATATGTTTGAATATCCACTCCTATACTGAGAGTGTACTCTGGCATTGATATATCTAGTTTAAATTACAACATATCCTTAATATCTTAGGGTTATCCCTCCCTGTCAAACTTGGTACTCCAGTGAGACAGTGAGCCTCTTCCTCCTATTTTCCCTTATCATAGGGTATATAGGACTATGTTCCGGAGCAGGGCTGCCTTTATCTGGGTGTCAACTCTGTCTAGGGTTAGGTGTAGTGAGAGGAAAATTAAGGAGACTGTGAGGTTGTGGCCATCTGCATCATATTGGTCAATTCCACGCCCATTAGCTCCTTTCCCTTTCTCCTTTACCTTCACCCACCCTTAGCTAGGAGTTATTATTATTATTATTTTTTTTTTTGTACGCCTCTTTTTTATTCTTTGACTGGCAGAGTAACCATATCTATATTCTCTATTGTCAATATTATTGTTGCCTAGACCCACCGATTGTGGTTTCTGGGTTTAGCTTCAGTACAGTTTGTACATTTGTTTGATGGTTCTAGGAGCCGTGTTGGATTCTTTTTAAATGATCAAAAGCACAAACCATTTGTGAACGATCTCACGGATTTCAGATAAAAAAAAGCTTATAACTTTACAACCTCCGGAGGAGGAAATAATCAGGCATCTGATCTCTCATCATCCGAACGTGAACAAGCGGACACAGCACGCAACCCACCAATGGCACCACCGTTGCCAAGGAGGCCTAAACAGAAGGGGTGTAAGAGGAAGGAGAGGTGGCAATATGACCAGAGATCCACCCCGCTGCAATCCCAGACAGGAAGTGAATTAATCAAGATACCATTCCAAACCAGGAATGGGTACCTCCTTCTCCTTCTCTTCATAAGCATTATCCTCCTCTTTTTTTAGAGGAGGAAATTTCTCGCCACAAGTGACCAACATAACTCAGGGTGATACTTTGGAGATAGTTAATCTTTCTGACAAATTACTTCCCAGCAACCAAATTAATGTACTCAAGAGGGGCTTATCATTTGTACCCATTAATAAATTTTATTGGATCAAATATTTACATCTATTCTGCAGGAAATTTAAGTGGGCATCGTTTTTTTCACCTACATGATAAAAGACAGTGCCTCGAGCTGGGAGTCCTGGTAGATGTCTTACCAAGGATACGCATCCTGGAGGAACTTCAGGAGTCCAATATGCGTGATACAGGCAATAGTCCATTTATGGATTTATGTCCTAAGAGCACCCTGATGCCACCAATGTCAGATTTTACCAGCATAGACATTTTTTTAACAGGTGGTTACCAGGGAGATAGAATCTATCCAGGACAGACAGCATTTCCCACACACCATGAACAGAGAAGAAATGCTTGCCCTTGTAGCTCTTGAGAAGGATAATTAATTAATTAATTATAAAACCGGCAGGCAAAGGCAGTAATTTGGTTATTCTGAACCATCAGAACTATAGACGTATGTGTTTAGCTTTACTTTCCTGCAGAGAAAATTATGCTACACTTTCATCCGATCCTACCCCACAGTTTATGGAGGAGCTGAGATGTATCCTCCCTGAAGCCTTGTCATTTGATTGATGAAAAGGTGTAAACATTTTTATTTCCTGTCAAACCATTAGTTGCGACTTTCTACTGCTTGCCTAAAGTCCACAAGGGCACCCGCCCACTGAAAGGCTGCCCCATTTTTTGGGGGAATGGCTCAGTTACAGAGGCTGCTGGGTTCTATGTGGGTAAGGTATTGAGGAAATTTGTCACAGCATTACCATCGTTTCCTGCAGGGAATTGATGATATCGATGTGGGCCAAGACATCTTACTGGCTAGAATTGATGTTGAAGCCCTTTACAGCTCAATACCTCATAACTACAATCTCCAGGCAGTAGAGTATTTCCTTAAATCTCGAGATAATTTTCTCCAATCTCACAATCAGTTTGTTATCTCTCTCATGCGCTATATCTTAAATCATAATTATTTCTGGTTTGACAGTAAGATTTACCACCAGCTCAGGGGGACCGCTATGGGGAGCCCTTGTGCCCCCACATATCCGAACCTCCTCCTGGTCTGGTGGGAGGACACCATAGTCTTCCCACCAGACGAATGTATCTGGACCCACTATATCGCCCTTTGCAATAGGTACATTGATGATATTTTGGTGCTGTGGTCTGGCATGCATGAGCATTTTCTTAGATTCATGGAACATCTAAATGATAATGTCTTGGGACTGTGCTTTACTCATGGAATCAATGCACACCCTTTGGCCTTCTTGGATGTACGGGTTTCTAAAAATGAATAGGGGGGTCTATCATCCACACTATTCCGGAAGTCTACCGCAACTAAAAGCTTATTACATTGGTCCAGTTTTCATCCCCCTGCCCTGAAAAGGGCCAATACCTACGGGTTCGGTGAAGTTGTTCTACAGATCACAAGTTTTATTGTAAAGCTAAAAAACTTTGGAACAGGTTCCATCAGCATGGTTATCCTGGTAATATACTCTGTGAAGCCTTTCACTTCCTCGTGATAAAAATCGTGTGGCCCTTTGGACCCCCACCCCACCAAAATCTTCTGATGGTCCTATGAGGATCATAGGCACCTATGACACTAGTAAAAATTAAGTTTTTAATATCCTCCAAAAGAACTGGTGTGTCTTACAGGCGGACCCCCTCCTTGATGGGGCCATTACCGACTGTCCACTGGTCACATTAAAGAGAGGGCGCAATCTGGGGAACTGTCTTACCCGTAGCTACTGTACCCGTATCTGTATTCTTTCAGTGACATCTATAGTGTTACTGCTGCTTTATGAACAAGTCCTTTGTATTGTATACCTTGTGAGGTGTTTGATGTTGCTATGGACATGGTGATGCACGTCATAGATCACTGTGAGGTTTCTTCCTCGATCATGTGACCTGTTGCCGCGGCACATGATTGCGCACATGACTTAGTCATGTGATCGCAAGCATAGTCCGGACTGGAAGTGAACTTGAATAGCAGGTAGGCTATTATCACTATTAGTGTTGAGCGGCATAGGCCATATTCGAATTCACAATATTTTGCGAATATATGGATGAATATAAATTCGCATATTCGTAATATTTGCATTTTATTTCCGCATATGCAAAAATTTGCGTATGCGAAAATTAGTATATCCGAAAATTAGCATATACGAAAATTCGCACGCCAGTCTCACACAGTAGTATTAGAGCCTTCTTTACACCACACAAGCTGGAAGCAGAGAGGGATGATCAATGTGATGTGTACTGTGAAAAAAAATGAATATTCGTAATTACGAATATATAGTGCTATATTCGCGAATATTCGCAAATTCACAAATATGCGATATTCGCTAATAAAATTTGCATTGCGAATATTCGCGAGCAACACTAATCACTATACAGGTGTTACGCCTAGCGCTCCGGGTCCCCGCTCCTCCCCGGAGCGCTCACGGCGTCTCTCTCCCTGCAGCGCCCCGGTCAGTCCCGCTGACCGGGAGCGCTGCACTGACATGGCCGTCGGGGATGCGATTCGCACAGCGGGACGCGCCCGCTCGCGAGTCGCATCCCAGGTCACTTACCCGTCCCGGGCCCCTCCTGTCATGTGCTGGCGCGCGCGGCTCCGCTCTCTAGGGCGCGCGCGCGCCAGCTCTCTGAGACTTAAAGGGCCAGTGCACCAATGATTGGTGCCTGGCCCAATTAGCTTAATTGGCTTCCACCTGCTCCCTGGCTATATCTGCTCACTGCCCCTGCACTCCCTTGCCGGATCTTGTTGCCTTGTGCCAGTGAAAGCGTTTAGTGTTGTCCAAAGCCTGTGTTACCTGAACTCCTGCTATCCATCTTGACTACGAACCTTGCCGCCTGCCCCGACCTTCTGCTACGTCTGACCTTGCCTCTGCCTAGTCCTTCTGTCCCACGCCTTCTCAGCAGTCAGCGAGGTTGAGCCGTTGCTAGTGGATACGACCTGGTTGCTACTGCCGCAGCAAGACCATCCCGCTTTGCGGCGGGCTCTGGTGAACACCAGTAGCCTCTTAGAACCGGTCCACCAGCACGGTCCACGCCAATCCCTCGCTGACACAGAGGATCCACTACCTGTAAGCCGAATCGTGACAACAGGGAACGGCTGTAGACCGGAAATGACGCGCCGATATGGCGTCTATTGTATGTTCCGGCTCACCATCATTCTGATCATTATGCTCAGATCAGAAAACATCCATCAAATGATCTACGCGCATCTGTGTAGGTATGTATTTCAATGGGTGGTTTTCTTGCAGGGGAGGGACTTGTATCTTCATTTAAACTGGGAATTTAGGCATTTCCAACATGGCCACCAGCAGTTTTCATCTACCCTGCTCCACAATCAGCCATCAACGATTGTCTATGACTACCATACAGCCCCCAGATCATCCCCTGATGAAACGCGTTGGGACACCTCTTGGTTTTATCCTCTGATCAGTCAATCTGTTTGATAAGTATAGGCTATTTTTATATGTATTCACTATCTGTGCACAAGGACAAGTTTATTGCTTATTAAGCTTACAATCCACTCTGCATTCAATTACATCTACTATTGGTATTCCTATTTTTGGTATCCATGTGGCATATGACTCATGTGGAGTCACTGAGACTTTTTGGTGTATGTTCATCCTCCTGGTTGCTATTTAACCATTTTTCCTATTGCACTTAGAAGGTGTAATGAAATAACATATATGGTTGTCATCTTTTATCTGAAAATCTGCACATATTTCTTATCTGTTTATATTGCATCATTAATGCTGGGATATATATATATATCTATATATATATATATATATATATATATATATATATTACAGAGCAAAAGTTTGGACACACCTTCTCATTCAGAGTTTTCTTAATTTTCATGACTATGAAAATTGTTGATTCACACTGAAGGCATCAAAACTATGAATTAACACATGTGGAATTATATACATAACAAAAAAGTGTGAAACAACTGAAAATATGTCATATTCTAGGTTCTTCAAAGTCATGAAAATAAAGAGAACTCTGAATGAGAAGGTGTGTCCAAACTTTTGGTCGGTACTGTATATATATATATATATATATATATATATATATATATATATATATATATATTTGTGATGCTATTGGTGATAATATTACTGGATATCATATGGCGATATTGATTGTCTAACTAGTGCATTTAACCCCTTAAGGACGCAGCCCTTTTTCACCTTAAGGACTGAGCCCTTTTTCGCAATTATGACCACCATCGCTTTACGAATTAATAACGTGAAAACGCTTTTACCGAATATTCTGATTCTGAGATTGTTTTTTCATGACATATTCTACTTTATTTTGGTGGTAAATTTTCTGCGTTAATTGCATCCTTTTTTGGTGAAAAATCCCAAAATTTCATGAAAATTTTGAAAATTTTGCATTTTTCTAACTTTGAAGCTCTCTAATTGTAAGGAAAATGGATATTCCAAATAAATGTTATTTTTCTTCACAAATACAATATGTCCACTTTATGTTGGCATCATAAAATGGACATATTTTTGCTTTTTGAAAAATTAGAGGGCTTCAAAGTAGAGCAGCAATTTTCAAAGATGTCATGAAAATTGCTAAATCTGAAGGGACAGATGTTACAGAACTACAACTCCCAGCATGCCTGGGCAGTCAAGGCATGCTGAGAGTTGTAGTTTGGCAACATCTGGAGGGCTACTGTTTGGGCACCACTGTAACAGTGGTCTCCAAACTGTGACCCTCCAGATGTTGCAAAACTACAACTCCCAGCATGCCCAGACAGCCTTTGGCTGTCTGGGCATGCTGGGAGTTGCAGTTTGGCCCCCCTAGTGGTTGCCACAGTAAAGATCGATTTACTTTCACTTTTAATTCCCCCCCCCCCCCCCCCCCACTGTCGATTCCCTACCTGATCAGGATCCTGCAGGCTCCAGCGAAGATCCCAGGTCCCCAGGCATCTCCTGCAGGTACGGCCTCCATCTTCTTCCCAGAGCCCCTCCACATCAAGGGGCAGGCAGAACGGGGGGTTGCCATGGCAACCCCCTGTCCTGCACTGCCATTGGTCAGAACTCCGTTCTGAGTAATGGCAGGGGATAGGAGTAGATCGCAGCTTTGCAACCTCACTCCTATCTTTAGGCTGATCGGGGCTGTCGCTGACAGCTCCGATCAGCCCTATTTTCCGGGTGATCGGGTCACCAGAGACCCGATCAGCCCGGAATTGGAGAAAATCGCATGTCTGAATTGACATGCGATTTTCTCCGATCGCCGACATGGGGGGGTCTCAGGACCCCCCTGGGGGATGTGCCAGGGTGCCTGCTGAATGATTTCAGCAGGCATCCGGCTCCGGTCCCCCACCGGCTAGCGGTGGGGACCGGATTTCCCACGGCGTATGGATACGCCCTCGGTCCTTAAGGACTCGGAATGCAGGGCGTATCCATACGCCCTGTGTCCTGAAGAGGTTAATAGTGACAAATAATAGCATTATTTCACTGGGTCATTTCCTTGGGCTTTCTATTATATTAGCCATCTTCTTCCTAATTACCTTGCTCCTGTATATGATATCTTATCAGTATATATTTGAGGATCCAATCCTATACTGAGAGTATACTCTGGCATTGATATATCTAGTTGAAATTACAACATATTCTTAATATCTTAGGTTATCCCTCCCTGTCCAAGTAGGTACTAAGGATACCCCAGTGAGACATTGAGCCTATTCCTCCTATTTTCCCTTATCATAGGGTATATAGGAACAGTACAGGACTAGGTTCCGGAGCAGGGCATCAACTCTGCCTAGGGTTAGGTGTAGTGAGAGGGAAAATTAGGGAGACTGTGAGGTAGTGGCCATCTGCATCATATTGGTCAATTCCACGCCCATTAGCTCCTTTCCCCTCTCTCCTTTACCTGCACCCCACTCTTAGCTAGGAATTATCATTATTATTATTATTTTTTGTACTCATCTTTTTTATTCTTTGACTGGCAGAGTAACCGTATCTATATTCTCTATTGTCGATATTATTGTGGCCTAGACCCCGATTGTGGTTTCTGGGTTTATCTTCAGTACAGTTTGTACCTTTGTTTGATGGTTCTAGGACCCGTGTTGGATCCTTTTTAAATGGTAAAATAAAGGTTAATTCTTAGTGTTTTTTCGGTGATTTGTTCCTATTGTAACATGTTAAAAGGAAGCACACAAGTCCACCAAGTTTATGTTATATTTCAGCTGTCTTGCTCCAGAATAAAGAAACTAGAAGGCAAAAATAAAATGAATAAAATGTTCTGAGATATTATTTATTCTATTCTCCAGTTCCCTTTCATTGTCCCTTTCATGATATCTCTGTTATACTTGTCTACTGCCATGAAAGCAAGGCTAAAATGTCTCCACTGTATATCTCATATCATACTTATCTTCTCATTCTAAAAATAACTACATATGTTCAAAGGAATACAATTGTCCGTCTTTTTGCTTTTAATACAATTTTTTTTTACATTATAATGTTATTGTCTCTTTAATTAAAAGGGTGGTTCCTTTACGTATTTCTTTACTGGGAATGCATAGACCTGAAATTGGGTCGACTTTTGTTTAGTTAAAGCTGAGACATGTATCCATTGCAGTTCATCCACTAATGCCCATTAAAATGAATAGATATAATTCTAGTGACAAGGGTATATAGTTTATCATGACGCTGCATGACACCATGCAGGCAACTGCTTGTGTGGGTTTCGGCAGTCTGAAAACTATCCAAAATAGGTTGTCCCTTTAAAGTTATACAAGTTGGCTGCAAAATAGTTTTACTCCCAAAAGATGAACATTTGGGAGGATTTATCAAAACCTATGAGATTGCTAATCAGATTGCGTATTCCAATTTTTTAAAGGCCTCTGAAAAATAGAAGCAATCTGATTGGTTGCTATAGGCAACTGCTCCATTTTTCTTCTGCACAGGTTTTGATTAATCTCCCCAAAAAGGTTACTACCCTTTAAAGAGTTTAGAAACATAAGTTATCTCCCAAACCAGAAACACATTTTTTCTAACACTTTTTCTCTGACATGCAACACTTTACTTCTCATTTTCAAGTACAGTGGTCCCTCAACATACGATGGTAATCCGTTCCAAATGGACCATCGTTTGTTGAAACCATCGTATGTTGAGGGATCCGTGCAATATAAAGTATAGGTCAGTGGTCTACAACCTGCAGACCTCCAAATGTTGCAAAACTACAACACCCAGCATGCCCGGAAAGCCAACGGCTGTCCGGTCATGCTGGGAGTTGTAGTTTTGCAACATCTGGAGGTCCGCAGGTTGAAGAACACTGATATTGGAGGTTATACTCATGTGTCCCCGCCGCTCCGGACCCGTCACCGCTCGTCACCGCTGCCCTGGATGTTGCCCTCCATCGCTGTCGCCGCGTCCCCGGGGTGTCCCCGACGCTTCGGCAAGGCCTCTGCTTCCCCGCCATCCTCGCTCTCCATCGCCGCCATCACGTCGCTACGCACGCCGCTCCTTTTGGACGACGGTGGATGACGACGATGGAGAGCGCCGACGATGCAGGGGATCCCAAAGAGGACGTGCCGGAGCCCCGAGGACAGGTAAGTGATCGTCACCGTAAACGGCTATCTGGTGGCAGCTGAAGCAGTATGGGCTGCCGGATAGCCGTTTATGCGATGGCCCCGACATACAAAAGCATCGTATGTTGATGCTGCCTTCAACATGCTATGGCCTCTGAGAGGCCATCGTATGTTGAAATGATCGTATGTCGGGGCCATCGTAGGTCGGGGGATCACTGTATTCTGTACGCCTTAATATAAATCAATGCAGGTTTTCTAGTGTAAACACATTGATAAACCAGCATTCGGGTCAAACATCCTAATTATGAAGCTCTTGTGTCACTTTTTCGAACATGTGTGATTCATTTATTGAGTTTTCCAGCCACTTTTTCTGTCTGACCTATTCATAAATCTACTGCAAACCGCGTGTCTCCACCATTGCGTTTTTATTATTGTTGACCTATTTTTTTAATAAACATAGAAGACTCACTGCAGGAAAAGGCCACGTGGTCCATTTAGTCACCCTTACAGCCATTTCTAACTGGG
Source organism: Hyla sarda (assembly GCF_029499605.1). Taxonomy (NCBI): domain Eukaryota; kingdom Metazoa; phylum Chordata; class Amphibia; order Anura; family Hylidae; genus Hyla; species Hyla sarda. The sequence continues at coordinate 373,815,050 of NC_079190.1, read as the reverse complement.
AAGAAAATACTGATTCTAAATAAACTACTTTCTGAAATGTATGGAAGAAAAATACTTACATATAAAAGATAAGATTATGGTTTAGATAACTTAAAATTCTTAAAACAGTTTAGTGTAAAGTTATTATGATAAGATATTAACTGGTAAAGTATCGCTCCCCAATGTGCCGTGCAGATCTTATTATAAGACCTTAGAGAAGTGTTGAGAGCAGTGTTTCCTAACCGGTGGCTTAGGAGCGCACGTGGATCAAAGAATCATATGCATGGAACATTGCTGCCTTACGGTGAGATGAGAGACTGCACAAACATAAGTCTCTGTAGATGCAGCTTGTTATTAGTGTTGCTCGCGAATATTCGCAATTCGAATATTATTCGCGAATATCGCATATTCGCGAATTCGCGAATTTCGCGAATATAGCGCTATATATTCGTAATTACGAATATTCGTTTTTTTTTTTTTTTTTTTTTTTTTTCTTCACAGTACACATCACAGTGATCACCCCTCTCTGCTTCCAGCTTGTGTGGTGTAAAGAAGGCTGTAATACTACTGTGTGAGACTGGCGTGCGAAAATTCGCATATGCGAAAATTAGCATATGCTAATATTCGCATATGCGAATTTCCACATATACTAATTTTCGCATGTGCGTATTTTCGCATACGCGAAAATAAAACGAGGATATAACGAATATGCGAATATTCGCGAATATATGACGAATATTCGTCCATATATTCGCGAATATTCGCGAATTCGAATATGGCCTATGCCGCTCAACACTACTTGTTATTTATAGAAGCATGAGAAAGAGAGTAAGCTAAAGCTGGCAACATACATTGCAAAATGACTCATTCATTAGCTTTGTAGGAGACCAGATTCAAGAATCCTACAATGGTATTTTTTTCCACCTATTCTAATTTCTTATCAATGAGAAGACACAAGACTATTCATATGAACTTTTTGGGTTTCATGAAGTCACTATCATCTGACATTATTTATTACCAGAATTATAGCATCACTAACATTTCATACTAGATTTAGCAGCATAGCACACATTGCATTTTAAAAGGATGTCATAACCATATTGAAACCATATCATTATCTAGCACAAGCCTTAGATACTCATTTCCTGGGTCAAGATAATATGACAGGTTCTTGTCACTAAAGACTTTGGCCCTCATTTACTAAGCTAAAATCAAAGTTTTTGACAGGTTATTTCATGTTATTTTGGCGCATAGTGTCTGCAACATGTCTGCGCTAGTCGGCATCAGTGTGTGACGGTGTGCGCCACGAAAATCTGGCAAACCCGAAGTCACATTGTGAAAAGACGAAAATGGGTCGTGGTCAGCCTGAAAAGGGGTATTTTACTATTTTAGTGTTTACTACTGAATTTGCAGAAAACCTTGTGAGTAAATGTCTGTAAATTTAGAAAAATCTAGAAAAAGCTGGCCAATTAAATTTTTTCTTTTTCTTTTTTTACAAATGTATTAGGTATGTATTTTTTACAAATATATTAATTTGTAAAAAATGTGTTTATGAATAACTTTATTACAACCCTTTAAAAAAGAATAAATACATAATACTAACAGTTTATTACAGTTTTTTTTTTCTTGTTTATTTATTTTTTTTTTTAGATACCCGTTGTACAACAAGAAGATTTCTACCTACAAAGTCCAAAGTGTTTATAGCTTTGTCGAGTTTTCCCGGAGCTGGAAATACATGGGTGAGGCATCTTATAGAGCATGCCACAGGATACTATACTGGAAGTTACTACTTTGATGGAACCTTGTATAATAAAGGTATGTTTGGGAATTTATACCAATGGTAATTTTGCATCAGCCGGAGGGCCACAGTTTAGAGACTACTCATCTATACTAATCCATAGTAATCTAGAATAAACTATTAACTGTCACTAAAGAACACAGTATGCATCACTTTGTCGGTGGATTTTTATTTGTTGATAATACATGTTTATTATGCTGCCATTATGTTGATGTTGACAAATTATATGTATTTTCACAGGTTTTAAAGGTGAAAAAGATCACTGGAGGAGCGGCCGGACCATATGTGTAAAGACTCATGAGAGTGGCAAGAGAGAGATTGAGATGTATGATTCCTCCATTCTCCTGATTCGTAACCCTTATAAGGCCTTGATGGCAGAGTTTAACAGAAAGTGTGCGGGACATCTAGGATATGCAACAGAGAAGCACTGGAAAAGTAAAGGTGAGATACAGATTTACCTTTAAAGGGGTACTCCACTGCAAAACATTTTTTTTTTTTATTATTAACTGGTGCCACAAAGTTAAACAGATTTGCAATTTCCTTCTATTAAAAAATCTTAATCCTTTCAGTACTTATGAGCTGCTATATGATCCACAGGAAGTTCTTTTCTTTTTAAATTTTCTTTCTGTCTGACCACAGTGCTCTCTGCTGACTCATCTGTCCATTTTAGGAAATGTCCAGACTAGGATAGGTTTTCTATGGGGATTTGCTCCTACTCTAGACGGTTCCTAAATGGAGAGAGGTGTCAGCAGAAAGCACTGTGATCAGGCAGAAAGGGAATTCAAAAGAAAAGAACTTCATATGGATCATAAAGCAGCTGATAAGTACTGGAAGGATCAATATTTTTAAATAGAAGTAATTTACAAATCTGTTTAACTTTCTGGCACCAGTTGATTAAAAAAAATATATATTTTCCAGTGGAGTACCCCTTTAAAGGCTATATGTATCTTTGCAATCGAGTTGGTTTTATTGCTTCAGTAGATCAAGTTTAAAGGGAATCACTCAGCTGTATTTGCTGCTAAAAGCTGCTGACACCAATGAATAGCTTTTAGTGTGAAAAAAGAAACTGTACTTCTTCTGGAGTTGATGATGGTTGCCAAACTTAGAAAGTCCCATTTTTATTTTTCAGCCAAGTTTCAAGGTTGTGGTGTAAATCTGCTCAAGTGTCACCTATTGGTACGCTTCCTCACTTGCCCTCAACTCTCAGCCCCTCCTTGACTGGTGTAAAGAGCCCAAAGAGCCCTGTATGTCAGTAAAGAAAAGGCTGGGAGGTGGGGTCAAGCAAGGATTCCGTGACACTTGAGCAGCTTGGTGGCACCTCCTTAATACCTGTTGAAAATAATAGAAAGTTACAAGAAATCTCCACTGCAGAATAAAGAATCCAACTGCTCTCACGACATCAATGCAAACATAAATCATATTTATTTATACCCACATATGGGAGGACATTTGGTGATAGGAAGAAGGGAGCAGACAGATCGGAACAATGTCAGTTTCACGGCACACCAGCCGCTTATACTAGTTCCTGACATCTTACTCAGGACACTCCTATTTAACTACAACTAACTTTATTCACATGAACACTGGGACATTAACCCCTACATGGACAGTGAGAGAGTGTAAATCCCAATGAACATATATCAATCATGAACAATAAATTAGATACCCATATGAAAACACATTAATATTCCAGTATACATGGCACTCAAAAAAAAAAAAAAAAATACATATCTGTACATCAATAATAAATATTGGAGGGGTAGTAACAGTATTTTACAAATTAAAGGCGCTAAACTCACTCCTTTTGTTTAATCCAAGAGGGCCAATCGCTTGTGTCCTAATAATCAAGGATGTTTCTTGCTTCAATAAAGCCAAATTACAATCGCCGCCATCAGACCGCGTGTGACTATGGAACAAGCCCATGAACTGCATATCAGAGGTGCTTCCTGAAAGTACCTCCCGCATATGCTAAATCAAGCAAATAAGCCAATAATAATAAAAAAGCTTTATACGTTTGGCAACCACTATCAGCTCTTTCCAATGGAATCTGCTAGAAATGTTGATCATGTGAACATGATGTTACAGTGATGCACAGTGTTTTTAGTTTAACAACTATTAGATCATCCTAAACTTTTAACAAGGGACCAAATACATTTGTCCATAACATTACTTTGTCAGTGAATGACCAAAATTGAATTCTGTTCTTGTTTAGTTACTGTATTTGATTCCTGTTTCGAGAGGTTATGGTGGACTAAAAATGGCTATTCACTATATAGCTGATCAGCTGGGATAGCTTATTCTGAGATAGGGTTGTCTCTTTAAAGAGGTTGTCCTGCAATTACAACTTGCCCTCTATCCGCAGGAGTAAGGATGAGGGTATGATCATGTGGGGTCCAATTGTCATGAATGGGGTCTAGAATCTCTTGTTGGAACAGAGCCGTGGGCACGCCTGTACACCACTATCCATTTACTGTCTATTAAAGCTGCCACATATGGTCGAGTGCTGTTATTGGTTATGGCTTCGTGTGGGTAGGGGATAGTTTGTCAAAGTTGAACAAACTATTTAAAGCAGACCTAACTAAGCACATTTGTAGATAGGGCTAGTCAAGAGGATTCAGGGCATACATATTTATTATTTCAATAATATTTTCCATTGACAATATATAAACGTTTTAATATTATTATTCAAGTGAAATTTAAGTGACCAGGGGGCATTTCCCAAAAAATAGCTCAGACAAGTCCATCCCATCTCCACATATTCACTGCCCCATAGCCTGCTGGCATCTACTTGCCCTGTTTGAAAGCCACTAGGTAAAGAGAACATGGGCTGGAATTACCTGTGCATTTGCCATGCTACTGAATGCACCCTGGGCACTATAGTCTTATTTGCATAATAACATAACAAAAAGACATATATCTTGCTCAAGGAGAGTACTATTGAAATAGAAAGGAATGCCCAAAATTATGATGACTTGCCCTATCTAGTTATGTGCTTATTTAAACAGGTCAACTTTAAGTTTACAATTGTCCAAAATAATATAAACATATAATAGTCATATATAAAAACTAATAATTAAAATACTGAACCTAAATACAAGTTTTTTGTTTCTATTTAGAATGGCCAGAATTTGTAAACAGCTATGCATCATGGTGGGCTTCACATGCCATCGACTGGCTTCAGTACGGCAAGAAACTTCTTGTTGTTCACTATGAAGACTTAAAGAAAGACATTATTGGAAAACTAAAAGAAATGGTGCCCTTCCTCAGTGTTCCAGTAAATGAAGATCGTCTCCTTTGTGTGGAGAATAACAAAGATGGGAATTTTAAGCGAGTAGGCTCCAGCCAGACAATCATGGATCCATTTACTCAAGACATGAAGAATACAATAGATGGCTATATCAGGACGGTAGATAAAGCACTTAAAGCAAGAAATTTTACAGGCTTACCAGAAGAATATATGCCAAGATGATATCTGGAAACTAAGCAGTCTTTTTAGTTTGTAAGACCTTATACACTACTGACAACTGCAAAATCTCTCTACTGTTCTATGAGCTTTCCAAAAACTCAATGCTGAAATAGAAAGAAATTAAAGTATAGTAGAGAGCTGGCTGTAAACCAAGGCTGGAGCTATTAGCATCTTTCTATGTGTGTTCCTCTACTGTACCGATGGCTGAGAGATGTACACTTGTACACTGTGTTTTCTGGACTGGTTCCTTTGTTGATGTGTGCTGCCTTTAGCAAAACCATTCAGGAGTAGTTTCAAATGTCGTAGAGCCACAGCCTGCGATGTGTCAGAATTTCCTTCTGTACAAAAAAACAAATAAAGTTCGGAGCAGAAAAGGGCATATTTTCATTAAAACATGCCTTATGTGTGTTTTTTTTCCAAGACACAGAAAATTGAGTTAGGGGTCACAGCTGAGAGGTTGAGTAACATGCTTTATTTTCCTGATCAGCAGAGAGTTAAGCTGATATATGTTATTCAGCCGTGTAAGGCAGAAGAAACAAACAACAATTCACTCAAGACATTGAATGAATTGGGAGAACAGCTTTATCCTAGTGGAGACAGGACATAAATGTTGAGTGAACTTTTCAAAATTTCTAATTTATTTAGGTAGTTTTAAAGTGGATTTAAATTAATGTCAATGCTATGGGAACATGAGGTAACCCATGATAACTAACAGCTTGTTTAAAAACACATTACTCTATTGTATGCTTTTAAACACTAAAATAAAGCTGCATAAAATATCCCTGATTGTTGGCAGAAGCCTAAATGCACATGGAGTAATGAGAAGATGCAATGGCTTTTCTAAACATTCCAAAAAGTATCCCCTTTTTGGGAGTAGCATCAGGTTTTGAATCAAGACAATTGAAGAGGCAATGGATTTTCCCAAGGGTTATACAAATTCTCCCTTTTGGGAGTTGCAACAGGACAGGATTGGTGTCCTAAAATAGTGAAAAAGAACTATGTTTTGTATAAAAAGCAGAGAAAATTATAGTTTTTTTTTTTTTTTTTGGGGGGGGGTCATAAATTGCGTATGTGTAGGCTTGGCTGGTAATAGAGGTAGCAGCAAAGGTGGTGAACTGGTGATAGGAGTAGTAGTCAGAGTAGAGCAGGAAGTGGTGAACTGGCGGGAGTTAAATTAACCAGTGGACAGTACTGTCTAATCAGGGGCATCAGGCTCAGGAGGTTTAAATTCCTCACTAATTCATTTTTACAAACATGAGTTTTTTCATGTTTTTGGCAGACAGTGTTGTTCACTTAGGGGTGATGATGCCCCATGCCACACTAAACATTTTCTCTGATACTACACTGGAGGGTGGACAAGACATTTCACCCATGGCAAACTTGGCAAGTTCTGGCCAATTATCTAATTTGGTGACCCAGATATCCATAGGGTCTGGGCTCGGGGTGTTTGTCAGAGCAAGGGTACAGGTTAGGTATGCATCAGCCTGGTTGTTCAAGTGGTGGTGTCTATCTCTTTGGTGATGATTCATTTCAGGATGAAAAGCCAGATGTAAAAACTTTTGATCATTTACTCCAATAGGAAGATGCTGCTGCTATTGCTCCTGCCTCTTGCAGTGGTAGTGTTGGCAGAGGAAGGGGAGCATTGACTTAGCATGGAGCGGAGAGTGGAACACCATTTGGCAGGTGTTTGTTGCTGGAAAGCTGTGGCAAGTTGGCAGCATAGCATCTCCCTATAATAATCAACCTCATTCTCCTTCTCGAAAAGGGGACATTTATTACCATTCTGGCTTTATACCAAGGGTATAAAATCTGACTATCCTGTACTCATCTTTTTTTCTTTGAGCGCACAATATGCCAGTCAGTGTGCAAGCAGGAAAACACACAGCTTGCCATCCTTGGTAGCTTTTCTGAGGGCCTGCCTTGCTCCACTTCTGCCCCATACTGCCAAGGTTGGTCAGCATGGTCCTATGCATCATTTTCACTGTCACCTTATGAAGATCCCTCATCCCATTTTATCTCTACATTCTCCTCATTAAACTCCTTCTCAAGATGTACATCCATACTGCTGCCAGTCAGATGTGAACCTTCCTCCATTTCTCCTAGCTTACTGATTACCTTGAGTTTTTGCTCCAGAAGAAAAATTAGCAGCATAACATCAATAATTCCAGTGTTATCCTTGTGGAAAAATCTTGTTGCCTCTTTGAAAGGCCCGATGACGTGACAGGTGTCTCTGATTATCTGCAATGCCTAAGCTGAAAGTCGCACTGGCTCCAAAAATTTTCTGCTGCATTAAGAAGTCTGTCACTGCTTTGCACTGCTGTTTCAGGAGGTCTAACATGTGTAATCTTGAGTCTACCATGTTTCAACATGAAAATAAGACGGTGCTAAGGAAGACCACTTTGGAGCTGTAGGTCAAGGAGGGCATGTTTAAAAGCATAAGAAAGGCTAAACCTAACACAAACTTTCCAACACATAACCAGCATATCACTGAGACCACTACAATTTGATGACAACATTTTGCACATTTGCCTTAAAGGGAGATTGTATCATGCCACCTAGATGCAGGGCAGCAACAATGTTTGTGTTGTTATCGACAACCACATTTCCCAATCAAAGCCAGAGTGAAACTTCCTGCGGTAGACAGAGCAGTGGCTCCTCCCCTGTGTTGTTTTTCTCACCCAGGCTCAGCAGATGTAACACAGCTTGGTACTGCATAACTTTGCACCTTAAAAGGAGGGAGGAGAAGGCGGCACATAAGATATGCTCTTTCCTGTGGGGGGATGCAAGATGTCTGTGGAGGAGGACCAGGGTAGGGAGAAGGAGGATGATGGGCGGCAGGTGTCAGAAGTTAAACTAGATCGGCGCAACAGTGTCACTACTATTTCTTAGGCTTGCTACAGTGGAGCCTTGTTCTGCAAGATGTTGACCAAGTGGGATTTAGAGAACATCTATTGGCCCTGGCAATAACCACTCCAGGTATCTTCTGTGTCATGCAGTAGACTGCACACCAGCAGCTGCATGGAGTGGCAGGGATGCTCTTTCCTGTACCCCTACCTTTACCAACTATTCTTTTCAGAGACTTTTTTTTATTGAAAAAGATTTGGAGGTTGTTGTTATGTTTTGGGGGTAATTTGAGGTAAAAGTAGTGGTGAAGAAACTGCACGTCAACTTTTTACTCTTACACTTTTAAATGTGTCCAGTTACCGTATATACTCGAGTATAAGCCGAGTTTTTCAGCACGATTTTTTGTGCTGAAAACTCCCCTCTCGGCTTATACTCGAGTGAATCCTTTCTCAGTGGTCTTCAACCTGCGGACCGTCAGATGTTGCAAAACTACAACTCCCAGCATGCCCGGACAGCCATCGGCTGTCCGGGCATGCTGGGAGTTGTAGTTTTGAAAACTCTGGAGGTCCGCAGGTTGAAGACCACTGCGGCCTTCGTCATCACCCAGACCCCCCCCCCTTTAGTTTTTTACTCACCTTCCCTCGGTGGGAAGGAAGGGTGAGTTGGTCCGGGCCATCTATGCTGCAGGGACCGTCGGGTGGGGAGGATTAGTCATTCCGGGCTGTCCATCTTCCCCGGGGGGGCCCTCTTCTCCGCTCCGGGCCCGGCCCCGGACTAGTGACGCTGCCTTGACGACGACGCACAGGGTAGTTTTGCAACATCTGGAGGTCCGCAGGTTGAAGACCACTGATGAAGGGATTTACAGGCGGTGATGATGAAGGGGGGGTCTGGATGATGACGGGGGTCTGGATGATGACGGGGTCTGGATGATGACAGGGGTGATGATGTATTTCCCACCCTAGGCTTATAGTTGAGTCAATAACTTTTCCTGGGATTTTGGGGTGAAATTGGGGGCCTCGGCTTATATTCGGGTCGGCTTATACTCGTGTATATACGGTATGTTTAAATTTATGTTAAACATAACTAGACATTCTATATGTTATATTAAACCCAGAAAAAACACGTAACTTGGCTTTAGATTACTATTCTGCATTCACACTCAATGCCTTTAAATGTGTATTATGTTAAACCCATGTCACAAACAAAGAGAGACCCCCAGGGGTTACAGTGACCCAACGCTATTTAACCAAAACACCAAGAAAACAAATGCTTTTATATGGATCAAACAGTTCAAGTTTTGTTGTTAAAGCAAAATTGAGACAGAAAATCAACATGACACAGTAAAAACAATTAAAATCATGGCAAAAATGTCTAAAGATGATACTCCAGTGAACAAGAACCAATGGGCGGTGGCTAGGGTAAAAATATATTTACATTCAATTGATCAAACACTGATCTCCATCTGGGGCACTAGGGACCTAAAAAGCAGTATGATAAACTGGGTTTTGAAGTGATAAGCGAAACATTGAGTCTGGCGATCGGCTAGATACGCTTACCAGGTTGCACTATATATCCTTTGCCATGCAGATATATGTCCTTTATAGGATGCATTGTTAATTACTGCATCTGACTTATTTTTCATGTCTCCTGTTTTCTTAGATAGGTGATGACTTTTAGTACGCACTTTTGAATGACTGCACTTTATTTATTAACCCCTGGTGACCCGTTTGATTTATCTACAGCATATACTGTTAACTATTGCACCTTATTTACTGATATTGTTTCCTGCTGATTTTGATAGGAGACTATTTATAATATGCACTTTTGAATGATTGCACTTTATCATTTTGCTTTATAGCTCCCTGGTGCCCCAGATGGAGATCAGTGTTTGATCCATTGAATGTAAATATACAATTTTTGCCCTAGCCACCGCCCATTGGTTCTTGTTCCCTGGACTATCATCTGGAAAATTTTACCATGATTTTAATTGTTTTTTTTTGTCTCAATTTTGCTTTAACAATAAAACTTGAACTGTTTGATTTGTATAAATGCATTTGTTTTCTTGGTGTTTATGTTAAACCCAGGTAGAAATACTATATGTTTGATTAAATATTATATGTTTGATGTAAAAGACATCTATTGGCCCTTGCAATAACCACTCCAATACCACTCCAGGTATCTTCTGTGGCATGCAGTAGACTACACACCAACAACTGCATGGAGTGGCCCACCATCTAATTGTGCAAAGTGGGGACAGACTTTTTATGGCAACAAGGTATACAACCCCTGAGCTGTGCACACCCTATCAATTTCCCAAAGGCCAAGAGTCAACAAGATGGTACGGTAGAGCCTGCACCACCAACAACTTGGCCACATGTGAATTAATTTGCAGTACAGCAGGGTGACTGGGCAAATACTGTTGTTTGTATGACAAAGAATCTACAATAGATAACTACAAGGATAGAGGAGGGGTCAAAACAGGTGTCCTGGCTGCTAGACAAATAAGAGGGATTTCGAGGAGCAGCCTACAGAGATACATAGTTGCTGTACTGGTTCCTGCACTACCAAAAACTTGGTCTTGTGCGAATGAAGACACATTAACACATGGTGACTGGGAAAATAATGTTGTCTGTATAACATAGATTCCCAAAAGATAACAGATGGGATAGAGGAGAAAGACACAACACTGATGAGGACAAAACAAAGAATGTGCTGTCTGTGGATGATGCCTGGCTGCTAGACAGATGAGATTAGGAGCAACAGCAGCAGGGGCAAGGCTTTCTTCACATTGTGGGGCATGCGGCCTTGCGGCCTTGTGATGCTGATCTATGTGCCTATGTGGAGATGTAGTTCCTATACTTGTTCCCTGGCCACAGCTTACTTTATGTTTGTAGAGACAGCTCAGAGCCATGTTTTCTGCATCTGGTAAGGTAGAAAAGAATTTCCAGATAACAAAATACCTGGCAGGTACAGCACCACCTGACTGCCGCTCCTCTGGAAGTTCTCTTTTCCCAGGCCTACAGATGCAACAGGATCACCATCACCAGCTCCTGAACATATCAGACCAGCAGGACTACATCTGCTATGTTTGGCAGGTGTTCTAGCTACTTCAGCTACACTCTTCTTCACTGACAGTACCACTACCCTCCTTTTCCAAACACACCTCCTCCTTGGTTCCCAGTCCTGTCCAAAACTACTTCATCATTATCAAACTCCTCCTCATCTTCCCGCCACTCCTTTCAGCATGAACTAATGCCTTACAATATCACCACCACACCTACCACCACCAGTCCCACTAGTGCTATGTTTGGCCACAGCTCCCACCTCCACCAGAGGACATGGCAGGGATGCTCTTTCCTGTACCCCTTTCCTTGCCAACCATTATTTTCAGAGACTTTTTTTTTATTGAAAACATTTTGGAGGTTATTGTTATGTTCTGGGGTACTTTGAGGTAAAAGTAGTCAAGTAGCAAAGAAACTGCCAGTCAACTTTTACTCTCACACTTTTAAATGTGTCCAGTTATGTTTGAATGTATGTTAAACATAACTAGATATTCTATATGTTATATTAAACCCAGAAAAAACACGTAACTTGGCTTTAGATTACTATTTTTTTTTCACACTCAATGCTTTTAAATGCGTATTTATGTTAAACGCAGGTAGAAATACTATGACCCTCATTTACTAACATGATTCCAACTCTCTTTGTCGGGTCTTGCGCCTAAATTCTGTTGCACAGAATGTGCGACAGAATGTGCGTCACAAAAATCCCGACAGAATCTGAATCACTCAGAGTGAAAGAAAAAAAAAAAAATACAAAATGGGTGTTGTTTTTATCTGCTGTCAGCAGCATGTGTCTGCCTGTTAGGATAATCTGAGAATATCACAAAATATGACCTTTCAAGTTAAATGTACGTCAGTCCTGTTTTAATGCAGTAGTTGGAAGCTCCACTACAATGCTTTCAGATGTGGAGAATTCTATTTATTAGGGATGCACCGAAATTTCGGCTGACGAAAATTATTGGCTGAAATGCCCCTTTTGGCATTTTCGGCTGATTGATCGAAAGTTTAGGGGGGCATGGCTTACCCTCCTCCCGACCCATGACATACATGTACGTCATGCATCGGGTGAGGACATGATGCAGACCCGCGGGTCGGATCTGCGTCATTCTCGGAAGATGCCTGCTGCTTTCAGCAGCGTATATCTGCCTGTAAAGATGGACATTGAAGATTGCCATGACCCGCAGCCCCCTGCTAATTCTTGTAGCGGGGGACTGCTGCTAATAGCGACATACGGCAATCGCCATGGCCGGCTATTAACCCTTTAGATCGCTGCTGTCAAAGCTGACAGTGGTGTCTAAAGGGACCTGTAAAAGCTCCCTGGTGATCCAGTGGGGTGGATTGCTCCCCGGAAGCGCAATTGCATAGGGGGGCAATCCACTATGGAGGTAGCCGGAGGGCCTACCTCTGCTTCCTTCTGTCTGGACCATGGCTCTGCATTTGATTGAGCCTGGCTGAGCAGGCTCAACCAAATGATCACAGAGAAGAAAGAAGAAGAAAAAAAAAGTTAAATAAAAGTTTAAAAACATCCATTAACCCCTTCCAAATTAAAAGTTTAAATCCCCCTCCTTTTCCCATTTTCCATAATAAAGAATATGAAAAAAATTATAAAAATAAACATATTTGGCATTGCATCTTGCGTAATTGTCCCAACTAATAATTTATTATTATGTTTCTGATCCTGCACTGTGAACGGCATAAATATGAAAAAATCCCAAATGTAAAAATTGCTGATTTTGGTCACATCACATCCCAAGAAAAGTTTAAAAAAAATTAACAAAAACTATATTTAAAAAAGGGGACGAGGCAATGCATTTTCGGTTTCTGTTTTCGGCCAAGCACAGCCTAAATTTTTGGTTTCAGAACAAAATTTCCCTTTCGGTGCATCCCTACTATTTATGGCTAGGTACAGAGCACAGAGTCACACCATTTTTCTAGCCATTCTATAACTTGTGTGTGGCATTTTATGTGTTGGAGGTTACATGATTAACATGCCTCATCTGCTACATAACCTCTTTAATAAATAAAAGAGAATCTTCCTCACCCCTCATAATTGATTTATTATAAACACCCTAACCCTTTATATAAATAAGTTCTGCAGGCGTGTACTATGATGTTTTGCAGCAGCTAAAGTGTGTATGTTGACAATAAAGACTAGCTGTTATCATGTCTCTCATATAATGCACACACACAGAAGAGGGGATCCTGCACTTCTATGTCTCCTTAAAGGGGCACTACCGTTCTGACAACTTATCCCCTATCTAAAGGATAGGGGATAAGTTGCCTGATCGCACGGGGTCCCACCGCTGGGGACCCCAGTGATCTCGCACACAGCACCCGCTCTCATCAGGCCCCGGAGCGAACATCTGCTCCGGGTCTGATGACGGGGCCGGTGATCGTGACGTACAGCCCCGCCCCTGTGTGATGTCACGCTCCGCCCCTCAATGCAATTCTATGGCAGGGGGCGAGACAGCTGTCTCGTCCCCTGTCATAGACTTACATTGAGGGCCGGAGCGTGACATCACATGGGGGCGGAGCCGTGATGTCACGATACTCCGGCCCCTTGATCGGCAGTCATCAGACATGATGAGAGCGGGGTGCTGCATGCGAGATCACGGGGGTCCCCAGTGGCGGGACCCCACGCGATTAGGCAACTTATCCCCTATCCTTTAGATAGGGGATAAGTTGTCAGCACGGTAGTACCCCTTTAACATTTCTTCAGAAGTAGTTGCCTGGAAGAAATTGTAGGGCAGAAACACAAAATGTGGAAAAATAATATAAAAAAAACTGGATAGGGCATGGACTCTTTGGTGCAGGAGAGAGACCTGTGTCCCATTCCACTCATTTTCCTCTACACTTCTGAAGAAGTGGCTGGTGCCACAAAACATGTAGGGGAGGCAAAGGATTAAAATTGTTTTATGTTTAGCTGATTAGTCCACATTGTTTAGCATTTGGCAGACACTACATTCAGTAACCGAGACTAGGATTTATACTAGTTGACAACTGTATTTTTAACACACTTTTTTTTTATTCACATTTGTTTACAGTATATCAATAAAAGTGATGTTTTAGCATAATCAGTACTGATAGGGAGAGGTTTAACCCCTTAAGGACTCAGGGTTTTTCCGTTTTTGCACTTTCGTTTTTTCCTCCTTACCTTTAAAAAATCATAACCCTTTCAATTTTCCACCTAAAAATCCATATTATGGCTTATTTTTTGCGTCGCCAATTCTACTTTGCAGTGACATTAGTCATTTTACCCAAAAATGCACGGCGAAACGGAAAAAAAAATCATTGTGCGACATAATCGGAAAAAAAAATGCCATTTTGTAACTTTTGGGGGCTTCCGTTTCTACGCAGTGCATATTTCGGTAAAAATTACACCTTATCATTATTCTGTAGGTCCATACGGTAAAAATGATACCCTACTTATATAGGTTTAATTTTGTCGCACTTCTGGAAAAAATCATAACTACATGCAGGAAAATTTATACGTTTAAAAATGTCATCTTCTGACCCCTATAACTTTTTTATTTTTCCACGTATGGGGCGGTATGAGGACTCATTTTTTGAGCCGTGATCTGAAGTTTTTATTGATATGATTTTTGTTTTGATCTGACTTTTTGATCACTTTTTATTCATTTTTTAATGTTATAAAAAGTGACCAAAATACGCTTTTTTGGACTTTGGAATTTTTTTGCGCGTACGCCATTGACCGTACGGCTTAATTAATGATATATTTTTATAGTTCGGACATTTACGCACGCGGCGATACCACATATGTTTATTTATTTTTTTTTTACACTGTTTTATTTTTTTTATGGGAAAAGGGGGGTGATTCAAACTTTTATTAGGGAAGGGGTTAAATGACCTTTATTAACACTTTTTTTAAACTTTTTTTTTGCAGTGTTATAGGTCCCATAGGGACCTATAACACTGCACACACTGATCTCTCATCCTGATCACAGGCGTGTATTAACACGCCTGTGATCAGCATTATCGGCGCTTGACTGCTCCTGCCTGGATCTCAGGCACGGAGCAGTCATTCGTCGATCGGACACCCAGTGTCCGATCAGCTGTTCGGGACGCCGCGATTTCACCGCGGCGGTCCTGAACAGCCCGACTGAGCAGCCGGGATACTTTCAGTTTCACTTTAGAAGCGGCGGTTAGCTTTGACCGCCGCTTCTAAAGGGTTAATACCGCGGCGCGATCCCGCTTCATATCGCGGGAGCCGGCGCAGGACGTAAATATACGTCCTGCGTCGTTAAGGGGTTAAAAAGGCTAAATTCCAATCCCATATGTAAAAGACAAACACAGAAGTAAGAAGTGGCACAAAGTGATGTGGACAAGAAGTTCATAATAGGCTATATTTATAATCTGCTGTCTTGACCCATTCACCAAAAAAATAAAATAAAGGCCTAAGCAGATTTTCAGAGTAAGTGATGAGTGTAGTAGGTGAAGGGAAAGGAAGAAAAAGAGTCCAATAAGTGGAAAGAGAAGCACTTTTTTCTTGTCTACAACAATTCTTGTCTGCAGCAATTCTCGAGTTAAAGAGTATTGGATGTGCCTTTAAAAATTACTATAGAGAACTGTAGAGAACTGGGGGTAGAGATCCATAAGCCATTGTCTTTTTTTGCCTTTCCTTACTCTATTTTCTAGTAGTCAATGCTATAGAAGGCCAACTTTTACTCCCTCTCCTCTTCCTTCATCCACAAAATGTTCATAAATGGAACTGGACTCCAGTTATTCCTATCCATATAGTGGCAGCTATGGCTGTTTTCCTAGAAAGTAAAAAATCCAACTGTTTTGGTTAAAGAAAATACAAATGTAAAACATTTATTGCACTATCTGGCTTTATTTATCATAGTACAAGATTTGATGAGGCATAAACATGAAACATTGACAATAACGTACTGTGCCTTATCTTGTGTTGTTCTCTATACCATTCAGTACATTATGTCATTACCTAAACAATGTGTAATACATAATGTGAGCAGAATTGTTCCCCAAGAGTGCTGCTTCATATAAACTGTTTAGATACAATTTAATTAATGTAAAGTTATGCAAATGTATTCATTAATGGGAAAAAAACATCACAACACAGGTTATGAGGTTAATGTAGTAGATGTGCAGTCCTCCACAATTCTTAGCTTCTAAAAGCTCACTTATCTTTATATGACAAGACATACTTGAGATGTATTGTATATGCATCATGGGTACAAGTTGCTGTATATTGTGACACCATTCATCTCTGAACCCTCACAGGGTACTTAATAATCATTGATAGGCATTGTATACAATAAAAGTGCCTGTGACAATCAAATTACAGATCACCATGTTGCTCTTTAGAAATCCACACTTCATAAAAGTATCCACAATCCAAGAATATAATACATAATTCATGAGGAATTTTGTGAAAACCAATCGGATCATTGTTGGTGTCTAATAGCTTTCCGTTTTTTTGTTTTTTGTTTTTGCTGATCATTTTATTAGACATTTATGAAAGTTTGCTTAGGCATGCTATTTTTTAGTTTGTTTTCTTTTCACTTCCATTCTGCTTACGAGCGACAAATTTACTATATTGTTGCACGGCGTTAATAACGCAGGTAAGCAAAAGTGGGAGTTTTTTCTCCGCTAAGCGAAAACAATAGTCAGTTTCTGTTAGTTAAGCCAAGGTTTGGCTGGAGTATATTTAGTAGGTTTTTAAAGCCTTAGCGTCTTTTTTGCGAATGTCACGGTGGATACATTTCTGACTATGGCAAGTCAAAATTGTAAAAACGCTTAAGTACGCCGATTTGGCATAAAATGCTTTTCTCGCTCCTGTGGCAGATTGTCGGACGAAAAAAGACGGTGGCGCAATTGCGATTTTTTTGCGACAATTGTATGCGAAAAAACTTGGGTATATTGGTTGATAAATGTCTGTCATTATGTTTTGTTTGTCTGTATGAATATTTTTCAACAGTGGAGTATTTACTACTCAAAGGAAATTCTTAAAGATAAAGGTACTGTATAAAGATTAAAATGACAGCTGCACAATCCCCCACATCATTTCCCCGGTGGCAGTCCCTCTGTTCAGAGCTTCCTCTTCTCAAACACTTGCAGTTGAAGTGACTTGCATCAGCCAGTAATTTGAATTACTTCCTATACCTCAGGATAAATAGCTCTGGGCTTGATGGCCGAGTGGCCAGAAATAAGCCCTCCGTAGTATAAGACACTTGAAAGCCACATGGAGTTTACATAAAAAGCACCTATCATCCCTACAGTGAAGCATGGGGATGGCAACCTCGTGCTTTAGGGGTGTTTTTCTATGGCTGGAACAAGAAGATTGGGTTGAGGGAAAGCTGAATGGAGCAAATTACAGCTATATTCTTAACGAAAACCAGATCGAGAGTGCTCTGGTTTTCAAACAGAGTTTATTTTCCAAATATACTTTAACCCTAAGCAAACAGCCAAGACAACAGAGAAGTAGCTTAGGGACAACTCTGTGACTGTCCTAAAAATGGCTGTCCATCAATGGTCTCCATCCAACTTGACAGGGTTTAAAAGGATCTTCAGAGTAGAATGGCCTAAAATCCATGAATTTAGTTGTGCAAACCATCATACTTCAAAAGAATGCAGGCTGTGGTCACTTTCAAAGTCCTGAAAAAGGAGTCTGAAATATTTTGGTTTGCGCTCGACTCCTTGGCAGCCAGCAGATCTGACCTTTTCTCTAAATAGAATTCTATGCAGAGAAAAGTTCAGATCTCCTGGCTGGCTGAGAGTTGGAGGGCAGTTTTGTCTGATTCCTCAGCAACTACTCACAGTCACAACGGGACTCAGGAATGAGACCCAGTACGATCACCAACTTTTCCCATGTCAAAAATTGTTTTTCCATGACAGATGTGCTTTAAAGGGGTACTCCACTGGAAAAAAAATTGTGTAAATCAACTGATGCCAGAAAGTTCAACAGATTTGTAAATTACTTCTATTAAAAAATCTTAATCCTTCCAGTACTTATCAGCTGTTGTATAATATAGAGGAAGTTAGTTTATTTTTTAATTTATTTTATGTCTGACCACAGTGCTCTCTGGTGACACCTCTGTCCATTTTAGGAACTGTCCAGAGCAGAATAGGTTTGCTATGGGGATTTGCTCCTACTTTGGACAGTATCTAAATTGAGCAGAGGTGTCAGCAGAGAGCACCGTGATCAGACAGAAAGGAAATTCAAAAAGAAAAGAACTTCCTGTGGAGCATACAGCAGCTGATATGTAATGTAAGGATTAAGATTTTTAAATAGAAGTCATTTACAAACCTGTTAAACTTTCTGGCACCAGCTGATTAGAAATGTTTTTTTTTCCAGTTGAGTACCCCTTCAAAGACTCCCTCATTCTATTAGTGTGTTTCATACCCATATTCTATGCTCCATATATGAAAGGTCTTAAGACTTATGCTTA